>NC_138514.1:30608283-31808494 GCF_964252035.2 Podarcis erhardii | reverse complement strand
CAACCCGGGTAAATTAGAAACTCATAAGATATATAGACTGAAATATTAGTAATCAGGTGACAGCCTTATTTCTTATTATAAACAAAGCATTGAAAACTGGTATTTTCAAAAAGGTCTGCTGATATGGGATGCATTCAGCTATTAGGATAGCAATAAAAAGCAAGTGTTGTTTGTTGATGTTTTAAGAGGGGCATGGTTTAAAAGAAAAAGGGCCTTATAAGAGACTAACAGAGAGAAATCTCAAAGAGGCACCAAAACCCACTAAAACGCTTGGATGATCTCAGCCTGGTTGTCTATTTTTCAGACTCAGCATGAAGCCACCAGATGGCAAAACAAAAATGATTCCTCAAGGGTGCATGCGAGAAACAGGGAAACATGCATGCGGCAAAACTGTTATTAACTTCAAAACTAGATGGAGGAGTTTGGCAGATTTGACAATAACTAGGGAAGAAACATTCAAACGCTGCCATAATCCTTTAATAAAGGGCTCAGCGGGCTGTAAACATCATCCTGCCGGAATCGAAGATTATCATTGAAAAATAAAATGAATGGTTTTGCAAAACAACTATCAATCCGGCAAAATAACTATTTAGAAGTTCCCTCACCATGAAAGGAAGGTGTACACAAAACAAGGCATTCAAAGGCTACCCTAAAAATACAGGATACAATTTCTGGAACTTGCCCTTGTAAAACTTCACTGAGAAGGATGGCAGCTGCACAAGTGCAGCCTAAAAGCCCTCTGGGGGCAGGGACATCTTGGGTGTAATTTGTACAGTACCAAGCTCACATACTCACACCCAAAATAAATATTAAAAATAGTGGTGAATCTTTCCTTCTCTTTAACAGACCCCACGGGAATCAAGAGCTGGCCTGCAAAATATAATAGCACCCCCTTACCACTCATTAACTTGGAGCACATTCTATCACTAGTTCTCCAAATAAGCTGTGGAAAAGAATGCTAGTTGATACTTCACAAGGCTTACACAAGAGAACTTCATCCCATGGCACAGATCTGTCAGCACCCAAAATACACCATCTCCAGCAAATGTGGCAAGGCCACTTATGATTAAAATGAATGAGAGCTGCAGACATGCAAAAGAATTGACCCCATCTCCACCCTCAGACCTTTTGTTTAATTAAAGATGTTGAAATTGATCTGGCTTCCAGATACTTCCATATCCTTCTATCAACAGCTGCTGTTGCAGGACTGAAAATAAAGAATCACAGCATAACCTACAAGAACCTTTGGTTGAACTGAGGTCTGTTGGATAACATCAATAGAATGTAAGAAATGTTTGATTTCTCTGAGGATCAGCTTATCCAACACCAGGTTGCTAAGATGTATGTGTGTATGTCTAAATATAAAGGCAAGTATCCCACAAATATAATTTGCAATTACAAGCAACTGTAAGTTATGTGCATGCCCATGCCCTCAACATTTATCCAAGCTGGACAGGCTCAGAGGGCCACAAGACTGCACTGCATCACACGAAGCCTCCTGCTTGTGTACCAGTTTGAAGGTCTGAGGAATAGACTACCACTGGACTGGTCCCACACAGGGGACAGCTATAAATTATCTAGTCCACAAGCCTGGCACCAAAACTACCATCCCCATGTCAAGTTCTCCACTCTATTATTTAGTTCAGAACTTCCCCATATGCAAGTGCCATCATGCTATCCACTTCTCTGCCTCCAATCCACATCATTGCCTCCACTTTTAAGAACAAAGAAAAGCATGCCATGGTGACATCAATATATGGAATACAGGTTATGGAAAAGGAGAGCAGAGAGGAGTGAGAGTTTTTCTTTGGCAGTGAATCCTATACATGCCGTCCTGCCCACAGATGTGACCTGCTACCCAATCAACTCTTATGGTCCACTCGTTTAAAGCCTGCAGAAGAAACCAGACCAGCCACATTTTGGGGGATGGAATATAGCCTTTTCACAAAAAGAGTAGACTAGATGTCTACTGCTCCCCCCATGATACACACCCCTACGGAAAAAGGAAACAAACTCTGCAGTTCTGCAGTCATCTCACAAAAACTTCTCCAACATGTGTGCTATGGCAGTGACACGCCACAGCCCTTCTCTGAACAGTTCAAAATGAAAGCAGATTAAAATGAATTCATTTTAAACTGAACAGTTTAAAACGAATTCATTCATTCACTCACTGTTTTACACGAACACACTTTACTATGAAAAAAACCAAAAACCTATCCTCCACATCTTACATTACACAAGATAAAAGAGTACATCATCGTGCCTGATGTGGAATCACTGTAGGGCTGAACAGCATGCTAGTTTGATGGCTTGCAGAAATACGCAAAGATCACCACTTCTCCAACAGCATGAGGCTCTTTGGCAACATACTGAAAGCAGCACTTGTAGACTTGCGTCACTGCTAACACAAAACTGACCATCATTAGAAAAAACCTTCATGTTTCTCACAAATAAATTCAGATTGTAAATTATGTTGACTCATGACTTACCTTGCCAAACTGTTCGAAGTATTGCTTTACATCTTCCACTACTGTATTAGCTGATAATCCACCTACAAATATTTTCTTTGTTCTCGTGACCATCTGTAAGAAATTAGAAAAGAAAAAGAAAAAAACAGCATTACCCCAGATTATTAAAGAAAAACAAAAAATACAATGCATGTCATAGACATAGCTTTCAGATGCTATCCCTTTAATCCAGTTAAGGGTAAATCTCTTTCCCCATGAAAAGGAATGTACGTTCAATTCAATTATATGAAGTACTGCTGTTTGGTTAAGACTGCTTTGATGGCTGGGTTTAGGCAGCCACCAACCCCAGTGCCCACTGGGTATTTTCTTTTAATAAGCATTTTCATTTTGAGAAAGCTCCCTCACCCCCACTACCTCACCTCCATATAAAAACCAAACCAAAAAATAAGTTGCAGCCAAGTTTCAAACAGTTTCTGTAGCCTGGCTGCTGCCTCAGAAGAAGTCCCCCTCCCCACCACACAAACACACTGGCCTCCTCCAACAATTTCCATAATTTAAAAACAAATCAACACTTGTGTACCAACTGCTCCCCAAATTGCTCAGGATGGGTGCCTCATCAACAGGTCCCCCCCCCCCCCCCGGATTAAAACCTGAAGGAACACCTCTCTTGATAAATATATTTTTGAATTTAAAACATTTACCGGTAAATCCCATCTTTTGGCCTAAAAGGTCCCAGAGGCAGCCCATGACAATTATTAAACTACAGATTCACAATTTCTCAAATCCACTCCCAGAGTAATAACAGCCAGGCCTACTTTTTTTAAAAAAAAGAATGCTGGATATAACCATTCACTCTGTCTCCCAGCATATCCTTCTAGGAATCTCTTAAAAATGTCGGCTGTAGTACAGGTATGACTCTGAAGGAATGAAAAGAGCAATGCTACATAGGATTCCCTGCTCAAAAAAGGCGCATCTGATATGGTAGGCCTGTGGCCCTTCAGATGTTGCTGGGACAGGATTGTCAATAGTCAGGGGTGATGGGAGCTGCAGTCCCAAAACATCTGGACTTGACTACAGTTTGCCCCATACAGGAACAAGGGTTTAATTTTTCTACATGCACTTCAAACCCTCTCATGTCACATTGGTGTGCTCCAGCGCACAGCCTGGGAATTATCAGCATGAGTGCCCACTTTTTTTATTACTACAACAACTATGAAGCACATTAGCAGATGGCCAGTGAGCTTCTTGGCTGAGCAAGAATTTGAACTCAGTCCGTATCACTGACTGCTACACCTTACTAGTTCTGACAACGGGCTGGTCTATTATACATGCAGTAGAATGAAGTGCAAACGAGGTCGTAAAATGCACTGACAGGTACAATAATGAATATTCCACATTGCCCCGGGGCAGAGGGGGAAGAGAGAGATCCTAGCAATTAGGATCGTTCTCCCTGTTGCACATGTTTTATACTTGGACATCCAAAAATGGCAGAAAGCCCTGTCAAAAGTAGTCAGTATATTCAAAGTGCTGCACAAATGCTAACCAACAGAGGGGACCTAGAGCACTGCTTGTAAGATGGACATGGGTGGGCAGACATACTTTTAGCAGCTCGTGAAAACCACAAGAGGGATATACAGTGTTCGGAACTCCCATTGTTCTAGGCACATTTTGCGACAGGGAATTTTATCAGCGCGAGCAGTTTCCGAGCTCTGGGCGCAGTACTGCGCCTAAGATTTCAGATTAAAACTGCAGAGTGGAAGGAAAGGAGGACCTTTTTTGGCCTCCCCACTTCTAGCTACTCTCTGTAGACTGGAGAAGAGATCCTCTTAAGAATACTAGCGAGTTGAGAAGGGGAAGGACCAGAGCACGTGAAAAATGAACGTCATATTTTAGCTGCAGTTAATTCATTTTCAGCTTTGTATTATTGCTATAAAAAGTGCACCTAGGCATTCCGTTGTTGCGTCCATAACCTAGGTTTAAGGTGCCATTTAGCTTCTAGCTTTCATATCTCGGTTTCTAACACTGGGGTAGAGGGGGGAGGGGAGCCTGTATAGCTACTGACACAATGGATAAGGTCCATTAAGCTAAGGTAAAACATAAATTTTGAGGGGAAACTCTCCAAGTTGTCTCCAGTGTTGGTCCTACTCAGCTTAAACCCACTGAAATTAATGGACATGACTAACTTGGGCCTATTCAAAGTAGAATATAGTTGGATACAACTCTCTAATCCCAACACTCTCTCACCCTTTTGAATGCTGAAGGGACTACATACAAGAGATGGAAATGGATTAAAACTGAGGTAAATTATTTTCCGAAGAATATTTGTGAGGCGAGGAAAAACTTCTAAAGACAGTTCCTCATCATGTTGTTCAGACAGTGGTGAAAAGAGAACCAAGGGGAGGGCCCTCAAGGCACACAGGATGAGGACAGGGGTTGCTGCATGGCTGTTTGAAGCCTCCGCCGTTTCCAAAATGCCGCTCTGCAGAAGCCACACGCATGACTGTGCACAGACCACAAAGAGCTTCCAAGCTTGGCGAGGCAGGAGGGAAAGAATAGAGCAGGTTGGAAAGAACAATAAAGACTTCACCCGAGATCACAAAAGATTTGCATTAAAAAATCTTAACAGGTGTCCAAAACAACTTGGAGTGCCTTTTGGCCACAGCAGCAAATGTGTTGTGACTTGTGCTGCACGCGGGAGCATTCTGTTACTCTGAGGATCAATTAAAAACTAATTTTAGTGAGATCGTGTTGTGTGTGGCTTAGGCAGCTCAGAGTGGGAGGCATTCAAGAGGAGAAGCAACAAGGGGAAAATTACGCCTTGGCTGCAAACAGTGCTGCTAGAAGACATTAGCTGCAACAGAAGCTCACAAACTTTCCCTAGCTGAGCTGAGGATGCTCTTCACTTCAGGAGTCAGAAAAGGGTTTACAGGACAAGGAGAACACACACATGTGGTAACCCCAGCACCTCGGTCCTGAACGCAAGAGCTTTCAGGTGAGGGACAAGAAGTCATACCACAGTCACACCCTGACAAATTTGCAAGGAACCAGAGCATGGAGGTCTGGGTGAGCTCTGACCCCCCCCCCCAAAAAAAAGGTTCAACGTGCTTCTATCACCTATGAATGTAAGGCACTGCATGTGATGGTGGAGGAGGGACAGATGTCTCCATTCCTCCTCCACCAGCCTACTTGGTTGTCCATACTACTAGCCACAGAGGAAGGAATACAAAGCTGGATCATGGGGGAAGGAGGATTCACTTAAACTCTCCAGTGCCAATCTGCATGCTAGAAGGCAATGTTTTACTTAGCCTGGCCTATCAGCAGGGAACCACAGATTGTTGTTGTTGTTCCTACACTTTTGTAACTTATTTGCAATAGCTGGGTGAGGTGCATACCACTAGCAACGCTGGTTCTGATTCACCACCTTCAACTTTCTGGGAGGAAACCACACTACCCTTTGTCCTTGGCTCCAAAAACCCAGTGATGGGCCAAAAGGTTGCTGTCCCAGGATTATTGCCTGCATCAACAGGTCCAAAGATTTCTTCTGTTTTTCTTGAACCTACCCATGCATTTTGCTTTTATCATAATATTAGAAATGTAATCTGATTTAGATCTAAAAAGAATGGCAATTTGTAGATTGGTTCTCCTGTCAGCACAGGAAACAGACTGCAAGAAAACCAAGAGGGCAGCTGTGATCTGGGTACGCAAAGATCTGAAGCCCCTCTCTCTATGTCCAATTGGCAGGCATGCCCAATCTCAGCAACGGCAAGGCCTAGAATCCATGGCTCTGTGGTGTGATGAGCCTCCAAGGCTATAATATGGACACTGGGCACTGACAAATCCCCAAGAACAGGTTTGACTCCTAATACTCCAAGTGTCCATTGGCTCTCCTCAACAGCAAGGATTCTAAAGACTTCCTGTTTAGGCTAGAACTTGTCTGGGTAATAAAAGCCTTTCCTGGATGACTTTCTGGATGGCATTCTGGCTCCACATCTACTCCAAGGCACAACTCTGATACTCCAGTTCAAAATGCACATAACATTATACAGAGAAGACATGCATGCAGTTTTCAACAAATTCCAATTAAACCAAACTTGCAATTAAGTCTACAAAGTTTACCAGCCCAGGAAAATAAGAAGGAAGGAAGCATGTATTATTATATAGTTCCCACTAGGAGCATTTCAATGGTCTCAATGGTGGGGGCATAAGACTTTTTACAGATTTTTTCCTGCCTGTCTGGAGCCAGCCTTTACTTTCCACAAGCAACCATACATGGGGATATTTATTAGCTTGATTTTGCTACAAATTGGGCCCTTCTTATGTATACTGTAAAGTGAAAAGTGCTGAAAATGTACCTGTCATACTTGGCAACTTTACTTTCCAATGATGGACACACACCTGAGTACACCAAAAAGCCATGTAAGAAATGGCAGACAGTTAAGATTCCAGGCAAATTCTGACCTTGCAGAGCAAACTGATAGTGTTCAATAAGAGGAAGAAAGAACAGGGTTGCAACCTTTAACTGATCAATTCGTTAGAATTAATCAAACAAAACAGACTAAAAAGGCATCCCTAATAAAACTGGGTGACAACTTTAAAAAAAGTTTATTAAGTTGTGGACCACCGGTATGAAATTTACGGCATGTAATGCCCTAAGAGAGAATATTATGAAAATGATTTATAGGTGGTACATGACCCCGGTCAAGCTTGCAAAAATTTATCATTTGCCTGATAATAAATGTTGGAAATGTAAAGAAACTGAGGGAACATTCTTTCACCTTTGGTGGACGTGCCCAAAGGTTAAGGCTTTCTGGGAAATGATCTATAATGAACTGAAAAAGGTATTTAAATATACCTTCCTTAAGAAACCAGAGGCCTTTCTCTTGGGCATTGTCGGCCAACTGGTGCCAAAGAAAGACAGAACATTCTTTATGTATGCAACAACTGCAGCAAGAATACTCATTGCAAAATATTGGAAGACACAAGATTTGCCCACCCTGGAAGAATGGCAGATGCAAGTGACAGACTACATGGAGATGGCAGAAATGACTGGCAGAATCCGAGACCTGGGAGAAGAGTCAGTGGAAGAGGACTGGAAGAAGTTTAAAGACTATTTGCACAAATATTGTAAAATGTTTGAATGTTAAAAAGATGTTGGATATAAAGACAATATGGCATTAGTGACATAGTCAAAAGGAGTATGCAAAAAAGTGTGAAACAGAAAGGGGGAAAAGACCAGAGTAATGTTATGTCAAATGTATATTAAGTGGTATAAGGGACTAAGTTATAAAGATTAGGTAAAAAATGATGTGGAAAGAGAAGAAAAACTGGAGACATAATAGGTTGAAACATATAATTATAAACGAGGTTTGAAAGAGGGTCAGAATTTGCTGAACTTGATTGTGTAAAGGGGAACACAAAAAAGGGAGATGTGAGGAAGTCAAGAAAGAGGGTTATAGAACTATGAAGTTAAAAATTGGATTTCTTCTTTGTTTCTTTTAAATGTTTTTATTGTTTTTTTCTTTTTCTTTTTTGATATATCTGTTTTTGTTGTATGTCTGTCTTACTTATGTTTCTGTTTTGTAAAATCTCAATAAATATCTATTAAAAAATAAAATAAAAAAGTTTATTAATTTAACTAATACTAATTAAAGCTGTGAATGGCAAGCACCATCTTAGAAGAGGCATTCCTCATTCCATCTCACCGAGGAAGGAATGCCTCTCTTAGGATGGCACGTACTATGGAATATATATGCACAATCTAAAAACATTATTTCCTTCCTACTTGAGACAGCTTAATGCAAATTTATGCAGATTTAAATTGATTAAAAGACGATTTTTAAAAATCAGGTGACAGCCCTAGTTACTGAGCTAACAGCTTCAGTGAAACTCCATATGGCCCCTCTATATATTCTTGGGAGTCCCCATAATCATATTCCCCTCCAGTGCTTGAAAGACACCAGAGGTTGGAGGAAGGGAGTTGGGGGGGGGGGACAGGAAGCAGAAAATCCACCAGCTGTACAAGTGCATCAGCAGCCATGGGACCAAAGACTGGAAAGAAGGGGTGTGCATTGATACTATTATCAGAGCTTATTGGAAGCAAGGATTCATTCCCCACATCCCACCTGAAGTTTTCCTCTGAGCTGCATGGAAGAGAGGGGAAGGTGGAGCATGTGAGCCCAATGCAGCAGTTCCATGGAGCACCAAAGCTTGCTCTAGTACTATGTGTGAACATAGTTGGTGCCTCTGTGCATGTGCAGAGAACCTTTCAAAAACCAGTGCCGGAGCCAGCCTCTGTGCACCTGAGATAGATGGGAAAGAATTCCAGCAAGCATCAAGCCCCAGAACATTCTCACAGTCCTAACACTGCATCTACCCCTAATATCTGAAAAATAATAATACTGAATTGGGAATGCCAAGAGGCGCCACTGGACAACGAGGGACACAATTGTGTGTTGGGATGTAGCCATGATCAAACGCCTTCTTAGATTTTCAGTATTGCCATACACAACCCGTGCCTCCCCAAAGAACCCCAGGCAGAGCATGGAACAAATTAAACACCAGTCCAATTTCAAATGTTCACCCCCTTTCCCCAAACTGCAAGCCTAACTATCTTTCAGTGACTTAATTCACTCTATTTTAAGTAAAATCACCCTAAAACCGAGCAGCATTAAAATTCAATTATTCCTCTCCTGGCTGCAATCCACGGCTCTACAATTGAAGTCCAAGCATATATTTTGCTGTAGAAAATTGTCATTTACAAATAAGAACTGGCTGAAGCAGCCTTGTAACTAAAGCATTTGCAGGCCTGTCAGGGGGCCTTTTGCACGCCAGTGTTTGATTTAATATGGGGCCAAGCATTTAGTGTCACAGAGGAGGGGGGAGAACAGGGGAAAGGAGGGGGAGAGGCAATTATTCTGTGTGTGTGTGTGTGTGTGTGTACACATATGCAATTATCAATTTGATATGCAACATCTCAAAAAACGAAAGAAGGGGAGGAAGGAAAGTGACTTCCTTTCGGAAACTGAGAAGGAAGGGGGGAAGCTGGGGGGACATCACTTTGCCTCAGTGACTTTGGTCAAAGAAATATTGGTAATGACAAGGAAACGCACAGCAACAACATTTTAATGCTTGGAGATGCATTGCGAGGCAGGAAATTGTTTCAGAAAGCAGCTCTTTGGCGCAAAAAAATGGAAAGCACAAAATTAAGTCTCACTGTGGCAATCTATGTTTTCCTGAAAAGACAGTTCAATTGCTTCGTTATACATGTTCCCCTCCATGAGGGAATAAAAGTCATTTGTTGCCTTAGCAATTCTTTCCACCATGACAGGCTTAAGCAGATGTCAGCGCCCTCCTCCTCTTCCCCGAGTGCAAACCACGGCCACCACGCAACACCATGCCACCGAGTGATGCCACAAACCCAAGCCCTCCCTGAACGTTTCAACCTTTTGACTTTGTTCTGAATCGGAGATAAGGAGGTGTCACCAACTGAGGGGAGGGTGGCAGGAAGGCAAGCTAGAGTGTGGTGATTTTTTTCATTTATAAATAAAGTCAACATATGAAACAGCTTCCTTGCATTGCAGCCTTAATCATTCAGATATGTACTTATTCGGGTGGCTGCTTATGCAAAATAAAAATAAAAATAAGAGAGTCAGATTTTGCACAAAATTTGCATATGCTTAGAAGTATAGATGCACGTTTAGAATTAATCACTGTAATTTAAACAACACATTTTCATCATAGCAGGAAATAATCGTGTAATGAGGGGCTAACTGTTGACAGGGAACTCCAAGGCCACTGCTCCCTTATTACGGTTCCTTGTATTTAAACCGGTCTCGGACTGGCCAGCCCTTCAAAGAGGAGACACCTCCAAATCAAAGAGAGTCACATGTAAAAGAGGACACCCACACACCCTGGAAGCCCTCTAAAAACAGGCAGCCTGTGCCAGTGACATAGCATAGGGGCGGGGTGGCCACAGGGGCGGTTTCCCCGGGTGAAAAAATGGTTTGGGGCACAATACAGCTGTGCACTCCATCACTGGGCTCCATTGAAAACGCCTTCTCCATGCAAACCAGGAAGTGAACTCTCCAGGCAACAGAACAACTCTTCTTATCTCCGGGTGAATGTGCATGTACCATTAACATATCACGGGAAGCAGCCGGCATTGCCCTGCTGCACAGAAGGCCCAACTCTGGCCACAGGAGGCAAATCAATGGCTGTTGGCAACAATCTAACCCCAGAGGTGGTGAACCTGTGGCCCTGGACTACAACTCCCATCATCCCCTGGCCATGCTGGGAGATGGGAGTCCGAAGATTGCTTGGAGGGCTGCAAGTTCCCCCATCCCTGGGGTGGGTGGGTGTGTACCAACTGGCAGCTGGTCTCCCAAGCTTCAGACACATGTCTTTCCCAACCCTACCTGTAAATACCAGAGGGTGAACCCGAGACCTTCTGCATGCAGAGCACACGCTCTACCATTGAGCTACGGCCTGATCTCCACTGCTAACTCATATTACTCCTCCCAGCCACCAGCTTCCGAGCTCAACTCTCTCATCTCGCCGGGCAGTTGGGAACTTACTGACAGAATTTCGGAGTCAGTGTTCCAGGTTGCCCCTAGCAACCCGCTACTCAGAGAACAATGGGATCAGACAGCTGGAATAGGCCCGGAGTCCAAGCCCCTCATCTGAGGACAGGATCCTGCTCATGTTAAGATCGCAGTCGCAGCACAAATCAATCAAACCATATACATTACAACCTCCTCAAGAGTGAGAAGCGAGGCCGAGCAACAGAGCGGCAGTCCCATTGACAGAAGACAAACAATCTGGTTCCAGGCCTGAACACCTTCAGACTGAAGGGGGAACTCTCAAACAATCAATAACCCCCCCACCCACCCCCAACATGTAGAAAACAAGCATGTGAGGGGGGAAAGCTAGCTTTCTGTCTGCAGGGTCAGAATAGATCGGTGCCCTCATTCAGCGGCATTGAGATCTCTCCTCTGCTGTTCTCTGACCTCAGTGCCGCAGTCACTGCGATCTTCATCAGCTATAGTCACTTCAAAGTGAGAATCATGACTTGGGCTTCAAGGAGACAAAAAAGGCACTGGTGATCACTGACAGTTTGAAATATTAGGTTAAAAAGATCTTTAAATAATCCTTTGAAATAATATCATATTGATACTGCCTTCCTCTCGCAAAAGACAAAGAGGTTTACAAGGTTTATTCAGAACCACTGAAGTAAAAACCCATGTGTTGGTTGAAGATGATGAGTACTGCTACCTCAAAAATTCTTTGAAATTTCTATTTAATCAAATATGAGCAAGAAAATTTTGCTACCTTCTCACTACATTGAGCTGGCCAAAACAAATAATCCACCTTTAATTTCAGCAACCAAGGGAGGAGATTGGAAAAAGAAGTTTCTCTCATTCACGACACTTCGCAAAACTGAACCATCCTTACCTTGATTCTGGCTTAGACTTAGTTTCAGACTAGACTCTGATTTTGCCTGCCAAAAAGGGGGAGGGGGAGTTCAGGACATTCCCGATACTGAAGGACTCAAGGCTGAAAAAAGTTGGAGAGCTTCTGGTATCTCTATTCCACTATCCATGACATTTGCTGAGCTTTCACTTCCCCAGCACTTCAGTTTGACAGGGCTTGTCTGGAGAACTAAAAAGGTGTAAAGTGTTTTAATCTGCATCACAAATTGCCAAAATTAATTTAAACTTCAGAGGAAACTAATTAGAACTAAAGCTAATTCCACCCCCCCATGCCTTCCCTTCATGCAGATCATATAGTTGAGAGAGAGAAAAATATTAGTGAGAAGTATTCTGCCTCATACATTTAATCTCAACTTTTGACATTTCATCCTTCATGGGTGCTTGTGTCTTCTAAATATATTTATAAGTGATGAGAGAGGAAGGGAGCAGAAATCACCATCTGTATATGCAGAGTTACATTACATACTCCACTGTGCTCTTCATTCAGAATACAACGTTACATCTGATTAAAACACAACTTCCCTAATGGGAAAAGTGAACTTGTAAATGAATTACCGGTGCTCTCATATCAGAATACAAAAGACAGTGAGGAACAAGTATTTCCAACGTCTGGAATTTCTTCAACTTGCTGGCAATATTCATAATATTTCTTAACAGTAGCCATTATTTTAATAAAAATAAAAATAAAATCCACTTGTACCCTTTGTTAAATCTGTATCCCTTCCTCCCAAAGGACCCCATTCAGTAAAACAATACTTGTTTTACAGTAGTAAAACAATACTATTTGAAATATAAATTTTAAAAACTTGTTTTAAACATTTAAAAGTAATTAAAAACAATCTAAAAACATTCAGGACATTTTTTAAAAATCTAAATGTGCTAGTTGAAAATACCGTATTTTTTGCCCTATAGGACGCACTTTTCCCCCTCCAAAAATGAAGGGGAAATGTGTGTGCGTCCTATGGGGTGAATGCAGGCTTTCGCTGAAGCCTGGAGAGCGAGAGGGGTTGGTGCACACCGATCCCTCTCGCTCTCCAGGCTTCAGGAAGCTATCCGCAAGCCTTGGGAACCCGCGGGAGTTCCCGCCGGGCTCCCATGGCTTGTGGAGAGCTGCCTGCACCCCGAAGTCTGGGGCGTGCTGAGCACTTGCACCCCGGGTTTTGGGTAGCTCTGCACAAGCCGCGGGAGCCCTCCCACGGCTTGTGGAGAGCAGCCTTTACTGGGGGCTGGGGTCAGGGGAAGCTCGGGCTTCCCCCGCCCCAGCCCTGCGCCTGGGGGAAAAATAAAAATTATTTTCTTTATTTCCCCCCCAAAAAACTAGGTGCCCCCTATGGGGCGAAAAATACGGTAATGGGAACTGGCTGCTGCTTGCTTGCAACCGATCATTCTTCTGTCCAGTTCTCCAGATGTTCAGATGTTCAGATCAAAATGCTCTGTGCTGTGGAAAGCAACAATGACTGCTACCTTTAAAACGGTTTTATTTTTATTTAGTGTCAGTCTGCCGAAACATGTACAGAGGCTAGGAACTGACTCTAAGCAAGGTGCTCTTGAAGCTTCTCAGCCTGCACACTAAGGCAAGAAGTCAAAGCTTGGTGATCAATATTGTATTGAAATGTACACACTGCTGTCTCAGAAGACAACAAATGTTTTTGGCCTCTAGGAAACATGCATCCCCCTCCCCCCCAACAACTGTCGCAGTCCCTTTAAACGTATTCTGTCTCTCCATCTCCATATTTCAGCTTCTTGTAGCTGGAAGAAGCAGTGTGAGTTTGCTTGCAAAGGGGCTTTCAAACAGCCCCATGCTATTCTTTGAAGTCCCAACAATTGGGACTTCAAAGCACAGCAGCACCCGATGTCCCTACAACAGCATGTGTCTGACTAGTGTGTGGCCCCACCCACCTGTCAAATTTGGCCCATCGGGGGCGGGGGGGCAGGAATATAAGAATCTGACCCACCAGCCAGAAAAGGTCTTGCACCCCTGCTGTTCCAGCTCTTCATCTCCTTGTGCTCAAGTGCATCCCCTCCTGTGTACCTACTTTGTGCCATGTTCTGCTCTAGGCAGCTGATGGGATTCTCTACTGGTGGCCCTGTGTGTTTATTTTCCTAAACTCCCATTTCCATCATCTTCGCCCATGTCACTCTCTCTGCCTAGAGCAAGACTCCTGCCATCTGTCAAGCTTCTCCTTCCAAATTGGCCCCGCTTTCCTAAGTCATGTTTGTCTTGCCCACTTTGCCACTGCCAACCATTCATCATCACAGCTCCTTGAGGAGAAGGGTGCTGGCAATAGCTCAGTGGCAGAGCTTATGCTTTGCATGTAGAAAGTCCCAAGTTTGACCCCCAGTTGCTCTAGGCGGGGTTGAAAAAGATCATGCATGAAACCCTGAATTCCATTGCTATAAAGTGCCATGGAGCCTTGAAGACACGAGAGTGTAAAATGCACCACTGAAACAATTTCTAGACGTCACCTTTTTGTAATAGTAATGCTTATCTGCTCTGTAAGTTCTGTTTGTTCTAGGGTTATGCATACATTTTATGGATGAATTTTAATTGCAACTTGTGAATTTTTATGTAGGTATTTTGTTGTATTCTGCTCTGGTTCAAGGACTAATGCAAAGATATATATTCTGCAGCTCTAGAGAGCTGCTGCTAGTCAGTGTAGACAGTACTGAGATAGATGGATCAATAATCTGCCTTCCTATATTCCTCTCCCCAGCCGAGTGGACTAAGAGATGCCAAAGACCCCTGCTTAAGAAGAGCTGCCAGTCAGAGTAGCCAATACTGAGTTGATTGATTGATTGATTGATAAATAAATAAATAAATAAATAAATAAATAAATATAGTGTGACGTGGTATAAGATCAGCATAAGTTCCCATGTTCATCCTGCTCCTAATGCATTCCTCTCTTCCACATCCATAGCCCTCCCCTCCAGAAACACTGGCAACCTGCACAGTGTGGCAACCGGACACGTTAAAACACCCAGCTGCTTCTAATCATCAGAATGGCAAGGACCAGCTTCCTAATGGCCTTGTCCAATCAACGCCGCTGCTAAGAATCTAGACCTTGTTCTACTAAGACTGGAAAACTTCAGAAGGAAAGGGGGAGGGGGAGAGAGAAATAACAACGTTTAAAGCAATTTTCCTCCCTGCCAAACTACTCCAGATGATTTCTCAAAGAAGAAGAAAAAACCTGAACAAATGGAAAAACTTTAACCCTTAGCCTTGATTAATTTCATCTACATAATACAGATGCTTGCAGCAATCAGCCACTGATGAGCAAGTCTTCCCTTAATCGCCCGAGAGAAACCAATGTCTGCGCAACACTCCAATTGGTTTTTTCCACAAAGATGAGCTTTTCATCTGAAGAGACCCCGACAAGCACTCAGAAAAGGCCCAGAGATGCAAGGTTTCTCCTCCACACTTTTGTTATTATCACCATTTCTTATAAACAGGCTTGATCAGAGCATCTCTTCACTGCCTGGGAAGATCTCTCAGGCTCTGGCCATACCCAGAAGACCGTGAAACCGACCCTGAAGGGAGACTTCCCTTCCTATTGAGCCCAAGCACTGCCCATGACCCCAAGGGACCCAACATTCCTGCAGAGCCTTCAGGCCCCAGCATTCAAAAGCTGCAACTCTGGAGGATTTGATGACAGTTGCCTGGGCTCCCAGCCAGATCCCAGAACTGCAGCAAAGCCAAACAGGAACTATGGCGCTGCTGGCAATGTAACTTGCTAGATGCACTGGGCTACTAATCTTATAAGACTACTCAAGAGGAGGAGAAAGTCTGTGTAAATGCCTGCTTTTGTCATGGTCCAGTTGACAGCCAGGAAGGAGCAGAGGTTCCAACTACTATGTAGGCTCTCTATCTGAGCCAGGCCACTGCTGGGCAAGCTGGCATGCGGCAAGTTCCCATCCATGTCCAGCCAGCACAGCCAGGCTCATTTCGACTCCTGAACAAGAGGCAATGGGGAATATCCAGGATCTGAATAGGGAAAGCAGCATATAATAGCTTAAATACTCAATAACCTGAGCATGCAGGTTGTATCTAACACCAGTAATTCTCAGAAGAGACACCTGGAAATAAATGGGCATGGCTGGCATTGGTTAATCATTCATTTAAATGTGTCTACTCAGAGTAGAACTTAGCTGGCTACAACCCAACCAAAAGGCTTGTTTAGACACAACTGCCAAGCCATGGTTTGTCCTAACTGTAGTGCAGGCGCCAAACCAAAGTGTGTGCTCCAAACAAGCAAACTATGGTTTATAAAGTACAGCCTAGCATCACCACTGCTAGGACCCAGAATGGGCAGGTTCACCTGGGTGTTGGTGGTTCTTCAAGTAACTTGACGCCTACCAATAGCCCTGAGCGTGGAGGCTGGAGCCAAAGAAACCAATGCAGTTGAAGCAGCTAAATTAATATGCTTTGAGGGAGCCATCACCCTAGCAAAAGTCTAGAGGAGACTGAGGGGGCTTGCATACTTATTTAATATTACCTGTATCCCAATATTCGTTTTTAAAAAATAAAATACCAAAGCACTTTACACAGCAACAAAAACAAGAACACAGAACAAATGTAACAGTGGAAGTTATCAGCATCAATGATAGTAGCCAGAGGGGCCAGGAGCAGCTATTAACTGTCTGGGAAAGATTGAGGGAAGAACTTTGTTTTTCATTGCCAGCAAAAGTGCCCAACCATCGGCAGCCATCTGATCACCAAGGGGAGATTAGTCCACAAGTTAGGGGCCACCACAAAGAAAGCCATTCTTAGCACCAATGAGAGGTGGGCATCTGGAGGCTGCAATACAGATATTAGGGTTTACAGTGGTGCCCCGCAAGACGAACGCCTTGCAAGACGGAAAACCCGCTAGACGAAAGGGTTTTCCGTTTTGGAGGCGCTTCGCAAAACGAATTTCCCTATGGGCTTCCTTCGCAAGACGAAAGCCCATAGGGAAATCTCCAGGACAGCGGGGAAGCGCAGCGCGTCTTCCTCACTGTCCTCGGACCTCCTCCGAAGGCTGGCGGTGGGGCGGAGAGACATCCTCCCACCGCCAGCCTTCGGAAGGCTGCTCCGAAGGCTGGCGGCAGGAGGAGGTCTCTCCGCCCCACCGCCAGCCTTCGGAAGGCTGCTCCGAAGGCTGGCGGCGGGAGGAGGTCTCTCCGCCCCACCGGCAGCCTTCGGAAAGCTGCTCCGAAGGCTGGCGGTGGGGCGGAGAGACCTCCTCCCACCGGCAGCCTTGGGATGGCTGCTCCGAAGGCTGGCGGTGGGGCGGAGAGACCTTCTCCCCGCGCCAGCCTTCGGATGGCTGTCCTGAAGACTTGCGGTGGGAGGAGGGTTTTCCTTCCCACCGCCGACTTTCAGAATGCTGTTCTGAATGTTGGCGTGGGGAGGAAAAACCCTCCTCCCACCGCAAGCCCCGGGAACAGAGGAGAAGCGCTGCGCGCCTTCCCCTCTGTTCCCATACCTGTCCTGAAGGCTTGCGGTGGGGAGAAAAGCCCTTCTCCGCACCGCCAGCCTGGCAAGCGGTCTCCAAAGGAACGCATTAATTGATTTTCAATGCATTCCTATGGGAAACCGTGTTTCGCAAGACGAAAAACTCGCAAGAAGAAAAAACTTGCGGAACGAATTAATTTCGTCTTGCGAGGCACCAGTGTACTTGTAGATCACAGTGACCTCTACCAGGTCATAGCCTGCAGCAGGATGATGGCTTGCAGGTGGGTCTTCTCCCTTTTCCTGGGTAGATCCTTCCTCCTGAGTAGCCTCCCTGCCAACAGCCCTGTCTGGCAGCAAAGCAGGTGCTCTGTGCCTTTGAGCATCCCGTGTGATAATGACTACCAGACAGTTAATTTTGATTCCTTTCAACACAGAATCCATGAGCTGATTCAAGCTTTCAGGAAAATAATGTGATACAGTCTCCCAAGACAGTACCACTTCAGAACATGTTTCTAGGCAAGAGAAGACTGCATGTGTGCATCTTCTCCAAGATTGGTTGGTTTTTTTGTTCGTTTTTTTAAGAAAAAAGTTCGAGGAATGTAAAAATTAAGTGCAACACAGAAAAGGATTTGAGGCTTATCTTCTACATACAGTGAGTGTTAGGGAAAGGCACAGTAGGTTAGAGAATGGTGCTGATAACACCAAGGTTGCAGGTTCAATCCCCACATGGGACAGCTGCATATTCCTGCACAGCTCATACTCTGGTTTCTCTTCAGGTCGTAGAAATCTTTTACCTTTTATTAAGTATGTTCCTGCACTGCAGGGGGTTGGACTAGATGATTCTCAGGGTACCTTCCCAACTCTACAATTTTTCGATCCACTTCTCACTTGCATTGCGATGCAGCACAGTCTCCAAAGAACTGTACCACATGCTGTTTCGAACCGTTTGAATCAGATTAGTAATATATACTGCTGTTTCCCTGTAGCAGATTTTTCTTCCTGCACACTTAAGAAACACATCCCTATAAATCCTCCCAGCAAGGAAGTTCAGCTTCCAGAGAAGAGGGTGGCAAGAAAGTGGGGGGGGGGTATGGCAGTTAAAGCACCACCAATCAAAACAGTCCTCAAGTCCTGTAGAAACCTAAGTAAATGTGTAATGTCACAGATGTCGCACAGATACCAACGTCAGTTCCATTCGGATCATTTTTTCAAAACCCAGCAAGGAATAATCTCCCATTGCTGAAAACCATGCTAACAGGTCCTTTGGAGCAAGAGTTTATTGAAGCACAGACAAAGCCAGGGGGAAGCAAGGAACTTGGAAGCCAAACCTATGGGGTTGTTCAACAAGGGAACCAAGAGACCCCCGTCCTCCAACTTAAAACAGCCTACACTGGAGGTAAAAAGCAGCGTGAAGAATACAATGCACCACCACCCCTGCCACAAATGAATTAACCCAACACAGAGATAATAAATTCAACACTTGACCTGAACCATCAAAAGACTAAATGACAAGTAAACTGAGAAAATAATTTGTAAACGGCCACATCTTTTTATTTTAAAAAACACTACTTCTCAAGGGGCGCATGGCTTGGGTTCACCTACTGACGGACTGCAGAAACATGAACTTCAAAAGTGTACAGTGGCCAATAGTTAGGAACACAGAACCTGCCTTGTACTGAATCAAACCACTGGTCCATCTAGTGCAGTATTGCCTACACTGGCCGGCAGAGGCTCTCCAGGATTCCAGGCGGAGGTCTCTCCCAGTGCTACCTGGAGCTGCTGGGGATTGAACCTGGGACTTTCTGCATGCAAAGCAAATGCTCTACCACTGAGCTATGGCACCAGACTGGCTGTCCCTAAACAAACCACAAGTCTGAATCCAACGTTCTCTTGTCCGCTTACACAAAAGGCCTCTGTGATCCAGCACAACAGTTACACCAGTGGAAACGCTGTGTGCAACAGATCTCCTCTTCCCAGGAACGAAAGTAAGTAAGAACAGAGTGGAGGGCATGCAAGACCAAGTTTCCCCATTACATTTGAACAGCTCTCTCTTTGAGGCACACATCAGCTTGCACGCTCAGCTTTCCTTTCAAAGCCTATTAAAGGAGTCTCCCAATGCTGGAAGATTTATTGCTCAGTACGATAGCTGCTGCACACCGCTTTGTTTGTTAATTGCGATTACTTTGCCTGCAGAAGAGTAGTCATCTAATAAATCAGTTATCTCCAGGAAGAATTGATTTTAAAAGTTGTTAGCATTGTAAACTGAAGTACTTGGTAACAGCACACAGTAAAAAAAGAAAGGTCCAAATCTTCTGTTTATATGCTCGTATTAGGCGATTCCTCCCACCCTTTTTTAAGGTTTTAAGAGACTGTCACAAACCAAGGAATCTTTATTATTTCTTTGAGCTCATTGGTAGAATCCAGTTTCATTGTTACGGCATTAAAAAATGTCAGCACTGGGATGATATTTGTCAAATTAAAAAACGTAAAAAATAATAAATCTCACACTGATCATTAATATTCTGCACAGCAAAAGCTGGATTTCAGCTAAGTAAAATACCACTGAATGGATGTTCTAATGCACAACAGGACAGTTTTGGCATAACAATAAGCTATGGTTTGTTTATCCAAACTACATTTGTATCTACTTCTGAACCAGCTCATTAGCCTTGAAATGCTGGGGACTGACCACAAAAGATCATAAAGCAGTTTGAAGCTGGTTGGTGAAAATAATCACCCCCGTAGTTATTATCATAGGTTAGGGAAGCCCAAGTGGTGCTCTACAGATGTTGTTGGACTCCAACTCCCATCATCCCTACCAACTGGCCATACTGGCTAGAGTTCATGGGGACTGGAGCCCAACAACTCCTGGAGGGCACCACCCTTTGTTGTTAGGATCCTGGATTCATTTATTTGGATGTAAAATTCATCCCCATCTTGGGGATGAAAGAAAATTAGCAACATCTGACAGATATGAAGCTCTAAACAAGTTTCACATACTGGGGTCTGGATTTTCCCCATGTGAAAAATACACACTACAGTGGTACCTCAGGTTAAGTACTCAATTCGTTCTGGAGGTACGTTCTTAACCTGAAACTGTTCTTAACCTGAAGCACCACTTTAGCTAATGGGGCCTCCTGCTGCTGCCACGCCACCGGAGCATGATTTCTGTTCTCATCCTGAAGCAAAGTTCTTAACCCGAGGTAATATTTCTGGGTTAGTGGAGTCTGTAACCTGAAGCGTATGTAACCCAAGGTACCACTGTAATTCCAAATTAAAATTGGAACCCTGCTACAGCCTTGCACCTTAAAAGCTTTATTATTAGGTTGTATAAGGGAAATATTTGCCCAGACAAGCCCCTCCTCCTTCTGGATTTGTGTGTGAATCATCACTGCCCTGGGCATAATTCCTGTCTGGAAGAAGTAAGGTCCATAGCAGTGAGTCACCCATAGAGACACGGCTTCCCCTTCAGGTGGGCAATGCAGGTCTGCCTGAACAACCCAATCACACGTGGCACAGGGATGCAGCAGAATTGACCACCCCCACTGTGGCTGATAGGGAAGAGGAAAGGCCACTACAGGGGAATCATGCTACGTTGGTTTGGTTTTCCTCAAGCACCTGAAAGGCCAAAGGCCAGCACACAAGAACATCCTTCATCTGTTGCAGGGACTCCAGCACCTTGGCAGCGTCAACCAATTTACTTGAGGGATCGCCTTACTCCATACAGGCCAATTTAGTCACTTCAGTCTGCTGATTGTGCCCTTCTACAAGTGCCGTGCAATGTCCATTCGGTACAGGTTGTTCCTTTAATGTAGCAGCACCTGCACTTTGGAACACTGGAACATTAGGTACCATTACCGGCTGAAAAAGTTTTCTGTTTCAACAGACCCATTCAGACGTATGGTTTGGTTATATCTAGCTTTGAATTTGTTTTAGATTTTTTTTTTTTTAAGTTTCCAAATATGTCCTAAATATGTTTTATTTTTATAGATGTGTTTGCCACGATGTGCCCCTATTGAACGAAGGACAGGATATCAATTTAATAAACAAACTACTGCAGCGGCCTTGCTTCCAAACCTCTGGCCATGTTTGGAATGTAGCCTGTTGTACAAAGTTAGGGGTACATTTCTTGCTCTGCTCACTTTCACTTCTGGCCCTCCTTACTGCTGCCCTGCTGCCCCTGGAAGGTGGCTTAAGAGGTAACGAAGCCCTTGGACTGAAATTAATTGATTGATTGATTGATTGATTGATTGATTTCTCTTCTATCACATTTCAGGCCCACCTTTCCACCAAAAAGTTCAAGGCAGCATGGATGCTTTAGTTTAGATTCTTGCAATAGGTAAAAAGGTAAAGGAGTCCTGGGTGGTTAAGTCCAATCAAGGCAACTATGGGGTTGCGGCGCTGATCTCGCTTTCAGGCCGAGGGAGCTGGCGTTTGTCCACAGGCAGCTTTCCAGGTCATGAGGCCAGCATGACTAAACCACTTCTGGTACAATGGGACAGAAGCCAGAGAGCACAGAAACACCATTTACCTTCCCGCCACAGCTGTACCTATTTATCTACTTGCACTGGTATGCTTTCAAACTGCTAGGTTGGCAGGAGCTGGGACAGAGCAACGGGAGCTCACTCCATCATGTGGATTTGAACCGCCGACCATTTGATTGGCAAGCCCAAGAGGCTCAGTGGTTTAGACCACAGCACCACCCGCATCCCATTGCAGGGAGTTGGACTAGATGACCATTGGTGTCCCTTCCAACTCTACAACTATATTATTCTACGTGGCTCTTCTCCAAGAGTCCAAGGACACTCACTGAGCTTCATGGTGGAGCCGGCACTCTTAACCACTACACCACAACAGTGTAATCTTCCCAGCCTTGCACATTATAGCAAAAAAAAGGCTCTCTCCCCATTCAAAGGCTATACAACCTATTTACCCTCCTCGCAAACCAAGTGGACTTCTCAGCAAAATGCAGCCTCTCAGAAGATTGTGGGCCTGCTTACCTGCCCGCCTCGAGTCGGCATTCAAAAGCTTCCAAGTCACATGGCAACAGAAGAGGCTTCTGCACCATGTCTCTGTCTAATCTAACACGTGCTGGCATCCTGCTGAACCCGAGAGGAATCGGAAAGGAAAGCTGGTACGGAGGAGTGGATTAAAAGTCAATTGCTGTCGCGCTGCCGGGTCTCGTCACCACTCTCCCATACCCAGAGCTATTAAACCTGCAGCGCTCCAGGAGCTGCTGAGTGGTGTCACTTCAGTCTTTCGCCTGAAATCACAGCATACTTTAAGGATGTCAGTAGCACAGTCACAGCTGGGGAGAGCGGGAGCTCAGCGGTAGAACACCTGCCTTTGCATGCAGAAGGTCCTGAGGTCAATCCCCAAAATCTCCAGGTAGGACGAGGGAAAGATGCTTACCTGAAATGTTGGAGAGCCTCTGCTAGCCAGTATCAATAATACAGAACTAGATACACCAGTGGTCTTGACTTGGTACAAGGCAGCAGCTACCTATGTTCCTAAGGGAAGGGCCATAGCTCACTGATAAAGCGTCTCCAACTTTGCACGGAGAAGCTCTAGGCCTCAATTCTCAGAATCTCCAACTAGGGTTGAGAATGTCCCCTGTATGGAAAGTTGGAGAGTCGCTGCCAGCCAGTGTAGGAAATACTGAGCTAGCTGGACCAATTGTCTAGCTGCCTATGTATCTACAAGGTCACAAAACTCAATTCATCCACATTATCAAAGCCATACAAAAGTTTGGGGCATGGAAGATTTGTTTTCTTCTCACATGTTGATTTGACATGTCCATCCCTCTTCCTCGGAAACTCTGGGAATCATAGCTGGGGGTGGGGTCCTCCTAACAATTCTCAGCACCCTTAACAAACTACAGATCCCAGGACTCCTTGGGGGAAGCCATGACGGTTGAAGTAGGATCAAAGTGCTTTAAATATATGGTGTCGATATGGTCCAGTTCTCAAAGTGGAACGTAGGAAGCTGCCACAGGCTGTGGCTGAGTTGCTAGTTGCTCAGATCCTAATAAATAATGGGAAAGAGGAGGGAGGGCCCTGGAAAAGGCAGCTGGCCAGAAAGGATAGTGGCTGAGCAATGGGAGAGATCAAGAAAAGAAAGCTGGAAGATGAAGTGGTTCAGAGAGAGGCAGCGTCAGGAAACAGAGTCCATATTTAAAGCTCTTATGCCATTGTAACAGTTGTTGCTTCCCCCAAAGTATCCAGGGAACTACAGTTTCATTAAGGGTGCTGAAAGTTGTTAGGAGATCCCCCTCTATTCCCTTCATGGAAATGCAATTCTCAAGAGTTCCCTGGGAAGAGGGATTGATTGTTAGCTTGCTCTGGGAATTGTAGCTCTGTGAGAGAAATAGGGGGTATCTTAACAACTCTCAGCACCCTTAATGAAACTACAGTTCCCAGGATTCTTTGGGAGGGAAGCCGTGACTGTTTGAAGAGGTATCACAGTGCTTTAAATGGATAGTGCGGATGTGGCCTTATACAGACCCAGGGGAATAACCGAAGGATGATGCCTTCTCCGTCTGCAGCAGAACTAATCATTTAGCATGCAGAGCACAAGTGCATGTCAGAAATGCATGCCACATCCAAATGAGTTTTTGATACGTTACCACAAATAGCTAATAAGGAGGGGAGAAGCAGAAGGGAGGGACAGGCCACACCAACCTTTAGCATAATTGCTCTCCTCTCCTGCCAATACTCTTAGTCTCATTTGGGACTAATGGTCTGTCTTCAATTAGGCTCTCAGGCTTCCAAAAAAAATATGAAAGCAGCTTTTTATTGTACCCAAAGTTTATCTAATAAGCACATACTTTGCAAAACAGCAGGGCAATGTTTGGGAGATTTGTTTTGCTTTTCACAAACCAAGAGAAAACTTGGACTGGGGGGGGGGGGGAGATACCTAAGCCAATGATGGGAGCAGGGTTGGCTGGAAAAGAAAAACAGCAGGAAACGTAAGGTTTTGCCTTAGGAGCTGATCCAGTGGAAAACCTGTCCTGGACTGTCCCACTTCAGACTGGATGTAGGGGGGATTGCATCACAAATTCTCTGAACACAGGTCAGTAGATATCAGAATAGAAGAGTTCCAGCCTATTATGCCGTGGATTCTCTCCCTCATCCAAGGAATCCTGGGAAATTGTATAACTGAAGGAGCATTTCATTAAATATTTTATTTTTAAAATGTTTGCATACAATATTAATTGCATTCATCCATAACTATTTCAGTATTTGTATAGGTGCATTTCAGCCCACGTCATTCAACCTGGATAGTGAGGTCCAAGTTCCAAGGGCCTTCTGGAGGTTCCATCATTGTGAGAAGTGAAGTTACAGGGAACCAGGCAGAGGGCCTTCTTGGTAGTGGTACCCACCCTGTGGAATGCCCTCCCATCAGATGTCAAAGAGTTAAACAATTATACAACTTTCCGTAGATATCTGAAGGCAGCCCTGCTAACGTTTGATGTTTTGTTTTGTCTCTTCATGTTAGAAACTGCCCAGAGTGGCTGGGGTTACCAGCAACAAGTTGTTGTTGTTGTTGTTGAAAGGTTCTCTAACATCTAACAGCTCTCAGCACCCTTAACAAAATACACTTCCCAGGATCCTTTGCTGGGGCAGGGACAGCATGACTCTTACAAGTGGTAGAAGAGGTATTTAAATGTGTAGTGCCGATGTGGCCTTCGTGAACAAGGGCTCTATCCTATCTGAATAGAGTGATATTACACCACTGGAAGCACAATTCCAGTTGAGCTTTAAAAGCACATCCTCCAAGCGGGGTTACCGTACAACACACTTTTCCAGGAAGCGCAGCAAGTACTCCTTATCAACCAGCCACAGTAAAGAAACAGGATCGCTGCCATATATATATATATACATACATACACACACACACACACACACACACACACACACACACACACACGAGAAATAACCTCTCCCAACAGCGTGACAGCTGACATTCTAAACTGAAAAAGCTATTTGCCAAGAATTATCAAGCCAGGCTTCTCCCTCTCTGATAGATGGCAGAAGAAAGAACAACAAAGGCCACACACATATCATAAATCACAACTATTATTGAATGCCTAGCCACATAATAGCAACAGTCAAACTGAATAAAGACGCTTTTCAGGGCTCATCTGTACAGGGGAAAGGGGGAGGAGGGAGAAAAAGGTAAGACTAAAAAAATCTGGAAAAAATCCCAAGATGTGATTCTAGCATTTAAAAAACAAACAATCAAACGGCAAACCCATACCCTTTAAAGAAAAGGTATTTAATATTGTGCCTGACTTTTATTTATTTAGGACAGTATTCTCCAACCTGGTGCCCTCTAGATGTTTCTGAACTCTAGCTGTCATCCGAAACAACTGGAATGTACCAGGTTGTCAAAGGCCAATTTAGAGCATTAAAATGCTCAAGGATGCATACAAATACAACATGGTGTTTATTTATTTGCTGAAAATATTTGTTGAAAGATTCCCTTGATAAAAAAAAAATTTAAAGCTCTCAGATTGCTTAATAATATTCAGTAAAGTGGTCTGCATCTTGTATGTTTGCTAAGAGGGTGGGAAAAACACATCTCAGACAGGTTTTATTTTGTTTTTTAGTCAAGTTGCAAGCCCTCAGTGTTCCATAGTTAATGTTTTGGTGCTCAGTATGTCGCTGCTCAAATGGGGTATTCGACAAACTTAAGAAACCGTGCCAAATATTGCCCTAAAAAAGCTAAAATAAAATTAAGAGCCATACTGCTCATTAAGAGAAGATGAAAACATGTTAATAAGGAGGAGGAACCTCCCAAGGCAACATTTTGTTTAAGAGAATATGTATATAAAGAGATACTGCGGCAGCTGTGTACACAAGGTAACATTTGGTCTTTTGTCTGCTTTGGCAATTGTTAAAAACTACATACCAGTTTTCTCCACTCCAACTGCAACAGAGAGCACAGTGCTGCAGAGCAGCTAAAAGGCTGAGCTGCATTGACCCTTGCGCCTGGTTCAAATTACACTTCTACCCTGAACTCAGCAGATGGACTTAGAGAAGTCATCATTCTCTCAGGGCCGGGGCGAATGTGTGGTTGTGCAGATATCATTGCTGTGTTTCAGCCCTTTTATGCTGCCTGGGTTGATGGGAGTTGGGAGTCCAGCAACATCTGCAGCGCCAGAAGTTCTCCACCTTTGGGCCAAGGCAATGGGTTAAGACAAACATCACACCAAGCCATGTCTTGTACTAGCCATAGCTTAGAAGCTAGATGATGGAAGGCAGCATCCCTTGCAAATTCTACCTTGCATGATTTAGGGGAAAGTGTTCTCACGGCCTTCCACGTGTTTGGGGCTGAATGTCCCCAGTGGGGAGTCTTGTCAGCTCACCTAGACTTTCTGTTGTCCTGCACCCACCTAGCCAAGGAAGGCAACTGGCTGGTGGTAAATTCTTTATTGACAAATGCATGCACTTATGGCAGCTCCTAAGGTGCTCTGGACGGACACAGGCCTTTAGCGCCCACTTAGCTGACCTTAACTTTTCCAGGTTCATGCCCTATGGAGTGATGGAAGCAGCAGTGGGACCATGCCCTGCTCCTAGGCTTATGTACCCTCATATTCCAGAGTGTGCTCACATAACCTGAGACTTCTCTTGCATGAAGTTGTTGCTGATCTTTCCTCTTCAATCCCCTCCTGGCTCCAGGAGACCGTGGGGATGGCGTAGATTTGACTGGCCTGTTCCTCGCCTGAACAGCGTCTTCCTCCACTTCCAACATGTCCTGAGCCCCCACCTCCATCCTAATGCTCCAACCCTTCTTCTCCCCCCTCCACCCGGCTCCTGCTGCATGGGTGGCACCAAACCCCTTAAATCGCTGGGTCAGTCACTGGCCCCCTTCCCTCTGCCACACACTTGTCAGAGCCCTGACACCCACACAATTTAAATAACAGACTTGCATGGACTCAGTATTTGCACTGGGACTGGTCAGGTCAATTCAGGACACTATAAGAACATAAGAGCCTGTCTGGATCAGGTCAATGGCCCATCTGGTCCAGCATCCTGTTGTCACAGTGGCCAACTGGATGCCTCAAATGGGAAGTTTGCATGAAGGACCCAAGTGCAACAGCACTCTCGTCTCCTGCCTGTTTCCAGCAACGGATATTCTGAAGCATTACTGCCTGCAGCCATGTAGGCAAAGCATAGCCATCATGACTAGTTGCCATTGATAGCCTCCATGGATTTGTCTAATCCTATATCCGAATTGCAGATACTTATGAAAGCATGAAGCCCAACCTTCAGCATGAACGCCCCCCTATGGCTGCCAATAAACATTCTAAATGGTATTTTGCATTTCCATAGCGCCTTTCATCTGAGCAGTTCAAAAGAATCTTGGCACTTTGATTTTCAGAGAATAAAGAGCCAACATGCATTTGTTTTCATTCTTCCCCAGTTAACGGGAGAGAGCTTCTAATAAGAACTCTCCCAGAAGATAAACCCAAGGACAGCAGCAGCAAGAGGGGATAATGGAACAGAGGAAAGAAAGAATAATTATCAGCCACTTCCCCCAAAATGTTTCTTGCACATTTTTTCTGCATAGGCAAGGGTAGGCCTGAGATTGAAGAACTGCCACAGCCTCTCTCAGTTCTGTTGGCTCGGCTGCTCTGGTAAGATCCCTGCTGGATCACAAAAAAGTCCTATCTAGTCCAGCAGCCAGCTTCCCAAATGTTCACCCACTCAGTGCTTCAAGACTAAGAGGAAGGACTATGGCCCAAGTAAGTGTATCTGCTTTGCTTGCGGAACGTACCCAGTTCAGTCCTCAGTGGTATCTCCAGTCCCCTGCCCTGAAACCCTGGAGGGCAGCTGCCAGTCAGTATAGACAGTACTAAGCTAGATGGTCTGATTCAGTACAGTGGTACCTCGGGTTAAGTACTTAATTCGTTCCGGAGGTCCGTTCTTAACCTGAAACTGTTCTTAACCTGAAGCACCACTTTAGCTAATGGGGCCTACTACTGCCGCTGCACTGCCAGAGCACAATTTCTGTTCTCATCCTGAAGCAAAGTTCTTAACCCGAGGTACTATTTCTAGGTTAGCGGAGTCTGTAACCTGAAGCGTATGTAACCTGAAGCGGATGTAACCCGAGGTAACACTGTATAAGGCAACTTCCTGTTTTCTTAAGGATATAGCAGGGCATGAAGGCAATGCCCCCTGCCTCAGCTACTGTAAACCACTAAGATGTAGTAGTTAAGAGTGTTGGACTAGGCCCTGGGAGACCAGGGTTCACATCCCTATTCTGGGATGAAGCTTCCTGGGTGACCTTGGGCCAGGCACGCTCCCTCTCAGCCTAACATACCTCACAGGGTTGAATGATGTGGGGATGAAATGAGGAGAACCACTTCAGCCTTGAGCTCCTTGGGAAGAAAAATGTGGGGTATAAATGAAAATAAAACTGACTTTCAGAGAGAGAGAGACTCCATTTAGCTACCATAGCTGCTACCCATCGACAGATCTCTTTCCTCCTCCATGAATTTGCCCCATTTTAATGCAATCTAAGCCCAACCTGGTGCCCTCCAAATGTCTGGGACTACAACTCCCGCCAGTCCCTGCCAGCACCGTGGCCACACCCTCACCGTTCATGTAAAAGATTTTAAATGTGTGATGTGGGTTTGACCCTGCATAATTTAACAGCAAATTCCAGTCAATTAAAGTCAATTAACACACTTTTAGGCCTGGATTAAAGGTGTGAGGTCTGAAAGCCAACAGGCGGGAATGGCCTAAATCCCATGTATCATATATTGCAAGAAGAAGAATCATGAAGTCAAACAAAATGCAAAATCACCAAACTTCTTTCTTGTTTTCCTGGCTTTGGCTGAATGTCAATCCTCCAAATGACTCAAGGTGGACTCATTCTGCTTCCCCCTTATCCTCCCAAGGATAAGTAAAGCTAAGAGAGTGTGACTGGCTTAAGTTCACCCAAGGAATTTCTGGCTGAGCTGGAGAGCTTAGGGCCTCGGGCTACAGCCATTTTAGAATAATGGTTAATCCAGCCCTGTTCACTGTGTCAATAAACAGCTTCTCTCGTCTGCCCTGAATCTTCATCTGGATGAGCTCTGGCATCATTAGACAGATGGAAGGTGGGGAGAGCTTCTCTCTCTACACCATGCATAGCTTTAATAAACCTCTCTCCTGTTCCCCATTCACACTGCAATCCTCTGCTCAGAAGTAATCCCGCTGAGCTCAATTAGATTTACTCCCAAGAAAATGGGCATAGCTTCAAGGCGATCCAATTTCTTTCCAGAACTACTTCTAGCTTTTTATTTTTTTATATATTTATTCGCTAAAGACTTTAAAACTGCCTTTCATCATCATCTTCACCATCATTAACCTGCTCTGAACTCTAAGGTCCTAGGGTGGGATGATGTTGTTGATGTTGATGGTGATGATGATGATGATGATGATATCCTTTTGAAACTTCAAATGAAAAAATACAACCACAAAATATAGGGTTTACATATCAAGACAGTGGCAGAAATGCTTAACAATATACTTTTCAAGATGGAGCAGCCAAAAGTCTACCAAGTACTCCCAGTGTGGATGTAACATGGAATATTAAAAGATTTGGGTTATTAAAATACTGGCAGTATCATGGAAGCTTTCGTTTTACTGATGTCATAAAGAGGCTTTCTGGCCCTGGGCTTAGGGCTCGCAAAGCTTTTCAGACTTTAGAAACTGAATTTCATGGTCCATGAGCAACATATGCAAACTCCAGCCTCCTCTTCCGATGTCAATACTTCTCACGTTTTAAAATGACACCTTGTTGGTGAACTTTTGAGGAAAACAGACACTCCATGGTTATGTATGTGATTTCCCCCCCTCTTAATGTTACAGTGAATGCCCAAACTCTGATGAATGTTGACGTTCCCATGTGAACGCTGACAATCCCAGATGGATTCTGAAATTAGATATATCTATTTCCTCACTTTTCAGACATATACCAGCGAATGTTTTGACTGTGACATTTAGGTGACAACGTCTGATTTTTCAGACATTCACGTGTGAGCGTCAATAGTCAATGGATTTTGGACATTTTCTGTCTCATATATGTGCAAACATATAATCACACACATAATAGATAAAAATGGGTGGATAGATAGAGAAATTTCCATTAGGTCTGTGAGAGATCCTTTTTTGGTCATATAAGAAGCATAATTTTAAAGGAAGACCAAGAAATTGTTATCTCTCTTCTAGCAGCCTCAAGAATATGTATTAGCTATAACTGGAAAAAGAAGGAAGTACTGTACCAATAACTTCTCAATGGTTGTTGAAAATCTGGGCCACACCAAGGATATTAAAACTTATAAACTCTGCTCAAACAAGGTTGGTGAGGAGACAGTGTCTCCCTGTTATGTTTTGGAATTTGAAAGTGGATCCTATACATTAATATGAGTTTAGTATGGTATAAGCACATTATGGCAGACATTATTTAATTGGGGGCGGGTAATTAAGTTCATTGACAGACAGAGAAGAGTGAGCACTTGGTTTTATCCCAAGAATTAGCTATGACAGGAGAGATGCCACCACCCTCACCTCTCCACCTCTGAGAAGAAAAGGAAGACTACCCTGGCTTCAAGTCTTCACCCCATGCTTTGCACCCTCTGCATCAGAATGGAAGCAATCCTGGAAGCAGGATATGAGAGCAAGAGAACTCTCCTATTTATGATCTCCGCCAACCGGCATTGAGAGTTGTGTGGTGACTCACCACTTATGCCCTGGAGAGTCCTTGTGGCTCGCAAGGAAACCCTCCCCGGAGCCCGAAGGGGACATCCTCTTTGGGCTCTGGGGAGGGTTTTCTGGCTTGCCACTCGTCACTTCCGGGTTCCCAGCACTACGTGTGTGCGCTGTCATGTGCAAGTAGATTGAGCAGAAGTGGGGAGTTGTTTGTACTGGAAGTAATGTAACCTTCCTAACAAGGAGCCAACACGTTAATCTGCCTCTCAAAAAAAAAAGTTGAGTCTCCAGATCTCTCTCAATGTAGCAGGTAGAGTCAATTTTTTTGGAAAGAGGAAAAACAAAAAACAAGCAAAGAGGGAGTGAGCACATGGGGCAACACCCTGGACCACAGCAGTAACATTTAAGACACCCAACTCTCTTCTGTCTAAAACAGCTTGGGTGGGGGGAGAGTTAAGGTCCAAGCAAGTCTCCAGCCAACTCTCACTGTCAAAAATTCAGGGACTCCTGACTATCCTGCATTGGAGGGTTGGACTAGATGATTATTTGCGACTCTTCCAACTTTACGGTTCTATATTCCTCCAGCTCCCAACAAAGCAGTTCTCCCCCCACGCCTAGCTATTGCATTTCCACCAGTCACAGCTCTCCCCACCCCCTTAACACCAGAACTGGGTAAAAAAAAGACAACTCAAATTCTCGAATCGTGCCAAGTGGCACCTACAGCATCCATCGCCCTCGAGTGCCATTATTCACAGAGCCTCAAAACAGGCAGCTTCCTGCAACACTGAATTCCCACGGCGGTGCCAGGCACATCCCCAGATATTATCAGCCAGGCTCTGCGGTAAACAGAAAACAGGAGATGCACTTCCCAGGGGCTGCTCCATTTCAGCGCTGGGTGAAACCGTTCCTCCCCACTAAAAAGTTTCCTGCTGCTCTCATGCGGTTCAGGCTGGCTGTTACGGAAAGTGCAACACCATGCCCATTGCAAAACAGTAAAATAAATTTAAAGAAACACTGTAAAATCCCCGACTAAGGAAGCTTTGGAACCCAAAACGCCACCACAGAAATCTTGTCGTCCACCCCATCTGTTCTTGCTGTTACTCTAGCCGGAAAGCCAGTCTCTTCTACCCTGACAGGTTGCACCAGAAATAGCTATGCCATCACACAGCCAGCATTGAAAGGGGGGGAGTTGTTCCTACATGGGAACAGGCCGTAGTAACGACAACAAAAACAAATAATAATGCCTTCCCTCTTTTGCTACCCTCTTGTTTCTCCTTGCATAGGGATAATAAAACACAGGAGAATGCAAGATCTAAGCAGAATCATTTTTAATCCTCCACCTCCGTTGCAAGGTCTTCAACATGGCATTATTTAATTTTCCACTTTTTTCTACTGTTTGTTTATGCCAATGCAGGGTGGCAGAAGCAGAAAGAAAAGCCAGATTAATGAAAATCCAAGCACGTCTGTGTTCACTAAGCAAGCAGTCATAGACTTCAGTGGGTATTTTATTATTTCTAAGGGAAAACACAGGAAGGGGGTGAGGCACAGCTTAAAAAAAAAAAAAGCTGTGTCACTCTTTCTGTATAGATATAGAAGGACCCATGACTAGAATGTACTTTATTTGCAAGTCTCATTTTCCATCCCACCGTTTGAATACATTTCCAGGCTCAGAAAACAAGCCAGGAGTTTAGCTCAGCCAGAGCTAACTCAAGCTGACAGCTATAGCACTGATGCCTGCCAGACTTGATTGACTGGTTGGATATATTTAGACCTGAGGGAGGGAACGGAGAAAAATGGAGGGTGGGTGGGTGGGGGAATGAGAAAGATAAGGAGGAGGACACTGTTGTATGTTTGAACTAAAAATATAAAAACACAAAGGCTATTGTTAGCAATGGTAAATAATAAAAAAGTTAAGGGGCATCGCCTCCAGCCAGGTCTTCATCCCCACCCATCTCACACTCACTCCATATGAACATAATCTCAGACAGATATCCATTTGCAGTTTTAGGTTGGAGAGAGAGGAAGGAAGGGCACCTTTCTATACGTCGATGGACCCTGGCTCCATCCCCAGCAAGGTTATAAAGATCTCGGGAAGTATCCCTGCCGAAGACTCTGGAGACAGGTGCTAGCCAAGAGGAGACCAACCTGAGCCTAAGGACCAATGATCAGGTCCAGCAGGAGTAGTGTTGCACTTAGGTAATTTTAGACTTAATGGACTTAATGGAAGCCCCCGCATTGGACGGCATGAAACACAATGCTTCACCAAGATCAAAATGTGGTATGTCAGTCCTATGAGGGCCTTCCTGCTCATTCTGCTGGGCCCTGAACGCCTACCCAATTGCCCCAATGGTGCAGTTGAATAATATAAGGCACCATGATACACATATGCTAATATGATTTAGCTCTGCGGAAGGTCAAATGCTCTACAGGCACAAGGCTCAATCCCTGGCATCTCCAGTGAAAATTATCTCAGCCAGCATGGTAGAGCTAGAGACCTGTTGTTGGACAACAATGGATCACAAGATATCTGGCCCATCTAGCCCAGGGTCCTGTTTCTCACAGCAGCCAACCAGATGCCTCTGGGATGCCCAGAAACTGGGAATGAAGCCAACAGCCTCCCGCTCTCCACTTCCTGTAACTGCAAATATTTGCAATTGCATACTGCCTTTAGGAGAATGGTTCCTCTAGCCCTGCAGGTGATGCTTGGCCGCAGCTCCCATCATCATCCCTGACCATAGGGCCAGGATGGCTGCAGCTGATGGGAGCTGGAGTGCAGCAACATCTGGAGGGCCAGAGGTTCCCATGCCCTCGGTTCTAGAAGCCCTATTCCACGGACCAACTTTGACAGGTCTTAGGAACAACTGAGCGCCTCAAAGCTGTATGACGGGCGCCATTTTCACCAGAAACCAAAACAGTTTCCTGCAATAGTTTGAAATTTCTGTTTTGTTAGCCACCATAATAAATAGGTGGTTTTTGAGATTAACGGCATCCTGCCAGAACAAACTTGTCTGAAGTGCTGCTCAATGCTTTCATCCCCGCAGTCGCCTCTATATATCATTCATAAAGTTTGTTACACATCATGGAGAAAGTGGGGGTGAGCAATGCTGTAATAGCTGGTGACAGGGTGGGAGGAGCCGGTATTGGATGAATGAAGTGTGATGATTGCTTCTCCAGCACAATAATTCAGGAACATGGTTAACGGGCACAATTCCTTGTTCTCTCCACTCCTCTCTTTTTACTTGACCTTCCATGTAGCTTAATTTCTCCCTCCTTTACTCCCGTCCACTCTGCCCAGTGCCCTTGTGGCCTGATTATGATGTCTGGGACTTTTTGCTTGCCTCTGTTCCCAGGACTTCCTCACTCTCCCACACAGAGTGTCTAATTCCCCCGCTCTGCATAATCTCCCTCTCTCCCCCGCTCCCCCATAGACACACCCTCTTCTTCTGGCCTTATGGACACTTGTAAAAGCATAAATATATGCGTTACTCATTTTTACTGAACTGAGCCGTGTCTGTCAGTTGTTGTTGTTTTTTAAGTATTTCTTGAGTGTCATAAACAGAGCTAGACATTACAAGCATTCCAGATGTGTGGGGTGGATGGGGAGCTATGGGGCAGGAGGAGGAAGATAAGGAGGCAGTGATGGCCACCGAGCTGGATGGCTTTAAAAGACAAAATTCATGGAAGATAAGGTTATCCATGACTACTCGCCATGGAGGCCATGCTCTGTGTCTCCTTGGTTGGAGGCAGTATAGTGGTACCTAGGGTTACAGACACTTCAGGTTATAGATGCTTCAGGTTACAGACTCCGCTAACCCAGAAATAGTACCTCAGGTTAAGAACTTTGCTTCAGGATGAGAACAGAAATTGTGCTGCGGCAGCAGCGGGAAGCCCCATTGGCTAAAGTGGCACCTCAGGTCAAGAACAGTTTCAGGTTAAGAACGGACCTCCAGAACAAATTAAATTCTTAACCTGAGGTACCACTGTAATGCTTCTAAGGCCAGATGCTGGAAACCACATAGGGGAGAACGCTCCTGTGCTTGGATCCTGCTAACGGGTTCCCAGCAAGTGCGTGATGGGTTGCCAATGCTGAACTAGATAACCTGTTGGATCAAGCCAATACCCTATCTGCTTTTGCCCTTCAGGAGGAGATGTGGTTTTAAGTGTCTTGTACACACCATACATTTAAAGAACACCCTGGAACTGTGGTTTGTTAAGGGTGCTGGGGCTTGTAGCTGTGTGAGGGGCAGACTACAGTTCCCAGAATTCTTTGGGTCGGGGGAGGCAATGTGCTTTGAATGTATGGCAGGTATGCGGGGGGGGGGGGGGCTTGCAGACTGTTCCTATAGTATTTGAATGGTAGATCTAGATTGCCCATTGGTGAGAGGAGAATCCCAAACGAACACATAAAACAATACCTGAGATTCACTGGGGCGTTTTTCTTTTTAAGTGTTCTGATCACTTTTCAAGTACCATATTTTTCGCGTATAAGACGCACCAGACCGCAAGACGCACCTAGTGTTTGGAGGAGGAAAACAAGAAAAAAAAAAATTCTGAATCCCAGAAGCCAGAACAGCAAGAGGGATCGCTGCGCAGTGAAAGCAGCAATCCCTCTTGCTGTTCTGGCTTCTGGGATAGCGGCGCAGCCTGCATTCGCTCCATAAGACGCACACACATTTCCCCTTACTTTTTAGGAGGGAAAAAGTAAGTCTTACAGAGCAAAAAATGCAGTAGGTTGCATGGAAGATGCTGGCTCTGCAGGGCCAAACACATCCACATGCAGAATTGGGTGCACAGGTGTCAAAACAGCAATGGACCCTTAAGCACTCAATGCACAAATACTAACACCAATGCCAGAAGTATTATTCTTATTTTCATTGTTATTATCATTTACGCAAATGCCGCTATGGCTTAAACCCACTAATAATAACAACATATTTATATCCTATCTGTGATGCTGAAGAAAGCCAAGGCAGCTAACAGAAACTGAAACAAAGCAAGGTATCCGACAAACCAATGCACCTTCTTTAAAGCCAACACATCAATGTAACCCAAATAAGCCAAGCAGTGAAGAAAGTGTAGCAGTAATACCAGACAGTCAGCTTGCCAAATTCTCCAAAGGCCTTTAATAATAATAATAATAATAATAATAATAATAATAATAATAATAGGCTTTCACCATACATTGAAAACTGAGCAATTAAGAAGCCCGGTGGGCCTCCCTAGGGAGAGAATTAGAGACCACAGAGGCCCTCAGCTTCTCATATCTGTCTGCCAAAATTCAGACGTCAGGAGGACATGGAGCAGAACCTTGGATGCGCAGCTAAGCTTGCGAAAGGCTACACACTGGAGGTCCTCATGGGTTCCCTCTCCACGGGAATAGCCAAGTATGTTGCTATGCCCTGGCCTGATGCATGTCCCCCAGCCCCCTGCTCATGCAGAGCTGCAAATGTGGATCAGGGCACCAGGTTTTGATCCAAAACTGTTTTCCCCAAGACAGATGCCGACTTAAAGGATAAAGATTTCGAAGAAAACAACACACAAGCCTTAACACATACAGCGGCAGATTAGAGCCCAAGAACCTTAATTTATCAATTAGACACCATCTGCAGATTGTGCTCCTTGAAATAATTGTCGAATCTGACAATGCACTTCTGCTTCTAGAAAGTTTCAGCCAGCTTTGCTTCCATTTAATTAAATTTCTGCACTTAACTTTGATTGCGCTGAAAGCACCGCTGCTTTGCCCAGATTGAGTTCCTTCGCCACCTGCTGTGTTTGATCTAGCCACGTTTCCACAGTTATGGCAAAAATTATGCCTGATTTTTTTCTCTCTCTCCCCGCCCTCCCCAAGAAAACTGGCTTGCCTTCACCCTTACCCCACATCTCTTCATAAAAATGCAATGGTGGAACAGCAATGTAAAAATGCAGGGCTGTAGCTAAATGGCGGGGCGCATGCTATGCATGCAGAAGGGCCCAGGTTCAACGCTTGGCAACCTGTAATACCCCAAGCCGGGTGCAGCCCATCAGATCCTGGATAACCCATTCACACCACCCTAGTTTTGCAGTCTCAAGCAAGCAGGAAAAAACAAAACTATTCAGTGGGGCAGGGGGAATGACTACCCGTGGCTTAAGCCATATACACAACCAGAACATTATTCCACACTAACTGGCAGAGGCTTTTTGGAGTTTCAGGCAGAGGTGGGTGCTTCTTGGCCACCCCCCTGGCATGACCAGGTTGCTTCACTTCCTCCACTCTGCTACGATCTCCAGAGCAATTATGCAAATATTAAAATGGCTGTAAATGTCTTTTTTCTTCTAAGTTACAGCATAAATGTATTCATTTCTATGGGATTTTTTAAACTGCTGACCCCTTTCCTTTTGTAATTGCTTTGTTCCATTTTTATGAAACTGCAACTTTTATCAAATTGCAAAGCCACGCCGAGCGGTGCATTCCTGCTAGAAGGTAAAGTGCAGCTGCTCTAATAAATAAATAAGATGCAAGTAGTGCAAACGTGCGGCTCTAAAATTAAAGAAGGCTGAATGGCAATAGGAAGGTTGCTCTCTCCCTGGTGGAGCGTCTGCTTTACATGCAGGGGGTCTGGGGTTCAATTCCTGGCATTGCCAGGATGTACTGGGAGAGAGCCCCGCCTGAAATCCTGCAAAGCTGCTGTCTGTCAGTGTAGACAACACTAAGATGAACCAATGGTCTGACTCAGCATGAGACCACTTCCTCTGTTCCTGCAGAAACAAGACTTGAGGACTGACACATCACTTTAGCAAAGGGGGATTTCTAAGTGCTTCACTGCAGAAGGAGGGGGTCCACCTGCTTGTAACCCAGGTTGCAAAGCTGTGCTCACATTGGTTGTGAAGACTCTACAGCGGCTACCCTTTGAATTATGCATCTGCCTTCACACCCTTAGTCACTCGCGGGATAATTATTCCTCCAGGACATGCTGGCAAGGCAAGTGCGTGGGCTGGTAAACTGTGTCGTATTTATCTGCAAAGTTCGTTGAAGGAAAACCACGACGTGCCCTGAAGCAGGTGCAGTTGTAGTTACTTCCGAGAATAAATTTAAAACAAAACAAAGCATCTTACCACTGACAGCAATGTTAGCGAAGTCACTTAAGTAATGCAGCTGGAGTCCGGAGAGAAAATACCTGATAACACTTCACTAAGCAGACTGAACAAAAAAGAGTGTCTAATTTGACAAGAAAGGAACAGAAAAGTTATGTCTTTTAGTTCAGGCCTTGAACAAAGCAGGGAGACATACAACTAATCATACAGAGGACAACTCCCTCAGAACTACATAGCCAATCAGAGGGTGCACTACCTTGGCAAAGATCAGGCCACTCTTGGGTAGCTGACTTCACAGTTAACAGAATTAACCCTTAGATTAAAAACTAGTTGATGCCAGATATTGCACTTCCAACAAGTAGTAACCTGCTGGTATATTTATGTAGGGTTTAACATGCATAATCCTTTGCTGAAAAAACAGGAGTTGGCTGTCTGCAAAAAAGTGCCATCAAAGGTATGTGCGGTTTGTTGGTTTTTTTTTTTTTTAAAAAAAGAATACCATACAAGGTTTACTGCTGAGGTAATATAAACCTCTCCAAACCAATAATGTGTTTCAGCAAGTTCCTAAAAATAATGTATTTTGGCCTTGCAGGTACAGGAATGGCTTCATCTTGTATCATACGGTACAAAATGGATTTACAGTCATACTGAACGAAACAATACAGAACCTGGTAACACTCTCCAAGGAACCATCATTTCAGCATAACTATGTTGAAACATCAAAGACTGAAGAGGCTGTAATGCTTCTGAATACCAGCTGGCAGAAATGGCAGGAGGGGAGAGTGCTGTTGTGCTCAAGTCCTGCTTGCAGGCATCTGGTTGGCCACTTTGAGGACAGGATATGCCCCTGGCCTAATCCAGCAGGACTCTTCTTACATCTGCCAGGATGACCCATAATATGCCTTTTCTGAAGGGGAGAGGCAGCTGGCAGTTGGGGTGTTCATGGCCAGCAGAGGAGTTAACACCTTTTCTGGAAGGCAGGGTCAAAACTATAAAAAACTTTTATTAGCAGCCAGCAGGAAGAGGAGGGAAACTTTGTAGAGTCATGGGCACATTTGCAAATCAGAGGTCATGGGGAACACACACACACACCCCACTGCCACTGTACACAAAACAAATTTCCCCTACTGGTTATAATACAATGCGTCTTTCAAACCTAAATCTTTTTTAGAGGGGAGAGACCCTGTGTTCAACCCTCTGCAATGGAGTAATCTCAGCTAAAGCAATGGTCATGTGTACCCTCAGCTACCACACTGGCAAACTCTGTGCTAAGCTCCTCGTTTTCACAGGGAGTTGGCTTATGCCGAGTGAGACCAATACTGTTTACACTGACTGGCAGCATCTCTCCAGGTTTTCCAGCAGGGTCTGCCCAATACCTACCTGGAGATGCTCTTGACTGAACCTAAGACCTTCTGCATGCAAATATGTGCATGGCCCTTTCCTTAAATCCAAGTGGATGGGGTACGCCCACGCACCTTAGTTACCTACAGAAGGCTGTAAAAGGGAATTCTTCAGGAAGAAGAAGAATTCTCAGGCTTCATCCATTTTGGCTAAACAGAGCCTCCATGTTCACAGACAGTGTATCTCTGAAAACAAGGTGCTGAGGGACAAGAGCCTTCCTGGAAGAGGGATGTGTGGACCATTTGTCTGATGCAGCAGCGCTTGTCTTAAGAGTACAGAGAGAAGAGAATGAAGAAGAAGGTGGTGTGATGGCTTTGTTTTTTGTGCAAAGCAAGGCCAAAATGCCAAGCAGTGCAAGAGACGGTTGCACAGGTGTGCCAAAGTGCAACACGGAGGACAAATGAAGACAAGCCCCAATCAGGACAAGATCTCTGGGCTTACCCTCCCAAGCAGATAAAGTTCATGCCCGTAATGAACGGCGTCTCCTGTTCTTGCTGCAGGTGCCCCGATGTACTTAGCCCTCCATGGCAGAACTGCCAATCTCGCAGAAGGGGTCAATTATATTACAAGAAGGGGAAGCAACAGAGACAGGACCATGTCCTGACTTTCAATCCTGCCCTAAATTAACTTTTAATACGGAACAGAATGTCACATTCACTTCTCTCCATAGTCTAAAAATTTCTCCTTTATGTTGCAGCAATAAAGGGGAGTATTTAAAAATTAAACAGAGCTTAGGGAGGAGGGGGAGGGCAGCATGCAGGAATATATTTCATTTCCACATGACTAGGCATTTTAACATCCAAAGAGGAAAGAAAGGTGCTCTCAGAGTAGCAAGCAAGGAGATGAAGGTGTTAAATACAGGGGAGGGTATTTTACAGTGGAATGAATACACATTTCAGTTTAGTGAATTGTCAGGCTCCCAAAGTCCAAAATGTCTAAAATTTGACACGGAAGACCCAGCCTCCAATGTGAGGAGTAAAATAATTCAAGTTAAGCGTTTGTATCCAATGTGAAAATCCCTTACTCCGCCGGCAAAATGGTTTGCGCTAGTGGAATGTTGTCAACTTTGTGCAACCTGCTGCACAATGAATTTCCACTAGTGCAACTGTAGCATTGGGTTCCTCTCTTGAACAGCACTGCACATCTGCTGGCACATGAGCCTTTGCACCAACCAAGGCAGAACACCGGATGCAGACGGTCTATTCATTCATCATGTCAAAGTATAAAAGGCGGTGGCTGCTTGTCACAGTAAACCACAATTAACGGTTTACCGTGCATGCACAGAAGGCTCCTACTTGAATGCATCCATCTTACCCTCAGGAGCAACAACCCACAGAGCCCCGTTTGCTGTTACATCCCAACTGGGGATTGTGGTTTGTCTCGCTCCAAACAAATCCTAACATGAAACCAAAGTTTGTTATTCGCTTCACATCAAACTTAGCCAAAGTCTAGACTTGTGATATGCATGTTCAAATCCTCTTTCAGTCTTTTTAATCTAAAAATAAACATTAAAAAATCACTAAGGCTGCAATCCTATACACACTTACTTAGGAGCACAGTGGGACTTACTTCTGTGTAAACACATACAGGAATATATTGTAAGAGGCACTGGGCAACCTAGACTCATGCTCTGTTCTCCATCTGTATAACAGGAAGAATAACAACCCAGAGCTATTACATGGACCATGAAAGATGAGAGGTTGCATCCAAAGAAGTTCAGACTCACTGAAATCAATGGACCTAACTTCGTCATGTTTATTAATTTCAGTGGGTCTACTCTGAGTATGACTAACGTTTGATGCAACCCAAAGAGTACTGAACTGAAGAAGTTTTGGAAACCTTGGTCTAGACTAATTGCGGAGACTGTCTCCAGGGTTTCAGACAAATGTCTTTTCCAGCAGTACCTGGAGATACCAGGAACCTGGGAGTTTCTTTATACAGAATAGGTGCTCCACCACTAAGCTGCGACCTAGGCCTACCGAGTCTATTATGGACTGTCATGAAAAAAGTGGCCAAGAAGCCACATTAGAAGATGCTCCACCACCTTTCACTCACCGTTTCAAGAGGCCCTCTGGAACAAGCAGTTGTGGATAAGGTTCTCTAACTCCTTTATTTTTCAAAGAACTGTGAGGCGAGGCTGCAGGCCCTGTGAAGCTGCTTGCCTTTCCACCCTCACCACCTGTTGAGGATTAAGCCCAGGTGCATTGCAAGTGGCTCTGAAGGAAAGGAAGCAGCAGGGAGGCGTTCTCTGCTTTGCAAGCCACAGACAAAGAAGGGGCGTGGGGAGAGGAAAGAAGCAGAAACCTATTTCTATAGAAGGCTTGGAGTAGTGGGGTTAACGGTTTGTCATGATATAAAATTACGCATGGCAGGCAGAAAGAAGGTAGAGGAGGGTTTTTCTCTCATAACACTAGAACTCATGCACATCTAACAAAGCTGAATGCTGGAAGATCCAGGACAGATGAAAACTTATTCAGGCAGTGTGCAAGTTTATTTTGGAAGTCCCTCCGACAGGAGGCCTGGATGGCCACCAAGTTGGATGTCTTCAAAAGAGGTTTTGGACAAAATCATGGAGGGCAAGGCTATCAATGGCTACTAAGCAAAACCAAGAGAGAGTTGCCACAAACAGCCCAACACATTTCGGAGAAATACCTTCATCAGGAGCATCCTTAGAAGTAAAACTTAGCTCATTCATCTTTTTCTCACTGAACCAAACTTTTGGAGGCAGTATGTTCCGGAATACCAGTTGCTGGAAAATATAACTGGAGTGAGTGTTCTGGCGCTTGGGCTCTGCTTGCAGGTTTTCCGCAGGCATCAGGTTGGCTACTGCAAGAACAGGATGGGGTACTACATGGGCAACTGGTCAGATCCAGCAAACTCTTCTTAATTTCTTATCTCCAAGGAAGTTGGAAAGGAGACGTTGCCTTTTATCCTATCGTATAAGCAGAGGCTCTTAGACCAAATTGCCATTTTGCCCATTTTGAAAGCGTCAGTTCTAACACAGGTCTCCTGATCACTATACCATTTGAGTAGCACTCATCTTTAGGCGTAAACAAACAGAAGTTGAGGCTATCATAGGAACATAGGAAGTTGCCTTATACCAAGTCAGAATGCAAGTATCTAGCTCAAAACTGTCTACACTGACTGGCAGCAGCACTCCAGGTTTTCAGGCAGGGAATCTTTCCTAGCCCATCCTGGAAATGCCAGGGATTGAGCCTGGGACCTTCTGCAAGCAAACCAGATGCACCACCATTGAGCTCTATTCTGAAACCTCCCCCGACAGACTCTATTTCATCAGGCCACCTGGGCATCACGGATTCACTAGCATAGTTCTCAAATCAACACTGCATCTTCCACGGTTGTCCGCCAGCCCTGAAACCCTCCTCAATGCTCTCAACCCTGCATTTTTCAAACCCGTGTTCAAAAACACAATAAAAGTGAACGGAGCTTTTTTCTGCAAATGTCTGTCCTGGGAAGGTGGCAGCATTAATAATGACCCTTTTGTACAACTCAAACACATCTGCTGCCATCTGCAGCCATCACTGCAGAGTCTAAATTTAATCTGACAAGCTCTTCTCCTTCCTTTGGCACAGCCTGATTTTATTTTTAATGCCTCTTCCTTAACGGTCCATATTACAAGGAGGAGTTTTACAGGAGGGCACACTCACTTACTTTCAAAGTTAAAGGAAGGACAGCAGGGAGTCAGGCCCAAACTGGAACATCTTGATTTTTTAAAAAGCCATAATACATGGGCCATTTATTATCTATCCCATCCCACCGGCCTCTGAGAAGTTGAAATCAATTTCATTCATTTTCTTTTTTAAAAAAAACAACAACCCAACTAGCCGATTTGCCTAAACCACCATCCTTTTAAGTGAACAGGAGTCCACAAACAAAAATAAAAACAGGCATTCGCAAAAAGCAAAAAATACAAAAGCAAACCACCAACATGCCCGGTTACTTGTGGTTTCCACAATACGGAGGTGTGCTTTCGAAAAATAACTTCAGCTAACTAAAAAGGAGCACTCAGTGGTGCTTTATCTGGGACACAGAACAAGTGCTAGTAAAGATGACTCAGCCTTTTAAAGACCCACTCAGATCCGGAGAGTTTAAAAGCAGCAGAGGTAGTAAAGGAAATAGTGTCAGAAAAGACCTCACACATGCATCCAGTTTGGCCTTTTGCTCTGACACACAGGTGGGCTCAGATCAAGACCTGGCCTACCATCTGCCGGCCATTTTCAACAGGCAGGAGAGGCCACCCAACTGTCAATCACCGGACATCATTATGACATCAGGAGACAATTTCAAAGCCCGCCCTGACAGTGCTGAGACTGGGACTGGAGCCATTGGCGAGCCTCCACTTCCTATGAAACTTCTCGCGAGAACCAGCATTTTTCCAGACACCTTCATTGATGCCGGTTTTTGGGAATCACAAGTGGAGAGAGTGCTGTTGTGCTCAAGTCCTGCTTGTGGGCTTCCCAACCGTGATCAAAATTCCCCGGGCACAGGGTGCGTTTTGCTACTGGCGTGGGTCCAGCTGCGACTGCGCAGTTTTCTGGGCACCAGGTTGGCAACTGACATTTCCATCAAGCCAGCTGACTCGCACGCGGTCCATCATCATCACATCAAGGAAAGTAAGTGCAGGGCAAAGGACAGATACAATGGGCTGTGCTGCAACCTTTCCACAGGCCACCCCAATGGAACTAACAAGACACAGTTCAAAAACTTCTGCCTTAGCCCATTTCCACTTCCACTCTGTGTGTGTTTCTCCTTCTTGCATACTGAGACAAGTGAATTGTTGTAAGAGCAAGCTACAGTTGAGCAATGTAGCGGAGATCATAGAATCATAGAAGTCATAGACATGCCATTGTGGCGACCATAACCTAGGACAGGGGTCAGTAAACTTTTTTGGGAGGGGGCCGGTTCACCATCCCCCAGACCTAGTGGCGGGCCGGACTGCGTGCAGACAGGCACATGGCGGAGGGGGCTTCTCTCTCTCCCCCTCTCTCCCCCAGCCCTCCCCTCTCCTTGCCTACCTCCTCTGCCGCTCTGCCTGAGGTTGGGAGCCAGTGGCAGTAGCAGCGCCGCTCCTTTTCAGGCCAGCTTTCCCAGGTGCCAAGCGCAGGGCCAGCAGGCGCACCAAGCACCAGCCCACAGAGCAGCCATGGGGAGAGGCCGGCGGGTGGGTGGCGAGGCTTCCTATCAAAGCCCAGCCCCCTTCCTCCACAGGGCGGGGAGAAATCAGGAAGAGGGAGGGAGGAGGCACTGCCGCATTGAGGGGGGGGCGGGAATTGCAAAAAATGGCACCCAATTTATTTTTTAAAAAAATGGCAATCACACCGATCCAATCGGTGATTGCAGAACCATTTGCGGGCCAGATCCAGAGGGCAATTGGGCTGGATCTGGCCCACGGGCCTTAGTTTGCCAACTCCTGACCTAGCTTATATATCTGAGTTTCTAACACTGTCCATAGGCATCTCATTGGCCATTGTGAGAATAGGATGCTAGATGAGATGGACCTTTGGCCTGAGGGGGTAGATTCCTGATTGTTCCTTTGCAGCCACATCTTTACTCTCGCCACACCTGATACCACATCAGGTGTGGGACAGGTGTTTTTGATTTAGAGGAAACTCCATCCCTGGCATAATTAGCTGAGTGGGTCAGGGGTTTCCCTACTGCTGTTCTCAAGCAGAACACCGTCTACTGAAGGAACCCCAGTCAAATGCATGCCTATTCCCTCACAGAAACCTCTAAACAAGGTTACCTAACAACTCCTGAGGCAAGACAGTCCACCTGTTCTGAAGGTGGAAAGCTACTCCTACTGTTTAAACACTGAGATCTACTTTAAAGTTTCAGATCCCTTATGGGCCTTGAGCTCTCCAGGGTTAAGGAAAGAGGTATTTCCCATTATGTGTTAGCAAATCCTTTTAAACTGGGGAGGTGCCAGGGATTGAACCTGGGAACTTATGGATCCAAAGCATGTAGTAAATGAAGATCTGGTAGATATTCTGATATGCTACCAGGCAGGCTGGTGGAAAATTGAAGCTTCTCTCCACCCCAGAGATGAGGAAACCCAAATCTTCAACTTCCTGCATCTTGGTTTGCTTGTAGCAGCAGCAGCAGCAGCAGCAGCAGCAGCAGCATTTCAATATTAAACACAGAAAAATCAATTACGTACAAAAATAATCATACAAACAGAAAGCCCCATTACAATTGGCAACTGTAACAAAAAATTAGTGTCTCACTATGCCTGCTTGGAGGGTGGTAATTGTTAACTAAGGCTAATGTTCTATGCTCAGATAATTCACCTATTTGTAAAGACTTTTGGCAAAGGTTTGCCATTTTCAGATTGGTATGTTAAAATTATGGCGTTCCACCAATCTGCTGAAAACGTCGTCTTCTTCTCCTGACCTCTTGCCATACGCAAACTCTGCATTATTTTCTCAGTGAGAGCTAATTCTCAGACGTTCTAGCACATCTTGGTTTGTTACTGACCCCAGACCCCAATGAAGACACCAATTAGCTCAAATCCAGCAGATTTGTCAACATCCAATTTCAGGAAAGGATGCACAACATACAGATACCAGATACAACACTAAAACAAGAGCAAAGTGGCCACAGCATTGGAATTTAAGAAACAGCTGTTAGAGGCTGAAGGCCTGCTTCAAAATGCTTGCTTAAATGACATTGTGAATAACAAACAACTGGTCAACCATGTGTTTAGTTCCTGAGCAAAGTGGCCTTTGCCATCTTCTCTTTGTTCTAAGGAGGTTCTTCCAAGAAATCAGCCTCAAGATAAAGATTCTTCAGTGGTTTCAAACATTCTCCATTTTTTACAACAAAAAGGCTCTTGAGAAGCAAGCAGGTCTTGCTCAGAGCAGCCGTCTTAGCCTGCCATTCTTTGTTCTACCTATTGGCATATTAAAGTCAGCTGCCTTCAGCTGCTAGGTAAGAGCTGTACACAGACCTAAGCTACCAGCCCCACCTTCAACCAGCTGAAATTGGGCACCTGAAATTATCATTCTATGTATTCCCTGCATTCAAAAGGGGACTCTCTGGTGTGCAATTACTGCAGCAGAATTGTATTCTGTTCATCTAGGATTCAACTGAGTCCGAGGGTTTATTTTCCATTAAAGGTGGGGAATTTAGAAGATTGTGTGATCGCCAATTGCAATTACCGTTGGCAACTGTTCTTATCTCACATGCGTTTGAACTTTTGAGAATATCGGGGGGGGGAGTATTGTGCAAATATCATTATGCAACTAGAAAGGTTTATCAAAAAAGAAATAGAGAAATTAAACATATTAAAAATGCAGACATTAAGACTGCTAAGAGAAATTAAGAAAGTTAATTTAAAAAATTCAACAAGCAGTAACAATAAATAAAAAATATTCTAAATTAAGTTTAACCTTGCAGTATTAAATCCTGGTATTCATTATATGAATTGCTACAGGAGACCCTGCTTAATTTAATTTTGTGGTAGACTTTTGATAAGCAGTGATTTTAAAAACAAGTACAGGTATCTTCCCCCTTTGTGAGAGTGCTTTTGTTGTGGTTGCATCTTTCAACATCTAGCAAAAATTACTGCTTCTGCCATAATGAAATACTGCCTAACACTAATTTTCTGAAATAACATTTTTGGGCTGATTGGTCATTGGACATTAAGCATTTCTTAAATACTAGTAGCTTTGGTATCTTGTACCTATTGCATGCACTATGGCTTTTTATTTGTTTGTCTGTTGTTTTATTAAGACATTTCTATACCGTCCTTTCTCAAAAGGCCACAGGGTGCTTTACAACACAAAAACAACATGACAATACAAGAAAGTTAAAGCAATTATTTCAATAAAACTCCCAACAAAAGCAGCAGCAACAAAAGCATTCACAAATTGCTACTGTCCCTGTTCCCTCGATTAAATTTATATCCCGCCCTTCCTCCCAAAGGAGCCCAGAGCAGCAACCAACAAGTGATAAAACAATAAAAATGTCTTTAAAACAATTCCAGTATAGATGCAGACAGGGAAAGATTTCCACTTAAAAACCTTGTAGGAAAACAAAGGTCTTCAGTAGGCAATGGAGAGGCAGCAGAGACAGCCGGTCTAATATTCACAGGGAGGGAATTCTAGTCGACCAGTGCCAAGACACTAAAGGCCAATTGCTATATTGTGCAGAGTGGACCTCCTGATAAAATGGCATCTACAGGCAGTGGCATAGCATAGATTGCTAGTGCCCGGGGCAAGGAAAGTATGGCGCTCCTTAACCAGCACCTCCATGTGGTGCTGCTGCCACCACTGGGTGCAGCTGCAGAGCAGTCGCGGGACATGCGTGTGCCCCTCCTTGGGCTGGGGAGCCGCCACCACCACTCCCTTCAAGCATTGACCTGTGCCAGACTTCCTTTGCTTCAACAAGGTGGCTGTATTGTGGGCATCAAAACCATGCCCTGGGAACTGATCGCATCTCACGCTCAGGTTTCTGCCACAAACAAGGAATGTTACCTTGCTAGGACCCGGTTCCATAACACCTCGTTTCAAAACCATTAGTAGAGTGGAAGAACAGAATCCGACACAACATCAATTATGTTTTTTATTGAACACAAGGTGACCAGAGAGAGAAGCCAAGGGGACAGCTGTCATTCACGGGAGTCATCCGCAATCACCCAGAGGATTTTTTAAAGGAGAAGGGAGAAGAAACCAGGAACCTCTCAACCTCCCACAGTGGTGGCAGCTGTGTCCAAAGGATGCGGATCCCCACTGCTCTTTCTGCCACTGCCAAAGAAGGCCCTCACATCATCCTGAAACAGAGGGCGGTGTTGCAGTGGGACGTCTTCCCTCGCCAAAGAATAAAAGCCGCTTGCTTGCTGTGTCAACCAATTAAGTTTAGAGACGTGGGCAATAAATATTTAAAGAGGACCCCTTTCTTCCGAAGCCACAGGCTGTCTGAATCTACTTTCTGCTCCTCATGCTTTCCTGATAGAACCTCCCAGCGGCTGCAGGCGAGGTTTAAACAGTTGTGGAAGATCAATAGGATCGGAAGCCCAGCCAAGTAAAAACCCTACCTTGTCTTGCTGTTTCTTATAAACTAGAGCAGCAAGATGAAGATGGGGGGGGGGCAGGAGAAGCAGGGAAAACCCGTTAACCTTTTCTGCTAGATATTTTAAAAGTGTTTTATAGCCTCTTATTTTCTCTCTCTCCAAGTTCTCTTGCTGGTCTTTTCCAAGAGCCTCATTCCAACAACTTTGCTGAAAGACCAGCTCCAAAAGGCACTCCCTGCCACTGAACTGTTTCCATAGATCATTGTAAGAAATACTATATAAGAACAGGTGTCTGTGTTGGCTGCTGCTGCTGCTTTTCCTCTTCCCTCCCTGTACCTTTGCCTTGTGCGTTGTGTATTTTAAATTGTAAGCCTGTAGGCAGGGACTGCCATGTTTTAATTGTCTGCATACGTAAGCCACTCTGGGAGCCGTTTGGACTGAAAAGCAGGGTACAAAGGCTCTATATAAATAAATGAGTCTCCATTTAGCACAAAGCCCATGTAATGATGGCTAAGGTCTGAGCTGCTTCCAACATGGCACTGCGTATTGGCAATTCTTAACACAATGCAGTTGCTGCCTGCTCACAAGTACCTCTGCACCTTGAAGCAATGGCCTAATCTCACTCAGTTATTGCTCTCAATGGTATTTAACATAATAGCGTTGACCACGATGAGCTTATTTGAAATTATCGTGGAGATGGTTGGCACTTCAGTAGGATCTCCGCAGCAATTCGCCATTAATTACTGCACTGTTATTTTTAAGTGTTAGCCATAAACCAGGCTGCTGCTACATTTGCATTCAGAAGACACAAAAAAGAAAGAAAAAGATGTAGGGAGGTAAATGAGAAATAAATTAGAACAGAAGCTAAGTGCTGCTTCTAACTTTAATATTCCCCAATTAGTTTATGATCTGGAGGTAAAGTGTTTAACCTCGAGGTCACGATCCCCCCTCCCTCTCCTCCCCCCATCCCCTGCAAGGGCTATGAATATATTTTCTCTAATTTCTTACACTTTCATTTAAAAGGAAATACCAAGATGGGTAAAATATGGCCTCCGGGATCCATGAAGCTAGCTATTACCATTTCGCAGTCAGTGTAGAGAGTTTGGATGCCATGTCTTCCCAGGGCCATCCCAGAGACAGGAGTTAATAGCCCAATATTTATGTTGGGTTGAATGTGAGGAGAGATTTGGGGTGGCTCTCGGTCTTGTGCCAAGTTGCGCAGTCCCTCTTCAGATAAAGGGGAGATCCAGCACACAGACAGCCAAGGTATCTATCTACCTATTTCAGATACTGTTCTGTTCTCTCCTCCTTTCATCACTTGCCATGATGGAGGCTATGTTCTTCCTCTACAGAAGTAGCAACGCTTTTGAATACCAGTTGCTGGAAACCACAGGAGGGGAGAGGGCTATTTTGCTTGGGTCTTGCTTGAAGGTTTCCCCCAGTCATCTGGAGAGCCACTGCGAGAACATGATGCTGGATTGGATTGGCCAGTGACCGGATGCAGCAGGCTCTTGCATTTTTTCCCATGGAGTGAGCGTATAGGAGGTGAATGTAAAATGTCCAAGCTATACAAGGTAAATCAAAACCAGGAAATCCCTTATGCAGTTTGGTATCCTTTTTATTTTGTATATACCATGAGATCAGGCACTATGAAACACCCTCCAACAGAACTACAAAATGATCTAGATTATAATTTCACTTTCCCAGTAAGATGACGATTTCTGGTCTTCCTTTAAATTGGGATCTTCTGCTAACCTCCAAGTTAGATTACCACAACAGAAACATCAGCTGGTGCAAAATTCAGTGGCCAGGTCGCTCACCGGAACAAGATGGTTTGAGCATATTACACCAATCCTGGCCTGACTGTGCTGGATGCCAGTTAATTTCCAGGCCCAATTCAAAGTGGTGGTTTTTACCTATAAAGCCTTAAACGGCTCAGGACCACAGTATCTCAAGGACCCTCTCTATCCATATGGACTGACCCAGACCCTGTGATTATCATCTGAGGCCCTCCTTCGTGTGCCTCCTCCATGTGAAGTCTGGAGGGTAGCAACACGAGAACAGGCCTTTTCTGTGGTGGCTCCCTGCTTGTAGAATGCTCTCCCCAGGGAGTCTTACCTGGTGCTTTCATTGCATATATTTAGGCTTCAGGTGGATTGTTCTTTTTTCAATTCATTACCCGCCCTTCAGGATAAGGTCTTGGGACAGGTGATGACAACCAAAATGCAGCGTTAATACCAAAACACGACATTACGCAATATTAAAAACAGTTTAAATCAGCTTAAAATTACAGAAATAAAGAGGGGAAACAGGAAGGGGGGGCGGGGGGAAACGAGTCATCAACACACCAGGAAAACTGAGATGTTTGCAATGCATATGAAAAGAAAAGGCAACAGAGAGAGAAGGCATAAAAAGGCATTTAAAACAATTAGACCGTTAAAGCACAGGTCACAGCAGTATCCTTACATGGGAGAGAGAGCAAGCCAAGTAGCTCTGAAGCAACTAACAGCCAGCTTTAGAGCAACTAGAGGCCCCCAGTGAACAACAAACTGGTCATTAACAACAGGTCTGGAGGAGGATTACAGTCTTAACAGCTATCATCAGAATAGGTGTACTGCTTAGAAGCTAAGCAGTTCCATATGGTTAATTTACAATTTCAGGACCAAACCTGGATAGCTTCTAAATAAGCAAGGCTCTGGAGGAAAAGGGAATCTGGAGCGGGGGCAGATTGTGTACAATTGTTCATTCTAACAAACATTCAAAACCAGACTCATGCCATGTGCCCTGCGACTTGCATAAAGGGACTTGCATTTTACACGAACTCTTGGCGCACACAACTATGTTAGCTTCTGTATTGTGCTCATCCCACAATTTAAGTATTATCAACACAGGAGCAGGTTCCAGGGAGTTGTGGCTGCGGACCTGGGCTGTGCTCCCATAAGAACCTAAGAAGAGCCTGCTGGACCCATCTAGTCCAGCATCCTGTTCTCATTGTGGTCAACCAGATGCCTGTAGGAAACCCGTATGCAGGATCCGAGCACAAGAGCCTTCTCCTCTCCTGCAACTGGTATTCAGAAGCATTACTCTCTGAAGAGGAAGAACATAGCACCCATCATGGTGGGTAGCCATTGGCAGCCATGAATTTGTCCAACTCTCTTTTGAAGTCATCCAGATTGAGGGTTGTTGCTGCCCCCAACCCTGGTGCGGGAGTGGATTTCATCATTTTATCTATGCACCATGTGAAGAAGTACAGTGGTACCTCTGGTTAAGAACTTAATTCGTTCTGGAGGTCCATCCTTAACCTGAAACACCACTTTAGTTAATGGGGCCTCCCGCTGCCGCAGCGCGATTTCTGTTCTCATCCTGAAGCAAAGTTCTTAACCCAAGGTACTATTACTGGGTTAGCGGAATCTGTAACCTGAAGCATCTGTAACCCGAGGTACCACTGTACTTCCTTTCATTTGTCCTGAATCTGCCACCATTCAAACTTCATTGGATGTCCAAGAGTTCTAGTCTTAGGAGAGAGGAAGAAAATCTCCAGCAGGAGGGCAGAGTGCTCTGATGCTCAGGCCCTGCTTGCTGGCTTCCCATAAGCATCTGGTCGGCCACTGTGAGAACAGGAAGCTGGACTAGATGGGCCATTGGCGTGATGCACTTGGGCTCTCCTTATGTTTTTTAAAACATGTGTTTGGGCCTCTGGGTGCCTGTCTGCTGTACAGTCACACGTCGGGTTGAAGTAGCTTCGGGTTAAGCATTTTCGGGTTGCGCTCCGCGGCGACCCAGAAGTAACGGAGTACGTTACTTCTGGGTTTTGCCGCTTGCACAGCCGCCCAAAATGACGTCATGCACATGCGCGGAAGCGGCAAATCGCAACCCGCGCACGTGTGGGTTGCATTCACTTCAGGATGAGAACAGGGCTCCAGAACGGATCCCGTTCACATCCAGAGGTACCACTGTATCCCACTTTAAAGGAATTTAAACCTGCAGCTTGGCTGGAGGTGTGAGCCCACAAAGGAGAGTCCTAAGCTCCAGCAATGGGTGGGAAGGCATGGGGCAAGCCATTCATCAGCTGTCCACCTTAGTAGGTAAGGCCCATGTGGTTGCGGCATTTGGGAAACCTCCCTTCAACGGCACAAGCAGCGGCTCAGGGAATGGACAGCTCCAATGAGGCTTGCAATTATAAAGGTTCCTGGAACCACACTGAATCCCCCCCATTATTGCCATAAAGGAGTGCAAATGGCACTGTGGCTCAAACATGACCTTCAGTTCTTGCACATTAGCCATTGGGGCAGGCAATGCAAGGGCTGGGGTTAGACCAGGTTCTTCCCTTGGGAAGGGGGGTGCAGTGCTCAGGTGTGCTCCATGGCGGTGTGAGGGGGTCAAGGCAAAGCCTCTCTCTTTCTCCTTCCCTCCTGCCCTATTATAGCATGGCTGGCCTTTAAGCTAGTTCTTAATTAAAACAAAATCTTGGAAGGAAAAAAAGGGGGGGGGACACACGGGCAGACGGGGAAATCTTCAGAAATAATTGGATCACACAGCAACACTTTATTAAGTTCTTAGCCTAATCCTGTAAATTTAATGATCAACATTTAAGTTGGAATAATTCATCCGCTTTACGCACACACACACATATATCAACTCATAATTGTGCAGTTACAGGTTCCAGCTAGTGGGATTGCACTTCAAAAAGGACTTTAGCAGCTCATTGACATCACCGAGGCAATTTTAAAAATGAGCTTAATGCTTCATTTTTTGTACAGACCTCTAATAGCTGAGGCATAGTTCCCCCTCCCCCATTCTTGAATGCCATTTATATATATATATATATAAAATGTAAGCACACTCCACCCAGAAAGGTTTTGTTTTTAAAGTATCAGCAATTAGAACTATCTGACTTGAGAAGACTCTCTTGCTTGTGTCTCTGCCTGAGTTACTGTTCTGGGCCCAGCCACCTGTAAGCGCACGTAATCCTGCAGAGCCTCTGCCTCAAAAGGGATTGAATGATTGAATTCAATTTTAAATCTCAATTCCATTCTTCAGCCCCATGGAGAATTATTAGGAGGAGGCACAGCCAGAGTAATGGATCGCACAGAGGCACCAGAGACAGAAATAAAGGGAGGTCAGTGGGGAAAGAAATACAGAGGGGCAAGAAAAGAGAGGAAACATATAGTGGGGTGCAGAAAGATCTATGGGGTGGGAGGAAAGATGGTAACAAAGATGAGGTGCATAAAGATTTGCAGCTGTTAGGAAAACTAAAACTAAAAAAAGATGCAGTGGTGCAAAGAGAGAGCAGGGAACTGCTATATTTCAGGGCAGATGACTTGACCATCTAACTCTGCATTGTCTACTCTGACAGGGACACTCCAGGGTTCTCAGGCAAAATATATATATATTTCCTGTCATCCGTTATCCTGTTATAACTGGAGATGTCAGAGATTAAACCTGGGTCCTTCAGCATGCAAAGAAGGTGCTCTACCACTGAGGAACATGAGGACGTAGGAAACCTCTTTGCAGTGAGAGTCACGCCATGGGGTCCATCCAGCTCAGTACCGTCTACACTGGTTGGCAGCAGTAATTCAAGGTCTCAGACAGCCCTACTTGGAGATGCTGGTGTTTGAACCACAGGCCTTCTGCATGCAAAGGAGGTGCTCCCTACCACTGAGCCCAGATCCCTCCCTGGCTGCAGAGCAGGCGCTATGAAGTGCAAGCAAGGAAAGTGGGGGGAGGAGAAAGGATTAGCACAGGGTCTCAAAACAGAGGCCTGTGGTGGTTCAGAAGAGAGTACAAACCACAAGGTGCAGAAATAGAGAGACATAGTTAATGAAAAGAGGGAGGGAAAGCTGTGCCGAGAGAGAGAGAGAGAGAGAGAGAGAGAGTTAACATGGCAATACACAGCCCTTTGGAATAATAATATTATAAAAATTGTCCCCTCTGAGCGCTTTGAGTTGTGCATGCCTGTAGTAAAGCATTATACACTCATCGGGCTTTAGGTGTTCCTTGTGCAGCCTCTGCCAGTGTGGTTCTGACCCCTAAAACAAAACATGCACACAAAATGCAGCTCAAGCATGAAGTTCTTAGAAAGATTACAGGCTGGAGGAAAAACGGCTAGGGCTGGGTTCACTATTCTTTTTCTCTCTCTCTCTCTCTCTCCTTTTTAAAAGCACCTTTAACAGTGGTGAGAAGCGGCAGCAGTTTCCCGTGCGTCTGACAGTAGCCATGTGCATTCAGCTGGGAAAACAAACAGGGTTAGGAAACGAGACCAAGAAAGTGGAGGTGGTGGTAGTGGGTGGGGGAAAGGAGCTGCCCATTTTCTCCTGGCTAAATGGGGAGGTGCAAGGTGTCCATGTCCAATGAGGTGTTGTGCCAACATCCCTCAGAGAACCACATCAAATATAATTTTCAAACCAATTAGCTTGGGCGAGCGGGACTGGGGGGTGGGAAGCATTCAAACCAAAGCAATGCCTTCCTCATTCTAATTACTAGGGCATCCTATTCAATGCCTAATGAGAGCAGAGACAAAGGCAGTATATGCATTAGGGTCTACTTCAAGAATTCCTTTTTCTTTTTAGCAAACAGATCCTCTTTTGTTCTGGTTAAACACCAATTACTCCTTTCTCTCTAACATGCAAATCAGCTGAAAATAGGGCAGGGTGCTGCCCGGATCCTGAGCCACTGCAAGTTTTTGAATGATTTGGGGGGGGGGGTGAATCAAGGGGGGGGGCAAAGAAAGAAAAGCAACCCTCTAGGGGTTTTCAATTCCAAGTACTTTGTACTCTGATAAAGCTCTTTTCAAAGAGCTTTTTGTATTATCAACAGCGTTTCCCATAAGGAGGGATTTTTGCCATTATCCAAAGAGAGAGAAAGAAAAAGAGAGAGAGAAAGAATTGGGGGGGAGGGGGGAGAGATAGCACATTTTTAAAAGGTGTACAATATAAGCAAGGGAAGCCAGAAGTAGCCAACAAAGCTGTTTACATGTAGCTTCGAGTCGCGCCATTCACAGCAGGGACGTAACAACTCGGAACATTATGAAAACTATTGTACCTAGGGAAATAGCTGGAGCAGAGAGAGAGAGAGGGATGGGGGGGAGAGAGAGGGGGAGATGGAACCAGAGCCCAGATTCACAATGTGTTCTTTTGTGCAAGTTGGAGAGTATTCATAAGAAAAGCCACATTGACAGCCCTGGGAAGTACAGTGCTCCAGTCTTTTCAAGTGGTGGGACACAACCTGAGTTAACAACCCCTCCCCACCTCCTACTCGGGGTTGGAAAAGGGAGACATGCCTTCTCTGCTCTTGAGCACCTAGCAATTCCTCAGCCCACCCACCTACAGAAAAAAGAGACGTTTTAGGAGAGAATGGTCAACTGTGGCAAGGTGCAAGCTAAGAGTAACCCTGTTTTCTTCTTCTGGCTGTTAATTAGATTCATATTCCTCCCAAAGGAGCCCAGTGTGGCAAACACACAAGAGGTAAAACAATTAAGAATATCTGAATACAATTGCAATGCAGAATGGGAGAGAACTCCACTTAAAAGGCTCGCTAGAAGAGAGAGATCTTCAACAGACTTGGAAAAGATGACAGAGAGCAAACCTCCTGATAAGATGGCATCTGCAAGAAGCCCTCACTTGCAGAGCACAGTGATCAGTTAGGTAGGGTCCCATAGGGGGGGGGGGGAGAGGATTTTTCTGGCAGTGGCCAACCAGACACCTCTTCTGGGAAGCTTAAAAACAGGACCTGAGCACAACAGCATCCTCCCTACTTGTGACTTCCAGCAACTGGTATTCAGGAGCATTTGATTCCAAAACTGGAGGCAGTACACTGCAATAATAAATAGTAGCCACTGATAGATAGATGTCATGGAGGATGTGGCTATGTGTACTATACATGCAAACCACAATTTCATTTAATATATATATACACACACACATATATCCCAAAGCATTTACAATTATAGCTATACAATTTTTTAAAAATGCAAAAATCTAAAGTCACGGACCATCAGCTAGCTATTGAAGAAGATGTTTTCTTAAAAGGTAAAAGTAAAGGTACCCCTGACCGTTAGGTACAGTCGCGGACGACTCTGGGGCTGCACGCTCATCTCACTCTATAGGCCGAGGGAGCCGGCATTTGTCCACAGACAGCTTCCAGGTCATGTGGCCAGCATGACTAAGCCGCTTCTCATGAACCAGAGCAGCGCACGGAAACGCCGTTTACCTTCCCAGAGTGGTACCTATTTATCTACTTGAACTTGACGTGCCTTCGAACTGCTAGGTGTGCAGGAGCTGGGACTGAACAACGGGAGCTCACCCCGTCGCAGGGATTTAAACCATCAACCTTCTGATCGGCAGGCCCTAGGCTCTGTGGTTTAGACCACAGTGCCACCCACATTTTCTTAAGTGCATGCATAAGCTTGGCAGCAAAGATAAGTTTACAGCTAATTACAGATAGGTAGCCGTGTTGGTCTGCCATGGTCAAAACAAAATAAAAAAATTCCTTCCAGTAGCACCTTAAAGACCAACTGAGTTAGTTCTAGGTATGAGCTTTCGTGTGCATGCACACGAAAGCTCATACCTAGAACTAACTCAGTTGGTCTTTAAGGTGCTACTGGAAGGAATTTTTTTATTTTGTTTTTACAGCTAATGTTTGAAAGTTAGTACACCTGCTGAATCTCTACTGGAAGAGCATGACAATGAAGGCTCAGTTTTGTATCAGTGTCAAATGAGCCTCACCAACTCGGAGGGTGACCAATGAAACTGGTGCAGGTGATCTGGGTCAAGCTGGGATATTGAGGTCAGGGGGTTCCTAAGGTACCACGAGTCTAAGTTGTTCAGGGCTTTGCAATGCAGCAGGACAACATGAGGACAACCTGCTGCCCTCTTGATGATACAGTAGGACAATTTCCATTAATTCTGATCATTTGCCATCTTGCCTGGGGTTGATGGGAACTTAACAACATTTGTGCCATTGAAGGCAGCTTTCAATTTCATCCCAGTTGAGGTCAATCAACTGAGTGTCCACTTTTGAGGCCCTCCTTAAGAGACATGGCAGTGCATTCCCACAGAAAACAACCAGAAAGAAGCTCTCTCTCTCTCTCACACACACACACCCCTATGACTCTTTTATGCAATATAAAGGAATGGCCATTCATCTGAAAGAGGACTGGGGTATTTCCCAATCAGCCCCTTAATTACTGAACTTCAACATACCTAAATGCAGATTTAACTTCAGACCAAGGCTAAACACACTGTATTCTCCAACTATAAATACAGCCAAAAAGGAGAGAGAAATAAGTACAGCCAATTCATCTTCTCTGCCAAGCATTAAATTATAGCCCACAAGCCTTTCAAAAGTTCCTTATTCTGTTTTGCTGGCCCTTTTAATATATTTTTGATTTATGCCAGCTCGAAGAGGTTTCAATGCAGCTAAGGAGAAGAAAGCGTTCTTGTAATTCCAGATTCTGACTAGCTTTAAAGAGACACCAAAAAAACCGTAATAAATCTGAAATGTCATGCTACTACTGTATCATATGCTAGCGAAGAGCGTTACAGGCTTGCATAGACAGCCACTTCCGAGGGAAAACCTGATTAGAACTCTTCCACAGGCAGCAACAACAACACAGAAATGAATGCTTGTTGCAAAGCCTGCTTTTGCATAACAGATCTCTAGTGCTTCATTCAACACTCTCTGGATAAAAGCAAGCCCGGGAATGTACACGAAGCCAGACAGAGGGTGAACCAATGCAAGTCCGCTCAAACCCACCAAAACAGCAAGACAATCAATCCACAAAGCATTTACAACAAAGTAATTGGACGTAGGTTGACGTCGTCCTACTGAAGCCAGCAGGGCTTGAAACAGCCCACAGTTGCTTGAATTTCAGGCTTAATTTGTTTTGCAGAGCAGACTTGAAGAATCAGCACACCTGAAACATATGCCCACAGCAAAGGGACTGCAGATTTCATCTCCGCATGGATTTGAACCTTTGAAGAGTCTTCACAATCTGCAACTGGTCCAGAAGGCAGCAACAGGGATGCTGGCTGGCACTTGTTTACACAAGATCACATTACACCTGTCCTGCAAGGGTTGCATTAGTTACCAATTTGCTTATTACGCGTTAACTTAAACTCATGATTGGCTTAGGTCCAGGAATGCCCTCCTTCCACAGCAGCCTGCTTAAGCCTGAAGAGCTGATGGAGAGCTCCCTTCTCTATGTCCTGATCTATGGTGCAGACACAGATGACTAGAGGAAATGCCTTCTTTGTGGCTGCACCTAAACTGTGGAACTCTATGCACCAAGAGGCTCAGTTAACCAACATACTACATGACATTTTATCATATAGCAAGAAGTTTCCTGTTTAGGCAGGCCTTTGTATTATTAGATAGTGGGGTTTTTTTAAAAAAGCATTTCACTATAAGCAAGTGTAAGGTAATGCACACGGAGGCCAAAAGTCCTAATTTCATATGTACACCAGCGGGAGCCTGAACCGGCAGTGGCTGACCAGAAACAAGACCTTGGTGTAGCAGTGGATAGTTTAATGAAGATGTTGACCTAGTGTGCAGCAGCTGGGAGAGTTTCAAATTCCACATTAGGAGTTTGGTATACCAACAACAAAACCGTAAATGTGGCCTGGCAGTCTACTGAGGCAGTCACTGCAGTTGTCTCAGCAGAGGCAGGCATTTTTTGCCACTGAGGCAAACTTGAGCCTCAAGCGGCAATTACAGATCATGAAGTTTGCCCAGACTATGTACCTGATTCTTCAGCAGAATGCCATCCTGTCCAGAGCAGGCAATTGACTTAACGCCTGAACCACTCAGCCACAAGCCCTCAGTCTTGCCATTCTACCTTTATTGTATTGTTCTTTCTGGTTGGTTTACTTTTTTTTTTTTTTAATATATTTTATTAAGGGTTTTCTTGTTTTACAGTGTAAGTGTAATGCCTCGTGTATTTTTTTTTTCCCCCCGTATAACATTTTTACAAATCCATTTCATTTGTTGAGGCATTAGGGGGAGAAGAAAAAAGAAAAAGAAAAAAAAAAGAAGAAGAAAGGAGGGTGGAAGGAGGGGAGATGGATGGGGGTGGGGTGGGGTAGCGGTGTTTCTATTATGCTTAATGTATGTAGTTTGGTGTCAGCGTTGCTTGTGTTGTTCACTTGTGTTCCTTTGGTGGTGAGAGAGGTTGGGGTTGGCCTAGGATGTGATTGTTTGTTTGTGATTGGCTGTGGTGATCTTTGTTTTCGTGTGTGAGTGAGGTGGGTGGGTGTTTTGGATCAAGTTAGCCGTATTGATTTGTATGCTGTTGGTGGATTATTGTCATTGTCCTGTTGGGCTGTGTATGTGATAAAGGGGAGCCATACCGGGGTGAAGGTGTCTTCTTCTGTTTGTCCCCGTGTCAGTTTCAGTTTGTTAGTTAATTTTTCTAGTAGGGCTGTTTCCCATACTATTTGGTACCATTGGTCCATGCTTACTCCTGACAGGTCTCTCCAGTGTCTGGTTATGGTGTTTCTGGCTGCTGATTCTGGTTGGTTTACTTATTGTTTGCTGCCCTGAGTAGCGTGCAGACACCAGAAAGGGAGAATATAAATCTGTATATAAAAATAAATTGATAAAATACCGATGGAGTAAGGAACACTCAGCAGCAGCTCCCTCCACCTTTGAATGGTGAAATATGAGGCTCAATTATCCTAGGACTGCCTTCTTCCACACTGAACGTTACCATCTTCTTCCTCCAACGTGCATTCGCACCATCTGAGGATTGGTGGGCAATTATACTTGGTTGGGACCTTCTCATGACTTGGACCAAGAGGGCTGATGAGTCTGCCCAGGGAGGTCCCTCTCACTCCCTCCTTGATGCCTTTTAGGCACTAAGCAAAGGTGCTTCTCTTCCAGCAGGCGTTCAGAGCTTGGTGACTGTACTTTGTATATTTCCCAACACTGCTGTAATAGTTTTGCCAGTGACGCTGCTCTGCTCAAGAGCATGCACTAGTCTAGCAGTAAGAAGGGCAGAATCTTTTACAACAGTGGTTCCCGACTGTGGCCTGTGGACCCGAGAGGGTCCACATAACTCACCCAGGGGATCTGTGGCCTACACCCATCAACTGTTCGGGACATCCCCCCTTTTGTGCAAGAGCACAACACCCAAAACACGCGAGACTGCAGCCGGATGCACGTCTCGTGTGAGATCATGGTGCCTCCAAGCATGTATTTTTTGGTGTCATGTTCTCGCATGGGTCATGTGACTTGCACAGGAGTATAGCCTGGAAGACATGCATCTCGGTTTTACACTGGGACATGTTGGCAGCTAGGGTGGTACCACTCACATAACAAAAACTACCACAGAAATATCAACATTTTTTAAGGGGGTGGTGGGTTTCTATGGTTTGGCTTTTGAAAAGCAGGAGGTCCATGGTACTTAGCTAATTGGGAACCACTGCTCTACAAGATACACTGCTTCCCAGCAAAGAAAGCCATCTAGGGGTGCCTAACAGCAAGCCAGACACTCGAACCCACTTCACTGTCCCCACTGACAGGCACTGCCAACTCCAGCTGCTGTTGGCTTATTCAGCTGCCAATGACATCCTGCATTTCTCTCACACTTCAACTCCCCCAAATGTAAAGATCCTCTTCTCCCAACCACGTGAGTCTCTCAAGTCCTCTCTGCAAGACATCAACGCTTTAGAAGCAATTGTGCCTGACTACCTTCATAATACACCTCATTTGGGTCAAAGTGATGAGGAATAAAATGAACTTCTAGCCTCAGAGATGGATGGAAATTGAAGGGAAAATGAGTAATGAAACCAGAAACAAAAAAGACCAAAGAAAAAGCAGTTAAGCTCCAAACATACATCAATAGTATGCTTAGCTTGGTTAACTGCTAACAACCGGACAACTCCAGGTTGTTGGCTGTTGTTGTTTTTTTACTTTCTACAGGACCAAACTGCTTTCACCTCAGAAATAATGTTATTAACTAACCTTAATATTAATCCATGTAAACACTTATAATAGCACATTTTCATCGTTGTGAGGCTGTTTTCCTTGAGAACTGTTTTAGCTGAAAAGTACCTAATTAATTTATAATAAATAAGTAAGAGGGTGCTGTGAAGCATTCAGTCCTTTGCATTCATTCCTGTTCGATTCACCTTTTATATACCATCCTCATTTTCTTTTAAAGTTATTTGAGATTTAAACATGCGCACGTCCCTGACCACAGGCCATGCTGGCTGGGGCTGACGGGACTTGGAAGTCATTGGTCTCCTGAGGGCCACAGATGTTCCCCACCCCCAATTTAAGTGGAAAGGCATTCCTCCACTTTCCCCTCACCAGGAATGCATAATTTTATCGTTTCTCTTCTTGCCTTTTCTCTAAGCTGAAAAGCAGCAATTGCTCTATGTAGCCTTTTCTCACAGGGAAGTTGTTCCTTCCCCTTGATTGTTTTAGATGCTCTTTTCTGAACATTTCACAACCCTACAAATATCTGGCTGTTCTATTATATTTGCAAACCACCTTGGGGGCTCTATTATAAAAGCCAAAAGGCAGGATCAAAATGCAGAAATAAACACAGGTTCATCTTGTCTGTCTGGGCATCTGGAGTGTCATTCCTGTTCTCCACTCGTGGTATATATTCTGGACTGAGGGGGTCCTGACAGGCCATGTATTTTAAGAGCATTTGCTATGGTTACTTCTCTCTCTCTCTCTGCCACCTAAATGCAGGTGGCTCCCGGAATAGTCACATGTTGACTGAGACAGGAGAATGGGATAAGACAAATAGACACACACACAAATATACTCCCAAGTCACTAAACAGCACCCCTGAGCCAAAATCACAGGACTAAACACTGGTTGCCGGCATTTAGACCCAGCTTTCCCAAATGTCAGGTGCGGCTCTACAGTTTGTGTCTGGAGCTATTCCACTCGCACAGTGCAGGTGGGGACTTACAGGAGACAATGAAAACAAACAACACCTACAAAAGCCACGTTTCCTCGTATAGAAAATTATGATGTCACCAAGGATAAGAGACAAGTGCCCTTCTCCTTGACATGCCAGAATTTTATGTGAAGGGAACTTTTTTTTTCATAGAAAGGAGCCCCTACCTACAGTGGTATTCCCTAGGCCCAAGTGTACCACCTCATCTGCTTTTATGGCAGCCAGGTCTTGTTAAGTAAGCAGGTGACGCCAAAGTTAATATCCCTTTGGCACTGGCATCACACCAAGAAAGCAGATACTTCCACTCGCGCTGTATTGACGCTTCCTTTTCATACACATATATTGCAGTCCTGAAACATTTACTACCAGGGTGGGGTGGGGATTTAACTCCACCAGATCAATCCCATGCATTAATCATTGTACCAAATGACAGGACACTACATAGGAACAGTTAGCTGTGAGCATTTTATTTACAGTGTGAGCTTCCTGCGGAGTTTGCTGCCTACAAGGAACTGGAAACTCTTCACATCCAACCCTCTGAAGTTATTATTCAACAACAAATGAGCACTATTTTTAGAACATTTTCCATGCGGCGCCCGTCTCCAAGGGCCATAGAGCCAGGAGGCCTTCAAAGGTTAAATGAGTCTATCAGACACACACACACACACACACACACACACACACACAATTTCTTTCTACCCCCCTCCCCAAAAAATGCCAACTATGTTTCAGTGTTAACTGCAATACTCCATTTTCAAAATGATTTTACTAGGGAACAAAACACACTTTAGTTCTGTAAACAAAAACAAAACATAAATAATGTGTATTTCCTTATAGGGAATCGTGACTTTATGTTTTTGCAGCAGTTGAGATGAGGAATTAACCATTCATTTGGATTATTGCCATTGCTGTCCACAATCTTTTGAGTTGGAGGGAAAATGCATGAGTAAAGGTTCGGGGCCCGTAAAACCTCCTTAGAAATTTAACAGTATTCTACAAAACAATAATCCTTAATACCATTTCATGATATTTTTACATGAATTTGTTGGACACTGCTATGTGCATGCGCATGTATTAAACTGCAACTTAATTGGCGCCTACCTGACCCCAATACCAGATTAGTAAAGTGCTTTCTCCAAGTGCAGGAGGGTTAATAACAAACAGGCTGAGAAATTATTGGAAACCTTATCTTTTCCTGATGTTACAAGAGAGCTATGAAGGATTTTCAGTGCCGAGAAAAATATTGTTCTGATAAAGCAGCCATGCCGAAGGCGAACGATGGCCTTGCCTCAACCCATTCTCAGAGAATCTTTTAACACTCTGAACCACCCGTTAAGGGCCTTGCATCATGACGGGCCAGACTCGGATATTTCAGTGTGTGAAGACAAAAGTGTCACAAGGCCTGGAAGCAAGAGTATTTACACACTGCACGCCATTTTCGCAGCCACAATGGAGCCCATTCTCTTCTGGGGGAGTAAAGGGATGAGTCGTTTATTATTTCAAACACACAGCAAAGTGGTTGAACTACAGAAAAAGAGCCTCACGTGCATAATTAAGCTGCATTTCAACTGGCTGAGCTGCTTTTAATGACCTGCATATTACATTATACTCCCCGAGCTTGAGGCACCCTTGTTAGGGAACAGAAGGTGGGAGGAGAAAACAGTATTAGATGACAGGCAAATAATGATGCTCTAGCTGGGGAGGAGCAACAGAACCACCCCGGGCTTGTCTTTGCAGTGGGGATGGTGAACAAATTACTCCCCTCCCAAAACTTGTGCCACAGGCCAGGGAGAAGAGGGTGGGGCAGCCAGGGATTTAAAGCTTTTCCATGCATCACCATCTGTTAGTCTTGCCCAGGACTCGGATGACAGGGAAACCAAGACCGCTCTTGAGACTGCTCTCCACTCCCAGCACACCCCCTTCACAGTTAAAGACTGGATGGGAACTGAATCTAGGCAGCACTTCTTAGTCAATGAGCAACCTTGGTCCACTTGCTTTTTCCACTCATTTATTTAAATTTTATTTGAGATATATTTTTATCCTCCCTTGTTCTCTTATAATGGCAATGGTACCCATCTGAGGAGTGCCGGAGCTGAGCTCCAGCAAGTTCCAGCTGGAAAAAAAGCCCTGCCTGAAATACACTTTGCCTGTAAATGCGTATTCCCCCACCCTTGCCACCCCAGCTATTCAAAAGTGCTTGTGGTTGTGCAAATCTGGGGAGATTCGGGAACGTGTCCCATATCTGATAAACGTTGTTTGGAACCTGTCACCACATCTCAGCTCTGCTAGCCATGCAGCAGAAACTTCTGCCTCTTTTCACCGTTTCTTTCTTTGCCACATGCCCTACTTTGCAGAGTCTGGTGTTCATCACCTGTCCTCCTGAACTGGAAATCTTGAGCATCCAAATGTCTTCAATTGGTGGAGAGTCTTCGGGGTGAGGGGCTGGTGGACAGACCTATTTATTGCTGCACGTTTGGCCTGAAGAGGGGGGCCTCCAGGGATCCAAAGTGACGAGCAGTGCCCATGTAACATCTCACCCTTGGGGAAGCGAGGGAGCAACAACTCAAAACAGTCACGTGACCCCAAATATCCCGTGTCAAGCTCATGCAAACATGTGGAGGGCAAGCCTCCTCTTTCCTCCCAAGCCCTTTTCTGTTTATGTCCCTCCAGTGTTTACCAACCTGTCCCCCCAAAACACTGCCAGGTTGGGCATTTCCACAGAGTGCTCCAAAAGAGTTCAAAAAGGGAAATTTTTAGAGGGGGAGGGATGGGGAAACTGGAACGTTCCAGCCAGCACACCCACACAGAATGAGTGAGTAATATTAGATGAGGCGTAAGTTATAGCTAAGTCTCTTACTGACAAACCTGACAGCTTCTCGACATGCCGGGCCCCCAGAGGCAGCTGGTCAACAAGATGAGAAATCTGGATTTAAGTTAATAAGTCCCAGCTGGCATCCCAATTTTTTAAAAAAGGTAGGGAGAGCAGGGTGGGGCACAGGCTAGCACTCGCCTGGCGTTTTTAGATTTCCTTTGATCAGGGGACCAGTTAAACACGTTCTGCTTCACCCTTTCCCATAAAAAAACCAAGCAGTTTGGTGGTGGGGAGGCAGCTTTGTATGCAATCCGCGCTGATGAGAAAGGGATCTTTGCGCTGTCAAAGCCTGATGGCCTGGAAAACTAGGAGGCCGCGTCATGGCTAGATAACAACCGGCAGCAGGGGGGTGGGGGGTGGAGGCAATTTCAGACGCAGACATCTCTAGCTTGGAAAGTCCATTGCATGCCAAGCTGTTTGAAATTTTGGAAACCGGAGAGCAAGGTTTCAAGAGAACACTACAGGGTTCTCTTTCTGCGGGTGCAGACAGGAGTGGGATTTGTGGTGAGGAGCAGGGAGCAAAAAACAAACTAGTTTCTTTAAACAACCCGTCACACACCCACACCCAAAAAATGAAATTGAGACTGGTGAACCATCTTTAGTTTTGTAAAAGCCACCTAAAAACACTCCCCATGTAGGCTGGTTTGTTTTTTGGAAAAATAGAAGACATTGGTTAACTAGGTCGAGCATCAATCTAATCCTTACCTAGATGAATACACACACACACACACACACACACACTGTGCATGTGACAAAGTAAAAACAACAACAAAACAGCTCCTACCAACAGCCAGCATTTGAACTCCTGTCACACTTCATTAGAGTTAGCTCAAAGATGATGAGCAGGTATCGCCCTAATGACGACAGCCTGGTCAAGGCTACGTGTGCAGCTAGTCTCTTCTGGGTGCAAGAGAGAAAAAGAAAGCTTGGATCAGAGACTGGGCAGGGAGAGAGAGAAAGAATCAAAGTCTGGAGGATGTACTTTGAGGCTCATTAACCTGGCATGTAGCCAAGTGACAAACAGCACACTGGAGCAGCCCCCACCTTCGAAAGTGCATTAGAAGAGATTTCACCTGGAACACACCAGAAAATTCTAGCCGCTCATGCAAGCAGCCTTTTTATTCCTCAAAATCAACATGGATAAGGCAGAAGGAAAAAACAGCCAACAGTATGTTGGAAATAAATATTAGTATATTTTATGTATTTGCAATATTCCTACACAGTCTTTCAAGACTATAATCTTCCCATGTGGCTTACATTAATAGGAAATACTGTATACAATGTAACAAAACACCAAAACACACAATTCAATTTGCAATAAAAACAACATGATAAAATTCAGTAGTCACCAACAAAAAGCCCAGCAGCTACATAATAAAGCTTCAACATGTTCTTATATAGTATACATTATATTACATGTTGGGGCAACAATGTTTAGATCTGTTTGATTAATCTATTAAAATATATAGATTACTTTGCAGCACCTCTTTCCTCTTCTACAAATGTCTGTTGTGGCACATAAAAAAAGCTTTAAAACTTTTTTTTTTTTTCTCATATACACATTTATGCATATGACTATATTCACTGTAAATGATTAACATCTGAACTAAATTTTAGTCTGCAATCCTATACAACGTACCTGGGAGTAATCCCAACAGAACTGAAAGGGACTTGCTTCTGAATAGACATGTATGGGATTGCAATGTAAGTCAACCAAGTCTCCATTCCTAAACTCACTTTCCAGGAAGCAAGTTGGACACAGTGGAAATTACCTCCAAGTACACATGTATAGGATTCTAATGTTTCTTTCATTGTCTGACTATCCTAACACACAGGGTGCAAGAGAACTGCATCAAGGCCGGATGGTTAAAACATGTGCAAAGGGGAAGGCTAGCAAACTCTTTTGTATGCTACCCATGAGGAGGACTCTCAGAAGCAAGAAAGAATGAGCCTTTTGGCTCCCATACTTGTAACCTGATCTCAGTTTATCCTTAAAATAAAATGGTAGCCTTATTCACACTTTTTCTTCCACTATAAAGCAGTGAGAATGTAAGAGCCCTGCTGAATAAGGGTTCATTTAGTCCAAATTCCTGCTTCCCACAACGGCCAATAAAATGCCTCCAGGAAGTCCGCAAGAAGGGCCTGGAGGCAACAGCCCTCCCTGCTTATCTCCAGCTACTGTACATTTAAGTTCCATTTAGCTATCATGTTTTAAGAAGCTGTTGATAAGAGTATAAAGGCGGCTCTGTGCGTTTTCAAAGCAACAGTTTTAAATCAAGGAAGTCTGCCATAGCCTTGGAAACAAACTCTGATTTTTGGACAACTGGAAGCAGGAAATGGAGGGGGGAGGACCAGAAGTCAGACTCCTCTTCGTCAGGTGATGGAAGTGAGAGCTCTGAACCTGACGTGGAAGGACATACACCCCTGGCCTGAGGATGTAGCACTGCTGACTCCAAGGACTCCACTGCAAAAGATCCTGAAGAGACCTGATCCTCGCTTCTCTGTTGCAGTAGGAGAATACTGGAGAATGCTGGGCTCCTTTAAGTCCAGCAGCATCTTGCAGAACAGGTGGTGCTAATAACCAGGCTGCACCTGGTCCTATTCTTTTATAAGGGCTTGGCTCAGTCCTTGCTAGTGCAACTGCACAGTTCTTTGTTTCCCAGTGTCTAGGCTGCACCTCATCTTACCCTACATCCTTGTTGAGCCTTGCCATACCACCGAGCACGACAACATTCCCCTTTCCCTAAAGGGGTTTTAGCCAAAATTTAGACTGCAGAGATTGTATTGCCTTGGTCCTCTTGCCACTTCCTTACCTGTCGCAGCAAACCCTCCGCACTTGCTATTCACACTTTCTCTCCAGCCTTTGCAAAGGGTGCAGATCAGAGACCAGTGAGCTCAGGCTCAGGATGAAAGCAGGTTTTGCCACATCTAAGAAGGGAAAACAAAACCTCCCTTCCTTTTGTCCAGCCTAGGATCAGAGATCAGACACATGGCTCCCGCAGGATTGCTATTCTCTCAACTAATGAAAGGGGTATTTCCATAACTAATATTTAAGAAGAGGCACTTGAGCATCAGGAGATTACAAGAGCCCAGAGTTGCTTTTGATCTTTCAATTTGAGCCCCCTCCCCACACCCCTCCAAATAGAAAACTGGCCAAAAACACACAAATCACTTTTGTTGGTGGATTAAAAACTGTAAGAACTGTGAGAGCTGCAGTCTGGGAACGGGTTACCCAACATTAGGGCATAAATGGACCAAAGAGTACAGTATCAGCTGAAACTCTAGACTCATGAGGGCTGAATTCTGACACGATTTAGGAAGTTTCATTTCACCAAACAGAAAGCAAACGTTCCTCGCTTTCTCCAAAGCTTAAGCCACGCTGTTCTGAATAGCTGCATATAGGAGGATTGTTCTGATTTGATCTGACTGAATCCTATGTATATCCATGCACAATGATGGAGTTAGCACAACTTCAAAATACGCTAACTAAATACGATGGGGACATTTAGCCGCCTTGGCCAAATTCATCCCGAATCACATGCTGCACGCTCAGGAAGGGTGGGGGACTTTAAATCTTTACGCTGCCACACCAAGATAGAAAGAGACCAGAGTATCACTGCATGTAGCCACCGGCAGTGATTCTCGATGGGCACAAAATGGCAGCCCTCTATACTCTGGCATTGTCATGATGAAAACACGCACCGGAAGTTGAAAGCTGGAAACCACTTCAACTTTAGAACTAAGTCCCAAGAAACTATTGTTTGGGTATTGTCAGGGTTTCTGGGAGAAGTGAGGAGATGGCAGAGGAGACGGAAAGCGAGTGGGAGGAGGGAGAGAGAGACGAGGAAGAAGATGACGGAATTCGAAGGGAATCTATGAGCCTAAGCAGTGAGTCAGAGGATTCCCAAAAGGGAGCTAGCATGATCAGGCGAAAAGCAGGAGAAGAGAGAAGCTGTGAAAAGTCAGGGAAGGAGAGGAGAAAACAGAGAGAGGGGGTTGGAGCAAGGTGTTCAGCCGGAAAGGGTAGAGAGTGGAACAGGGGGCAGTATAGAGGACGAAGGAAAGGTCAAAAGCAACGTACGCGCGCCAAGTTCAAACATAGAGGCGCGCGGAAGTGGGGAAAGCTCAGAGGAGGAGCCCGGCCCCAAAGCCAGAAGGAGGGGGCAGGAGGCGGCAGAGGATTCAGCCTCAGGCGAATCCCGGAAAGAGAGAACCCAGGGGGGCAGAAAGACCCTGCGGAAAAGAAAGGAGAGGAAGAGGTGGTCTAGAGCCAGGCTATTAAGTTGGTGTGGAGGAGGGGAGGAGTCAGAGGGGGACTTCGGCGGTCTAACGTGACAGACGTACAGCCACAATGCTGAACTGTGAAAGAAGCAATTATCTTCAATAAACTTTTCCTGTAAGTAAACTACAACGGAGTAAGGTCTCTCGTGAGCTGGGACCCACCTGGGTGGCTGTGACAGAAAGTCCCCCTCCCTCTGAAAGCAAAAATTTTTTTTTGCGAAGCTCACGAACGGGGCAGCCATGAGTGCTGAGGAACAGCTGGCTGCACTCCGGGATCAGATTACCACTCTCACAACGGCAGTCATTGCTTCGCAGAAGAAGAATGCTGACTTGGAGAAAGCGTGCCAGGATTTGCAAGCAAGGTGGGAAAATGCGGACAAGGCGGGGACCCCGGGCTCCAGAGCGGAGGGCATTGCGCTTGGAAGGAGGGGGGGTGCCCTAGTTTCGCATTTTAATGGCAACTTGCAAGACTATCCCAACTTCAGGGCAGATGTCGTGTATGCACTGCATTTACTCCGTCATGATTTTAGAGATGAGGAGGAGAGAGTGGGATTTATTGTTTCGCACCTGCATGGGGAGGCCAGGGCTTGGCTACGCAATCTGTGGCGCGAAGATGGACCAGCCCGTCGCAATGCAGATGCGTTTATCAAGGCAATGGATGCTTGTTTTCAATCCTCTGTGGATAAGGACATTGCGCGCCGGCAGATGCACGGGCTGAGGCAGGGGAGAGCCACTGTACGCCAATATCATTCTAAATTTTTTGCATTGCTCACCGCCTTAGATTGGCCGAAGGACAGTCTACCGGTCAGGGATCTTTTTTGGGAGGGATTGAGCCCCTCCGTCAAGGATGAGATCGCAAGGGGGGACAGACCCCAGACCCTGGAAGACGTGGTGCAACGGGCTTTGGCTATAGGAATTCGACATGAGGGACGTCCGTGGCACGAGGAGGGGGGGCCCCAAGCGCGCGCGCAAGCAAAAGCTCTCCCTTTTGTGCACAGGGATTTCAGCCGTGCGCACCCCTCACCAATGGGGAAGGAAGGCGAAGAGCCAATGGAGATTGGTGGTGCTAGGGCTCAAAAGCCATCCCAGAGCCCCATCCCTGCTGCAGCCAAAGCGAAGCCTCCTAGAGGGACCAGGAAGTGTTACATCTGCGACAGTGCACACCATATGGCGAAAGAGTGCCCCCAGAGGCTCCAGAAGCACACTGCAGCACTAGCAACTGTGACAGCAGAGGTGCAATCAGAGGAGCAGCTTCAGGGAAACTGCAGTGCCTGGCTGGAAGCAGAGCTACTGGGGCTCAGCCAGGCGGATCTGTAGAGAAGTCCCCAGCATCCTTGCAGCGCATGGACCCTTTACCTCCCAAACCAGCAGTTTTACTCACAGCAACACTCCAGCTGCCTGATGGGCGACTTCTCGAGGTTCCAACAACCATCGATTCGGGAAGCAACGCCGATTTCGTGGGATTACAGTTCGTCAAGCAGCATAACATAGCGCTCCTGCCTGCAACGACGCCTCTGAACGTGGTCACGGTAGACGGCAGGAAGTTGCTGGGGGGGCAAGTGGTGCAGCAAACCCCTCCCATGATGATGCAAATTGGAGACCATCGAGAGCTTATTAGTTTCAATGTCACCCACTTATCGGACACGCCCATCGTGTTGGGCATGAGTTGGCTGGACAGGCACAGTCCCGCGGTTGCTTGGTACCAGAGGCAGATCACCTTTTGTTCGTCGTATTGCGCCCGGAATTGCATCCAAACCGATCAAGGAGGAGAAGCCGAACAGCAGCTGCATCTGAGTATGGTGCAAGCGGTTCCTCACAAGTACGCGGAGTTCTTGGAGGTTTTCTGCGAAAAGGAAGCTGACAAATTGCCGCCTCACAGACCTTACGACTGCGCGATTGACTTAGTGCCAGGCGCGCAGTTGCCAACTGCCAAGCTGTACTCCATGTCGGAAGACGAGCTGCAAGAGCTTCGGGAGTTCATAGAACACAACCTCAAGCGCGGATTCATCCAGGAATCTAAAGCAGCGGGAGGCAGTCCTGTTTTCTTTGTGAAAAAGAAAGACACGCCCCAGAAGAGGCTCATTGTGGACTACCGGTTCATAAACAGACTAACTAAGCCCAAGGCCTTCCCCATGCCCAAAATTGACGACCTTTTGGCTACAGTCAGGAGGGGGAAGATTTTTACCAAGCTGGATTTACGTGGAGCTTACAACCTCATCCGCATCAGGAAGGGCGATGAGTGGAAGACGGCCATGTTCACTCCTTTGGGCACGTACGAATACAGAGTTATGCCCTTCGGTCTACAAAATGGCAGCCATGTTTTCCAAGCATTCATGCATCACGTCCTGGCAGGTCTCCTCTACAAGAAGTGTGTCTGTTTTCTCGACGATATCCTGATTTTCTCGGAATCGCCAGAGGATCACGATAAGGACGTGAAGGAAGTTCTGCAGAGGCTGAAGGAACACAGGCTGTACGCCAAGTTGGAGAAGTGCCAGTTTGATGTGAGAGAGGTAGATTTCCTTGGCTACAAGCTGTCCGACGAGGGACTGGCCATGGACAAGACTAAAGTCCAAGCGCTGTTGGACTGGAAAAGCCCTCGAAATCGGAAGGAGGTCCAGAGGTTCATCGGCTTTGCCAATTTTTATCGCAAGTTTATTAAAGGTTTTGCAAACGCGACGGCGGCAATCACTGACACCCTCAGTTCCAAGAAGAAGAAGTTCGTCTGGACCGAACAAGCAGAGCGATCCTTTCGGAAGCTTAAAAGCCTTTTCGCCTCCGAGGAGCAGCTGCTGCACGTGAATCCTGGCAGGCCCATGCGGGTAGAGACAGATGCATCAGACAGAGCAGTTGGGGCCGTCCTCTTGCAAGAGGATTCGCAAGGCAACTGGAGACCGGGTGCATTCTACTCCCGGAAGCTCAGCAAGACGGAGCGCAACTACACCATATGGGACAGGGAGTTGTTGGCCATTCATGCAGCTTTCAAAGCGTGGCGACACTTCTTGATAGGAGCCAAGCACACGGTGCAGGTCCGCACGGATCACAAGAACTTGGAGTATTGGCGGACGGCTAAATTGCAAACCCAACGACACATGCGCTGGGCGGAATTCTTTGCGGATTTCGATTTCAAAATAGAATACATCCCTGGAGACTCCAATGTTATAGCAGACGCGCTGTCCCGAAAGCCTCAATACCTGGAGGAAGTAGCTCCAATCGCAGCGAAGTACATTTTCGCACCGCAGGCGTGGACGTGCGCTACCATCGCAGTCGACCTGGACGCGGTGCGACGCGCGCTGCAAGAGGATCAGTTTGCACAATCCAAGATGGAGGAGCTCCGCAGAGGGTCGCCTGACAACAATGAGTTTCAGTTGCAGGATGGACTTTTGACTCGCAAGGGCGCCCTTTACGTGCCCACCGACGAGCTTCGCGCCACGGTTTTGCAACAATTGCACGATGCCCCGAGTGCGGGCCATTTCGGCAAAGAGAAGACGATGGAGTTGGTGGCAAGGGACTTTTGGTGGCCCCAGATGAGAGGAGAGGTGGCGGACTACGTAGCCAGGTGCGATATCTGCCAGAGGTCCAAACCAGTGCATCAGAAGCAGGCGGGATTGTTAGAACCGCTGGAGACACCGCAGCAACCGTGGGAGAGGGTAGCGTTGGACTTTGTTACAGACCTGCCCAGCTCCAGAGGTAAGACGGCGGTGTTAGTGGTTGTGGACTTGTTCACCAAGATGGCGCACTTCATTCCTTGTGCCAAGGTGGCGACGGCAGAACAGACCGCAAAGCTCTTCATCGATCACGTCTTCAGAGTGCATGGACTACCGCAGTCCGTCTTGTCCGACAGGGGGCGCCAATTTGTTTCCACTTTCTGGCGGAAGCTTCTGGGTATCTTGCACGTCAAGATCAACCTGACGTCGGCGAGGCATCCACAGACCAACGGTCAAGCGGAGAGGGTCAACGCGATCATGCAGCAGTACCTACGGTGTTACGCCAACCAGCGACCCGCGGCGTGGGTGGACTACCTGCCGATGGCTGAGTTCGCCTACAACAACACGAAGCACGCATCCACCGGGGTGACGCCTTTCTTCGCGAACTATGGACGTCATCCCAGAACCTTCCCGAGCTTTACAGCACCTGAAGGGGGGGGACCTCAAAATGCCGACCAATTTGCAGCAGAGTTGCAAGAGGTGCACGAGGAGCTGCGGAGACATTTGGAGCTGGCAAAGCAGGCGTATAAGGTGCAAGCCGATAAACACAGAAGGGCGGGGGAAGACATTCAGGTTGGGGACTGGGTATGGTTAGCAGCCCACGCGATGCCGGCCAGGTCGTTGGCCAAAAAGAAGTTAGAACACAGGCAGCTAGGACCATATCAAGTTGAGGCTAAGATCAATCCGGTGGCTTTTCGCCTAGCCCTTCCGGAGGGCTCCAGGGTGCACCCGGTCTTTCATAGGTCGGTGCTCACTCCCTACAAAGCCCCACACAGGTTTCAAGAGTCAGAAGCACCTCCAGAGCCACGTAGAAGGGCGCCTGAGAGAGGGGAGTCGCCAAGACCAGAACCTCTTAATGAGGTCACAGAGATACTGGATTCACGATGGGGGGAGGAGGGAGTTGAATATTTTCTCGCCAGGGAAGGCACTCCAGTCTCTGCAAATAGCTGGGTGCCGGGTTACGCTTTGGACGAACCCCTGTTGAAGGAGGAGTTTCATGCAATTTTTCCGCACAAACCCATGCCCGAGGAGTATTTTGATGATTGGCTTTTCACGCCCACTTTGTCGGGCAGCACGTTCGGGGGTTTCTCCTCGCCCGAGGGCTCTACGCCCAAAACAAGCCCGACCAGGGATCCCCGCCTGGGGGGGGGAGAGACAAACCCTTATTGGTGGGTGGATCAGCCAAGGGAGGTATGGAGTCAGAGGTGGATGATAGGTCCTTGGCAGGCAGCGCCAGGAGAAGCAGTGAGGGAGGAAGAGACTGTGATGCCTTCAGGGGGGGAACCCGAGTTCGAACACACGTATACGGAGCTGCCAGAGGAGAAGATTGACGTGGACACCCGGTATCCTGAACCGACCCAGGAAGAACCACATTTCCCTCAACCTGCACCCAGCGACCGGGAGGGGGGAAGGGGGGGCTTCGAGGGGGGGATGGATGTCAGGGTTTCTGGGAGAAGTGAGGAGATGGCAGAGGAGACGGAAAGCGAGTGGGAGGAGGGAGAGAGAGACGAGGAAGAAGATGACGGAATTCGAAGGGAATCTATGAGCCTAAGCAGTGAGTCAGAGGATTCCCAAAAGGGAGCTAGCATGATCAGGCGAAAAGCAGGAGAAGAGAGAAGCTGTGAAAAGTCAGGGAAGGAGAGGAGAAAACAGAGAGAGGGGGTTGGAGCAAGGTGTTCAGCCGGAAAGGGTAGAGAGTGGAACAGGGGGCAGTATAGAGGACGAAGGAAAGGTCAAAAGCAACGTACGCGCGCCAAGTTCAAACATAGAGGCGCGCGGAAGTGGGGAAAGCTCAGAGGAGGAGCCCGGCCCCAAAGCCAGAAGGAGGGGGCAGGAGGCGGCAGAGGATTCAGCCTCAGGCGAATCCCGGAAAGAGAGAACCCAGGGGGGCAGAAAGACCCTGCGGAAAAGAAAGGAGAGGAAGAGGTGGTCTAGAGCCAGGCTATTAAGTTGGTGTGGAGGAGGGGAGGAGTCAGAGGGGGACTTCGGCGGTCTAACGTGACAGACGTACAGCCACAATGCTGAACTGTGAAAGAAGCAATTATCTTCAATAAACTTTTCCTGTAAGTAAACTACAACGGAGTAAGGTCTCTCGTGAGCTGGGACCCACCTGGGTGGCTGTGACAGGTATTCTTCCCCCTTCTTCTGGAATAAAACCTATTCATACATGGAAGGTTGAGGAGAGAATGACGTAAGAGCCCTGCTTGGAACAGACCCAAGGCTTAGTGAAGGTCACAGCCATTTACCCCTTGCAGAGCTACAATTCCCAGCACCCTTAACAAATGGCAGTTCCCAGAATTCTTTGGGAAAGGCAGCACACTTTAAACGTGTGGTGTGGATGTGACTCTATCTCAAGAATGCCACTTTCCACCGTGGCCAGCCAGATTCCTATGGGAAGAGTACAAACAGGGCAACCATCTCTCCCACAGCTGTTCCCCAGCAACTGGCAATCAAAAGCATGCTACCTCTGATGCTACAAGTAGGGGGAATTGTAAGTAGCGACTCACATGCCATTATTGCTTCCTGATACATGTTATTTATCTAGATGCTGAGCAATTCCAAGATCCACGGAATCTTTTCCACGGAGCTTTTGGCACACGTCACTAAAAGTGTTCTCATTTTCAGCTTATCTCCACTACCATGAAGGCTAGAAACTTGATCTCTAAATGCGAAAGCTCATATTCTCAGCAATCTTGGTGGGAAGGATCTCTCCGTTTGCAGGTTACCATGGCAGAAGCCAATTTCCATGATTGGTAGCATGATTGCAACGATGCAGTAAATTAGCATCTCCGTTTATGGACATTTCCATAACCAAATGAGCCAAGAGACGAAAGCTTGTCTGAAACAACAACAACAAACATCACCATGGCTTCCGAAGATGACGAGGGATAGGCAATAAACAAATAAATAACAAAAATGCACAGAAGACATATTGTCAGGGAACTCCAGATGTTGCCTGAATATGTATTACACGAGCACACAATGCTGACACAGGTACTTTCAATGCCTGGTGTGCCAGTAAATGAAGTGTGGGAGACAAATTGATCCAGATTCCTCATCTTCCTCCTGTGACAATTCAGTAAACATTAGGAAAATTTACATCTCGCAAAACATCACTACTTGAATTTTAACTAGACCAGGTGTTATGCTGTGGCGAAGCAGCTTCGTTGCCATGCTTGAACGCATCACCCGAGGTCAGGGTCACAGAGGCAGCTAAGAGGCAAAGCCCTAGTAGTTGTAGCATTTATTGGACACGTTAGCCCCTTGTAACCTGAAGGTCTCTATGCGATTTACAACACATTGAAAACCCATACAAACAGAACAAAGTGACTCCCATGAACAGCCACTAGGAACTTTTGAACCATAGAAGCAGCAAAACAACATCAGCGTATCAAAAGCCTGGGAGAGGAAGAAAAGTATTCACACGGAGCTGAAAAGATGTCAATGAAGGCAGCAGGCAGACCTCACTTAGGAGAGCATCCCACAACTGAAAATGCTCCACTGTCCCATGTCACCACCCTCCAAGCCTTGGATGGTTTTAAAAGGGGAGTAGACCAACTCGTGGGTGACAAAGCTTATCAGTGGCTATTAGTCATGAGAGCTGAGAGGCAGCAGGACTCTGAAAACCAGCTGCTTGGAGAAAAAAGGAATAAATAGTGATTGCCCCTATGCCCTGCTTGTGGGCATTGCAGAGGCTTCTGGTTGGCCAGTATGGGGAAGAGGATGCAAGAACACACAGGGCTTGGGTTGAATCCAGTGGAGCTCTTTTTACGTTTCCATGCAAACCAAGGACTGTCCTGCCTGCACTTAACACGGATCTGTGGTGGTTTGAAGCTCTTCAGCCCTTAGCTGACCTGCCAAATGGAGACCAAAAACATCTGGAAATGTGTAGGTACTGGCAGACAACCGCTTCTGTTCAGTTCGGGTTGCACCTCTTTGAAGTGTGACAGCGTTTAATTTCTGAAGTGAGAGGCCCTGGGGCGCCTGTCTATCTTGAAATCACACCCTCTGCCCTAAAAGTTAACCTAACCTCAGATGTGTGGGGGCTGGTTGCAATTAGCAGCAACGGAAAGGCACTCTGCAGGTCCTCTCCAAATCAGAGGAAGGCATTCACAATCCTTTCAGCACGGATGGTAGTACTACTTACTTGCCGTCTTCCAGACTGGTGCCTCTCTACTGAAACCTGTTTAGTACAGCAATAAAACGACTAGCACATTTGCAAAGCTAAGCATGGTCTGGTATGGTTTCAAAATGCATGGGGGACCACGTGTTAAGAATCCTGCATGGCAGGGGGTTGGAACACATGACCCTCAGGGTCCCTTCCAACTCTGCAATTGTATGATTCGAAGAAGCTCTGTTGATCTCAGTGAGAGCTGCTTCCATGCAAACGTGCATAGGACCAGGCAGAAGATACCCTGTGGTGATGAAGAAGAGACTGAGCAATGCAAATCACCTATGCGGTCTCAACCACGAACTGTCAATTGGTAGGACTCAGGGAAGGGCTGTAACTTAGCAATGCACATGTAGAGGTCCCAGGTTTGATCAGCAGCAGCTCTAGGTAGAACCAAGTAAGACTACTATCTGAAATCCTCAAGAGATGCTGCTATGTCACGTACCTAATGCTGGGCTAGATAGAGCAAAAATCAGTATAAAGGATCAGCTTCCCATGTGCACTACTGGCATTTAAAAACATTCGACTTTGGGGGGTGGCTTTCTATGTCAGGTCTTCAGTCACTGAAGGATTCTGAGGCATACTCCATCCACACATCAAATACAAGTGGAGCCTACAACACCCACCAACCCCTGCCTGCTTTTGCAGCTACTCTGTGCAGGGGACTATCAGCTGTGCGGGACAAGCCTGTTTTGTTCCTTCCACCAACCACTAAATGCTGACTTTTGTCCAAGTTGATGAACCAGCGTGCAGGCAAGTGCGAGGAGCAACCAAGGAAAGCTTTGCACCCAAACAGATGCTCGCATTGCGCAATTTGTACCCAATATGCTTGGAACATGTCAATAAAATATTTATGGTTATACTGTGCCTCATTTCCAACTGTTGTGATTTGCTCTTGGCAAGAGGTTAATGCAATCCTGTCACCATCCTGCAAAACTCTGTCGTAGTTTTTGCAGGAAGCAGAATATTATGGGTGAATGGTTAGTGAACTCTGCAAGCAGCATTTTAGATGAACAGCATCATTCAGCAACATCAAGCCTGACTTGTACTGGACGAGGGATACCTGCATTAAGTTTTCCACGTGTGCCTGTTCACACTGAAATCAAGTTCCCACATGCAACTGGCCCATCCATACGTTAACTTAGCACTCTAGCAATCCGAAGTGTGTGCGTGCATGTGAGCACCACTGGTCTCTGACAACATGAGATGTGGATTGGCCAGTGCCTCTAAATGTGCAATGTCCCAAATCAGACCTTTTCTGGTTCACACAGCTTCAACAGGGCTGTGTAGCACGCACTTTTCCTGAACATGCTGACCAGCTCCCCGTTTCATAACCCTGGAACATTTAGAAAAGTCAGAGCAGACAAAAGAAAGTACAGTGAATACCTCGGTTATGGAATTCACTTCAACAAGAGGCAGGAACGGCACCAGCCTGGATGGCTTTAAAAGAGGACTGGACCAATTCACGGTGGATAAGGCTATCCATGGTTATGCCACCATCATACCTGTTAATGCATCATGCCAACAACAATACCTTTGCTGTAAGAAGCGGTATGGTTCTGAATACCAGTTGCTAGGAACTGCAGGACAGGAGAGTTGCTGCTGCAACTCAGGTTCTGCTTTCAGGCTTCCCATAGGCATCCAGCTGCCCGCTGTGTGAACAGGATGTTGGGCTATGTGGGCCTTTGGTCGGATCCAGCAAGGCTCCACTGATATGTGCATTGCTCTTAGAGAGCAGGGTTGCACACCAAACAGCTTGTGAGCGACATGTGGTCTGACAACACATTTCGTGCTGCCCGGAAAGGGTCTGTGGTACCCTCAGGTTACTGACAACTCAGTCCTCCCAGCAAATGGCATCCTTTTAACTGGTGATGCCAGCGACTGGGCAGTGGTAAAATAGGTACTCTGTCACTCAGCTTGCAGTAACTCTGCGTTGACTTACACTGGAAATGGGTATTGCCAAGAAACCAGCTACCATATCTACGATTGCTCTGTACCAAACAAGCTCAAATCAGGAATCCTCAGCAAATAATAACAACATAAAGTTAAAATGGCACCTCCCATCTGAAGTTGCCACTCCCTGCTAATTGTTGCCCTAGGCTAGGGATGGCCACCTGGCAGCCTGTGTCAAGACCTCTTGAGGAAATTTAATCTGACTCTTAGCAGCCCCACCAAATTTCAAATCAAAGTACGGTAAAAAGCACAGGAACACTAGTACTAGCAAGAAAGAGAGAGAGAGAGAAAGAGAGACTGCACACATTAACACTACATTTCTCTTTTGGGGTTTGTATGCAACATATCTGCAATGTGTAAATACTTGCACTTTGTGGTGTGCTTGAGCGCCACTTGCTCTATAACTGTGAAGTCTTTGGGACTATAAAGTTATGTGTTGAGATTCCTGCATTGCAGGGGGTTGTACTAGGTCACCCCTCTGGGTCCCTTCCAACTCTGCAATTCTCTTATTCTAAAACATGTGTAGCTGCCTTACACTGAGCCCATTCACAGGTCCATTAAGCCCAATATTGCCAACCACAGTAGCCAACAGTGCCCTCCAGAAGCTGTTGGTCTACAACTCCCAGGCACATGAGGCCAATTTGGCTCTGATCAATGCCTGGAAAGGTCACATAGGTAGCTCTGCCTTATACTAAGACCACTGGTCCATCTAGCTCAGTATTGTCTGCACTGACTAGCGGTGGCTCTCCAGGGTTTGAGGCTGGGTTCTCTCCCAGCTCTACCAAGAAATACTTGCTGGGGACAGAACCTGGGACCTTCTGCATGAAAAGAAGGTGCTCTACCTTCCTGGTGAGGGCCTGGAAACCTCATGCACGCCACCCTGGAAGAATGGGGGGGGGTAAATAAGTGAAAGAAAAATAGTGAGTAAATGAGTAAATAAGTATCACCCCAACTGCTGACCATGCTGGCTTGGGATGGTGAGAGTTGCTTCCCTCCAGATGTTTTCAGACTGCAAGTTGACAATCCTTGCCTGGCTGTCAATCGTTCTCCAAACCCTGTGTAATCTAGGACACCCAAGCACTGAAACAGGGACTTTTTATCTATGCAAACTATGTGCTCTACCGCTGAACTATGACTCATCCAGCTCAAGTGTTGCCTTCACCAACAGGGAGTAGCTCTTGGGAACAGCTCTCACTCAGGTTGCATCTACACCATACATTTGAAGCACTCTTATGCCACTTTAACAGTCATGGAGAATCCTGGGAGCTGCAGTTTGTTATGGGTGCTGAGTATTGTAGCTTTGTGGAGTCAGCACAGTTCCCAGGATTGTCCATGACAATGTGGTACAATAATGCTTTTAATTTTTTGCTGTGGATGTGACCTCAGCCCTGCTACAAAAGATCCTTTTCGCTGGAAATTCTGGGAGCTAAAGTTGGAACATGGCATTTGCTCAATCACTCACCTACAACCCTTGCTAGGTGGAGCCAACCTCACTGTGGAGCCTGACTATATATGGAGGAGTTAGTTTGTACAAGTAAAAAGGCACGGCCACATGGCCAGCCCTCCCAAGAATAAAGATTTCTGCCACAGGCAACCACCAAGAGCTGTCCAATGATTAAGTTCCTGGTTTAAATTCTGGAGCAGACAAACCCAGTTGACTTTTATCTTGGTGATCTTCATTTAAACATATATTAATAGAGTAAAGCCCCTGTGAGGTTAACTGCCAGCACTGTAAAACACGGGCAGGAATCAAATTGTTTACAACCACTTTGGAACCCAATCAGAAACTGGGGAAATATTAGCTGGCAGGCAGCTTGTACCAATTAAAATTTATTTTCACTCTCTTTTAAAAGTGCTACAATACTGGGAGGCAGGGGGAAAGCAAGAAATGTTCACTCTTCAGTACCTAGCACTGAATATAGAAAGTGTGCACAGCAAAGAAGGAAGAAGTGGGGGAATCAGCTGCTACCCTAGAGCAAAAGGTTACCTCAATAGACTGAAATCTGGAATAGCTACTTGAAGCAACAAAAGAAACTGATGCACAGGTAGATTGTGTTTTTCCAGGGGGGTGTCCCAGGAGTTACATCAGCACTGGGGAGGAGAGCGTGCTGAAAGGGAATGTTGCTGTTTTATGAAGCCTTAATATGCTCATCTAGGGCAGATCAATGGAGTTTTGAGTCTTATTTGGGTAACCCAAGATACATGCACTGAACTAGTTTGGGGAACCTGTGGCCTCCCTACAGATTGCTAGATATTTTTATAAATACACAGCGATTATTTTTATTGTTCTAACTAATTGCCAGTTTCCCTGGGTGTTCTTTGGAACTTAAGGGCGAGGTACTAACTATGTCAAACAAAATCATTCCCTGCCCAATTCTGTCCTGATCACATATGTCTGATTTGCCAAACTTTATGTCCACCTGTGAGCCAACAGGACCTATCCTGGGTCTGCCTGTCACAGCTGTACACCCTGGCTTGAAAAGGTAGAGGAATCAGGCAGGATGAGTGGCAGTATCTCTATGCTCAATCATGGCGGCAATTAAAGTGACTGGTCCACGAGTCTCAAGAATCATAGAATCGTAAAGTTGGAAGGGACCACACACAGGTTACCTAGTAAACCCACCTGCTATGCAGGAATCTTTCGTCCAACGTGGGGTTCAAACCCATGCCCCTGTGATTAACACGCTCTGCCAACTGAGCTATCCCAGAAGCACATTTGGTCTTGCAGTGTTCCTTACAGTCGCCCTCTCTGCCATGCACTTTGCCACAAAACTCAGGCCATTTTCTGTAGTGCCTAACAACTGCAGTCACACTAACCTGCACAAATATTAACAGGCACTCTGCTATCTGCGGGGAGGGGATGGGGGGGAGAGAGAGAGACTTTTATACTTATCGTGTGTCAAACACACACTGCTTAATTATTTCCCCACAGCCAACACAGCTTCAATTAGACTGCAGAAAGTCTCTCTAAGAAAGCTCGAGTCTTTCCCATTTGCCAAGCCCTCCGGTGGGACCTTGAGAAGCCCGGCTCCGTTGCCAAGCAGGATCTCTCCCTGAAGATTAATTTATTAACTCCGCCAGTGTGGCTGTTTGTTTAGAGGAACCTGAAAGAGCCTCTAGGTGAGCGGGCTCTTCCGGGAGGATAAAAGAAAAGACGCAGGCTTCACAACAATCAAGAGTTTAGCGCCACATGCGTAGACGGGCCTCTCCCACAGAGGCCTGTGGCAGCCCTCAAAAATAAAGCAAAATTAGAAGCAACTTGTGCGCACACCAAGATCAAGAGGCATATGCATTCCTGCCATTTAATTTTCTGGGGAAAGCCTTGATACACGCCATTCATTGGCACTGGTGAGCAGGGGCTGCTTTCATATTTCAAGGAAATAAACAACTATTTGACTTTTAGAAGACATCCGAAGGCAGCCCTGTACAGTATAGGAAAGTTTTTAATGTTTGGTGTTTTATTGTGTTTTTAGCATTTTGTTGGGAGCCGCCCAGAGTGGCTGGGGCAACCCACTCAGATGGGCTGCATGTAAATAATAAAAGTATTATTATTATTATTATTATTATTATTATTATTATTATCATCATCATCGTTGTTGTCGTCTGCAGGAAGGGTCACACTTTTTTTGTATGATCCCTGCTTTGGCAAATGAAGAGCATTCTGAAACCCACAGCAAAGTTTTCTACAAAATATCTCTTGCAGGTTCTTTTTGTTCACTGCATCCTTCTGCAAACCAACCAAAATGTCAACATGGCTTTTCCGTAGCACTGCTAGCAAATACCCACCCATCATTTTTTAAAACTTCAAGTTAATACATCGGTTTGGGGGAACAAAAAGCCACTTGGCTTATTCCTTTTCTCCCAGCAGAACATGTGGCACAGTGAGGAAAATATTATGTCCACTAATATCACCCCATTCTGGAGTCCAACGAAATTCTTGTGTGTAATCTCAAAAGTTCTGCAATTTATGCGATTTATGAACTCGGGAGGCTTTGAAGACTCATGCAGTCTTTCTGTTTTATGGGCCTCTCTCTATTTTTTCTCCCTCTGAATCTTTGGCCTCCATTCCTTTGCCTAGTCTTCCCCAGCACATTGGAACTTCTGCCTTGTTGGCAAAAGGGGCAGCCTGGCTGACTATGAGTGAAAGGAGTTTCTGCCCATCGTCTCTTCTTAATAGGGAAGGAAGCAGAATCCACAAATATGGATGGGGTCGTCAAGCACCAGGTGTCTTGGAGCCCTCTCTCCCCAGATATATGCTGGAGTGGATCTAGGCCAGCTTGAGTCCAGGCCAACTTGAAATGGATCCATATCAGCAATGTGTGCCCCATGAAAGCGTCACCAACAGCCCACACTATTCCAGGCTCACTGAGAGGCAGCTGGCCACGGTCCCAGAGTTCACCCTCTGCAGTAGACTCCAAGTCTGGAACCCAGAATGTTGCCAAGAGCACATATAGCAGCATCCAACAGAGTGGACAGGGCCCAGGGGAACTACATTTCCCATCATTCCAAAGCATCCATGTGCATTGCCACATATACCCATGGCAACATGTAAGGCTAAGCACTGCTCAGGGAAGCTTATAAAAACACATCCGTACCATAAAAAAAACAGCATAAAAAACAAACATTCTGGCCAGAAAAATGAGGGACTGTTGCATAAAAATCTCACTGGGGCAAGAAAACTCTTAACTAGCTGGTGCTTAGGAACTACAGACTGCAGTCCTATGCACACTGGGAGCAAATGCCACTGAAGGCAGTGAGACTGACTTCCGTGTAAACTTGCACAGGATTACTTTTTGTTCATATGCAGATTTAAATAGACTGTAACTTGTATCATTAATCAAGAAAATTGGATGGCAAGCCTAATAATTAGCATTGCAAAAGAGTATGTCTGGCACAGTTAATATCAAAAGCAGAGCAGGATCTTAAACTTAGGAAATAAATTTAAGGCACTTACTGGGGGGGGGGGGCAGGGGGGTAGGGGCTAGATCCACAGAATTATAAAGGAAAAACACAGGCAATATCCAGCACCACATCCCAAATCCTTCCCCTACCTTAGTTTTAAATGGAAGTTCTTCTCAGCCATGCACTATTAACTTCTCCAATTTATTACCAAACTGAAGGAAACAAATTAACTTTGATGAAAATGCAAAGGGATAAAAAGCGAAATAAACCAATGCATTCAGTCAGCAGACAACTTTGATCCAGGACAAAGAGTGGGAGGTGGGGGCAAATTGGGAGATTAGAAGAAATTAAAACTGTCCTAAATTTCTTAAGAGGTGAAAATTCACCTGTATGGGTTCAGAGCCAACTATGGAAGCAAAATAACCAATCACCCACCTTGAAATTAAAAGCCATGGTGATGCAATGGCTAGCTAAGGCAGCCTAGGCTCAAATCCGAGTTCAGAGAGTGGCCTTTGGCCAGTCACAGTCTCTGAATCTAATCCACAACACTTGTGTGAGAACAAAATGGGGGGGGGGGGGTTGGAGAACACCCTTCAAACACTTCCCTGAGTTCCCTTGAATGAATTACAGGACAGTCATGTCGTAGATAGAAATGAAAGATGACATTATGCAGTCACCTTGATAAAGCAAAGCAGGACTGGGCCCAGTCAATGCCTGGCTGAGAGACTGCCTGCCACTGAATACCAGTTGCCAGTGAATTGCTGGTGGGCCAAGCAGCTGCTACGCTCAGGCACTGTATTCATGCTTCCCACAGGCATCCAGTCAGCCATTGTAAGAACAGGATGCTGGACTAGATGGGCTGCTGGACTGATCCAGCAGGTTTGCCTTCTGTTCTTAAGAACCCCAATGAGTGCTTCCTTGAGTTCCACCATGGAATAAAGGCAAGATATAGAATGCAATAAATAAACAGCAAAAATAAATGAGGGCAGAAACTAGAGCGTTGTATTCCACATTGGAGATCTTTGCTTTGACCAAGCTTGATCAAGATCTTAGGCAGAGATCTCACCACCACCTGATGCTCAAGAAGATCCTTTAATTGAACCCGGGGCCTTCCGCATGCAAAAGCCTGTGTTCTCCTCAGTGCTTTCGGGGGTAAAAAAAAAAAAAAAAGAGGTACAGGTGCTATAGGTAAAAGTGTTGTGATTATCAACACAAAATGGTTGCTACAGACAGGGAGGAGAGGGAGAGAGAGAGAGAGAGAGAGAGAGGGAGAGAGAGAGAGAGAGAGAGAGAGAGAGAGGGAGAGAGAGAGAGAGATGACAATATTCTGTACTGGTGAGTACTTTCATCAAAATAAGACCATTAAACTTAAACTACAGGTCCCCTGCTTCTTTGCATGCCAAGCCTACCTTTTCTATTCATTCACGACTGGGCCCACTCATCCTCTTGCTCACAATGTGTACCTGCATTGCTCAACGTCACTCTCTCAGAGCCTCTCTCTTTCCCATGGGTTCACAGCACAGTCAACAGGTCTAGTCTATTATGCTCTGGGCACACAACCCAAATGCCACCCAATGAAGCCAGGTGCAGGTGCTCCTATTGGGGATCCTGGCCAGCTCTATATGGCCACATCTTTTATCCTCCCTCTGTAAACAGAGTCATTAAGAGTACTCTCATCCACTCAAAAAGTCGTGCTTGGATTTTTTTTTATTACTGGGGGTTATATGCCTGTTTAGCTTTCTACTGCACAAATTCCCCCTTCAAGAACTATGAAGTTATCAAGCTGCAAAGGCCATGTAGACATACTGAGAAATTCCCTAGAAGTGCATTCACCTTCTCTCTTGTGCTTCAAAACTTCAAACCAGGTCTGGGTGGATCCTTAAAGGTAAAGGGACCCCTGACCATTAGGTCCAGTCATGGACGACTCTGGGGTTACAGCGCTCATCTCGCTTTATTGGCCGAGGGAGCCGGCGTACAGCTTCCGGGTCATGTGGCCAGCATGACTAAGCCGCTTCTGGCAAACCAGAGCAGCACACAGAAACGCCATTTACCTTCCCTCCAGAGTGGTACCTTTTTATCTACTTGCACTAGCATGCTTTCGAACTGCTAGGTTGGCAGGAGCTGGGACCGAGCAACGGGAGCTCACCCTGTTACAGGGATTTGAACCGCCAACCTTCTGATCAGTAAGCCCTAGGCTTGGTGGTTTAACCCACAGAGGGGTCGATCCTTATTTGTGCCCAATTACTGGGCCGGTGGCTTACTTCAGAGATGTAGAACTGGTTGTCCTTAGACAACCTCCAACATCTTTATTGTCTGGAGAAAAGTCACCACACTGCCTGAGTCATATCCCAGGTAGATCACGTTTATATCCATGCAATATTTTCTTCTCTACTTTTGACACTTCCGCTTTGGAAGACAGTCTGGCACAGGGGGAGATCAGTCGTGAAAATTACGCTCACCGGATGCTGGGCAGATGTGACCCCCTGACCTCCTGTTTGAAGTGCTTCACTGGCGCTGTTCCCTTCCTTGCCTTTCAAAACAAAGACTTTCAGAATGCAAGCTTTTTTATGCAAGATGCAAAAGAATCGTTTTCAAATGGGCTTCAGCAAACACAACTCTGTATTTGGAAGGTTTGCTAAAGTATTTGTTCCCCATCCTTGAGTCAAAAAAAGAAGGCTTCGAGACCATTCTCCCAAGTTGAATAGTAAGACTTTCCCTGTTCTCAGGCTTACAGTCTAAACCAGGGGTTGTCAACCTGGTCCCTACCACCCACTAGTGGGCATTTCAGGATTCTAGGTGGGCGGTAGGGGGTTCCATGGCACAAGCTGAATCCTCCTTCCATCGAGCACTGGTGGGCATTAAGGAAATTTTACCATCAAGAAAGATGCATTAGTGGGCGGTAGGTATAAAAAGGTTGACTGCCCCTGATCTAAACAGAGGCATGGCACACAAGGAAAAGGGGGTGTGAGTGAGGAAAGGAAAAGCAAGCTCAGGCGTCTGTTCTTACTCTTATCTTGCAACATAGTTATATAGCTTTGTCTGATAGTCTACAAAAGCAAACCCTCGGGCAACACATAGTTCTTTCCTCAGACAGCTGGCATGATGGAAGTGGGAATCTCCTCAAAAGGAGGAGGTTTGATAGAGTTGCCCTGCTCCCTTGTTGATGGATCAATAGTGGCTCTGCCTGCCTTGGCCTTGGCAAACAGCCACTCCTCTCTGGCAACTCTCCTCGTCCACGATGTGAAAATCTACTAGGGTCAGTCATGACCCTATTACAATGGCCAAGATCATATGAGCGGCTTAATTCTGAACATGCTAAAGGCATGGACTTTGCACTGCACAGAGAAAGCGTGGTGCTTTCTGAGACAGGAGAACCCAATTTAAGCCAAGCAAGAAAAGCAAACCTACAGTGCACCACCCTCAAAGTGGTGCAGAAATCAATACTCTCCTGCGTGTGCACACACACACACACACACACACACACATGCACGCATTTGCATATTTGGAAAGATTTCCCCCCAGAGCCCAAATTGCAAGGTGCTCCTCCACAGAGTTCAGCTCAGGAAACCAGACTCACATTCTGGGGCCCAGTGCCAGTTCCCATGTCATAATCCATTTACGATGCAAGGGTCATCGAGCAAGCACAGGCTGCGCTGCACACCAAGAGCCCCGTCCAATCCTCCAATGGCAAAACATGTCGATAATTCTTGCTGTCTCCCAAAACACATGGCTTCCCGGGAGGCTTCTGCCAAAAACTGCTAAAGCCCCAAAACCGGAAGCCCTAACTGTGACTAACTGAAATGCTGTACCAAAGCAAACACATAGCTGAGATTTACGACAAAAGTCAGCAGCTGGACTCTTGCCCAGTGTTAAGAATGGAAGAAGAAGGGAAAAAAGGTCAAACAGATATTTGATTTGTGTCGGTGATGCCCAAACCTTTAAATGTCCTCGGCTCAGATAAAACCACATCTTTTTTTATTTTTTTAGGGGGGGAAACCCTACCCAAAAGTAGTTCCGAGTCTGAAATTTATGTATTTGTTTGCCAGATTTCTACAGCACCCCTTCAACAGCATTTCCAGGATGGCTTATAAAAACACAAAGCAATCCATCAATAAAACCCATGCTACTACAAGAAAAGAGGGAATAAGAACACCACAGTCATAAAGCAATAATTAAGACAGCTCTTGAAAGGCCTGGGGAAATGAAAAACCATGTGCCCCAAAAGGCATCAAGGTAGGAACATAGGAAGCAACCCTGTATCAAGTCTGAGTACAGGTCCATCTAGCACAGTATTGTCTACACTGACTGGCAGCAGCTCTTTAGGCAGCAGACTTTCTCAAGCCTACAACAATTGACCCAGCAATCTTTTGCATTTAATTCATGTGCTTTGCTACTAAAGGGAATTACCCAAATGGCAAATCATAGAATCAAAGAGTTGGAAGGAACCCTGAGGATAATCTGGTCCAACCCACCGCAATGCAGGACTATGGAGCTGTCCCTTATGGGGCTCAAACCCACAACCTTTGAATTATCAGCACCACACGCTATCCAACTGGGGAAGAAACCTTCTCCTCTGTTGCCACCCACCCTCAGATGGAAAGGGTTCTGGAGGAGGACGGGTTACGGCAAGGGAAAGTTGGGGTGCAGAAAAATGGACAGGCCACATCATGCACCCACAGAAATGCCCCACAGCGGAAATAGGAGAACTATTTGCGGACATATTGCAGCCGGCCAAAGAGATTCCCCTTTGTTGCAAGCCAAAGCAACAGCTGGGGGGTGGGGGGAAGCTTGTGAAAAATTTGTTAGCCAGCTATGTGAACCTTTCCTTCTGCTTCAACAAATAATATAGTAATAGCAGCGAAGTTACCACAGAGCCATCTTCCTCCACCACCCCCATTACAAGGAGGAAAAGGCGTTCACTCCGCATCCTGATTAGCTGGGAAGAAAAGCACTGCATATCAAGCCGTCTTCTGCCAACTTCTACAAAATGTCCAGCATTCAGAATATTTATTTTACTGGCCATTTCCACCACCACCAAAGAAATTTCAACTAGATGTGTGTTTGCCTTGAAATGAAACATCAATTTCTCCCCCCCCCCCTTTTTGTAAAGAAAAGTTCTAAAGACCTATGCTTGAACAAGGATTCTGAAAAACTTGCCTTCCACCATTTAAAGGTCCCGTTAAGTGCAGTTGTCACTACAACAACCACCCATTTCCAAGTGGCAAAGAGACCTAATTCAGGAACATCCCACAGCATTTGCCCCTGTTCTTGCCTTACCATTGTTGCTTCCTTGCAAAACACTTAACCTGACTGTGGAGTATCATATATCTATTCTAAATCAATCCAGAATTATGTCTTTATGATTGCATTCTTAACTTACCCCTTATCCATCTTATTCCTCCGCACATGATTCTCTCTCACACATGGATGTGTATCTGCTTCATCTCTACCCATTTTTCAAACACTGACTGAAACCCCTCCCCATCCCCATTTTGAAAAATTGTCCTGCCAAGTTAAAAGATTCTGCATTTCCCCCTTCAAGGGCAATATCTCTTTCTCGCCCACCCCAATGTGCAATTAGGTTTGAAAAAGCTTCCTCTTCATTCCTCTTGGTCTAGAGAGACCAAGACTCTTTTCTAGGGTAACTCCTACTTAGGATGCCCGAGCCCCTTTTGTATTTACTGGAACTCCAGAGCCCTTCTGATTTGAGCTTTCATAGCTGCCCTGCCTTGAAGTCTTCACACTGCACAGATGGGACAGCCACAAACACAACAAGATAAGCAAGCTGTTTTATTGAAGCTGCCATTACACGATGCTCCAGAGAGGGCATAACTAGCAGCAAGATATTAAATCGGACTTTGTTATGGCATGCATCGACTCAGAGTGGCATTATGTTTACAGAGAAGCCATACGTCTTTCTCCCCCTCCTGAATATGCTAAAGGCTGTGTGCCGTACTTATTTCATTAAAACCCTATTAAGGAATTAGACGCTGTTGTGCTGCAGAGAGGAGGGTATTCTTTACTACTTTAAAAGGTCCTGTGTTTATATATACAGGTGCAAGCGGTTTAATTAAATGTGCAATAAATCAAATATAATTTGCTACAAGAGGCGGCTGCTAATCTCCTCCAGGTTATTTATTGCTCAGGCTTCATTAGTGCTAGGAGACCTTCCAATATACAAGGAGGGTGGGTCCTTATCACCCAGCTAACCTCACACCTCACAGCTGATTCAGTGTGGTAAGATCAATGCAAAAACGGTATCACTTATAAAAGAGCTCCCTGGACAACCAATGTCTTGGCCAGAAAAAGGGGTGTACCATAGGGGTTGGGGTATACTGTAGACAACTGCAGTTGCTAGCTTCTGGTGTGTGCCAGTATCTAGCTACAATTAGCCTTGATCTTACGATACCTGGACCCAGCAAATGCGCTAGGCTTCTCAGTTAACTTTAGGTCACTCATTTCACTGAGTTACCTTCCTCCCCCCGCCCCCAGTAATAACATCACAATGAATTAGGTTGCCTCCTCTGGAGGGAGAGATCATGTATACAACATTTTATGAAATAAGTAAGTAAAAAAATAAATCTTGCTGGCTTTCAGGACTGGCAGCCACACCAATAACTTGCTAGGATGGGATTAGCCAAAGGAGAACCTGAATTCAGTTCCAGTCCCTCTGCCTGAGAATTGATCCCTTTTTAAATACTTCAAAACCACCAATCAATGGTCTATTTCCATAGCTTTCCCCTATGACAAATATGGGGAAAGTTCTGCTCTCCACATGTTACTGAACTACAACACCCATCATCCCTTGCCATTGGCCATGCATGCTGGAGTTCTCATTCATGGGAGTTGTAGTTCACCAACATCTGGAGAGCCAAATGTTGCCCCACCTCTGTCACATAATGTCACCAGCTGCACCGAGATAGCACACACATCTGGGCTGCATTTTTTTTTGTCACTAGAGTGGCTGCGTGTCCTACGTTACAGACAACAGTCCTCAGAGAACGCAAGAGCCTGGCTGCTGGACCCGTCCAAAGGCCCATCTAGTCTAGCATCCTGTTCTCACAGTGGTCAACCAGATGCTTCTGGGAAGCTCACAAGCAGGACATAAACACAGAAGCCCTCTCAAGGTTATGTATTCCTTCCTTTCGGCACTTTGTAAGGGGTCAACCCTATTTGTGGCAACCTTTTAGTAGGACTCAGAGGGGCATGAGAAGAGGAAGCACAGGAAAGTTTGCTTTGATCTCATTCAAGCCAAGGAACTGTCAAAGAGGAAGGGCTCATACACGACCACCATGATCTCACAGAGCTTCCAAAACAAATCATTTGGAGCTCACAGTCTTATTTACAGCTCAGCACCACCTTTACGAAAGCAACCTTCCCAAGGCAGCATAAAATGCTCAACATAATATTTAGCAGTCAACAGGGCCTTCTGTTCCAGTAGGAAGCGTGGGTTTTCCAAATACACCCTCAGACCACCCATTCATGTCTACTTATATTTACGTTTATTATTTTCTCCAGATTCAGGTGCGGATAGCAAAAGGCGATGGCCCAGTATCACACAGGCCCAATTCAAGCGTAAGAGCACTGCTAGGAAAGACCAAAAAGTCCATCTACATGGTAGAAGACAACTTGCTGTGTTACTGAGTCAGACCATTGATCCATCCAGCTGAGTATTGTCTATGCTGGCTGGCAGCAGCTCTCCAGGGTTTCAGGCAGGGAATATTTCCCAGATATACCTGGAGATGGCAGAGATTGAACCTGGGACCTTCTGCGTGCAAGACAGATGCTCTACCACTGAGCTACAGCCTTTCCCCAGCATCCTGCTTCTGAAAAGCCCACTAGCACGGCATTGAGAAAGCAGTCGTCTGCCATTGTTGCTCTGAAGACAGATTCCATTTAACCACCATGGCTAATCGACTTCTCCTCCCCCATGAACCCATGCACGTAGCAAAATGTGGGCACAGCAGCACAGCCCCAGCCCCTAGCCACAGTCCCTAGTATACTAACACAGTATGCACAGAGAAGGGAACACTATCTAAATGAGATATAGGTTTTATGAGGAATGCCCCACAGGTAAGCAAGCTTCTTTCTTCTATGTGCAGCGTTGCATTCATAATACGGCCTCGAAAGAAGAACAGAAGGGCACGTCCACATGGGAGCACTGTGCAAAATCAGAGACGTGGGTTCCAGGTTCAACACACACATGCACACCTAGAGCAAAAAGTGTGCTTCTGCACAAGGCAGTGCACGCCAGCCCTGGCCCTTCTTCCACATGGATTATGCTGCCTGTAAACAATTCCCATGTACGCAGGTGAACAGGATGATCAGCACAGGATGTGCACCAGGTGCAGAGTGGCTTGGAAGGATCAGGTGCGCTGAATGAGCACAGAGAGCCAACAAGGAAGGTCCCCAGTGCTTCCAGCTCACACTCTGGCTGTAGTTTGGACAAGGAAGAGTTCGAGAGCAGAGGTATCAAGTCGTATCTAAAACTGCAACTTAAAGAGGGGGAAAATATTATGCATTAGATGGAAAGCTCTTTCTTTGCAACTTACTCCTTTGATCCAGTTATGGCTTCTTAATTTTTAAGAGAAGCAAACTGTACTGAGATCAGAGATAAAGACTGCGCAGAAGCAAAGCTACTAGAGCAGCAGGTTACAAGCTGGCACAGAATAAGAGTCAGATCTGCAGAGAACTACTTGGCCACATGGTGCTGGCATCTCATTCTGGATTTCCTGCTGCTTCGTTGCATATAAAATCAAACGGCAGTGCCTTCCAAGTACAGGCAATTGTGGCAAAATAGAGACACACATGGATCTCACGGGTGACTGTGTAAACTATCAGTCCAGTGTTTCTTCCATGCCACAGACATGCAGAAGATAAGCAACACACATGAAGTGCCTCTTAGCTAACAGACATGTGGACAACACATGTGTTGCAAGTCTGCACACCAGTTCCAATGCCCTTTGGTCCAAGTCATAGGCTCTTCTCAGTGCTCAAATTACATGGGAGCTGAGAAGAGGCCTGGCTGCCTTAACTTTTGTGATGGCTCCCTGAGTGACAGCTTTTAGAAGGCTATGGGGCTAGAATTAGGGGGGGGCAGAGTTTCCCACCCAACTATTCTCCTCTGTCCCCACCCTCGCAGTTCAAGCACAGACTTTTTTTTTAAATGTTACATTTCCAGACCCATGTTCTCCAGACACAGGAATAAACACAGCACATAAAAATATGAATGGAAACTTGGAACTTGCAAAGAGCCTAAAATAATGACTGAAAAAAATAACTCTCAAAAATGGAAGGCTATCGTCTCTTCAAGTTTTAAGCATATAAACGGACCCCCTCCTAAAAACACTGTAGTATTATTAGTGTTACAAGTGGCACAGTCATGAATGCAATACGAGCATATGCAAATTTATGTTTACTGCATCATGGAACTAAAAATGTAAAACTAGTCATGGGACTCGAGTTCAGGAAGGGCTTTTTCCCCCCCTTTGTGCTAATTAAGCTGCCGCCCTCTCTCCTTTGCCTCTTAAACCGTGCAGATTTTCTCCACTCCTGCACACATACGAAATCTGTGTGAAAATACAAGAGATTCTCAAGAAACACAAAATCTGAGGATTCCAGAGGCTGCAAGGCTCAGGAAATACTCCCTTCCCCAAATTTCACAGGACTCAAAAGCTGGCTCTCAATTCTCTGCTCTGAAAGCAAAGTGGGGGCGGTGGACACCCAGGATAGTCTATTTCTGCTACACCAACGAAAAATGTTAAGAGCAATAGCAAGGATCAGAGGAACGAGTTTCCGTCTCCAGTACTCCTCCACAGCTACTGTTTCAAAAACAGGATTTGAAATCCGAAAGGATGTTTTTTGGCAACAGCTCTTCCCCCACCCCACCCCCAAGCAGAATCTCTGCTTCCAACACAGCCATACGCACGTGAGGAATAGCAGGAAGCATTCAGGAGGGGGGAGGCGGGAATCACAAATTTAGAAAGACACACAAAGCCCTTCTCTCTCTTATCAATGAAATGCACAGACAGCAACAGAGAAAACACCATTGCTGAAGTTATCATAGTCGGCACATGCTAAGTGAAGATTTTGAGATGGAGACTATTACACGCACACACAAACAACAAACAAACACGACACTAGCTACCCCTTAACTCGGCACATCAATAGAGCTCAGCAAGAAAAGTTTTGTGGGGGTTTTTTTAAAAAAAAAATCGCAAGGTCAGAAGTGTTATGAGCTAGATGGGAAAATGCTGGCATCCGATAGGATAAAATGTCTACGCCTCCATTGGTTCAGGAAGCCCCAGTGCTAAACCTGAAAGAGATTATGTAACCTAAGCTGCCCAGCCATCATCTGTTCCTCCTGCTTTGTTTTAAAGAGGCAGTGTGACCAGCAGCCAAGCTCAAGCACAGGGCAGGCTCCTGGTAAAAAGCAACCCCACTCCTCCTGCCCAACAACTATATAAGATACAGCATCTCTTAACATTTTTAAGCTTATCCCAAAAGCTTACCTACTTAGGCCCACCTGATACCAACATTATAATTCCCTACCATAAATTAAAAAGAACTGATGCACATTTTAAAATGCTTTATCGTCAAGCACCCCAGTTCTGCAGAACTGTGGTTTGGACATAATAATAACCATGGCTCATCCCTACTTGCACAAGCAAGGAAACCTCCGGGTTCATGTGTTCCTCACTCACTCTGCACAGCTGGGAGAAGGACTTTGCTAGTGTTTAGTTGTCACGTTGTACAAACAGAGACTGTGGTCTGAAGCAAGCTTTAGTTGTAGTTACGTTAGCCAGCTTCATAGCCCATGGTTTTAAGGTGGCTGGTTTTGAAAAGAACCAGAAGGGAGGAGGAACTGCATCAACCCGGGGCTCTGTTCACACACACAGTGCTTAGCACAAGAACTGCCAGTGCCACACTTATGGGCACCAAGTTTGCCCACCAGTAAACATCCCAAGGCTCCTGTCAAAGCCTCAGTAATTTCACAATGTAAAAATCCACAGTGCCTGAGAGACAGTTTGCTCTGCATTGGTTTGGCCTCTCATACCTGCCCCCACAGCAGCCATTTTGTGTTCTGCCATACTCCCACAGCAGCCATTTTGTGAATGGCACCCACAGCCCGCCCCCGAAATTCCAAACGTGGCCACCAGCTTCCAAAGGATGGTGACCCCCCGGCTTAGAATTATGTGAGAACTTGGCCAGTATCTCTGTCTCGCCGAGGCAATTACATGACTGAGCTAAGCAGCTCTGAAATTCTGGCCCCTAGGAAGCTGCCCAGCTTGCCTCAATGCCTTGGACAAAGCACCTGAAAATACGCACAGTTGTTTTTAATTTAAAATATTTTTATTCAGCCCTTCGTTAAAAAAAATAAATCCCAGGGCAGGATAAAAATCAGATAAAACACATCAAACAATGCAATGTAGAAAAAGAAATACAGTAAAATACAGCAGAACAACCGTAAGCAAGGCAATTCATGAATGGCCCGATATCGGTGTTCAACAAAAACCTGGGCCTGAAGGCTATCAGCATTAACCCCACCATATGGGAATTCCTTGCAGACGATTGCAGTGCCTGGAGACAGACCTTTGGGTCATGTCTCGACCGCAGTGACCAGAGGAGGAATGACCACTGGGAGAAGTGCAGAGAGAAGAAATGCCCTGGTGCAGCTGCAGCAGCAAAACCAGACACCTTCATCTGCCCCTCCTGCCTTATCTATCGGTCTCTACAGCCACAGCTGGCGCTGCAGCTCTCCCACGTTTTGACTTTACCAATGGAAGGCACACTCTTCCATTGTCTCCCAAGACAGGCAGATACCAACAGTAACAAATCTGCACTATGCATTTAAAGCAGTATCAAAGCACTCTGAACACTTGCGGCTTCCCTCAAAGAATCCTGGGAACTGCAGTTTGTTCCTGTTGCTAAGAAGTATTAGGATGGCCCTATTTTCGTCACAGAGCTACAATTCTCAGACTGATTCAACGGTCAATTTCTCTCCCCTGGAAACACTGGGAATTGGTGCTCTGTTTGTCCATCACAGTTCCACAATTCTTTTTTTTTGGGGGGGGGGGGAGCCATGGCTGTTTAAAATGGCATTATACTGCTTCAAATATATAGTGCAGATGGGAACGAAACATTTTCTCCTCTACAAGATGCCACACAAGACTCTTGGTGGCACGGAAACAATGCAATTCAACTGTACCGATTATTAGTTTTTAAGCACACACGCAGCAACATATAGCTGAAGCACCTGAGCAGCAAACACAAAAGGGACTCAAATCATTGCTAGACTGAACCCCAATATTAAGCAGAGGAGGTCCTTCCAAATTAAAAAAAAAAAGGGAATATATTGCCTGGCTAGTCCATAAGTGGTACAAACCTGAAATAGACTCTGAGGAATTTAAAGCCACCTCAACTGTTTCCCTCCCTCTCCCCTTGCATCTCAGCTTTCAAGTCTTGCCTTTCATTTTGGCGGGAAAGGTCAGCAGTATAATAGCCCCTTGTTGATGGAGGCCAAAAAATGTAGCAGACGCTTACCTCAAAGAAATTAGAGAGCTTTAAAAGGGAAGAAAATCTCTCTCTACTCCCCCCCCCCCCATACATACACACACACTCCTTTGGAGACTACAAAACTGGCAAATTCTCCCCTAATTCTTAGCAGAACGGCAGAAAACAAGAGCCCTCTCAGTGTGAGGCGGGCAGCAAAGACTTGATTATCAGCAATTAGCAAATCGATGGTTCCCAGAAACACTGATTTAGGCCAGCAGCCCTTATTAGTGACACTCAAGGAAAAAAGACAAGGGCGAAAGTACACAGAGACAGAGCCTGTTTCTAAGGCATGGGGAGGAAACAAAAACACCACCTTCCAGAACTACAAGAGTTGAAGAATTTCACTCTGCCACCAACATAGGATCAGTTTGATCCAGTTTGTGCCACACGATGCCAGAGCCTAACCTTACAGCAGTGTGAGGGGCGAGTACCCCATATTTTCCTCATGGGAAAAGGCATGTACCACCACGTCTGTCACTATTTACTCATCTTGATTTGTTGAACGAATGAATAAAATTTTATTGATGAAAGCAATGGGACACCACAATATAAATACAGCAAACCATCATTATTTACTCATCTTTGGTTTAATGTATTTCCTTTATTTCGACCATGAAAAGGCTTTGCATAATTGTTAACCTGTCTCAGCAAAATTCATGTTAAAAAAAAGGGCCGCTATATTCCGCCAGAGCACTATAAAGGCAACCTAGGAAGAAGGACAAAACTGCCCAGCTGAAAACACAGTCTAGCACTGACCTAGCACACTCCCAAGAGTTGTAAAGACACCAATGTACATTATCTTAGTCACTGGTATAAAAGGTCTGCCAGGTAGATAGGCAGTTTAATCTCCATGTCAAAGACATGGAAGGGGAGGCTAAAAGAGGCTTGAACATTGGGTATCTCCTGGACCCACAGAGTCTAAGTGACACTAGCACCCCTTTAATTTTTTTAAAACAAATTTAAAGTTAGGTTCCCGCACTAAGAGTACTGACCCCAGACTGGGTAGCTGAACCTGCCACCATCTGAAATCCCCCACAATGCGTCTGGTTCCTATGTACAGTGTTAGAAACTCAGGTATATAAGCTAGGCACCAAATGTGCTCCTTAAACCAGGGTTACCATTGCAAAAGCAGAATACCTAGTTGCCATTTTGGGGACAGACGGCTCAAAAGTCAAATTTTTTCAATACAACTTTTTAGTTCCAGAAATTCATTCTGATTGCCCAGATAAAATATAGCCAATAGAATTCTATAGGATGTGTTGCTAGTGCGTGCAAACAGTTGAGATCCAAGGATCCCCAGGCACGCACCTCCAGATGGTAGAGACATCAGGCATCATCCGGGCACCAGGGCATCTTCACTTGGTCACAAGTGGCCAACAGCCTGGTGCAAAATTGTTTGGAGAATTTAAAACGTTTTACCTATGTAGTGTCACTCTATGCCTTTGAGAAGCATTATGGGGCTGGAGTCACCCCTCCTTTCAGCCCCCCCACCACCACTCTCTGCTGCCCATAGTTAAGTCTGGTGGGGAGGTGCCAGGGGACCAACAGAAGATATCCATCCAGCACTGGCTTTAAATGGAGGGCAGGCAGAGGTGCCAAGTGCCCATGTGTGAGCAGCGACTCATTCTTCCTAGACCAAAATCCTAATCACACTTACTAGGAAGTTAGGCCACACTGAACTGCAAATGGCATGGGGAAAGGTGTTAAGGATTACTCTGCTGAGGAGGTGGGAAAGAAACAGTTCTAACTAAAGAAGTGGCTGTAATGGGTTGCATCCAGTGGTAGCCCTACTCAGAACAGACCTATTAAAAATAAAAGACACGACTAACTTGCGTTCATTAATTTCAGCGGGTCATTTCTGAGCAAAACTCGGTTGGATACAACCCAAACATAACAATCTGCCAGTGCCATGAAAGAGAAAAATCTCTTTCATTCTGTGTGGCTGCCTCTTCAAAACTATCACAGGAATTTTAGCACACACTTTATATTTATAGTTTGCTAATCCCTTCGCTTCCAGAGGGGTTACTTGCGCACACACAGAAGTCTAACCCACTTATTTTAAAAACCAATTAGGCTCTTCCCCCACCTCACAATGCACCAGGAAGCTAGAGAAGTTATAACTCCATTCAGACACCATGCCAAACCACAGTTTAAAAGAAGGTTGGCGGGAATCTGTGGCCCTTCAGATGTTGCCAGACTACAAACTCCAAACAACACTTGACATGCTAACAGGAATTGCAATCCAACATCTGGAAGGCCGCAGGTCCCCCATCCCTGGCTCAGCACTGAAATCACAGCATGAACTCCCAGACACACACTTGCTAAACCATGACATGGAGCAGTTTTGCTGCTTCTGTTTCCCATTCACCAAACACAACCATCCCTGCACAGAGAAAGGGCCACAAGTCTGTCATCCCGAGAACCTAGGTAAGTTATTTGACATTGGTTTTGCCATGATGACGCTAGGCCCGGGCTCCAGTTGTTATTACCTGATATAGTCTGACTTCGCTTCCCCCCCCCCTTTCCCACACTGCTGCCCCTTTCACTTTATGTGCCTTGTAGTAAAGACTTTAAGGCACTATCCTGCTTTAATTGACACTCTGGGAGCCTTCTCAGCAAAGCAACTGGCTGCATCTATCTCCCAGCAATCCCACAAGTGCCAAAGGGCCCCAACCAATTTCAGTACAGCTGCTACCTGTAGCCACATCCCATTGGTAGCAATCAATGGGAGGGGAGAGGCAGGAGGAGACTGCAATTTTGAGCGTTTTTTCACCTCTATGGTGACGAAAAGCTATGTGAAGGCAAATAAGGGTCCCTTTCTATTCAACAGGTTTCTCATTTTCAGTGACCACCTTTTGCAATATTTCTGGGAAGACAAGAGTAGTTTGAGGAGTGAAAAAAATTAAGGGGGGAGGAAACTTTTGTAGTTGTTTTATTACTTTGCTTAATGATCCCCATCCCTTTTGAAGGTTATCTTGGGGTATATTTTAGCCCAGGAAAATATACCCCAAGTATATTTGAAAATCCCCACTCTGCTATGAAGCTCACGAGGTGACCTTGGGCCAATCACTGCCTCTCAGCCTAAATTACTTTACAGTGTTGTTCTGGGGATTAAATGAGGAGGGGGAGAAGCAGATCAGTCTCCTTGGAGGAAAAAGGTGGGACATAAATGCAGTAAAAAAAATAATTAAAAAACCATAGCCACACGTACAGAAGTTAAATCTCTGTTAGCAGAAAGATACATCCTGCCATTAATGTGAATGCTCACACATTAACATTAAGATACAATGTGGCACACAGCCTGCTTTTTCACATGCATTTCATTTTGAAGTGTTGAAAACAGATTGGAAGACAACTGCATTTTTCTAATAAATATTCACACACACACACACACACACACACACACACACACACAGGGAGGGAGGGAGGGAGTTTAAAAAACAAAGCAGGAATGGTTATTGCAGTGGTTCTCAAACCTTTTTCTCTGGGCCACATTTTCAGAACCAAAATCTGCTTGCACCACACCGATTTTTTTAAATTACTATTCATAAGAAATACATGAGGGGGGGAATCTCCTAGCACTGCTTGATTTATAACATAGAAGACAACTACTTTATAATATGATCATGGGACATCCAGAAAGGATCAAACAATGCAGCTACATAAGAACATGAATCATTCCCAAAATATAATACCGATCGTCCTTGAATCTCTCCCGTCACACTTGCCATCCTCTCCTGCCACACCAGTGTGGCACACCACACCCTTTGAGAACCACTGTGCTATTGCAAAGTAAACTGTTTCACTAAAGTACAGAGACTTTATCAATATGTTATCAGCTGAGGAAGTGCATGGGCAATAATGCTTGGTATGAGGTATTGTGGGGTATTACATTGGTACCTTGGGTTAAGTACTTAATTTGTTCCAGAGGTCCATTCTTAACCTGAAACCCTTCTTAACCTGAAGCACCACTTTAGCTAATGGGGCCTCCTGCTGCTGCCATGCCGCCGGAGCACAATTTCTGTTCTCATCCTGAAGCAAAGTTCTTAACCCGAGGTACTATTTCTGGGTTAGCAGAGTCTGTAACCTGAAGCGTATGTAACCTGAAGCATATGTAACCTGAGGTACCACTGTACTAGCATGTCCTTTTTCCCATATGTGAACATTGGAACAGCCACACAACCACCACCAGCATCTGAAGCAGGGATGGGGAGCCTGGTGCCTTCCTGGTGTTGGACTCCCAACTCCCATCACCCCAAACCGTTGGCCATGCTGGCTTGGGCTGATGGGAGTTCAACAACATCTGGAATGCCATAGGTTCCACATCCCTCATCTAAGCTGGGGGAGTGGCTATTTTCCTGCATCGTCCCACCAGATCTTCAGCAGGCCAGATGTTACAGACTACTCAGCTGCCTGGGTGGGAAGATACTTTGAATCCCAGAGACAACATATGGTGCTCCTTGGTCTTTGTATTCTGTCCTAGGGTCACCACAGAACCACCACACCAGGAGAAGCTCTAAGGCATGGGTAGGCAAACTAAGGCCTGGGGGCTGGATTCAGCCCAATCGCCGTCCAAATCTAGCCTGCGGACGGTCCGGGAATCAGCGTGTTTTTACATGAGTAGAATATGTGCTTTTAATTAAAATGCATCTCTGGGTTATTTGTGGGGCATAGAAATTGGTTTTTATCTTACTGCTGAAAAAGTTTGCTGACCCCTACTCTAAGGCTTGGGCAATAGGCGCTTTCCACCACTGTCTCTGCAGAGCATTAATAAGGCACCACTTCCTTTAAAAACATTGCTACATTTACTATATACTGAATTGACAAAAAGTGAAGTTATCTGCCTTGAAGTCTTCTTATCAGGCAGAAAATCAGGCTGCAAATATTTTAAATAAATGTTGGAGGGTATGTTTTGCTTGACAGTATCTAGTCAATGAATGCTGGGCAGACTGCAGAGGATTCTGGGGGCAGAGCTGCTGGTAGACCAAAGGCATGGTAGGCGAAAGGCAGCACTGTAGCTGCTCATGATCAATAATGTTGGACAGGGTGTCTTGAAAGGTGCTTACCCATCACTAGTGATCCTTCTCAAAGAACTCCTGATAAGCTTCCAAGGAAGCTCAGGACACAGTTCAAACATTACGGCTCCAACTTTAAATGGGCAACACTGGCGAAGATTGCTGTATTTCCTGCTGTATTTCCTCAAAGGCAATCAGCCTTTCCATGCAGTTTCCCAATGATTCTGTTTAGGGAGGGCAATGTTGCAAAGGAACTTAAGAGGTACTGAATCACACCAGCAGTAAACATCAGACTAATTGCACTGGTATTGCACTACCTCTTGCATGTGCAAAATAATTCCTAGCACAAGATATTAAATTAGCAGAGAGAGAGAGAAAGTATAAACTATACTAAAATCCTACAATATATGACAGCTTTATTTTTGCACTTTGAATCTCCAAATTCTGTACCCAGAACTATAAACTGTAATTACACTTGCATGTATCTCTTTTGTATAATTAATTCTGCTTTCAAGTTTCAGGGATTAACACTGAACAGTGGTGAACAACAAGCAAATATGGGGTATGCAGGTTAGATCTAAATGGGAAACAGCACAGGAAATAGCACAGTGGTAGGAGGGGGAGACAACAAAGGTCCAATCCTGATTAAGGCTGCCATCCTGTACACAATTATATGGGAGTAAGTCCCATTTAACTCAATGGTACAAACAGCACAATCCTATTCTTCTATGTTCTTGGGTTTAATGAAGCCTCTGACAACTTCCATATGTTCCACGCTCCTCTCAAGAACCATGAGAACTACCAACTTGCTTAAAGAAAAAAAAACAATGAAGAACAACGAAGGATAATGTCCATTAAGCAAAAAGATTCTCAGAATGGCAACCTCTGCAATAAGTGCTGGAGTCTATCTAAATTGTGCTGGGAACTGCAGAGTACACATAAATATATATATATTCTAACAGTCTGCTGAAAGATTAGGCTGGAGTAGAAAACCACACTGTAAATTCACCAGGAATGGACAGGATAGAAAATGTCACTGAGTTAGAGCAACAAACATTTTGTACTCCAGACCACCTACAGAGCCAAAGATATGGTACACGGTGCTCCATAATGTCCCTTAATTTAGAAGTATTTCATCTTGCAACACTAACACATTAAGGTACATTTTAAAAAGAAGCCATTTTCAGTTTTCATCTCACAGCTATAACACTGTGTTATTGCTGAAAGGCCAGGAGAGCAGGTATGGGAACAGCTAATGCATCAAACAAGGGCTTTCGAGAATGTAAGAAACATTACAACATGTAAGCAATTCTAAAACAGACTCTTGGGTTGGGGTATTGTTTAGGCAACTTGGGGGGGGGCGCGTTCTGTTGCTGTTAGTAGTGCTGTTAAAATTGTTTTAAATTATTTTAAACTGCTTTTTAACTTGTGAATTTTTAAATTCGGGGACAAGACAGGTTGAAAGCATATTACATCGTTCCTGGTCCGACTGCACTGGCTGCCAATCAGTTTCCAGGCCGAATTCAAAATGCTGGTTTTGACCTATAAAGCCTTAAAATGGCTCAGGACTACAATATCATGGTCCCCATATAAATCCAGATCCTATGATCATCCTCTGAGGCTCTTCTTCATGTGCCTCCTCCACAAGAGGTCCAGAGCGTAACAACATGACAACAGACCTTTCCTGCAGGGGTTCCCCAGAATATTCTTCCCAGAGAGACTCACCTGGCGCACTCATTGCATACTGTATATTTAGGCACCAGGCAAAAACGTTTCTCTATAACCAGGCCTTTGGCTGATTAACATTATAAGGCCTTTTAAATGGCGGACTCATTCCTCTTAGTGTGTCGCTTCAGCCAGTCGTCCATGAGACGAAGGAAAACAACCTTGCATTCAGAATGTAAAATGACAGAAGCCAAACCCAATGTGTGTGTGAATAATGATTTTTGCCACCTGTCTGACGAAAAATTTGACTTTGACCTTTCGCTGTCTCCTATAAGTGAAAATGAGGGTGAAGTTTTTGTTGGGCCCATGGGCCATAAAGAAAAATGCATTGCGATGGCTCTTAAAGCAACGAAAGACCCAATTCCTCCATCACCACTTGCGGATGAACTAACACAGAGCCCCATTTCTGAGGAGAAATTTGTGGAGATTTTTAAGGAAGCTCACCAGATAGCAATCCAGATACAAACTGGAAGCAAAGCGAAAAGGAACAACGGTCGCCAGCTGGAAGAGCGAAAGACAGAAGCTGTAGAAAAATTTGTGCAAGAATCTAAATCAAAACTGAAACTCCTTGAGAAAGGAATAGTGATGGATCAAACCCCAAAGGAAGTTAGGAGAGAGACTTAATGTGTGTGAGAGAGTCCACTCACCCCACGGCCACCTTCGTTTCAGAAACATTCTAGGCAGCCGATCGCGGGGATGGACAGCTCTTGTTCTCCACAAATTCCTCTAAATACTTCTAGTCCTGCCAGAATGAGCAAATTGCCCCACAGACCACTTGCATCTTTAGGGCAAGGGAAGAGTGACACAACAAACCAAGCACAGTTCAGACTGTAAAAAATGCATCTGCATTTGGAAATGGTCTCTTGGCAGCGGGACAGCCAATAGATCTGAGCTCTCCTCTCATCATTTTTACAACAGAAGGAAATAAAGAGAACTTAGATTCCCTTCTTCTGAAGTTTTGATTTCTTGAGCAAATCTCTTAACCTGGAAGAGTTTGAGCGCAAAAACTGATGTTTCACTAAGCAGGGTGTGGGTGGGTAACAGATGAGTAAAATAGACGTGAAGTTTTAAAACTGAGCACTTGACAAATGTAATGTTTATGTGTTGTTAAGGAATAATAATAAAGACTGCTTAAATATTGATTACTCTGTACTGTCAAGAACTGATTGCAAATGCCTTGTGTGTTAAAATGTCTAGTTTTCCACAAATTTGTCAAATGTCATGAATTAAAATAAAGCAAATGCATTATATATAAAAAAGGCCTTTTAAATGTGTTTGTATGTAGTTTGTTTTGTTTTTGCTTTGTTATGTATTTTGTGTTCTCATTTTGTATTTTTACATTGTGAACCGCCCTGCGATCTTCGAATGAAGGGCGGTATACAAATTTAATAAATAATAACAGAAGCAATAATAAAATCTTTAAATAGTACACACACACACACACACACACACGTTTCCAAGGGGAGAAAACACAGGGAAATTTCCTCCCTTGATCGAGCAGCTACATGCTCAAACGACCCAATTAGTACATATCTGCCTAAATTTATTTAACATGCATGATCTGGTCCATGAAAGCGCATGAATTTCCTTTTGCAGAGGTTGGAATCCCATCCAACCACTTGGGGTAGGGGCAGAGAGGAGAGAGATAAAGGACCAATTCTGAGTATCCAGATGGTCCAAACACACATGCTCATTTCAGCCCCATTTATAAACAAATGGTTCACAAGTTTGGATATATTCAAGGATAAACTGTACATTAGTTGTGGTTACAGTTCTGAGGGGGGAGGGGGAGAACACACAAGGTCCATAGCTTGGCACAGAGCCCCGTAGTGTCTCACCCAGAAGATCCCAAGTACAACCCCAGGCATCTCCAGTCAGGAATTACCCTAAGGGAAATCAGGAGCTCCCCCCCAAAAAAAAAAAACCACTTCTGCCTATCCCATTGGCTCCCCCAGCTTTCAGTCACTGGATATTTGCATTTGTGCACAGCATACTCCTTGCTCCCCTTGCCACTTCTCTGCTCACCCAGAATTGCTGCTTTTCTTTTCTTTTCTGAAGTCAGTTGTTTCCAATTTACAAAGCTCAAGCAGCAGGCTGGGAAATACCCCTCTCTGCCAGAGAGCTGCTGCCAATCAGAGTAGACAATACTGGGTCTGATGGACCAATGGCCTGATTCAAGTTCGCCTCATCCATTATCATGGGCGTAGCCAAAGGGGAGCAGGGGGGCAGCTGCCTCCCCCCTTAGATCAAGTAAAATAATAGAAATATTTAACTAACTGACCGATCACGTCGGTTTTGCCCCTCCCCCAAAAGCCCTCCCCTCCCCCCAAAAAATCCTGGCTACGCCCATGTCCACTATACACCCAACTGATCACTGTGGGAGAGGGCAACCTGCAGATACCATCTTATCAGGAGATCTGTTCCACACGAAGTTGGAACAGGGCCAACAAAGTAGTGGTCCCAACCCTTTGGAATTCCTTCCTGTTACCTTTCAGGCAGGTACCCTATTGCGTGTTGAAGCCTCTCCTCCTTTCATCAAGCCTTGTAAGTCAAGCATTTTATCCAAGTCAGTATCTGAATTTATTTGAAATTGGTTCATACACGCAGCTATTTTCCTATGTATGGTTATTTAATTTTTAAATTTCTTTTCTTTACTTTTTTGTCATCGTTACTACATATGCACTGGCTTCAACTGTTCCTGCGGACTCAAGATGTTTTGCATATGTTTTTTACAGTATCGTGAAATGCTTTTGAGATTATTTGTAGGAAGCGATTCATAAATGAAACAAAATAAATAAGGCAGGTGCATAGTATTCACAACTACAGCAGCGTTATCGACAAAGGCCAATCACACGCATACATCTGCACATTAGAACTGGTGCCTATGGCATATAGAGCTAGTAGGCAGGCCCATTTATGGCATTCAGTGTGTAGAACAAGCAAGTGGCGACACTGCTGCTCCTTAGGGATAGCACAAAACATTGGGGGGGGGACCACTTCTTATCCCACCCTGCAACAGCATCCCTGAATGAGAGGAGGGCAACACTAAAGAAGAGCTAGCTCCCTGCCTACCCCTCTTCCCCAAAGAACAGCCACCGCAAAATTTCAGGGAAGTTTAATTCATTATTAGGGATCTCTTCAGCGCTTTTACATGAAAAGCGCTTCCCTGCAAGCTCCCAAGTCAGTTCGCAATACCTACTTGAGTGTTGCAGACAGGGAAACGAAGAATGACAAGAGAACCACCAGCCCGGGGCCACCCAGCAAGTCCAAACTGGGCTGGGATTTGAAACAAGGTCAGTCGTGTCTCCCTCAGTTCGATCCGATGGACCACACTAAGACTTCCCTCCCCTCTCTCTCCCGTCCTTCCCAAGTTAGATTTAGGAGCAATTGAGGAGATGAAAACAAGATGCTGTATTGCTTTAAGTAGCAAGGGATATTAAAACATCAAATGAAATGGGACCCCCCTTTTACGAGCTACTTATAGTCGAAAGGGCTGCTTTTTTTCTTCCCCTCAAGCATGCAAACACACATTAAAAACATTTTTAAGGGACCAACGAGAGTTGTTTTAAAAACAGGCAGCAGACACCTTTTTTCCTCCGTGCAAATTTAAAAATACACAGAGAGAGAGAGAGTTTAATGCTTCAGGCTTGGTTATTCCCTTTTGTAAAACCTTTTTTCCACGTACATATTTTCTTGGGAAAAAGAAATGGAGGGAGGGGGGTAGAAAGAGAGAAAGCTTAGCCCCACAAAGGAGTATGAAATAAATTGCTTTAGCGAAGGTTAATAATATCCTGTCGCCCTGGTAAAAGACTCAATTACAAAACCTTCAGAAGAGCTCCCAAGGAAGCCATCTGCCCGCAGTGACAGAGGCTTAAACAGGCAAAAATACGGAAGATGGCTAAAGTGTTCCCCCCCCCATACAAGAGGGACTGGATGGGGAAGGAACAAGGGCAAAGAATGGGAAGACCATGAAAGAAAGAAGGAGAAAGATACAAAGAAGGAGAAGAAACGTTAAGGACTGTGACCTGAGGACTCAAGGTTATATAAAAGAAGAAAAGAGTGGGGGGAATCCAGACCCAGAAAAACTATAAATCACTGGGACACGCAATTCTCCATAATCTCAGGAAAGAATTATGGCCCAGGGAGACCAGCACTAATTTTAGTATTGGAATTATTATGCAGGAGGGAACATGAATGAGCAACGCCCATCTCCCTGCTCCTAACAGACTGATCTAGATCAGGAAAGCTCCAATGAAGGAGAAAGGAGAAAAGAAAGTGGGGGGAGCCTTTTGGCCAAACCTGCAAAAAGAAGCCCAACCAATGTGTGTAGAACAGGGATGGTGAAGCTGTAGCCCTCCAGGTGTTATCTGCACATGCAACACCTACCATCCTCAGGTCAAATGGTCAGGAGTAAAGGGTGACGGAAGTTGGAGTTCAGCAACTTCTGGAAGGCACCGAATTGGGGAGAGCTGGTCTTCAATCGGGACCCTCTATTGTTCAAGACAGGTTGCAAGAACAGCACTACTACCATCACATAAATACATCAGAGAAAACTGAGAAATGCATGCTTGGGCTGAAGATCACTCTTGGGTTTGAGACATTTGGAGATTTATTTTTCCACTCTAGCACCTGTTCCCCAGGGTCACAGGCCGGGGTATTCCCCAGCTCTGCCACCCGAATTAATTTTATCAGGAGATACCAGGGACCGTCTCCATGCAGACCTAGTCTGGACAAATGATTCATCGTATGGTCAAAATGTTGCTGGACTGAACCACTTGGGAATAAAAGTAGCTGATAGCACTCTGCAGTATTCCATGGTTTTGGGAGGATGCTTTCAGGTAGAAAAATAGTACATTAGGAAAATGGAGTTTTCCACACGCAAGCAGGAAAGAAAACAAAAACAAAAAGCTACCAGTAAGTCTTCAGACATGCAACCCCTCCAACAGCCTGGAAATAGTACAGTCCAGGAATAGGTGAATGTGAACACAGACTTATACCTAGTAAGGTAAGTGGTACATCTGGTCCCAATAATGTCTGCTCTGATTGGCAGTGACTACCTATGGTATAGGAGCATTACTACTAGAGATCTTCTAGCTTGCAATGTGGTGCAATGAACCTGGGACGTTCTGCATACAAAGCATAAGCTCTACCACCAAGTTACAGCCCTGTATTTTACATGGAGGCCTCACCATGACATTTTTATGGGTCAAAGAAAGCCTCCCCATAACAAGACCAGCCCACAATAGCCTATTATGCTGTAAATAATTTGCTAGTCTTTAAGGAGCCCACAGACTCTGCTTTTTGTGTTTTAACAGCAATATGGGTCTCAACGTAGGGAAGAAGCCAGACACAGTTTGAGATTCAACAGGCAGCAAACAGGAACACACAGAATTTCATATTCTCTCGTGGCTGGATTAAGGAGTTTTACCTTTTCCGCCTGCCTGCACTCAGCCTGTGCCCACTTCAAGGGCATTTAACTGCCTCCGTTTCCAATTATTCCCACTCAGGTAGAGCCAAAAGGTAAAAACAAGCAGGTGGTGTGATGTTATCTGCTTCTACCTCTCTTTTTTTCTTTTTCTTTTTTGGTTAGGTTCCATAGAAGCAAATCTAAAAAGAAGTCACCCACAACAAGAGGAGAGCTGCACCTGCCAAACAGTTTTAAGAACATTATGAAAGAGCAAAAGTTCCTTTGATCTCTCCTGTGTTAAAGGAGCTTGCTATTGCATGCAAGCTCCCAACATGGGGTGCAGAGCCTAATTTTCAAAAGAGACGCAGATTCCAGTGATATGCATTAACCTAAATTAGAGGTTATTAAGAAAACATGAAGCGGCTGTCCAGTAAGAGAAAAGGAACTGGCACCCAGCATCTTTTAAGGCATCAAGCACAGGGCCAAATCCAGCCCTGAGGACCACCAGGTGGACCCTTCAAGTTACCCAGTTACCCAGGTAGGAACAATGTCTGTGGTGCCCCCCCCCACCTGTAAAAATCAGGTGCCAAGATTTGCTCAAAAGATAAATGAACTGTGAAATGGCAATGTGTCCGTGGTTCTCAGTAACGAGCAAACAAGCGGAGCACCCTGCGCATGCTCAGAGGCATGCTAAGTTAGATGACGGGGGCTGAGCCCTGGCATTCACAACTCGTGTTATTTCTTTGTATTTCTCCAAATAGTTCTGGCTGGCACACACGGTTCTCTCCCCTCCCTGCAACACTGAGAGGTGGGTTATGCTGAGAGAATGAGAGTTAGTACCTGGCTGAAAGCCATCCAGGGTACTTTGCAGGTGAGCATGGATTTGAAGTCTGTTGCAAGTCCAGTGCCGAAGCAAGTATACCATGCTGTGCGTCAAGAACTGGGTATTAGCTGAGCTCTTTCAGTTCAAGACTAAGTCACAGCTCATTTCATTCTTCAGGCATCACTTCCTTGTATGCAGCCTTCCAATCGCCAAAGTACGCCACTGGCCTCTTAAACTCAACTTTATTAGGAGCTGCCATTTTGCACTACTTGAATTGTCTGCTTATAGCGTTTTTGCTACCTGCAGCCCAATGTTGGCGGGTGACACTCATTAAGTAGTCCATCCAATATTTCAGAATGGATGCCCCTCTTCCTCCTGTTAAATACTAAACTCAGGGTCAAAACCTGAAGGTCAACGCACACAGCAGATGCAAATTTGTACAATAAAGCCTGGTGGTGTCATTTTGCATTAAAAGCAGACTCCGGAGGCTCCAATTGAAGTCAAGAAGCAACAGAGCTTTACAAAGGTAAATATCAATGTAGAACGTCTCGACTGGGCAGGTGAGGAGAGAGAAGCGGCCTGCGGGAGTTTTTGAGCAGGAAAGTAACCAAAAGAATCAGCCCCTCCCCATGGCTCTCAGATCAAAGCCTTCAGTGGCTGCTTTTCTTTTTAAGTTGTCTTATTACACAAATTCATGTGTTGTTTGCCTCTGAGATCCCAACTTTTACAGGCAAGCAACATGTCTTCCCAACATCTAGTCAGCCACATACGAGTGCCCTTTCACGCTGAATATATTTGGATGAGTGGGCAGAAATCTTTTGGATTCCGAAGGATGAAAATGTTGGATTCAGCTATACTGAAAGACCTGCCGTTTTGGGCTCTAATCTTTTCATTCCAGCTGGATATTTTTAATTGTTGTGGCCTGCTCTGGGACCTCAGGACCAAGGGTGGGAAATAAATCAAAATAATACTAACTGTGTAAGCAAGAAATGATGCCTAAATTTTCTTGCTTTTGCTCCTTCATCCCTCTTCATCCCTTTTCCTTTTGTGTTGTGTCTTTTAGATTGTAAGCCTGAAGGCTGGGACTGTCTTTATCACTGGGATTTATAGAGGGAGCCTGAAAAGCAGGATTTTAAAAATACTTTGAGTAAATAAACAAACCGCGGCGTGCTCTTTTAATTTTAAAAAAATTCTGAAAGTAATGTTTTATCGCAACTTGTACCAGCTAGGATTATCTTTTGAAAAGAAGTGTGAACTAGGAGTCCAAAGGATATAGGCTGTTATGTTTTGCAAAGCCAAGGATGCATCTGTTCTAAGAAAAGGGAACATTCTCAAAGTTACCTTTCCCAGAAGTTGTTCAGTCTCATGAAAGAATAAGGCCAGGCTGAAGTAGCCAGAGCTTCCCACTCCTTCGCTTGGCAAAGCACCATGACGGTTTCTAGCAGCAACTAGATAAGAGATGCAGGGAACTCTTGAAGAATACAAGGAGTGAAACATCAAGGACACTGCAAGGCAGTTCAAGGTCACTGGTTGCAAAGAGGAAGGCTAGAAAGACACAGAGAAACTCCAGACACGGCACGTGGCTGTGCATACGTTCGGCATACGACAGCCACATTACTGACCACAATCTGTTGGTCGCAAGATATCTCACTAGTTTGAAAACAGTTTTGCGGACTTCTTGTGCATTTTCAGGCACAATTCTAACTGTTTTAACCTTGAAAGACCTCTATAGCTTGCAGCCACTCAAAGGACCACCAGCTCCAACAGGATGACCCCATCTGTCAATTAAGATAATCAGAGGCCAGGTGCTCCCCACCTGATCCTCTTTCCGATGTTTTGATTGATGGACAACAGGCAAAGTCCTTTGTATCTGAGCAGACCGCTGTGAGAACAGACAACATTGAGCTCGATAAACCAAGACAGCTTTCTATATTCCTAGGTTTCCCTTCCTAGTCCTCTCCTATGCAACCTCATGTGACCAGTGACCTATTCGACAATATTTTTAAAAACCTAATCATCTAACAAATAAAGCAGAGCAAGTCCACAGTGAACAGAATCCATAATGCCACTGCCATGCCATGGCACCAGTCCTCATGATGACCAGTAGAAAAGCATTTGGCATCACCTAGAAGGGGGGAAAGGGTGCAATGCTGCGTCAGAAGGCACCCAACACACACAGCTCCTGCTATATCACAGGACTACAGCCAAGATGCTCACTTTACCAAAGAATAGGGACGAACTGGATTGACAGCAAAGGTTTGCAAACTCATTTTATAATGACCTCCCTAAGTCAAGAAAAACAGCACACTATTTGGGCATCATGAAGGCAGAAAGACAGCTCAACTAGCAGCATTTACTGTCATCCTTGCCCAAGGGCAGAGAGAATTCCAAACAGAAACTGCACTTTTAAGAAGGCTTAAAAAAAGAAAAAGAAATGTGTTGTGTTTGTGTGTGGGCAGAAGAGAAGAAGGGGTTGCCTTGTGGGTTTACCGTGCCATCAATCATCACAGGTATAGGACATTGTTCTCATTAGGGAAGAGGTGGGTTGACATTCCACCATGAGTCCAAAACAGGAATTAAGGGAAATGCATTAAGGCCAACGATTTATACCTCTCTGAACAACCTTAGTTTACTTTTAGTGGACACACACTTCACTTTAAATACCATCTGGTCTGCTTACTTGTGGAGGGTGGTAGGAGAGAAGAGAAACCTACATCCACAGGGCAGCCTATAGGATCTTCAGAGCATCGGTTAGCAAATCTAACCGATTGAATACCACAGATTCAAGACTGAGAAACACGCCGCACTGATGATTCACCTTTAGATGCAGATGAATCATAATACGGTCCAGCAGCAAGGTGCAAAACATACTGTGTGAAACCTGCCCTGTCTAAAACCCAATTTCTCCTGTGAGGAAACCTTATAATTTTTAGGTAGAGCTTCCAGAAAAAGAGAAGAGAGCAGAATTAGATCGCTAATGGCTTTCCCCTCCAGATCCATTTCTGGAACAATATTTTTAAGGTTTCTCACGTAAAAAACCTCATAGAGAACACAACGAGCTGCCAGAACCAAAATTGACGAGTTGAAAACATGTGTGGGGTGGATCCAAGGAGGACAGCTTAAACTTAAATAAAATTTAGAAGTACAGTGAAGCAGGCATGTTTTTCCCCCAACACACAAGTTCAGCCCAACCATATTTACTGCAGAACTTGCTTGAGGGAAATTTCAATTTCAAATGAACATTGCTGGCTTTAGTGACAGACAGCCGTGCTGCTCAAGTCCAGCTACTACTTGCTCTACAACCATGCGTGAACAGTCCTTTTAAGATAAACATGGCAACAAGGAAGGCTTTTTGCTATGGGCAACTTGGGCCATGTCCAAAACTTGAGCACAGCCTTCCTCTCCTCAACCCACCTGGCTATACTAAACTCATTCTCTGCTCTCTAATTCCTGGCTCGGCGTCGGCGTCACCATGTCCTGCTTTCATTCATCGTGTGTGTCAAGAGAGGCAGATAGTGGAGAATCTATGCAAAGCAATCCTATGTGGGTCTTCTTAGAACCAAGTGAGTTCAAAAGGACTTACTCCCACGTAATCTTGTACTACTTTCATGTCTATATTGTCTTTTGCACAGGAGAAGAATGGGGACAAAGCCATAAAGAGTTGTCTCTGGCTCCTGTGAATCTTTAGCCCCACCTATCATTAGTTACTAATTATTTAACTACCCGCCCTTCACCCTGAGGCAGCGTTAGAAACTCAGATATATAAGCTAGGCACCAAATGGCTCCTTAAACCAAGGTTACTGCTGCCAAAACGGAATTTCTAGTTGCCATTTTGGAGCAAGATGGCTCTCAAATCTTATTTTTCAAATGATGGGCTAACTGTGATTGGTTCTCAGTTAAACATCTGGCTAGTTCAAGTGGCAACCTAGAGCTAGGTTAAGAACTTTGAAAACTTAAAAGAAGAAAGGTCACTTTATCCATAGACAGCCCGCATATATATTGGCCTATTTTTTTCTTAATGAACACAGACCGTTCATAATGTAAGAATATTCTTCACAACTGTGAACAGGGCAGTGGGGTGGGGAGGGTTAAGCAAAGACAAGCTACAACAATTCACTGTAATGTTGTTCACTGCTCCTGCTCAGGCTGCACAGAAAAAGCATTTTGGTTCCTGAAATTCATTCCAATTATGCAGATAAATTATAACTGATAGAATTCTGCCTAGGCTGTGGTATCAGTGTATGAAAACAGTCCAGATCCAAGGATTCCCAGGCATGCACCTCCAGATGGCAGAGATATCAGGCACCCTTCTGGCGGCGAGGAATCTTCACTTGGTGGCAAGTGGCCGATAATCAGGTGCAAAATGCACCTTGCGCCTGGCTAATTTCAAACACTGCCCTGAGGTCCGAGGACGGGTTACAGCATCAAAACACAGTACTGTATTAAAAACAATTTAAAACAACTTAAGTTTCCCTTTCCTCTGCCCCACCAATCCCAACGGGCACCGATCACTATTAAGTGGGGCCCAAGAATGGAAAGGTAAAAGTGAGAAGTCAAGGGCAACCCAACAGATAGGCAATCAATTACAACCGAAGTATTTGAACTCAACACCATGGCCTATTCAGGTCAAAGCAAGAACAGAAAGCTCACACAAACCACACACAACTCACACTGTGCATGCACATTCGCTGTTAAAAAATACCCCTCCTGCAAGTACTTTTGAATAGTCACTGTGCACCCAGAGGCTGTGTGTGTGTGTGTGTGTGTGTGTGCGCACGTGCGTGCATGCGTGCGAGTTGTCTGCTGTTGCTTTGATGTGAAGAGGTCATGGTGCTCAGTTCATGTATTTTGCATGGCTGGCGGTAGGGAGCAACATCGTCAGCCTTGGAGGGAGAAGACGAGTGAATAAGCAGCAGCGAAATAATAATAATAATAATAATAATTTATTATTTATACCCCGCCCATCTGGCTGGACCTCCCCAGCCACTCTGGGCGGCTTCCATAGAAAGCAAAAATACAGTAAAATATCACACGTTAAAAGGAGTGAAAAGGCCTCCTGGCCAAGAAGCCCAAAAGCATGGAACCAAGATGGAGTGTTCAAGCTACAGATGGAACCCAGCTTTTCCCTGCATGTGTTTTTAGAAGGCTGGAAGGAGCCAGTTTGACAAAGATGGAGGAATTACAGGATGGAGCTCTTGGATTTTGTAAGACACACCTTTCCCCTGATGTTCTTAACTCACAGTCAGCTAGTGGTGAACATCACTGAGGCCAGAGGAACATCGCCTGGCTGTGGGGCATGAAGGCCACTCCCCGCAAAGCCCTTTCCACCTGCCCTAGGGGGCGAAGCCCACACTCACCCAGCCCTACTGAAGAGGCTCCTCATGAGGCCGGGGGAACATCGCCCGGTTATTGTTTTATTGGTTTAATATGCTGTAAACCGCTTTTGAGATTTTTATTGAAAATATAAAGCAGTATAGAAATAAAATAAATAAATACATCAGGCGCGGGGAACCTTTGGCACTCCAGATGATGCTGATCTACAACTCCCATCAGCCCTAGCAAGAGTGGTCAATGGCCAGGGATGATGGGAGTTAGAGCTCAGCAACATCTGGAGGGCCAAAGGTTCCCCACCCCCTGCTGACATGTGCTGAATTCAGCATCTAGCACACCATCTTCACTGCAACTTTGAGCACTTGCCAAGGCATGTTTGGGGCAGCATCTTGTGCACACAGCCACACACAGCCAGGCTGGAAGCTGGCACAATGGACCCTTTTCAGTGTGCTCCTCCCACAGCTACCACCTATCTTGCACTTTCACACATCTGCCCCTGGAAGTACCAGCAGAATGCCAGGATTTGAGACGGCACCTAGAAACACACGACGCTCAATTCCACTCCCATCCACATAAGCTATATCTAAGGCACATGCTGCGTGAGTTATGCTATTTCCAGCATCTCTTGCTAAAAATAAGACCTGCATTTTCTCAGTAATGCCGATTCTCAGCATATCAGGGGGCGGGAACAGAGAGAGAGAGAGAGAGAGAGAGAGAGAGAGAGGGGAATCAGACAAGGCGACTGGCTAAAAAAAGAATCTATTATCATTAACTGGGCTGTCAGTGGCAGTGACAAATAAATGAATTTGATGGTTTTAGATTAGTCATTAGCAGACCAACCCCTAGGCTGAAAACGGCTGCTCAGTAGGCAGAGATGCTCCAAAAGTTGGGCAAGCAGAGAGAAGAACTGAAAGGACCCCTTGCTGCCCTACATCACAGCAGCCAAAGGCCAGCAGGGCCACAGGCCAATCTTCACCCAGCCCTCTTAATATACATTTGATATCCTCTCCTACCTGTTAGAGAGGGGGTGAAATATAACCCTGTCCTGTAACAAAGGGGGACAGAGGAGAAGAGAATAACAAAACACAAATCATCTGTGCCTATCCCAAATTGGGCCATTATTAATTAATTAATTAGTGTTTTTCAAGTTACTATTATAATTTATTACCCACCCTCCACCAGCGGGTCTACGGCAAGTTACAACAATTTAAAACTCAGCCTTTAAAAACAAATCGCAGTGGGTCCCCAAAACACACATAGAATTGTAGAATGGTCAAGTTGGAAGGGACCACAAGGGTTATCAAGTCCAACCCCCTGAAATGCCCAATCTTTTGCCCAACGTGGGGGATGAACCCACCGCCCTGAGATGCTTCTTCAGCATCCTTCAAAAGCTGCATAGCATAGGTGCCAGACACACCTCTGTAAGGAGGGAATTCCATAACCTAGGATCTGCTGCAGAGAATGCCCTCACTTGGGCCACCACCAACACCCTGAACATCTGAGGGTAGTGGAACTATAAAGGCCCCCTATGCTGATCTTAAGACTGATAGGAAAGGTGTTCTTTCAGATATTAAGAGTTCAAACCATTTAGAGCTTTAAACACTAACATAATAAAGGAAACACAGATTCAGACTTAATATGTATAACTATCCTTAAGTTTATTTACATGTCCTCCTTCTCCCTTACCCAAACTTGCAAAGATGCCGAAGACTCTTCCACCATAACAAATCAACACTGTCCCTAGGAAGCCTTAACACTGTACGTATTTAGTTTTAAAAATCTACCCTGCCTTTTTCAAGTAACCCAGTGTCAAAGTGTTGGCTCTGGGCAAATGTATCTCTGGAGGGTGTTTCATGACGAGGGGACCACCACCAAGAAGGCTCAATTCTACCAAGTGCAGAGACTGTTGCACAGCAGCCAAAATGGGCAGAGAAATTAGTTGATTATGAAGATAACTGCTGTTGGAATTCCTCAACAGCTATCATGAAAGATCATCGGTAAAAGTTAATCTTGGTTTTCAAGGACAGACAACTGAGAGAGAGAGAGAGAGAGAGAGATGAGGCAGCAGCCTTTCTCCTCTCTCAAAGAGGAAGAGGTCCAAGACTCTATAACCATTTAGAAAAACAACATCTTCCGAGACTGGCAACATTCACCGAATTAGAGATGCATTTCCTCTGTTGGCTCAGAGTGTGAAACTCCTGTCCAAATGAAGAAATACAAACACAACGGATTTGGTCTGTGTGTTCTCACACGTGCATTTTATCACTAAAACTCGTTAAAGCTTTCAATGTTCTGCAAGAAAAAGAAATGCTTTGGTACAAAATTTTGAAGGCCATTAGAGTCTTTCTTTCTTTCTTTCTTTCTTTCTTTCTTTCTTTCTTTCTGCATCATGCAAGTAACTGCAGGTGAAAGCTAATACTGCAGGTATTCCCCACCCATCTGCCAATAAGCCATGAGAACCAGAGTTTATTGAAGCTCACCGTTATAAGTCGTCTCAGACAGCAAAAGTAGTTTAGGATTACAAATGATGTGACCTGCTGTAAGCAAGCAACTGTGGAGACCTGGGCTAAGGTTACTTTAAGGAAAAGAGATCCACAAGGGCTTTCAAGTCATTATAACCTGCATCTTTCCCCCTTTGAATCGCTTTGCACTGGCACAGGGGAATCCAATGCTGATGGCACAGGATGAACAGCTGCAAAGCTCCCACTACCAATCGCTTAACCATTTCATCACTGTTAAATCTGCAATGGGCCAACGAAAGCCGTGAAATGTATTTCTGCAGCCGTTAAGAGAGCTAGCTTACAAGACCTCCTGGAAAGGCTCATAGCTCAGTATATGGTCCTAAGGTCAATTCCCGGCATCTCCAGTTAGACGGATTGGGCTACATGGACATGACTCAATATGACTCAATATGAGGCTACTTCATTGTTCCAAATGATCAAGGATAGCAGAGGTTAGTGATTCACAGTTGCTATTCTGAATCAGTAATCTGACGCTTTCAAAAAAGGCAAATTCCCTTGCCTTTATGCTGCTTGCTCTTCTTCACTAAACCAATTCACTCTCAGTCGAATTCTGAACTCCACACACCTGTACACACCAAAGACGAAGATTCATTGATGTTAGTCACTTGGCCCAAGGTGAAGCAAAGAGGTAATCAAGAACCCCTAACAATGCAGGGATATTTTTGACACTTTGCTTTGGCCTCCTATTTCCTAAGCCATGCAGACAGAACCCAGGAACACAGCTGATTAAATTTATATCCTGCCTCTCCTCCAAGGAGCTCAAGGTGGGCTTCCTCTCACCCTGCCTCCTCCATTTTATCCTCTCAACAACCCTTTAAGTAAGGTGAGCAACATCAACAGGCTCCAAGGTCACTCATTGAGTTTCATGGCCAAGTGGGGGTTTAAACCAAGGCCTTCCTAGTCCTCATCCAACACCCTAACCACTATGCAGCGTTGATGTTTAACCTCCATTGCTAATGGCCATTCACGTGGGTCTGGACTGGGAAACTATGGTCAATGGCATTCAAACACACCAGGATATTAAGCCAACTTTAAAACATGGCTTCACAGGTGGGTTCATTTGGAAGCTGTTAACCATAGTTTCCTGGTCTGAACATAATGGGAAAACAGAGTTTATTTAATGAGGCTCGCTAGCTTCTTCACTTACACACACAAAGGGGACAAAGTGGCTGTGTGCAAGGCTCAGTCATGTCTCCGGCGATTGTCCAAACACAGTCAACAGGGCTAGAAAACCCATTCTCTCAAGTTTTCCTAATAGGAAAGGGACACAGATCAGTACCACTGAAAACAGGCTTAGGGTTCTTAGGTACATATTGCAGAAAACAGGTCTTAAGGTATCTGATCCTAGGCAATAGAGGAATTTAAAGAAGCATAGAGTTGCTATTCTGAATCAGTAATCTGACGCTTTCAAAAAAGGCAAATTCCCTTGCCTTTATGCTGCTTGCTCTTCTTCACTAAACCAATTCACTCTCAGTCGAATTCTGAACTCCACACACCTGTACACACCAACCCCCCTGCAATGCTGGAATCTCAATTAACGCATCCATGACAGATGGCCATCCAACCTCTGCTATAAAACCTCTGAGAGTCCCCACCTTCCTTCCAGCACTTTGAATCGAGCCAAGAAACAAAACAGGTAACAAAGGAAGATGATACAAAATCAAAGTTATATGATCAGATCACAAAGCCCCCATGAAAACCCTGGCAGCTATGCTTTGGAACATGTTGCAGGCTTGCTAGGAACTTCTGTGGGCTAATTTGCAAGGCTGCACTAAACATGAAACAGTTCACAGCTACAAGTTTGGGACTAAATGCGCAAAAAGAATGATTTCGCACCTCAGGAAGAAGCAAGCATTCCTGCAGATGAACAAAGCAAAGGCCAGAAAAATTCTAACAGCTGCCTTCTCAGATAGTTAAAAAAAAAGGGGGGGGGGGAACCTAGACAAGAATGGGAGATTTGGGGACAGAAGCATCCCTCCACTGTATGTTTTGTATCAACAAGAGCTTTATTGCAATTTGCGGAAAAGACAACCAAGAATCTTAGGCAGGGATGTAAGGAGGCAGCGATTTCCGTGCTTTGCTGGATTCATCACTTTATATTGTAAACCACCCCGTGATCTTCAGATAAGGGTGGTATAGAAATTTAATAAAGGATAATAAACAATCACAATCAGAACAGTTTCTGTTCCACTGCAGTTCAGCTTCAGCAAATGGAAAAGAAATATCAAATGGAAAAGAAATATCAAAAACGACGACAGAAAATAACATAGCGTTTTTTGGAGTGAAAAGCAAATACTGCTCTTATTCGCTTGTGTGATTTCTGTTCCTGACCTTGGATGAAAATGCGGCAACTTCCACTCCCAACAATTTCTGACTGAATTCTCTGGCATCCTTAGTTGCGGGGCACTTTAAAGGATGGCTACCTTGCTACGGTCGTTGACCCTGCTCCACTTCATCAGAGGAAGCTAAGTTTTATTGCAAATCAACACATACACAAAACAGCCAACAACCTTGGAGTTAAAGATCACCACCGTGCTCAAAGCGGGGATAGATGCTACGGTTGCAAGTCCTAAAGTCCTTTGCTTACACCGGAATATTTCATGAGTAACTCATTTCTGCAGAAAGAACTGTCAACTAGCTCAGCTGAACGTCTGCATTTTAAAGGCAAACACTGGCCATTTAACTGTGAAAAATTAACTTTTCAGTTTAGAAGCCTCGTGGGAGAAAGGAAGCTAAGAAAAACCCACACAGGGAGGATCGCAACAGCACGGACGTTGCAAGTCCATTCCGCCTTGGAAGATTTTTGCCCGCCTTTGATATCATTTTACACATTCTGTCCATTACAAGCCCCTTTTTAAAAAACACAAACCTCAACAAATTAGAATGGATTAATAGGGAGGAACATCCAAAAAAGCAGGTGCGAGGCAAAAATACAAGCTTTCCACCTGGGGGAACCACATGCGCAACACAGAAGCCAGCATATGTTTTAATATTTTCACTGCACCTTTGAGACACTCACTAAGGGTGGTTGGGTGAAGAAACAATAACCTCTAAATAAGGGGGATTTAGGTTGTGTGCCTTTATGAGAAATTCTCATGTTACTAAAACTCCAGACCTTCCGATTTGAGTCTTAAAAAAAGAAGTTTGTACCAAGCTACAGAGAAGTCACTGCAAGGAAAGAAGTTTTAATAGCTATCACAAGGAAAAGTCGAGATAATTTTGGTGAACCTCAGCAAATGAAGGCAATGAGTAAAAAACAAATGATCCAGATACTTTTATAAAAAGAAAGAACATGACAGCAGTGCCTTGCTTTGTGTATAAATAGAGTATTCCAGAGCTTTGAGAAAGGCACCTTTTGGACAAGATCCAATCATAAGTTAAGCACTTTTCCAATGAAATCCGTAGGGCCACAAACATGAAATGGGTTCTTAATTCTCTTCATTAAAAATCAGGACCTTAAAAAGTGCTTAACTTTGGCTGGACTGTGCCCCTGAAATACAATCGTACAGCCTCCTAAATTTGGAAAATATGGCGGCATTTGTATGACATATTGCTGTTCAGGCAATTTTGAATCCTGTTCAGAGAACCTGGGCGGTCATACAAAATATCCACCACGCTTTTAAGGAATCTACTTCACTTTCGTTCTGTATCAGAAAGTGTTAACTGAGTTACCAGTCTTATATCTATGCACATTGTGCAAGAGCATGCAATCGACACACTTGCACTTCCCAACTCTTTTTTCCTACCACATCGGACATGCATATATGCCAGTCCATTTCCTGTAACCATGCTCAAACCTGTGAAATCCAATGTGAACTGAAAACAATGTGCAAGAAGGGGGGGGCGCGCGGAATCTATGCACTTTAGTATCAGAGTAAGTCTCATTCAGAGTAATCTTGACTAACTTGGTTCAGAGGCAATCAAGTTCAAACAATAGGCCTAAGCTAGCTATGTTCATTCATTTCAATGGGTCTACTCAGAGTACAGCTAACACTGAATATAACAGTTTGATTTCAATGAGCCCCCCCCCCCCCCCCCCCGGAATACAACCCTATAAATGATGTTGTAGTGCGGCCTAGAGCAAAAACTCTACTATGTGAAACGTTCAGGACCTGTATGTAAAGAAACCATTTCTAATATGCAGTTGGGATTTTACATGAAAATTAAGACAGAAAAGAGACAGAATTTATCATTGTAAGTTTTACCGATCAACTTTTCTAGCCAATGCTGTAGAATGCAGAGATGACTCTTTAAAAAAGAAAAAGAAAAGCTTATGTGCAGCATCAGCCTTGCAGATAATTCCATCTGGGCAAACTTGTTAGCTTAGTTCATGCCAAACCACAGTTATGGGTGCTTAACAATGGTTTGGGCATTCTGCCTGAACTGACAAACCATGGCTTGAAGCAGGTTTGCAGCATCTTAGATTGGCACAACATCTGAATTAACAAACACCAAGTTTGGCCACTGCTCCACTCCAGAGACCATTTGCACCATGAAGACAGAAGCATATATGCCCAAGAACATAAAGCAGACAAGCCACTTTGTGCTATGGTTTTCCCATTGCAAGCTCAGACCATGGTTAGCCCAAACAAAGGTGGGTGGGGGTGTCCTGAGCTGCTGAGCAAAAAGGTGCATAAAAAGTGGGGTTGGGAGGATATTGTTTGGTACCTGAAACAGAGACACTGCTTAAGCTGCCCAGCAGAAGGGGGGCCAATAAGCAGAAATGGTTTACCACATTATTTATGCTTCTGCCTTATCAGCCCACACAAGAGCTCTGCACACACCCAGGGCAGTTTGTTCTGTGGAAGCAGAGTAGGGCCTTCTCAGCTATTGAGCTGCACCTGCAAATTCCCTCCTTAGGGAGGCCCACCAAGCAGTTTCATTACTGTGCTTTAGAAGGGTGGTGCAAATCTATTTTCATATACAGTGGTGCCTCGCAAGACGAAAAGAATCCGTTCCGCGATTGTCTCCGTCTAGCGGTTTTTTCGTCTTGCGAAGCAAGCCCATTGACTGCTTAGTGGATTAGCGCTATTAGCGGCTTTTAGCGGTTTATCAGCTTAGCGGATAAGCAGATAAGCGGCTTAGAAAAAGGGGAGGGGGAAGTCGGAAAAATTCGCAAGACATTTCGTCTTGCGAAGCAAGCCCATAGGGAAATTCGTTTTGCGTAGCGCCTCCAAAACGGAAAACCCTTTCGTCTAGCGGGTCTTCCGTCTTGCGAGGCATTCGTCTTGCGGGGCACCACTGTATGACTTAAAAGTTGAATACATCAAATAGTCTGGGTCAATATTTTGTTAAGCAGCTACATATTCTAGGAACTCCTTGCAGTAAGGTTTTTTTAATATATATTTTTGCATCTCACTCTCTCAGGAACATACATATTTAGATCTGGGAAGTGGTCTCCCACAGCTTTTGGGTTCCTTCCCTGCTATTACCACCAAAATGTCATCCGACAGTTTTAAAATCCAACATCATTGGGTGGTAGTCCACTACTGCTATTTCTAAAGAGCTGCACGCTGTTCTTCTGCAGACACCCTTTTATATTTTACACCACTGTTGCACAAGACTTAAGTTCCTTCCCTCGCCAAGGGTTGCATGCCACGAACAAGTGTTCCATTTGAACAGCTTCTCCCGGTCCAATTCTGACACATATTCCCTTGCTGGCTTGTGCCTGCAGTATCACACTCAAGACATCCTTCCTCTTAACAAATGGGCAGAATGGTGCCGAGGCAGGGAGAGAATCAGTTCCAAGAGAATTCAGTATAAATTAGCTTTGGAAACCACGTGAATTAAAAAGGTTCGGCAGCTGAGATTCCTCCGAGTCAAAAGAGGGGGGCAGCGGAGAAGTAGAGTCAAAGAGAACTCTGTAGAAACCTGGGCTTCCTACTAACCCAGCAAACTGTAGCAAACATACCAATTTCATAGTGGTACTCATAAATTCTAAGAAAGTAATGCTGTGTGTTCCACCTTGGACAGACCAAACCTACCCCGTACTTACTAACTTACACTGTACTTACTGTGCTAACCACTTCATGCCTGCGCTGTGCAACTATTTCATTAACCCCTCCCTAACCAGAATGGGCACAAGACATACCGTCTTTCTCTTACAGACAGATTTGAGTCCATCTTTCCCCCGCTTCCAAGAACACAGAGCAGAGGGATTCCAGCCATGATTTTCTGTCCAAGGAGAAAGAACTAACGGGACCCAACTGCAGGAACACTCTGGGGGACGTGCCGTTGACGCTAGATGTTCCAGTACTGGTTGAGAAGGACTATTTCAGCTTGCATTTTTTTAAAAGAAAGAAAAACATCGCCTATGCCAAAAGTATTTCCTCCACATTAAGAGGATGAATGCAGCACCACTGCCACCACCTTGCGAACTAACAGAGCCAACCCTGAAAAGCTGGCCCCAACAGCAGTCTTGGTTCTGAGTTTTGTTTTGGAGGTAGCCTTCAGACAAAAGCTCTTTTGAACATGACTGACATGTCCTTGCAAGCAACCAAATGCATTACAACAAGGCGGCCCTGAATAAAGTGGGGGGTGGGGGGGTGGAGAACAGGTCACTTATCCAATCAAACTTAAGGCTCTTTGTTCCAACGCTTCTTCCGCAGGCAATGCTCAGAGGAGCTCAGGCCTTCCAATACCAGCCAGAGGCTCCCTGGCTCAAAAGCTTGTGAGTGAACTAGCACTTCTCAAAGTTATGCACTAGGAAAAAAAGGGGGGCACATTGGGAAGAAGCAAAACTAAACAGGAGGGAACTGCCCCACATAAAGGCACCAAAAAGCAGACAGGGAAACAGACGAGCCCTTTACTTTGTCAATATACCACAGGCGCTCAACATAGTTGTCATTTTATTATTAAGATCCAAGGTAGACACGAAAGGCTACTTGTACCAAACACACAATGACACAAGGAGATGGATCTGCGAGAGACGGGCCTTCCTTCACACAAACCAGTAATTTTCAGAGAACCTTCAGACACCAGGTATTCCAGCCTTAAAAGTCTCTGTTGCACATTCTGGTAGCTTCTCCCCGCCCAGCCCCTCAACATGGTTCATTCCTCTCTACATTGTTCAGCAATATGAGATTTTCAGGATGCCTTGAACCCCCCCCTTTATTGATCTTTCTTACCTTAGGTTGAGCTCGTCGAGGAAATGCAACTTTAGGGTCAATCTGTGAGGGAGCAGGAGGGAGGAGAGAAAAGAAAAATGAAAAGCAACATAATTTGCGCAGATTCTTCAGAGAGGCAAAAAACAAACAAAAAAGATACTGTACTGAATGATTAAGCCTTCATTTCTCAGGTACATTGAGTTTTGCAGGGTTACTAACGGGGTGCAGAGGTGTAAGGGGGGTGATCATATGGGGGGGAAGAACACACAGAAAGTGAACCAATAATGTCTTCTGTGAGCTATCAACAATATACAGTACTGTTTATAAAAAAGATTTTGAGCTAAGTAGAGGAAGGAGTTCCCTGTTGCTAATTTGACCATCAAATCCTGGATGCTAGACTCAATTTGCATATTCTGCAGATTGCATGCATTTAAAAATATGAGCAATTGGGAGGGTAATGCAAACCATTCTGACTTTCAATGCACACAATCTTCGTGCCGTTTGTGTTTGTTTTCTTTTGGATTCTTAAAGCCTCTGCAGTTTAAGAAAACTATTTAAAAGAAAGAACAAAAACAGCAACTGCCAGTTTTTTAAAAAATCAGCTGGAATGCCTGAAAGGAAAGCTTTTTCCACCCCAAACTGCATATCCCCAATTTCACTTGTAGCAGGTCACCCTGAAAGGACGTTAACTGTGAAAAAACTTCCTTTAAGAAAAAACCACAACCACAACTAACATACAGTCTTGAACGTCCAAGGCTAACTATATGAAAATCAGTATCTGTTTAAGGCAGATTTGATTTTTTTAAAGCTAATTTAATTCAATAACATGCAATCCCACCCTTCTAAAAAATGAGAATAAAATAATAAATCAGGTAATAAAACTCTGAACCAAACCATAGAATTTTTTAAGGCTATATCCTTAACTGACAATGGACTCCTGTCTTCCAAGGTGCTAAAAGCACAGATTTATAGCTGCCACGTAAATAATAAAAACGGTGACTTGTCAACGGGTATCTCAAAAAAAAGGTAATAAAACAGATTCCTAAAGCTGCGGTCTTAAACTCACTCACTAGGAAGCAAGTTCCACAGTGAATTAACTCCCCCGCTCAAGTAAATTTGTGCAGGGTAATGTTATTGGTCTCGAATCCTCTTTGGTTCTAGACACTGCTCAAAATACAGTATTTCTGAATCACTTGATTTAATTAAAAAATGTCATGTACACCTTTATGAACCTCTGCATAGCAAACTTGGGTGGAGGACAGAACAGGGCAGAGAAGAGATTCCGACTGACACAACTTCTTAATAAACTGCCTATGAAAGAATTAACCTTAGACATTAATAAGCATGTTGCAGATATGGGGTACAGGTCCCATTAACCAAGTTAATAGGATGCACAAAGCACAATCCTATTTCCTACTGAGGTCAACAGGGCTCACATACACATACCCCAAAAGTGGCTACAAGACTGCAGGCCTGAAAATAATTTTCACAACTTACTCCCCAGCTTCGTCAGCTGATTTACTCACTGCAGGCTACTCGTATCACTTTAAAGCCTAAGTTCTGCTTGGAAACCAGGGGCGAGTCTTTAAGAGAAACCTTGGCTCGGAGTCACTTTCAGCAGGTTAAGAATACCTATTCACAGCCTGCATAAAACAGGGATATTTTCAACCTGCTTTCATTCAACTTGTGTCCCTTAGCTGGCATGTGTCATCGCACCACACTCCACTTACGATAAAAACTTTTTAAAAAATAATTAAAAAGCAAGAAATGAAAAACCATATACCTGAGAAATGAGTGACTATACACCACTGTAACAGTTCGTGAAGCATGAAGAGAAAACTCATAAAATCCTTAATCTACAAAGCTAACCCTTTCATAGAGATTAACATTGTCTACATATATATACACATATATATTCAGCACTGGCTAGATACTTTTCTACCAGAGAAATACAACAGGTGCAGATTTCCCATTGAGTGATCTAAAAGTTTGGGGACGGAGGGGGGGGCAGAGAACAGGCCTACCATTATTATACAACTATAATGTTTGGGAGAGTTGATGTAAGTCATCAAGCTCTAAAGCGTAGGTTAAACTCAAAAGGTTGGGTGTCTTTCGTACAGTGACTCTTTTGACTGCTCCAAAATGGGGGAAATGTTAGCCTAAAGCAACCAGGAGATTTAAAGCACGACCCACACGGCAAATCCATACCTGTTGCATATCCCTGTCAACTATTTAAAAGAACAGCCGACAGAAAAAAGGCTACTAAAAATAAAAATTAGTTAGTTAAGATAGATACAATGCTACTTACTGTATCTACAAGTCCTCTAGGAAATGACTAATAATAATAGTACTATTTCTGATATGAATGGCCATTACCTAAACCAAGCTTTTAACGTAACTGTAAACAAGAGCGGCGCCTTCCATGTCAATACCCAACCGAGCTGCTTCCTGTGCTGAACGTTGAAACAGAGTCAAATGCTATGCAGGACAAGATACTATCAGAGGTCTAAGAAGTCAGCAGCTATAAAGCGAAACCCCATCTTAGCTTTCTCTCTTTTTAACTCTGGAGAAACACAGATTTTGGGGCAGGTAACCCCATGCCAATCCGAGTGTGCTTGGGCGACATCGTGGTCAAATAAATGCAGTTTTGGCCTTGCTTACATCACAAACTAAGTGATGTGGGTGCACCGCAACCAACTGCTTAACACGATTCCCCATCCCAACACCACCCTATGAGAAAGTGGCTGGGCTGCCAGGCCTTTTACATACATGTAAAAAGCAATTTCTCCTATCTTTTGCTAGCCTCTTCTCTCCTTCCCCTCCATATTTCCCACTGTGAGTTTTAGACTGTAAGCTCCTTGGGGACAAAGATCTCTCTCTCTCTAGTTCCTCTGTAAAATGCCACATAGTTAATTGCACTGTATAAACGACAACGGTAATTAGTACACTCTCGGGATTAATGGTCAATAGGTGGAAGGATGACCAAAGCAGTGTACTTTCTTTGTACAACCCACATTTACAAAAGGGCTTTTTCCTGCCTGGATTTTTACACCTAAATAAATAAATTTGTATAAACATAAGGAGACAATTTCCCAGGAGCGTAGCCGAATCTCATGAAATGCTACCACCCCACAAAATAAATAAATAAACCCCAAAATTATGAAATGCTTGAGCAAGGCTTACATGCTCAGGCAAGCCCAGCACAATTTGTACATAAAAGTTATTAACAGCTCAAAAATATTTCCACCTGCTTTCATGCAAGCACGTTACTAGAAATTGGAAGGAAAAAACTCCAGTTTGATTCCAAATCTTTTTTTGTTTTGTTTTAAAAGGAATCCATTACAAAACAGATCTTGGTAACATTAGTGCATATGTTGCGTCAAAGAACCACACACATAGACACACACACCTTTTACAAAATGGACTGTGCGCTATTAATGTTGAAGAAAAACATTCACATTAATTAATTTTATAAATGTCATGGGTGTACATCAGACAACTGCATCAGATGTCTCCCTCCTCAAAATTAAAAAAGGGAGGCCCCCACTCCATACAGAGAACTGCTGTAGCAGAGGTGACCTTTCCCAGTGTCCTTTAATTATAATTATAATTTTGCTCAAAGATTACTAATGAAGATAACAGGGCACAAACTTCCCTTTTTTCTGGTACGACAGATGAGTTAGGACTTGTACTGGGAAAGGTGGTGATGGCAGGAAACTCTTACGCTCTTAAATCAAACTAGCATTTAACTCTTCAAGCCGTTTTAAGTCCGGTACAATGGACTTAATAACATCAACAAGAACTAAACAATGACTACGATCCCATTGAAACTTATTAGTTGCAGATCCACAAAACACACCTTGTTAGGTTAAAAAAAAAGGGGGGAGCATAACTTTCAAATATCTGGAAGGGCATTAAGAAGAGGATTTTGAAGTTTTGTGGTAAGAATAATAACAAAACTTTTTTTATAAAAAAAACCAACACTGAGCAAAACTAACATTTTTCTGACATAACAGAAAGCTTATTTTGTTGTTGTACCGGAATGCAGTTCTTTAAGCTGAGTAGCTCAAGATGCAATTAGCAGAAAACAACTAAGCACAACAAACTGGTTTAAAACTGAAGTGGCTAGCAAGTTATTTAACATTTTAGGAGATTTCATAAAGCCAGAAAGAACTTCCAGGCTTAGTAACAGACTGGTGCTTCTTTTAGGGAGTAAAAAAAAACTGAACGAGAAACCTCCGGCAGACTCGACAACAACAAAAAAGGGGCACTGTCTCTTTAAATAAGCCTGTCACAGTCATAATATTGCAGGAAATAAAGGAGACATTAAAACGCCGCACACACACAAACACCAATTCCATCACATCATATAACATACCGTCTTGGAATCTAATTCGTGGTGGGGTTGAGCTAATACTTTATCTACGCTTGCCGGATCAGCAAATGTAACGAAACCAAAGCCTCTGAAATGAGACAAAGAACAAGAGAAGGTGGAGAGGGAAATGGGACACAGCGTGAACTCAGCACTGGAAAAGAAGCGGCAAAAATATAAAAAATAAATATGGACACAGTTTCATCCTCTCTTGCCCTCTTTCAAAAAGCTACCACCCTCTCATTTAAAATATACACTTTGGTTCCGAAGAAGGGAAGGGGAAGACTTTATATACCGTTCTTTTAATCGTTCCTCCTCCTCCCCCTCCCCAAAAAGAGACCTTTCTGCTTTGCTTTATGCAGAAGTGAGAAGAAGTGATGGGATGTGACCTCTTTATTAAAAAGAGGGTAAATAAGCCAAATTTTTTAAAACAATTTTTTGAAAAAACCAAACACCTAACAGCAGAAGCAAGTTTCTCCAAGAGATAAAGTGGGATATAATTTAACAAGTTCCCACCAGCAAAAATTAAGCAGTGTCCATCAGCATTTACAAACAAGACTCAGAACTGTAAGTCAGAAGTAGGAGTAGTCCAGAAGTTTTTTTTTAAAAAAAAGATATATAAACTTCCAAGGAATCATATATACTTTGTGTGTGTATATATATATCCTTAAATATATTGACACTTGCTTCATAGACAGAATATTCAGGCTTCCATAAAATACACATAGAGACAGAGAGAGAAAGAGAGGAGTATCCATAGGAAGAAAACTTTGATTTGAAAGATGACTTACCTGGAGCGCTTCGTAGTCGGGTCTCGCATGACCATACATTCTCTAATGTCTCCAAATTTACTAAAATAATCTCTAAGGTTGTCTGTGGGATGGGAGAAAGAGAGAGTGAGAGAGAGGAGGAGATGGGGGAAGGGAAAAAAAACACAGAAGCAAACGTAAACATAAAAATAATAATACATTATTTAAAACCAGCCACTGGGGAGGGGAGAGAATGACCTATTATTTTCTTTCACAGAAGATGGGAAAGGATTCTTTGGTGGCACAAGGAAGCTTCTTTTGCTCTGCCCCCCCCCCTTGCCCCCCAGCCTGCCATCCCTTAAAAGTGCGCACACGCAAATTTAAGGTCGAATAGAGGACTCGAGAAACGGATCTGTTATTTGGAGCAAATAAAATATCGCATCTCCTTAACCTTGTGGAAGGGGAAAACAAAAACAAAAAACGTGTGTCTGTCTGTGACTGTGTGAGAGTGTTGGAAAGGAGGGGGGGTTCTGGAGGGGAAGGAGGGGGGCAAGAACCCGATGCAACTGACCTGGGATAACAACAAAGACCTATCAAAGGAGACAGGGCTGGAGGGATGGGGGGGAGTGGGAGATGGGGGCGCCCCCCACCTCTCCCCACACGGCACACGCACCCTCACCCCCGTCTTACCTGGTGATGTTTGCCAACTCAGGCCGCCAATAAACATTTTACTGGAAGAAGAAAACATAACAGAGTTAAGCACAGATGTCAGATCGGCCATTTTGACGTGTAACTTACAAAAGCGAAAAGGAAGGCAGAGGTGGAAAGGGGGGTGGGTGGCTGGGGGGAGCGCCGAGGGAAGCGGGAGCCTGGTCTGGCCAAGGGGGGTGGGGGGAAGAGAGAAGAAGAAAAGGAGGTGGAGAAGCAAAAGAAGGGGTGAAGCCGGGAACGAGCGGGGAAGAGGAGGGGGGGCAGATCAGTGCAACCCACCCAAGGTGAGTAACTCAGAAAGAGGGGGGAAAGCGAGCCAGAAAGAGCCGGCACCGGATCAGCCATTGGGGGCTTCTCACGCGCGCGCTCTCAACCCCCCACCCACCCCATTAACCCAGTTTTGTTAAAAAGGTGGTGGGGGAGGGCAGGAGAGCATTCTAAAGTGGCAATGCAAGAGGAGGAGGAGGAGGACACACGCGGAGGGGAGGGGGCGCGCGGACGATCCAACTCACCCAGGGTCGTGCTGAGAGTCATTGGGGCTCCCAGATATCGCTTGGCTCCCTTCCGCCTCCATGGCTGCAAACGAGAAGAAGGCTCAACCCCGTGGAGAGAGAGAAAGAGAAAGAGAGAGGGGGAAAGAGAGAAAATAGCCCCCACCCTGTAGAAACCCCCCACCCTCCCCCCTGGCTCTTTCTTTCTCCACCCCCCCTTTTTTGCCCCCTTCCTCTGATCACTTCTCTTCCTTTTATCTTTCTTTTCCCTCTTTCTCCCTCTCTCTCTCTCTCTCCCTCTCTCTTTTCTCCCCCCCCCCTTCTCCCCCCTTCTCTCCTCTTTTTCTTTTCTTTTCCTGCTACCGGCGAATATTACTGGCTGGAGGGGAGGAGAGGGAGAGAGAGAGAGAGAAGCCGGGGAACCAGCCAGATCCTTTCACACGTGGGATCAGCTTAGCTTAGCTCAGCTCAAGCTCCTTGCTTTCTCTCCCTCCTCCCCCCTCGCCTCTCTCTCTCCCTTCCGCGCACGGCCATCCTCCCCTTCCAGAGCCAGCCAGCCAGCCAGCCAGCCTTGCTCCCTCCCATCCACCCCTCCTCCCCCTCCGCCTCCTCCCCCTCCCGGGGACGCACGTGGGGCGGAGTTCTCAGAACGTACAGTAACCGATTCGGGAGACGTCACGAGCCCCGCCGAGGCCCCGCCCCCTTCCCCGTCTCCCGCTTCTCTTCGCCCCGAAACCCGCCCACCGCTGGCGCTCCAAGCGCAAGGAGCCGGGCGGACGCAGGCAGCCGGATTCCGCCCGGCAGCCTGGCTTGACCGTGACCTGGATCCTTTGGGGCTGATCTGACATGCGCCGCCTGCGCCTGGCAAAACAGCGCTCTCGCTCTCTCTCACGGAATGGCGAGCCGGACAGCCCCCTCCACAGGTTTCTCCCTTGGTGGGAGCAGGTTAGCCGTGCTAAGGGAAAAAACGCGGGTGCTGTCAGGGCAGGACTTGGGGCATCGGCCCAGGGCCCCTTGTCAGCAGAAATGAGCAGGAGGGCTTCTCCCGCACAACACACACGTAATTATTGTTGTTGTTGTTGTTGTTCTGTTCTGAAGTGCCCTGGGATCTTCAGATGAAAGGCAGTATGCAAATTATTATTATTATTAATATATTGGTTGCTTCTTTACCAACATAACTCAATATACAGTGGTACCTCGGATTAAGTACTTAATTCGTTCCAGAGGTCCGTTCTTAACCTGAAACTGTTCTTAACCTGAAGCACCACTTTAGCTAATGGGGCCTCCTGCTGCCGCCGCGCCACCGGAGCACGATTTCTGTTCTTATCCTGAAGCAAAGTTCTTAACCTGAAGCACTATTTCTGGGTTAGCGGAGTCTGTAACCTAAAGCATATGTAACCTGGAGCGTATGTAACCCAAGGTACCACTGTATAAACAAACAAACCCATTCATTGAAACAGCCATAGAGGGGGAAAGCCTGAAAGACAGTCCTGTTTTTAAAAAAAGTCCCACCCAGTTAAGGAAGCCACAGACGATTAAGGGCCTGGCAGAAATGAAATGTTTTTGCCTGGCTGCTAAAGTTATGTAATGATGGTGCCAGGAGAGCCTCGCAAGGGAGAGCACAGGCGGAGAGCGACCCCTGAAAAGGCCCGTTTTCACGTTGCCAAATGCACCCTCCGCGGACCTCCCAAATGGCGGGCAAACGAAAAAAGGCCCACAGGCACCACAGGCATGCCTAGGGTCCCTTGCACCATTGGCAAGGAGCTGTATTGGCACACACACATACATAAAATCACTTTACCGCAATAGCCACATTAGAAATTACTGCAATTTACGTGACCCAAGTACTTGAAGCGTCCTGAGTAAGGGTAAGGTGAGGAGGAAGGGCAAGAAAATTTGCAACGCCTTTGTGCCACGGTGCAAGATGGAGGGGAAGCTTCCCCTACGTTTGATCTCGCCACAATAGTGGCATCGTGTTGCCACACACATGTGCAGCATGTACTCCACACTCTTACAGGTTATTTTTGCATCCCCCCCCCCGGCTTGAGTCCCCAGTGGGGGCTGGCTACACCGTTGACGAGCATACAAAAGCTTCCTTATATACTGGATCAGATCCCTAGTCCACCTAGCTCAGTGTCATCCACACACTGGCAGGCAGCAGCGCTCCAGGGTTTCAGACGTCTCTCCCAGCTCCACCTGGAGATCCTATTGCGGTTTGAACCCAGGACCTGCATGCAAAGCAGCTGCTCCACCCCTGAGCTGCAGCCCTTCCTTATTGCAAAGGATCATCCTGAGATTCCAGAACAAGATGTAGAGCCCAATCCTATGCATGTTTGCTCAGAGGCTATGCCAGGGGTAAGTTGGATGTGGTCAAAAATGAGATGGCAAGAATAAATATTGACATCCTGGGCATCAGTGAACTAAAATGGACGGGAATGGGCGAATTCAGTTCGGATGACCATCATATCTACTACTGTGGGCAAGAAACCCGTAAAAGAACTGGAGTGGCCCTCATAGTCAACAAAAGAGTGGCGAAAGCTGTACTGGGATGCAATCCCAAAAATGATAGAATGATCTCGATACGAATCCAAGGCAGACCTTTTAACATCACAGTAATCCAAGTGTATGCACCAACTACTGGTGCTGAAGAAACTGAAATTGACAAATTCTATGAAGACTTACAAGACCTTATAGAAGTGACACCAAAGAAGGATGTTCTTCTCATTATAGGGGATTGGAATGCTAAAGTAGGGAATCAAGAGATAAAAGGAACAACTGGCAAGTTTGGCCTTGGAGATCAAAACGAAGCAGGGCAAAGGCTAATAGAGTTCTGTCAAGAGAACAAGCTGGTCATCACAAACACGCTTTTCCAACAACACAAGAGACGACTCTACACGTGGACATCACCAGATGGGCAGCATCGTAATCAGATTGATTATATTCTCTGCAGCCAAAGATGGAGAAGCTCTATACAGTCAGCAAAAACAAGACCTGGAGCTGACTGTGGCTTAGATCATCAGCTTCTTATAGCAAAATTCCAGCTTAAACTGAAGAAAGTAGGAAAAACTACTGGGCCGGTAAGATACAATCTGAATCAAATCCCTTATGAGTACACAGTGGAAGTGAGGAACAGGTTTAAGGATTTAGATTTGCTGGACAGAGTGCCTGAAGAACTATGGGTGGAGGCTCGCAACATTATACAGGAGGCAGCAACGAAAACCATCCCAATGAAAAGGAAATGCAAGAAAGCAAAGTGGCTGTCCAACGAGGCCTTACAAATAGCAGGGGAGAGAAGGCAAGCAAAATGCGAGGGAGATAGTGAAAGATACAGGAAATTGAATGCAGATTTCCAAAAAATAGCAAGGAGAGACAAGAAGGCCTTCTTAAACGAGCAATGCAAAGAAATAGAGGAAAACAACAGAATGGGAAGAACGAGAGATCTGTTCAAGAAAATTGGAGATATGAAAGGAACATTTCGTACAAAGATTACCATAATAAAGGACAAAAGTAGTAAGGACCTAACAGAAGCAGAAGACATCAAGAAGAGGTGGCAAGAATACACAGAGGAATTATACCAGAAAGATATGGATGGCTCGTACACCCCAGGTAGTGTGGTTGCTGACCTTGAGCCAGACATCCTGGAGAGTGAAGTCAAATGGGCCTTAGAAAGCACTGCAAATAACAAGGTCAGTGGAAGTGATGATATTCCAGCTGAACTATTTAAAATTTTAAAAGATGATGCTGTTAAGGTGCTACACTCAATATGCCAGCAAATTTGAAAAACTCAGCAGTGGCCAGAGGATTGGAGAAGATCAGTCTACATCCCAATCCCAAAGAAGGGCAGTGCCAAAGAATGCTCCAACTACCGCACAATTGCACTCATTTCACATGCTAGCAAGGTTATGCTTAAAATTCTACAAGGCAGGCTTAAGCAGTATGTGGACCGAGAACTCCCAGAAGTGCAAGCTGGATTTCGAAGGGGCAGAGGAACCAGAGACCAAATTGCAAACATGCGCTGGATTATGGAGAAAGCTAGAGAGTTCCAGAAAGACATCTACTTCTGCTTCATTGACTATGCAAAAGCCTTTGACTGTGTCGACCACAGCAAACTATGGCAAGTTCTTAAAGAAATGGGAGTGCCTGATCACCTCATCTGTCTCCTGAGAAATCTCTATGTGGGACAAGAACTGGATATGGAACAACTGATTGGTTCAAAATTGGGAAAGGAGTACAGCAAGGCTGCATATTGTCTTATTTAACTTATATGCAGAATTCATCATGCGAAAGGCTGGGCTGGATGAATCCCAAACCGGAATTAAGATTGCCGGAAGAAATATCAACAACCTCAGATATGCAGATGACACAACCTTGATGGCAGAAAGTGAGGAGGAATTAAAGAACCTTTTAATGAGGGTGAAAGAGGAGAGCGCAAAATATGGTCTGAAGCTCAACATCAAAAAAACGAAGATCATGGCCACTGTGCCCATCACCTCCTGGCAAATAGAAGGGGAAGAAATGGAGGCAGTGAGAGATTTTACTTTCTTGGGCTCCATGATCACTGCAGATGGTGACAGCAGTCACGAAATTAAAAGACGCCTGCTCCTTGGGAGAAAGGCGATGGCAAACCCAGACAGCGTCTTAAAAAGCAGAGACATCACCTTGCCAACAAAGGTCCGTATAGTTAAAGCCATGGTTTTCCCAGTAGTGATGTATGGAAGTGAGAGCTGGACCATAAAGAAGGCTGATCGCCGAAGAATGGATGCTTTTGAATTATGGTGCTGGAGGAGACTCTTGAGAGTCCCATGGACTGCAAGAAGATCAAACGCATCCATTCTTAAGGAAATCAGCCCTGAGTGCTCACTGGAAGGACAGATCGTGAAGCTGAGGCTCCAATACTTTCGCCACCTCATGAGAAGAGAAGACTCCCTGGAAAAGACCCTGATGTTGGGAAAGATGGAGGGCACAAGGAGAAGGGGACGACAGAGGACGATATGGTTGGACAGTGTTCTCGAAGCTACAAACATGAGTCTGACCAAACTGCGGGAGGCAGTGGAAGACAGGAGTGCCTGGCGTGCTCTGGTCCATGGGGTCACAAAGAGTCGGACACGACTAAACGACTAAACAACAACAATGCCAGGCATAGTTAAATAAATTGGAATAATTAAGCTCTCCCCCATTGGGGACTGAAGTTTAGACCTTCTGCATGCAAAGCAGATGTTCTACCTTACTCTTAAAACATAGGAAGCAGCCTTAAACCAAGTCAGAACGTTGGTCCCTATTGCTCAGCATTATCTTAACTTCTCGCCAGGAGCTCATCAGAATTTTGGACAAGGAGCTTTCTTAGCCCTACCAGAAGATGCCAGGGACTGAACTTGGGACCTTCTGCATGCAGAGCAGATCCCACTGAGCCCAGGTTTCCCCTGTGCTGAATTTTAGATTGTTGTGGGGTGGGTGGGTCCTGCCCTTTTGTACATTGATAATGTTGCATTTATTTTGCCTACTTGTAAACAAGTGCATTTAGTGGGAGATCTGCGATGATGTCTACTGATGTTTTCATTTGTATTCTAATGCAGCTTGGGGTGGGGGGTGGTACTCAAAATTTGGTTGGAGCAGCAATCTGCTTCTTTTAAAGAGGGAATATGGGACAAACTGATTATTATAGGATAGCACCAGTGGCTCTAGCCTTCCTTACAAAGTGCCCATGGGAAGGTTTGCTTTTGAAGGGGAGAAGGAACACGGGGAAAGGCAGAACGTGCTTAACCCTTCAGCTGAATTTCACTTTTCGCTGGTACTGTGTGTGTTTGGGGACTGTGTTTCTCTTATAAACATGCACCTTGACAGAAGCAGCCGAGGGAAGAGTTTTGGGAAGGGGAAACTGATTGCAGGGACAGGGCTAAGAACCCCTTCCATCTCCTCTCTTCTGCAAAGCAAGTCATAACCTCCCCAAGGCTATTTTAGTAGGGAAGAAAGTGGGGGCCTTTGGGGATTTGTTGTTGAACGTGACTGCACGGTAACATATTGTTTGCTCCTTGGCAACAAATGGGAGCTGGTAGCTCAAAACGGGAGGAACAGTAGGGCTATAAGAAAATAAAAATACCTGCATGAAATCTGTGCTTTGGCTTACATGACTGGCAGCAACCCATTCTGGAAAAGACATTCAGAAGACACACTGAATAAAGGCCTTGGGGAGGGGGTCTCCATCCCGTTCATCGTTTTCCACCTCTCCTTATTCATATCTTCTTCCCTTGTGCCCCTGGAACAGACAGAAAGTAATCCCACAAATTGCACTATGCCGATCAACTTCTCTCCGGTTCCTGGTTTAAATATAATCACATTGGCTGGAGTGGTAGGTAGCGGATCACAACCGTAAAAAATGTCCCCCAAAAGGCCTGATCCCATATGCCACTCGGTGGGAATCCTCACTTTATTCTCCGCGGGGGCAATTTTGCTTGCAGGTGATTCTGCAAATGAAGGAAACTTGAAAGAGACTGTGCTTTTAATCAGAATTCTTATTTTTGACTTTTTAAAAAAACCTAATTGTATTTCCCCACCTTCCTCAAAAATAATAAGAACACTGCTACTACTTGGTAGGATAGGGACAATTCCCTTCAAATGAGCAAAGGCAGGAAAAGGAGGAGCTGTTTATAATGTCTTACAATGTGGTGCCATTTCAAGGTCAAGAGAGGATTTTTAAAAATGTGTCACAATCCTCCCAGTTTATGGAAGACTCCCATGCAAAGGTTTTGGACACCTCCAGCCTTCATAAATATGGGGATGATGATGATGATGATGATGATGATGATGATGATGATGATGATGATTCTAGAGCATCTCACATCCATCTTTGGATTTACGCCTCTTCAACTTCTCTCCAGTATTCTCTATTTGCTTCCTGCACCCACATGGTGTCATTATATTTCTTTATATCTCACATTTCCCCCAGACTCAAGGCTGCTTACCAGAATCAAAACAACATGGACAAAATATGAAAAGCTGAAAGCATATTTTTTTAAAAATTAAACAATGTTTACAAGTAATTAAACTATAATACAATTAAAACAATATAAAAACAAATATATTGGAATACTAGTAAAAACAGCACAGAACTATTAAAAACAGCCAGTTCTCAAAAGCCTGTTGGAATAAAGTGGTCCTCCACCTACCAGAGGAAGGACAGCAAGGGATATCTAGTGCTGTTGTTATTGCTATTAAAATAATAATAATTAATAATAATTTATTATTTATACCCCAGCCACTCTGGGCGGCTTTCAACAGAGTATTAAAATACAATAGTCAATTAAACATTAAAAGCTTCCCTAAACAGGGCTGCCTTCAGATGTCTTCTAAAAGTCTGGTAGTTGTTTTTCTCTTTTACATCTGGTGGGAGGGCGTTCCACAGGGTGGGTGCCACTACCAAGAAGGCCCTCTGCCTGGTTCGCTGTAACTTGGCTTCTCGCAGTGAGGGAACCACAGAAGGCCCTTGGCACTGGACCTCAGTGTCCAGGCAGAATTATGGGGGTGGAGACGCTCCTTCGGGTATACTGGACCGAGGCTGTTTAGGGCTTTAAAGGTGAGCACCAACACTTTGAATTGTGCTTGGAAACATACTGGGAGCCAGTGTAGGTCTTTCAAGACCGGTGTTATTTGGTCTCAGCGGCCGCTCCCAGTCACCAGTCTAGCTGCCACATTCTGGATTAGTTGTAGTTTCCGGGTCACCTTCAAAGGTAGCCCCACATAGAGCGCATTGCAGTAGTCCAAGCAGGAGATAACTAGAGCATGCACCACTCTGGCGAGACAGTCCGCAGGCAGGTAGGGTTTCAGCCTTCGTACCAGATAGAGCTGATAAACAGCTGCCCTGGACACAGAATTGACCTGTGCCTCCATGGACAGCTGTGAGTCCAGAATGACTCCCAGGCTGGGCACCTGGTCCTTCAGGGGCACAGTTACCGCATTCAGGACCAGGGAGTCCTCCACACCTGCCCACCTCCTGTCCCTCAAAATCAGTCTTGTCAGGATTCAACCTCAGTCTATTAGCCACCATCCATCCTCCAACCGCCTCCAGACACTCACCGCCTCCAGACACTCACACAGGATCTTCACCACCTTCACTGGTTCTGATTTAAAAGAGGTAGAGCTGGGTATCATCTGCATACTGATGAACACCCAGCCCAAACCCCCGATGATCTCTCCCAGCGGCTGCATGTAGATGTTGAAAAGCATGGGGGAGAGGACAGAACCCTGAGGCACCCCACAAGTGAGAGCCCAGGGGTCTGAACACTCATTCCCCCACCACCACTTTCTGAACACAGCCCAGGATGAAGGAGCAGAACCACTGTATAACAGTGCCCCCAACTCCCAGCCCCTCTAGACGGTCCAGAAGGATGTTATGGTCGATGGTGTCAAAAGCCACTGAGAGATCCCGCAGAACTGGGAAACAGCTCTCACCTTTGTCCCTAGCCTGCCAGAGATCATCGACCAGTGCAACCAAAGCAGTTTCAGTCCCATGATGAGGCCTGAATCCTGACTGGAAGGGATCCAAATGGTCCGCTTCTTCCAGGCCTCACCTTGCCCAAGATTTGAGACTGGGCAATAGTTGGCCATATTGGCCACATCTAAAGATGTTTTTTTTAAGAAGCGGTTTGATAACCGCCTCTTTCAGTGGGCATGGGAAGGCTCCCTCACAGAGGGAAGCATTCACCACCCCATAGAGCCCATCGCCCAGCCCTTTCCGGCTAGATTTTATAAGCCTGGATGGGCAAGGATCAAGGAGACAGGTGGTTGGTTTCACTCGTCCAAGCAGCCTGTCCACATCCTCGGAGGTAACAGATTGGAATTGATCCCACACAACTTGACTAGACAGGACTCTAGCACTCTCCCGCCCCAGCCCTGCTCCCACGGTGAAGTCTACCTCTTCCTGAATCTGAGTGACTTTCTCTGCAAAAAAATTTTTGCAAAATCATTGCAGGAAATCATGTGGCCCGTAATGGGCCCCGATGTAGCAGGTGGTTCCGCTAAATTGCGAACCACCTGAAAGAGTCTCCTGCTGCTGTTTTCTGCAGATGCAATAGAGGCGGTGAAGAAATGCAATGCAAGAACTTTTTCTCCAAGGTTGGGCTCAAACCCATGAGCCTGAGATTAAGAGCCTCATGCCCTACCAACTGAGCTATCCTGCAATGGACACTTAGTGACTTTAAAAGAGGATTAGACAAATTCATGGAGAATAAGGCTATCAATGATTACTAACGTTGCTAGATATGTTCTACCTCCAGTGTGGGGGACAGTATGCTTCTGAGTACCAGCTTGCTGGAAACCGCAGGAGGGGAAAGCACAATAGCGTTCAGATTCTGCTTCCCCATAGGCATCTGGCTGGCTAGGATGACAGGATGCTGGACTGGATAGGAATACCTGCCTGCCCTCAGCATGACCGGTAGCAGATGCGCCTGTTGGATAGTGCCCACAATGCCTAGGCTGCCATCCCCTCCCAGCGCTTAAGAAAGTTGTTGAACTTTAAAAAATAAAATTAAAAAATTCGGTGTTTTTTAAAAAGGTATATGGAAGGACAGGTTTATATAGTCCCTCCTGCAAACTCACTCTCCCCCTCTTCACTTCCTTGCCATAAAAGCAATCTTTTTAAAGTTGACTTTAGGAGTGAAATTAACTAGGCCACGGTAATCTGGTCCAGTCAATCAACTTTCCAACAAAGACTCCTGAAAGCAGTTTACAATCAAAATGAATAGCACACAGTAATTTGTCCTTGACTCATAATTCTTTTTCTTGAGAGCACTGCATACGTACGATGTGGGAGGGTGGGGGTTAGCCTTGGTGCTCAGCCCGAAACCATGGTTAAACCCTAAGCTAGCCATGGCATCCAAAGGTGGTCATGGCATGGCAAGATACCCTTTCTCAACTATGAATCATATGCAAAACTGACTAAGGAGGAAGGTGAATATATATGTTTAAGATTGGGCCACAAATCAATGAGCATCAAACAGAAGATCTTTCCGGTGTTTAATGAATAGGGTGGAGATACGGAGGGGGGGATTAAAAGTGTTTTCACACCATGCTTAAAAATTATTATGACTATTATTTAAACTGTATAGCCTGCCTTTCTTTAGAAAACAAAAATTCAGTGGGGCTAACAGTTGGTAATTAAAACAGACACAAAAGCATTACAAATAACATGAAAAGGAACAATTAATGGGCAGTCAGAAAGCCAGAGAAAAACTACATTAGGAAAGGCAATCAGCCATCTCTAAAAGCCCAGTCTAAAAGCACACATATTCTAAAAAGAAAAAGGAAATACGCTTCTTGTTCAAAACTATTGTTGGTACCTATGCAGAAATTTAATGGGTAGATGATTTGAGAAATAGAATAAAACTAATATGGTTCGACCTTCAAACCCTCTGTGCTTGTATTTCACATAATCATAGAATCATAGGTTTGGAAGGGATACCAAGAGGCATCTAGTCCAACCTGCTGCAATGCAGGAAACGGAATCACAGCTAAAGAAGGCCTGACAGATGGTCATCCGAACTCTGTTTAAAAGCCCCCAATGAAGAAGAACCCTTGCAAGACAGTCTGTTCCACTGTTGAACAGCTCTTACCATCAGAAAGTTCATCCTAATCTTTGGTTGGACTCTCCTTTCTTGTAACTTGAATGCATTGGTTTGGGTACTACCTGCCAGAGCAGCAGAAAACAAGCTTGCTCCATCTTCTTGATCATCTTGGCCGTCCTCATCTGCAGGAATTCCAGTTTGGCTATACAGTATACTTCTTAAACTGTAAAGCCCAGAACTGGACACAGTACTCCAGGTGGGGTCTGACTAAGGCAGAATAGGAGTGGTACTACTATTTCCCTTTATTATTATGTTGTTGTTGTTGTTGTTGTTTAGTCGTTTAGTCGTGTCCGACTCTTCGTGACCCCATGGACCAGAGCACGCCAGGCACCTCTGTCCTCCACTGCCTCCCGCAGTTTGGTCAAACTCATGCTGGTAACCTCGAAAACACTGTCCAACCATCCTCTGTCGCCCCCTTCTCCTTGTGCCCTCCATCTTTCCCAGCATCAATGTCTTCTCCAGGGAGTCTTCTCTTCTCATGAGGTGGCCAAAGTACTAGAGCCTCAGCTTCACGATCTGTCCTTCCAGTGAGCACTCAGGGCTGATTTCCTTAAGAATGGATGCGTTTGATCTTCTTGCAGTCCATGGGACTCTCAAGAGTTTCCTCCAGCACCATAATTCAAAACATCAATTCTTCCCCCCCCCCAAAAAATAAGAACAACACAATGCAGGGTAATGCTATAGGTTATACCCAACATTAGTCATGCTCAGATTAGACCCAGTGAAATTAATGGACCAATGTTACTCATGCCCATTAATTTCAGTGGGTCTATTCAGTGTTGACACCGCAGAAGAGAAGATATGTAATTATCCAACTGAAGCATCAATATTTCAGGTCACGGTGGTGACTGTGATCAAGCATCATTTTTAATTTGAACTGTAATGTTTGATCTGTCTTTCATGCATGCCTTCTTGAGCTCCTTGGGGGGAAAGGTGGGATATAAATATAATAAATAACTAGATTCTTTTGCTGGAGGGCAAACATCTATGAACATAAAAACCAGCCTTACAGAGTCACAGCAGTGGCCAATCTAAAGATCATAAGATGAGCCTTGGTGGATCATGCCAAAAGCCCATCTCGAGCATCCTTTCTTCACAGTGGCCAACCAGATGACTTTGGGAAGCCTGCAAAGAGAACCTAGATCCAATAGCCCCACTTGTGAATCTGATCAAGTGGTATTCAGAGACATATAGCCTCCAAAAGTGCAGGTAGGACATAGCCACTGAGGCAGGCAGCCATTGATTGCCTTATCTCCATGAATTTGTCTACTCCTTTTTCAAAGTCATCCAAGTTGGCCACCAATTGCTACATCCTGCGGGAACGAATTCTTTGGTTTAACCAGGCACTACATGAATAATTACTTGCTTTTGTCTGTCCTGAATATTCCACATCCGGCTTCATATTGGTTGTAGGCAACCTAGTGCCTTTCAGATGTTTGTGCTCAATTGGCTGTGGCCAATGGAAGTTGGGACCCACAACAACTGGAGGGTACCACATTGGCTATAAGAACATCGAGAGGTTGGGCTTAGCCATCTCTTTTAAGAGACCCAGTCGGCTTCCCCAGAAACAGGCATTTATAGAGTCCTTCATTATCCTTTGACGTCTTTTGTCTCCTTTTCCCCTTATCCTGGAAGAGATTTGACTGCTTGTGTTGTTAACATTCCCATATTATTATAAGATCTCATCTTATAATAATGTTTTGAACATTCAATGCTCTTTTTTCTTTCTTTTCTTTTCCCATTTAAATCAGACTATATTCCAAAGCAGACTTTTAAGCCTTGCCGAGACCTCTGCCCTGCCAACAAGCGCTAACTGAAAAGGCACCACCAGTGTTATTTCCAGCCAAAACAACGTCCAATCAATCGCAAAGACTGACTGCCGCTCAGGCCTGTGCAGAACACTAGTTCAACTGCACACACTGAACCCCAGTGGGGTAATCAGGGTTTTTTAAACAGATTTGCCAACTGCACGAACACCCTGTCAGACACAGAAAAAGAAAAAGGCGAATGAACACAAAAGCGTGCTTTGCTCCTTGTTTACAGCCTGCATCAGGGGTACTCCACAGGAGCCTTACCTACTACCCAGCAACATTTCATATTTTAATCTGCCTTAGTTCAATAGCGAACAGGTACAAAAATATTTACAAGGATGCAACAAGGCATTAAACTGCCTAAAGATGAAGGTGTGGAAGACAAAACTCCAGCTAAAAGAAGAAGATCCTTTAATATGGTTTGGACAGTTTGTTTTAAGTATGGAAATTGAATGCATTCCAACCTTTCTATAATTTGCGTGCATGCTGTTCCTGACATGGCCTGTCATTCAAGTGCTTAATAAACACATACTTCTAACATGTCTAATTTCCCCATTATTCAAAATGAATATTATCAGCTTTCCAACTGCACAAATCCACACGCACCCCGACTCTACATTTTGTGTCCAACTGCACACTAAAAAAAATAATAATAAAAAAAACCTTGGGGGTGATGATTCACTGCGCATCAGTTTGGGCACATGCGCAGCCTCCCGTCGCTCCGACCTTTTTCTCAGGCACGCTCTCCTTTTGCCCACTCGCCTCTGCCACGTTTGTTTCTCTCCAGTGGGAAGCTTTATGGGATTCTATACATATTTATCGTATTAGAATGATTACATAAGGAAGCAAACAAGAAATGGAAGAGCTGTTGAATATGAATGCAAAGTACCCACCCTGTGGCACATCCTGTCGCTTGAGGCACTGTGGCCTACATTTTGCAGAAATATTCATTCATACCAAGTATGAGCCAAGTAAACACTTCAACGTCTTTGGAAGGAGCCTCCTGCAGGAGAGAGAGGCACGACATGAAAAAAAAGCCAATAACTAAACGTTTTCATTTGGGGGAAGATACCCATCCATTGCTTTATTTGGTTTGATCTTAAATATCTCAAAATAAAGGCACTGTTTTGAATATATGCATACATGCACACAATTTCACAGTTAATAGTCTCCTAGGAACCCTAGGAATCAAGGCAGGGCCAGATGCAGTCTTAGTAAAGCAATATGTGCCACCTCCAGCTCATTCTGCTACGTAGGGCCATGGACCTCAGCCCCCAAGTGATGCCTTGACTGCACCCCGGATGGACCTTTAGGATGAGTACAAACAACTTTTTATTCTAGAATCAATGGAGACCAACTACTACTTTTTCCTATTTACTACACACACACATTAGATCTCTTGCATTTTTCTTCTTCTTTTTTCTTTTGCCCCTTAAAAGTACTTCTTAAGAAACAGCTTTCGTTCTGCAGAAGACAGAATCGGGATTCAAGATGACCTTGATGGATTGGAGAACAGTCCCAAGCTAACATAATTAATTTCAATAGGGACGGATGTAGGATTCTGCACATAGGCAGGAAGAACCAGATGCACAAATATAAGATGCAGGACACCTGGCTTACTAGTAGTACTTGTGAAAAGGATCTAGAGGTCTTAGCAGACCACAAGCTTACCATGAGTCAACTGTGTGATGCAGCAGCATAAAAAGCTGGTGCTATTCTAGGCTGCATCAACAGAAGTCTAGTGTCCAGATCAAGGGAAATAACAGTACCACTCTATTCTGCCTTAGTCAGACCAACTTGGAATACTGTGTCTAATTCTGGGCACCACAATTTAAGAAGGACGTTGACAACCTGGAACATGTGCATAGGAGGGCAACCAAGATGATCAAGGGTCAGGAAGCCAAGCCAGATGAGGAACAGTTGAGGGAGTTGGGTATGTTTAGCCTGGAAAACAGGAGACTGAGAGGAGATGGGGTAGCTATCTTCAAGTATCTGAAGGGGTGTCACATGGAAGACGGAGCAAACTTGTTTTCTCCTGCTCTGGAAGGTAGGACTCGAGGCAATGGCTTCAAGTTACAAGAAAGAAGATTCTGACTAAACATCAGGAATAACTTTCTGACAGTAAGAGCTGTTGGACAGTGGAATGGTCTCCCTTCCAAGGTTGTGGACTCTCCTTCCTTGGAGGTTTATAAGCAGAGGTTGCATAGCCATCAGTCATGGATGCTTTAGCTGAGATTCCTGCATTGCAGGGGGTTGTAAGGTAATCTAAAGGTCATCTCATCCAACCTGCTCCTCAGAAGTGGAGACTCTCACAGACAGATGTGCAGCCTCTGCCTCAGGGTTGGGGAGCCTTTTTCAGCCAAAGGGCCACATGCCGGCAGTAGGCAGAGCCAGAAGCAGAGATGGGTGGAGCCACAAATGCAAATTTCACCTCTGTACAGTAGGCTAGTTCCTATCAGCACTCTCGTATCATTCATTAAAGGCATTATGGGAGAACATCAGTAAAAACACTAAAGGAAGGGATGAAGCAGGGGTATGGCCTGGGAAAGAGTTTCAAGGGCCTGATAGAGATATCTGGAGGGCCACATTCAGCCACCAAGCCTGAGTTTCCGCATCCCTGCTCTAATTTAAGACCCCCCATAAGGGAGCCAGTTACCCCTCTAGGCAATCAGTTCCACCGGAGTAAACTGCTTTTACCATCAATACATTTTTCCTAATGCTCAGTCAAAGTCAATTAAATTGATGGGCAGGATGTAAATTGAACACAAATATAAATCACCATGGTGATGCAGCTGTGTTTTCCCTCCCTTTGGCTTTCACCCGTCACCACATCAAAGCGAAATATGGCACCCCTTTCACCAACGGCCTGGCACTTGGGGTGGGAGGCTACTGAATTGTGGGTGGGGTCTCCATTCACCAGAAGACAATCACCCCCAGGAAGCATGTTGCAGTAGGGGCAGATATTCAGTAGTGCTCCTAACCCCCTCCTTTGCAACAGGATGTGGGGTGGGAGGTTGGGAACAGAAAGTGAAGGGAGTGGAAGCAATGGAAGTAGAATATGCCCCAAGATCTGTGCTTAGCTTAGTCCCAGGCTAGTTTATCTACTAGTCACAGAATACTGTGCTCCTACAGATTGCAATAAGTAGCCTGGAATTGTTCGCACTTTACCAAAGCAATGTGCTAAATTCTGCTTCCATTATGTACAACTTTATTTATCTTAAAACTTGTACCTTGCCTTTTTTGAAAATCGAAAGTAAATTCAAAGCAGCATACTGCATGAAAAATACAATATGTAAAAACATATCCACAATAAAATTGCCACACACAAAAAGCAACTCTCACAAAACACAAGCCCCCAAAACAACAAATTCAAGTAAACAAACAGCTAAAATCCATCTTTGCTCTGTACCTGATTTATACTATTTTTATAAGCTGTCCAAATCTGCATCAGCATCCTCTTCTTTTGCATAAATTATTCTGCTCTGATTCTATCTGGCATGATCTATCCTGGTTTTGTTAGGTCGTGGGAATCCTTGTTCCTGAACGCCTGGAAATCTTAAGCCACCCTTCTGGCTTCTGAGATTTCAACAAACATTCCTATTTCACTTGCAGCCACTTCACATCTATAAGACCTAGAGACTAGCTTTGTTTCAAATAAAATGTGAAACCTGAGATTTCCAGGAAGCTGAATATTGTTGCTTAGTAATGTCCATGTTCCCGTGGCCAAAGTCTGACTGTCTAAAGGAGCCTCGTAGATTCTGGTTAATATTTAGGTAGGCACCTGACTGTGTATGTACCATGTATGTAAAGCACATTACTCTCGCCCACCCCGAATCCTGGGTAATGTAGTTTGTTAAGGAATTATAGCTCTGTGAGGCCGCACACTCTCCTCAGCTGCAGTGCACCAGATGTGGCAGCTCCACCCTGGGTCAGGCACTTGGGGGCACTTCCTCAGCTGCGGTGCACCAGGCTGCGTTGCCCTACGCTCCGCCAGGGGGAATTGGAGGTGCATGTGAACATGCAAGAAGAGTAGCCAGTGCCTGAGGAAATGACGGTATTTTCCCCAGTAGAGGAAAACGTGCAGGAAAACTCTAGGCCTGTGTCATGCGCCACAGGAGCCATAAAGGACTTTGTAGTTAATGGAAGACTTCCTGGTGTGTTGGTTCACTCCTGTGAAGGAAGGAGTGAAGGGGCTGGCTGCATACAAGCTGCAATGCTCATTCGTATCTTCTTAAGCCAAGATACGATTATCTGAACGTGACCTACCCATCTAGCCCAGTATTGTCTACCCTGATTGGCAGCAGTTCAGTAAGGCCTCAGGGAGAAGCTTTTCCCAAGCCTATTACCTGAGCTCCGTTTAACATGGGAGAGGCCAAGTCTTCCACCGAGCTTTGGCCCCCTTGGCAAGCTATGTTAATCTTGATTTGCTGGATTTGTTTTCATCTATTTAAAATATTTATAAGCTACCTTTCTGGACCTTGTCTGCTCACGGTGGCTTATTGCTTTAATTCCGGTACCACTGTTGATCCTATTGTTAATCGTGTTATTCCATTTTGATTATTTTAATTTACTTTGTAAGCTGCCTTGATGAGAGTTCTCCATATGGAGAAAAGGACTAGAGTACCAATTTCCTAAATAAATAAAAGGCCATATGATGTGTCACTAAAATTAGCTGAAGTTGGGAGGTTTTTTTTACACAAGTTTTTAAAAACAGTTATATAGTATAAAATTTAATAACAAAAAAAAATAAAAATAAACCTGAGATAAACAAAAATATAACTATTAAATGGTGATAGATGCTCCTCAAAGCAATCTTAAAGTTGAGTTTAATCTCGTAAAGCAAAACCCTGAACTGATTTCACCAAAGAGCTGTAACATTAGCCAGGGCAGAATGCAACCCCATTATTAAACAATCCAGTGTGTGCAGGTAGAGACTGCTGCCCTCTATTGAACATGCTCTGAAATAGCACCCTCTCTCCCCTGTTCTTTCGTGCTGAAATAATCTATTGCTGGCTTAACTCCTTTGCTGATTGAGACTTGCACACACACACACACACACACACACCCCACAAAGAGAGAGAGAGAGAGAGAGAGAGAGAGAGAGAGAGATACCTCTGACTGCCCTGTTTCTTCTAATCCTGACGCCAGAGACACAAAGCTAGGCTGGCAGCAACAGGGGCATTGATGCAGGCAATCGGGGTCTGTTATTTGCGGCGATGCCTTACGATAGAAGGTATTAAAAGGAAAGGCATTATGAAGAAATGCTAGGCAATCTAATAAAGAAGAAAGGAGAGCCCTGCCATGTACGTTATATAATAGTGCTGTGTGTGTTTGTATACACATACACACACGTACACGGAAGTGCTTATGTAAGGTACAATCATCTTGACACCTGGTTCACCCCAAGAAGAAACAAAATTTGTCGTAAGATGTGCATGCTTTCTTTCATAAGAACTCCGAAGGAGAAGGAGAAATATTGCAGAACAGTGGCTAGAGTCCTAATTACACGTTGTCTGTAGTACTGAGATCCTTTTTCTCAAGGCCTTTCTCTTTATCATGTAAAGGTCTTTGTGGGTAGCTGCTGTATGCAAGCCATCCCCTCGACCACTAGGACCTTCCACTTCCTACAAATGGGTACAAGGCGGAAGATGCAGTAGTCAAACAGCAAAAGGCAAAAACACCTGCACCTTTGTAGGGCTATATTAGAAACCAATCCTGCATCACACCATATCAGTGACCACGTCGGGGGATGTTCTCAGGGGCTTAGGGCCCCAGTTACGGAAGACAGACACTTTCCTCAACAGACGCACCAACAAGGACAGGGTTGCAGATACAACGCAAGCCAAACAAGTCAAGCACAAAGAAGCAGGTCTAGAGCCAAATGTGATCCAGAGGCAAAGTCAGATGGCAGTCTGTGGTCTATCTCAGGAGTTCGGGTCCATCACAACAAAACAGGAACTAGCAGGAGACCTGTGTTAGTTTCCAACAACTGGAAGGCTGAAGACGGAGGACTCATATACTCTGGCCTCCTAAACCATGCTCTAGCTACAGCTGCTGGCAGTGGCCTATTAAAGAATGCTTACAAGTAAACCAGCAACTCTGGGGTTCTTGACACATACTGTGTCATTGCTCTTTGGCCTGGTCCTGAAGCTTTTGCCATCAGGGCTCTTGAGGACTGGCTAGGAGTAGGCGCTGCCTCCTCTGACAGTTCCAGGGGTTCTCCATCAACTCTCAACCTAGAGGACTCCTCAAGGGGATCTTCAGCCTTGGACTCAGGGGGTCCTGCCTTCTCTTCAAGATCCTCAACCTGTGGGGTGTCTGGTTCATTCTCTGAGGACTCCATACCTGTTCAGGGCTGAACAATGACTATGTCAGGATCAGAGATAGCATGCCCCCAGAATACATGTCACTGGGGAGCAAAAGTGAGAGAGGGCTACTGTTCTCATGCTTTGCTCATAGGCTTTCAAAGAGACATCTGGTTGGCCACTGTTGAGAACAGGTTGCTGGACTAAAAAGGCCTTTGGTCTGATCCAGCAGATTCTTAAATCTTGTGTTCTGATCCATGGGTTCCCAGGCCTCTTCCTCAGAGGAGGTCTCCCTAGGATCTGAGTCAGTCACGATCCGGACAAATCCATGGAGAAGGTATTACCTGGAGCCTTTCAAGGATCTTGAGCTCATGTAAAACCAAAGGAGGGGGAAATTTATCACCCCATTTGGAAATAAGCAGAAGTTTCCAAAAGTCAATTGGGGAAAGGGGTCGGGGGGGGGGGGATGGATGCAAAAAAGAAATCATAAATTAAAACGTATTGCCTGTCCTCAGTGTGTTCTTGTTGGTTGATGTTACGATAGAGAGAGGCTGACATTATGTGGAAAAGAGTGATGTATCATCAGGATAGCATTGTTCCGAGGATGTATGGCGCTAATACATCACCAGAGCGACGGAGCTTTAATGATGTATGACACCAAAATGGCCCTGGCCAGGAAAAATGCATCCAGGAGACTCCGTCCATTTCGATTTATAATCAGGAAAAAACTTTCAAAATTGGTTGTCTCTTTTCTTTGTCAAAGTTTCATTGATTAAGAAGAAAGTTCAAGGATAACCACCGGTGAGCACAGGAATTTCAAGGCCTGCGGTGGATATGCACAATGTTTTCCTTCCTACCCATCACCATAAGATCACCTTGGGCTCTGACCCCAGGTTGAGGAGTGCATCATGGTCTTGTGAACAACAGAACATGCATCAATTGCAGGCCAGTTTCAATTTAGCAAGCTCAAGTCTTGGCAGACTCACCGTGAAGGTTTGGATTCCAAATCTGAGTTGTGTCCTTTCCACAGTTCCACCTGCTGTCCGCTACAAAATGAATGGTGTTTTTTTTATATAATCATTAATTCCCTCTAATAGCAAGCTCAAGTGGCTGAGTGCCTATCAGTCTGGAAGCAAAACAAGGCTATCCAAAAATAACAACTGATTGGCTTCTACATACCGGGAACCGTAGTTTATAAGGGCTTCTGGGAATAATGGCTCCGTGATGGGGAAATGACAATTCCCCACATGCTTTGGGGAAAACATGTGCTTTAAATGTTCATTGAATGTACTTTAAATGTATGGTATGGATCTGCCTGAAGAGTTCTGGGGAAGTTGAAAGTGTACATACTGTTTCATAATATTTTGGTGGGCTACTAACGGTATGTCGCTGATACTGATTTTGGAATTGTCCTGATGAGCCAACATGGCTGCCTTTCCCTCCTTTAGGAAGATACTTGTCATCTGCACTTGTATTAAATGTAATTATCTAGCTACTTGTGGGATGCCTAGGGCTTGCCAATCAGAAGGTTGGTGGTTTGAATCCCCACGACGGGGTGAGCTCCTGTTGCTTGGTCCCTGCTCCTGCCAACCTAGCAGTTTGAAAGCACGTCAAAGTGCAAGTAGATAAATAGGTACCACTCCGGCGTTTCCGTGCGCTGCTCTGGTTCGCCAGAAGCGGTTTAATCATGCCACATGACCTGGCCACATGACCTGGAAGCTGTACGCCGGCTCCCTTGGCCAATAAAGCGAGATGAGCGCCACAACCCCAGAGTCGGCCACGACTGGACCTAATGGTCAGGGGTCCCTTTACCTTTACCTTTATCTAGCTACTATCCATACCTCTTTTTCACTGTACCTGAATTTGATTATGGTTTGGTTTTCTCTCCATTATTTCATATGCAACAGTTATTTTCCAAAAGAAGAAGTTTCCTTTTTTAGTTCACATCTTAGAGTAGATTTGTCTTTTAAAACTTGTGGTGACTTCTGTCTGAACTCTTGCCTAGATGGGGAAAAATATGCTGGTGCCCAGTGGTTTAATTGTGTTTACATCTAAATTACTGCTACACATCTTCCCTTTCTTGAGACTGATCTTTTTTCTATTTAATTTCATAAAACAATATGAAAGAAATAAATCTTCATAAAAGTTCTGTGTCCTTTTTTTCCTTTCCTTTTTCCTTTTTACAAGATGCAGGAAGAACTCCGTAATGTTGTCTCTGTCACAATCAAACTTAAGAGGGAATGCCTCCATCATTCTGATTGAACTGTCCAGTTTACTCCAGAGTCTGACTATTCCCAAAACTAGATCTCCAAATGGTAATTTTCTGCTGCCCTGAATTTTAACCATGCCAAGACCAGTAGTGTAGGGGCAAATTCAGATGTGCAGTGTTCCTTCATGATAGTAACAGCCATGCCCCCTCACAGGCCCGCTCTCTTCTAAGATTCTACAAACTTCTAAGGTTATACAATAATCGTTGTTGTTTGTTGTTGCTTAGTCATTTAGTCGTTTAGTCGTGTCCGACTCTTCATGACCCATGGACCAGAGCACGCCAGGCACTCCTGTCTTCCACCGCCTCCCGCAGTTTGGTCAAACTCATGTTACAATAATCTTATAATTATACAATAATTATAATGAGAGAAACAATGCAGATCTCCTTCTAGCTAAATCTTCTGTTTTCCGTACAGATAGATAAATGATTGGGAGTGCTCCAATATCTTCTCTCTCTTTTTTGGAGCGACTTAATTGTGCTTTTCTTGAAGTTCCACTGTACATACTTACTCACCATTCTATTGGAAGTGAAAACCTTGTGTTTTCAGTGTCTCTAAATGCTTAGCTTGGAGCATGCAAAAGAGCCTCTGCGGTGTTCAAGCCAAGTACCTTTTCCAGAGTGATCCCAGGAGCCAATTCTCAGCACCTGACTCACCTCCTTTCACTCTTATTGGCTCCAACCAACAGAAAGAGTGAGGGGGCTTATTCTCAGTGGCTAAAAAGCTCCCCTTTCGTGCTGATTGGGAGGCTTGAGGACTCTGGAGAAGGGGACCCTGCTGCAGAACTAGGGATGGGTCTTTGACCCCTCGTGACCCTGGAGCACTACACCTCTGGCTGAGACAAATGGAGGTCTCAGGACATCACAACAGATGAACAGAGCCCCACTCAGCAAAATGAGCAGAGGGTCCCTCCCAAAATCAGCAGGTCTAGGGGAATAGGCATCCACTGGGAGGGGGCAGTGAACCATAACCTCCAGATCCCCAGCTTTCATTTAAAAAGAGAATATAAACTTATAACTTTTGTAGACTCTGAGATGGGAGGTAAAATGTACAAGTACTATTCTTCTCAGGCTGCCATCCATTTAAAGCACATGACTTCCCCCAAAGAATCATGGAAACTGTAGTTTGTTAATGATGCTGGACGCTGCGGCTCTGTGAGGGATAAACTACAGCTCCCAGGATTCTTTGGGGGAAGCCATGTGCGTTCAGCCTCAGTTTTTGTGAGAAACCAAACCTGCTCTCCATTTCAGACTTTGATTTTGCTCCTGGCACCCCTGGAAAAACTCCTGCAAGCGCCCATGAATGCAAATGACCATCTAAATAAGAAAATAAGAAATAAACAACTATCTGACTTTTAGAAGACATCTGAAGGCAGCCTTGTTTAGGGAAGCTTTTAACGTTTAACAGACTACTGTATTTTAATACTTTGTTGGAAGCCGCCCAGAGTGGCTGGGGAAACCCAGCCAGATGAGCGGGGTATAAATAATAAATTATTATTATATTATTATTACTAAAGATGGGGGAGTGTTCATGTGTTCATTAAGTCCAGAGTCTACAGTTATGTAACTGTTAACCTGAAGTTACCTAACTGTCACCTCCTCCATCGTCTCGGACACAAAGATGCCAGCACCAACATGAATAGATAGCCCAGACCCAGCTGAAGTCAGTGTTCCCATCTGCAGGTGCAAACCCAAGCCGCATCCAGCTTGCCACTAGTTTGCAGCCATGCCTCTTTTATAACAAGCCCAAGGGGCACATCAACTGTTGGACCAACATCTTAGCTCTCCCAGTCATGCCCTGCACTGATGATCCTTGCTTTACTTTTCTACCAGGCAGTAAAGACTATAGTAGAAAATGAGATCTAAGATCAAGTCCTTCATCCAGCAGGAGCCAGGACAACCTCCTTGTTCACCTACCTTTTGATATGGCCAAAAAAGAATGAGCAAACAAACAATGTGTGGTGGGCAGTAAGATGCCACTGCCTGTCTGCTCCTTGGCTTTGTCTGGCAAGCAAACAGGCGGAAAGGAAAACTGAGTTGGACCATTGGTCCATAGAGTTCAATACTGTCTACATTGACTGGCAGTGGCTCTCCAGAGTTTCAGGCAGGAGTCTTTACAGTAATGGCCCTACCTGAAAATGTTGGGCATAAACCAACGAGGCTGAGAAGACACCACACATTTAAAACACACATACACACCAAAAAATCCTAGGAACTCATTTGTTAAGGCTGCCAGCAGTGCTATTTTTCTAGAAAAAGAGGTGCTGGAACTGGCTTGTTCTCTTAGAATGGCAGTGGTACCCATCTGAGAGGTGCCGGGACTGAGTTCCCGAGTTCCTGCTGGCCGCTGGGAATTGCACCTCTGTGAAGGGTAAGGTACAGTTGCCCAAAATGTTGGGTGTGCAGAATGTGCTTTAAATGTATGGTGTGTACACGGCCAGAATTTCTGCTTGAAAAGCAGATGACGGCATTGAGAGAGTCGACTCGGCATCAATAGAGGAGTCCCCATTGAAGCCTTCTTCCTGAAAGACCCGCCAAACCCCAAAGCCAGAGCACTGCTTGGTTGCACTCCACCCCCCTCCCCACACTCTCACAAGGTACTAATTAAAGGATAATGTGCAAGGAAGCCACTAATCTGCACCATCTTAAGACAGCAAATGCATACCAAGCTGCTGTTCAGCTCTCATGGGGGGGGGAGGCAGTGAGGAAATGGGGTGTGCACTTCAGATCAAGGCTGCAAAAGTGTCGGGGAGCGGAGAGGTTGGCAGAAATCCTTGGCATTCTTAAGGCGTGAAACTGGATTATGCTTCTTTGGGTGCTGCAAGGCCCCGTGCCAAAGCTTGGTCTCTACAGAGCCTGGAATCCCCAATGAATGAAGCACAGCAAGCAGGGCTGTGGTGGGCAAACAACACTGAGGGGTTCCCCCCCCACTCAGCAGAGTTCCCATTGCTTATCTAATCTCCATTTTCCTAATGATGCGGTTAAAATTAAATTATGGTGTGTGTTTTTTAATCTAGCTACGAATGCATTTACTGGGCACATTTCATCTTGAGTTACGTAGTGCTGGCATTTAAAATAAATGGCTTGTGGTTGCACAAACCCTCCTGGCTTTATGGACCCTTCGGCAGCCTTTCCCATGCTCTTTGAATGTGCCTCACCTGTGGCTAAAGATTTTTAAAAGGGGAGGAGGTTGGGCCAGATTCACACTCAGTGATGGGAACGAGGCTGATGGCTGCGTCTTTGTTCTCAGTTCCTTATTCCCAGGTAAAGCCTGCGGGATTCATGTGCTGAAGCTGCTGGTTCTGCAGAAACCATGCTTTAGCCCAGGGAAGAAGCCTGCAGCATCTTGAAGAGGACTGGAGATGTGGGGTAGCCCAAAGCTTCTTATGGGATGCAGAGACATAGAAACTTTATTTATTTATTTTATCATTCATTTATTGAATTTATATACCGCCCGATACCCGGAAGTCTCGCAGGGCGGTTCATGGAATAAAATCAAAATGTAAAACAACAAAAAACATAATCAAAAAGAGGCAACTGCCTCTTGTGCGCAGGAGGTAAGCTGCTCTTTTGGAGAGTTTTAAGGGATTGCTTTCTCTCTCCTCCGCATCCCATGCTGGAAAGCTACACAGCCAAACCAGACAGCATTGCATGTTCAGAACGATGAAATTTCTCACAGCCCTTTATCACTCATAGATGGGTCTGTGAATTGGGGTAAGCTTGGGGAGGGGGGAAATTTAAAAGGCTGCCCTTTGGAGGAATGGCCACCTGTCAGGGATTTTTCAGTCGCGATTCCTGCATTGCAGGGGTTTGGACTAGATGGCCCTCAGAGTCCCTTCTACCTCTACGGTTCTGTGATGCTGTCCATGCAGTCGTGCCATCTTCAAACTATAGGGTGCCTATCCCTTTCACAACTGCGAAGCAGGCCAAACCCCAGCAGGTAAAACTCTTCTGGGTGTGGACTGGTAGGGAAAGCCTCAATTCCTGATTCATTTGAGCCTCTTATTCAATGCCTTAATAAGAAAAGTCCTGCTAGATAAGGCCAAAGGCTTCTCTAGTCCAACTTTCTCTTTCTTCAGTACTAGCCAATCAAAAACCATGAGAAGATCAGTAGCAGGGCAGCAAAGAAACTGTGTTTCCCAACAACTGGTACTCAGAGGAATATGGTGTCTGAATTGCCAGCTTCCATACAGCCATTGCGACTAGTAGCCAATGCATAGACCTATTCTCCATTAATGCACTGCACCATAGCTTTTTTTTCTGATCAAAATAATCACACTGGCATCTCCACTTAGGGAGATTTGGATCAATACCCTGCAAACTAGAATATATCTCTCTGACTCAGGGATGGGGGACCTCTTTGGCTCTGCAGGATGAGCTTTGTGCACCAAATTTGACAACAGGGACGTGGGTGGCGCTGTGGTCTAAACCGGTCTTGGGCTTGCCGATCAGAAGGTTGGCAGTTCAAATCCCTGCAACAGAGTGAGCTCTCGTTGCTCTGTCCCAGCTCCTGCCAACCTAGCAGTTTGAAAGTACACCAGTGCAAGTAGATAAATAGGTACGACTGCGGCAGGAAGGTAAACGGCATTTCTGTGCGCTCTTGTTTCCGTCACGGTGTTCCATTGCGCCAGAAGCAGTTTAGTCATGCTGGCCACATGACCTGGAAAGCTGTCTGTGGACAAATGCTGGCTCCCTCAGCCTGAAAGCAAGGAATGCCGCAACCCCATAGTCGCCTTTGACTGGACTTAACCGTCCAGGGGTCCTTTACCTCCTTACCTACCAGATTTGACAGTCAAATCACCTGATGTCAGCTGGCACTTCAATACACATTGTGAGGTGGTGTTAAAAGGAAGAGCTTCCCCCCCTCCATTTTGGCAGGGGAGTTCATGGAAACCCCTTATTGACTAACTTTTGTTATCTCACCCTCCCTTGCTTGCTGTTATCAATGCAATGCAGTTGATCCACATCTTACGCGTGGATTACATTCTGTAGATGGCGCGTATACAAAAAAACCCATGTAGTCAAACCACCCCTTGGAACGGCCCCCATGCAAGCGATCTTCCTTTCCAGACCCAGCATGCCAAATTGGTCTTCCCCACAAGCAAGGCAGGGAGCTTTTAAGCTCTCCGCCTTGCTTACTGTGGCTCTGGGAGGCTCTTGCAAGATCTCACGAGGCCACCCAAGATCTTGTGAGAGCCTCCCAGAGCCCGGTAAGCAAGGCAGCGAGCTTAAAAGCTCTTTCCATGCTGGGAAAACCCTGCGCAAAAAGAGCTTTTAAGCTCTCAGCCTCCTGTGCATTTGATTTGTGCAATTTCAACCACATAAAGTTGAAATCGCATAAGCTAAACACACGTAAGTTGCAAGATGATTGTATATACCCATGGTGATTGTAATTCTATGGGTGCTAGCTCTTGTGCAGCCAAAACAGCAGTATCCAAGAAGGAATAGGAGGCTCAGAGGTGCCCCAAGGTATGCGGTGGGAGGGGGGGAATTATATATGAAACCCGAGGAAGGGTGGAAGTTCCCAAAACAGACCAATGAGGATTCTGACAGGGTTGGTGATTTGGAAAACTGAGGGTAGGGAATCATAGACTCTTAGAGTTGAAAGGAACCCAAGGGTCATCTAGTCCAACCCACTGCAAGGGGGGTTTCCTGAAGAGCAACACTCCATGCTGCAATGCTATGTGCAGTGCCCACTTGTTTCACCCAAAGCAGATCCTCAGACCATCCACTGGACAGTACAGTGGTTCTAGCAGATCACCGTGCAGACACAGCTAGCATACAGGGTACACGTTGCCTAACCTCTGACAGCAAGCCATGCTTTGGATGTAACAGGAAACGGGTTCAACAAGCCCTAGAAGTCTTCCTTTACAGTGTGAAAGAAAAGCAAAGGAGGACGGGAATATGGAGCATGTGAGCACAATGTTTGCTCTTGGTTCAATAAGACACCACTGGATATACATGCTGAAATGGGATCATTATGCCCTGAACTGGGCTACTATGAATACTGTTGTTATCCAGACAAAGGGTTGCCACCGACATTAGTCATATTTGGAGTAGTTAAAATCAATGGACATGGCTAACTTAGGTCCATTGGTTTCAGTGGTCTACTCCAAGTAAACCTTAGTTGGATGCAACACAAAGTCTGAACAGGAAGTCTTTACCTTCCTTTAGGGAGAAGCCAATGGCAGACTTAGGTGGGCAGAGTCACCCTAAAGCTCAGAAACTCTTTAGCACTTAAGAAGCACTTTGACCTGTGGCCCTGGTGGCTCACCACATAAGGCAGCACCACACAGATCCATGGGCTTCTAGTTGCATATGGAGGTAGGGGGTTCAGATCCCACTGCTGACACCATGTAGAATTAACAAAGAGCCAGCACACCATGTTAGGAAGGGCAAAACATGCTAGCAACAAGCTCTAACCTTCATGCATTGTGCCACTCATTGCCCCTTGTTCTTTTACAACTAACATCACACTAGGATCAGTAAGGTAAAGGTAAAGGGGCCCCTGACCATTAGGTCCAGTCATGACCAACTCTGGGGTTGCGGGGTTCATCTCGCTTTATTGGCCGAGGGAGCCGGCGTACAGCTTCCGGGTCCTGTGCCCAGCATGACTAAGCCGCTTCTGGCGAACCAGAGCAACACACGGAAACGTCGTTTTCCTTCCCGCTGGAGCACTACCTATTTATCTACTTGCACTTTGACGTGCTTTCGAACTGCTAGGTTGGCAGGAGCAGGGACAGAGAAGCAGGAGCTCACCCCGTCGCAGGGATTCAAACTGCCGACCTTCTGATCAGCAAGTCCTAGGCTCTGTGGTTTAACCCACAGCGCTACCCACGTCAGTAGCTCGCCACAAAATTGCTGATTCCTGTGGGTTGTAGATGGAACCCTGTATGGGGTGTGGGTTATCTATTGCTGATGTGGCTCAGTGTCCGGGCACAGAACCCCTTTCCCTCTGCATGGAAGCAATTCTTGTGATGACGACACCGGGGGTCCCAACATCATAGCCATTACCAGCGATTCCCCCTCTGCAGATTTTGTTGGCGGGAGAACACATAGCCCGGTAGCAGGAAAGCATTGGGGATCAGCAAACAACATAAAAACCTGCATGGAAGCATTTAATTAACAAAAGGAAAGTAAACAAAACCACTCAACTCTCCAAGGTCAGTCAATAAACACCGGCAATTATGAGTTGTCATTTGCATAGCATTCAGCGGGAGGAGTCCTTCCCTGAATGCAAAGCACCTCCAGCTGAAGAGCCTGCCCTGAGGATCTTACAATGCAAGGCGGGAGAGCCAAGCAAGGAATGAGACATCATTTTCAACTTGGGGGAAATAATCAGCGTCTTAACAGTGCCCAAGCTCAAAATTCTATAATAGTGTTTTGTCAGTGGCTTCACCCCAACTGTTCAGTTATTTATGCTGTGAGTCACTGATTAATGGGTGCAATTTGAATTGATTGGGTGGCCATCTTACCAAAGCAACGAAGAAGAAGAAGAGTTTGGATTTGATATTCCGCTTTTATCACTACCCGAAAGAGTCTCAAAGTGGCTAACATTTTCCTTTGCCTTCCTCCCCCACAACAAACACTCAGTGAGGTGAGTGAGAAGTGTGGCTAGCCCAAGGTCACCCAGCAACTGCATGTGAAGGAGCGGGGAATCGAACCCGGTTCACCAGATTACGAGTCCACTGCTCTTAACCACTACACCACACTGGCTCGCATAGTCAACATTATTGGCTTGGCCAAATTGCCACAACCCAGCCTCTCGGAGGTGCATGAGCATGACCTTGAGGTGCATGAATCTGACTCAGAACTCCACCCCATGAGACTGACCAAGGCACAGGGAGCTGTGCCTTAGAGGGAGGCTCTGCCCCCAAGGCCAGGAAAGTAAGCCTATATAATAAGATGTGGTCCTGCCGTATGTTGGCAGGGCTTGAATGTCATATTGCCGTATGTTGGAGTGCTATGGTTCAAAGGATGGGCTGCCGGTCAGGGATGTTGCAGAGTAGGCTTTTGTCTCACCTCAAGCTTAAACTGGATCCTTTAGTTCACAATATCAGCTCTTATGGGTTGCAGCAGAAGCAAGGAGGAAAAGGTGAAAGAGAAACCAAACTCATGACTCAGAAAGGCCACCCATTTTCCTGGGCCTAGATCCATCAACTTCCTTGTGGCTTTTCTCAGCCACTTACTCCAGCAAGGGAAGAAACTTATGGGCTCCTTTAGATGGGACGCTGTTAAAGTGACCCATGATCCCACTGTTCCATGAAGTCAGCTGATGCCAAATGGCCAATCATATGCTACCGAGAGGTATCAAGGGTTGCAAATCTGCTGACATTCTTCAGTCTAGGCACCTCTTAGCTGGAGGACGACACATGGTCCTCCCTTCTGTGTGCCCAGTCTTCTGGGTTACCTGTCATATCTAACCTATTGCCCTCAGCCTTAGCATTTTTCTCAGAGCATACCCATGGGCAGCTGTTGGGGGCTGAGAAACCAGAAACCAGGAGTTATGCTAGGTGGTGAGGTCCAGCTGATACTGGAGCAACATCTGTGCTTCTTGGGATCTCTCCAAGGTCCTGAAAACTCTACCCATGACTCCCTGGTAACAGTAACCTACTGACTGACTGCTGTAAGCTATAACCTAATGCTTAGACCCTGCTATTTGCTACTATTGTCCTCAACTTGATCCAGCACCAATGCTGGCCTCATCCAGGCTGGTACGGGACAAGCACAGGTCATCTATAAAGTACTATTGAGATAGGAGAGATGGAGTGGATTTGATAAAATGGTGGGGCAAGCAAATTTCTACTTTTCCTAATATGGACTTAGAAGGAAAAGTAAAACTCACTGCTATCTATTTTTAAACTCCATCACAAAGGGGATAATTGAGATGGAGCTTCGTCAAGGAATCCATGCCAGGTTATATCCACACTATTCATTTTACCCAGCACGTTTTTTAAAAAGAAAACCTGTCTGTGGAGAGAAAACAAATGCATCACGAAGGAAGCCACAGATTCTCAATGCCATGCACATCGCCCAGTCTGAGAGTGCAAACACCATCCGTCTTTATTTTGGGGGTGTTCCAGCTTAGTTTTATCATCATAATGGATTGGAAGCAATGAAAGGAGCGGTATTAATACAGGAAAGGAATCTGAGGGAAGCAGCCTCCCCTGGGCATATTCAGGCCAATTCTGGATAGAGCTGGATTGAAAACTCCCTGTCTGTTAAAAACTAGCCTGTCAAGGAAATATCTCCAGGGATTTGTTTAATTTACCTACTTACACACAGAGGAGCATTTCAACTTGCAACTTTCCTGAAGTGATATGGTCCTGCACTACACAGCTCCTTCTGAATATGTAGTTTGGCTCAGGATGGTAGAAGCAAAGATGAAGAGGGGTGAGGACCGATGTGGGACAAACTCAATTCAGTTCACATTTAAAGGCAAACCCGCCATATCCACACTTTCCAGAAAAAAATATGTGAACTGATGATTATTATTAATTTAATTATACCCAACCTTTTTCCTTGACGGGACTCAAGGTGGCTTGAAAAGCAGCCATCTTTTGAAACTTGTGCTTCTCTGAATTTTGCAGCACAGTTGTCCAGCCAAGTCATGCGTGCAAAAATGCATATACTAAGTGCATATACTAAGTGAAGTTTGAATATTCGTCAAAGCAACGTGTAAATGAATTCTACTAAGGAAAATGGCCTTGCAAAAAAATATGTATATTAGGCAAAAGTACATACAAAATTTAGAAGAAATTCAGCTTGAAATGCTGGTGAATTTGCACAAGGCCTTTAAGCAAACAAACCAAAAGTCCAAGCTGGTGTGGAGAGCTAAACCTAATGTAGGAGAAATTATAAACTGAAATTGACAGATTCACCGACCCTAGGCAGGTGTTGGGCAGACAGAGGGCACAGTGGATTGGGCCTGAAAAGACTGATTCACACAGAACCAGTGAGTCAGAATTAGACCTGGAAAGTCATTTCAGTCTAAGCCCCCTGCTGCAAATCCATTGCTAGAGCGCCTGCAGAAAGGTAAGAGGGGCTGGATATTTAAGTGTCAACCTAACTCTTTTCATTTCCGCAATTTATCTTGGGTGTTTGTGCTTATTTATTCCAGAATGTCTTCCTACACAATACTGTATGCACTTAAGGAAACTTACAGCTATTTTAAAAAACAACAAACATAAGCACAACAGCGCCAATTAAAAATAAAGTAGCTGCAGAACACCTTTCTAAGAAAAGGCAGATATACATTTCTTAAGGAAACAAGTCAATGACTGTCAGTAGTTGCTAATAGGAGCATGCTGCTGAATCCCTTTTGTAACTGTTAAGAATCTCAAAAAACAAAACTGTCCTGAATCTTCAGTGGATGTCCATCAGTTCTAGTGTTGTGAGAGACAGAGAAAAACTTTTCTCCATCCACTTTCTCCGTGGTGTGCCTAATTTTATAAACTTCTATTACGTCACTTCTTCCTTGTCCTTAAAACAAAAAACTGCCAAACGCTACAACTTTTCTTCATAGTATGAAGGGTGCGACAAGAGAATTGGACTTCTCAGCGGTGGCTCCCCATTTGTGCAATGTTCTCCCCAGGGAGGTAGGCCTGCTGCCATCCCATCACTGTCTGTTTTTAGGTGCCAGGCAAAAACGTTTTTGGAGCTTAACTCTCACCATATTTTTAGAGAGATGTGACTGATTTAATTTTTCTCTTTTATGCATCTTATTGTATTTCAGGTTGTTTTTATATCTGTTTTAGTGTTTATAAGGTGCTTTGAGTTCATTTGGTGGTGGCAGGGGAGGGGGAGTGACTAATAAATAAAATAAATAAAAATAACTCACATCAGCCCCAGCCAGCAAGTTAGCAAGAGCTATTTGGCCCAGTTCTAAGTCCAGAGACTGAAGGAGCATTCAGAATTGGCATCTCACCAGCAGTCTGAACTAGTTTGTTCTACCACCTCATTCTCCTGCAGAGGTAGACCAGGCCTAAGACCATTAGCCTTATAAAATGTTGCTTCTCTGAGCAACAGTTGAAAGTAAGATTTATTTAAAATTATTTTGTTATCCTTCCTTTCCATCTAGCTGAAACAGCTTGCAAAAAAGGGGGCGGGGTCACAAAGCCAAGGATAAAACCAAATTAAAATGCAATTCAGAAGCACATTAAAAAGAATGTGTGAGAGGAATACAGCAGCACTAAACAGATCTTAAAAAAACCCAACAGCCATCTACCATGAAATGGATTCTCTCAATTAAAGAGAACTTTAATAGATTCCTGTTACTAATGCAGAAATCCAGGTGTGTGTTTTAATAAGGAGGTCAAGCTATAGTATTCCCACTGGGCTACCTTTGAAAGCTGCCAACAGCTCGACTGCTTTTCAGAGGATATAACCTTGATTTCTTAGTGTTGAGTCACATGGTATATTTGCAGCATGTATTTAAATTTTTTAGTCATGTGCTAAGGACAATTTAACAGTTCTGGCTGCCTCACCTCAAAAAGGATATTGTAGAGTTGGAAAAAGTTCAGAAAAGGGCAACCAAAACCATCAAGGGGATAGAGCAACGTTCCTGTAAGGATAGACATTTATAAAATTGTGCATGGAGAAAATGGAAAAAGAAAAGCTTTGCTCCGTGTCTCATAACACTGTGACTCATAGGCATCCAATGAAGCTGAAGATTCAGGACTGATAAAAGATAGTCCTTCACGCAGCTCATAGTTAAACTACGGAATGCGTCATTTTAAAAATGTGTCTTTGTGTTTCCTGTAACACACAATGTTGTCCTACAGACGACACCCAAAGCCAACAATCAGTTAGCTAACACCATTGAAGTCAACACTGCCATGTCATGTATCATGATATGACATGATATACCATGCAACTTCAGCTGCTGCAGAATTTGGTGGCCAGGTTGGTTTGATCATATCACATTGGCCTGACTGCACTGGCTGCCAGTTAGATTCTGGGCCTAATTGAAAGTGCTGGTTTTGCCCTAGAAAGCCTTAAACAGCTCTGGACCGCAATATCTCAAGGACCGCCTCTTTCCATATGAACCTACCCAGACCCTGAGATCATCTTCTGAGGCCCTTCTTCATGTGCCTCCTCCACGAGAGGTCCGGAAGGTGGCAACACAAGAACGGGCCTTTTCTGTGGTGGCTCCCTATTTGTGGAACGTTCTCCCCAGGAAGGTTCACCTGGTACCTTCATTATACACCTTTAGGCACAAGGCAGAAATGTTCCTCTTCAACCTTTGGCTGATTAATATTCTATGGCCTTTTAAATGTGTTTTGGGGTGGTTTGATAGTTTGTTTGTTTTTGTTCTTGTTTTATTACGTATTTAGTGTTTTCCTCTTATATTTTTATGCTGTGAACCGCTCTGAGAGCTTCAGATGAAGGGCAGTATACAAACTAACAATAAAATAAACAAAATCATGGATGGGTGAAGAAGAAACTGGTCCACTATGGTGAATAGGGCTTTGTCCCACCGGCCTCAGTCTGTGCTTGGCAAGCCGCCACCTGCCTACCTTCCTACTTCCATCTAGCCCAGGGGGTTGGACTGCCCGTCACTTTCCCCCTCCTATTTACAGCATTGCCCTTGCAGAACTCAGGTAAGAAGAGGATTGAGATGAAGCTAGAACTAGCAATGACAAACCTAGACAGCATCTTAAAAAGCAGAGACATCACCTTGACGACAAAGGTCTGTATAGTTAAAGCTATGGTTTTCCCAGTAGTGATGTATGGAAGTGAGAGCTGGACCATAAAGAAGGCTGCTCGCCGAAGAATTGATGCTTTTGAATTATGGTGCTGGAGGAGACTCTTGAGAGTCCCATGGACTGCAAGAAGATCAAACCTATCCATTCTGAAGGAAATCAGCCCTGAGTGCTCACTAGAAGGACAGATCCTGAAGCTGAGGCTCCAATCCTTTGGCCACCTCATGAGAAGAGAAGACTCCCTGGAAAAGACCCTGATGCTGGGAAAGACAGAGGGCACAAGGAGAAGGGGATGACAGAGGACGAGATGGCTGGACAGTGTTCTCGAAGCTACCAGTATGAGTTTGACCAAGCTGCGGGAGGCAGTGGAAGACAGGAGTGCCTGGCGTGCTCTGGTTCATGGGGTCACGAAGAGTCGGACACGACTAAACGACTAAACAACAACAACAACAAAACTAGGGGCACCAGTTCTAAAACTTTTCTGGAGGAAAACACCAGGATAGGCCGAACGCACCCTCTGCTTCTTCTGCTACCCAGTCCCCACCCCACCCTGGATAAAGGTTTTTGGTTTTCTCCCCTGCCACAAATGGAGTCGTGTTGCATCCAACTCTGGCGTCTCCATTACCTACATCAGCATGACCAATTGCTCCCAAAAATAATCATGGCATTTAATAAAACAAAAATACCCCCCTTCTATTTTCCACGCAGCTCCTGGCTGCACTTCCCCTTAATAACAGCACTCACTGAACATTTGTCAGGTGCAAACTGCAGCTGAGTGCGAGAGCAGGCAGGCAGCAGCTCTGAACTGACGACCGGCGGGACTCTGGAGACACAGCAGCCAATCAATCTCAAGAACTTACTAAGTGAGAGATGGGATATAATGTAAGCCATTATTCCTTCCTTATGCATGAAAATGAATTATTCAGTAAAGATTTAGACTCCTTTTTATTACCATGTTGAATTTATGCTGCATACAAACCATAAAGGCAGATTGGAAGTTGCCTGTGCGCCTCCTCGCTAAAGCCTGCAGCGACAGGACTTGCGCGGCATTTATTCCTCCGTTCTACCTGGCCCTGTGCATCCAGAGTCACTGAGAGTAGGTTCGGGTCTGGGGGGGTGGGAATTGGACCCCCCCCCCAGCAAGGGTGGCCCAGCTAAAAATATTTACACTGTATATAAAATAAATGCATGATCTTGTTTTTATGTTACTAAAATGCCTTTTATGTGAATTTTAAAATACCTTTTATGTGAATAAAATATTCATACCTGTTGAGAATATTAAGAATGTTAAAACCCTAATGACTAATATCAATAATATGGGCACCCACACGATCGCTGCTGAACTATCCGTGCACTTTACATGTTAAACTTGTACGTGTAACACATCACAATGCGTATCACACAACTTTGTTGTATCCGCATGGTGTTCACTTACGAAAACATGCAAATGTGATTGTACACAGAATCATAAAATTGTGGTTGGAAAGGGACCCCGAGGGTCATCTAGTCCAACCCCCTGCAACTCAGGAATCTCAGCTAAAGTATCTATGATGGGTGACCATCCAACCTCTGCTTAAAAATCTCCAAGGAAAGGGAGTCCACAACCTCCCAAGGGAGACTGTTCCACTGTCGAATTAGCATAATAAGATGAGACTGCACCCTCATCCCGTCAAAGCACAGAAGTGAGTGTTCGTTTGGAGTCTGAAATACTGGAAATGCTCAGTTCATGGCACTGGTTCGCAAGCTGTTATTCAGAATTGTGTGTGCGTTGAACATGAAAACAATTGAGCAATAATGATACCACCGAGAAAGACAAAAACATATGGAAGACAGTCGGGTGCCGGGGTCCTTTCCGGACTGCTGGGAGCTGGTAATTTGTACTGGCTTTCTCTGCTCTCTTGTTGGTCCTGTGTGCCCCATTTGCAATAGGTTGCTGCCATTCCAGCAACTCATGCATTACCTCTTAGAAACAACTTCATATATTGAGTCAGACCATTGACCCTACCTAGCTTAGTAGTGCCTACAATGACTGGCAGCAGTTCTCCAAGGTTTCAGGGTGAGGACACACCCAGTTACACCTGGACATAACAGGGATTGAGCCTGCATGTAAAGCACCAAGGAACACTCTTCCCCCTCTTAACTGATGCAGTTTTAATCTTCCCATTTTAAAGATGGATAGCAGAGTCTGGGACTGCTGAGTACCCAGGCCTTAGCCTTTGGCTGGCTGAATTTAAAGGATGGAGCTCCAGCTCTTTAGGCATCAACCTTTAGTTTAGAGGAAAGGAGAGCAAGAGGAGACTAGCTAGACTAGATGGGCCTTCGCCTTGATCCACCAGGAATCTTCTTATTGTTCGTTGCATTCTGATACCTTCTCACCAGGAGGTCAAATCCATACAGTGTAGAAATCAGGCCTTACCTTTGGAACTCCCATCCACTAGATATCAGAAAGTTGCCAACATTACTTTGTTTGTGGCACCTGCTGAGGGGGGGGGACCCTCCCCTTTCCAACAAGCCTTCAAAGTGAGGAGTTATACCCTAGTGACTAATCTGTATCTGTACTTTCTGCATATGTTGATGTTTTAATTGTCAAATCGCGTTGGGATGTTTTGTAGGGAGCAGTTCCTAAATGGCATAAATAATTCCACATCTCATTTGGCCTTCACAAGTGAGGAAATTCAATCCTCAGTCCATCCCTCATTCACATATAAAGTGGTGGTGGAGCAGGAGAGAATGATATTACTTTAGCAGTGAGATTAGAGTGTAGGTGAGATGATTTTAATTTTTATTGGTGCTCCAGGTAAAAAATGACCTTTACGTCTCTCACTTTTTCTCTCATATCTGGGTAATTATTTTAGGCTTAATTTGTTTGCCCATTCCACCGGTTCAAAGAAGTGCTTAGTGTCATATCCCAGACTTGAGCCGCCTCATGATGACAGTGCTGCAAAGCGGGTTTCTATGGATGTGGGTCGATGGAAGTCTTCATCAGGGATTCTTCCAGAATTTCCAAGTGGGCGTGAGGGACAGAATGATGAAGAACCACCCAAAGAAAGAAAGAAAGGGCTTGTGGGATTTGACACAAAGGGCCTCTTTTGTACTGGTGCGCTAAGCAAGAAGAAGCTTTTATTTCTGCGCCTCTCATCCAGTTAAATTGACTGGAATATTTTAGGTTCAACTGGGGAGAGATTCCATTAATGGCAGTCCCAGGATCACCACAGAGTTTTCTGAGGTAATATGACTGAACCTCCCTCAATTCTGTTTACACAAGAACCCTGACCACCCACTCACTGCTAGGGATGTGGGAGAAATCCAACTGTCTATTTTGACTACCTAATTTGAACTAATTTGAAGTGAACTGAAACAAATCACACTTTTGAGCTGCAGTTCTTCAGCCAAGTAACACATACAACAACAAATACGCATACGCTAAGTGTAAAGTGTGAATATAAAAACATATGTCAGTGAAAATACCATACAAAATGAATTACGGTAGGGAAAATCTACTTTGCAAAAAAATTGTATTTTGGCAAAATTGCATCCAAAGATTTCTATATGGTATTAGGAGAAACTGGCACTGAAATGCCGCTAAATTCTTATGACATTATACTGATATGTGGAGAACGGAACTAAGAGTGGAAGAATGAGAAACCAGAATTGACCTATTTGCCCACATTCGTTGCTACTGAACTGGAATCAGGATGTGAGGCTATGAACTTGAGAGTATAACTTTCTCAAAAGTCAAGCCTTTTCCAGCCAAGCCATTTGTTTCTCTTCATCTCCTTTCCTCTCACTCTCAGAATGAAGGATATTGTGTAAAGAAGACTTGTGTTATAGAGAGCCTTTGTGGGGTGCTATCACTTCTCATTTGTTTCAGGGCTTTAAAGCCAATGTGTCTGGTGCGAATGTATTTTTCCCACCTGTAGGAAGGCCATCTTTCAAGCCTGCTGAAGTCCAGGCTTGACTTGGCATCAGTAGAATTTCTGTGTCTCTCCTCTCATCAGGGTAAACAGACAAAGCTGATGTCACACTTTAGGTTTAATCTGTTTGAGAAATCTAACGGAAGAGAGTTTTATAACTAGGGATGTCAGAAAATTCAGACAAAAATGGAGGGCAAATTGCTGGTGTTTGCTTATTCATCAATCCGGTGAATACAATCGGCATTCACTGTTGTTATTACTTTTAGTCTGCAAACAAAAAGCAATTGATTATGTTCCCCCCATTTGCATTGTTTCCTTTGCACTGAACTGAATGGGATGGAATAATTTAATTGACATTATTAATAACATAAGTAATGTAAGTTCCATAACTTTATGACAGTGGAGAGTAGGACGAATAACATGGTTTTTGACAGAAGGTGAACAGCAGCAGAACAGAAAACTAATCTCCATTCTTTTTACACAAGAGACCAGGCCACACACTGGTGTCCACTGAACTGGATTTAAGAATACATACAGTGGTTGTTAAGTATAATTGTTCAATTGACACTGAAATGGACAATGCCTGGGTGTGTATTGCTAACATTGGGGATTCTTCATGGCAGCATATTAAGAGCTCTCTGAGCTTTAACTAAGTTAATGATTAACTGAGAATGTTCTCTTCTCTAACATGTGAGTGTTTAACCTTATACCACATGATTAAAGTATTCAACTGCAAATCGCCATCATAAAGGGAGTTGCCTGAAAGTCTTTCTCTGGATGCCACAGAGAACAAAAGGATGAGATAATGGCTCTCAATAAGTGGCACAGCTTTAGGCTGTATTGCAGGCTAGTGGAGAGACAGACCTCTGATTTTTGGTCTATTGGAATTATTGTATATTTTGTAAGAAGCTGAGCCTGTGCTGGACATGCACAATATACTGTAAGCACCTATTTTGGATGTATCACTATCGTTGATGTTCTGTTTAGAAATAAGTTCTGCAAGTAAAATTTTGAACAATACTTACAGGGCTGGAGTCCAAAAGGAGTCTGCCTTTATCCATCCATTTGCTTCAAGCTGTGCAAAATTAATATTTGCAATAGTGGTACCATTAAATGTGAACTTTGGGATCAGAGTTGGTGAACCCACAGCCTGGGGGAGTGGAGGGCAAAAAGGATGCTGGACAGCAAGAAGCAATTGACAGTGGTTGCACCAGTCCAGAGGCATTCTGGAGAAATGAAAATGGCAGGTGGCTGGAGCATTTGGAATACTGCTCTGCAGCACGTACCCATCCAGTCACCCAAAAGAGCTAGGGATGGGAAGAAATTCAATCCAGTTCACCTTTAAAGGCAAACCTACCTTATTCACCCTTTCCAAGAACTGAAACACAGCCATCAATTGAATTTTGAAATTATCAAAATGTTGTAATACAGTTCTCCAGCCACATAAGTCAAGTATAGTGTACTAAATGTGTACACTAAGGTAATATATGCATTAAAATATATATATTAGTGAAGATTACAAACCAAAAAAAGTATGTAATGGAAAATTGCTTTGCAAAAATAACTGCACTAAAATGCTTTGCCACCATAGGAACAGGTTATTGTGTTCAGTTCATGTTTCTGGGAGTGGGAACAAAACTAAATTCTACGCTATAATATTGTCGCAATTCTAACTTCTAAAAGAAGAGTTTGGCAACTCCCTTTCAACTTTGTCATTTATAACAGACTAAAAGCATTTCTGGCTCTGCCTGAAAAATAGTCAAAGGTTTTGCCTCCACATCCTGCCAGCACCAGGTATGAAAGACTGAAAGAAAGAAAAAGAGAGCAAACCCCGAATGACCAGACTTGCAGAAGAAATAAGGCAGTAAACTCCATCAGTACTTAAATTTGGCATAACTGCCGTGAGGCAGCTCCTTATCAAGAACTGTTCCCAGGCTAAAACAGGAACACTTAAGCTTTTCTGAGGATGTTAGGAAGCTTCTAATCCCTTCCGCAGGTGGAGGGAGGCCAAAGGGCTTGGATTACGCCAGGAGGCAACCAGAGAGACAATGCAGGAGGATTTCCACTAACTTTCCACTCCCAGTTGGTTCTGCAGCTTGTTAGTTTCGTGGTTCAGAAGGAAACAGGCATGTGCTTTGTATTGTGCATTCATGATCTGTGCTCATGATGTTATCGGGACACCACTGGCGTCATCTAGCCAGTAGTGTGGCAAATTCAGAAATGCAGGTTTCATTCATGAAAGTCCAGCCACACACTGTCACAACCACTACCACTTCCAAGATTATAATTATTTTATAAGATTATTGTATAATTAGTGGTGCATTGTAGTGATCAACGCAGATCTCTGTGTGTTACCTTTCAACTATATCTTCTGTCTTCTGTGCAAACAAGCAGATTATTTGGAGAGTTCCAATATCTTATTTTGGAGTGACTTCAGTTGTGTTTTCTTTGAAGTCCCATCGTACGTAACAGAAATTACACACCGTCATCTTGAAATGGAAGTACCTTGTGCTTTCAGTGTCCCTAAACGTTTAGCTCTGAAGCAGGGGGAACAACTCCTTCTTGGTGTTCTACCCTCATGCCTCCTCCAGAGTGATTCTAGGAGCCCATCCTCAGAGAGAGAGCCAGTGTGGTGTAGTGGTTAAGAGCGGTAGTCTCGTAATCTGGGGAACGGGGTTCGCGTCTCCGCTCCTCCACATGCAGCTGCTGGGTGACCTTGGGCCAGTCACACTTCTCTGAAGTCTCTCAGTCCCACTCACCTCACAGAGTGTTTGTTGTGGGGGAGGAAGGGAAAGGAGATTGTTAGCCGCTTTGAGACTCCTTAAAGGGAGTGAAAGGCGGGCTATCAAATCCAAACTCTTCTTCTCTTCTTCTTCTTATCCAACTGACCTACTTTCACTCTGATTGGTTCCAATTGGCACAGAGGGTGGAAAGACTCCTTTTTTGTGGCTGAAACGATCCCCTTTCATGCAGACTGGGTGGCTCTAGGAGGCAGGAGGCAGGCTCCCTGCTGGGACCCTGCTGTAGAAATAGTAAGAAGTCTAAAAACCCCAAGACTCTGGAACAATGCACCTCTGCATCATTATTGTTGACAGTGGCTGGCAATGGCTTTGCACTAGCTGCCTACCTGCTATGGGGCCAGGTTCAAAGTTTACGTGTTAATACACAAAGCCCTGAACAACTTTGGTCCAGGAAACCTGAAGGACCACCTGAGCCCTTTTGTCCCAGGTTGATCACTGAGATCATCTGGAGGAGTGCTCTTAGTTGTCCCCTGTGTTATAAAGGTCCAACTGGCCTCAACCAGAAGCCAGATATCTGCAGTTGCTGGTCTCGTGCAATGGAACACTCTTTCAGCAGAGATTTGGTAGGCACCCTGGATTTTGGCTTTCCAGTGTCTCTTGAAGACAGGCCTGTGCAGTTGCATAAAATGTTCTTGATTAGCCAGTCATTTTGATTATTATTCTGTATTTTTAAAAAATGCTTTTTTAATGTTGCTGTTTCATGAGACAGCAGTATTTTAAAAAAGCCTTTTAAATAAATGTAATTTAATTTAAAGCAACAAGACTATCTTAGGCTCATTCATTTCTGTGGTTTTACTATGAGCAGAACTTTGCTGGATACAACCCTAAGGGGCTGTCTTATTTATTTTATTAACGGTAGAGGCGGGAGTTGCTCTCCCAAAAAGAGAATGTGCAAGACTAGTAAAATGCAGGGTTATTTGGCTGGAGTTTAAGCCAAGCAACCACCAGCACATTATGTATTTTGAAACAGTTAATGACTTCTTTTCAGTAGGAAGCAAAAAAGAAGAAGACGAAGTGTCCATCAGGAGCGACAAGGACTTGTCATTTTGAGTTTGTGGAATCTGCAAATCAAAGGTGATGATGAAATAGCTGCTCCCAGCAAAGTGATAAAGGTAAATATATACACACATTTCTCATTTTTAAGGAAAAATACATTACAATGCAACAGGAAGCAGGTGGCCCAAGATTTAGTGGAATGCCAAATTGCCAATCATTTTTATACCTCTGTCGTTCAAATTGCAATAATGTGCTGAATTGCAAAATTGGCTGGGCTGATGTGGCTTTTGCTTATTAAAATACAAGTACCGGGGAGATGAACATTCTGCGGTTTCTGATGCATCGTTGGGAGATGGGAAAAGGCTTGGAGAAGGAAATCAAATGGAATGAAGGATAAAAACAAGACAGGAGTGAAATTTGGGAGATACGGTTCTGAAAACGTCAAGGACCAGATAACAAAATGTTACCTGCTTAGTATAGTGAATAACACATTCAGTCAGGTGCAATCATCTTCTGCCTGTTGGTCAGTTAGGACCTCAGGCCTGGCTGGTCCAACCATTTAGGGAGAGGTAAAGTGCAGGACGGAGGGACGTGGGTGGCGCTGAGGGTTAAACCACAGAGCCTAGGACTTGCTGATCAGAAGGTTGGCGGTTTGAATCCCCGCAACGGGGTGAGCTCCCGTTGCTCGGTCCCAGCTCCTGCCAACCTAGCAGTTCAAAAGCACGTCAAAGTGCAAGTAGATAAATAGGTACCGCTCCGGCGGGAAGGTAAACGGCATTTCCGTGCACAGCTCTGGCTCGCCAGAAGCGGCTTAGTCATGCTGGCCACATGACCCGGAAGCTGTACGCCAGCTCCCTCGGCCAATAAAGTGAGATGAGCGCCGCAACCCCAGAGTCGGCCATGACTGGAACTAATGGTCAGGGGTCCCTTTACCTTTAAAGTGCAGGACAATTCCCTAGGTGAGTTGAGGTGGCTACTTCAGGCAACTGATTTCAGGCATCATTTTAAAAAGCAGCAAATGTTTCTTCAATTAATTGATTACTGTTGCATTTTTACTGAAGAGGCAGCTGCGTGGGATTTTCTGTTCCAGGTGCCAAAATAACTTGACTGGCCTTGGGTACTATTCGGGATGTCAGGGAATTCCAACAGAAATAGAAAAAGGAATAGAAATTGGCTGGCGTTAACTTATTTGCTCCATGTCCAGAACAGAAAGCAGTCCAGCAAAGATAATTGGTATCCACTGTTTTTGAAGTTTTCCGTTTGCAAACGATACGCAACTAATTACTTTTTATACTGCATAATAATCGGTCACACAGAACATAGGAAGGTTCCGTATGCAAAGTTGGAGCGTTTTTTCCATCTAGCCCATACTAACTGGCAACATCTCTCCAGGGTTTCAAGCAGACCTACCTGGAGAACATGGTACCTTCTGCATGCAAAGGGGGGGGGGGGTGTTTTGCCACTGCACTATGACCCTTCTGCATCTCATGTATATGTCTTACATAGTCTGAAACCTGGGATGGGGAAATTATCTCCCCCTCTCAGTGGGTGTCCCTGCATATTAGATAGGAACTCCAGGTTGAAATCTGGCTGCTTTAAAGATGTCCATAACTCTCTGGTGCTATAGCATTATTCTCATTCCAAGAGAGGTGCAGGGAGGTCTGCATCCCCATCGCCCTGCATCTATTTCCCCACCCTGCTGCTATGCCCTGCCTTTTACGCATTTCCACAAGATGCTTCCAGGCAAGCCAACTCACCATTGGTTAGAAAACCTTGGCCAACTTGCAGCCATGTGGTACTCAGTGTGTCTCCGTAAAGAGACATTTTTCTCCCTGAAACAGGCAGCCATTACGCAGCGTGACAGGCACATAACTCTTTTTTGGATGAATAGATTCCTTAATCTACGATTTTTACAGCCCTATTTATATATAAATATGCTCCCCTTATAAAAAGGGTACGCGCATGCAAAAAATAAAACAAAACACCAAAGCTATTTCTTCATAAATGTGATACCCCCGATAAGAGGGTGAAAACATGATGTATGTAGGGATTGTGTCCCCCCCCCCACCATCCTGCGTCTGAAAAATTATTGCATGATTCATTAATCCTCTTCTCTGTTCCCACCCAAAGCATCCCCCCTCCTCTCTCCTCCTGCTCCCCACCTCAACGCAGCAACATATAAATAATCATTTCTCTATCATCCACGCCAGGTGTCAAAACTTCTGCAAAGTCATTCCAAGAACAGGCCTATCGAGGTAGGCCAGGAAAGGAGGCTGTTTTAGGTAAACACAAACATTCGGAAATACAGTACAGAATAGCAGATTATGTCTTTTTTGTCACAGTGGCAAAGGGTAGGGGGAACCGGCAACAACAATTTTTGGGATTAACAGATTTTAGAGAAGGGGCCGTAGCTCAGTAGGTAGAGCATCTGCTTTGCGTACTTAAGTCTCCTGGTTCAATCCCCAATTGTATATCCAGGTAGGGCTAGGGGAGACTCCCTGCCCGAAACCCTGCAGAGCTGCTGCCAGCCAGTGTAGACAATGCTAACCTAGATACACCAAGGATCTGACTCAGTATAAGGTAGTTTCCTTATGTTCCTATGTTCTGTAATCTATGATTTTGCAGTCCCACCTGTGTATAAAGGTAAAGGTAAAGGGACCATTAGGTCCAGTCGTGACCGACTCTGGGGTTGCAGCGCTCATCTCACTTTATTGGCCGAGGGAACCGGCGTACAGCTTCTGGGTCATGTGGCCAGCATGACTAAGCCACTTCTGGTGAACCAGAGCAACACACGGAAACGCCGTTTACCTTCTCGCCGGAGCAGTACCTATTTATCTACTTGCACTTTGACGTGCTTTCGAACTGCTAGGTTGGCAGGAGCAGGGACCGAGCAACAGGAGCTCACCCCGTCATGGGGATTCAAACCGCCAACCTTCTGATCGGCAAGCCCTAGGCTCTGTGGTTTAACCCACAGTGCCACCCGCATCCCCCACCTGTGTATACAGATCTACAAATACAATCTAAACTCTTTACAATTTTTGTTGGCGTATGTCTCAGGAGACAATAGAGGAGCGCGCCTCTGGGGGTGAAGTCAAACCATTGGAAGGTTACAGAACCTGCTGCGGCTGTAGAGACAATGCAGAAGAGACACGCAACTGTAGTACAAAATAATGACTTATTAAAAACGTTGCTATTCCATGAATGTGTTAGCAAAGACACCGGCCACTAACCACCCCCTCTCAGACTTAACTACCTCTCAGAGCTGTTGTTAAGGATAAAATGGGGCAGATGCGGGGGGGGGGGGGTTGGAACTATGTACAATAGCATCACCGAAAGGGAGGGCCAGAGAGGACATGTGGTGACCAGGTGTGTCTTCTCAGTCTGGGCAACTTCATGGCCCCTGCAGGGGTCTCCTTTCTTAGGCTTCTTCATCTTTAAGCTGTCTCCCCAAATTTCTGATGTATCGTGATGAAGGCCTAAAGCAGGGGTAGGGAACCTGCAGTCCTCCAGAAGATGTTAGAACTAAAACTCCCACCATCCCTAACCAATGGCCCTGCTGGCTGGGACTGATGGGAACTGGAGTCAAACAACATCTGGAGGGTCACAAAACACCTTTGGGGGCCCTGGCCCCCAAACCCTTTTCCTTCACGGTGCAGGCCAGATTGGGGCAAAGTTTCATCCAATGCAGGCCAAGGCCAAGACAGTCTTCTCCATCTGCCACTACTTTCACTAGGCTCTTTGACTAAGCTTTAGTAAACATTTGCTTGCTGGTGAAATCAAGAGGCTGAAAAGTCCTCAAAGAAATCCCTCAAGCAAACTTTTCTGAAAAGTTCCTTCTTTTCTGCTCTTTAGACAGTAAGTCTATACATTTATAACCCAGCTGCCTTTTGACACAAGATCTGCTGGTTGCAATTTTAATTTTGCTGTTTGTTGGGGAGAGGTTGTTCTTATGAAACTCTGACTTTTGGATGGCTTAACTACTGCCATTTTTATCATGGGCATGGGTGCACTGTTTTTAAATTATTTTTGTTTGATGTACTTTTAATTAAACAGAAAAGCAAGATATAAATAATAAAATAAACAACTTAGATAATTATTATTTTTTATTTTTAAAAAACCTAAGTAAATGAGAAGGAATTTATTCCCTTTTCCTCAAATTTTCTTCAAGATACTGCAAAGGAAAAAGGAGGTGGCACAAGAGAATTGAAAGTCCAACATAACAAAGACACCAAGGTTGTGAAGATTAACTTTTTAAAATGTTAATTCAGAAGAACAAAGGCCTCAAGACGTGAGATGAAATGAGAAAGATTCATTTTGGAGGATGCGAGGGACGCTGGCAGGCTTGCGCTGACCAGCGACAGGAGAGGCAGCCTCGATTTGATAAGCAGATGAGCAAAAATTGTGAATACGAGGACGGTGCTGATGGGGAAAATATCGAGGGGGATGGCAAGAGATGGAAAGGTGGAAGAAACAGCTGTGCACAAGGAGAGACACATGAGGCATTATGGAAAAGAGAAGGTCATTATGATCCATGAAAAGCCTCAAAAGAAATAGTGGCTATGGGAGAAAAGTGGAGGATTGCTGGGGAGACCAGATGTTTCCACGCCAAGACAATGATAGAACAGTAATTACAAAGAGATAGAGCATCCTTCAGACACACAGGGGGGGCGGGGGGAGTGGGGGGGAGAAAGGAGAGGTGCTTGTCTGGAGGCCTGGGTAAAGGATGCAGCAATAAGCACACATCCCTAGCTATTATTGCACAGGTGACAGGCAAATGGGGGGAAATAGATGCTTCTCTACGTAAAATGAAGATGTGGAACCACTCCAAACTGGTGGGTTTGGGCAAGTGCATTCAGCAACATGTAAATACTGTCAGAATAGTGGTGCATTTATACTGGACTGTCCACACACCAGCTTTGTAAGTTGTTCCGCAATGCTCATTGCAGTACAGTGGTACCTCGGGTTATAGACGCTTCAGGTTACAGACGCTTCAGGTTACAGACTCTGCTAACCCAGAAATAGTACCTCGTGTTAAGAACTTTGCTTCAGGATGAGAACAGAAATCGTGCTCCGGCGGCGGCAGCAGCAGCGGAGGCCCCATTAGCTAAAGTGGTGCTTCAGGTTAAGAACAGTTTCAGGTTAAGAACAGACCTCCAGAACGAATTAAGTTCTTAACCCGAGGTACCACTGTATTGCCATCTGGAGGGGCACTCTTGCACAGGTAAAAAGCAGTCCTTTGCGCAGGGCACGGTTAAACTACGGAACGGGCTCCCACAGGAGGCAGCGATGGCCACCAACTTGGATAGCTTTAAGAGAGAACTGGACAGTTCATGGTGGAGGCGGCTACTGATGATTATGGTCGGAGGCAGTAATAATTCTGAAAACCAGTTGCTGGAAGCCACAGGTGGGGAGAGCACTCTTGGGCTCAGGGTTGTGGGCTTCCCCTAGGGGCACCTGGTTGGCCACTGTGAGAACAGGATGCTGGACTAGATGGGCTGCTGGCCTGATCCAGCAGGACTCTCCTCATGTTCTCTATAGTGCAACAAAAAGTGAACAAAAATACAAACACTTGTGTGCAAAAAGTTACAGGATTTCAGCAGGAAGCCACAAGACACGCACAAAGTAGTATGTCCACCGCCAACAGTATTGAAACTGGGATTGGGTGTAATTGCCCCAATATCATCGTGAGCAAATGCATAATAAAACAGGACAACTGGAGAGGTCTGTAATGGCATTACAGTGGTACCTCGGGTTAAGTACTTAATTCGTTCCAGAGGTCCGTACTTAACCTGAAACTGTTCTTAACCTGAAGCACCACTTTAGCTAATGGAGCCTCCTGCTCCTGCTGCACCGCCGGAACACAATTTCTGTTCTCATCCTGAAGCAAAGTTCTTAACCTGAAGCACTATTTCTGGGTTAGCGGAGTCTGTAACCTGAAGCGTATGTAACTTGAAGCATATGTAACCTGAAGCGTATGTAACCCGAGGTACCACTGTATTAGTACTACAGTAAGAAAAAAGGGACCATCACAATTGGAGAACGGGGTGCGATAAAAATAGGGATGGCGGAACTAGGGATATGTTTACTGAAACAAAGTCATCCTTTGAACTGGATGTGGTTCTTTGGATGCAAAGTCTACATTAGATTTGAAGAACCATGTGATGGAGGGCCTTGGCACATGTCGTAGTCTATTATTCCTCATCCTCACACCTGAAAACTTAGTTGACAAGTGTTTCCTTATGCAAAGATGGCCGAACTAGAAACTGGCCGCGTTTGCACCTCGAAGGAAAACCTGATCATCTTGCCAGCCTAAGTGGCTGCGGCCGGACCTCCATTTATGATGCTCTTCTGAGCAGAAACAAATATTTGCTTATACTACTTAACCATAAGGAACTGTTGTCTTCATTAAAGGGCTTCCACGCATCCCTGCTACTGAGCTGCTGAAATGTTTGCTTTAACTTGGTTAATTAATTGATTAAAAGCAAGACACAATCAGCTGGGGGGGGGGACCCTTTTAATTGGTGGGCAGACATAAAACAGAGACAAGGGAAGAGTTGCCACATCAGCAACATAGATTTAAAGGAGTGCCATACAACTTTTAACAGTCATTGCACACACACACCAAAGAATCCTGGGAACTGTAGTTTATAAAGGGCACTATGAGTTGCCAGGCAACCCCTATTCCCCTCACAGAGGTATAATTCTTGGATTTCCCTGAGAAGACAGATTGATTGTTTAATCACTCTGAAAATTGTAGCTCTATGAGAAGAGAAGGAGTCAGGGGACTCTTGCACCCTTAACAAATTACAGCTCCCAGGATTTGGGGATGCAATGGCTTTTAAAAATGGTACCACAATGCTTTAAATGTATAGTTCAGGTGTGGCCAGTGTTCTCCCCCACTCCTCACCGCTCAAAACAGGGATGGCCCAAGGCATTTTGATGCCTGAGGCAAAGGACCTGATTCCATCCCCTCCAAATTCCTCGTTCAGAAGCCAACCAGAGCGGCAATTGAATCTAATTTCGACACTGACTACCATAGGGGCAGCAAGTTAGCTCTGAGAGTGTAGGGCAGGCTATAAAAGGGCAAGGCTGGCCCTAGCATTGGACAGAGTGAGGCAACCGCCTCAGGTGACAAATGTTGGAGCACGCTCTCCTCCAAAACCTCACAGCCACTCCTTGCTCTCCGACATTTGCTGCCTGAGGCAGTTGCTTCACTCTGCCCAATGTTAGGGCCAGTTTTGCCCAGGAATTTAAAGCAACACTGAATTGCCAAACACAGGGTCAATCTTCATGTTTGCAAACTGTTATCCTGGTGACACAAGCCAAGCTTGAACTCAGAAATCTCTACCTGCTTCTGCTTCTTCCTTTGTCCTTTCCTTCTTAAGTGATGCTAACTTTTAGATTCCTTCCTTCCTTAGCTGACAGATATAAATCAAAATAACCTGTACATGTCATATCCCAAAGGGGAGAAAAAGTTTTTTGTGATGCATTATGCCTTTAGAGCCTCAATAGCTTCCTTTCAAGTGGTGTTTTTGTCAGTGTCAAAACACTGATGCAAATGCTTGCAGACCCTGGCCTATGTCTAAGATATAAATAGGCTAGGAGGGAACAGGGAAAGAAAATAAAGATACCATTTAATTTATCATTACTATTATTCTTATGGCACTTCAGAAGAACCAAAATGTAGGTGAGTGGTTGTTTTTTCTGCAAGCATGAGTTCAACGATAGCATTAAAGATATTTCAGCATCTAACATGGGGGGGGGGGAGGCAAAATTAATATCTGCTCCAAGATCAATAAATATGGTGGGCGGGGGATTCCTTGCCAAGTTTACCAGTGTAAGTCTGCTTGAAGTGAATGGAAATTCAATCTCTTTCATTTCCATGAAAGAGATGGGGAATCTCAGGCCTGGATCCAAATCCAAGTCTTTCTATACAACCCCTACGACTCTCTCCCAGAACACACCCCTCACCAGCCTTGCTTTGCATCCTCCTTGAGTCTTTTTGCCAGGCTGGAATATGTCTTTGGAGGTCTGATAATGCCTCTTGCTTGCCTCGATGGAAGACAGAAGTGTGTGTGTAGAAACCAGCCTACTGCACAATAGTAAAATGTACAGTGGTACCTTGGTTTATGAACTTAATCCGTTCTGGAAGTCCGTTCTTAAACCAAAGCGTTCTTAAACCAAGGCTTGCTTTCCCATAGCGGCGGGGGACTCAATTTACAAATGGAACACACTCAACAGGAAGCAAAACATGTTCTTATTCCAAGGCAAAGTTCACAAACCAAAACACCTACTTCTGGGTTTGCAGCGTTCTTAATCCAAGTTGTTCATAAACTAAGCTGTTCTTAAACCAAGGTACCACTGTACACTCATTTCAGGGGGGAGTAATACAAAGGTCTCTAAAATTATTATTATTTATTAAATTTGTATACCACCCTATACACCCAGGTCTCAGGAAAAAATGAATCAGAAACAGCATTAAAAATTTCTGAAGTAAAGCAAACTATTTGAACCCATCTTGTTTCCTTTTAAGGAAACCGGCCTTTAGTTTAGTAGCAAACAAAACTTTGACACTTTGCCCCCAGAGAATTATATCCTACTGACTTTTCCTCAGAGTAGACCTACTGAAATGGCTAGACTGAGGTTACTCATGTCCATTACTCTCTGAATAGTACTAGCATTGGACAAAACCAAATTGCCTATTATAAAAATAAGTTGCAATACAGCTTATACATACAAACTGCACCCTCTTCCTTTATTGCAACAGAAAATACTTTCCTGAATCTTTTTATTTTGTAAAAGAAACTCCTAGAATGAATCTATATATTTTTTCAACTGTGTAAGAAAAAATGCACGTCAAGATTTTATATACGCCAGATTTCTTGAGTCGTCTTACACGCAACTGAAACAAGCGAGGAGCAAAGCATTCACTGTGATCCTGTCTTGTTTCAACAAATCATTGTTTAAAAGTAGTCCACGTTCCCAGTACAAAAGCAATGAGAAATTCCGGTTATTTTAAACCAGGAAGCGGATACTCCTAATCTCCTCATGGCCACAGCAGAACTGGGGCAGCAGGCAAAAAAACACGTGGGCCAGAAGTTTGAACAAGCTGATTCTTGCAAAGTTAAAACTGCAGGTTAGCATTACATTCAAACCAGACCGCTATCTGATATAGTAGGTTGGGAGAAAGCCAGACCATTTTGAACAATTCCCGTTTTTATTTTCTTTAAGCACAGGCACATGTGCCTTTGATCCATCTATGTTAGTGTAATCTGCACTGACTGGCAGCAGCTCTCTAGGGTTGTAGACAAGAGGTCTCTGCCAGCCCTACCCGGAGAAGCCACGGCTGAACCTGGGACCTTCTGCATGCAAAGCAGATATTACAGCTCATCCCCAAAGGAAACTTAGATCATCGGGCAGGGGAGGAGAGCTAAAAGGTACATTTGCCTATGGCTACTATGTAAAAAGAATGAACACAAATGATGCTTTAAAAAAAGGGAAATAACAGCACACAGTGGTACCTTGGTTTACGAACTTAATACGTTCTGGAAGTCTGTTCTTAACCAAGGTGTTCTTAAACCAAGGTGTGCTTTCCCATAGCAGCGGGGGGACTCAATTTACAAATGGGACACACTCAACAGGAAGCAAAACATATTCTGCTTCCAAGGCAAAGTTCACAAACCAAAACACCTACTTCTGGGTTTGCAGCGTTCTTAATCCAAGTTGTTCATAAACTAAGCTGTTCTTAAACCAGGGTATCACTGTAGTTTCATTCGATCTTGTCTGTGAAGTTGCAAAGACAGAAAGATGCGCAACATCTTTTCTGCCTTTGCCCACACACTGTGGAATGCCCTGTTACTTCCACACATGAAGCAGCAACTGTTAGTTGCTTCAAATGTCTTGCACATCATACATACAGTAATACCAAAGTCAGGCTTTCCCTGAACCGTAAAGTTGGATTTTGTTGTTACTGAATTCCCTTTTTTATAACGCTGTCTTACTGTTTTGGTGTTGCGGTATTTTTGCATACTACTTAGAGGTTAAAATAATAATAGTAAGTGGTTTAGAAATGCTTTTAAATAAATAAACTTAAAAATATCTAGAACCCCTTTTATTTTGATCAGCTAATACAAAAAAAAGCATGTTTCATAATTCTTTAGCATTGCTTGCCATGCTGTTTTCAAATTAGAAGTGTTAAGCAGCAAACTTTCTTAGGAGTCTAACAAAGCACCTTGGAGTGGGGAAAGGTGGAGAAACAGCCACAGTGTGCAATAGCAGCCCACTGCTACTCTCAATTATCTCAGACTAAAACGCATGGGACTAGTATTTGGTAGCTTGTACTGCATCACCATCTACTGACAGGTATCCAGCTGAGCCATATCAATGGGAGTCAGAACTGTGCACCCTTTCACAGGAACTTCAAACGTCTTGTCTTTTGCTTCCTCCACTCCCTCACTTGGCTAATGCTTTTTCCATCAAACAACCACGCTCCCCCAAACCCCACAAAGGCTGCAAATGAGCCCTAGAGTACCCTGTGTTTCTTACTTACTTGGGTGCAGAATCAGGGCCCCAATTCCACAGAGGTTGCTGGTAGGGACTCTGATAGAAAGCAGCTGGAGTTAGCTGCAACTGCAGGGAATTACCATGCATCCTAGTTAAAGGGAAACAGCCTTACATTCAGATTTCTGGAGAGATTTGGTAAACGAATGAGATTTCATCTTTTGTCTGCAAGGTGCAATGGGTGGAGAAGAACAGATTCAGGGAGCTATTATCAATGGACCCACGGCAGATGCCTGCCCCTCCCCTCTATTAATTGCCTTCCACATATATATTTCAAGGCAATGTACGAAACATAATAAAAGCAGCTAAACGAAAGTTAAAAACACTACAGGAAACAATAGCAAATGTATTTTAAAAACCACACAGTACATATAACTAGCCACCCATGGCAGAGGCCCATTCATCCCACTGGGAAAGATTGTCACACACAAAAACGTATTCAATTGTTAACGGAAAGTGCAGAAAGTTCGCATGGGTCATATCTTGATAGGAATGCTGTTACATAAAATGGCGGCAGCCACGCTGATTTTACTGCAGAGTAGGTATTACAGAAAAAATATGGGGGTTGGCTTTTGATGCCCAACTCCCCAAGGGACTGAGTCCCCTAAGTCCATGATCAGATATGAGTGAATGGAGGCAAGATCCATAGGAAGCAAGGCAGATCTTTTTTTCTGTTGCAACAGAGTTCCCCCTCCCCATCCTTGCAAGGAGGTAGGAGAGACCCAAGACCCTATAAAGACTTTGAATACTGTCCACCTTGTAGCCCAAAACCACCCCCCAAAATATCTCCAGCAGAAAATTGAGAGTGTTGCTTCTCTCCTGTCTGCCAGGATACCTGATAATGCCTTACTTGATTGCATTTTCTGGGTAGCCTGGCTATTCCTTTGAGCCTTTAGTTCCTGAATCTCCCTCACATATTGATAGTTTGCTCAGCTTAACAGATACTTGCCAAACTGCATTCAAAACGGGAGGTGTAAGCCCCTACCCTCCAAAGACCATCGGAAAGCTTTTCCTATTTCCTTCCTCCTTGCAGAGAAATATTTGAGGTAAATTTGGGAGAGTCCAAAATGGCTTCAGGAATGCTCTACTGTACTATTTCAAACCCATGGCTTATATACTTACTTACTTACTTACTTACTTACTTACTTACTTACTTATGAATGTGTGTTTGCCTTGTACATTATGGACCTTTATTCTATATCTGAGACCTTCGAATTCTTACAGTGATGGCTTCTGAAAGGAGAAACTCTCCTGCAGGCCACAGCAACCCTTCTGGGTAAAGAAGGGCCTAACCCTGTGGAGGTTTGCTCTGTAGCAGGAGCTACATGACAACTCAGCCAAAATGGCCTCATCCCACACTCTCCTCTGGCTTCTCTCAGGCCTGAAACTCTCCAGTAGTTTGATCCTTCCAGCTTGAACACAACCATCTTGTTCCCCCCTCTCGGCCTTGCTTACCTGCTGCCTTGGCTGGCCTCTAAAGTAGAGCAGGAAAAGATGGCTGTTTGAAGGCTGACGGGCCGGTCATCTCCTCAGCTTGGGTTGGGAATGGAGGATGTTTGAGAGCCAGAGCGGCCTTGGTAACTGGAAGGACGGAGGTGGAAAGAGGAGCCAGAAACTAGGCAGCTACAGGCAAGCTGGATACAAAATCCAAACTTAAGTTGTGGAAGGTAGCGTATGCTGTCTGGGTCAGGGTATTATTTAGGGCTTTAGGCAAATGTAAACTTGATTTGTTCTCTCTCTCTATAGGGTGTCGAACGGAAACACTGGCCACGTTCGCACCCTTTACGTTCAATGCACTTTTGCCATGCCTTTCCACAAAGGATTCTGGGAACCTGTAGTCTGCTAAGAGCGCTGAGAGTAGTCAAGAACAATGCCTTTTTGGGTATATATATAAAAAGGAGGCACCAGTACTCAAGTGCTGAGCACAAAATGGCTGCCACACACAGCAAAACAAGAAAGGTGTGCTGGTACTCTGTACCAATGAGTGCTGTCACACCCGCACAAGCTGCAATTCCCAGATTTCACTGGGAAGAGGGATTTATTGTCAAACCACTCTGTGAGTGAAAATAGGGGTTACCCTGCATCTCTCAGCATCCTTTTAAAATCCAGTTCTTAGGATCATTTGGGGGAAACCTTGGCTGTTAAAAGTGGTGAGATAGGTTTTTTTAAAGAATAGCATGGATTGGGCCAGTACTGAACACTGGACAAGTCAGGCCTCCTTTTTTCAGGAGTTTCTAGGTCCAGGAATTGTTGTTTTTTTCCTTTTTGGAACCAGAAGCCTGTTATTCCCTTTGCTAAGAAGTTTGGAAGCCATCTTTCTAGGGTCCTTGCTAACGGGAACTTCAATTCCCTGATTTCCATACATGAGAATAAGCATTTTAGTAAATCAAGTGGCGTCAGAAGGGCTGGATTTGAAGGCAACACCTCGGCGCTATGAGGTCACAAAATAAACCTCCAAATGCAGCATAAAACCATTAAGTGCAGAGTTCAAAATGGCTGGACTTTTGATTGACAGCTGCTGAGAGTGCGCTTTTGGGGGTGGGGGACAAGTGTTCCTCCCCCCCCCCCATACATACAGGGCCGATGGAGGCTGGCATTTCACAACTGGCAGGAAAACACAAACAAAAATCATTCTTGCCAACCTTAAGATGAAGCAAATATTCTGAGCCTGTGCAGTTTCACATTTTAAACTCACGCAGCTCACTTTTCCTCGCTTCCCACTGGGAGAGCCAGTCACTGGCTCTCATCCTAACCTACCTTACATGGATGTTGTGGCGACACGTCCTCATATCATAGGCATCCAATGTTGGTTCCTTTAACCAGAATCTTTGCACTGCAAAGGACCATGGGATGTAGCTGTTAGCCCTACCGAGTGTAAAGGTAAAGGTACCCCTGCCCGTACGGGCCAGTCGTGTCCGACTCTGGGGTTGCGCGCCCATCTCGCTTAAGAGGCCGGGGGCCAGCGCTGTCCGAAGACACTTCCGGGTCACGTGGCCAGCATGACAGGCTGCATCTGGCGAGCCAGCGCAGCACACGGAAACGCCATTTACCTTCCCGCTAGTAAGCGGTCCCTATTTATCTACTTGCACCCGAGGGTGCTTTCGAACTGCTAGGTTGGCAGGCGCTGGGACCGAGCAACGGGAGCGCACCCTGCCGCGGGGATTCGAACCGCCGACCTGACGATCGGCAAGTCCTAGGTGCTGAGGTTTTATCCACAGCGCCACCCGCGTCCCTACCCAGAGTGTAGACTCATTTAAATTAATGGACACAACCAACTCAGGTCTATCAATTTCAATGGGTCCATTCTGCATAGAACTTAAGACCCTCATCTGAACCACACATTTATACTACTTTGAAGTGTCATGACTTCTTCCCCCAAAGAATCCTAGGAAGTATAGTTTCTTAAGGGTGCAGAATTGCTAAATGTCCCTTATTTGCCTCTCAGAATTTCAGGTCTTGAGTAGTTTAACAATAAATCCCTCTTCCTGAAAAACTTTGGGAACTGTAAGCTCTTTGAGGTGAATAGGGGTCCCCTAACAAATCTCAGCACCCTTAACAAGTTCCCAGGATTCTTTGCAGGAAGCCATGACTGTTTCAAGTGGTATGATACTGCTTTAAATGTATAGTGCTGCTGGGGCCAGAGTTGGATACAATGCCAATTTTCTGTTCCTCCAGCTCAATTTAGTAATCTCCAAGGCTTCAACCAATCTTAATCTGGCCAGATTCTTGCATGTTCTAGATGCAGAAATACCACTCATGTTCAACTGAGCTTACTCCCAGATTAGTGTGCACAGGGGTCCAATTCCTAAGAATTATCATCTTAGGCCTGCAGCCATTTGGGTGGGGTGGAGACACTAGAAAACATGGGTGATCTGTTTTCATTTTTAAAGTGCAAAAAAAGTTCGGTGCCTGGCAACTCTAGAATCAGGGAAGCAAAGTGATAGGAAAGACACTGCAGAACTGGTGCCAGCAAGTTGATAACACCAAGCAAGATGGAGAAGCAGGAAGCTACTTTAGTGAGATGAACATGCATTCACATATCCCTCTCTGGGTACCACATTCTGCATGCCTTGTAACCATGGCTGCAATGCACTTCTTAACCGCCAAGTATATTGCTAATTTCACACCTTCAAAGCTGGGAGGGGTAACCTGTCTGGTCTTCAAGTTGTTGTTGGACTTCAACACCCATCAGCCCTGACAGTTGGCCGAGCTACCTAAGGCTGATGGGAACTGAAGTCTATCGTGTTTCCCCATCCCTGTTAGAAAGGAAGAGACTGTACAAGAAGATTGGTCAATCTGTGGCTCTCCCAATGTTATTAGAATCCAATGCCCAGCAGTAAGGGATGATGGGTGCTGGAATCTAGCAATATCACCACCTGTCTACTAGAGGATATAGGGTAATTTGCTTCCCTGCATCCGGCGCATCAATGCAACCACTCTCTCTCCTTGTCACAGTGTGGTCTGGGTGATGTGTATCTGACTGACCGGGCCTGTGTGGCCTCTAGCAGGATAAACACAATCCGTCAGTCATGTATTGTGAGGTTTATGAACATCCCATTATTCCACTCTGAAAAGGCGAACCGTAATACTGTAGGCTCCAGGCAACATGAGTTGGGCCAGTAGTTCTTATACCATCCGCCCACTGCAACAACCAGACATTGTGAAGAAATCGCAACAGACCAGCTGACACGAAGCATGTTTTTAGCAACAAGATTTTATAAGCAGAAATCCGAACACTTGTCAACAGTGCTCTCTCAATGATCAAGGAACTCTGTACAGCTGAAGTTTTGATGCTTGACCTTGTATCAAAATTGCAAACAGGCTTTAAAACACATTGCTGGTAACAGGTGGGAAGAGAGCGGCATCGAAGATTTTTGAATCTGTGTAGTTTTATGGGAGTTTCCATGCTCTTTATTTTGTATATTTTTATCCCAGTTTTAATATACTGAGGCATTGAAGACGCACCCACAACCAGTCGAAAATGTTACTTGTCCATTTGCCTGCCGGAGTATTTTTGCATTCATGAAGGCTTGAAATTTAATGATTCTAAGAAAAAAGCCCAGGACTGTTTTGTTTTTGCATCCCCATTTTCATACCATTTGTATCCAGAGCAGAAGGAAGTGTGGAAAAGAAGGCATATTAGAACTATTTCCCCAGGTGTTTAACAACAACAAAAAAGTATGCTATAATTTAAGGGGTGACAGTGGTAACGTATTCTAGATCTTCTGAACAAATTTAAGCAAATTTAGCAGCCAAGCTTCCCTTGAACACACCTAAACTTTTATTAAGAAAGCAAGCAAATCCTAAAGCCCACATAGATTGGATCCTGCAAAAGGCAGCTACACCCAACACTCATTTTTCTAGATAATTACACACAGCTTTCTACAGCAGGGATGGGGAACTTGTAGTCCTTCAAATGTCGCTGAACTCAAGCATGGCCAATAATTAGATGATGAGCAACATCTGAAGGACTACATGTTCCCTACTCCCATCCTAGAGGAGCTCTGAAGCTGCCCAAAATCAGCTTCTAAAGTGACCATTTGAATACAGACTCAAGTCTTTGAAGAGATAGGCAAGCGTCTTACCAAAACAATTCAATACAAGTTCCTTGCATTTGGAGGCATTTAATTGTTGAAAGTTAGCAACTTGTTTTCACATATAAGGTGTCCTACAATATCTTAGGAACAGGAATTGTGCCGGATATTTTATATGAGAAGGCAAATCTGAAAAACTGTAGTTGGTGGTCTAAATACAAAAAGTAGTCCCAAGCATCTTCCCCCACCAGTAATAACTCCCAACTCAATGGCCATGTTTAGATTCATTTATATTTTAATAGTATTAAATTAGCTTAAATTACTTGATTTTTTTTAATTCCACATTTGAAACCAATCTAAAAAGGAGCAAAAGAAATAAATTGAGACACACCACTGCAATATTAATTCCAAATGTTAACTTTCCCCCCCTTTACGTCAGATCTGTACAGCAAAAAGTAGCAGAGTCCATTGATTACTGTTCCTACCATACAGCAAGCTAGAGAAAAGCCATCCTGTACACAAGAGCCTATGAAGGATCCTCCTCAGACCTTCTAATGCTTAGCTGCCAACAACAACACGCCCCAAACCGTTTTCTACCTACAGAGGACATTTTGGTGTGGCAAAAAAGGAAAAAAAACTGATTTTCTTTGAAGTTCCCTTTTTAGTTCTCCAGTATTTTTTTTTCTCTTGTACAAAATATTACAATGATTTTTTATATATATTTACATAGGTTTTTGCACATCTAGAAAAACAGTTATGAATTACAATCAGGCTTGGCAATCAATTTTGCTGTTGTTAAACATGATCTAGGGATTTAAGACAGCTGCAGCTGTAGTGGTTCACTTAATCACATGATTTTTAAGGAGGTCTGCAAAGCAGTGTTTTCCATCTCTTGCGAAAACAGCTGTAATTTTAAAAAGTCAACAATATACTGTTAATGAGCGCTATCTGTTCATTCAGTCCTTTAGCCTCCCAAAGCACAGCTGAAGAAGACTTGCTTTTGCTGTTTGGAAGCACAGGTCTATGTCATGCGCCCAAAATTCAGATCAGTCACCACAGGGTTTTTTTCCTCTTTTTGTGTCTGTGAGGGGGCTAGGTCTGAAAACAATTTTACTTCCACATAGAGTCGCCTTCATGTTAAGGCAGCCAGTTTAGAAAACTGGGTTGTGTTTAATACACATCTTAAATCCTCTGAGGACAAGTGTTATACAACCCTCCCCAGACATTTCTTTTCCCCCTTCATTAAAGTTTTGTTTAAATTTCGCTTTTGGACCCAGATCAGGGTGGGGTAGAGGGGGGCAGAATAAAGAGCTGCGTTTTAAAGCTGCAGTATTTTTATGGCTTATGGTTCAACTCCTTGCTTTTCTGCAAAATGAGGTATGATAAATAAACTGTGTCCGTCGGATGAATACATCAAAACAGACTTAAAGCGGAAGTGACATATGCTGGGGCGGGGAGGAGGAAAGATTGCCAAACCCAATTCCGAAACAGTGCCAAAAAAAGAGGGTGAGGAAGGGATAAGGTAGGGATGGGGAGAGGAAAGATTAGTCAAGAAGACAGCCAAGAACTCTCCTAGTAGCTTTCGATCCACTGAGCAAACCCTCTTTCCACCAAGGTTCGGTTTATAGACACCAACTGGAAAAGGAGAAAATGAAAGGTGTTAGAAGTTCTGCTGTCCTGTGCTAAGGCAGAGATAAGCAGCCTGCGAGGCCTGCCAGGCATTGCTGGACTCCAACTCCCATCAGCCCCAGGCCTGCATGGCAAGTGGTCTGGGACGATGGGAGTTGAGTCCAGCAACATCTGGAGGGACCTACAGGTTCATTCCCCCCCCCCCCAGCCCCACAAGTTAACAAAGAAACTGAAAAACATAGGGTTGTAGCCAACTCAGAGTAGACCCAGTGAAATTTAACAACTCGAAGTTAATCCTCTCCATTAACATCAATGGGCCCATTTCATGGCATGGTTAGCGCTGGCCTGCTACCCATAGCATTCTGAATACAAGGCGTGTTCACATGCAGATTTACTGAAATATCCATCCTTTATTCTGATCCCCTAGCCCAGGAACCCCCAAACTTGGCCCTCCAGATGTTTTTGGCCTACAACTTCCATCATCCCTACCTAACAGGACCAGTGGTCAGGGATGATGGGAACTGCAGTCCCAAAACAGCTGGAGGGCCAAGTTTGGGGATGCCTGCGCCTAGCCTATGAAATGGCAATGCATTGGATTTGAGCAGGGATACCCAACATGGTGCCCTCAATACGTTGCTCAGCTGAAATCTCCACCGTCCCCAGTCACAGGTTACGCTGACTGGGGCTGATGAGAAACATGGGGAGGGTACCATGATGGCTATGCTGGAGTAGTTTTAATTCCTGGGCCCATTTATACATCAAAGATCCTGTCCCGGTGCTCTATTTAGTAGCATAAATACCTCTTCTCCCATCATGCTCCACAGCTGTATTAGGGGCAAGCCCGTTGCACTGTCATAATTTGTCACCTGGAATCAGAGATGTCTATTAATGCCTAGCAAGAGAGCAGCAGTAGCAGCAGAGAGTGCACAATTATCCTCCAGACATATTCTGGTACGTTGCAACATGCCTAAAGACAGCGGAAGTGATCTTTCCAGTTTTACACTAGCAATGTCACCAAAATCTGCAATTACCTGGCTCAGTATACAAATCTGCCTGGCTCGGAATGGCCAGTGTATTATAAGTTCAGTGTGCTTTTTGTCTTCAAAGATTATTCTGTGGCTCCGAATGGAGCATGAGCAGCAGTGGCTGGCAGCCCCTGGTGGGGTGGCTGTAGCCGAAGAGGTCATGTAAGTGGGACCAATAAGGTCACATGGTGGTAAAAATGGGCAGAGCCAAGTTGTTCTGGTTTTCTTGGCAAAGATGAGGAGAGTAAGGCATTGCAGCTGCGTAAGTACTTAGCCTAACTAAGCTGAAAAGTGTCTAACCTTGTTTTAAGAAACGGTCATTGCTGCCATGATTTTTAGTGCTGTTCAGAAGTAAGCCCCACTACATTCCAAGGGGATGGCTTCCAGGTAGGACTAGAGCCTTGTGTCAAGTTTCTCACAACAAAAGGCAGCACTAAACAATAAAAGCTCACAGCCATGACACATACCTGTGCAAGCAAAGGTGTACCTCTGGTCATCTCACTAACAGCTGTGTCCGCCTCAGATGAAAAGTGATCGTCATCTTTCAGGAAAGAAGGAAAGGAAGGAAGGAAGGAGTGTTACTCTTAAGGTAGCACCATTTTCCTGTATATCTGAAAGCTGCTCCAACACACACAAGAGATCCTTGCTTGCATGGAGAAAGCTAGCACATCAGTGATGTAATATGAAAGCACGGCATGGGAGGTGCCACATTGGGGTGAAGGAGGATAACCCCTCCCCAAACAATATCACCCCCACTTCCATCACTGGACTCCTATCATTAACATGTACTTTAATTCTTCTTTCAGAGACCTTAACATGCGGGACATATAGTATCTAAATTTTGGTAATAAGAAGGAAATAAAAAAATTACTGGCTTGACTGTATGGTCAAGAAGTATCCTGCTCCTTGATTCTTAACATTACACCTGCCTGCCTGAGACGCTATTTTGGTTGGTGGGCCTGTCTTAATGTGATTTCAAAGAACTTTGGTTTTCACACAAACCCATCAGGGAATTGCCAAGTTTGATCTGCCTACCTCTTGCCTTTGTGCTCTCACACACACAGCCCCACAAATAGCAGAACACAATCTGGTGTAACTTTTAAATGAAAACTGAAAACTTCTATGCCAGCAAAGTTATGCAGGCCATTAAGAAAACAACTTTCTGTAACAGTTAGTGGACAATTTGCAACTTCCAACTTTTTTTACGTGGTTTCTATTGTACAACCTCCGTAAACCATGTTGGTGCATGAAAAAAAAACACAATGAAACAGCAGTGTATAAATATTTAGATATGGTAATTCTCCACAAAATGGAAGTAGTGCTCCCCCCTCAAAAGGTGCAGTCTACCTTTGACTGCGCCATTCCACCCACCTTTGTTTTTGCAAAATTGGTCTGCTACTGCAGCTGTACATGCAGTAAATCCAGCATGATGGAAGAGACCAAGTTATGTTTGAAAACAGCCACTATCCAGTCCCTAGCCTTTCACAGGAAGAGTTCAGGTCATGCAAGAGGGGCCAGGGAGAACTTGGGAATATTCTCCCATGGTTTCACTGAAGAGGGTCCCAATTACAGACACTACTAAGGCGTGACTCTGATTAACTTTGAAGGGACAGCCTAATCCTACTGGCTTTAACCTCCGTAAACAGCCCCCTCTCTGCAAGAATGCAACATGAGCTGGAAGTAGAGCCTGAGTAGGCTCTACTGTTTTGCTGTTAAAGAGTTCTTACGCAGTTTGAATGGTGGGTCCCCCCCAAACACCCTCCGCCTCATCTCACACCCCTAGACACGAACCGTGCCACTTACACAGGCACAAATACAAGTCCTAAAGGTAAAAGGAAAAATCTGCCACCAATGACTGACATTACCTGGAAGTGGCACTACGTTGTCCAAGAGGACCTCTGCTCCTTGGAAAGGTAGTGTTACAAAGTCAGACCTTAAAAAAAAAAAAGCAAGGTGAGAGATTGCCAGAAAACAAGAACTCAACCAATGAACTATCACAGCTTGTTAGGGGCAGCAACAGAAATGTGTGGCTTGAGGACTTGAGTGCTGAACAGGTTGAAAAGCTAAGGGCCGCCTTCTCTGTGTATCACACCTTCATCCCCATTTTTACAGGACAACTTTTCCCTCTCCTTAATGATGGGAAGGGACAGGCACCCGCTATCTGCCATTTCTGAGGGCCGCTCACCTGATCTGCCTGAGTGTGTCAATCTTGACTCTCTCGTATCCACCATAGTCCACGTATCTGATCTCCACTTCAGTGGTGTCTTTGAAGTAGCCAATTACTTGCGCTCGCCACCAGGCCCCTTCCATGCCTGGCGCAGCACAGACAACACCAACTGCAAAGCACAAGAGTTGGAAAGAAAGGATCAAATGTGAGATCACACACCAGCTTTTCTTTTTTTATAGAGAATAAACTATATTAGGGTTTATAAAAAGAACTACAAGGCTTAATATCAGATATTTTTTTTAATCCAAACTAAGACATTAATGACATGACCCGGAAGCTGTATGCCGGCTCCCTTGGCCAGTAAAGCGAGATGAGCGCCGCAACCCCAGAGTCGGCCACGACTGGACCTAATGGTCAGGGGTCCCTTTACCTTTACCTTAAGACATTAATCTAAATAAGATATAAACAGAGGGGGGAGGAGAAAGAAATAACAAAACAGGGTATAGAAAAGGTATTAAAAGGGAGAGAAAGAAAAGTAAGAGTTCAGAAACTAAAGAACTTCCAATTCTTCATTTGTCCACTATATATAAACAATATTCACTTCAACCACTCCAATATAACACCCAAAAACACCACTCTCTATAAACAAGCATTATCTTCAATAATGGCATCTAAGTGTCATTATTTCTCTTTTTCATGCAAAAAGTCTTTGAGAGTTTCCAACTTCCTTTTTTTTAAAAAAAAGATATTTATTAAAGTTTCCAATTTGATACAAAAAGAAAAATAATGCACAAAAATAACAAAAATACAGAAATACACAATAAAACAAAACAAAACAAATATAATTCCCGTTACTTATTTCCTTTACCTTATGTCCCGGACCTCCTCTCACCTCCCCCCTTTGTATTCCAGTTCAAATTCTTAATTCAGCAAATCCTTATTGTAACTTAATGTAACTTATTTTAGCTTATTACTCAACCTTTGCATTACAGCTGGTAACCGCTTAATTTCTGTCCAACATCATTCTAACATTCCTTAATTTTACAATATTTCTGTAAGTAATCTTTAAATTTCCTCCAGGAGAGTTTCCAACTTCCTGTTCAGTGCAAAAGCCTCATCATGTTCCCCAGCAATCACTCACCCACTTTGAACCTTTACAGTTTAAGCACTCAAAGATAAGGTTGCTGTTACTCTCTTTTAGGAGCAAACCGAAAACTGGGAGAATGACCCTCATGCTATTCGGTGCTAAAGGTAGAATCTAAAGTGAAGACTGAAATTAACTTGGCACCTTAGCCATTGGTTTGACTTTCTCCTATGTTTGCATCACCTGAAGAGACAGCCTGAATACACTTCTGACAGCACTGGCACTTTAATAATAAAACCACTATCAATTCTTCATTCCATCATAGGCCATAAGTGGCAGGTTTATCTCTGAGTGGCTGGTGACTATATTATAGAGAACTGACTGACTTGTTTGTGATCCAAAATGCTGCTCAGTTCACCTGAAATGGCTTCTAGAACTCTGGGAAGGGCCTTAGCTCAGGGTGTAGAGCAAGTTTTCCCAAACTTGAGTATCCAGCTGTTTTTGGACAACAACTCCCATCATCCCTAGCTAGTGGGACCAATGGTCAGGCATGATGGGAACTGTAGTCCAAAAACATCTGGAGACCCAAGTTTGGGAAACATCAGTGTAGAGCATGTGCTTTGCATGCAGAACGTCCCAGAGTCAATCCCTAGCATCTCCCATGTAGGGCTGGAAGAGACTTCTGCCTGAAACCCTGGAGAGCTGCTGCTTAGCAACATAGAGCTAAATAGACCACAGGTCTGATTCTGTAAGATAACTTTCTGAATTGGATCAGATTATTATGTGTGTGTTGTATATTGTGTTGGTGAAAACCTCCTTGTGTATAGCAATATAGAAAGGTGGTATACCAAATAAAAGGAAAATTAAATGAAATATATAAAGCAGCTTCTTATGGCTGTAATTTCAGGAAAGAAAGAAAGAAAGAAAGAAAGAAAGAAAGAAAGAAAGAAAGAAAGAAAAAGAAAGAAAGACTTCTGTTTGCTCCCTTGGCACCCTGCTCCTCTGACATCAGAGCAGCTCAACTAATAGAACTGAGTCAGGACAGAGAGATTAGAATAGAGAGATTTAGCAAGCTGGGCTGTGGCAAGGAACATTTTAGGCATTTCCCAGCCTAAGGACTGTTAATTGTTTGTTCGGTATATGCAACACCGGCAGCAGCCTAGAGGAACTAAACTTGTGTTGCTTTAGTTAGCAAGCTTAACAGCCAAAATGAGGAATTAAGATGGAAAGAAAACAAGAGGCAAGTGGGAGCATTTTGAAGAATATTTAAAGAAGAGTGGTCTTAAGGTTAACTGGCAAGTGGGATAAGCCTATGGGCAGCAGCAGACAAGACAAAGACAAGGAAAACAATAAACGGGGGAGAAAATAAAAGCAGATGTAGCAAATTAAGAGTATGAAATAAGATAAATGGAAGGTAAGTCGCGAAGTGTAAGACTAAGGTATGATTTGTATAGATGTAATATGGAAAATGAATATAAATAAATAATAAAAAAACAAACTTGGGTGCTTTTTTTAAATTCTGCAAGACACAGGGGAGAGCAATGTTGTGCTGATCAAAGGCCTGGGAAACTACATGGGAAGAGCTGTGTTTGCTGGATCCCTTTCCACATCCAGTGCAAGCGGCTTGTGCTAAGAGCCAGCGACGGTGGAAGTCAGGCAGATTCTACCAAAGGCGTCCCAGAGACATCGAAAGGAGAAGCACTCACCCTCCACCGGTGTCGGCATGGTGGGAATACCTGGCTGGGAATAGCACAGGTACATCTGTTGGTCTAGACTACGGAGGACGTGGTAAGTGGGGTGCGTGTGCTGCTGCACAAACAAGTGTCCCGCGTTGATTTGGTTGACCACGATCACTTCCACCGTGACCCCATCTGGAAGCATGAGCTGTCAGAGAGAGAACATGTTTTTCCACTCAGGTAACATCTTGGATTATTGCAACGAGCACTGCCCCTGAAGATGGCTAGGGAACATCAGTTGCTCCACAATGCAGCTGCTATGTTAATGGCTGGCTTTCCCACTTAGGTCTCACTTAAAACCCCATTTTAAAACAGCGGCGCTGGTTGCCCATTCATTCCCAAACCCAATTCAATGTGTTCATGTTAGTGCTTAAAGCTCTAAATGACTCAGGCCCCCAATATCAGAAAGACCGCCCCCGTTCCTACAGACCCTCTCAGGTGCTGCGATCGGCAAAGGGAACCCTCATGATAGCCCCTCCATCCTCAAGAGTTTCTGTGTGTGTGGCCAGGGAGAGGGCCACAGGTCCCCCATTCCTCCCCTAGGGGGAAAATATCTTCCATTCCTGCCCTTCAAATGCAAACCAAACATAAAATTTTAAAAGTGCCTTAAAAAAAACCCCACACAACTGTACAGATCTACCCACACCTACACAAAACCTGTTATATATGCAGGGCACACATTACACATTTTGAGAACCTAGGAGCAGTGGTGTGTGGTCAGTGGGCATGGGGCACCAGGCTAGTCCCATAAATGTTCCTGGTAAATCAGAGCACTGAAGTATTAAAAGTCTGGCGTCTCCTTCCCAAAGCCTGGGAACCTTCTGCCCAGCTTAGGGAGGCACAATGCTTGTGCACATGACATCGCCCTCACAAGCTGGCACCTCTGGCCCTAATTGTTCCACTACAAAAAAGATTCACTGCACGCCACTGCCCAGGAGTCTTAACTACAGAGACCTGCCGAAAAGGGGCCCACACGATACTGCAGCCCACCTACCAGTTGACCAACAGCTGGTGTCTCATGCAGCTCTTTAAGGGATTTTTCACCTTTCCGCAGGGCCTGCAAGACGGAGCTGTTCCACCAGGCCTTTGAGCAGGATGCAGTTTGACTTACTTTCCTTTGTATAAAACAAGCCCGAAGGAGGCCCCCAACCCGCTCACAGGTCTTTGTATGATCAGTGGAAACAGTTGGCCCTGGCAAGTATTAACCACGCTCAATTCCAACCTGATAATTGCCACCTGCCCAGATTTTAACTTGTCTGAATTAATTTTAAGATGTATTTTAATTAATTGATGTCGGTTTTATGCATATTGTGTTGTTTTTATGATGTTAGCCGCTCTGAGCCCAGCCTCGGCCAGGGAGGACGGGATACAAATAAATTATTATTATTTGTTATTAATTTTTTATTATTATTATTATTATTATTATTATTATTATTATTATTATGCCCCAAAGATATCCCACAGACCCTGTGCTTACCCAGGAGGTCATGGGGAGAGAATGCACTGGCAGCGGGGGAGGTGGTGGAGCATAGATATTGGTGAGGCTCAGGTCCTTGAACTTCTTGCCAATCAGGCTCAGGGCTTTGTCGACGTTTTGCTGAGAGCCTTTTTGGGGGGCGGGTGGGGGTGAAGGAGAGAAAAAGAGGCAGATGCTTAGGAGGTTTCCAGATACAAAGCAGGAGATCAAACTTGTCTGCATCTCTGTGAGGCAGGGTGATTAACTGTGCTCGCCACAACAAGAGTGACTTGTTCAAGGCTGCACAGATAACAGGAGAACAGCTTCTTCTGCCAGGCTAGGTGGACCAACCATGTGACATGTAAGGGTGTAAGAGGAGTCCTGGTGCATTGGGCCAAAGGCCCATCTAGCTCAGCACTCTGTTCTCACAATTGCCCACCAGGTGGGGAAGGGCCATAGGTCAGTGGTAGAGCTCTATGACACTGGAGTTAACTGCTTATTAGCAAGAAAAGGGTCTGCACAGACCTGGTGGAGTGTCAGGCCTAATGAACACAGGAACTCATCCCTGATAGGTCTTACCCCCCTGGACCAGTCAATGAGACTAAAGGTCCCTGCCTCCCCACAGCTAACTATGTCTCCTCCTCCTCTCCAGGGTTTTTTTTCCAACGACCCAAGACTGCCCCTGCGTGCTTGCCTTTCCTCCTCCCGCTCCATGCCTCTTCTGGTTCTGGGAGACCAGGTGGGAAGGGAGGTTGTCGCAGAAGGACGGGGAGACACCTGTGACTCTTCAGCAGCCTGACTCATCTCTGCCTCTTGGCCTCCCTCATCCCACTCACCAGCTTCAGCTTCTGCCTCTTGACTTCTCTCTGTCACCAACTCTCCTCACTCACTGAGCCCTGGTACCTCATTAGCTTCCGACACCTCCTCCTCCCAGTCTTCTCCCTCTGACCACTCATTGTCCCACCACCACTGCCTGAGTCCTGAACCTTCTTCCCTTGGGAGTTCCCCAGCTGGTTCCTCCCACCATTCCTCTGCATCCAACCAGGCCATGACACTTGGGAGGAAATCCTTGTCTGAAATCCTAAAGAGCAATTGCTAGTCAGTGTAGACAATGTTGAGCTAGGTGGACCGATGGCCCAAAAGGCAGCTTTCTATGTTCCTAGCTGTCCTCAAGGGAAGCCCCACAAGCAGAACCTGAGCACAGCAGCCCTCTCCGCACCCGGGATTCCACCTGCAACTGGTGTGCAGAGGCATACTTCCTCCAACAGGGGACCCATGGAAAGGCAGCTCCCTAGACACAACCTCTTGGTTAGACACCCCGCTAGAGACCCAGCCAAACCACTCGCTCGGCCATCTGCCATCCCACCCACTCACCTTCTATATGGCAGATCTGGAAGTCCTGGGTGTAAGGTAGTGTGGAAATGTAGATTTTGGCACCGGACGTTTGTTTCAAGAAGCTCACGTACCTCCCCTGCTTCCCAATCAGCCGTCCGACTAAATGCTGCAGGGAACAAAAACAGCATGAAGGAACGTTCTGCACACAGAATGAAGCCAAAGTCAGTGGGTCCTGGCTGAACACTGTGAAAACCTTCTTGAAGTGGGCCCTGTTTGGGGTCTCCCTCACTGGAGGTCTCCAAGCAGACGTTGGAGAGCACCACCTGTCAGGCTGAAGCTCCATCTCAAAAGAGTTTGAGGAAGAGTCATAGCAGACAGAGCACCAGCTTTTCTGGTCCCAGGTCCATTCTCCAGCATCTCCAGGGACGGCTGGGAGAGCTGCTGCCAAGCCCATGTCAACAACGCTGAGCTAGATCAGATCAGATCCCTTCTGAGTTCTGAAGTCAGGCGAAATGACTTGCTGGGGGCTCTGTGCCAAGAGGGATTACTTTTTCATCCTCTTTTTTATTATTTTGACAAGCATTTGCTCTCTCAAGTTGCTTATGGTGTTTATGCTCTTTATGCTTAGCTCCATGCACCATCGTCTTACAACAAGTCAGCTACTCTTCCAAGCTTCTACACTAGCCAGGCCACTCCCCTCCAGGATGAGCTTCTTCAGGCTGCAGTAAGACACCCAAAGAAGCCCCTCACTACCACCCATCTACTTCTCTGTCTTTTTAAACGCCTTGAGCAAAACTGTCTCCAGGATTTCTCCTCCAACCTGCTCTCTTATGGGCCCTGAAAGCTCCCCCAAAATCCCAGTTGCTTGCACGAACGCCTCCATGTCTAAACATGCGTGCTCATCCACAAGTCCTTAGGGAGACAGGATTAATATGAGGATGTATTCAACAATTCCTGCTTGGCATGTCTTATATGTTTCCATTACGTCTGAATGATTCTGCATTGATACAGCCATGTATAAATATAGTCAACACACTTTCAGGTATGAAGCAAAACTTTGGTTAGGCCAGATTCTACCAGAAATGTGGGGCATTACCTTTGGTACCTCTATCTCCCAGATAACAAGCTCTGTCTTATTAGAATCTGCTCCGGTCTTCGAATTATGGCAGCTGTCCTTATTTCTGAGGGCACAGCCAATGTCCACTGAATCCATGCTATTTACATCCGAACCTACAAAGAGAGATAAGTTCCGCAGCTCTGAGGCACATTACAGAATCTTATACATAAATAAATAAGTTTGAAATATGAGGAAGTATTAAGAGCTGGGGCGAAACTACACACCTAGCAGGAGTTCTGAAACAGGATCCTCCTTATTCTACAAAGCAGGGTGAGGGAAAGGGGGCCTTTCCATTCATGGCACACCATACATTTAAAGCACCTCTCCCCTCTACAACACACACACACACACACACACACACACACACACACAATGGGAATTGTCTCCTTGTGTTGTATGCAGACAAGGCCTACTCAGAATAGACCCAATGAAATTTATGGGCCTAGGTTAGCCATTACTCTTGAGTGGGGCTAGTACTGGATACAACCCTCTGTGAGAGGTAAGCTACAGCTCCCAGGATTCTTTGCAGGGGGTGGAATGTGCTTTAAATGTATAGCTTATGTATAGCCTGCGTCTTCCCACATGCATGCTCCTGAAAGTGAATGTTCAAGAACCCATAGGGCCCTTACAAATTTTCCACTTTGCTACTGAAAGAAACTCGGGTGAGGAATGATTTGGCATAGAGTCATGGAGGGGAAGACCCCCATCCCAAAACAGCCTGAGCCAGGGTGTTCATTGCCTTCAACAAACACAGCCATCAATAGAGCATTAAACACTAGAAACCAAGGCTGAAGTTCTACACACATTTAGATAATGTGACCCTACTGCCTTCCTGATGCTTGTGGACTACAAATCCCATCAGCTGGGGCTGATGGGAGTTCGGTGAACAACAATAGATAGAAGAAGGCTGCAGGCTAGCTGCCCCTTGTGTCTAAGAGAAAGGCAATATTGTGAGAGGTTTTGCGTTGGTTCACAAAAAAACTCCTCTAAAGTCATCTTGAGTTTAAGGACTGTTCACGCTAACCCACCTTGATAATTCTAGTAAATCTAACATACACACATACTTTACAGCAGAGTGAACAAGTTCTGTGGGGCCTCCTGAGCTGCCAGTTCTGTCTATAAATATAAATAAACACCATTCAGCAAAAGGGGACCTTTTAAGAATATATCTGGGTCCAGACTTCTACAAAAGATCTTGCAGGTGAGGGGAGATGGAACACCTAACAATACGTTATCATCCTCATCATCAACAACAATAATAAAAACAATTAATTTACATACCAAATGGAGCTTCTATGCAGTTTACAAGTACAAAACAAGTCACACAGAAAATTAAAAAATAAACCCATGTCATTAAAATATGCTACTGAAAAAAAAAATCATCAAAACATGCATGGCCACACCATCTGTGCTGGCTTTCTCCCCATTTCCAGGTCCAATTCAAAGTGCTGGTATTAACGTTTCAAAGCCCTGAACAGCTCAGGGCCAGGTTACTTGAAGGATCATATCCCTCCAGATATACCTGCCCAGACTTCAATATCATCTTCAAAGGCCTTTCTCCAGATGCCCATGCCAACCCTGAGGCATGTAGGCGACTAATGAGGGGTGGGCCTTTTTGGTGGTAGCATCCTGGTTGTGAAGTGCCCTCCCCAGAGAAGCTTAAGAGCGTTTTAACAGTTTTAGAATGCTTTCATTCTGTTTTTAAATTGTGGACATGTCTGCCGTCCTGGGCTCCTTCAGAAGGGATATGGAGTCAACATGTATACATACATCAGGAAAGCACCATGACAGCTCCTCCGACAACACTGGTTCCACTTAAGTTATTGGGCCTAACAATAACAACTGAAAGAGCCAAACTCCATTTTAAAGCCATTTAAGCTGCCTCTACATCTCACAATAGCAAACCTGACACATTCATGACAAGCTGAGAAAAGCAGGACTTTTGGGTGTGCCCCGAATCTGCTGCCAATACATTTCTAGAGTGACCCCAAAATTCTAGCGTTTATATATTTTGAAGGAGAGAAAGCAAACCCTTATTTTTACACCCAGAGCAGCTCAGTGTAAAATGCTCATAGCTCTCCAAGGAAGCAGGACTCCATTTTATTTACACAACCCTGGAATCTTTTGATGATGGGCAGTTAATGCTGCAAATAAATTTGGTGGAAAAACAAGAAACAGGACACATGCAAGAAAACTGGGACACAGGAATCCTTACCCCCTGAGTTGTCTGCATCCGCTTCTGCCAACCACGGCTGGTCATGCCTCCGATGGGGGCAGTCTTCCTTCAGCACTCCGTTGCTGTACGGCACTTTGTTCTCCGCTAGCGTAGGGGAGGAGGGAGGCTTTTTGCTGGGCGCCAGCTTGTGTTCCGAGTCTTTGAGCGCGGGCATGTTCAGCAAATCCAGGCGCTGCCCCAAAGCGGGAGAGGAGGTGCTTTTCAAGAGGTCCTCTGCACTCGCCCCGTCTTCCGAGGTGCAGGCGCTGCAGCCGGAATCTTCTGTCATCGTCTGAGCGTCTTCCAACTCATCTTCGTGGTTTGCGGCTGGGTCGCCGGCAGGCTGCTCAGCGCTTCTGGAGTCCCTGGAGAGGCCGTGGCTTGGGTTTCCCAAGAGGCCGTGCGTCAAGTGGCTTGAGTACATGGCGTGGCGGTTGACGTTCTCTTCCAGAAGGGGAGTCACCTCTACGGCCGCCGCCTTCTCAGCGACACAGCCGTGGCCCTTGCTGCACTCTGCTTGGCCGGCAGCTGCCAAGGAGATCTTCTCAACCCGGCTGGCCATCTGAGAGATCCTATCCGACATGTCGCTGACCGACCCAGAAAGCACTTCCTCGGTGGCTGCCTGGATGACGTTGGAAATTATATGTATGGCAACCTGCTCAATCTTCTCGACTTCTTCTTTGTCTAAGCTGATGCCTCCCACCCTCGCTTTCTCCAAACTCCCCTTACAGCCAACATCTCCAAATCCATGGCGCTTCAACGTACTACCAGCGTTCGAACTGGACGTCTCTTCTTTCTGGGCCAATTCTGCGCTAGCAGGTTTGACGCATTTAGCCTCCGCTTCCATCTCTGTGGCCGCCGCACCAGTGCAGCCACCACCAATCTCTTCCTTTCCAGCGGCATCCACAGAGGGTTGAGAAACCGCATCATCTGCCACTTGGGAGAATGGGGCGGCCAAAGAACCCGCATCTGAGGTGGCGGCTGCTACAGAACAGAGGCCTTCTTTCAAAGGCTTCTCTGGTGCATCATCCTGGGCCACCTCCTCCAAACCGCTATCCCCAGACTTCTCTAAACTAGAAGACTTTTCTAGCAGAGCTGCTGCCGTCGAGACTGGTGATGGCACCCGGTCTGCCACTCGAGTGGCTGCCAGTGGCCTCTCGATAGAAGCTTCACCAGCACAGGTACCGTCAGCTATCTGAGCGCCCGGAAGGGAAGGCTCCTGTGCGGGGGATCTAGGTACATCTCGGCACCCCGTCACTTCCAGTTTTTCACTGTCGTCCTGAACCCTGTTGGATTCAATGGTTGTTTTTGCCGTGACAGGCCGGTCTCTTGGGGGGTCCCAGCGCCGAGCGCCACTTTCCAAAGGGGCCTGCAGGCTTGCCGAAGACGCGACGGTAAAGGCTGGTTCAGCAGGCTGCTTGGCTTCTGGGGGCAGGGGCGGCTGGCTGTTCAACGGCACCCCTTCTCTAACGGAAGGCTCTTTCTTGGGGGAGCCTATCCTGTGTTCTTCTATGTTGGCCAAGTCTCGCCTGTCGTGATTGCTCGCACGCTCCTTCTTGCGTGAAGAAAACCACCACCACCCGATGAGCGCCAGCACTCCAGGGATGGCAAAGGGCAGCAAGGTGCGGAAGCGGAGCGCCATTTTGCAGATCCTCAGCGATTACACCTAGAGACAAAAAGAAACAAAAACACAGAGCGTCACGTTAAAGGCTTCAGTTTTCCTCGCACTGTTCTGAGAACATCTAAGCCAGCTGGCATGCTTCAGCATTCCTTGACCGCCATCGCTGACTATTGGCCACTCCGGCTGGAGATGATGGGAAGGACAACATCCAGGAAGTGCCAAGTTGGCAAAGGATTATCTTTGGCAACATTAACAACTAAGCAGCTGAGCTTGCCCAGCATTCACCAAAACGCCACCAAAACCTTGTGGCCTTGCCATTATGAGAGGCTGTGTAGCCAGGATCACACCAACAGTGCTCAGAAACACTCAAGACTAGCCTGCAATCAGGCATCCAAGCCACAGAAGCTCAGAAGTCTATTTTCTCCATCTTGAATAGCTCAAGATTTTTTTAAAAAATAAAGTTTCTAGTCCTCAAGGGCTACGAAAACACCCTTGGAAGGGGGGGGGATGCCTGCTAACATTTCAGAGGTACCTCTGGGGGCGCAAAGCAGGTTTTTTAGGAATTGGGAAGGGAGCGTGTTTTGATTTACAACTATGCAGAACCTTCTATGAAGACTTGGCTGTGAATATTCTAAGCATTTAAGATTCTTCCCTAGAAAGAGTTCAAAGGCAGCTCCTTGCATACAAAATAAGCCACATGATCAATACTTTAAAAAAAAAAAAAAAAACCCTAACAAGTAGTAAGCAACATGATAGAGGCCTACAAAATAACAATGGAAATAAAAATGGGTTGCAGTGGGTCAGAGTGGCCCAGTCGGTTTAGCTGCTAGGCTCTGAAGGATCTAGGAGGCATATTTTGCCTAAAAGTGGGGAATGTTGGGTATTAAAGCAGAAACAGCCAACATACTGGCCTACGTAATATAGGAAGAGTCTGCTGGGTTAGGCCAATGGTCCAGCATCCTATTGTCACAGTGGTCAACCAGATGCCCCAAGGGGGAGCCCACAAGCACAAACCCAAGTGCAAGAGGCCTCTCCCCACCTGCGATTCCCAGCAACCAGTATTATCCAGAAGAATACTGCCTCCAACCATGGAGGTGAATGGACTACAACTCCCATCAGCCCCAGCTAGCATGGCCAAAGGCCAGAGATGTTGGGAATTGTAGTCCAACGGCTTCTGGAGGGCACCGCTGTATTAAGGAACCCTCTGCCTCCCCACATAACTGAGCCCTGCTGAATGCTTGGACTACTACTTTCAAATCAAAGACAACATGCATCCCCACCTTTGACCATGAAATATGCACCATCAACATACGCAAGCAGAGGAAATCACCCACCAGAAGAAAATCTGTGCTGCAAACACCTGGTTCGATATACTGTGCTGGTCACCTTTCCATAATCTTCCTTCTCAAGTGCTCCCCCCATGCTCTGCCCAGTAGCCCCTGACCTTCATTCTGACCTCAAGACCATAAAGATCACATGATGATTATTCGCTTTTGGTTTACAGGAGCAAAAATGTTTATAGTTGCAGATAAGGATCTCAAATACAGCAACATGCATCAGAGATGTTCGTCATAGATCCACAACAGAACAGAACAACACACACACACACACACAGTGCTTTTTGTTGCACTGAATGTTGTACAACAAACTGTACAGCACAAGAAAGGCTGAACAACAGGGGATGTGGTCTATCTGTTGTGCATCAGCTGCCATCTAAAATAAATTTGGAAATCCCTGCCTTCATGAGAATCAGGGCTAAGTCCTACTCAGAGGAGACTCAATGGAATTAATGGACCCAATTTACTCATGCCCATTAATTTCAGTGGATCAACCCCTAACAGGAATATTCCACAGTCAAGATAAGTGACAAAAATTGAGGTTCACATTGTATTCTGCCCAACCTGTTACTTGAGCAAGAGCTCCCCTCGAGTTATAAAAAGACAAGGCTGGCATTCCTTTCCTTAACAGAGGAGAATTTGCGGGCCTTGTGGCTGGAATGTCAGGGGTAAACAGCTGCCCATTCAGAGAGCTGCTTGCTGCAGAACACTCTCACAGTTTACATTGGCAGCCAGCAGAGTTTGGGTGTCTCCAAGGGCACGGACTCGTCCTCCCAAGGTTGGAAGTGTAGAACCAGGAATATCAGCTCCAAGGTCTAGTTCTCAGAGAAGTGGGGCAAGCCTGTGTCCCGGCTGTACCCCTCAGACTTGGAGCAGGGAGGCTTACGTGTCAGAACGATCTTCCATACAAACTAAATACACTCCCTGCATGCAAAAAGCCTGCATGTGGGGAAAGAGCCTGACCCGCTCTTTTTCTGCATGCAGAGGACGAGGTCTTTGTTGCTCTATGGAAGAGCCCTCCCCAACCCAAAAGTCTGGAGGGGTACAGCACAGACACAGGCTTGCCCCACTTCACTGGGAACTAGGCTATGATGACAAGGTGCTTATGGAGTTTTCTAAAAAGATTCTCTCTCTCTCTCTCTCTCTCTCTCTCTCTCATGCAGAGGAAAATCTGCAGGGATTTCTACTGCCATTTAATGATGATGGCATCTTGAGGGCTCTCCAAGGGGAACCCAGGACACTTTCCAGAAGTAAGAAAGCAGAAGGTAAGCTGAGTGAGAGACATTCGAAGCATGCGAGGAGGGCGAGGGAAGAAGGCTGCATTGAGACAAAGCAGGTGCGAAGCCCTGATCTGAGCTGCTGGAGGAACAATCTGGGCTTTAAAAAATAAATTAAAAATTGCTTGTTACATTCCAGTTTATTATTTTTATTATTATTATTGAGCGCCATGAGGACTGGTGATTCCCAAGACACAAGAGCCTCCCATTTGTGAATCATCCACCAAAGTTGGGCTTTTTCCAGCAATTTTGTCAGGACTCAGGTTCTCAGAAGCCAAAGGCAGGCTCTCCCCTTATGTGTGATGAAGCATTCAAGAGCAAAGCAACCCACTTACCCATCCCCCTTTGGAGATGCTGGGAATAAAACTGAGCAACCAAAAGAAGAAGAGCTAAAGCAGCTTTAAGTTTATAAACCATCTGCAGCTGAAGGCTTGAGAGTGCATCACAGCGCATGAACATGAAAGGAGCCCAGCAGGATCAGACAGACGTCCTTCTAGTTCATCATCAGTTCTCTCCCACAGGTCAGCCAGATATAACAGAATCATAGCATTGTAGAGCTGGAAGGGACCACGAGGGTGATCTAGTCCAACCCCCTGCAATGCAGGAATGATTTGCCCTAAGTGGGGCTTGAACCCACGACCCTGAGATTAAGAGAGCCTCGTGCTCTACCAACTGAGCTATCTCATGCCTCCAGGAAGCACACAACAAGGGAAGAAGATAGACAACAGCCCTCTCCCATTGCTGTCGTCCCCCCCCCATCTTCTGAGTTTCGGAGATATTCTGCCACTGAACATGGAGGTTCCATTAATCACGATGGCCAGCAGCATGAAACAGATCTCTAATATTAAAAGATGTGGCACCAATAACATTTGATTCTGCAAAGCGTAGATTTGCATTCAGGACTGCAAGAGGACAGAAAAGGCAGCAGCTATTCAAAAATTAAAAGAGTGCCAAGACATTTAGGTCAGGGGTGGGGAACCACTTGCTCTCCAGATGCTGCTAGAACTACAACTCCCATGCTGGCCGGGGCTGATGGAGTCCAACAAAATCTGGAGGGCCACAGATTCATCAACCCTGCTCTTACGAAAACTTACACTGCATATGCTCTGTTTCTAATTAAGGGAGGTGGGCAAGGAGACACTCACAACACCTCCTCAGTTCACTATTCAGCCAACTTTCTGGAAACTTCACTAGAAATCACCCACAACAGGACTAGAAACTTGGCATGGGGCAGTGGGGTGGGATTCTATATGCATGCAAAAGGTGCTGCGATTCCCCAAGAAGTAGCTGTGTTGCCCTGCACCAGCCTCTGCTCTTCCCCTATTGTGCTGCTTCTCTCCCTACCTTCCAGACACCCTTGCTTACAAGGGAATTTAAAATTCCAAGTGTCGGGTATAATTGGCATGCAATGCTATTCAAGAATGCATTAACAGCACCCTGCATTGCAGAGGGTTGGAATAGTTGACCCTCGGGGATCCCTTCCAACTCTATAAAATATTCCTCTCTAAGGCAGCAAATATATATATCCCTGCATGTAGAAAGCAAAGGTGGAAATGCTTCTTCTAGATACAGATTTACCACTTCAATGAGAACCTGGGATAGTCCCCTGCTCCCTCCTCCAGTAGGCAATTCCCTTAGGTCTGGTGTTGGGAACATGTGGCTCTCCAGATGTTGCTGAACCATCAGTGCCAGCGAGCATGATGGGAGTTGTAGTTCAGCAACATCTGGAAGGCCACTTGTTCCCCATGCCCACCTGAGGCAATGAGCTGAAACTGCACACTGGGTCAGATTCTGACACACCCTTCTAGCAATATACTCTTCCTGTGATGCCTGCAGCTTCTGCCTGGAATTTTTTTGTGTGTCCGCTAGACATTGAACACCTGGTTCACATCTACTAAATGGGGTTGGGTGGGCACAATAGCACCAGCTCTCTTTGGAAGTTGGTTTTTTCTCAACCCCCCCCCCCCAATTCCTCCTTTACGTGCTGCAGAATCAATAAGCCCAGCTCCCCTCCAGAACGGACAAACCCTGCAGTAAGCGGATCCATATAAGGGCCGAAACGAACTAGTTGTGCAGGGTTTTTAAGGGGCGGACAAGGCAGCTATGCCTAAGATCTGAGAAGGGAAGAAGTTGGCTGGTGTTCACTTCAGCACACACACATACATGGCAAGCTGCTGTGTTGCACATGCTGGCATTGTTCCCAAGCCTGGGATGGGATTCCAGTTTCGTCAGTAGACTCAAGGATTCGGCACTTGGCAAATGCACAAGCGCATGGAGCACCCATTTGCTGGTGCCTTATCTCCTGGGGTGAAAGGGTTGAAACCTTCCCTGGATTCAGGTCAGACCCATCAAAGTGCTTTCAAATTAAAACCCAAACACTAGGAGACAGGAGGCACCAGCGTCGCGTTCTGCAGCCACAACAGTGTCCTTGAGGGCCCCAAAAGCTTCTGAGCTCCACCTCCCTCAAAACTCGCTGCTCCTTTGGTGGTAACTCCCCCCCCTAAAAATTACACAAAAGGGGAGGAACTTGGGCAAGCAATGCTCTTTCCTCCTCCTCTTTCAGCTCTATAGGTTTATCAGGGCTCAGAAATTCTATTCATTCTGACTGTCACACAGAACATGCAGAAATGCAAAATTTGTATGTTTGTGTGCAATCCTTCCCTCTGTCAGTGGGGAGGACTGATCTGGGGAAAAGGTGAAATATGTGACCAGAGGGAGCAAGTACCCACAACACTTGCTCCAAAACCCAAATTTGTCCATGAGCCTTTGGCGACCCCTGAGCTAAGGAGATCAGTATCATGAATTTTGCATACACTGTCTGGCTCTCATTCACACAGTCCGCAGACAAAAATGATTATCCACACCACCGTTAAGTTTCCAAGGAACTTTGGCAGAAGTTTAAGAGAAAGGGGCTTACATATTTTCTGGAACTGGGAGGTGAAAATATCCAAGAAACTAGTCCTTGCTGAGCCGTGACAGCTCATGAGCTTTGGAATGGGAGAAGACTGCATTTGTACCACAAAGTGCCAAGACAACAGTGCAATATTAACAAGCTCGTATTCTTTCCCCTCCCTGGATTAAGGCTATTTGCACTCTGCATTTAATTGCATAAAACACCAAGTTTCTAGTCCTCAGTGGTGAGATGGTAGGTCGAACCAAGAACCAGAGGAGCAAAAAAGAAAAAGCCCAGAAGGAAGCAAGAGGTCAACATAGTGGGCGTAGAGAAGATTCTCAATAGGAAGCACCTTTAAAATTTCACAGCCTTCTCCCCCTAATCACATAACGATATAATTGTGTAATGCAGTGGAATTAGAAGGATGTGCGACACAGTGTCAGGGAATGCAGCCACCAGGGTGAAGAGGCATGCCGGATAGGACCCGGTTGCATTAAAAACTGAAGTCACAGGGGCCTGGAAATTTTTTCCACGCTAAAAATAGCCAAAGGGCATATGAGCTGCCTTATAAGCCCACACAGAAGCTGGAGATTCCAGAAGAGATAAAGCTAACTTGGTACGCTAGCTTTTGTTATGTTTATTGGGGGAAGCGGACTTCCTATTTCTCAGGTGAATCCATATTTTGGAACAAGGAAGCTACAAATAATTTGCAAGGTCAGAGAACGGAGTCCAGTCTTTCTCTAGGGTTTCTACTTGGGCAGCTGGAGAATCACCTGCATGCAGTCGAACCAGCACGAAGCACAGCTAACTTCAGCCGCTTTGACAACATTAAGGGGAGAAGCAAAAGGGAGGCAGGGAGAAATTAGTTGGGCTCCGCTTCTGAAGTGGGGATTGTGTTACAAATGGAGCCCTTGCCCTCAAAAGTTCAGAGGCACGGATTTTACTTCTATTTAAATGTTTACGAACCACGTATTTTCATTTAAAAATTATCACAAGGAGGCACGCGAAACAGGAACTCGAATCCAGAATTTTAAGGCTAGCTCTGCCCTCACAATTACAACCGCTCAGCAAAATGGCAACTAAAACAAAATAACACCTTTTGAGTTCCTCTCACATAAAATAGGTCTTAGCACATATTAGCAGATGGGTGGAGGGGGAGGAAGAGACAAATTGTGGCATAAAAACATGGTTTCCAGGTGGGAGAGGCACTTTTAGGGGTGAAGCAGGTGTGAGAAAGGCTCAGCTGCTGCCCAGGACAGTAGGGTGCTGCCACTGCGCCCATGCCACGGGGTTGTAAAATGGAGGACAGCGGGAGAATTATTTGGGTTTTTTAAATTAAAAAAAAACAAACGCTTGCCACTGAACTCGTACCCTGCTTACCGACTGTGTGAGCCGCAGGCCGTGCCCAACAACAGCATTATTTGGGGACTAAACCGAGATTCAGGTGTACTTTGCCCCGAATTATACAAATAAAAGCACTCTGGCATTAAAGCAAACAAGGAGAAGCACCCAAGACAGCAATGGAGGACAGCAAACACGGCAGCCGAGGCTGCGGTAAACCCGTTTGCCTTTAAAAGGGTACCATGAGACTGTCGCATTTGCTGCAATTTAAACAGAAACCTCCACAGAAATTGGGCTGGTAGGGGAAAAAAGTTCAACATGCTCATCCTTCTACACCTTGGAAAGTAAAGGGAAGGGTATCTCTATTGAAACAAGGGCGGGGCTCCATTACCTCAAGGCTGACCACCTACTTCAGTCAGAAAACCACCATTAGATGCCCAAACATAGCTAGGAGGGGACAAGCACAAATCACTTACTGTAAATCAGTCAGCAGAAGATCTCAGTGTGTAGACAATACTGGGCTTGGTGTGCCAATGGTATGACTCGGTAGAGGGAGGTGGAGAGCCACCGATAGACTTATTAGCCACAGCAGTGAGATAGAACTTCCATATTCACACCAAGGACATTTCTGATAGTCACCTGCTGGAAAGCCGTGTTCAGGAGAGAGCTGCCATATTCAAGCCCTGCCTGCAGGCTGTCTAGAGACAGTTGGCTGGTCACTGTGGCAAGTCAACTGCTGGACTAGGTGGACCTGATCCAGCAGGGCTAGAATCATAGAATTGTCAAGTTGGAATGGACCCCGAAGGTCTTCGACTCCAATCCTCTGCAATGCAGGAATCTCAACTATAGCATCCATGACATATGGTCATCCAACCTCTGCTTATGGTCATCCACAACCTCCAGAGGGAGACCATTCCACTGCCGAACAGCCCTTACTGTCAGAAAGTTCTTCCCGATGATTAGTCTGAATCTCCTTTCTTGTAATTTGAAGCCATTGGTTCGAGTCCTACCCTCCAGAGCAGGAGAAAACAAGCTTGTTCCCTCTTCCATGTGACAGCCCTTGAGATATTTGAAGATGGCTACCATATCTCCATCTTCAAATATCTCAAGAACCTAGAGTTTGGGAAAGATTGTTATATCAGTGGAAGACTTGCGGTGATTAGTGGAGGCAACCAGAACGAGGAAGTTTAGATTTTTCGGTGATCCTATCTGCGCTCACAAGACTGTGAGGGGAGGCACACACAAAGCAAACAAATCAAGTGCCAAGTTTATTCCGGAAACAACGGAAGGCATTTCTGTTCTGACAAGCTTTCTCAGGTGGCTAAAGGGGACTTTGCCACGAGCATCTACTTGTTAGGGTTTCAGTCTTGCTTTAAATATATCTGGTTTTGTAATTTTAACTATTTCAATAATCTTAAGTGTAAATCGCCTTGAGAAGGTTGCTTAGAAGGCAATAAAAAAAAGGATGGTGATGACAATTTAACACTTTTATTTTCACTAGAGATGAAGTCCAAAAGTGTTTCTGGCAAGGCATTAACCTCAGTTGATCTGGGACCAGCCATCTGAACACGGAACACAATGCAGGGTTCCCTGAGCTGTCGACAGCTTTGATGAAGTTGAAGTGAGTCAGAGCATTTTATTTTTTTTAAGGCAGCTTTCTTCACCAATCCAGAAGGACAAGCTCAAGACAACTGATTTAAGTCCTTAATGCATCTCGAGCAGCTAAATGAACCATGAAATCCCAATGCTCACAATTGGCTTCATTCATGTATTTGAAAGAAACTAGAGCTAGGGGATGGGTGGAAAAATTAGGAGGCGTTGAAATTAACAGACTACGCAGAACTAGATAAATTAACAGGGAAAGTCCGAAACCAACGAGATCACAAGTTCACCGAGGACTGGAGTAAATTTGTGGATTATATGAAAAGCATATGTGATGAACAAATAACGTTTGTGGGTTTACAGGAAGCTTTGTGAAGAAATATGTATAGAAACATTGTAAAAAAGGGAAGAGGGGGAGTAGGTGGATTTTAAGATAAAAGACAATGACAAATTTTGAACTTGCAGTATAAAGACGAGAACACGGAGGATTCACGGATGAACTGATGGAAGTCAAAAATATGTATGTGTGATTGTATTGAAAATGTATGACTAAAAATTCTTTTTTATTGGAAATTAATAAAAAATAATTTAAAAAAAGAAAAAGAAAAATTAGGAGACGTACATAATAAGGACCCAGTTGGCTCAGACCAAAGTTCCATCTGATAATGGAGAACTTGTGGCTGTGTTCAGATGCTGCTGGGCTAACAACTTCAACCATGAGCTGCAAAGTTGAATAAGCTGTATCAAAGGGAGATGGAGCTTCAGAACCCAGCAACAGTCTACCACACCTCCACCTCAAGCTTCTCCAGCTGGGGCATAAAAGTGTAGGTATCTGGTTGACCTTTCCCCTGCAGCCCTGCTTAGGAAGTCACCACCACTCACCATCCTCATGATCTCAGTTGTTTTTGGTACACACTGCCAGATTTGTCTCAAAATACATCCCACGCTACACCAGAAATAGGCAAGGCTACAGCAACCAAGCCAAGCCCTTGCCATGACTTAGAAGCCTCCTTCCCACAATGCCAAGGATTTCATAGGAAGACTGTGAGCACGCAGTCGCCAAAGGAGAGTAAGAAAACTGCACCAGGCAACCAAGCAAAGCTGTCTAAAGACAGAAGGAATCGACTCTTAATACTGCTTTTCCATGAAACTAAGGTAAAGGTAAAGGTAAAGGTACCCCTGCCCATACGGGCCAGTCGTGTCCGACTCTAGGGTTGTGCACCCATCTCACTTAAGAGGCCGGGGGGGGCAGCGCTGTCCAGAGACACTTCCGGGTCACGTGGCCAGCGTGACGAAGCTGCTCTGGCGAGCCAGAGCCAGCGCAGCACATGGAAACGCCGTTTACCTTCCCGCTATAAAGTGGTACCTATTTATCTACTTGCACTTAGGGGTGCTTTCAAACTGCTAGGTGGGCAGGAGCTGGGACCGAATGATGGGAGCTCACCCCGCCGCAGGGATTTGAACCGCCAACCATACGATCGGCAAGTCCTAAGCACTGAGGTTTTACCCACAGCACCACCCGCGTCCCACCTCCATGAAACTGCGCCCCAACAAACCTTACAGTGAGACAAACATGGAAACAAAGAATAGAAGACTAGTAAAAACGTAAGAGCGTGAGCACATCAAAAGAGAAATAACAAGCCTTGGGCAATGTGTGGGAAGGGATCTGGCTCAGTGGAAGAGCCTCTGCTTTGCATGCAAAAGGTCTTAGGTTCAATCACAGGCATCTTCAGGTAGGGCTGGGAACAGCCCCTTGCCTGAAATCCTGGAAAGCTGTTGCCAGTCAGTGTCAACAACAGATGGACCAAGGACTCAGTAGAAGGCAGCTTCCTGTGTCCCCATCACTTATCTGTCCAGTTGGTTCCTGAGACCGCTCACTTCTCACCCCACCAACCCTGCTCACCAAGCCCAACATACCCATTGCTTTTTATAAGCAAGTAAAAAAAAAAAAAATCACATTCTTGCCGGGGTGGGGGGGCAAGTGGGGAGAGGCACTCCAGACAGCAGACAGTTCTCTGTCCTTGCGCAAATGGAACAAGGGCAAATTGACGCTGGCCATGTGGCACCCGACGAGACAAAAATGGCAATTTGCAAAAATTCTAGAAATATTTGCGAGTCTAGGCACAGTCAGTGATTTACATGCCCTTCCCGTGCATTGGGGGGAGAGGAGCCAAGCAGAGGATCGTGTTTTCACTTGTCCAGAAAGAAGTCTCCCTACGGGAAATGGGATAATAAGATTCCAGGCGGGTATCAGCCTTGTTCGGTCTCTTTTTGGGCAACAAGGAGTGGGGGGAACCTTGTGGCCTTCTAGATGTTGCTGAACTCCCATCAGCCCCTGTCAACATGGCCAACAGTCGAGGCTGGTGTGAGATGGGAGTCCTGCAACAGGTCCCCCATTTCAATAAAAACATATCAAGAGCCCTGCTGGATCAAAGACCCATCTAATCCACTCTTCTCAAAGTGGCCCAACTATATGCCCCAAAGAGAAGCCCACAACCAGGATCCGAGTGCAACAGCACACCCCCCCCCACTTGTGACTGTGAGCAACTGGTACCCAGGACTGTTCTGCCTCCAACAGTGGAGTAGCTCACAGCGAGTGCATCAGTACAATCCTCCACACATTTGCCTAACCCCCTTTGAAGCATCCAAGTTGGTCTCCATTACAGTGGTGCCTCGCAAGACGAAATTAATCCGTTCCGTGAGGCTCTTCGTATAGCAGTTTTTTCGTCTTGCGAAACAAGCCCATTGACAGCTTAGCGGATTAGCGCTATTAGCGGTTTAGCAGCTTTTAGCGGATCAGCTGATAAGCGGCTTAGCAAAAGGGGGGAAAGGGGGGGAACCCGCAGGAACTCGCAAGACATTAGGGAAATTCGTTTTGCAAAGCGCCTCCAAAAGGGAAAACCCTTTCGTCTAGCAGGTTTTCCGTCTTGTGAGGCGTTCGTCTTGCGGGGCACCACTGTACTACAGCCCATGGGAGCAAATTCTGAAACTTCCAGTGTTAGAAACTCAGATATACAAGCCAGGGGCCAAATGGCTCCTTAAACCCAAGGTTGCAGTCGCCCCAAAAGGAACACCAAATTGGGGCAAGGCAGCTCTAAAGTCTTATTTTGACGGACTGACTGTGATAGATTTTCAGCTAAACATCTGGCTAGTTCAAGATGACAACCTTGAGCTGTGTTAAGAATGTTGAGAACTTAAAGAAAAGTTGCTTTATCCAGGGAAAGTCTGCATGGTTGTTTTTTTTCTTATACTATTTTGCTTAATAGTGACACAGACCATTCATAATGTAAGAAAATTCTTCACAACTGTGAGGTGGGGGCAAGTGAAGACAAGTGACAACAGTGAACTATAACGTTGTTCGCTGCTCCTGCGCAAGCTGCACAAAAAAGCGTTTTGGTTCCTGAAATCCATTCTGATTGTGCAGATAAAATGGGACACATAGAATTCTACAGGAGAGGGTATTAGTGTGTGGAAAACAGTCGAGATCCAATGATCCTCGGGCACGCACCTCCAGAGGTGGAGGTGTCAGTCACCTTCTGTGACCCAGGCATCTTTACCTGCAAATGGCCAAGAGCCAAGTGCAAAATGCGCCAGCAGTACAGTGGTACCTTGGGTTACATACGCTTCAGGTTACATACGCTTCAGGTTACACACTCCGCTAACCCAGAAATAGTGCTTCAGGTTAAGAACTTTGCTTCAGGATAAGAACAGAAATCGGGCTCCAGCGGCGTGGCAGCAGCAGGAGGCCCCATTAGCTAAAGTGTGGTGCTTCAGGTTAAGAACAGTTTCAGGTTAAGTACGGACCTCCGGAACGAATTAAGTACTTAACCTGAGGTACCACTGTACTTCCCTTTACCTGTCCTGGATCTCCCAATAGGTGGGACATACTTTGCGGCAGAGTTCTTCACAGCAGTCATGCCATCTTCCCTTTTACATCCTAGGATTCAGACCATCATGGAAAACAGGAACGCCGCTGTGCTGGGACCCACGAACCCCACGTAAGTTAGCACTCGCACAGAGTTGACATAAAACAGATGCTGCATAAGCCATTTGTTGCATTTGAGGAACGGACTACCCCCAGGGATGTGGACTGGGAAATTTAGAACTGGGAAGTTTTTTTGCCGCCTCTTAAGAATGAACCAAGATTCAACTTATATTTCGTAAGCAAAACTAACAGCAGACTTACAGCATTTCACACTTGGTGCTATCTGAATCTCAAAATGTTTTGCCAATTAGCCAGAGGTAGATGAATCAACAGATTCCATTAGGAAGCCTTCCATGCAGAGTGCACTTAAACATCAGTCCTACACACACTTATCTGGGAATAATTGGCACATAAATAAGCCGCAGTGTCTTCAAAATAAACAGCCACAGGATTGCGCTGTCAGTGAGGTCTAAATGTTATATTCCGATTCAAGTTCCTTTTATTGGAGGACTTGTAAATATTTTAAGACATGGCAACTCAATGCTACCCACTTGTCTTAATATAGAGCTTAAGGGGGGGAAATGAAAAGTAACGTAGACCATTTTGGCAGGCCTAATTTTAGCAAGCTTGAGGCACAGGAGAAGCGGGTTCTTCCAAGAGGGAAAAAAAATGGTAAAAACACTTTCCTGTCAAATTTGGCTATGGCTATTTTCCATTCTAGTTGCCCAGTTTGATTAGTATTGCACTTGTTTTGTTTCGCCACTAATTTTCTAAAAGCCTGCATTTCTAAAATTAGAGAATGGAAGAGAGAATCAGAAGTATTGCAACAGGGGAAACGAATCTGGATCATTTGTTTAGAAAACGTGTTCCACCACACATCACAGACTGTCTCGTACCCAAGGACTCCTGTTTAGCTTTAAGGCAGCCAACAAAAGATCACCTCTACCACCACTCTCTGTTTGTTTGTGCTGATAAGTATGCAAGCTTGTGAGCAGCACAGAACACCTGCCAAGACAACGGACTGACTGACCGGCACTTTCTTCACTAACGCAAGGTTAATAAATAACTATTTCTTCAGTAGTTCCAGGTATATAACCCTTTGATCACCCTGTTTAGAAATTCAAATACAGGAAAGGCATATACCCATCAAGCTGAAAAGTGTTGAAATGTGTTTAATTCCCCTCCTGCCAACATCATTATCACTTCATACCCCATATATTCTCCAAGGGTGGGTGGTTCAAAAGATGTGAAGGCTTGGTGGGGAAGGGAATAGAAAAATTGGGAGGGGAAAACCAACTTTTTTGGAAACAAGAAAGGAAAATAAACTGGGAGGACCGAACACATTGGAATAGCACCTGGCTGCATGCACAAGATCCCGGGTTCAACTCCCTTCGCTCTCCAATTAAAAAGATCAGCTGCCCAAGACCTTCAGTCAAGAGTGGCAGACAATCGGAATGGGCAACCCTGGTCTACAAAACCAAATTGTCCAGCTTCCTAGGCTCTATATAATAGGGGCCCCTACTAGGATAATACAATTGTTGCAGCCGGGGGAAGTGGGGTGATAAACAGAAATTTTAATTTATGATTTCGTTTTGTATGTCACTTCCCCCCACATCAGTGCTTCCAATATGGCTCATTTTGGAAACTGGTTTGTCTTTCTGTTTTCTATAGGCCGCCTCTCAAGATGTCTTCACCAAACCTGGCACAAGGGTTCCTGAACCAGGGGCAGCAGTCGTTGTCAATGTTTGGATACCAGCTGCCAATTTGAATCCAGATGGCGAACCCAATTGTGACTTCACCTAATTTTTGGCATGGCAGGTCCAAATTCAGTAACTGCACTATCCCTTTTAAAATAATTATTTGTTGTTGTTGTTGTTTCTACAAATTACTGGGCAGTGACATGCATTCCCCAATAGTAAACATTTGAACTACATTTGGAGCACATTATTTCTCCCAAAGCATTCTGGGAACTGCAATTTTTTTTCAGGGCTGCTGGATATTGTGGCCCTGTGAGAGGGAAATTACAGTTCATGGGACTGCTTCTTTGTGGGAGATAACGTGATTCAAATGTGCTTTAAAATTATATTGCATATGCAGCCGAAATGCTGATTCATGTCAAAACAGAACGGGTTTTACTCAGAGAAGAACCACTGAAAAGAATGAACGTGTTAGGTCTTAATTTCAATGGATCTACTCCAAGTAAAACTTAACTGAATACTGCCAAACATAACAATCCAAATAAATAATTTTGATAACCTAGAGTACGCGCCAGTGAGAAAATGACACGATTTCACTGGAGTGCAGAGAGAAAGGAAGAGAAAAATTATATATAGAAGCCACAAAAAGTAAATTTTACCAACACTCCCTTTGAGCAAGTTTCTAGGCCTCATTGATATATTTTTTAAAAAAAACCATTTACAAGCCTGAGGACGTCCTGGGGAAAACTTCAGGTGGCAGAGGTAAGACCCCAGCAAGTCAAGTAGGGTAGATATAATGTTTATGGCACCCAGGGCCTTTTGTGTCACACCCTCAAACTTATTGCAAACACACCCTTGAGTCAGAGACTGGGGTTCCACACCCCACAAAAGCTCCTTGTTATCAACCAGCAGAAGGCGTCAAGTGAGAGATCTATGAGAAGTCTGCCCATTTACTGCACTGCAGAGAATCCAGATTCGCTGCTCACTCAATTACCGTATTTTTTGCACCATAACACTCACTTTTTTCCTCCTAGAAAGTAAAGGGAAATGTCTGTGCGTGTTATGGAGGGAATGCCTATGGGTGGCATGCCTACGGATTTTCCTCCTCTAAAAACTATGCGTGTGTTATGGTCGGGTGCGTGTTATAGAGCAAAAAATACGGTAACTTAGTACAGGATTTATCTTTCAAAAACAAAAACAAAAAAATTAAACGCAACGTTACGCACGTAACAACTCAGCCAAGGACTTAGTTCAAACACAGATAGCAAAGTAAAAACTTTCCCCTCTTCCTAAGGAGAGCAAGCACATCATTAAAGCAATTCCAGACCAGGCAGAGCTGCTCTATCAGACACACCCCTCTCAGCTTTGAAGTTCTTTCACTCCGGTTTTTTTATGTTTATGAGGAGGGAGGGGCACGCTTTCCCTTTGCTACCACTAGTCAAGTTGCAGATTTGCAAGGGGGGAGGGGGGAGAGAGAGTCAAGGCAACAAAAATCACCTAAAGGGGAACTCTTATGGGATCAATTTATTTTGGATGCAAGACTCTACAGGCTTCTGAGCTACACAGAACCTATCCCTGGGGCAGTTAGAAGTCTCGGCTTCTGGGTGAACCAAGGTCACTGAATGCAAAGTGTTGAGAGAGAGAGAGAGTGAGTGAGTGAGAGAGAGAGAGATCATGAACTAATCAAGTGTGATGGGCCACAGGTGCTGTTACAGGTTCCTCTGAGCCAATAGAAGGCCTAAACTTCACAGCTTTGATTAGTCCGGCTGCTCTGACATCACATAGGGCTGCTGCAAGACTTGAGCCACAGCCAACTGCTTTGGGGCAGCAGGGATTCTGACTTCAGAGGCTTGGGAACATTTGAGGGATTCAGAGGATGGTTTAACAATCAACGCCTCCTTCCAGGGAACTCTGGGAATTGTAGCTCTGTGAAGGAAACAGGACTCTCCCTAGAAACCCTCAGCACCCTTCACAAACTACAGTTCCCAGATTCACTAAGGGAAGCCACGGCCGCAGCCCAATATTGTGTTAAAGGAATACTGCAGCTTGGGTCCCAGAGCACTTAAGCTGCCTGCCCTGCAACCAAATGGCTATATTTTGTCCTCAGTGCATTTTATTTGGCTAATTACCATTCTCTGGTCTTTTAAATGTGTCAGTGGGAAGGCGGTTATTGGTTTGTTTTCATTTATTATGCATTTTACGTCTTCATTTTGTACTTTTATGTTGCAATCTTCGGGTGAAGGGTGGTATAACAATTTAATAAAGAACAATCTTTAAAATGGGAACAATGAGCGTTTAAGGCAGAGAGGGATGCAGACATTAAAAGCAACAATATAGCTCAGTCAGTCAGTAGAGCAAAAGACTCTTGGTCTTAAGGTTGCAGGTTTGAGCCCCACGTTGAGCAGAAAGATTCCTGCATTGCAGGAGGTTGGACTAGATGACCCTGGGAGGTCTCTTCCAACTCTGATTTTATGATTCTGTTCAGCAAGCTGCAATTATTGTCTGCATCACGAAAAAAAAGAGAAGAAAAATCCTTGCAGGGCTCTCCCACCTATGGACTTTGAAGCAGAACACAACCCTCTCCAGGTGGGGAATTGACCAAACGCTTTGAATCACCAAACACCTTGTGAGCTGAAAGCACAGGAGGCGACTTCAGTTTTAGTGTCCGAGGTCTGCACTAGTCCAAGTGTTAGGACAGGAATGTGGAGAACAAGCCATGATACCCACCAACTGGCCTCTGGGCAACTCCCTACGGCTGCATGCACACCACAGATTGAAAGCACATGACTCGCCCCCTCAAAGAACTGGGTCTGGGAACTGTAGCTTTGTGAGAGGTGGTACTACAGTTCCCAGCACCCTTAACAAACTACGGTTCCCAGAATCATTTGGTGTGAGGGTAAGTCACGGGCTTTAAATGTACGAACCCAGCCTCTTTCTCAGTGTATTGGAAAGACAAATGGGGAGGGTGGGAGCCATGTGCCCCATTTCAAGTGTCAAGGAGAAAGGGCAGGACAAAAGTCATTTTTAAAAATGTAATTCCTGTGTGCCAGTTATGACCTCTCAGGTGAGACGCACTTTAATCAAAGGCCACCTCTGCTTTCTCTGTGTGTTGCTATAGTCACACAACACTGAAGAAGTGTACCTTCTTTAAGTACGCACCAAGTCAACACTGGAATCATTGCCTGTCAAGTGTCGAACTCCTTCCCGGTGCTGCCTTGCCAAAATACAAAATCGTCCAGCCATTATCCAAGAATGGGGGGGGGGGGGACCTGCTTCCCTCCAGTTGTTGATGGACTCCAGCTTCTATCAGCCCCAGCCAGCGAAGGTATGATGGAAGTTGGAGTCTAGTATAGGTTTCCTACTCCTGGTCTACGAACTGTGCAGTATTTTTATATTTAGCTTTCTTTCGGCAGGGTTTCTAATTTCAGCAGCTGGATTAAAAAAACCATGCTTTATTTTTAAAAAATGACTTCCTCCTAGCAAGTATTGAGGGGCAGCACGAGGCCTTTTCAGTGGTGGCTCCCCACTTACGAGATGTTGTCTTAGGTGAGGCACTCCCAGTGCCATCATTACCTATTTTTTAGGTTTGGGCACCAGGCAAAAATATTTCTTTTCACCCAGGTTTCTGGCCCTTAACTTGGGAGAATTTTTAGGTATCTGTGGCCTCTGGAGTGGGATGTGTTACGACTTGCCTTTTTCTAAGTGTATGGATGTGTTTTTAGGTTTGTTCTGGGTTTTTTATACTCGGTTTTAATGTTTGGATCACTATAAGTTGCTTTGGGTAATGAATAAACAGCAAAGCAGGCCAAAGACAACACAGTCTGTTAAGACACCACTGCCTCAGGGAATGGTATCTGAGCAGTATTTAAGGCTGCAATGCTTAAGACGGCATTGGGCAACTTTTAAGACAGTCTAGGAATCTGCTAAAGGACAAATCCCTAAAACCTGCCGAAATGCATTCATATTTCCTTACCCAGAGCACTCAGCATGTGCTACAGCACTAAGGTAGCCCCCTATAATAGGGCTGAAAGTTATTCCTCCCTGTCTCCTAATCACTAGAACCCTCTAGGGGCCACCCAGTAAGAGATTTGGGATGGACAATGAGGAAGCACTTTTTCACAGCACAGTGAAACTGTGGAACCTCTTCCCACAAGATGCAGGCGCAGCCACCAACTCAGATGGCACCAAATGGGGATTAAAGGTATTCACAGAGGGTAACATTATTGGGAGCTAGCAGGATGGCTATTTATTTATACAGCAGGTATGGGGAACCTGTGGCCCTTCAGAGTTTGCTGAACTACGCCTCCCACCACCCCTGGCCATTGGCCATGCTTGCTGGCGCTGACAGGAGTTACAGTTCAGCAACAACCAAGAGGGGGGAAATTTCTCCAACTCCTATTGAGCATACCTCTGAATGCCAGGTGATGGGACCAATACTGAAAGACTTCTGCCCTACATCTGGGAGAGGCATTACTCAGCGACATTTTGTCACGTGACACACAATTAGCCTACGGAACACATTGCTACAAGAGTCCACAATGCCCAGTTGCTTTACAAAGGATGGTTAGGCCATTTTGGGGGAAGGGAAAAGAGAGCCGTCCATGGCTGTACCTGCGCTTCTGTTCAAAGTGGACTGTTCCTACTCCTCCAAAGATCATCTACCGCCAACTACCCAACAGGGACATGGTAAAGGTACCCCGGCCCGTACGGGCCAGTCGTGTCCGACTCCGGGGTTGTGCGCCCATCTCGCTTAAGAGGCCAGGGGCCAGCGCTGTCCGAAGACACTTCCGGGTCACGTGGCCAGCGTGACAAGCTGCATCTGGCGAGCCAGCGCAGCACTCGGAAACGCCGTTTACCTTCCCGCTAGTAAGCGGTCCCTATTTATCTACTTGTACCCGGGGGTGCTTTCGAACTGCTAGGTTGGCAGGCGCTGGGACCGAGCAACGGGAGCTCACCCCGCCGCGGGGATTCGAACCACCGACCTGACGATCGGCAAGTCCTAGGCGCTGAGGTTTTACCCACAGCACCACCCGCGACCCAACAGGGACAGACACTGATTAATTGCAATATTTCAACATAGTCGTCATGATTATTATTGTAGCTTTATGCGCATTAGAAGAATTTGTATCCTGAAATGAGAGATATAAATGATGTTTTGTTTTACTGCAACCAAACAAAAAATACAGTGGTACCTTTGGTTACGAACTTAATTCGTTCCGGAAGTCCATTCTTAAGCTGAGGTACCACTTTAGCTAATGGGGCCTCCCACTGCTGCCAGTGTGCAATTTCTGTTCTCATTCTGAGGTAAAGTTCTTAACCCGAGGTACTACTTCCAGGTGAGCGGAGTCCGTAACCTGAAGTATTTGTAACTTGAGGTGCTTGTAACCCAAGGTACTACTGTACCAGACTATGTGCCCCCGCAGCAAGAATATGATGGGGAGCAACAACAGTAAAAACAGCAGCTCAGCATCAGGGATAACTTATTATTACATTTATATCCCACCTTTTCTCCTATAAACTCAAAAGTGGTGCCGACCCTTCTCCCCCTTTCTGTTTTATCCTCACAACAACCCTGTGAGGTAGGTTAGGCTGAGGAAGAGAGAGCAACTGTCCTCAGACTACCCAGTGAGCTCCACGATAGAAACCAAATCCTTGTCTCCCAGGTCCAAGTCCAGCACTCTAACCACTACACAACACTGCCTCTTGGGAGTTACCATCCCAGGACACACAATATTCCAGAATGACACCCTCTGCCTCCATCCAAACAGTCCCAGGACTCTTGCTTTCACTGTGACCACATGGCTAACTCTACCACATATCAATGGCAGCCACTTGAAAATGACTCTTTTTTTTTAAGGCTTCCATTTAAAACAGCTGTACCTTCAGGAATCCGCCTAAGCGTTGGGGGACTGAGGTCTCTGCTTCAGCAGAAAAGCAAGGCTCTTGGGCTCCTTCCATTCCCCCCCAAAAACCCTCCAAGTTTGCTTAATCATTCCCCGCTTGCAAGAGGAAGGCATCACCAGCAGCCAATGGGAGAAGACTGACTCCAGCGGAGGAGGGACTGGAGGAGGAAAGAGTGAGTGACATTTCTCAAGTTACCATTCAACACTAGCCCCCCTCCAGGGAGGGAGGAAGAGAGCAGTGCAGGGAGGGTGACCTCCAGCACCAGGAAGCGCCAGTAGGGCAATTCCTCTCAGAAGGCAAGCGAGCTCATCTAGCCTGCTACATAGGCCTTGCTTGGGGATCCGGGCACCAGGAACTTGCTCACCTCAGACAGGACAAAAGCAAACAAGGGAAGCTGGAGAACTTGTCCCATTGAAACTTCTTTTCCTTCTCCCTCCTCATCTGCCAGACTCAGGAAGGTGACAGAGGGCACAGTCAAAGGGCAAAGGCCAGGGTCACCACTACAGACAGATCAATAGATGCTAAAAGATGCCCTTGGGCACAAGGCACCCTCTTCTCAAATCTGCCGGTGTCATATTTGTGGATCACAATGCAAATCGAACTGCAGTCTAGTGGTTTGAGCAGTGTTTCCCAAACTTGGGTCTCCAGCTGTTTTTGGACTACAACTCCCATTGTCCTTAGCTAGCAGGACCAGTGGTCTGAGATGATGGAAATTGTAGTTCAAAAACAGCTAGAGACCCCAAGTTTGGTAAGCACTGACTTAACAGTGTCAGAGCAGAACCTGGGGGATCTGGGTTCAAATCTCCATTAAACTCACTGGGTGATCCTGGGGGGCAGTCACTACCTCTCAGCCTAACCTGCCTCACAGGGTTGTGTGAGGATTAAATGAAGAGGGGGGATACCATGTAGGCCACCTTGAGCTCCTTGAGGAAAAAGATGGGATGTAAATGCAATAAATTAAAAAGTACCAAAAAAGCACATCGGTTCAATTGGTGATTCACCTGCTTTGGAAAATCGGAAAGCGGCCTTCTGCTGAGTGAGACCATTGGGCCCATGCAGCTCAGTATAATGTACACTGACTGGCAGCAGCACTCCAGGGATTCAGGAAGGGAGCTTCTCCTGCCTGTAGCTAGAGATGCCTCTGGGGTCTGAGCCAGAGACCTTCGGCACACAAAGCAGATGCTCCACCCATTGAGCCAGAGCCCCATCTCCCATTGGAGTAACGTCAGGGCCATGAGCATGTAGTTGCGTTATACCAGAAATTTTCCACACACACACACACACAAAAATGTGTTTACAATCAAATTATTTCCCAGTAATTATCAAAGTGTTTGCCTGTGTATGTGTGTAAAAGCAAAGGCACATGAAGTAATTGAAAAGGCAGACACAAGGTGTGGCAATTACTCTAGAGGAATCATCACAGTCCACGTAGCCGAAACAAATGTCAAACACTCACAGAACACACCCAAGCCAGCTCTGTGTCTTGTATTTGGGATGGAGGGGTAAAGGTCAGAGAGGACCTCACTATTTCAGTAAGACACTCATATTACTCCTTGCAGCATAAGAGGGTTTGGTTGTTTTTTGGCAGGGGAGTGCTAATGAGTTTCACACCTGAACAAGTATCTTAACCTAACTCAACAGCCATCCAAACTCTCACTCATTGTGTGAAAGACCTACAATGCAAACCTCTTGTTAACAGCCAACAGCAGCCTCTTGCTTCACCAAACACCACCTGCCACTCAATAACGCTAGGTTTAACACAACATTTCCCTTATAAGCACAGAGCAACTCAACAACCCTGTGAGGTAGGCCTCGGCTGCAGATACAGTGGAGAAAAAGGCAACTTGACCAAAGCTACCCAGAAAAGTAGATTTTGCTCAGTATGCTGTTGTACCAGAACTTAACACAAGGGAATCATCTACACTGTATATTTAAACCACACGGATTTACCCAAACAATCCTAGGAACTGCAGTTTGTTAAGAGTACTAGGAACTGTGAGGGGTGAAACTACAGTTCCCAGGATTCTTTGCAGGAAGCTGTATGCTTTAAATGTATGGTGTGAACGTTATCTACATGTGCATTGTGTGTGTGTGCGCACAAGAGTCTACACCTAATGTTTTCCCAGCATATGAGTTTAAAAGCAGCAACCAGAGCAAATCACACAGGCTCAATCCAGTGGCATCTTCACGGGATGAGAAGAGAGGTGACACAGACCTGTGAGTCTTCATGGGCAGACTCCAGGCAGGCCTAGCACCTGTTCCTCCAAGCCATGAACACTTTCCACAAGCCAAGGGCTCAGAGAAGCCACAACACCACCTGCAACAACGAGGGAGAATCTTACCAGAGGTCCCAGGTTTCCTACTTAAGGTGACATAGTTCCATAGTGCTTAGCTGTTCAAAGTTCATAAGGGGGAATGGAGGACCCAGAGAACAGAGGAGAGGGAAGAATTAAGGAACAGTTTGTCTCCTTATTCCCCCCCCCCCCAAAGTGGGGCAGAAATGCTAGTACAGAGACATGAAAAGGAAGATACACATTTCAGTGCCACACAGCAAAGAGGAGCTCCCAAGGGCAGGCTAATGACAGTGCACTGGGGCCAAGGAGGAGTGGCTCCACGTTCAACAAAATCACGGGTGCAAAACTTTTCGGAATTTTCGAAGGACACTATAAAGCGCTTTCTTTTTGTTTAATGCACAAGACAAAGTCGGCGAGAGCACCGCGGAAGAGCCGCGCTTTAACAAGGGTTAATCTCCAGCCTTGGCTCGAGCGAAGGGATCCCCTAAGAAGCCGCCGCTTTACGAATCTAGAGTGGGGGGGAGAGTGCGTGTGGGGTGGAGAGCGGCCCATAACGAGGAAGGGCCGAACCACGTGCCACGGGCTGGGTGGGCGAAACGCCAACGCGGAGCAAGGCGAAGGAGGAGAGGTTACCGAGGCCTGCTCCTGGTGCTTCTCGGTGCAAAATGCCGCCCGCCGGCGGAGCTGAGCGCTCTCTCACCTGCTAACTGCCGCAGACCAGAAGACCCTTAAAGGGGCACCGCTGCAGGGGCGAGTCGGGAAGTTGTTGCGGGAGGGAGGGGAGAGAAAACGGCAAAAAACACCCAACATATGCAATTTTAAAAATCGCTACTGGGGAAGGAGCAACCGTACGTGTAATCCAGCGGAGGCCCCGAACTGCCGCTCTGTCCTCCCACAAAAAGCAAAGCGCGTGTTTGATCATAAAGCAGCCCTCCCCCATGAGGACTGGCGCCTTAACCCTCCAGTTAAAGCCGCTACTCACGATCCGCCCGGTGATGCTCGCCCTCCTCCGTCTCCTCCTAGCCGTCCCACCCCCGGTGCCGGTGCCAAGCCCCCGTGCGCTGCCGCCGCGCCCGGCCCCTCCACCCGCCGCGGGCTCCTCGGTCGTCCCCCCACGTGCTGCCCGACCGGGCCTTTCGGAACGCTGAGACATTCGACCGATATACACAACGTTCCGCTCGCCCCGCCCACCGCTCGCTCAACGTCCCCTCGCCCCGCCCCTCCCGCTTACCCCCTTCTCGGCCGCAGCTCGCGCGAGACGGCGAGGGGGAAGCCACGCCCCCTCCTTCCCCAGACTGGGCTCGTGAGTCAGAGGGCAAGAGAGAACGAGAACAGGGAGCGTGGGGAAGGGGCAAAGTGTGCGCATGCGCACACCAGCATACTCTCTCTCTCCATGCAAGGAAATAAGAGGCGGGGTTAGTTCTGACAGGGTGTGTTTGACCCTCGTTGAGGCTGTCAGTCGCTTAAAGAGAACTTGCAGAGTAAGGCTCTGTGCGCATTTACTCTGAAACAAGTCCCACTTTCCCTAAAAGGCCTACCGCCTAAGTAAACGTGCATAGATCGCACCATCAGGCACTCTTGCTTGGGATCAAGCCCCGAAAACGGGCTTGCTTCTAAGTAACGATGCATGGGAATTTTGATGGAGTGATCCATTAAACATGCAAACATTTGCATCAGTAGAATATAAAAGCTCAGAGTAGCCGTCCTTTCTGTGTTATGAGAGGATGCAAGAGGCATTGTGACGGACATGGTGCCTACCCCCACATTTATATTAATTATCGTTTTAAAATCAATCTGCCCAGTTAATTGGGCAGACATTTTTAAGGTTGTCAACTTATTAATATTATTGATTGAGGAATGTTCCAGCACTGATAGAGATTGAAAATATATTTTTGTCAGTCTTGTAGTTAATTATAATTACTGTATTCAGGGTTCTCTTAAAAGTATCCGTTGTCAGCTATGAAGTCACAGCTGGCCTTCCTTTCAGGGCTGTTGGAGGTTTTTGGGCAAAACACTGCCAGTCTATCCTATTTTACAGAGCTTTTGTGAGAGCTAATACTGCAATCTCCGGCATACTCAGCTTGCAAATAACTCCCTTGAAATCTTGGGTTCATGCCCCAGTAAATGTGCTTGGGATCAGGCTGCAAAAATGCTAAATCAAGGCTTTAGGTGGGATGCAAATAAATAAGCTTCTTCCACAGGGTGTCTGTCCCTCTGGTTTCCAAATTCCCCCTGCCCCGAACCCTTTCCGCCTGGTTCGCCAAAGAATGCCCATACACTCCAAAGGATTCTTAAGAATATTAGTGGGATCACGATCATGCCCAGTCCCAGTCCCCAACCCCTATTCTTTGTACAGTGGTACCTTGGGTTACATACGCTTCAGGTTACACACTCCGCTAACCCAGAAATAGTGCTTCAGGTTAAGAACTTTGCTTCAGGATAAGAACAGAAATCGGGCTCCGGCGGCACACTGGCAGCAGGAGGCCCCATTAGCTAAAGTGGTGCTTCAGGTTAAGAACAGACCTCTGGAACAAATTAAGTACTTAACCCGAGGTACCACTGTATATTGTATTGTTGTTTTATTGCTATGGCCGATGGCTGACGTAAATAAAGATTCATTCATTCATTCATTCATTCTTGTGGATTGCCCATTGCTGGGAAAGAGTGCTCACCTGGCACTACCAATCTTCAAAAGCCCAGGGTGCATGGCTGCTGATTTCATCATTTAAATGCTTTGAAGGGATGCACCAGGTTACCCCAAACCCACTGCTATAGCAGAATTGAAGCCAGAGTGTGGTTTCTAAGAGTGAGAACAGAGAGCAAAAAGCAGGTCAGATGGATTATTTGTCTGAGAATGAAACTCCTGCTGTGCCCAGCTGTTGCCCTTTGTGCCAGGGAAATTTGCACACAAATTCAAGTTCCACCAACCCCACTCTTTTTATGAGGTGGGTTTGTTCAGCAGAAGCCACTAGCATCTGGGTTAAGGTAGGTTTCCTTTCAGCGCTTGAGCAGGTCTTGTCAACTTATTTCCCAATGAAATATATTTGCCCTTGATTTGGGGGTGAGGGGTGTGGTAGTTGATGCTCCAACCACTATAGCAGAGGAGCTGATTCCAGCTGTGTGTAAGTGGGAGAGGACGGGAGAAGAGTCAGCTGCAGGGACTCAGTGGGAGAAATGCACTCTGCACGTTCCCAGGGATACTCTTTTTATAGTGTGTGAGAGAGGAATAAGAACACAGGAAGCACTGCCTATCATCCACCTAGTTCAGTATTGTCTACTCTGACTGGCAGCGGCTCTCCAGGGTTGCAGACAGGGATTATTCATCTGCTTCCTGGTTTTCTTAAACTAGAGACGCTAGGCATTGGATCTGGAACTTTCTGCATGCAAACTCTGTGCTTTTTCACTGGGGTTGTATCCTTCCCCATTGTCCTTTGTCAGGGACCAGCTCCCATTCACAGGGCCCATGGAGCAGCAATGGAGAATCTGTGGTCCTCCAGACATTGTTGGACTGCATCAGTCCCAGCCAGCATCATCAATCAGCAATATTTCAGCAACCTATGGAGGGCCACTGCTCTGCTCTGGAGAGTGGGTGCATAATCCCTAGGGTCAATGAATGTGCATGAAGATTAAGGCACCATAGAGCCTGCCAATGTGCACACTGCCGCTTCTGGGGCAAGCTTTCAACTACTGACATGGCTGGGCAATTATGTTCCTCCCTTAGTTTATCTTTAACCAAAAGAACACACACTTTCTTTGCATTTAAATCCTCAGAAGATAGGCAATCATAGAGTGAATGAATTAGGCATACAAACTGGTCCCTCTATGGTCTCAAGAAGAAATGAGGCTTTCTCCAATATGTACTATCTGATTCTTTTAACTGGAGATACTAGGGAATGAATGTGGGATCTTCTGCCTGCAAGGCATGCACCCCACCTCTGAGATATAGTCTCTCCTTATTTTAACCCTGTTGATTTTCCTTTGGTCTTAAATCAGGGATGAGGGATGTTGCAGGACTATAACTCCCCACATCCCTGAGTCCACGTTGGCGTCCAACAGCCTCTGGAGGGGTGCAAATGTTCCCAACTAATCCTCTGCTTTTTTTACCCATATGTATGACTAAGGCTTTCCAATAGGCATTGGCTCTTCTCAATGAGCAGGCAGGATGGGCAACAGAATATAACAAAGAAGAATTCTAAGAAGTATCAGGGAGACATGTGGGTGGGCCAACAGAGGGTGGAGATTTGGGTATGGTTGTTTTTCAGAGACACCAAAAGCTCTGCATTGTGTAGTGGCACTATGGAGATTACATGCAACCTGTCATGGTCTTTGGACAGAACAATCAAGTGGTTGGTTGGTTGACTAAATGTAGCTACCAAATTATGGCTCTATCTTACCTTGATCATCTAATACTGGTCATCTCTAGGCAATCTACAATATAATAATAAAGGCATATAAAAATTCAACCATATGCAACACAATAAAGCATTCCATTCTAATGCCCACATCAGTAAAATACAAAATTATGAATAAAAACCACTCTCTTGACATGATCACCACACAATGCATACAAGTTGATCGCACCCTACGAAGCAGTAGTCAGTCAACTGGAATACAGGTGGAACCTCCCTTGGTAGAGCATGCTGAAGTAACTGGACATGAGAAAGGGTTAATTTCCTTCATGAGCATAAATCATCCCATGAATGAGCTAATCACAGGTGCAAGGTCATCCAAGACGGTTGCTATGGTAACAGCCCAGTACCCCAACTGTATCTGTGATTAATGCACGTCAGCAAAATAGTCTGTTAGTCTGCAGTCTGTCTGTTGGTCCAATGTTGTGTCTTGAATTGCTGAATTTATTTAGAGCAGCAGAGATACTTTGTACTTGTGTGTATCTGTTTATATCTGGGTTTGCAAAAGCCTACAAGCTGTACATATCTACATCCAGAATTGTTTTGCTGAGCCTTATCTTCTACAACAGTAAACTATCTTAACATTTGTCTACTACATGGCAGCTGATACTGGGAGCAAATTCTACTGCGTGGGTATCTCACTTATGATTCCCACCAGAACATTCAATAGGAGGTTCCCTATAGGATTGTACCCAAAGCAACACAGGGCTTGATCTCCCATTTTGCATAATTGGTGATTTTGTGACTCTGACATCAGAAGAAAGCCTACTGTAAATTAATTTCTTTTGGGTGGAGGAACTCTGATCTCTCTTAATAAGTCCACAAATTTGGAATTGACTCAACCTGTCTCAGATCACTAAAAATGTGACCTAAACCATGGGTAGGCAAACTAAGGCCTGGGGGCTAGATCCAGCCCAATTGCCTTCTAAATCCGGCCTGCAAACAGTCTGGGAATCAGCGTGTTTTTACATGAGTAGAATGTGTGCTTTTATTTAAAATGCATCTCTGGGTTATTTGTGGGGCATAGGAATTAGTTCACTCCCCCCCCAAAAAAATTATAGTCTGGCCCCCCACAAGGTCTGAGGGACAGTGGACCGGCCCCCTGCTGAAAAAGTTTGCTGACCCCTGGCCTAAACCATCACAGCCAATGCTCCTGTCTGTGCCACAAACTGTACTTAATATTTCAAAATGAGTGTTCTTATATCATGTGCTCTCCTGCCTTCTTTCCATAACACTGGCACACACCCTTGATTTATTTTTTATTTTTTTTAAGTCAGCAACCTTCCATCTCAGGCCTTTTTGGAAGACAAAACCAGCAGTCTTGCCTGCTGAAACAGGCCACAGCAAAAAAGGCAGGAGGTCAATCTCTTGCACAGCCAGAGAAGCTTATCCCGCAGGGCATGGGATTCACTGCCTGACAAACCAGCTGAACCTACCTACACCCGCTCAACATCTATAAAGTGTGGCCCTGTTTTGAATAAGAATGCTCCCTGGTAGGGCTGGGAAATCTGTGGCCCTTTGAGCATTGTTGGGTAGGAATTCCCAGCATCCCTGACCACTGGCCATGCTGGGTGGGGTTAATGAGAGACCTATTAATTTTTATTATTATTTAAATTTGTATACCGCCCTATACTTGTAGCTCTCAGGGTGAAAGGGTGTAGCTCTCAGGATGAAAATCACAATATAAAAAACACAAAATACATAATAAAAATGAAAATGAAAACAAAGACAACCCAAAAATCCACCTTCCACAACACACTTTAAAAGGCCCTTCGATGTCAATCAGCCAAAGGCTTAGTTAAAGAAGAACGTTTTCGCCTGGTGCCTAAAGATGTATAATGAAGACTCCAGCCAAACTCCTGAGGGAGAGCATTCCACAGCGAGTCACCACTGAAAATGCCAATTATTGTGTTGCCAGCCTCCAAATCTATCGTGGAGGGAGCACACTAAGATGGGTCTCAGAAGATGATCCCAGGGTCTGGATAGGTTCATATGGAGAGAGGTGGTCCTTGAGGTATTGCAAAAGTTGACTCATTCTATTGGTCCATCTAGTTCAGCATTGTCTGCACAGACTGGGATCAATGGCTCTCCAGGATTCCAGGTAGTGCTCCCCCCCCCCGGGGTACTCGAGTACGCAGTACAGACACCTTTTCCCCCCAATAAGAAAAGCACTGGTAGAAGGTATGGCACTTACCGAAACAACTTCATGGTGAGCACAGGCACCTTTTTTCTAGAATAAAAGCATTGCCCAACCCTACTTGGGACTGCCAGGGATGGAACCCGGGACCTTCTGCATGCAAAGTAGATGTTCTAACCACTGAGCAAGATATTTGGCACCAGATTGGCTGCAGGAGTTGCAGGAAGGAGGTTTATAAGGTGCCATCCAACCGTCTTAGGGACTCTGCTCCAGATTCGTGTAGGGTTTACTTCTGCAAGTATATGATTTGTTCAAATAAATAAATAAATAAATGTAGAAGGCTTGCTCTCAGGTCTTGCTTGCAGACTTCCCACCGGGGCATCTGGTTGGTAAGGATAAGATAGATTTCTTATATTGCATTCTATCGTCTCACAGTTTGAATTATATGGAATTCAGATTGTAATATAATAAAATTAAAGGAAGGAATTGCAATACAGCATATTACAATTGCTACAGCAGGCAGAAAAATCACTAAGTGGTCCAACATGGCCATCAGCAATTTTCAGGTGGTCCATGGAGGGTAGGGTGGGGGGAAGGTTTGCAACCATTGTTCAGGACTGCAATTTTTATGGGGATACAAATCCTGATTTATCTCTCAGATGCTTTCTTTACACTTGGGGAACTTAGATTAATTTCATGTTTAAATCTTAATTTAAGACTGCAACCTTAAGACTACAGAAAAAAATAGGTCATCCCTGAGGGCATCAAAATTTGTTAAAGGAGTGATGAGTCAAAGTTGTCTGCATTTTAAGGCTGTTTTTGACTGTGGGTTTTGTTATTCTCCTAGTTAAAAAGACAAAATCTGTATGCATGTATATTGTGTCTCTCCCTGCCCCCAGCCTTGGGGTTGTTATTATTTTGCTAACCCTGCACTGTATGTGATATGTATCGATGTTGAACCATTGAACTCAACATTTAAGCTGCAAAACCTATGGACACTTTCCTGTCCATTGATCCTTGCCCATCCTGGCTTATAAAATCTAGGGAAGCTTTTAATGTTTGATGTATTACAGTATTTTAATATTTTTTTGGAAGCAGCCCAGAGAGGCTGGGGAAGCCCAGCCAGATGGGCAGGGTATAAATAAATTATTATTATTATTATTATTATTATTGCCGGAAAGGGCTGGGCGATGGGCTTTGTGGGGTGGTGAATGCTTCTCTCTGTGAGGGAATGGCACCTGTTGGGTGAGGTGGAAATGATATCTGGTAGTCAGCAGAGGGAGCTCCAGGACTGCTTGTGTTTAACTTGCACAGTCCGGATCCCAAATTTCTACCTCGCTCAGAATTAGAGCTGCGCCAAACTCTGTCCAGCAGGTTCTCAAACACTTTCTCCCACAAAAGGCATTTTCCATTTTCCTCCTTCATCCTCAGGGCACTTCAGAATTGGTAGGGCAGGGCATGGCGTTCTGAACTTTATTGCAAGGTGGGTGAGGGACGTGTGTTGCTTTCTCCCTCAGTAAACTTTCCTGAGCTCTGCAGCACCTTTGATTTGAAAAAGCTTCTATAACAGATCCCACCGCTTATATACCAATTGCAGCAGATCCAAACTGCACACACACTCTAGAATAACCACCACAGGTTATCTTTTTGGATTTTGTGTGAGGGAAAACTTTGGTACTTGGGAGACTAATGCAGAAGTTGGAACAAGTAAGAAAGATTTGTTTAACAGAACGACATGGATAAAAAAAGGATATAATGTTACGTATTTCAGGAAACCGTTCACCTAATAGTATTTCTGCTGAATCTAACGGATGTTATGGGCTTCTAATCAAGCGCAGCTTCTTTTAAACTTCAGTTGCTTATGTTCAGTTACTTCACTTCAGGTAGATACTATAGGTTTCTAGACTAGATGGTAAATGCTCAGCTTATTTCCAGTTATTTCACTTCAGTTCCTTAACTCAGTTGTTGCACAGGTGTTGCAGCTTAATACTTTGGTTCTTAAACAAGGTGGTACTTTCTGTCAGTGACCCAGCCCTTTGATAATCCTACTCCTGATGTACTCCAAGTAACAGACCCAGGAGATCACCACACCCCTCTTAACAGATTTGGGAGTCTTCTCTTTCTAGAAGAATCTCTCCCCTCCTGACTGGAACGAGACTTAAGTAGACTGTATCCTTTTAGCTTCTACTTCTTCTGGCTCAGCCTCAGCCTCCCAGTTAACTCCTGGCCTAATACCACACACCGTCCTTCACACTAAGCTCAGAGACTCCTTTCTCTAGCTTTGGATATGTTTCTCAGAGTGGCTGTTTCAACCCAGAACCAACTCTCTCTCCTCCCAAACGAAAGCCTATCTGAACATTCTCTCAGAAACGGCTCCTTTTATATTCCCTCCGAAAGTGCTGGCTCCACCCCCTTCTGGTTAGCTGTCTTGGTAGTTAATCAGAGAGGTTCCAGCCCTCTGGTGGAATTCTGAGGCACTGCATCCCCAAACTGTGCTCTGGCTCTGCTGTCCGTCAGTTTCACATGCGTTGTCTTGGGACGTCTTTCCCTGGACTTTAACTGAAGCCTGAGCACCCAAGAAGGCTGCAGCATTACCTCAGGTTAAGAACTTAATTCATTCTGGAGGTCTGTTCTTAACCTGAAACTGTTCTTAACCTGAAGCACCACTTTAGCTAATAGGGCCATGTTCTGTGCCATGTAAGCAAAAGCACATGAAGTCTCCAACCAGAGTACTGTACATAATTTACTCTGAAACATTCACTGCTTTGAATGATTCATTTTGGTTTTGCTAATCCAAAGGGGAGGGGAAGAAGCCCTTAACCTTTGACATTTTATTCCCGCCTACTTCCTCTGGCTTCTGAGATTATCCCATACACTGATCCATCCACCTTTCAAAACTGTCTTTGCCGCTCATAAGGGTTAGAAACTTTGAAGAGCATAAAGAAAAACTCAGAATCATTGAAACCTGGACTGTGCATCCTGTCAGTTTGCATTTCTTAGTACAGAAAGTATTGATCTGATGTGTAGAGATTTTTCCTATTCTACTTAATTCAGGAGGGTTCTGGAAGCTTATCTGTGTGAGAAACAAGCAGAAGGTTCATGATTGTTTGGGTTATACTTTCAGAGAAGCTAAGTACAGCTGGTTTGAACTGGTTCTCTTATCTCTTTCAATCAAGGTCATACTGACTATAAAAGTAGGGCCAGAATGAGCCTGAATTTCACTTTCTCTCTTTTTTTAACTCTTTCCCCTCTATGTGGTTTTCTGTACAAAGTAAGCATAGTGCTAAGGTTTTAGATTTATTATAAGTTATTGTAAGTGTAAGGTTAAGTCTGCTGCAACTGGATTATTTATGGACAGTGCCAATTCTGAATGTATTGGATTTGTGACCATTATGCTCATTTGCCTTCAGTAGCAGTAAAGTTCTGCTGGATAAAATATTGCCTCGGGTCTATTTTTGGGAATCTTACAACATGTTTAAAGTTTTTACTCTGCTAACTATACATTGGAATCTACTCTGGATCATATTGAGTAGATTTTCAACGACACACCCAACCCATATTCTGTACTTTTTCTACAGCTTTGTGGCATCCTGGTATACAGATAGCCTCTTATTCTGAGATGTGATCAATGGCTTTTGGGAAATGGCTGCTCTGCCATTAGTATTTCACACACCCCAGATGAAGCCTTTACAGATTAGATTCAGGACTGAGCCACGACCCAAATCAAGTGATGAAAATGGGTTTAGAACCATTAAAGACGCACGAGCAAATAATTACTCCAACAAGTCAAAAGCAGGTTGAATTTACATTTTTTACTTCAAAAAAAGGGAAGTACATACATGAGGGAAAGTGGGGGGTAAACAACAATTGCTTGAAACCATGATCTCTACAGGTTTATTTTAATTTTAATATATATTTATATATTTATATATATACCTCCAATTACCCACCCATAAGTGTGCAAGTCTGCGGAGCTCACGCCCAACGCCTTGCACAAGCACTTACAAATATTAACAGGATCGTAGACAGAGGAGGAGAGGGAACCAGTCTTCAAGGTTGAGGCCCCAATGGGAAGTAGCAAGTTCTATAATACATGGCGTTAGGTTTATAGTACACAGCATCACTTCCTTTCAATGACAGAACGCAACAGCAGGGGGGAAAGAAGCACGTTAACAGTTACTAAACACTAAAAGATATTCAAATATCATTATGTTATACATGTACAGCAACTAACTGCTTTACAAAAAAGCAAAATAATACAATATATTGTCACATGTATTTACAGTGTAGTAAATATACTTTTTTCTGTCAAATTTTACACAAAACTATTTACAGGGTGAATATACTGCATTAAAAAAAAGTGTGTGGCCAATGCAAAAAAAGTGACTTCTGTGGATAAGAGTCTCTTGCATAACATTAAGACGTGCTTTAATACATCGTGGGGGAAATTAAAACTAGAAACAAAGCAGGAGGAAGGGGGAGAAGAAGCCCTAAAACCCCACAAACCCATCAGGAAAAGAGCACCAGCCACAATCTTCAGCGCTCAGTCCCGTAAAACGTTGACTTTGAAATGTTTCTTGGTTATCGAAAGCAAGTGCATGCGAATGGAAGCGTAACAGACTGGCGGATTTAACAGGGATTCTTCTTTACGCGCAAGGAAAATGCATCAGGCTTAAACTTCAATATCGGGGGAAAGATTTTAAAAAAATACAAAAAGAGAACAACGCAAAACAACTTTACAGTACTTAATAGTGCACATGGAGCCCGTGCTTGAAAACGAGGAGTGTCAAACTGGTTTCCTTTTATTTAGTGTGAGAGTGGGGAAAGGTTGACCCTGCAGACGCCACCGTACTCCTTCAGCCCCAGCCAGCACGGCCAATGGTCAGGAACAGTAGGAGCGCTAAGCCCAGCGACATCTGCGGGGCCACAGGTGAATAGCCCCTGCTGCACAGCCTGCAGCAACCTTACGCTGCAGGTCGAAGTTACTTAGTTTTCGACATGATCTATTGAAATCCTCTAGGAGAAGGTTCAAATTTAAACACAACAATCAAATTGCTAGCCCTCTGCCAAAGCCTGATAGGACACCTCTGGTTGAGAACCACTTTCCTGTGTTTCATAAAAAAAAAAAGCAAAGGAAAACACTCCCAGAGGTCCCTCTCTTGTCTAAACATGCTAACGCAAGAATTTATTCATGGATCTACTTTGTTTTAAAGGCACATGGATGCCACCAACCCACAAGCAGCTCAGCAAGATGTGCAGGCTCCTTCAGAGCAGGGAAGTGCATTCTGCTGCTTTCAGATACACAGACGCCTTGGGCTGGAGAACATGAGATGGCCCCCAATGGCCCAGGACCTAAGCATGAGAAGGTGTCCTTTTAAAGCAACAGCACGGAATTGTTCGCTGGGTTGTGTAGCCGATATCTGAGAAATAAAGAGTGTAGACAGCAACAGTTGGTGGAAGGGCAAATCAGCTGCAGTGGCTAAGGAGAGGACATTTTTCACCAAGTAGATGAGAGAAACACTTAAGGCACTGAGCAAATCAGCCACTAAATGGGTTTTGTTCGGGGACAAAGCCATCCATGCCACCCTCTGCGCCCACCTTCCCTGCATTGGAAAGAAGCATCTCTGAATTGCTGCTCCCTTATCCCGTTAAGACACCTCAGTTCAGAAATCAGCTCTACTAAAGCACATCTTGTAAAGTAAGCTTTTCTAACTTTTTGATTCTAGGAAGTCTGCCCAGATGAGTTTCTGCTGCCCTGTAGTGGTTTCTCTCAAGGGTGCAGAGTCTGATTTCTTTCGAAATATGCATAGTTTGGATGGCCGAAGAACGCAACAGATTCACTTACTATCACTGTGTACAGCACTAGGTCCCCGTGGTCTTTGGCCAACTGACCCATGCTGATTACTACATCCAAATAACATCGAATTGTGCATGTAGCTTCTTACAGGCTTTTAACATACAATGTGGCATCAGCTTTCATGGACTAAAGCTGACTCCACTGGATGCATCAACTTGCACATATAATGTAAATATATGTGCTGTGAAGAAGACACTTTATGCACCTGACAATGTGGGCTCTAGTTCAATTCCTTGAGTGCATAATTCACCAGTTTCTCTAGAATCTGAACAATCCCCACCCCCCTTTTTAAAGGCTAACTTTGCAAAGAACACGAGAAGGGTGCTGAACACCCATCTGGAAATATCCCATTAGCCTCTCCTTCCAGGGAAGATGCATGCTGGCAGCAAGAAAAAGCAGTGTCAAAACTGAGACTAAAAATGGTGGGGTGCAGGGCTAGAGTGACCTCACTCCAACTCTCTTGATTTGTATCTCTGGAAAGTTATATAGCTGAAGGAAGTTCTAAAACTGAGTGCTTACATAATACAGCCTAATTTTAGAAACCAGGAAAGTCAGATTGTCTGGAGATCCTGATGTTTGGCAGGCTGGTGGGAGAAGAGAGAGAGAGAGAGAAGGAAATTACTTCCCTTGCCAACCCCACTTTGGGTTCGCTGGCCTGTTTTGCCAAACCCATGATTTGATGATGCAGCCTAGAGGCTACATCAAGACCTACTGAACTGCTGTTAATGCTTCTCCTCCCCCCCTCCTGTATCCCCCTGCCCTCAAGAGTTCTCTTGGCTGTTCACAGTGACTGCCTGTGCAAACCCCAGCTGCCACACACCTAAAACATGGACGTTATCATAAGGAAACCTGGTGGGTGTGCTTGGAATTCTGACCATTGCTGTGAATGGGCTGGCGGGCTATGATCCTCTGGGCAGAGGATTAGCTGTGCCTATTCAGAGCTTACACTCCGCCACTCCCTGTTTCTGTCACATCTGCCATGAGAGGTCCTACTGGCTCAAGCTTTGGGTGAGCCCTCAAGGTATGCGATGGAGACAAAGGAATACATCAGAGGGGGGAAAGGATTAAAGGGGCTTCTGCGCAGGGCTCCCTTTGGGAAGCCAAAGGGTTCACCCACCTTGTCCAGTCCTCTGGCACCACAAGCTGCACATCTCCTGACCTTGGCTTGGGGGGGGCAATATCTACACATGGCCCAGTGAGAGATGTTAGCACAGCACAGGACTCTTGAGGACTACGTCGTGCTATTTTTCTCTCAGACTTATGATTTGACACTCCAGCACACTGCAATGAGAACAGGAAAGCTCCCAATGCAGATGTGACCTGGTGCAATAGGCAGTCTTTCCTCTGATCACATAATGGGAAGAAACCTTAAGGATTCTAACCTGCGACAGTTTCATTGATCCTACTTTAACCCTTCCCACTTGATTCAAATATATTTCAGCTGAAATTCCAACATGATCAAGAGCGTTTCCTTTCTCTACCTCGAAAAATAAAAATAAAAAAACCTTTCTTGATTTGGCAGACTGTTGTTGGCACCTTAAGACTGTGTTCCAGGAGTGGAACAAAATAAAATAGTTCCTCTCTGAATCAATACACCAAAAGCAGTTGTTTTATACACATAAAACCCATGACATTTTAAATGAATGTTAATAGCTTGCTAATGGACCATTCATTTGCACCCTCTGTCTAATGCTGTGGAATTTGATTTACCCAAAGTCAGCATTAAAATTTCACTGTACAGTTTCAATTGTATGTATATTATTCCCTTTGAAGCCACTGAATAACCAATTATGTCAGCAATACATACATTTCATTTCATTTCATTTCTGACTGACATGCTTTTTTAGAAGTTGAGAATTTGTGCTTCCAAAATCTAGGCAAGCTGCACACATTTGGACAGCCAGTCAAAGCAGCACGTTCATCATCCATGTTGCTGCTGGGACTTTGGTAATCTCAACACAGAGTCACAGCAGTCTAGTGGCTGAGTGTCAGACAAGAACCAGAGAGACCCAGATTCAAAACCCCAAATCAGCCACAAAGTTCAGTGCCTGACTTTGGCCCATCCATTCTCCAGCCCAATCAGCATACATGTTTTCCCCCTGTTAATATAGCCTCACAATACTGCCTATGAAGTACGGTTAGGCTATGAGAGAGAGAGGGGGGGGGAGAGGGGGTCAAGGGTCACCCAGCGAGTTTCATGGATGAGTGGGGATTTCAATCCCCATCTCTCTGATCCTAGCCCAACAACGTAGCCCTTATTAAACATGGGTTTTTCAGAAGAGATATCTATTGCCGCTATAGCATTTTAACAAGGCCATTCATGGTGGCTGAAAGCTGTTTCAATCTGTGGTTCCTAAAGCTGAAACTCTGGGTTTGAGAGCAGCAGTTGCTCCTTTAAAAGTAAGTAAAACTTTGAGTAGGAGCAATGTGGATATTTTGGAAAAAAGGGGTATGAGCCAAATAAAAGTCTAGGGAGCTTGGGAATTGTTAGTGACACCTTTCCTTAACTGGGAACATCAATGAGTTACGGTATGTCAGTGTGGTGCAAGGAAGGTGGGGGAGAGTTATCACATGAGAAGCAGCCGTAACAATCTTTGTGGGAGCGACAGCCCAAGGTGACACAAGCACAAATGGCTGCAGTCGAGCTTCCATACAGGAGCTGCTGTGGAACGAATTAAGTCCACACAGCCTCAGCTGGGGAGGGCAAATGAGCAGGAAAGGCCCACACAATCACGACATTCACCCTAGCCATGCTGTGGAGTGGGACGGAACATTGAAATAGCTAGGATAGCTCAGTCAGTAGAGTATGAGACTCTTAATCTCAGGGTGGTAGGTTCAAGCCCCACGTAGGACAAAATATTCCTGCATTGCAAGGGGTTGGAATGGATGACGCTTGTGGTCCCTTCCAACTCTACAATAAAGAAGTGCCCCTCCCCACAGATGCATTCATTCTCTCTCTCTCTCTCTCTCTCTCTCTCTCTCTCTCTCTCTCCCCCAAGATGGAAGTGCTGCTGATCTATTTTTAAAATATATATATATATATAAGAAAGCAGTCTAAATTCACCAAAGGAAAACTCGACAAACACAGCCAGCTTCTTCCAGTCTGGTTCATGTGCCCCCAGGAGGCTATTTTCTGGAGTATCAAGAGAGACACCCTGCACTCTGAAATGCCTAGATCATTAAAGATACACCTTGACGGGGCAAAAACTCTCACCCCTTGGTTAAACTCATTGCACTGTACTTGTGCTCAGAGGCAATTTAAGCTCAGGAAAAGGATGTCCACAGCTACAGGGATGTGGGATGGAAACCAGGATACTGACTGCGTCCACTGGCCATCAAAACCTCTAATGTGCAAACAGGATTGAATATTAACACTCTCCCCCCTTTAGATACAAAACAAGCCATAAACAAACAAACAAGCTCCCCCCCAATAAGGTAACAAAAACGTGTCTGAAATGCGAGAGACATGATTTCTGCCTTTCGACACAACCTACGGTCATTTCCCTGCTTTCTTCAGATTCTTAAAAGTGGTTCTGTTCATCACAGTTTGGCTATTACCAGCTTAAAAACAAGAAAAAGAACAGAAGGGTTGTTGTTGCTGTTGCTGTTGCTGTTGCTGTTGCTGTTGCTGTTGCTGTTGCTGTTGCTTCTGTTTTGTTTTTTAAAGGTGGCAAAAAAAAAGAAATGAAAATCCAAAATAAATTCAGACAAAATGTTTCGAGAGTTGATCGTCTGGCACCACGGCTGACGGGGCGAGTGGGCAGGAGGGTCTGAAATTAAGTGCGACACGACCACTTGTGAAGGTGGGGCAGGAAGTACTTACGCCACGTTAGAAAACCAAGGATGGAAGGAAGGGAAAACAAAGGGGAAAGGAGAAGGCTTCAGACAATCTTTTTGATGCTGTGGCGCTTGAAGCTGCCAGTGCTGCGCTGCTTCTGCACCTGGCTGGCGGAGCCGTGGCGCGTCCTCCCACTGCTGGAGTGTGCCGTGGTCGGGGAGAGCTCCACGTTCTCCTTATCGATTCCTAAGGTGGTGGTGGGAGTAAAAGAAAGATAATTAAAAAAGGAAGTGCCATGAGCGGGAAAGGTAAGGTGGAAGCTTCCGCCGGACGACTCCATCTGAAATGGCCAACTCGGGGTCGGAGAGGGTCCGGTCCGTGGCCCTCCAGCAGGACTCCCAATGTGGCCAGTGGTCCGGGCTGATGGGAGCCCAGCAACCTCTGGAGGGCCATACAGGTTCCCCACCCTGTTATTATCATGCAAGGAGGAGCTCCGCCTGCAGTTAAGATCAAAGAAGCATCCAAAATGGGTGGCGGGGGGGGGGGAGAGAGGCAGGAGGCATTCTCTTTTGTGCCAAGGTTATGCCATGGGAGCTGGGAAGGAAGGGGAAAGCTGCTGGTGAAGCGAGAAGCAGAGATAGGGCTTAATGGGATTCCAGGGCAGTTCCAATAGTTTTTTCAATGCACATCCGACCCCCAGCTGGCGACTGCTGGGTCGCTGGGGAACGCATTGCCATTTAGGGAGCAATCAACTTCACTAAAGCAAAAGTGGCACTTTTGCCTCGGTTACAAGATGTTCCTGACTGTTTATTTAGAAAGATCCGAAGTAACCTGCAGGGCCATGGTCTAATAATCACATCTGCAGCTCTTGGCCTTTCTCTTTTTCTCCGGCTGCTCCAGCCTCCTCCCAGCTGCTCAAGCCACTTGGCCTGCTGTGTAACTCTTTCTTGCTCTGGGAGAGCCGCCCCCCAACAGCTCCAGATACTGAGGGCTGGCAACTCCCATCTCTCCCAGCCAGCGGGGCTAAGGGTCGGCAATGCTTAGGGTCTGGTCAGCTCTGCCAGAGAATCTTAGCCTGTCTCCTCTGTGACATCAGTCATCTCTTAGCTAGTCACAGCAAGTTACTTCCCCTCGTAGGGTGTGACTTAGCCCACCCTTTCGTGTCATTTGTATTGTTCTGATAGATTATTCTTTGAAACAGCATCTCTGACAGGCATCCTTGGCAAAGAGCATCACATTCATTCATTCCTTGAGGAACACCACTATCTGCATTTGGAAAATGCAGGGCAAGAGTGCAATTTTAGGGCTCAAAATGAACGACTGGGGAGTCTTTAGGCTCCTGCCTTTAATGTCTATTATTCCCTAAGCTTAGTTCATTTCACAGTTGCCAGGATGCTACCCACCGTTCAGATGGTTCAGCACTTCCAGGGGAAGCAGAGCAATGTATACATTTTTATGCCTTTCCTTGATCTATTATGGAGGCCTCACAAAGAACCCTCCCAGTAACAGATCACACTAAAACAAAGGCAGAATATGGAGGGAGGGAAGACAGGCCATGAAGCTAGACACAAGCAGTCCAAATGACTAGATTTCTTCATTCTTGAAGCCTTGTTGCTAAAAATGTTCCCTAGAGCCTCTGCTCGGCAATATACCTTCAGCCTCATAACACCCCTCCAAGGTAGGCCATTCCCCCCATTGGTACTTGAGAAGGAGTACCACTCTGAATTCCTGGATCTTGGGCACTAGCACTGACCATGCTAGTGCCAAGCTCTACAGCAGCATCTTGTAAGTGTAGAAGGGAATAGAAACACACACACACACACACACACACACACACACACACACAAACAACACACACCTTTTTCTCTTCTGCAAATCCTCCTTCACCGAGTGCATGGATGGGGAGACTGTGTTCCATCAGATGTTGATGGACTTTTGGCTCCCATCACCCCAACCATTTATCATGCAAGTTGAGGCTGAAGAGAGCCCACCCAATGAATTCTGGAGGGTCACAGTTTCCCTGGCACCCATGAGGTTGCTGGATGTGCAACTGCCTGCATTTTCCACTGGCAAATACTGAGGGAGGAGGGCAGGATGTGCCACGGGTGCCTGACATCACCTCAATTCAAACTCACCATGCAGAAAGCACTCCAATTTCTGCCTCGGTAGGTGCTCCCTCATGCACAAACAGAATATTTCTCAGGACAGGAAAACAACAAGACTGGCTTGAGGCAAGGAGGTACGTATAGGTGGGCATATGGTCACTTGCATGAGGTAGAACAGAAAACTGAACAAGGCAGAAACATGGTTGGTCGGTAAAGTAGGGGCACACAGCAGACAGTAACACCTGGGCAGGGATGGGGTTCACACATTTTTATAAGCAGTTACAAAAGTCCTGCAGGGAGCTGAGACGGTCCTGCAATGTTGTAGTCCCCACAGGTAGCAACATCTACGGGTGTACGACCCCCTCGAGTCCAGCAGCAGGCAAGAGTCAGTCAGAGGCTACACCTAAGGATCTGCAGCCTGCTGCTAAAGATGGGGAGACTCCCTCCTGAGCCTAAGATTCTCAGGCAGGATCCCCCGGAAGAAGCTCCCATACCCTGAGGACTGGTACGGCTAGAGTCAGGCCCTTTACTTCTCTTGGGGAACCTAGTGCCTCCCACAGCATCTCACTGGCCAAGTGGCACAAGGAGCACACCAGGTGGGAGGCTGTGGAACAGAGGGGGAGTGTTGGTCTGCAGGCCAGGGGGTTGGCCTTTTAAGAATCTAAAATGATCCACAAGGGGGTGGGGCCTGAGAGAGGTGGGTGGAGCCTGGGAAAGGGGTGGGTGGGTTGCAGAGGCTTAAAAAGGCTCACTCTGCTCCCACCCTTTGTCCATAAAGTTGCTCACTTGGAACTGCATGTGGTCCTGCAACACCTGACCCGCCTTGCCTCCCACCCTGACACCCCCGCTGCAGCTTCAGCACCAGACCAGAAAAACACCACAAACTGGCAGCATGGATTTGTTATTCATAAATTCTGGATGTGCCACTACATGCGGTTGAGACTCAGGTCAAATGAAAAAGGAATGTTTTTGAAGTCACCCTGAGGGAGCCATGGGGTAAAAAGGTCTGTGTGGCTCCCGTGTGCAATGCCTTCCTGAGACTCGTGCCGCCGAGGAGGCTGACAGCAAGCCCTAGCTAAATGTAGGTTAGCCACATTAGGCAAAATGTGAGCGCTTGGCACCCAGCTTTCCCTTGTATCTTCTCCACCTAGGAAAGCTGTGTTTTGTGCTAAAAGAATGATGCACAATGCTGACAACCAGGCAGATATGCTCACGGTGCCAACAAGCTGCTGAGTTTGCATCCTTTATTCCAAACCCATTATTTGAGTGGTTTAAAAAAACCCAAAACGAATGGAATTATGAATGAAGAAGTGGGATGGCAGAAAAAGAGGCACAATTCAAAAGGGCAATAGAAATATCACAGGTAGAGGGGCAGGAGTCCAGGAGGAAGAAGACGAAGAGAAACTGAGAAGATCAAGGGAGTGGATCACCTTCCCTTTAGGGAAAGGCTGGAGCCCCGAGGGATCCTTAATATAGAAGGGGTGGGGGCACACAACTAAAGGGAAGGGGCCTGGCAGCCATGTAGAAAACTTATGCACAGGGTGGGGAAAGTGTAACTGGTGCCTGTTTGCTGCTCCTACTGATCTTCCCAAACCACCCTTTCCCCCTTCTTTCTTGTGTGCTATGTCTCTCAGACTAAGCCTGCAGGCAGGGATTGCCTTGTTTGCTACTAAGCCTGTGCAAGTCACTCTGGCAGGCTTTTTCAGCTGAAGGGTTTGATTTTTTTTTTATAAAAAAAAAGTTTTAAAGAAACAAATGTGAAATTTGATTGGCGGTAGATGTGGGACAGGCAGAAGAATGTGCAACGTCACATGGTGCGTCATTCAAAGATGTGGAGAAAAGCCGCTGGCTTGGATGGCTTTTGAAAGGAGAAGGATTTGGGGGAGATGACCAGACTCGCCAAAGGGTATCATTTACCATTACTACTGGCAACTTCCATGTTCAGAGGCAGTCTGGAATGGGGAGGGGAGAAAGGAAATGTAGGGGAAGGCTGTTACTTCCTGTGCCCCAGTTCTGGGCCTCTCAAGGGTACCTAGCTAGCCAGTGATTTTTTTTAAAAGGGTGATGGACAAGAGGGGACCTTTGGTCCAAACTACTCCCCCACCAGGAACTCTTTTTGCAGATGCAGCCCTCAATGGAATAAATTTCTGTGCAGATGTTTGCCTGCTTACATCCTTTTGTGGCTGCAAAACTTGCATTGGAAGTGTGTGGCCCACACTTTTAAGAAATCCTTGGGGTTGGGGCCTTGTGGATGAGCAGGGGGGCGGAGATTCTGTGCCCTGCACAGCTCCACCTCAGCCCGCCTACGACTAGCAGAAATAGGTATGCTAATATACTTGATTTGCATAAAGAATTCTGGTCAGGTGATTGGAGCAGAAGGTGGGCTTCACTGGTTTGCAAGGTTGGTTCTCGCCATGCTGAGTAAAAGCAACCTTGAGTCAATCAGTGCTGCATCTACAGTTCAGAGAGAGAGGGAGAGGGAGAGAGAGAGAGACAGGTCGCAGCAAGGAGTTGCCGCACAACTAGCCTGAATGAACAGCCCAACCAACAATGTCTCAGCCAGTTACCTGGTACTTTGGCCTCTTTGGTATTCCTGCAGCATCAAAATGAACATGTGCACGCCATATCATTTCTTTCTGCAGCAACTGTGTTATTTAGCCATTGTTCTGCATGCAAATGAAGCCTGCAGAGAGGCAACGAGGAAGACCAAGAGAGAAGGCAAAACTCAAAACTGGACTGCTACATGGAACAGCATAATTCAAGAGGTGCCCGTGTTCCCTTTCCAGTATAGTAAGCCTCTTGAGTGAACTGAGCATGCACCCCAGTGTTGCCTGAACTCTTGCAAAAGAGACTCAGGTGCAATCTTCATTTGCACATGTATGGGAGCTGCTGCTAGGAAAACAAGGCACAAGTCTTCCTCTACCCTGGCAGTAATGCAAGTTTTGCAAGGTGTGACCTGGGGAACACTGAAATGCACAGGGCAGAAGGAGAAGAGAGAGGATCCTGAGAGTGTCATTTCACCAATAAGGCAGCCAGCGATGTACAGTAGTCAGAATGCTAAGCTTAGACTAGGAAGCACTGGGCTTGAATCTGCCCATTTGCCACAAAGCTCATTACGTGATATTGGGCCAGTCTCTCTCTCAATCCAGCCTACCCCACAGGACGGTTGTGAGGATAAAATGGGAGGGACCACCTATGTTCCCCTCAGTCCTATGGAGGGAGAATGCAAGTAAAAATACTAACAGGAATATAAGCACTTTGATTCTCAAGGTATTTATTTATTTAATCAAAACATGCTGGCCCTTTTGTATTGTGTGAATCAGCCTTTTTGGACAAAACTGAGGGTTTTTGCTAAGGGGTGGTTTAGCGAAACCACTAAGAAACCCTGAATTGACCTTGTAACTCATTCGTGACAAAAATGTGCCGTGTGATACATGTCCAACCAATTTAGACTTTAAAGTATACAACAGCAGACTTGTCTAATTAGACTTGGTATTGTTAAGCTCACAGTTTCTGTGGGTTATTTCATTTTTCTGTTTCTCAGCAACACAGAAAAACCACACAATGTGGAAACACCTACACAATGGGAAGTGTCAAAAGGAACTAGTTTCCTATTACTCTTCAACGTTCCTTCTTCCAGGCAAAGAAGCATGAGAGGCAGATGTGCTGCGATATATAACCACTAGGAGTGCCGCTTCATGTTTTATTGTCGACTTTGGTGTGTGTGGTGTGTTTTTAAAAAGCTATCTTGCCACTTCTGAAGGAAACAAATTGTGTCTCTCAGTAACAATGTCAGTAAAATGCAGCTTCGTAGATTAAACGTGTGAGGAATACTTAACGGGTTTGGGCTGAAGGGGGAACTCTAAGTACTTTTCTATATGGTTGGGGCCGTTGCAGAGGAGATTCTCACCTGACAGCTCCATCCATTTTGCTGCTAAAAGGACAATTCTTTGATAGCAAAGTTACAAAATGTGGCAATGGTGGCTGGCAGACATAAAAAGGGAGAAGGCAAATTTGCAGAGGTTTATCACTGGCTATTATTATCTATGGCAGGTAAAAACAACATTGGGGGGGGGGAACAATGGGAGAGGGTTTTTTTCCTTCATACCCTCCTGATGGGTTTGCTGGGAGACACTTAGCTGTGCCAATACAGGGGAAAAGGTGCTGGATCCAGCAGGGTGCTTTTCTTATGCCCTTACAAAATGTAGTTGGGCACATAACTGTCGTCTCTACAGCACCATTAGTATGCAAAGTGCGTTGAGAGATTATTAATATTTCCATTTTCCAACCCAGCCATGAATCCTAGGGTTGATGGAGGGTTTCAACACAGGTCCAAATTCACTGCTCTGTGCCCTGGAACACCCAGCCTCCCAAAATGCCCAGCAGCTTCAGAAGCACTACAGTCGCGTGCTAAAGGCCCACTCCCTGCCCCTATTCTGTCCTAGGTTTTGGGATCTCTGTTTGCAAAATAAAAATAAAACTCCTTTTCCTGTCATGAGCCCCAGCTCTGGCACAGATCAAAGCAGTAGCTCGTGCAAGTAGAATGAAAATTAGAGAGAGTACCTGGATGAGGAAGTTGCATGAAAACTGCAGATTTAGAGCAAGGCAGAGAAGCTTCACAGACACAGAATGAAAGAGAAAAGATGAGCGATCAACATTCATGATTGGAAGACAGACAGAAAACATTTACAGGACAGTGATTATGGACAGGGAAGGGAAACCTGCATCTCTCCAGATTAATGAATGGATTTTCACTCCATCCTTAAGTATCTTTTATAATAAATCCTTATGTAAGTTTTTATTTCACCATCAAATAAATTTATTTATGTGTTGATTTTATCTCACCCTTCCTCCCAAAAGAGCCCAGGGTGGCAAACAAGCAGAAAAAACACCCCCAAAACCAAAGGATTTTTTAAAAAAACAACATTTGAAATATTGTTGAACTAAGTCTCTCACCACCCCTGACAGTACAGCTGAAATTCTCAGTCATTTAACAATATTTCTCTCTTCCTAGGGAACACTGGAAATAGTAGCTATGTGAGGGAACAGGGTTTTCCTCACAACTCTCTTCACCCTTAACAAACTACAGTTCCCAGGGCTCTTTGGGGAAAATCCATGACTGTTTAAAGTGGTAGGAGACTGATTTATACGTGTAGTGCAGATATAGCCAATGTCACAACCTGCTGTGCAAAATCAGAACTGGAGGGTGGCTGCCCTACAGGTCAGGAACACAAGTGAAGAAGCATTCATGGATGGGAAGCCTTAATTAGCACATGGGTCTTAGGAACTGAACACACAGGAGTCCCACCTGCCCCATGCTGAAAAAGTTTTTGGTTCTCCCCCCCACCCTCCGGATGGCAAGAGCTGCTTTTCAACAGTTCTATGACCCACAGGGCACAAAATGACCTAGAGCTAGAGAGGTCTGTTTCTTAACAATTCCACGCTAGCTTGCGGTACACGTTCCTCCTCCTAGTTTCAGGTGGGAGACAGTGAAAGCAGCAGCAAGAACAGGATTATGTGGTTACTCTTTGCTCATTGCTAAGGATGTGACTCTTAGCACAGGACAACAAAACACTTCCCAATTCAAGAAAAAAAACTGTGTTTGGATATAAGAAGCTAAGGCATAGCTACAAAAGCCAGGAAATGATTAGGGTTGAAAGACGCTCCCTTTCTGTAGCACTGGTCCAAGTCAGAAAGCATTTCTGGAGCCCTCCATAGTCACTATGGGAAGCAAGATGCTGGACTAGATTAAACCTGCAGCCTGATCCAATCAAGATTTGTGTGTTTGGGGTTTGTTTGTTTTTTACTTAACAATATCCTTTTACTTATACGCCCAACATGCTTTTAAGCGCAGACCTAACAAGTCAACGTAGCAAACTCACAGTTGCAGAGAGATTCGCTCACCAAAGAGCTGTGAATGAAAGCAAGAGAGCAGATTCTGGTAATGCATGTTTGCCTCTGGGTAACGTGGGGAAGGACTCTAGCTCAGCAGCAGAGCACCCGCTTTGCATGCAACAGGTCCCTGGTTCAATTCTCAGTGGCATCTGGTGGTGGGGCTGGATATATATCTGCTGTTAAAACCTTGACGAGCCACTGCCAGTCAGTGTGGAGACAATGCTAAGTTAGATGGACCAATAGTATGATACAGTTTAGGGAAGCTTCCTATGTACCCTAGCAACTGAAGCCAAAGGGTGTTTATTTTTAAGCTTCTAGGGACATTTCATTCTGTCCCCAAGAACAAATTCTGCACTTGTACATTAGTATCAACACTGCCATTTGGGGACAAACCAAGTCTGAGTATGCTTTATCCAAAGCAGTTAGGAAGCCACCGGGCTGAGATAAGATCTGATCCCATATTGTTGTCTATGAAGCTGGACTACTTCATTGCATGTATTATCTCATCTTGATTTGTGCCAACTTCAGGAACAGGCGAGTGGAAATTCACCCCACCTTTGCCCCCCACAAATTCAGTGCAAGAAACGTGTCTGAGAATAAGTCTAACGAAGAACAGAGCCTTGAGGCTCAACAAGGGGTGATGATAAGCTGCCCCAGTGAAAGACCCTGACACCCAAAAAGGGAGCAGTGCCCTCAAAGGTGTTTTAACAAATCCTTCCCCCTTGATGGAAAAGCATGGCGAACTGACCTGGGGAATGCTGGGAAGTTGCAAGTGAGGTCATGGAATTGGAGAGATTTAGGTTTGCCGTAATACTAAGCTGACTCTGCACAGCAGGAGGGTAAGGAGAAGTTGGCGTCAGCAGGGATTCCTCGCTGGCTTCCTCATCAATCCCAGGTAAGTAGGTGTCGATCAAGGCATCAAGGAACTTTACTATGAGCTCAGCATAGTCTGGGATTTGTGTTTGCTGGAAAAATGAGAAACAGATCAGCACCATCTCTACCTGTTAGTTCTCACTGGGGGAAAAAAGCCTTTGGCTTACAATCTAGTGTGTGCGTCTGAATAAGCTTCCTGCTGCCCCACTGTTACTAGGATGTGCGGTTCCCACCAATGAACAGGTCCTACACGTTCAGAAGGGAAAGACTGGTGGAGTGCTGTTTCTCCTCCTTGTGCCTCCAGCTAGATGGGGCAGGGAGGCCAATGGGGAAGCTGCACAAAGCAAACCCAAAAAGTTTTTAAATGTTTTGAAGTTATGAGCCTGAGGGATCTCACCAAAAAGTCCAGTGGCACTGCCAGCAGAAAGGGCGAGCCCAGGAGGGCACGACGGCTCCTCTCCTGGAAAGAATCCTCTTGACTGGCCCTGTCTGCTGCCCAGGAGATGAGGGTCTACTCTCAAAGGTTTTGGACATCATCCAGGAGACAATACATTTTTTTAAAGCTGCTGACTAATAAGTCATGGACAACTATTTAGCCTATTTAGGGGGTAATTAAATCAATTAACCAACATCAAAAAAGTGTGTGCAAGTTTTATTAACCTCCAACAGGGACTTCAATTGTCCACTCAAGAATTACTACAAATGCCATGTAAGGTTTCAGCTGAAAGAGGCCCCGACTGCTCACCTTAGAAAATGGTCCCGCAAACCTCCACAAGCCATTAAATCCAAAACCTGCAACCAGCAAAAAAAGCAAAACATGAATGAGCACCTTAGTAAGAAAGATGGGGTAAGATGCAAAGAAGTACATTTGCAAGAAGTTCCTCATACTTTGCTCATCAAAAGCAAATGTTTGCAAATGCATAAACATCACTTGACAACATCAGCAGCCTGTGATAACTGTTCAATGGGCCATTCGAAGAAACCACAAAGATTCTTTTTTTATATAGAAAAAAACAACACCACTTTTTAAATTATCAAAAAACTGTAAAAGTAGATACAAGGACAAATACAAAGCAGAAGTAATGACAAAATATTCAACTTTTTTTTTTTAACTGTAGAAATAAAAATGCAGATAAATAGAAAAACAAAACATTTTTACAAATTTCCCAATTATAGTTGTCGTTTAACTTTCTCCTGTACTGTATTTCGTTGAACTGATACATTTTTCAACCTTCTCCCAAACTTTTGTATCTAATGTGGGTGGCATTTTATTTCCTCCAGTAGTAACTGTCAGTCAAGCAGTGGCTAGGAAATATGTTACCATTTCTCTGTCATATGACAGAACACATTGCTTTTAGGCTACAAAAGGGACTATTATGTGCTAGATTTATTGGTAGAGTATCTTGTTATACATTTTCTGTTTCCTTTTACACACACTTTCATTTCCCCTCAAATGCACTTGCTTTGCAAGGGTATCCATTCACACATTTCACTGCCAAGTAATTCAGTGTGGAAAAACCAAGAGATGTCATACACATGAGCCCAAATCAGTGTAGTACAGCATTTAACATTTTAATTGCCCCACTGTTGACCCATTTATTGCCACTATCAGGTCCGTTAATTCCAAAAGGTCTACTCTGAGTATGGAGTGTGTTGGATACAGCCCATTGTTTTGATAATATTCTCCTATCACTCGCATATTAGCATCTGATGTAGTACACAATAAAAGAATCCGTTGCTCGGGGCTGCTTCCATTAAAATAATAAAATGCAACAGTGCGGCATAAAAGCCATTTAAACACATTTTCCTGTCTCTCAAGGGAAAACAGGAGGAGAAGAAAAGATGTATCAAAGGGAAGTTTCAGAAATCGTCCTAAAGAATCTAAGGTGGTCTTTCTGACCTTCTTAAGAAATGATGAACAAAAAATGAGGAGTGATGGCTACCAGACTGGATAGCTTTAAAAGTTGTTGTTTTTGGCATTCGTCTGGAGAGAGAGAGAGAGAGAGAGAGAGAGAGAGAGAGAGAGAGAGAGAATGGAGTGCGCCTCTTGGGGTGAAGTAAAACCACTGCATTAGCAGCACCAAAGTGACCTCCCCGGGGTGCAAGCCTGGACAGAGTGTATGGAGGTCCTGAGCTGCCTAGATGACAAGACCTCTCTCTTGGCCTCGCTGGTGTGGTCCAAAGGAAAGCAGAGCAATATGTTTGGCAGTAGCTTGACTGCAGGAGCTGCCGGAAGGAGGTATTGCAAGGTGCCATCCAACCGTTTTAGGGACTCCAGATCTGTGTAGGGTTTACTCCTTAGACTTTTCTTCTTCCAAAGACATCCTGCAAGGCAGCGGGTATTGAAGACCAGAGTTTTCCTTCTCCTAGATGGGTTACCTTACCAGGTTGACAAACCCCACCCGCCCCTCACTTCCCTCTACAGCACATGCAGAGACCGCCTTCTTGACCACTGGACCCACTATTATTTGTTCAATCTGCTCAGTCCTTAGAAGATAAGGCCACCAATGGCTCCTAGTCACAATGGTTCTGCCTCTACTGCTGGAGGCATACGTCTCTAAATACTAGTTGCTGGGACACACAAGTGGAAAGAGCACTGTTGCCTCAAGTCCTGTTTCCCACAGGCATCTGGCTGGCCACTGTGAAAATAATAATAATATAATAATAATAATAAATTTTATTTATATCCCGCCCTCCCCAGCCGAAGCCGGGCTCAGGGCGGCTAACAACAATCAACAATCAAACCATCAGATATTCACACATTCTAAAAATATTACATTATAAAAATCAATTAAAATCAAATTAATGGCAACTAATTAAGCAAGATTCTAAGCAGGTTGCCAGAGGAGGGAGTCAGGCTGCGCCCTGACCAAAGGCCTGGTGGAACAACTCTGTCTTGCAGGCCCTGCGGAAGGATGTCAGGTCCCGCAGGGCCCTAGTCTCTTGTGACAGAGCGTTCCACCAGATTGGAGCCGCAGCCGAGAAGGCCCTGGCTCTAGTTGAGGCCAGCCTAACCTCTCTGAGGCCTGGGACCTTGAGGATGTTATTATTTGCAGACCGTAGGTTTCTCTGTGGGGCATACCAGGAGAGGCGGTCCCGTAGGTACGAGGGTCCTAGGCCATATAGGGCTTTAAAGGTTAAAACCAGCACCTTAAACCTGATCCTGTACTCCACCGGGAGCCAGTGCAGCTGGTATAGTACCGGTTGAATGTGATCTCGCAGCGAGGACCCCATAAGGAGTCTCGCCGCGGCATTCTGCACCCGCTGGAGTTTCTGGGTCAGTCTTAAGGGCAGCCCCACGTAGAGCGAGTTACAATAATCCAGTCTGGAGGTGACCGTCGCATGGATCACAGTGGCTAGGTCAGGGCGAGAGAGATAAGGGGCCAACTGCTTAGCTTGGCGGAGATGAAAAAATGCCGCCTTTGTTATAGCTGTAATCTGCGCCTCCATAGAGAGGGAGGTATCGAAGATTACACCCAAACTCTTAACGGACGGTGCTGGCACTAATTGCACCCCCGCAAGAGATGGGAGTTGCCCCCTCAATCCCATATCATCCCGCCCCAGCCAGAGGACCTCTGTCTTCGAAGGATTTAACTTCAACCGGCTCCCACGTAACCATCCAGCCACAGCTTCCAGACATCTCGCCAGTGTATCGGGGGCCGAGTCAGGATGGCCATCCATCAACAGATAGAGTTGGGTGTCATCGGCATACTGATGGCAACCCAGCCCAAAACTCCGGACAAGCTGGGCGAGGGGGCGCATAAAGATGTTAAAAAGCATCGGGGAGAGAATCGCACCCTGAGGCACTCCACACACCAAGGAGTGGCGCGATGACAATTCCCCCCCGAGCGCCACCCTCTGTCCCCGACCAGAGAGAAACGAGCGCAGCCATTGAAGGACTGTGCCCTGGATTCCCACGTCGGCAAGGCGGTGGTCCAGGAGTTCGTGATCGACCATGTCAAAGGCTGCTGACAGATCTAGAAGAATCAGCAGCCCCGACCCGCCTCGATCCAGCTGCCTACGGAGATCATCTGTTAGGGCGACCAGAGCCGTCTCGGTCCCATGACCAGCACGGAAGCCGGACTGGAATGGATCCAGAGCAGATGTTTCATCCAGAAACCTACCAAGCTGTTCAGCAACCGCTCTCTCAATCACCTTACCCAGGAATGGAAGATTCGAGACCGGGCGGTAATTGGATAGATCTAAGGGATCTAATGATGTTTTCTTTAAGAGCGGACGCACCACTGCCTCCTTCAGTTCCCCTGGGAATATCCCGGTGCCAAGGGACAAATTGATGATATCCCCCAGGGGGGCCCGCACCTCGTCTGGACACGCTCTAATCAGCCATGACGGGCACGGGTCAAGAGGACAGGTGGTGGGCTTTCCAGCTTGGAGGAGTCTGTCCACATCGGCTGGAGATATCCGGTCAAAATGGTCCAATACTGGACCCGAGGACAGTCGAGGGGCCTCCAGTTCCTTTATTGTATCCAAATTGGCAGGGAGGTCATGGCGGAGCAACAGGACCTTCTCCGCAAAAAAGCTCGCAAATGCCTCACAGCTGTGTGTCAGATTGTTATTTAAATTTGGCTGTCCATCAAGGGACGTTAAAGACCGAATTATACTAAATAATTGCGCCGGGCGAGAGCTAGCGGATGCAATGGAGGCCGAGAAGTAAGACTTCTTAGCGGCCTTCACAGCCATCTCATAGGTTTTCATAAAAACCCTATAAGATGTTCTTGAGGCTCCGTCACGGGCACCCCGCCATACTCGCTCTAGCCGTCTGAGGTCCCGCTTCATTTTCCGAAGCTCCTCGGTAAACCAGGGAGCCCGGTTTCTGCGGGGTCGCAGAGGGCGCTTAGGTGCGATCTCATCGATGGCTGCCAGGAGCTGGGTATTCCAGCCCTCAACAAGCTCAGTCAATGAGTCGCCAGGGAGAGCAAGGTCCCGCAAGGCTTGACGGAATCTATCAGGGTCCATCAGCCTCTGCGGGCGAGCCCAAATCGGCTCGCCACCTAAGCAGGGTGGGGGTGGAAAGTCAATCCTGGCTTTCAGAGCGTAGTGATCAGACCATGGCACCTTCATCGAAGGAGACATGATCACATCTATACCGGCACCAAAGATCAAATCCAGCGTGTGGCCTGCTTGATGTGTGGGGCCCGAAACAAACTGGGAGAGCCCTAGTGTCGCCATGGAAGACACCAGGTCCAGAGCCTGTGAGGAGGGAGCGGCATCAGCATGGAAGTTGAAGTCTCCCAATACCAATAGGTTAGGGAACTCCAAGGCCCAGCCGGCCACCGCCTCCAGCAGGCCTGACAGGGTGGCTGCTGGTGCGCTAGGTGGCCGGTACACCAGCCAGACAGCCAAGCTCTCCTCGGAGCCCCACACTAGGCCAACACATTCAATGCCGGGGATCGATGGCGATGGTAGAGCCCTGAAAGAACAATCTTCCCGGATTAATAATGCCACCCCTCCCCCCCGGCCCACAGTCCGTGACTGGTGGAGGACAGAGAAACCCGGGGGCGCCATCTCTCGTAAGGTAACAGTTACCCCTTCGCGCACCCAGGTCTCCGTCACACAAGCCAGGTCGACCCCCTGCGAGGTAAAGAAATCTCGCAGGGTGGCGGTTTTGTTGCCTATAGACCTGGCATTGAAGGAGGTGAGTAATCCTTGCTCACCCTACCCTCGTCTCTCGGGATGGGGCGCAGATTGGAAGGGGTACGAGCATATCCGTATCTCGATCCCCTTCGCTTATAACATCTGCCCCCACCGCCATACCTCCCTCGCCCCTCCACGGTAGCAATCCCACGCCTCATAGTAACCTCCCTTTACAAAATCTAAAAACAAAACAACCAAAAACAATTTTGCCCAAACAAAAACCAATCCCCACCCCACTCAATATCCCACCCCAAAACAGAACAAGATAGAACAAAACAAGAATACATAGATAAAAACCACCATTCATGGTGGTACAACAAAATAAGCAATAAAAACACGTTTAAAACACATTAAAATATATAAAACATCTTTAGCATTTGCTGCAGCAGCACCGTCCTTAAAACTATCAGGGAGGTGAGCCTGGGCCCCACCCCCCAGGCCAGATGGAGTTAGCCTAAGGAGGGAGAGGGAGAGGCCTTACACTCCAAGCACTCACGATGCAGCAGCAGCAATGTCCCTGGCCTCAATGAGGCCTCTTAAAGCCGTGGCGGCAGCAATGTCCCTGGCCTCAGTGAGGCCTCTTAAAGCCGTGGCGAAGGTGAGCCTGGGCCCCGCCCCCTAGGCCAGATGGAGTTAGCCTAAGGAGGGAGAGGGAGAGGCCTTACACTCCAAGCACTCACGATGCAACAGCAGCAATGTCCCTGGCCTCAATGAGGCCTCTTAAAGCCGTGGCGAAGGTGAGCCTGGGCCCCGCCCCCTAGGCCAGATGGAGTTAGCCTGGGGAGGGAGAGGCCTTACACTCCAAGCACTCACGATGCAGCAGCAGCAATGTCCCTGGCCTCAGTGAGGCCTCTTAAAGCCGTGGCGAAGGTGAGCCTGGGCCCCGCCCCCTAGGCCAGATGGAGTTAGCCTAAGGAGGGAGAGGGAGAGGCCTTACACTCCAAGCACTCACGATGCAGCAGCAGCAATGTCCCTGGCCTCAGTGAGGCCTCTTAAAGCCGTGGCGAAGGTGAGCCTGGGCCCCGCCCCCTAGGCCAGATGGAATTAGCCTAAGGAGGGAGAGGCCTTACACTCCAAGCACTCACGATGCAGCAGCAGCAATGTCCCTGGCCTCAATGAGGCCTCTTAAAGCCGTGGCGAAGGTGAGCCTGGGCCCCGCCCCCTAGGCCAGATGGAGTTAGCCTGGGGAGGGAGAGGCCTTACACTCCAAGCACTCACGATGCAGCAGCAGCAATGTCCCTGGCCTCAGTGAGGCCTCTTAAAGCCGTGGCGAAGGTGAGCCTGGGCCCCGCCCCCTAGGCCAGATGGAGTTAGCCTGGGGAGGGAGAGGCCTTACACTCCAAGCACTCACGATGCAGCAGCAGCAATGTCCCTGGCCTCAGTGAGGCCTCTTAAAGCCGTGGCGAAGGTGAGCCTGGGCCCCGCCCCCTAGGCCAGATGGAGTTAGCCTAAGGAGGGAGAGGGAGAGGCCTTACACTCCAAGCACTCACGATGCAGCAGCAGCAATGTCCCTGGCCTCAGTGAGGCCTCTTAAAGCCGTGGCGAAGGTGAGCCTGGGCCCCGCCCCCTAGGCCAGATGGAGTTAGCCTGGGGAGGGAGAGGCCTTACACTCCAAGCACTCACGATGCAGCAGCAGCAATGTCCCTGGCCTCAATGAGGCCTCTTAAAGCCGTGGCGAAGGTGAGCCTGGGCCCCGCCCCCTAGGCCAGATGGAATTAGCCTAAGGAGGGAGAGGCCTTACACTCCAAGCACTCACGATGCAGCAGCAGCAATGTCCCTGGCCTCCAAGAAAACAAGATATTGGACTGGATGGACCACTGGCTTAATCCAGTAGGCTCCGCCTTATGTTCTTAGGGATGGGGAACCTCCAGGTATTCTTGAATTACACCTCTAATCATAGCTGATCACTCGCTGTGCTAGCTAAGCCAGATGGGACGTTGACTCCAAGAAGATCTAGAGGGCCACAGGTTCCTCATCTCTGACTGAGAGCTACCAAGTGACACCAAAGGGTCTGCTAAAGCAAAGGCAAATGCAGCCGAGGGTGGTTAGGGAAGGAGTTTTGAGCACTGCTACTCCCAGGAAGGACCTTCTCCTGAATGAAACACCAAGGCTTCAAGATGAGCCACTGGTGAAACACAGAAACCAACAGAAACTCTGCTCTTGGTGCCTTCCTTCAGGAAAGAAAGGATGGCATCTACCAGGAGCAGGACCTTTTCTGGCGTAAAAGATGGAATATACAATACAGCTTGTGCGGTCAAGCTTCTCTTCTGGTTCCCTGGCAACTAGTAATGAAACAGACCAGATTCCAGGCTTTTGTCTCCGGAGGGAGGGAACAGATGCACTTGGGGGAGCGGGCTTTGATGGGACACACGCCCACAGAAGCAACACTTTGTCATTTTAAAATGGTAAGCCACTTTGTCAACACTTTTCTGTTGAAAGGCAATCCAATTTGTCTTTTGGAGAAAAGCAAAGTATATAGAATTAAAAACAACCATGCTTGTGGGGCTTAAATGTTAGCCTTTATTCTATACCTGAGCATCTGAGACCTTTTTTCAAAGGAGCTGCAAGATACCTACTTTGTAGATAAGAAGTTTGGTACTGTGGCGGAGATTCCTCATGGTAAACCACACTCTGCACAATGCCATGAATTGGATTCAATAAATTGGGATCCTGACACTGCGACAACAGGGTATTTATCTTGAAGTCCAATAAATTGTGCCTAGACAACCAAACACACCATGTCAGTTCATCAGTTGTTAAGTTTTCATCACAGTGAGCAAGGTGGACCGTACAGCCTATTTTAGACAACAAATCTATCCTAACAACATGTGGCTTGCAATGGAGGGCATATGTGTATTACAGACAGACAGGTATCAACAGTTGTTCCCTTTTGCAAGGGAACTGTATTTCTATAAGGCTGGCTAGGGATCTCTAACAGAGCATTATCAGCACCTTTCCAAACTACAATTTTTGAGATTCTTCGGGTGCACAAGCATGGTAGCTAAACTCAAGATAAACATGCACTTCCTAACAGCTGACGATAGCTGGCTCCAGTTCATTTTGACTGTAATAGCTGTCCAACTATGAGCCTGCTCTTAAACAGCATACACAGCAAGCTGCACATCTGTATGGTTCTAGGCTTGGGGAATTCATTCCCAGAGATGCACTGGCAAGTGGAGCCAATCCTCTGAACAAATATCAACCTTGAATGGAAACTCTGTAAGGAGTTATCTACCGCTTATCCTCACTGTATTTTCGTCACTCCACTTAGCTGGGAGAAAGAGATATCAGCAAAAAGTGGGGTCAGGTGTCTATCGGGACACGTAGAGCGAAAGTTTGGAGGCCAACAGTAGGTAAAGCCAGAGCCAATGACAAGCACATCCAACTAATTATAGTTTTGTCCCAATCCTCTTCTTTGCTGAGCACTGAGACCTAAGGAAGACCAGCCCTGGACTGGTTATAAATGAGAAGGTAAGCAAATGGAGGCTGGCTGAGGACAGAGTGAAATTGGTAGGGCAGTGCCTTGTTTAACCCAATGGACCAGCCTCTATTGGTAGACTAGTTCCTAAGTTTCCTTCCTAAATTTCCTTTCTTTTAGCAGAATTTGTATATCACTTCATCATTAAAAACCTTCGAGTGGGAAGCAGACATGTTGTAAGATGTGAACACTTACACAACAGGAAAGACCTTTGGGAACACCACACTGGCTTCTGCTAAATACTCATACAGGATTCTCTGGTCAAACTCATCTGCCGTATATTTTACTAGTGTTGCCTGCCAAAAAAGAGAGGGGGAGGGAACAGAAAGAAAGAAAAAGGTCAACATCTAAGTCCTGGTGAGCTACTTGCCTTGACTACTGTGCTTCTAAAACATGCTGGAGGAAACACAACGCAAGCAACTGAGATTAAAAGTGCATATACCAGGATGGTCAGCAAAAGGGCTTGGATTTTGGGATCTGTGAGGACTTCTTCATCCAGGAGGACATTGGACTCTGACACTGATACTTTCCGGAGATGAGGGTGCTGCTGCGGCGATATCCTTTGAGTTTCTGTAGGAAGAGAGCAACGTATTTAATGAGGAAAGCAAGAACGGACATATCTATTTATTGTGCCATCAGAACAGATGGAAATCACTAGTATGAGAGCAAGTGTGTCTCACTTGAGAGAAAGCCGATATTGTACCTGGGAGACCAGGCTTCAGTTCCCGTCTCAACCATGATTGCCATGTGGCCCCAGGCAAATAATCAATGCCCTAAGATCAGCTGGGTTCCCCACTCCCCTGCTATATTTGCAATCCTTCATATTGCCAGGACATGTTAACTAGTAGCTGGGTCTAATAGCTTTGTTCCTTACCCATTTCATAATTTTCTGCTACCCTTCTCATTTTGGGAGGTGTGGTGATTCCAGATTCCATTTCTTGTCTTTTAGGCGCTTTTGTGTCAGGCATCAAATGGTCAAAACTCTTTCTTGTACCTATATATATATATATATATATATATATTTTAAAAAATCAAAATCAAAGAACGGGGCATGGGAAACAGATCAGGAAATGAAAACAGTAAATCGGCATGCACCCACATCCACTCTGTATCCTGCCTGAACAATAGTGCTTTGGTATTTGTGGCTGAAAAAAATAGTCGTACATCCAAGGTATGCTGGGAAGTAAGTAGAGATGGCTTACTTTAATAGAGCTGTTAAAGGGTACACATTTTCTTGAGTGGCAGTCTGGTCAGAACAGGAAGCTGAATGTAAAGCTTGCCACAAAAGTGGCAGACCAAAATCATCAAAATCCCCCACTCTCCCCCAGCTAAGAGAAAAAAATTAAAAGGTGATTAGCCCAGGGTCTCTTAGGCGCAGGTCTGCAGGTCTGCCTTCCTCACACATGCCTCTAACCTAGTGACAAAGAGAGGAGTGAAACTCCCCACTAACCTAGTAGCTTTTTAGTGTTGGCTTGAGAAGGCTGTCCCATATCCAAACTCATGGACTTCCTTGTGCGTGGGCTGATCTGCCCCACCGTTGGGTAACTGGCAGCGAGATGTCTGTCTGAGCCCTTGGGAGAAGACCATGGCTGGTTTTCCCTTAGTGTCCTGAAAGAGATGACAAACCAAATGTTCAGAAAACAACACACCACTTATTGTTAAAAGAGCAGAGTAAGACCGACATCAACACCCCCCCCTTCAAAAGCAGCCAGCCCGTGACCCTCTTGCAACACTCTCTGCCATGCACGCAGTTCACAGCTCCCCCTGTCCCTGAAATTCAAATTTTGGCCCCAAACTGGTAAGAGCTGCGACTCAGCGGCCGTTCCAGCTGCCTGCCTCCAAGCAAGAGGGGAGGCAATGAGGCATCGTCAATTAGGCGCAGGTCTGCGGGTCTGCCTTTCTCACACATGCCTCTAACCTAGTGACAAAGAGAGGAGTGGCTGGGACCAACTCCCACATGGTCCTCCCTTCCTCCTGCCGTTTCTCTATCATGTGCCTTCAACTTAAAGCAACACACACGCTTACCTTCCTGTCCACTTTGTCTTTTGTAGATTTTGAACCTATGGCTTGAAATCAGGGACGGGCAACCTGCAGCCCTCCAGATGCTGCTGAACCACAACTCCCATCATGCCTGATCACTGGGCTGGGGTCAAGGGGAGCTGGAGGACCGCAGGTCGCCTGTCCGTTTTAAATTGTGCTGTGAACACAGGAAGCTCAATATTGTCTACACTGGCTGGCAGCAGTTTCTCTGCAGGGCTTCAAGCAGGTTTCCTTCGCCTTTGAAAGCAAAGCATGTGAGCTACGTCCTTCCCCAGACAACCTCCTTGATCCCAAATTAAAATGCACCATCCTATGAAAAATTTAGGAGGACCCCTGACCTGAAGCTGCCATCGCTGTGATGTATGTGATATGTCTCCATTGGAACATTTTCCATCGAAACGTCTGTCAGGAGGAGAGACTTCCTATGCTTTAGGCTGCACCGACTTCGAACCTCCTCGGACACAGTGAGTAAAGCTTAAATGATAAAAGGAAGGAAACAAATGTCCAAAGTATATACTTCACTGCAGAATCTCCCAAAGCCTAACAGCACCATCGTGATATGTAAAGCAAGGCAGGATGTAGCTGCTCTCTTATTACTCAGTACAGGTCCAGAAGCTGCTATTGCATAAAGACTTCAGTATTCCAAGCCTCCAAGCCTCCTTCAAGGTGGGGCAGGTGGGAATCCAGCCCTCAGGACTCCAAAGGAAGGCTACAAAAACACACTGGCAAGTACTCGGAAGAAGGGGTTCGGGTTGACAAACAGGTTGACACTGACAAACTGGAACGTGTCCAGAGGAGGGCAACCAAAATGGTCAAAGGCCTGGAAACGATGCCTTATGAGGAACGGCTAAGGGAGCTGGGCATGTTTAGCCTGGAGAAGAGGAGGTTAAGGGGTGATATGATAGCCATGTTCAAATATATAAAAGGATGTCACATAGAGGAGGGGGAAAGGTTGTTTTCTGCTGCTCCAGAGAAGCGGACACGGAGCAATGGATCCAAACTACAAGAAAGAAGATTCCACCTAAACATTAGGAAGAACTTCCTGATAGTAAGAGCTGTTCGACAGTGGAATTTTCTGCCAAGGAGTGTGGTAGAGTCTCCTTCTTTGGAGGTCTTTAAGCAGAGGCTTGACAACCATATGTCAGGAGTGCTCTGATGGTGTTTCCTGCTTGGCAGGGGTTGGACTCGATGGCCCTTGTGGTCTCTTCCAACTCTATGATTCTAGGTTGAGCAGAGTCCCAGTGGTGTCAAAATGGGACTTTGGTGCCTTGCACGACACTTGTCTATTCTCCACGACAGGCAGAAACAGAATCAGTTGCAGAAAATAAGCACAATGCACTCCAATGCGCTTGCTTGGCATCATTTTTACAGGTTCCCAAATTCCACAGGGGGCCCCAGGGCACAGTCCAGAGGCACATGATGCAGCCTCCTTGCTGAAGCTAAGCAGGGCTGGGTATGGTCAGTGCCTGGATGGGAGGCTGCTGGGGAAGCTCCATGTATGCTGCATTGAGCTCCACAGAATATAAATTCAATACAACATTTTAAAAACTTTTTAACTGAGGTCTAGGGACGAAGAGCGGGATATACATTCCAATATCAAACACACTGAAAAAAGCTTCAGTGATTGGCTTAAAACAAACAAACAAATTTGCAATATAAAATGAGGAGTCGCTCTACAGATCTGTACTGATGAAAACACTCCAGAAACCATCCTATTGAGCTGGGAGAGGCTTAGCCTTTAAAAAGCCAGCTCTTCAGGGGTGGGAAAGGGAAAACGACACACACAACGTAGTTCTTCCTTTATTGTATGTTCTTCCAAGGAGCTCAAAGCAGTACACACATTTCTCTCCCCATCCATCATTATCCTCACAACAACCCTCCGAGATAGGTTAGACTGAGACAGACTAAGGGACCCCAACCACCCAGGGAACTTCATGGCTGGGGGAGGATTCTGCCATAATCTAGTGCTACAATCATTGCACCACACCGGCTCTCTCCTTTGTTGTTTAAATTTTGTTAATAGCAAAGAGAAGAATGGTCAGATTGGATGCTAGAATTGGAATGGATACAAGCCTAATAGAGTTGGGTTTTTTTACCTGCAAGGTAAGCCACACTCTGGGTATTCACCTCAAACTTGTCACAGTTCCTATGTTTGTTCACCAGAGCGAGGAGCGTGTGTAGAATTCTGACTGTCCTTGCCACGATGGTTGGAGAGGGATGCCGATAGCCTAAACGGGTAAAAAATGCATTAAGCAGTCCGTTATCTACAGGGGCAAGGAGATGGTTGCAAAGCATTTTATGGATGGGGGGTTTGTGTGTCACACAATGTATTTCAGGGTCTTTAGTGAGGACAGAGATAGGCACCATTCACAGGGACTGAAATTCAATGAAGTTATAATCTGATTAAGGATGCAATGACAACTGTGAGTTGGTCAGGATTATCTGCCCATCTCACTAACCAAATTCAGGTGTTCTAATAAGGAAAATTCAGGTGTGTGTGTATGTTTGGCAGGGGATGGACAAGCACACTGCCTTCTCTTCCTGTTGCCCTCCACATGTTGAAGGGCAACTGTTTGAAGCAGGAAGCCTCCTGGACTCTTGGAAATTCAGGGGTCTACACCGCCCAGAACTTTCAAAAGCAGAAGCAGGCTCACCTCTCCAGGCAGTTGCCCTTCAGATCACAGAGGGAGACAAGAACAGAGGAGAGCAGAGCTAGTGAGCTCCTCTCTGCTGCCCCTTGATCACATGTTGTGGAATTTCCCAATTACAAGAATGCCTGAATATGGTTCTGTTGGGCTCTGTCTGCACATGGGGGGGGGGGGCTATAGTACAGACTAGCTCACCTCAACCTGCCAGGTGGAAGATGCCATTCCCAACACCGTAACCACTCCCCGCAAGAAGAAAACTAGCATCTCAGGAAGAAGAGTTCTAATCCAGCCTACTCCCTGTTGTGTTGTTTCTCTACCTGCACAGATAATTTCCCATAGGAGAGCATTCCAGGAACTGCTTCCTGGAGCCCAAAAGGGTTCACTTCATCTACCTCCTCTGCATCCACTGCAGTTCTCAACCACAGTGGAGGAAAGGCAAACTGGTAATCACTCTGGAGTCTAATGAATATGAAGATTTATTTATTGTATAAGCACACACATTTAAATGAGGAAAAGATGCACCCACCCACACCCCACTCCCAATGTGCACACACAGCCCAACCCAAATCTACCACTTGACTGTGTGTCTGTTGACAATGCTGAGCCAGGGGGACCACTGGCCTGTCTCAGTACAAGGCAGCTTCCTATGTTCCTAGCTGAATAAGAACATAAGAAGAGACTGCTGAACCAGGCCAGTGGCCCATCTAGTCCAGCAACCTGTTCTCACAGCAGCCAAGCAGATGCAAGCAGGACCTGAGCACAAGAGTACTCTCCCCTCCTGTGGTTTTCAGCAATGGATACAGGCAACCCCAGATTTAGCAGAGCGTACAACGGAGCCCAAAAATGGCCCGCACATTTGGCTTTGAACATGTGCAAAACAAGGATTATCTGTATCTAGAAACATTATGGAATACCTCTCAGTTTGCAGTCTTTCAGCCTACTGGCTCTGCTGCTTGTGTTCACTCTTCTCCTGCTCTCTGAGGTCTGGTCCATTTGCTTCCTCCTCCCCACAGGTCTCTCTCCTCAGCTCCTTCTCTCCCTCCAAGTACTGCCAACTGACTTGTCCTTCCCAGCCCTCCCTCCCCTTGCCCTCCATTCTGTTGATTCGGAGGTGTTCTGTATTCTTCACTGCCGCTCTAATGGCAGTGAATAAAGGTGGCCCCTTGGGAATCCTAGGGAACAGGAGACTAAGAGTTTCCTTTTATGTATTAACAGAGAACAAAGCTTTACAGGTATGTAAGATTCACATCATAAATAAGATGTGAAAAAGCAAGCAGAAAACATATCAATAAATGCATCCTCTTTCACAGAATGTCAGCAGAAAGACAACACACACAATCTGTCGTCTACAGCACAAGCAGTCAAAATACTGGCTGTGTTGGGGGCTGCAGCTAATCTGAAGCCAGCTGCCAGTCTGATCATGCCCCCCTCTGAGTCTGCCAAACAAACAGAGGCTGTGTGCATACTATGTATTTAAAGCACATTCAAAGCACTTCCCTTGAAAGAATCCTATGAACTCTAGTTCCTTAACGGCGCTTGGAAGTGTCACTCTGTGAAGGGTACAGTTCCAGGATTTTTGTGGTGGGCTGAATGGTGTGCTTTAAATGTCAATTACCTGGCAGCCTGACCAATGAAACTGCCTCTATAAAACCTGATGGGAATATTTACCTGATGGGGAAATGTTTCAGTGAGTGTCTGTAAACAGTGGGTCACATACCTTCAACTGACATGGTCTGAGACAAAGGAAGTAGGCCCACCTGGACTACCTGCCTACCTTTTAACAGGTGCCCCACCAAGGCAAAGTTGAAATTGGAGTTGAAATTGAGTCCCACAAAATGGTCCATCTGCTTGCAGTGCCACTCCAGAGGCCTCCTGATCTCCATGAAAACTTCTTCAGGGCTCTGTTGGGAAGCCAAAGTACAGACCATCACAATCATCCGGGGGGGGGGGGGGGGATGCTGGTCCACTGTGCTCATGAATGTCTAATACTATAAAGCACCAGGAATATAAAACAAAACTATAAGTCTGCTAAAATTATTACGTATTTGGCAGGGCTCATTTATTAGAAATTATATTGCTATGGTTTTCTATTTTGTTTCGTCTGGTATTATTTTATATATTTGCACAAAACTGATTATAATAAGGGTGGGGTTCTCAGGAGCTCCTGAATCCACGGCAGCCAGGACTCTTGAGAACCATTCCCAAGACTACCTGCCAAATTAGCCAGCTCTTTTATCTAATAGAGTCACGCCACCAAAACCCGAGATAGGAACCACGGTGGACTCTTGTGGTACAAAAGAACATCCACGGGAAAGGAGCTTACCGTATTTTTCGCTCTATAAGCTCTCCCTCTCTGCGCAGCGCCTCTCCAGCGAAGCGAAGTCAGAACAGCAAGAGGGATCGCTGTGCAGCAAAAGCAGCGATCCCTCTTGCTGTTCTGGCTTCTGGGATAGCTGCGCAGCCTGCATTTGCTCCATAAGACACACACACATTTCCCCTTACTTTTTAGGAGGGAAAAAGTGTGTCTTATAGAGAGAAAAATACGGTACTTTATAGGCTTCCCAGACAACCTGCAGTTCCTCTGGCTCCAGTGTTGTTGTTGTTGTTGTTGTTGTTGTTGTTGTTGTCGTCATTTTTATTATTATTTTCTCCATTACTGTTTTAAATAACCTGAAGTAGGGTGGGGGAATTGCTTCCATTCTCAACACTCAAGTTATCACTCAAAAGGAAAGACGCACCGTTTTTCAAGCAAGTTTCACCTCCAATTGCCGGCACGACTAAAGAGTATTCAGGTGTGTGTGTGTGTGTGTGTTGATGTTTCCTGACAAGTGGCTGACTTACTTTGTCATTGAATACTCGAAGGTTGTCCAGGGTATGGAGATTCTGCTCGAGGAGAGCTGTGCCTGCTGAATACAGACTGACTTCGTCCAGCTGCAGAACAGCCATGGCCACCCAGAAGAGGGCCTTGTGCATAGGCGAGTCCTGCACAGGGGAAGGGAAAAGCCACCAGGTTGAAATGCAAAACTTGTTTCTGTGATGAGCAGCCAAAGCAGAAAGTCACACGCTGCATTCATCACGTACACTGGATTCATTTTGCAATGTAAACAACCCTAGAAGCCGAAGGGGGCCTATAACTGGTATAATATATGCAAATTGGGGAGAATCACATTTGTGTACCTGTTGGCTTGGTTTGGATAAGATGCTGCGGCTCAGTAAGCCACAATATGTAAAGAGGCAAGATGGAGCTAGCTTGTTTTCTGCTGTGCCAGAGGTTGGGGCCCAAATCAATGGACTCAAATCACAAGAAAGGAGATTCTGACTAAGCCTTAGGAAGAACTTAATGATGGCAAGGGCTGTTGGACAGTGGAATGGGCCCTCTCAGCTGGTGGATTCTCCTTCATTTGAAGTTTATAAGCAGAAGTTGGGTGGCCATCTGGCATGGATGCTTTAGCTGAGATTCCTGCATTGCAGAGAGTTGGACCTTTCCAATGCTACAATTCTAGGTGGCCAAACAGCCTTTTGACCACACATACAGTTACTCTCTTCAGGAAGTCTCTAATTAACCACAGTTTCCCATTTCATCAGAACAAGGAAGCTACAATTACCAGCTCTGAGAAAAGATGGAATCCTAAATTCCATTTCAAACTGTGCTTCAGTATCCTGGGCATGGGCTGTCAGAGACTGAAAACATGCTAGGCACTTACTTGCTAAACAACCAACTGAAAATCACCAGCATTTAGCTGTTGGTGCCACACCTCAGACTCAAACACCCCCTCTACACCACCCCCCGCCTGTGGGTGCTCTGATTCCCTTCCTAACTTCCTGATTATGACCAAGTCAAGTAAACTACCATTAGCACAAACCATACTTTGCCTCTCAAACAGAACAGAAAACATGGTTTGCTGAGAACCAAGAAAAAAGGCGAAGAAGTAGAATGTGCGAGGGAGAGAATGTGCAAACCCAAGGAATGGTCCTAATGACATCAGGCCACAGTGTCTTAAGCCAGGCCATACTAAGTCCCATCTGCCAAATATGTACAGCAGCAACATTTAAAAATTCCTCTTCAGCAAAGAAGATGTTCAGAGAGGAAAGACGGGTGGAAGACCTGCACTTGAGCTACCGGAGCCTCCTCATTCGAACCACCTTGTATTTGCTCCAAACAGCAATGCAGAACAGGCTGTTGAGCACTGAGGCAGCTTACCTTATTGAGAAGTGGCTGCAGCTTGGTCAGTGCTATGACCGTGGCTTCTATTAGAACCTGGCTATTGTAGTTATCGGGGCCTTTCAAGCAGCTCTCGAGACCCTGTAATCAAGAAAGGAATAAAGAGGACTGGCTTGTGATTGCAAGGCATGGCTCCCCTTCTCTTTGCTCCAGATTTTAAATGCTGATTTGCATTGCCCCTGCCCAATAACACAAGGTGGGTTATCACTAGGGAGAGGAGGACCTATTCAGTGGTGGCACCCTAGTTATATGGATCGGTCTTCCTGCAGAAGTTCACCTGAAGACCTTGTTGCTCCCCCAGGCATTTTCAATAATGTTTGTTTCATGGAGTCATCCTCTTAGTTTTAAAATCTGCGCTTTTAGTTTTTATTATTATTTAATATTTTATATTGCAGAATATGCTTTGTTGGGCAGCTATGTAAATATAGTAAAAACAATAACACTGAAATACCAGGCTGAGGCTCAGTCTCTCCTTTTGCATTCTTACTCTCCAACCACCTCCCGCTTCTGCCAATCACAAATGCCTCTGTTAAAGTGAACCTCTCTCACCCACATGTCACTAGGGTTTCACCCCCTCAGAAATGCTTTCATGTTTATTTTCATTCTAGCATCAAGCTGTTAGTCTACAAATTGCTCCCATCTTTCCCCTTTATTGATCCCTTTCACAGCTGAGCGAAAGGTCTATCTGTTCCCCTCTGCTCTTTCTATTCTTTATGCCACAATTTTCCCCTATTTGTGCAGAAGATTGAGTCCTGTGATGACAACACTTTGCTTTGGACTCATTTGTTCTACAGTCCCATTCAGGATCAACCGCAGCCTCTCTCTGCTGTACCAGTAGCATGCAGCTCTAGCCTAAATATGGAATGCAGGAAGATGCCTTAGACCATTGCTCCATCTAGCCTGGTACTGTCTACACTGACGGGCAGCAGCTCATCAGGATTTCAGACAGCAGCCTCTCCCAGGAGATGCTGGGGATTGAACATTAGGGCTTCTGCATGCGAGGCAGGTGCTCTGCCAGTGAGCTATGGCACTTCCCCTTCTGGGAACAAAGAAGCAACAAAGGTACCTCCCAGTTGAAAGATTTAAGCAGAAAACCAGCTGGATATACAAGTAAGCCCATTACAAGATCAGAAGAATCTTTATTTGCATCAGCCACAAGCCATAGAAATTTTTCAAAAATCCATGTACTGAAGATAGAGGTAAAAACTTAACTATACAAAATATGTTCTGGAGGTTTAAATCAATAATCAAATAATAGATCTTATTCTAATTGCCCCTGCTTTTTTTTTTTTTTTTTTTGCAGTTTTTGCTGTCACCTGATCATCTTGATCTACTAAAAGAAAGGACATGGTAGCAATGGTTGAGCCACCCGGCATGGACAATAACAGAAGGGTAATAACCTCACTCCTCAACTCTTTATAAAGAGTGCAAGCCAGAAGCACATGAGCCACTGACTCAATACTATTACCTCCACAGGGACACAACCATTTTCCCAGTGGATTTTTTTGAAATCGACCCACAAGTACAGCTGAAGGCAGTATATTCAATATTGTGAAAGTGAAAGCATGTCTGTATTTTAGAACTGTTAAATTTTGCAAATAGGGTGCCAATGTGTCAAAATGACTAGGTGCAAAATAATCATACCATGAACAAAATTTCCTTATTGTGGCCAAATTTTTCTGTCACTCGATATATAGGCGCTGTCTAATTAAATTATTTGCTTTGATAACTGTTGTGATAAACCAGGAAAGTAAAGATTTTGGTTGACAATAATCTTGTGATACTAAGAGTAGTAGACCAGTGGGGTTTAACTTTAAGCAAAGCCAATAATTAAATGTCTTGCACCAAATCTGTAATTCAACAGAAGGGAGATTAGCCTCCAAGCGCAATGAAGCATTTGGAACACAGGACGGAACAGGAAAAAATTGCCTTAGGAACTTAGAATGAACAGCTTCTGTAGATCAAAGATGAGCGCCTGCCCAAATCTGAGCCCCAAATAATAACTGTGATGGGTTTAGCTTTAAACACTTCAAGTGTTGTTGGTATGTGATTGCCACCTTTTGTATGGAAAAAGCATGTCAGAGTCTCCTTTTCTTTGCATACTTCTGATGACCCTGTTGACTGAAAAATAAGGCCGAAGTACTAAAAGACTTTAACTTGTTCGATCAACTGATTATCCATATACCATCTATGTGCCCTATAATTTCGTGAAAACACCATGACTTCAGTTTTCTTGTAATTCACAGCTAGCTGTTCTCTTTGGCAGTATCCTGAGAATGCCCTCATCAATCTTTTTAGGCCCACTTTTGCATTACAAGATCTAATATGTTAACAATGGACAAGCAGCAGAATCCTAAGCGTATCTACTTAGAAGGAAGTAACACTGCCTTCAATGGGTCTTACTCTGAGGTAAGGGTGCTTATCATTACAACACAAGCAGTAAAGCAATAGGATAGCAGACTGGCCTCCTGCTGGACTATGCAATACACAGCAGCTGGATCACTACTTTCACATTCTGACTCCATCCACACAGTGACAGATCCAACTGTGAGATGCATCCTTTAAGGCCTCTAGGAGAAAACTGAAGCCGCTGAGAGGAGCGTTCCTCACGTAGCCTGAAAGCCCTGCTTCCCCCTCCACAGATTGTCAGTTTCTCATTTATGGGCTTTTTTCAAAAGTGTCATCAATAGGGTTGGATCCAGGGTTGTTTTTCAGAGTTGGGTTGTGAGCTAAGCTAAGCAGAGTGTAATCCTGGGCAACCACAGTGGCGAAAAATGTGATGGGAAAAATGCCCACTGCCACAAAACATGGCAGATGCCACAAGCTCAAGCATTCTAGGTAGTAGTGCCAGGCCCAGGAGAAGCACATCCAAGTGTGAGGGGGCAGACAAGAACCCCTAAATTTTTGGGGGTGCCTTGAACCACCATAACTCCTCAGACAGTGCCACGAAAAGGCCACAAGTCTTCAAGACTTCTTTTCTATATGCCACAACAGTTGTAAGAATATTACTAGCAAAGAACTGGAAGAAACAAGATTTACCAACTATTGAAGAAAGGCAGAAGATGATGATGGACTATATGGAACTTGCTGAACTGACTGGGAGACTCTGAGACCAGAGAGAAGAGACGGTGGAAGAAGATTGGAAGAAGTTTAAGGAATATTTGAAAAAAATATGTAAATATTTAAATCTTAGAATAGCTTTGGAAGTGGATATAGGCTGTAGGGTTAAGAAGTAGAAGATAGTGTATTTTCAAATAGTATTATCTGTAAGTAATAAAATGTGAAGATTTTTATGGTTAAAGTAAGTGTGATAAAAAAATAACGGTTAGAAATTATTATATATGTAACTACTAAAGATGAGGTAAAATGAAAATCAGATGGGGGGATTTGGGGAAGCCCACCAACGATGTTTAGAAAAAATAACGACAAGACAAGAATTTGTTTCTATTGTTTGTTTTTCTGTTTGTGTTGTTTACTTGTGTTATAAAATGAATTTTAAAAAATTGGAAAAAGAAGACGACTTCAAGCCTTCTGTGACTGCAGCATACTGAACAGCACTGAAATGTTTCGCAGGAGGAGTTGAATGCTTGCTTGCATTCCAGACGGTGTGCATTTCAATGGGCTGAAGTGCCTTAGCCTGGAAATAAGAGCTACATGAAAAGAAAAGCAACAGCGGACAGGAAAAGAGGGTACATACCTTGCTAAGAATTCGGATGATCTGCTTTATCTGTCCGTGTGACACCCGTTTGCTAATGCAGCCAAAGACAACCAGGGCTCTTGGCTGGAGGGACGGATTATATTGGAATGCAAACCTGTGGAGGAGGGAAAGCAGCTATCAAGCAGGCCACCGACTAGAAGAAGGCCAACAGTGAAATCGGATAGGGGTGGGAGATGGCTGAAGGAATAGCAAATGTGACACAGGGGTACCACCAAACACAGGGGTACCACCAAAGCTTGGGGTCGGGGGGCAAAATGACCTACTTCTGAGCTAGTTCCGTCCACTGGTCAAGCCACTTGCAGGTCGGAATATCTCTCATACATGCCTACGGAGGAGAAAGGCAAAAGCTACAGTGTCTGAGCAAATAACGTTAAGGTAAAAGCAATATTAAATTTCAGGCGTGTGTTCGCTTTCTCTTTCTGATGCTTGTTTTTTATTTTTTTAAATAAAGCAAAAATAAATGCAACATTACATACGTATAATTGCCTTTTATAGAAGACGTATAATTAGCTGTTGGTAGAGCTCAACTCTTAATCTCAGGGTTTTGGGTTCGAGTCCCGCCTTGGGCAAAAGGTTCCTGCATTGCAGGGGGTTAGACTAGATGACCCACATGGTCTCTTCCAACTCTACTATTCTATGATCCCATTCCAGTAATTAGTAAACAACAGCTTTCTTCCTATGGATACATTGCCTGCTGCCTTTAACTGCCAAGTTAACAGACACCTTTTGGTGTTATCCACAAAGGTGTCCTTTGTGAGGTACTAAGGTACAAGGCAGGGAAGGGGAACCTGTGGCCTTCAAATGTTGGCGGTCACCAACTTCCATAACCTTAGCCAGCATGGCCTATGTCAAAGATTATGGGAGTGGTACAATCCACTACCACCTGAGTCTGCTACATGTGTTGACTAAGCCAAGAGCTGCCATTCACTGTCAGCAAGGTCATTTGAAACATTTTCTTTCTTGCTCCCTCCAAATACAAGCCCATGTACTAACTCTTGGCATCACTGATTAAAATTTGTCCTGTCCAGAAACAACCAACCAAAGTTTTAACTGAGTACCAACTACAACCCTGAATTCAACCCACAGATGATGGCACATACATGGTGTGCCTTGCACATATCATACCTCCATAATCTCCAGCAGAGCTTCTGTCACCGTTTCCAGAGAAGTCAGTGCAAACGTCTCCCTCTCATAGGAGCCGGGAGAGAACGACCGGTCCCGGTAACTGGATCGGAATGCAATGACAGCTGCCGACTTCACCTTGCTTATGCCAAACAGCAAGTAGAACTTGGGGAGTGAGAACTCTGTTAAGCTCAGTCTCAACACTTGTTTGGTCTCCTCTGTTGAAGGAAGTAAAAACAGGTACTTCAAATCTCATTCCATCTGTTTAGATTAAATCGCAAACATACACACGCATATGCCACTACAACGTACATATTATGGTAAGTGCTTATTTTAGGACCTGGCCTGAAATAAAGTAAAACCATTAACAATGTCCTTCCATAATGGTCATGCCTCTGATGGTTCTCCTCATTTTACTTGCCCAGCTCTGGGCGATGTCAACAACCAGTAAGATTCCAAATGCACAACCCACTTGCCCAAATTGTAGTTCCAACTACCACTGGAGGACACCAGACTGGGGAGGATTGGAGCAGACAATACTGGGGTTAGATGGGACAAACAGCCCAGCCTTGTAAATAAGTAGGCAAAAGTTACTAGCCTGCAAATAATGATTTTTACTCACCTGGATAAGAGGCTAGCATTCTGCATTTTCATGCTGGCCACAGGAGAGGACACTCTCCCCTCCCAAAGTGTCTAGTACAGAAACCCTTGAATACTAGCCTCTTAGTAAACTAGTAAAGAAAATAAAAATTGCATCCTACCATGTGTGCTGGCAGAGGGAAGTTGAGGGACTGCTCTTCAACCAATACAGAAACCAGGCAGCCAGATTCCAGGCAGCCCACTTGTGTGCCTACACATAATTCCTTCTCACCTCTGGCTACCAGGCGAGTTACTAAACACAGGGCTGAAATAGTCTGACCTGCTTTAAGGCAGGTATGCTCTTGTAACTGAATCAGAGAGCCAAAAAAAAAAAAAAAAAAAAAAAAAAGGTCACACTGGATGCTTCAGAAGAGGGGGGAAGGTAGGAGCTCAAAGTGGAAAACTTTGGGTGACTTCAGATCAGCAAAGGTAAGAGTAAACAGAGCAGGGAAGCATCTTACCCTGGGCAGAGGAATTCTGTTTCATCACAAAGTGGCACTGCCTCTTATGTGGAGACCGCTTTACCCACCATGGGAGATTGAGAATTGCCTAAATGCTCCACATTTCGCTCCAGCTATTGATCTCTACAGCGTATTCTTCTTTAACCACAAAAGCAAAAGGTTGCCCTACAATTTATTTTTAAACCCGATGGCAACACTACATGCATCCCTAATTTACGGTCATGACAGGCAGTCAATTTTGTTCTACCTTACGATGCTTGTAGAGCCTTCAGCGGGAGCAAACTGATTTTAGCATTCCCTAGACCTCACAGTGTGATTTTAAATGCAACACTAAAACCTCACTCTATTAAAACACAAAATATATAGCCCCCAAGTCTAAATTGCAGCTTTGTATAGTGTGACTACATGGAAAACGAGAGAGGAGAAGATAAAGGAGGGCTACAGGGGAAGAGCTAGAGGTCATACATAGCACGGTCAGCAAATATGGAGCACAGGTTCCATTAGCTTTCTTGATATATAATGTATTTAAAATAGAGAGCGCAGGGTTTTGTTTGGTTTTTGCTTACCTTAAACAGTTTCACAACACTGTACATCAAAGTTTGATCTACCATACTGGCTATAATTCAAAGGGCTTATGCAACATCACTTACTTGTATTAGATTTTTAAGCAAGGGAATGTCTGTGGTATCTAACTCACTTCTCCAACAATTATTAGGAACGTGTTCAAGCACCTTAATGGCTCAGTAGCTGATGAGACAACTCTAAAATCAACCCATCACTACTGAGTTGCCTTCCTATGTTCAGTTTAATGCAGTGAGTGTCACACTCACTGGATATATTGTATAATCGCACCTGATTCTTCAAATAATTTGTGTGCACTAGCCTAGATCTTTGTTCCTCAACAGGTATCTTGCGACCCAGATAAGGCCTCTCAAAGCCTTTCCCCTTCCTTGCTGTCAGGACTGTCCCTACTTTGATGGCTCCTAGAAAATCCCGGTCCTGATTGGTATGTGCAGGCAGGCAGGCTCACGCACAGCTGAGCAGCAGGAGAAGAAAGCACTGTGTTTAGGAGGGAGACATTCACAATTCCTGCAAGTAGCAGAGAGAGAAATGTAGGGACAACAGAGACGGGATGGAAAGAGGCAGCAGGTAGCTGCTCATCACTGATACAGACATTTGACGTACCCAAAATTTATACTGGACCCTGCTGACCCTTTAAATCTGCCCCAAGGTCAGCTGCTAGGAAACAAAGTACAAGTGTAAAGGAGAGATCAACTCAGTCAATAAAACCATCTCGTAAAGGACTTACCACTAAAGTGGAGTTGTGAACAAGTGCACAGAGAATGAATGATGTTGATGACCAGGCCATGGGTGGAAGCTCTAAGGGAAAGAGGACCGGTGGCCACCAACAGAGTAACTACATGGAAGAGGTAGGGGAGGTGTGCAGCCACATCGAGTGAATTGTTAAAGGACAGCATCAGCATGTAACGGGCTAGAATGGCAATATCATCCCACATCAGGTGCTGCTCTAATGTAGGAGTTGGAGACAGACAGGTCTTGTCGATTATTTTGCACATCCTTCCAATTACCTGAAAGGGAGCAACCAGTCACTTTTAGTAAGGAGCGTTCTACGTTCAGAACAACAACAAAAGGTAGCATCACAGTTCGCCTGAGGGACAAGGTGTTCCTGAGGGACGCTTGAGAGAACCATCAAGAGGGGAAAGGGACAGGGGAACAGAGTCCGAGACTCCCAAAGAAAGAGACATTGTGCTTGTCAACAGCTGTTGGTGCGTATCCTGACATTTAGGTTTCTTTTCCACTGTTAATCCTACATAGGATTCTTTTCAAGTTCCTCCTTGAAACACACCTCTTCCAGGAAGCCTTTGGGCTTAACCTGCTAAGGCATGTTACAGGTGTACCTGCAACGAGGAACCGATGCAGACTTTATAGCTGCAGGACTAGTTCTTCCCTGCAACCCCACATTTTCCTTCCTCGACTGACATGCACAGTGGCCAAATCAAGAGTTGTTCCGGCTTTTCCGTCCCCTCACCCGAATGCTTCACGCAGGCTATCTGCTTTGCTCTGATTTCTCACCCCACAAAATACCTGCTCTAAATAGCACCAAGGTTTGTTCAGGGCTATGGAAAAGCCTTTCTTCACCTCATGAAAAAATATGTTCTGATGGATGGCTTTATGACCAATGTTAGGGCCAACCAACCATTGCTGTACTCAAAGGGAAAAAGAGAATCTGAATGCTCTACACTATTGTTGGTATTTGTGACACTTTATGGGTTTTTTTAATTTGACATGCTTTTAATTATTATTTTGTCTTTGTAAACTGCTTTGAAATTTATTTGGGACGACAAGCAGCACAGAACATGTATATTTAAATAAATAAATAGCACCTTAAGCTTCTACAAGTGGACTCACCACTGAAATTAGTGCCAATTCACAACTGTAACAAAGCCTACAGCTAGGAAGGATTGTTGCCTTCAGAGTCATGCTTGTGCGCTTCCCAGAACATCTGGCTGACAACAGGTAGGACTAAATAGATCTCTGGTTTGAACTAGCAGGTCTCATCTTATATTTTAATGTTTTAGTGCCATATCCACCAACATGAACTGACTACCACACAGCCAACAGTGTTGCGCTGCCTCTGTAGGAATTATCCTGCGCTCTGCCTGCTGCCCCAACAAAGCAGGACAGAGAAGGGAGCTAACCCTTCCCTTCTTTAGGAACTACCTCCCTTATGGTTTGCAGCTTTCTTAGATTAATATAAGGAAGGATGGAGGGCAGGGAGTGATGACTTCACACGACCATACCGTTTCTTTTCAGATGTGTAGAGACAGTGTCAAAACAGTTCACTAGGTTTAAGCTGGTTAAGGAAGAGAAGAACTTACTTTACTGGAAACCAATTTCACGTTTCCAGATGCCAGAGCTACAGCTGTGTCTGCCATAACCTCCGCTTTGATGGATCCCAATCCCCCTGTGGCACTGGTTTTGATGAAACTGTCCAGCACTACGTCAAGCAGGTCAGTGATCTGTTGTAAAAGACAATGAATCATTTGCATCCGATAACATAAGAACTTCACAGGAGGCTCTCCACAAACAATCTGCCATCCGTCCACCGCAATCCTTGACTGGAGAGAGCCCTTTTCCCATGATGGGCTCTTGCATTTCGATTGCTCTCCCTGGAGAAGGCTGCTGGGTGCCTTTGCAGCTATCAATTAGACTCCAGGTAAGGGCACTTCCCATACTTTTTTTAAAAAGTCTCATGCTGACATTTTTACTTAGAGCAATCTTCTTTGACTATCTACCTGTGCAAGCAAGCTGTTGCTCTTTGCGTGTGCTGTGTTAGTTAGTTTGCTTCATTTTAATAATCCATTTATTTATTTTTAAATGGAACTTTTGCATTTACTACTTATCGGGTGACCTGGAAATGCAAGACTTTTAATGGTAAGATACAAATTTTGTCAAACCAACCAACAGGTGATCTCATAGCTTTTCCTACCCCCAAGTTGGGAATGCTTAGCATATTGCCACCATGGGATCCTTTGGGACAAAGAGTGGGATATAAATTTTTAAAAAAACAAGGGGGGGGGGAACCTGAAGCAATCCAGAGACACAAGGGAACACCAACAGCAGCAAATTGTTAGGAACAAGGAGAGCTGAGCTAAGAGGGAAGAAACAGAGCAAAGGACTAGCCTGAGGAGAAATATTAAGGGAACTTAAGCAAACCACTGAATTTGACGAAGGCAAGAAGCAAACGAGAGGATCATGGGAGTAGCCTACTTCCAAAGAGTTTGTTCCTTCCTTGACCAGAAGGTGGAGCCTAAACCCATTCTACTAGTCCTGCTGGCCAAACGGAAGTAATATTACAATTTATTACACTATTAAAATAAATGGCTTTCTCAAGACCAGCCACATTAGCATACCTAAGCCAGAATCAAACACGGAAACCGTAAAAAATCAACCGATTCAACAGATCTCCCTCAACAGTTTCAAACTGGATGCTTACTTTTTTGGAAGATTCTGAATATGACATTTTGAGCCCCTTTCCTTCCAAGGTACAGCAAAAAATAACAACAGATGTTGCAGAGATGGTTCAAAGATAACAAGAGTTGGATATTTAACATGAATTGCAAACACTTAAGGTAGACGTAAATTTATCTTTATTTGTGACTCTAGCAAGACTAGAAGCAAACCTTCTAGTAATTAATACTTAACCGACCGTCAAGGACATTGTTTCTCCCATAAACAGATAAGATCTGCAACATAAAAAAGACAATACCTGGCCCAAGCTCCCCCATATCTTGGCTTGAATGGAAGGGTACATCTGCTTCTCATTTATGGTCATTGTGATGAGCTTATCGAGAATAGCAGTGACCCGCTGGCGTTTGGCATCGTCATTGTGTTTGCAGAAGCGGACCAGATTCAACAACCAGGGGGTCATGTATTCCAGACAGAGGTGTTTCAGTTCAATACCTGAAATAAAATACATACATATTGTAGTACGTGTGGAGGTCTCAGAGAGGGCGTTTCTCCCTTAGAATAGGCAGAATTCTGTGCAAAAGTTTTCAAGGTTATTATCCTATAACACTGCCCAATGAAGATTACTAGAAAGAAGGAAGGACGTCTGGGATCCAAAGGAGAGCAAATAGTTCTTCTGCATGCTGCCAAAGGTGACTTAGGATGGGTGTTTCTTGAAGTGCATCTTCCCATGCTGCATGGCAAACTAGCTTTAAAATGGAGGGGGTTTTCAATAGCAGTTTGAGCTGTGGCACTGAAGAAAGCTGGCAATTCTGCTGGGGCAAACAGACCCCTTGGAAGTATGGATTAACTCTCTGGAAAAACAGGGGCATACATACCACAATGTATGGACTGGGACCAGAAGGCCTAAACATATATTACATTTCATGTGAAGGGCAACCACATGAGAACTGGTCTATTTAGTCCCCGCCACCCCATGAAATGCTATCTCTACGGATTTGTGACTAGAGCCACCATTGCCAAGTCTTTTAAGTACCAGACCTTTTTGTTTACTCAGGCCTCTTGTAATTAAGTTGCCTCCTACGGTGGTGTTCATTTATTAGTGGGATGGGTAGGACTTGCCCTATTGATATATTATTGGATGCCTGTTCTACGTATTTTGCATTGTTCATCATTTTAAATTACTCTTAATTGGTGTATTTTATCTTGTTAAGTCACTTTGAGGCTTTTTCTGCTGTATAAAGTGACAGAAAAATGTAAACGAACAACAACAACAACAATATAATGCACTCAAAGGCAGCCCTTCAAAAGAGGGTGGCGGGGCTGGAGACAATAGATTTCAATCTACACATGGCCATTTATACACAAGCAAGGCCAACATCCATGGGCTCAGGAACATCCAACCAGCACGAAAGCCTGCAGTCTAACACTGTATCCCTTTGACGTCATAATCTATGCCCTAAGTAAACATCTTATTTTGGCAAGTTAAGAGAGGCTCACTTGAATTCTGCAACGTGTGTCCTGGTAACACTGGGTTGCATCCAATTGAATTCTATTCAGGGTAGACCATTGGAATGAATGGCATTAAGTTAGCTCTCTTCATTCATTTCAATGGGTCTACTCTGAATAGGGCTAATTGTCAGGTACAATTCATAGCCCTCTGCTTAATTTCAGAAGAGGCAGCAGACCGCTAGTGTAAAGACAGAGCCGTTTTTAAAAACACACTTTAATATTGGACAGCAAAGTTTATTTTACAAAATTGGTTCAATCTTCTGGGGGGGTGCATTTTCCCTGTAAGCAAGAAACCAGGAAGACATGGTTGATTACTCAAATAAAATAAACTTGGCTTGGCGTCGTCCTTGGCACTCACGGACTGCAGTCTGTATCATAACACTGCCTGGCACCAGATTAGGACAGAGATAAGTCTGTTACATTTGGAAATGGGTACCAATGGACTTGCTATGGGTTGTGTAAAGGAGGAACTTGATTGGAAAAACACTAACCAGGAAACACTTCCATTTATGACTTTGGTAACAGTGCTACCCAAACCCAACACCTTTCCATTGTCAGAACAAGAGCAGAAGGCAAGTGTATCTACTTACTAGATTTGCTAAATCCGGAAATGCATTCCTCCAAAAACTCTAAGGTGAGGTGGGGCTCATTAGCTGCCAGAGTCTTACTAATAGAGACAATAAAAAGGGTGTTGTTGGCAGGGATACACAGACCTGAAGTTTCCAGTAACTGGCCTTCAATCTTTAAATTAAAGGTACAGGTTAAGGCACAGAGAAGATTATAGGCCGCAGACCTGCAACAAAGAATAAGGGAAACAGTTAAAAAAAAGAATCTTTCATCAATGGGGACTAAAAGGCTTTACTAAAAAACACAATCTCATAACACTTGAAACCAGGGTTGCTCTCTGGACTGTGGCACCGGCTCCAGCTACCATGTAGGATTAATCATTGCAAAAAAACCCAATTTAAATCCCAAGGAAATCTCTCTCTCTCTCTCTCTCTGTGTGTGTGTGTGTGTGTTGGGGGGGGGGGAGAGAACTCAATTAAAATAAATATTTGTTGATCAGTTATATGTGCATCTGTTGGTGAATCAACTAATTAACTCTACAAAAACTGGCATACGAGAAAAAGGGAGATCTAAACTTCCTGTAATTCCTTTCTTAGATATTCTAGGGCAGAAATGTATTTGACAGTTCGGACCTCCTCTGATCACCAGACAGGGCCAGCAGGAAATGACGCCGTAGGGGGAAGTACTTCTCCTCTAGCCCTAGAGAGAGTCCAGACTATGGAAGCAGTTCACTGACCCTAACTCATAAGAAATCAAATCAAAAACTAACCCAGGCATAGGCAACCTCGGCCCTCCAGATGTTTTGGGACTACAATTCCCATCATCCCTGACCACTGGTCCTGTTAGCTAGGGCTCATGGGAATTGTAGGCCCAAAACATCTGGAGGGCCGAGGTTGCCTATGCCTGAACTAACCTGTCCCTAAAACAGGGGTAGCAGGCGGGGTGGGGGGACCTCTGGTCTGTGAGCCAATATTGGCCTACTGGGGGTTCCAACTTGGCCCACAAGGCCATTTCCCACTTGCTGGCTGTCAAGTGACATCACCCGATGGTTGGCGGTTCAATCCTGCTTGGTTCACTTGCATGCACAGTTCCCCCCTTAGAGAAGCAGTGCACACAGCCAATCTGTACAGGCAGCAGGACTGAACAAACACACACTAGTTGATGTGCAGAGAGTTCAGTCCTTCTTGGACTGGGAATGGGAGCTCCCTCATACACCAAAACCCTGCAGAAAACAGGATTACGGTTTCAATTTCTTATCTGCTCTTCGCCACAAGATTCCAGGGCAGGTTACAGAAATTTAAAAATGTGATATTAAGAACAGTTTAAAACAAACAAAACTGGTGTGCTTTGTCACTGAAGGCTTTGTCACTATCTCCCGCCTACAATGGGCCAACTTGTGACAGGGTGGTAGGAATGTTCACCAGCTTTGGTTGTCATTCCCTTGACAGGAATGCTCTGTCATTGGTGATACAATGTCCAGACCCCAGATGTGGAATCCGCTGCATCAAGATAAGCTCATGGAACCCTGATTATAAAGCTATAAGGATGTTTGTTCCACATCCTTTCTTCCTTGAAGGAAGTTGGGGATTTGATTGCAGCGATGTCTAAGTTAGGGAAAAATGAGACTGTCCATACCGCTGTGGGTGGAGATGCACCATCACTTTCACCAAGAGCTTGGTAAATATGCGACAGGCAAAGGAAAGGTCAGCTATGTAGACAACATGAAGCTGCCTTTATTCATGGCTTCCAGGATTAGTGTTTCCATCATGAGTGAGTATACCTTCATGCACTGGTTCAGCCACTTTAAATCCAGAGTGGTTCTGAGGCTGCTGGGGTATTTTTTAGGGGGAGGGGGCGTGTTGATAAAAAAGTTAAGTAAACCCCAGATCGAGCTGTTTTCCACATGGTGTCCTTTCCTGTTAACCCTGTTTGGTTACCAGAAAATATCTTTCTAATCTGTTGAAGATTAGTCTGCCTAGGGACCTCCAGAGAACACAATTAAAGAAGAGAGCACATTTTCTTTCTAGATAGTGTATGGGTTGCCTTGGGCATGTCCTTAAAAGAGGCCTTCCCCCCTGTGAATGAACGAGAGAGCATGGGGAATGCCTCTTCCAAGATGGCGTTTGCCACACACAGTTTTCAGAAGTACTTGCAATTAAGAAATGTTTAAAACACGCCAACCAATGAATCAAGAACTTCTTCTTAGTCTATTAAAATATTTCACAAGTCAATTGGTTGACACCTCAATGGCTTGAAAAATGATATAAGTGTATATATGAATCCTAAACATTTGTACTGTATAGCATTAAGTTTCAGTAACCTCAAAAGCATTTACTTTTACATAATGGCTGCAACTGAGACAATCGGGCTTCAACACTAACCAAGGCAAGCAAAGAGCTCTGAATGTAAAGGTGATCCACAATACACAAGGGGAGAACCCTGGCTGCATATACAACACACTGGCCAAATTGTAGCTTCAAAGCAGGAGGTAAGGAGAAAAGGCCAATAACACCCTTAAAGAAACTGGCGCCTGTTACAAAGTTTCAGTTGAAATTAAGAGATCCATACCGTAAGCTTGGGTCTGAGCTCCCTAGATTGAGCAACGCAATATTCAGCAGTGTCCCAGGCACATCCTTTGGGCGGATTTTTGTATGCTGCGGTATGGAGTCTGGCTGCGATAGCTCCCACCGCGTCCGTATGTGAATGATGGACTGGACGATGGCATCACACTCCTGGTGCATGAAAGTGAGAGGCGTGCCTTGGTTGGCGATGGTTAAGGTGAACTGGTTTTCATCCACAAGGCAGATTTCTTCTATTTCAGAGGCATAGTAAATGTCATTCAAAAACACTGTCTGTCCCAGGACCCTTGTGCGCTCCGCTGAAGTTACTTGGACAGCTGTAGAACCAACCTATGGGAAGGTATTTAGTTTGTACAAGGAAAACATGGTCAACACCCCCCCCCCCAAAAAAAACCACCCAGTTATGTTACCTCCTTTTAAAAAGAGTAAGGGATTTCATTAGTTAACAGTAAGCTCAATTTATTCTTTATGTGCCATTTCCAAAAAGGATGGCAACCGATCTCTATGGGAGTATGTGTATTAATTACATACAAGAATCGTAACCACTCTGAAATCAGGTTCTTCTCAAGGAGTCAAGCTATTTAGCAGGAGAAAGCTCTGTGTACTGGTTACTTTAGAACAGAAAATGGTTGACTAGCAAGCTAACATTTCTCCTGGTTGATTTCTAGCAAGTGGTCAGTCACTTTGAGAGCGATGGTGAGAGGCAGAGATAAAATCTGTTACTGATCAGGAAATCTTGGTCACAACAAGGCAAGCAGTCTTGTGCATGGCTGTGCATGAATAAAGCTTTCAATAAAGCAGAATTTGTTTACAACTGCATACAACTGTACAGCTAAGCTTAATAAACCCCAACTCCCATCAGCCCCAGCCAGCACCACCAGTGGTCAGGGATGATGGGAGTAGATGTCCCGGCTTTCCGGTTTAGCGCGACTCAGAACCAGGCGGGGATCCCTTCGCTGCGGAGGATCCCGAACTCTCCGGGGGAAAATAGGGGTATCGCAGGGCGCAGCGAACCCCTGAAAAGTATCTGCAGGACGATACAGATACAGAGGTTCCCGCGGTGCCGAAACGCAGAATCCCCGGCCGTCAGGTAACTCCGTTTCGGAGCGAAGAGTACGGCGGGGGGGGAAGCGGGCAGAGGGAAGCCATAACTGCCTCTGGGGAGCGAAGCCCCGAGCCTGGAGGAGGAGCGCTAGATTCTCAGAAAAAAGGACAATTTCGAATCAAAGAAGGAGGTTTATAGGATTGATTAAGCTGAAATTCGAATTGGAGAAAGAAAAGCATAAGAGAGCTCAACTTTCACTCGAAATCGCATTAGACGCAGAGCGCTAAGCAAAGCGGAGAAAAACGTGTGTGTCGCTAGCGGACAGAATTCTCTCTCCCCGAAAACTTTCCAAAGTGCCAGATATTAAGTAACAGATTAGGAAGGAAGGCAAGGGGAGAGCAAAAAGATACTATATAATTCTTTGACGGACTTAGTCCATGTTTCTCCAGCCTGTAACAGGATAGAGGGAAAAGAAGGGGATAGTGCGATCTTTGGAAAGCACTGCGTGAGAGAAGATACGAGAAATTAGAGACGCCATTACCTTCCTCACTGTCAGCACGTACTAGGAGAAGGAGGAGGAGACAAGAGGAGGAGTGCAGGACAGTGGCTAACTACTCAGCAGGGACGTGGACAAAATAAAAGACACTAGCGGTTCCTTCCCATTTTCCCCTCTGTGAGGAAGACTCTTATGAGAACACCGTGGAGTTCTGGGGAGATTTAGAGAAAGTACTTTGCCCCTTCTTTCTTTTCTTTCCTTTTTTTTCCCCTTTCGCGGCACCCGCTTCCTCCTTGCTAGAGGGAGTTGTAGCGCCCTTGTGGAAGGAGAGGAGACTGCAACATATTACTGTTTCATCTATTCTACCTACCCACCCGATCTACTGGAACTGTGTTGAAAGTGATGGAACAGAGCGTTGCCTAAGGAAAGGGGGTGGACAGAGAAGAGCTTCTGGAGTCTCTGGAAAGCAGCCTCAACCGCGGTTAAAAGGAGTTAGCCCAATTGGGGGCAAGAAGATAAAGAACAGGCTCAGAATATAGTGAAAGGTGGATTAGCCCAATTGAGGGCAAGAAGATAAAGAACAGGCTAAGAATATAGTGAAAAGTGGATTAGCCCAATTGAGGGCAAGAAGACTTTGAAAGAACCAAAAGGGAGCAGTGGCACTGAGCCTTGGTGGTGGAGGGTGAACCTTCATATTTAACGGATTAGCCTAATTGGTGGCAAGAAGTAAGAAGATCAAACTGGACTAAAATTTGTAAAGACTGCAACTCAAAGGAGATAGTGGGAACTGAAAATCAGATTTCCCCATCTTACTCCTAAATTGAATTTTTTGCGGGGGGAAGGGGGAATTGGTGTGTGGGGAAGTGGAAAGAAGTGGAAAGAAGGAAAAACGGTCTATCGGGTTCAGTTTAAACGGTTAGTGAAATCAGATCCAAAAATTTTAAAATGTCATATACACAGAAAAAGGCGGGGGAGGGGGGGACTCCAGCAGAAAGAAAGGGGTCCAAACAAGAGTCTGATTTTAGATCAGAAATATTAAAAATGTTTAGTGAGATCAGACAAAGTGAAAAGAACTTAGAATCAAAAATTGAACAGGTAGATGCAAGAATTGGAAAAATAGATAAGAAAATAGATGAGACAGTAAGAGAACTTAAAGGGCAAATCAAGGAAGTATCCAAAAGAACCCAAGTATTAGAAGAAGGGATGAAAAAGACAAAAATGGAAATAAGAGAATTAAAGCGGGAGGAAGATAAAATTAAGGTGGGACTCCAGGAGACTAACAAAGCTCAAGAAGAAATGTGGGATGCCATCTCTATGAATGAACTTCGACAACGGGAAACAAATTTGAGGTTGAGAGGGATACCAGAAACGCAGAACGAGAATATTAGACAAAAGTTAATAGTAGAACTGGCGCAATGGTTAGAACTTCAGGAAGTCGACGTAGCAAATACGATAATGAATGCCTTCAGAATGAGGGTCAAAACGACCAAAGCGAAGAAATACCCAGGAGACTGCCTCATAACCTTCAAAGATAGGGATATGAGAAATTTGGTCCTTCAAAAAAACAGAGAAAAAAGGCTAATTATAGATGGCGGCTATATAATCATTTTCAAGGACATCCCAATTAGATTGTTGAAACGGAGAGACCCCTATAAAGCAATAGTCCAAACTCTTAAAAAGAACAATATAGAATTTAAATGGGAGTTCCCCGAGGGGATTTCCTTTTTTTACAAGAGTAAAAGACATAGACTGACCAGCCCGCAAGAAATAAGTAAATTTCAAAGAAAGTATAAAGAATTAACGACGGAAGAAGATGAAGAAGCGAAGGGAGCATCGGGAGGAGAAGAGATAAAGAGGAAAAACGGCCAGAGAGACGAGGAACAGGAGGAAGAGGAGGTGAGAGAGGAGGGGGAGGAAGAAGAGGAGGAAGGAATCTAAACACACTTAATTAAAACAACATGGCTCTAAAAATATGGAATTGGAATGTGAATGGCTTGAACGATAGGAAAAAACGCAATAAGGTGGAACAACTTTTAAAGAAGAAAAATCTAAATATAATCTGCTTGCAAGAGACTCACGTTGCAAGGAGTCATAGAAAAATTTTGATCAATAAGAGATTAGGCAATGAATTCATATCCTCAGATAAAAAGAAAAAGAGAGGAGTGGTAATGTACGTTAAAAGTAAAATCGAAGCACAACAAATATTCAAAGATGATGAAGGAAGAATGATGGCAATCCAGATAAATTGGCAAGGTGAAAAAATAATGGTGGTCGGGATCTACGCACCAAACGAAAACAAATCCGAATTCTTCAAAAAATTGGAGGACAAGTTATCAGAATTTGCAGACCAAAAGATAGTTCTGATGGGAGATATGAATGGGGTGGTCTCCTTAGAAATGGACAGACTAAGAAATAACAACTCAAAGGAAGGGAAGTTACCCAAGTCTTTTTTTGAGATGGTAAAGAGCTGTAACCTAATAGACATCTGGAGGTTAAGACATCCTCTGAGAAAAGAATTCACATTTTACTCCGACCCAAACGAATCAATGTCCAGAATTGATCAAATTTGGATATCAAATGAGTTGACACCAAGAACATCTCAGGTAGAAATTCAACCAAGAGTCATCTCAGACCATAGCCCTCTGGAATTGGAACTTAAAGGTTTGGAAGAAAGATCGTTTAGGTGGAAATTAAACGACTACTTATTGGATGATCAAAAGATAATCCACGAGGCCAGGAAGAAATTGAAAGAATATTTTGAAGATAACTGGGATAAAGGAACGAAGAGGAGTGTTGTCTGGGACGCGGGCAAGGCGGTGATGAGAGGGTATTTTATCCAACAGAACTCGATTAAAAGGGAGTAGATGTCCCACAACATCTGGAGGGCCATGCAATGCTCTGCACTTGCTCATTTTAAATGGAGAATCCACACTGCCCTAAATGTATATATGGCACAATTCCCTAAGGGCAAAGACCACAGCGTTGCATGAGACTCACTTTAATAGAAACTTTGGTGTCTTTGTGGGCCAGCTTGAGCGCATTGTGGAAAACCTTCAGGTCTTCTTCCAAGGCCAAAGTGGCTGCCGGGAGCTTCTGCTGCTCATGCTCTATGTGTTCTGCCAGCTTCCCAGGCGAGTCAATGAAGATGAGTCTCTTGCTGCCTTTGAGGCCCGTCAGAAGCCTCTCATGGTATTTCGTGTACTCCCTCACCCATGAGTTGCAGTTATAGATGAAAACAGCGGTGACGTTTTCGTAAGCGAGTCCCGGGAAAACAACAAACCACTTGGAGAGGAAGTCCGTTTTGAAGCGATTGCTGGGGCCGGCGTGAGTGAGGTCCACCACAATCTCATATGGCTTAGCGTAGTATGGCTTCAAAGTTAGCAAGACGTGGTATATCAGCAGATCACCATTTATCTGGCCAGTCTTGAACCTAGAAAGGAAAAATAAATAGCTGAGAGGGGGGGAAATGTTAGGGTGCAGCTTGGCTTGAGTCTTCAGCAACAGCAATAAAAAAAGAGTGTGAGAGAGAGATTACCCCTTTCCCCTAATGGAAACAGGAACACAGAAGAATTAGCTCCAGGGTGACTTTGTTGGCAAGGGACAAACAGCAGTGATTAGAATTTAGACTTTGCTCATCTGTCATGTTAGAGACAAGAAGGAATTTTAAAGAACGGAAGAAATAACACTGAAATTTTCATCTCCTCTTGAGGAAGAGGCCACAATAAATGCAATTATTATAGACAGAGCTGGTGCTATACTAAAGGCAAATCTGGGGAGATGTGGATGGCCCAGGAGGGCCATAATTATTTCACCACATCTGAATTATATATATATTTTTTTTGGGGGGGGGTCCTTCGACTAGGGGCTGGGAAGGAGAAGAAATGTGACTCTATGAGATCTGAAGATGTCATCCTGTGGAGCAGGAGTTGTGCCCTCCAGATGTTGTAGACAACAACTCCCCATGTTGTTTGTGGGCTGATGGGCACTGTGGCCCTACAACACCTGGAGGGCACCAGGTTGGGGAAGGCTTTAATATATGAACGTGAATCACTGGTGTTTGGAAACAGACATTTCACATGGTTGTATTTCGTCAGAGATGCGATTGCGTGCAGCTCCTTGTAGGAAACTGCCGTCTGATTAAACCAAAGTTTGCATTCACGCACTGTATGGCTCAGTCTTGAGGACTGATTCAGACATTCAAATGAGGCAGGAACTGTTGAAACAGCGCACATGACATGCAAAAAAGACTGATGACCCTCATTGTAGTCTTCCAGATTGCATGGACCTTGTTGCAGGAGATACACACATTTATGCTTTTCATAGATGGAGAACCTCAAGTCCATGGTACAAGTGTGGCCCTCAATGTTTCTCTATCTGGCCCTTGGGACTCTCCCAAGGCCGCACCCCTCACTGGTCCTGCTCTGAGGCCCCTCGGGTGCTTTAGCCTGGCTGGAATGTGTCCCTGACCTATGATAGTTGTGAGGGTGAAGAAACCTCTGGCTCTTGAGTGGCTGGAATGTAGCCTACTGTATGATGGTAAGAATCACATCTACTGCTCCACTCACTTTCCCCTCTGCTCCATCATCACCGGCAACCAGAAGGCTGCCCATAAGGCATGGTGGCCCTCAGCCTGAAAAAGTCTCCTCATCTGGCACTGGATTTTGCTGGATTACAATTCCCATCATCCCTGACCACTAGGCCATGCGGTTTGGGGCTGATCAGAGTTGAAAGCCAACAACATCTGGAGGACCGCAGGTCTCCCACCCTTGCTCAGAAATGTGAGTCGCTTTTTGGTCCTTGAACACCATCACTATGAGAAACCTATGGTGCACAAACATCTGGAACTCCCCCATAGGACCTCCTCCAACTCCAAAAACATTCCCTTCAAAAAGCACAGTGACAGATAAATTTCCAAACCTCTCAACTGGAAAAGCCGGAAAAGGGAGTAATAGCACATCAATTACTTCGAAATTGGCCTTCCCACTTAAAGGCACTCTTAAACTTTTCCTCTATAAAAACAAACCAGCAACGATATCTCAGCAAGGATTCTACATCAAACCCCGATTTATTTGCTTTCCCTAAACTTTCAAATTACGCCCGCGCTGAAACACGAAAACGAGGTCATTTATTAGAGCAGTGCTGCCCTAATTAAGCTAGTACTGGCATTTCCATTACAAGCCCGCCATTTGATGGGATTATAATTCAGATGTTTCATTTGCCAAGAGCTGAAACGTGGCATCCTGCTGCTTAATTGGATGTGTCTAAGAGCGCTCAAATGAATAGCAGGAGATGAAGGGACAGGAGTGGAGGCATTTAGATGCTTTCAGGACACCAAACAAGCCCATGTAAAGCAGTCGTACACTTAATTAAAAGCTTTGCTGTTGTTTCAGGAGGAAAAGTCGTTCCAGCAGAGAACGTCTTAAAATGCCGAGCGCGATAGATGTATATGCTGCAGATATTACTCAATTAATCTAATTCCTTAGGGAGGCGTAACAGGTACACTAATCCTGTAGTAGTGGAAGATCACCACCATTATTTGTTCAACTGTCCCGTGTACAAACGGCTAGAATGAAGCGCTTAGCCCAAAGGATGAACTCTCTGTAGTTTTACGAAATATAATGAGGAAATTGTGGCCCTCCAGGTGTTGCTTGGCCAAACCTCCCACCAGATTTAGCCTGCTAAAAAAAGTAATTACCCTACAGGCAATTAAAATAAATGTGAAAGCAGCCCTGGAAAGAAAGACACACCGGTAATTTACATGGAAGTCTGAGTGTCAGACAGATCTCAATAAACTGGACAGCGAATCTTTGCCTCCATACTCAAGAGTTGACTCAACACACAGGCTCTAGGAGCCTGCAATAAATCAACTTCCCCACCAAATCGATTTACATAAAAAGAAAAGGGAAAAAGATGACCGTGGCAGTGTACTCAGCTGCTTGGAGAAACAGGCTTGCCTTAAAGCAAATGCTTTATCCGTCAATCTGGAGGTCTAATTTAGGCAAGATGGTGGTTCTCCCTCCCTCCCTCTTAACACGTCACAGGGTACTTACACCAGAAAGGAAATGTGTCATCTCTGTGGTTTAGTTCTCTAAATGGAGAACTAAACACCATGTTTCAGAGGCACATTCACTTTCAATGCATAAAAACATCCCCACCTTCTAGACTCCAGAATCTAGAGTTTGCCACTGTAAGGCAGACAAATATTGAGGTGCGATTAGCTAGCGAATCACAGACCTCCCAAGTCAAACCCTTCGCTGACCTCTCCTCCAGGTAAGTGTATGTCTACCTTTTATACTTGGTTCTGTTTCTATCTTTCCTCACAGCAGGTCCCAGATTGAGGTTTCCAGTACCAAGAAGTAAAACTAACTTGTTCCAATGAGCCTTAGGCAGCAAAGCAGGAAACTTACTGAAGAAAGCGAGGGCCTGGTGCTAACTGAACCGCAAATGTTATTTATGTAACAGAGGAGGGAAGGCATTCTTGTAGGAGAAAAAGACAATTAGAAACCTGTCAATGTGCTTAGGGAAAGCCCAACACACTGTTTTCTAACAAAACAGCCACTTTGCCAGAGTGAGCTTAGGTGGAGAAAGAGAGAAAGAGCCCTTAATGGTCAGTTCCTTTGCTCTTGTCTGTTTAAGTGAAATCCTTAACATCAACCATCAGCTACTACAATTAACAGTGAGTGCTTTGTGCCGGCAGTGGAGGCACATAAGGCAGCATTGTAGTCATCGCGGTGTGGCAATGGTGGGCATCCGAGGATGCTTTCAGTTTGGTATGACTGGCACCATCCAGGAAGGACAATCTAAAAACAACAAGAATATCTGAAAGGTTGGGGGCAGGGAAGGAAGCCAGTCTCTGGGCATGAAAAACAAAAACCCAAGTTTTGCACAAGGAAGAAAATGGGCGGATGTACATCTATTGTAAATTTTTAATCTGGAGTCCCTGCCCTCCCTTTGTGGAAGGGAATAACAAAGATTGAGGCAGTAAGGCCTCTAAATACCAGTTTCCAGAAACCAAAGGAGTAGAGAGTGTTTCTGTGCTTGTGTCCTGCTTGCAGGTTTCCCCCAGGCACCTGGTCAGCCACTGTGGGAACAGGATATTAGACTACATGGGTCATTGGCTCCTAGCTTGTGTCTGGTTCAACACATAGCCAGAGAGTGCAGAAAGAGCTGGTCAAGCAAACAACAGAGGGCTAGAGATGAACACAGACTGGAGTTGGTAGAAGACAGCTTCATCATTTGATGCTCATACATAGGAGATGCTGTAGTTCAGCAGGACACCACGGACTCTGTGTACACAAGGTCCCAGGGTTAGTTCCTGGCATGTCCAGTAGAAGGAATTTGGGAAGCAGGGCTAGGAAAAGCCTCCACCTGAACCCTTGGAGGGTCACTGCCAGGCAAGAAGAGAAGAAGAGTTTGGATTTGATATCCCGCTTTATCACTACCCGAAGGACTCTCAAAGCGGCTAACATTCTCCTTTCCCTTCCTCCCCCACAACAAACACTCTGTGAGGTGAGTGGGGCTGAGAGACTTCAGAGAAGTGTGACTAGCCCAAGGTCACCCAGCAGCTGCATGTGGAGGAGCGGAGACACGAACCCGGTTCCCCAGATTACGAGTCTACCGCTCTTAACCACTACACCACACTGGCAAGGTAAACAATGCTTGGGCTAGATCAGGGGTGCCCAAACTTTTTTCAAAGAGGGCCAGATTTGATGAAGTGAACATGCGTGAGGGCCGACCAAGTTGTTGCGCTTTTTTAAAAAAACAATTTCCCCCCCAAATTGTTGATATTTGCAGGACGGTACCACTTCAGGTATAGGGGACGTGGGTGGTGCTATGGGTTAAACCACAGAGCCTTGGACTTGTTGATCAGAAGGTGAGCGGTTCGAATCCCCGCGACAGGGTGAGCTCCCGTTGCTCGGTCCCTGCTCCTGCCCACCTAGCAGTTCGAAAGCACGTCAAAGTGCTAGTAGATAAATAGGTACCGCTCCAGCGGGAAGGTAAACGGCATTTCTGTGCACTGCTCTGGTTCGCCAGAAGCGGCTTAGTCATGCTGGCCCCATGACCTGGAAGCTGTATGCCGGCTCCCTCGGCCAATAAAGCGAGATGAGCGCCGCAACCCCAGAGTCGGCCACAACTGGACCTAATGGTCAGGGGTCCCTTTACCTTTGCCTTACCACTTCAGGTAGAGGAGGGTTGTAGTTTTCAATGGGATCTCTCACTAAAATTCTCTTCCTACAACATGCAAAGTTAGCACAAGGTGAGTGGAAGGAAAACTCTCCCAATGTGGGTTAGATCTGCAATCTATTGTTATATGATGCGTCCTTTTTTACATGTTGTCAGAGCTGCCTCTAGGTCCCAGCTCACAGAGGACCAACGCCAGGCTGATGTTATGTACAAAAGTCTTTATTGAAGTTTAATTTCCATTTCAAAGCCAGAGCGTGCAGCCCTACGTCTAGACTCTAGATCGGCGAAGTCCCGTCTGAGTCTCCGCCCCTTCCACACCAGTTTAAGATCCTAGCCCTGCTGCACCTCCTGCGCTGCTCTCTTCTCCTCTGGGTCCTCCTGCCCTCTGGGGCATTGCCCTTTCTGGACTCTTCCGACGCTGAGTCGCTTAGCTCCTCCCCCTGCCTCCGGCGTGCTTTAGGACCCGGTTCCCAATCCTCACTCTCTGCTGTCCCACGCTCCTGTACATTTGAACTTGCTTCTCGCGCCAACCCAGTGACCTTTCTCCTAACCGTTACACTACTTCTATCACTGCTTCCCTCTTCCGTGACACTGGCCGGATCTGACCTCCCTTCCGTTGTCCGACTCTCCGAGGGAGGCGTGGTAGGCTCTGCCTCGTCTCCTCTCCCTGGTGGGGAAAGCACTGGCCCCGATGCCTGGGACTCTTCCCCCCCACTCTGCTCTGGTGGGGAAGCTGGTCCTGATTTCCAACTACTGCTCTGGGAGTCCCTGCTGCCCCCTTGCTCCTGGGGCGTTCCCCTTGGGACCCCCCTGCCCCTGGCCACTGGCGCTCCCTTCTGTGAATCTTCCGATTCGCTGGAGAGGCTCATGGAATCCCTCGGACCACTGTCCCCTCCTACGCTCCCTTCGGATTCCTCCCCCTCGCTCTCCATCTCCCGTCTTCCCTGTGCCTCAGCTCCTGAGCCCCTGACACATGTGAACTGGCTTTATGGACTCTAGGACACCCAATTCCATGGTGGATGTCCAATTTTTGAATTGGGCACCTACAGATCTACAGGATGCACACAGCCCCCTCTCTCCAAAACATTTCATACAAAAGAAGCACCATGCAGGCATCAAAACAATAGGATGCCCCTTCACTGACTGCAGAAGGAACATGTTATATTAGATGAGTAATGTAGCTCTCAAAATGAACTGCTGAAGAGTTGCTTTTGTGCTCTTCTTTATATGTGCAGATTGCCTGGGGCTCTTTGTTCATGATCACAGGAACATGAGGGCGTTGTCCTTTTGTTTTGCTGGAAAGCACTGGTGTATCTGAAGGTTACCAGAGATATAGCAAAGGCACTAAAAAAACTTCTCAAAGAGTCTACCTTCTGAAGGGCTTTTTCATGAAAAAATGATACATTTTGGTTGTACTGTATAACTAAAAACCTCCTCTATTACTTTTCTGCAAGGCACTGATGGCTTGTGGAAGAATCTTTCGGAGAAGCAGTTTAAGTTTCAGCACAGATGGGAAAACAGCCATGACATTTATCCCTTCCAATTTTAACAGAACAGAAGATGCTATAAATAACCAAAAGAGAAACTATATTTTTCTTAATATCTATGAGGCTTGAGAAGAAAGAACATGAATTATGAGCAATCAACCTTCAATCTGTGTTTAGTTTATAAGATGAAAGCCATTATACCTTAGACCCAAAGTCAGATTAAGCTTTAATCCATAATAACAAGCTACACAGGGCTTGTTGATTTTTATTATGCTTTTATAGTATGGTGTTTATCTGCTTTAAAACCTAGGGATGTGGTAATTAGAAACGAATAAGCAAACCATGCCACAACACAATTCAAACATGATAATATTTAAGTTCTCCCTCAGGAGAAGCCTCTCTGACAACTGAAACAAGTGTTTCTGTGGGTGCAAAACAAACTCAACCCTGTCACTTTATTATTCTTGTAGGCAGCAAACGTCCCCATGAACATGAAACTGATGGGCAACTCTCACATGGATTTGGGTTTCCTTTGGTGGGCCATCTTGCTATTTCACATACAAGTAAGAGCAGACACTACCACAACTCTTTTGATGACAACAGAAACTCCCACCGTCCCAACAACTCAAACCCCAACACACACCAGTGGGGCTCTTACAACATTGCCTTTGGGGGAGACGTCTACTTACACAACACAGATAAGCACCTTTGAATCGACATCCACAACACCGCCAACTACCTTTAGTTGGACATCCACCTCTCAATCCTCATCACAGACTTCAACTGCCCCGCAAATGCCCTCGACGCTTGCACCAGAAGTGCCCCCATCTCCCTACACCGTTACTGGTCCAGATCAAGAACTTGCAACTCCTAGTCAGGATCAAATGAAAGCTGAACTCTGCGAAGAGAACAGCAAAAGGCTCATACTGATTTGCCTCATCATCATCGGGGTGCTTATCTTCATTTGTGTATGTCTACTCGTGGCCACTGTTGCAATGGCAAACAAACTCTCCTATATGAAGAAAAGGCAGCCAAGCAAGCGGCCCCTCAGGAGCAACGGCGATTTCCTCACCACAAATAGCTTGTGGCCAGCTGGATTAGAAACGTTGCAGAGGATGACCAACGAGGCGGCAGCAGCAGAGCTGATGACACAAAGAACGGGGTCGGAGAGAACAAAAGCGGGACAAGGGAAAACTGGCGAAGAGGCTAGCAAGAAACTAGCGAGTGAACTGTCAGACAGGCAGAAGCTCAAGGAGGTGTCGGCAAAGCCACCCAGCAGCACCACAACCATCATTTAGATTCAAGCATCATGCGGACACCCAAAAAAGGTTGGGAGGGAGAGAACTTGAAGGCTATGTGCCACCACTGCATAGGCATTGGGTTTCCGGGCGGTAATGAACTTTCCAGGTTGGAATTCCACAGCGAGCTATTACCAGAGAGGTAATTGTTCACGATGCTTCAGAAATCAAGCAGTCCACAGCTCCTGAAATGTGGGCGACTTGTTTTAAGAAAATTCAAATGCTACACATGCAAGGAGGCAGGTGAAAAACAGAGCAGATGCGAGGCTGGAAGGGGAAATGTCCCCTTGCCACCCACACAGAACAACAAGGATGGCTGAGAGGCGGAGCCAGTCTTTGCGAGGAAAGCCTTCCATGTATGCATCATATCCCTGCTCATTTTCCTTACATTAGAACACTGGGTCTCAGCACAGGAAAGCAATGCCACGGAGGTGTTGCAAGCTCTTACCTGCTTGCTTCCTCCCCCTGCCCCAAGCTACCTGGGTGCATCCTGACTGGACTAATACAGTGGTACCTTGGGTTACAGACGCTTCAGGTTACATATGCTTCAGGTTACAGACTCCGCTAACCCAGAAATAGTGCTTCAGGTTAAGAACTTTGCTTCAAGATGAGAACAGAAATTGTGCTCCAGTGGCGCGGCAGCAGCAGGAGGCCCCATTAGCTAAAGTGGTGCTTCAGGTTAAGAACAGTTTCAGGTTAAGTACGAACCTCCGGAATGAATTAAGTACTTAACCTGAGGTACCACTGTACAGCAGACTGCCTCCACCAGCTGTTCATGTCTAAGACTGCAAGAGGCTTGTGTAACTCCTCATCCCCCAAGCCTCTGATTCTTTGCAACTACATGAGCTCCACCTCCCTCCCAATTCTCTCTGTTGATCTTTATTTAATACCTGTGTACCAACAAGACAAGGAAAAAAATCCCAGATCAATCACCCCTCCTTTGTTCAGTCAAGTGCTTGGGAGGAACCTGATCAGGGCTAGCAAAATGCCAAGTTTCTTGCTTGTGGCGGAATGTCTACGTCGTACTTCCTGTCCCCATCCCTTAATGCGGGAGCCGATATACCAGGAATTCTCCTCTGTTAGGTCGATTTAAATGACCTGATTACAATCAAGGTCTGTTCTCAGCTTCTGTAATATTGTTCCTTGTAAGTAATGAAAAATAAAGCAGGCTTCTTGGGGTTTCCTTTTACGGAAGTGGGGAGTGGGGTGTTTTTTTCCTTTTAAAACAGGGCCACAGTTAAGTTTTCAGCGATAAAATGTTTGCAGGAGATTGTGGAACAGCCAATGTCAATACATACTAGATTGCTAAATGCAACTAATGTTATTGCAGAATACTCAGTTTGTTCAGAGTAGATGTTTTTGCCTTTCCTGGATTTCTTTATGCATGAGTCTGAAGATGAAACCTCAATTTCCTGACACATACGAAGTATAACAGCTGAGCAATAAATTCACTGCACACAATCCCAAAGTCACCAGTAATTATTATTTGTGAATCTGGAACCTGGGGGAGCCGAGTATATGAACTCAATTTCAAAAGCCATCGTCCCCCAAGACTGATGAGCCTTAGAACAGATCCTTCCAAACTTTGTTCTGGCTCAAATTAGAGGGCATCAGTGAGACTGGATAAGGAGTGGTGAGACTGGATAAGGAACTTCCTGCTTTCGTTATTTATTTATAAGGGAAATCCTTTCCTTAAAAGCTGGTATTGGCAGAAGGTTAAGATGGGATACATGGTGAATCACTGGGTGATCTGCAGTAGATTGACCAGGGTTTTGGAATCCCAACTGCATATGCAGATCGAAGTATGCAGCTGATGGAGTGCCATTAGGTGATCTCTCCAAACCAGAGTTTTGCAGCTCTTGTTTTACAGCTGGCTCCAACTGGTGAATCTTGGGGTATGAGGAGGTGTTGATGGAGACAGTTACTATTCTGAATACCAGTTGCTGGAAACTGCAGGAGGGGCGAGCATTCTGGTGCTCAGGTTCTGCTCGAGGATTTTCTAGAGGCTGCTGTGAGAACAGGAAGCTAGACTAGATGGGCTGCTGGCCTGATCCAGTAGGGTTCTTCTTATGTTTAATCCCCTTATATGGCAACACAGAATTGGGAACAACACCTGCTGAAAGCAAGCAGCAGAACAGGAAAGGAGTGGCCAGTATTTCCAGCAGAGAGGATCAGGAATTCAGTACCTTGAACCTCTCAATGACTAGCAAAATTATGTAACATGGCATAATCTGTTTAGGTTGTAGAGCTCAGCTTTCTTGGCACAACATTAAGTATCTAAGAACACACCCAGTTTTGGATAGAAGATGATGATGCGTTAATGGTCCATTTAGCAGCTTGAAGTTGTTTACATTAGGCACAAAAAAACCTCCTCCCTTATCCTTCATTTGCAAAGTAACTTCATAGACTTTTCCGTGCTGTGTGAGGTTGACCACTCTTCCCATTTTGCAGATAGGTTAATATATATTGAGGGAAGGGAACAATTTACGTACCGTGAGCTCCTTGGAGGAAAGGCAGGAAAAAATCAGGAATGGCTCTGTAGAGGCTGTAAAATTCCTCCTCCCATCAGCTTTTTGAGTTTGGGGTTATTTTGTGTGTGTGGGGGGGTGTTCTTTAGTGTACAGCGCACCACCCTACACATCTGAATGGCCACAGGTTCCCATCTCTGGTATACAGTATACTCGACATGGCACATCAATGGACACTTAATCCCTTTACTGAGGAATACAATATTTTCCTGTTCATCAGGTGCCGTTGCTTCAATTCATACATTACCACTGCAGGATAGAAACCTCTACTTCTCCAGCGCTTCTTGTCATTCCAATTTAGTAATTTCTCAGTGGAGAATCAATTTGGAGTGGAGTCAAAGGTATGTATTGTTCCTACACAAATGCTGCCTTGTTTCCCTTAGGGATACTGTATGAATCAGGCCCATTACTCTATGAGCCACACTACCATACATATAGGCAATACATATCATAGAAAACCGTATTTTCAAGATATCCTGCTTGAACAACATACAAGGCCAGAAGGGAACCTGAGAAACCTTTGCCATCACTATATCCTGTGGTAGCAAATTCTGCTGTTTCACCCTGGAATGTGTGAAGAAGTACTTTTTGGGGGGTCTGTCCAAAAATCTTCCAACATTCAGTTTCACCGGATGATCCCAGCTGCTAGTATTTCAGAGAAACTTTTCAGTCCAAAAAGGGACTCCCAGAACAGCTTAAAAGACAAAGAAAAAGAAACCACCAGCAAGCAATAAAACCAACTGGCCGATTCAGAACAGAAAGCAGAGCAGTCAACACACTGAGATAAAATCCAGGATAAATCTGAGTCAAAAGGCAGAGGGGAACTTTATTTAGAACAATATTTGGAGGCAGGGGGTCCACAGGTCACACACGCAAGCATGCATTCTGCCCTGCCAGCATTCGTGCACTAGAGGAGACCCACCCAAACACACATTGCCTCACTCCCATCTGCTTCTTCCTGTTCCACCCCTTAAATATTGTGCAGTCTATGAAGTAGTCCTTCCAGCTGACCGCGTTCTCAACTTTGAAGATTTTCCTGCAGCTTGGTCACTTGTTCCCTATAATAAGAAGTGTGCAGCTGCTATTCCCTAGCTGAAAGCTATATTTTGAAAGAAGAAAGCATGGGAGGTTCAGCAATAACTGGCTCTGTTCGGTGACTCACTCCCACACAAGCAGATTTGGAGGCTGTGTCCTTTTAACCCCCTCAGCCCCCAGTGCAAAGACACCCCCCTTCATCACACATGATGAACACTGCTTGAGGCAAGAGGAGGCCCTTAAGATCAAAAGCTATGCTGGGGGGGTGGGGAGATAAAATGCAAAGTCCTGCCCCAATCTCCATGTTACGTGAAATTTTCAAAAAAAGAGGAATTTAAGGATGTGGGGGGTGAGTTCCTATGCTGGGCAGGGGAAGACATATGGATTATGACACCATAGAATAACCTCATAATCTGTCTGGGACTTGCTGCTGCAGCATACTTAGCCTAGTGATTAATCCATCTCCTGAATGTGCTTGGCACAGCATGAGACTTTCTGAACTGCCGTGCAGTTGAGCCAAGTCATTTTTAGTCAAGACTTACAGCAGGTGGTTCCATGTTAGGCATGTCTCTCCCTCCACCCATCCACCCCCAGGAAATAAAAGTACTCAATGGGATTTTAAAAATGATCATACTGCCAAGTGACTCAGCTTATTCCCCAATGAGCAGATGATGTGATCTCTTCCTCTCCCCACCCAAGATACGTATGATTTTGGTTTGGGAAATAAATATCTATATATTAGTATCAAACTTCCAAAGTTGTTAGTGAACATAGGCTTGAAGCTCTAGCCAACGTCATACAGCTGATGTGCAGGAAATATAAATTTATCAAGCCCACTTACCCCAAACCCAACACAAGCTAAGGGAATTGGCTGAAGCTCAGCAGTAAAGTACACCATTTGCACGCATAAGACAGCAGACTGAATTCCAGCATCTCCAAGTAAGGCTGGGAAAGACCCCTACCCAGAACCATTGAGAACTACTACCAGATAATACTTGGTTAAATGGACCAAGGGCCAGATTCAGTATAAGTCAACTTCTTACGTGGGAAGGGTAGAAAGTGAGCAAGCATATTGACTGTTAATGCCAGCTCCTATCCAGGGACTGCTAAGTAAAAGCTGAGGGAAGCTGGGGGGCAAAGCTGGGGTTAATATTGTGGGGAGGGAGAACACAACACCATCCACAACCCAATACACACCTCGAAACCCAGGTGAGGAGAAAAGGAGGAAGTTAAGAAGGCAGGTAGGACCTGAGCTAAGCTAAGATGCTTGTAGCAAGAGTGGCTGGGACAACCCAGCCACACAGGCAGAATATAAATAATTAAAGTAAAGTAAATTAAAGTACCGTATATACTTGAATATAAGCTGACTTTTTCAGCACATTTTTTAATGCTGAGAAAGCCCCCCTTGGCTTATACTCGAGTAAGGCGGGTGGCGGCGGCGGCGGCGGCGGAACGAGCGGCCCAAAAGGAGCCCTTTCTCACTGCTGGTCCCGCTGCCTGCCTCTCGCAAGGGCAGGCACAGGAGCCGTGGTTGGGAGAGGCAGGTTTGTGGTGTGGTGAACCGGCTTATACTCAGTAAGTTTTCCCAGTTTTTTGTGCTAAAATTGGGTGCCTCAGCTTTAATTTGGGTCGGCTTATACTCAAGTATACAGTGATACCTCGGGTTAAGTACTTAATTCGTTCCAGAGGTCCGTTCTTAGCCTGAAACTGTTCTTAACCTGAAGCACCACTTTAGCTAATGCGGCCTCCTGCTGCGGCCATGCCGCCGGAGCACGATTTCTGTTCTCATCCTGAAGCAAAGTTCTTAACCCGAGGTACTATTTCTGGGTTAGTGGAGTCTGTAACCTGAAGTGTATTTAACCTGAAGTGTATGTAACCTAAGGTACCACTGTATACGGTAAACAAAGTCCAGCCTGCCTAAAGAAAATAAGACCATCTACAAAGAGAAGAGACTCATTGACCCAGCACCTTAAACAAGACAATTCACTGCGTCCATCAGCTGATCACTGGAACCTACTAACTGATATATACTTAACCAAAGCATGACCATATCCACTTAGAGTGTTTTATGATCAGCAACCTTATTTTCAACAGGCAGTTTAATGGATGCTTCTGGAACGATCCCTGGCCCCTGTGCACATGCATGTGCATGTATACTCAGAAACACATATAGTAATAGGTGTCAATGTGGACAACAGGACTACAGAGTTTGCCACATTTGCCAAAAATGAAATGCCACCTTCCATGTCAAGAACCACAAGAACATGCTTAGATCTGCAGTCCAAAGTGCAAGAATGCACAGGTGCAATGAAACATTATGGGCTGGAGAAATTTGCATTCCTAACTGAGTCATTTTGAACCTCAGCAACTTCCCGTGCAGGGCTACTCAAGCTGAGAGTTTGGGCAGGGAGAACAGAAGACTTCTCCTCCATGTACCCAGCTACTCGAAACCGAGTGAGAACATCCAAACAGAAGCCTAGCCATTTTTGAAAACGCCAAGAAGCCTGGCAACCGCTCCTTCAACAAGGAGCCAAGCAAGCAGAGAAGAAAATTCCCCTTGGAAGCAAAAACAGCAGCTTAGCTAAGCAAAGAGGAGGAGGAAGAACTCCGAGCTACACAACACCCACTTGCAACCACAAAGGAACACAGCGCTTCCTGTTCACAGTTGCCTCAGTTGCCAACAGTCACTACGGAACTTGCTCATATGGAAACGCATCCGGGCAAGTGCTCGGTGTGGACCTTCAGCTTGCTTCTTAATGCTGTTTAGCAGCTGAGAATGGGGAAGGAAAAGCAAGCCCTGCACAGGCACCTGGCTCTCTGAGCAGGCATAGGCTTAGCAAACTGAGCTAGGTATTGTACTGGGCTCTGGAGGGCCACAAGATGTGGAGACAGGCAATCTGAACATGCATTGACCAGCTCAGAAACTCCCACAACTACATCACACTAGGTTTGCATCTTGATTTTTAAATAAGGGTGAAGGCCCTGGTTCAGTAGGAACTTGAATATCATAAGCCAGGGTTAAATCAATGCTTTGTATCACTGGGGCAAAGACTGAGGTACAGGAGAGTCACATGGAGGATGGAAGGGTTTGGGGAGGAAGAACACACTCTTACAGCCTGCTCCTAATTTTTTAAACATGTTTAAAAGAAATAGATGTGTTACATCTTTGCTGGACCAGCAAGTGACCATATACCGTATTTAAAATACACAAGTTCCTCAAAGAACTCTAGTTCATTAAGGGCGCTGAGAATTGTAGCTGTTGGGTATTCTACAGTTCTCAGTATTCTTTTTGCAGGGAGGGGCGAATGTACTTTGAATGTATGTAAGCACCCTCTGAGCAATTATTTCCTTGGCCTTCCAAGAAAAAGAAACAGAAGCACCTATATATGTATCAATGTAAATGTCACATAATTTAACAACATCAACATTTGATTGGCTGTGTTTTCTCTTCACAGGCACAAAAACTCTCTAATTTCAATCTGCTACCATTAAAATTTGGTTAGACACTGAAAAATACTTCTATAGAGAAAGCTGCCCAGAGTACAGCCTTTGCAGAGAAAAATGTCCACACACTTAATCACTTCTCAGTTCTTGGGGCTTCCTGCAAAAAGTGTTGATAAACTTCCTCTTTAAATGAAAATAGGATCATTTTGCAACGTGTAAACCACCAGCCATTTAGAAACACTTTGTTGTGTTGTGCTTCCTTTTCTCTGCTCTTGAACCATTAAAATGTGAACTTAAAAACGAGAACCTGGTTAGAACAAGAAACGATATCGAACAGGTAAGACACAATTATACTTCTTTGGATAAAAAACATCTCTAGAACAGTAAAACTGGAATTGAATATCTTAGGAATGTGTGCTTTACTTTTTGGAATGTTCTTTAAAAAAAAAAAAAAGTTTTGCATTCCCTATCACATGCAAGGCTAATGTTATATTAAGTGAGGATTTTTTCTTCCAAAAGAGATATATACATTATGCAGCAAAAAAAAAAAAAAAAAAAAGCACAAGTGACCTGGACTGTCCCCAAAGAGTGATTGCCACTGGAACGCCAATCAGATCTGGGTACCAACTCAACTTGGGGGTTGGGGGGTGAGAACAGACCTCTCTTTGAAATGAACAAATATAAAGAGAAAATTGGAACATTAAGGTGGTCGTGCCTCAAGTTTTTATTATCTGAGGGAAGCCTTATAGGTTCTGAAAATACTCCCTTCATTTTATTCTTTGTTATAACAACAAATGCACAAATTCTTTTTTTCTTGCTTGCAACTTTGTTATCTTTAGTAAAATCTCTGGATGTAATTTCTGCAAGCAACAGTCACATCACAACAAAAAAATCCACATACTTTTGGGGCATCTTAAGTACCAACAAATTTATGTAAGTAAACACAAAGGTGGGAAAAAGGAGTATCTATGTGTTTCTCTGTAAATATATATGTGTGTATATTGGAGTTAAAGGGCAATTGGCTGCAACAATTGAATTTGAGCTGCAATGAAAGCAAGTTAAGTTCAGTGACCTTCATCACAGGAGTAATTCATGATAGCATGAAAAAGTAAAAAGGTTTATGGCGCAACACTGTTTACTTTGAAGTAAGCCCTACGTAGTTCAATGAGGCTTACTCACACGTTTGTATAGGATTTGACAACAGAATGTGTAGTTCAGAGCTGCTAATGTAAGCTATTGACATATTTAGGTAATTTGAACCGCTGCAAAATAGTGTTCCACTTTAAAGATTCCATGCTACCGCCCATTCTTGAGATTCCCCAAAAAGAGGGGGGCGGGGTTCACTTTTGCAGGATCCAATCTGGAGCAAGAAAAAAAAAAAACCTGTATAGTTAAGATTTCTAGTTCCATCCCTTCAGGTTTGCATTTTTAAAATGTTATCCTTTAAAATGGATGCACAGACCTTGAAAACATTTTACTGAGGACAGCTGCTATTAAGATTGCCTTCAGAAGGCCTGCCCCAAGGCCAGAGTTCCCACTCATAGGGTTCCTAACCCCCCAGCAGGACCCACTGCTGGTGCCTTCCTTGCACCCCCTGCCCTTAAAAAGAATTCTGACCTGGTGCTCTGAGCATTCTCAGCAGCTGCATCGCACTGTCATTTTAATTTCTCACAATGCAGCTTCCCTCCAGAAGCACTGTGGGAAATTTAAATGGTAGCTTGATCCAGTCACCCAGAGCCACTTGCCATGCTACTGCTGATCACCACCTACCGATGGATGAGGGGGGCTTGCCAGAGGGCATTTTGCCCTGGGCCCCCTCAAACCTGGAGCTCCTCCTGCATGTCCCTTCATTAAAACAAGTGCTACAAAACTTTGTTGTATTTGCTCTGGGCTAGTCTCCTTTCAGTCAGGCCCAGTTAAGGGAAGGGGAATTCTTTCATGTCTTTCTATCTGCTGTGAATGGATTAATCATCCCCCATTTAAAGATGCAGGCTACCTACTCTTGTTTCTATGTGAGTTACTGCTCCAGGCCTGCCTCTTTCCAGTGAGTAACTCACACTCCAAACAGGGATACAAATACATACAGGAATGGGAAGTGCTCTTCAGACGTTAGGAATGAACAGAACCACAAATTTCTGGTCCGAATCGATTTTGGATGTGTTCACGCATAAGGTCGTTCTCTTCCATTTCTTTCTATGTTTTTAGTGGTTTTTATTTTTATATGTAAGTCGCCTTGAGTCCCATCAGGGAAAATGGTTAGGTATAAGTAAGTAAGTAAGTAAGTAAGTAATGAAAAAAAAAATCTACCCCAAAATTTGCATTTAAATAAGTACTTTTGAACATGTTTTCTCACAAAATACATGTTTCTAAAGTATTTCCCACCAAAATATGCATTTTTAATCTGCATGTTTTACTCTGCATGCTAGTCACATTGGAATGTACAAAGATCAGATTCATCAAATGTACCTAACTCTGAGGCCACTTAATTCTCACACTCTCACACTTCCCAGTAAGGGAAGTCAAGCCCATGCGAAAGTTTTAACTTTTGTTTCTCTAGGACAGAGTTGAATCCTGGCCATCATAGCACGAGTCAGTACACTTGCGTTACAAACAACACTACTTATTTTAAAAATCAAAGACACTCGGTTGTATCCAATGCAACACAGAACAGACCCACTGAAAACAATGGATATGACTTCCTTGGGTTCATTAATTCCAATGGGTCTATTTTGAATACAAGAGAGTTGGATACAACCCTCTAGATTAGGCACCCCCAAAATTGGCCCTCCAGATGTTTTGGAACTATAATTCCCATCATCCCTGACCACTGGTCCTGTTAGCTAGGGATGGTGGAAGTTGTAGTCCCAAAAACATCTGGAGTGCCGAGTTTGGGGGTGCCTGCTCTAGGTTCTGATAATTTACTGCCTTTTATTCCCTTTGTGCCACAGAAGCGTTTATCAGCACTGACGCAACTATGGACTCCAGAGCCATTGTGCTTGTTTTCTTCTACGGGCAGCTATGGTGGAACGTATCAACTACACTTCCGATCACTACCACTGCAGTTGTTGGCACTGATGGAAAAACCCCCATACATTCATACAAAACAAGCGAACCTGGAGACCCTGCAAAATTTAACCAGCAAACATTCACCACACAGCCCCAGGTTCCTGCAGCAGAAGATCCCAAATCTCACGATGGTGGACACTTCATAGCAGCGGTAGTAATTGGGGTCATCCTGACTGTCATGATCGTAATTATTGTTGGCATCTTCCTATGGAGGAGGTGGAGAAGGTCCGCTACACCTGTCCCGCACTGGGCAGGCCGTTCCCCATTTGCGGATGGAGAAGTACCAGATACAACTGCAGATAAAGAACCTATTCAAGACACGAGGCGGACTTCAGTTCTCTCCTTCTTGCCTTGGAAATTCAACAAAGATGCGCAGCTATTGGAAAATGCACAGGGACAGTTGTCTGAATCAAGCCAAGGCCCGGATGTTCCCCCTATATGTGGGGCTGAAGAGAGTGGCATGCAGTCAAGCTCCACAGCAACAGCTTCTTCTGCAAGCATGCAAACTGCCATTTCTGAAGAACCAAGCAGCTTGATAGATGTTCCACTCCAGTCTGATAGTCCAGAGCCACTTGATTTGCCTCCACCGCCAAACTGGCTTGATGGAGCTAATGAGGATCTCTGTCCAAAGCAGACAGAGTCCCTCTCACTTGAACCAACTGCAGAGATCCAGTGTTCTGGATCCCTAGTTCTCTCCCATCAAATTCCAGGCGAAGAACTGCTACTACCACCTCCTCCAGAAGACTTGTTATCTAACTGATATAAAGGAGGAAAATGCTTAGGGAAACAAACCAATCAAAGAAAAAGGCCGAAGACCTATCAAATGCTGTTAGTCTCTAGTTTTTTTTTGTGAGCAAAAGGGAGCGCCATTGCCTTTTTCACATAAGAACAGAAGAGCAACGGTCCGGCTGCTTCTAGGGTATCTATGTTCTCCACTGTGATCAACCAGAAGCTTCCAGAAAGTTAACAAGCTGTGCATGAAGGAAACAACTGGCTTTCAGAGGTACACAACCTTTGCAAATGGGATGCAATGTTAAAACATTTCCTCCATGAGTTTCTGCTCCTTTTTATTCACCCTTATTTGGGCAGCAGTTGATCAGAATACCTTTCCATTTGTTTGTACCCTTTATGAACCCATGACATCCTTTTTATCTGTAGTTCTACTACATTGGTCTTACATAATCTCCAAGTGTCCGGAAGAGATCTGAACCTTCTGGCACTTCCTTTGCAGCTTCCTTTAAAGCAATGCCTTCTCTTTTAAGAAGCCGTCTTTTTGACACTGAAAATGTGACCTTGCTGGACTTCCTGGGAACCACTTGCATTTATGTTGAATTTTACAGCACTATGGTCACTGTTTCCAAGCCGATCAACAACATCTGCGTCTTGCTCTGGTTCCTGGGCACCACTAAGTATTAAGCCTCCTTTCCAACAGGCTCTTTTACAACTTGTTAAATAATAGCATTTTTTCCCTGTCTACAAATTTTGCCTTTTTTAAATCTAAAGGCAAGCCACCCCCCCACCCCACCCCAAATTTTGTTTGCTATTGTTATCAGCCCAAAGCAAATTTTATCAGAACTCATGATTGCAGGTTCAGACATATCACATGCAACAGAAACACTTTTGCACCCACGTCACTGCAGTACTATATGGGAGTAACCACAACATGGCTATACAAAATGAAACACAGGAACCCATTGAGCTCATCTTTAGTGCCAACCAATTTGATGCAGGTGCGGCAGCAGTTCCACCGAGCTCCAAAAGCTCAGAGGGTTCAGCAGGTACACTAAGCCCCAGGGAATTATGGGATGGGAACTTTGGGGAAAGGAACATAGCTCAGTGGTAGCATTTGCTCCACATGCAGAAGGTCCCATGCTCAATCCCTGTCTGAACTCCTAGAGAGCCACTGTCAGTCAGTGTGGACAGTACTGAGCTAGATGAGCAAGTGTCTGAATCAGCATAAGGCAGCGCCCTATGTTCCCAAAGATATATGGGAGACACGAGTTTTGGTGCTGGGGCTCAAAGGGAGGTGGTGGTGAACTCCGCTCTTTTTTTGGCCGAGGAGAAATGTGTCCTGGGAATATAAACCCCAGAACAAGGGGAAGCAGGATGGTGAACTCACCTCTATCCAGCCACCCTCAGCCCCATGACCGGTTTTCCCAAGGACCAAATTCTGCAATATCCAACCGCTTTCACCTCCCCTGGAAGCAAGAACCTTTCCAATAATTCTACAACACAGACATGACTCGGATTTCTTTCACTTGCACATTTGATCCAGTGGAGTAAACTGCTGCCAGTTTTGATCAAGGGGATCTTATGTACGCAGAAGAGATCCCTAGATGATGCTTTCGTTTCCTTGTTCAAAGTTCTACTGCAAAGTGCATCCATGAGAATTAAAAGCTCTGCTGCAAGCAAGAACACTCGCTTTGGAATCTGGCCGGAGCTGATTGGGTGGACCTTGGGGAAATCAACTCTTGATTCTAATGCTAAACTTTGTGCTCTTCAACACTTAAAAAAAAAGTTACTGCAACTTCAGCATCCTGGTCTTTTGTTTCTTTTTTTATACATTGGTTAAGTGGTGAGATGCACCAAGATTTGCTAATCGTTAGCATAAGCGGATGTGACGGTCTACCAGAGCCTTGTCATGAAGTTACAAGTCATGAAATAGTCCATTCTATATTTAGATTTTTTTTCTGCCTCCATTCTAAAGGGCTCATGAAAATGTACAGGTTTCATTCCCGCAGCCTATGAGATAATTAGGCTTTGAGACCTTAACTCCTCCATATCCACACAAAGCTATATTGCCAAGGGTCACACTATTCATTTCACTATACCAACCCAGGCCAGAACTGGGTGTTATTGCTGATGTATGTCTGCCATGGGGAAAAAACAGCCTAGTTCACCTCCTTCTCTCCTGGGGAAATAGGTAGTTACAAAATGTGTGTCCTGACATCATCAGACTCCAGGTTTCCTTACACCCATTCCATTGGCTGCTGTTTTGAAGGACAGGGAAATTCTCAGTATGCTGATGCTGCATCACACATCAGTTGTAATAGATGTTATCAAGAAAATAGATGGGTCCCATTTTGCAAGCTGGGGGTGAAGGGTGGATCCTGGGTCTGAAAAGTTGAAGACTATTGGGTTAGGATGTATGGGTGGCAGCCATCAGTCAGCCATACCTAAATTTGTAACATCATGAAAGCAACCACTTCTAGATACATGGATTGACGCTTACAGATAAATTATCTGACCATCTTGGCTGTGAATCCTGGAAGACCTGCTCCCTGCCTTGCAGGTCTTTTCCCACCTGGGAAAAGGCAGGGCCCTGAATGACTCCAGCTGCAAAAGCTGAGGCTGCTGGACAGAATATTGGGCCAGGGTATGGTTTAGGGAGTTTTGTTGGGGGCGAGGGTTGTTGCTGTTTATTTTGGATCTTACGACTTATGTGGAAATTGATTTGCTTGTGCACTTTTTTGATGTTTTGTTTATTGTTTATGACTACTATTGCTATGTGTGTAATTCTGTAATTGTTTTTATAAGCTGTAAACCACCATTAGCATGGTTTTAACTTTGGAAAGGTGGCAGACAAATAAAACGATTGACTGATTGATTTTGGTGCATGAATTGGCAAGCTGAAGTATAATGGGAAAGTGAGCATGTTCCCACACCGATCAAACCTGGCAGAGTGAATTGAGATCACCTTGGATGTGCTGCAGTACCTCCCACTTGAAATCCATGGCAAATTTCCCATAGGGTTATCGGTGAGTGCAGCCCTTCTCTCCATCTTTTTTAAAACATATATTGCACCATGCCTACCAGGCTGCCAGTGCAATAAAAATATGAAATAACACTAAGCATCCTGCTAAGGACATCTGCTTACCTGTGAACCACTTCAGAAAATATAACATTTCATATCTGCACAAATGAAGCATCATCTCAGCTGGGGCCACTGAAAATATCCACAATGTTCCCTATTAAGGCAGTTGGCAATATTTATTTTTTTTTGGAATCTGACGCTAATACCTTTTTAGCTACCTTTTCATGTTCTATACTTAATGCATGTGAGCGTATTTGGTTTTACGAGCTCTTAAACACCCAACTTTCAGCAGGGGTCTTATTTTAAAGGGTGGGAGTTTGTGTCCTTTTTAAAGGACATCATTCCGCCTGGTTCAGCTAGCAAAATCTCCCCCACCCCCACCCCCACCCCACGTGCACTTTGTATATTCCAGTGTATATCATTTTACCCGTGCAGTGTTAAAGGTATTACTCATTTTACTCTTCTTGGCTGCTGTTGGCTCTGCAGTGCTGAGATCTTGCTGAAATCTATTCTGGCGTATAGAGTCTCAATAAAATAGCTAATCAGCCTCTAGTCGCAATCCCGAGTCTGTCCTTAGTTACCTCTGGATAACATGATTGATTGAAAAAGGCATTCCTTGGCAGTAACAGAAGGCAGTATCCTTCCTTCTATTTCTGATGTTCAGGCATGAGTGCCACGACTTATGCCGCCAAGATGGCATCACCCACACACAAGAGAGGGGAGCTAACAGCAGCCTTGGGCGAATTCCAAGGTTTGCAGAAGAAAAAGAAACCTTGCTGAAGGGTAACTCCCCAAACAGTCCATTGAAAGCTTGAGCACGCTTGGCGACCATGGAATGCTGGCTGATTATGAAGGGAGATGAATGGGAGAATGGGAAACCAACTGGAAGGGGGCATGGAATGGAGTCGGCTAACAGGGGCACTCCACACTGCAGCATTTTGTTGCAGGTGTATTCACACAGGATCTCTCAGTCAATAGTAGGATTACACATCTTGTGGATCAGAAACAGCCTGCAGGCCACTGGTTAAGAAAAAAAAAGTCAGAAAGTTGGTCCATCTAGCTTGGTGCAGTTGGCATGGATTTAGTGGCTCTCCAGGGTTTCCCCCCAGCCCTACCTGGAGATGCTGGGGACTGAAATGGAGAACTTTTGCATGTAAAATGTATGCTTAGCACTGGCAAAGGAAGCAGCAGTGTGGAAACCCCATTCTCCCTGGAGCAGTCTGCACCTTGCAGAGCCCACACTTTGTCTGACACGTCTGTCAGCTGAGCCAACCGGCAAAAGGGCAAGAGCAGGCTGGAACCCCTCTGTGCACATATACTGCAGGGCTGAGGAATAGTGAAGCCCAGCATCTTTGGGCTGAGTGATGATGCCTTTGGGTGGAGATTGAGGTTTAGTTGCTGTTCCTGATCACATTTGCTTAGAAGGAAAGCCCACTGATGCACCCCGCCATCTCCTTTTCTTGGCATGAAATTGCAAAACAAGGCTGTTTACGAAACGAAAATAAAAACCCACAAGATCTACCAACAAATTCAATAAAAAACACCAACCGCTACCAGCCTACAAAAATATTGTCCCTGAACTCCAAATGCCTGTCTTAAAAAGCAATCTTCAAACAGGAAGCTAGGGCTCTAACCAGGCAACCCTCAGCTCTGGAGGCACTTTGACACCGTCAGTCTATAAACAAAACACTGAGCTAGATGGATCGGACTGCGCCTAAAGGCAGCTTCCTAACCACCCGCTGTACTGGAATGCAATGCAGGTGACAGAGTCCTAGTCCAAATGGGCTTACGTATGGAGCAAGGAAAAGTCATACAGTTGAAACAGTAAAAGTAATTAGCAGCAGATTGTTAGGGGAGTTGGGGAAACAAGTCACCTAGTTTGCGAGACAGAGCACAAAACAAAATGGCTGTTGGCTCTAGCATTGAAATTGTGGTTGTTGATATTATTTATTATTAAAATTTATGCGCCACCTTTCCTCCGCAAACAGCCCAGGGCAGCAAATGTACAGGTGATAAAGCAATCAAAACAATTCCAATACACATGCAGTCAGGAAAAGATCTCAACTTAAAAGGTTTGTTGAAAGAGGAAGGTCTTCAGCAGGTGTCAAACAGGCAACAGTGATGCCCTCCATCTAATATTCAAGGGGAGGGAATTCCAATGGGTAGGTGCCATAGCACTAAAGGCCTGACGCATACATTGTGAAGAATGGACTTCCTGATAAGATGGTATCTGCAGGAGACCCTCAGCTGCAGAACACAGTGATCGATTAGGAATATAGGGAGTGAGACTATCTTTTCAAGTATTCTGGTCCCAAGCTATATCAGGCTTTGTAGACCAAAACCAGCACCCTGAACTTAGCCAGGCAGCTGAACAAGGAAGCAGCACTGAAGAAGTCAAATTCTCATTATAACCTCCATGATCAGAGGCAGACTCCCTCTCACTATCAGTTGCCTTTGAGTATGAATGTGAAACCCAATGGGAGAGCTGTTGTTTTATTTCCTGCATGTGGGATTCCTGGAAGCTGCTGCGGGGGAATAAGATGGCGGATGAAATGGCCACGAAAGGTCTGACCCACCGGAACTCTTCTTATATTCCTAGTCTAGTCTCCAGATAGAACTGCGGAAAAGACTATTCAACCATTGTAAGGAATAGTGCCAACTCAAAATAGACAAAAATGTGGGGGACTCTGAAAAGACAGGTGAAGGACAAGGCGTTACAGAGGGATGGGGTCTTTTCAAAGCTGCTCTTGGAATTAGTTGGTTATTAAAAAAAAGACATAGTAAGAAAAAAAAGTTTCAGAGTTTTATTTTTCAGCACACGCTGTTATCTTTTTATTAGTCACGTGCACCACTAATTCTCAGTGTGGCTATATTATATTGCAGCTGGCATGTCATTAAAACCAATTGCAGCGCTGCGAATAACAGGCTTTACTCGGTAGTTGCTTAAATCAGACAGGCAATTTTGGCATAGGGTCTCTCTGTTAGCGTTTGGGTCAATGGGGGTTAATCTGTTAGGTGGGTGAAGATGAGATGAAGATGTCAACCCAGTGTGCAGCAGCTGTGAAAACAGCAAATTCCATGCTAGAGCTCGTTAGGAAAGGAACTGAAAATAAAACCACCAATATCATAATGCCATTATACAAATCTATGGCGCGGCCGAATTTGTGGAGTAGCGTGCGGAGTTTTCACTGCCTCACCTCAAAAATAATGCTGTAGAGTTGGAAAAGGTTCAGAAAAGGGCAACCCAAATGACCGAGGGGGTGAAGAAGCTCACCTATGAGGAAAGGCTAAAACATCTGGAGCGTTTGGGTTTCGAGAAAAGGTGAGTAAGAGGTGACATTGGTATGTATAAAATGATGCATGGAATGGAGGAAGTGGATAGAGAAAATATTCCCCCACCCCCTCATAACACTGTAACTCCAGGTCATCCAACGAAACTGAACATAGGAAGATTCAGGACAGACAAAATAAAATAATGAACTGGAATTCGCTCCCACACAAAGGAAGTGATGGCCAACTAATTGGAAGGCTTTAAAAGAGGATTAGACAAATTCATGGAGGCTATCAATAGCTACTATATGTGACGGCTATATTTCCCCTCCACTGATGAAGGCAGCCTGCTTCTGAATACCAGTTGCTGGAAACCACAGGAAAGGAGAGTTGTGTTGTGCCTCAGGTCCCATTTGCAGGCTTCCTGCGGAGGCATCAGCTTGGCCGCTGCAAGAACAGGATGCTGGACTCAATGGGCCACTGGCCTGATCCAGCAGGGCTCTCCTTTACGCTCTTAGATATGGGTCAACAGAAGAAGTGCCTCACCCTAAAGCAGGGGGCTGGACTAGGTGATATTTGGCTTTCCCTGAAGTGCTACGAAACCAATTATATTTAATACCACCCTCCCCCGCACAGAGATATTTCAAGAGCTGCATTTAAGGCACACAGAGAATCCCAGCAAGACAAAAGCTGGTTAAAAGTAAAAGCAGGGAGCAGCCGGGAACAGTCAAACGCTGAAGCAAGCTTATGACTAGCACAAATACCAAAAAACGAGACTGGATGCTATTTGCACAGTTAAAGTATGCATGTCGTATCCTAATGCACTGAGACACATCCCAGGGGGAGGGCGGAGGGAAGGAACATGCGGAGAGAAGTTTGGAAACTTGGGCTTTTGCTTTTTTTTTTTAAAAAAAGAAAAGACTGTCCATTTTGTTGAGTATGCAACCCCTTGCAATAAATTTGAGTCAGCACCAAAACGACAGCTCTGCAGTCCTCCGATGGAGCACTGATCAGGTGGTTGCAGAGCCCCTGGAAACGGCAGTACGATGCAGCTGAGGAGGCAAAGCACAACCCACAGACAAACTGTGGCTACCCTGGAGAGTGAGCCGACCTTTGCGTTTCGGTCTTTCAGGGAAACGATGCACTGATACTGCAGCAGGGACTAAGGTAAGTTTGCTTCTTTTGCTCTTTCTTCCTCTCATTTGCTTTTAAGGCCAAATGCTGCCACATTGTACGTGTGTGTGTGTGTGTGTGTGTGTGTGAAAGAGAGAGAGAGAGAAAGAGTATATATTACTATATAGTATAACTCGGCAGCTTCTTAGACCAGCTGTCTACTGCAGTGACAGCTACAGAATCTCATCCCAACATTAAACCCCGATTTGAAAATGGACACCTTGCCAAGCTTGGGGAAAATTAGATTAATATTATGGCAAAGGGGGGGGGGACACAATTAGCAGTCTGAGTTTAAGCTTGCACGGTTCCGAATGCATGTCTGAATTGAAAATGCCATTTGATCAAATTATCTTATTTACAGCAGATAACAGAACTGATGTATAGCTGCAGGGATTTTAAGACTATTCTGTAGCCAGTGATCCTGTCCCTGCTTTATAAAATAATCCATTGTAAAATAAAGAAGGGAGAAAACCCCATAGATAAACATGAAATTCAAAGGGCTGAAAACAGAAAGCAGACATTGTATAACATTTGGAAGAGACTAGCAGTTTAGGAAGAATGCTACCATTGGGAGCTGGAGGCGGATGGGGGGGGGGAGAGAGAGAAAAAGGAGGGAGATGGAAATAGATGAGCCTCTTTCTGCCAGACAGCAAGACAGTAGGATGAAGAGATCCTTTGTAAATAGCTGTGTTTTTTACACCAACGAGGTCTATGCCACAGCAATGTAGGTATGCGTGGTCTTTTTCTTGAAACGCAACTGGAAAGGAACCAGTGTTTTAAAAAATAAACACCACCTTCTGAATTGTATTCATAGTCTGTGCAATAAACTGGCTATTTTGGCATGTATTTGTTTCCAGGCAACAATGGAGAACCGGGTCTTGAAGGCATCGCCCTGCGTCCTGGCGCTTCTCTTCTTCATACCAGCTGTCCAGGGTATCTGCCCTTTGGCGTGCTTGTGCTCAGGAAATGACAGAAACGTGGACTGCTCCAGCAGAAACCTGACCACGCTGCCACATGGACTTCAGGACAACATTACCTATTTAAACCTGTCTTATAACCACTTTGCTGACCTCAACCACCAGCTCACTCGGTTTGCCAATCTGAGGACCCTGGACATTTCCCACAATTGGCTCCAGAGCCTCCCGGCTTATCTGCCCAGGTCGCTGTGGGAAATATATGCTGCACACAACAACATCAAGGTCCTTCAGAAGCTGGACACAGCTTACCAGTGGAACCTTAAAGTCCTTGACGTGTCTGGGAATATGGTGGAAAGGGCTGTTCTGATTAACAACACCATGATCAGCCTCAAGTCCCTCAACCTCAGTAGCAACAAACTGTGGACGGTGCCCACCAATATTCCTTACAACACCGAGACAGTGGATCTATCTAACAACTTCTTGACACAGATACTCCCCGGCACACTGGCAAGGCTGGCACATCTTTCTGAACTTTACCTGCACAACAACAAGTTTGCTTATATTCCTGATGAGGCTTTTGACCAGCTTGCTCAACTGCAGCTCATCACGCTTTACAACAACCCCTGGTCATGCGAGGATAACAAGCAGGACCTCTCCTATTTGCAGAAATGGATAGGAGAGACGAGGGCTACCGTCGTAGGGTCGCCATGCTCAGATGAGGCCACCACCCCTTGGAAGGCTGCCACGCCATTCTCGACAGCTGCAGAGAGCCACCTCCTTGTTAAAGCCATGAAGGCAGCGGACGCAGCTGGGTCTCCAGTGGCAACGGAGCAAACCGGACAAGTGCACCAACAGTTTAGAATGAAGGGTGTTGGCCTGAGCGCCACCGCTGGCCAAACCATCGCCTTCACAAGCACGGACAGGCCACTGGTCCTATACCCGGAAGACCTGAGCACAGAGAAACTCAGCTCTTACGAAGCAGCAGCAGCCACGAACGGCATTTACATGCAAGAGACGACCTCTGTGAATTCAAGCACAATGGGCTTGGTAGGACCGTCCACCACTCCCATGACCTTAAGCATCACCAGTGGGATGCCTACAAACTACTCAAAGAGACCACAGAGCACAGCTGTTACTGTAAAGAGAGAGGAGACGACCACAAAAATCAACCCTCGCGCACCCTCCAAGGCAAATATTCCCAAGGGGTGTTTGGCCTTCATCGTCATGCTTACCACAGTGGCCCTGCAGTCTGGCTATGGATTTGTGCTTAAGTGAATGAATTGCTTCATTTATTCCATATTAATAAAATGGTCAAAGGGGGGGAAACGCTCATGTCCCGCAACGATTCAAATGCCAAGAAGAAATGCCCGTTTAGATTCTGAAATACGACCGTAAACGAGAAGACTGCACAAAATTATGTCTTGATAACCAAGCTGCTACTTACTTTAACTATGTCTTACTGAAATTAAACAGAGGAAGCCTAATTCTATCAAATATAATCGTTTTTATGAAATGTGCTTATTTTGTATTTACATTTTTAATTTTCTTCACACAAAAAATATGAAAAATGTCAGTATTTTATGTATTGATTATGAATAGTTTTGTCATTAAACATCTGGAAAAGGAAAAAAAAAACATGAAAGGCCTATATTATATATGTATTGTCTTGCTTGACTTGCCAGAAAGTCTTGTAATATAACAGTGCTGGTCCTTTATAAAAGGTGACATGCAAAAGGGAGGAAATAAAGTCATCTAAAACTTAACTGCTTCTTATTTTGAGGCACATGGCTGGTGCATCCATGCATAGGCATGTGCAAAAGTTAAATTAATGTAATGATATAACAGAATCATTTTAATATCTACAACAGTGTGTGCATCGGAACACTTGGGCTGCAATCTGAGTTGCCTCACCTAAAAAAAGGATATTGTTGAGTTGGAAAATGTTCAGCAAAGGGCAACCACAATTATCAAGGGGATGGAATGATTCTCCTATGACAAAAGGTTGCAGCTTTGGGACTTTTTAGTTTAAGGGGCAAAGCAAGTAAGAAGTGACATAAGTGATTATGGGATGGAGAAAGCGGAGAGAGAGAGAGGTTTTTCTCCCCCTCTCATAAAGCGAGACATTGGGGCCACCCAATGAAGCTGAATGCTAGAAGATTCAGGAAAGATAAAAGAAAATACTTGTCCATGCAGTACATACCGGTAGGTGGAACTCAGTCTCACAGAAGGCAGTAATGGCTACCAACTTGAATGGCTTTGAAAGATAATTAGATTAATATGGAGGAGAAAGCTATTGATGGCTACTAGCCATGATGGCTATGCTCTGCCTCTGCAGCTGGAGGCAGCGATGTTGCTGAATCCTAGCTGCTGGAAACCACAGGAGGGGAGAGGGATCCTGTGCTCGGGTGCTGCTTGTAGGTTTCCCACAGGCATCCAGCTGGCCACTGTGAGAACAGGATGCTAGACCAGTTAGGCACTTGTCCATATGCAGCAAGCTCTTATTATTTTTTTAACCCCATCAACCAGGTAATAAGCCCCACTGAACTCAACAGGATCTATTTTTGAGTAGACATGGTTAGGATTGCACTGTTGGCTAGGCTTACCACTCACTGCAGCTGGTTGCCTTAATTCACATTCTCCTCCCAAGCATAAATAAAGTCATTACTTCAATTTGCTGAGTTAAGCCCTGCCTCTGCAGAGGGTACAGATAGGGAGACAGTGGCAAGACCAGTAGAGGGAACAGGAAGCTGCATTGCTCAAGGCAGATGAAACAGTCAACTGTGGCTAAAACCAAACAAGTGTTCTGCAAACCCCTTTCATATCACAACTTTATGCCATGGTTTGCAGTCAATGCATAACCATGGTTTAAAGTGTCATAACCTAGCACAGCCAAAGTTAAGGAAAACAAACCATGGTTAAGCATTAATGCACGTATGCAGCCTTAGGGCTGCTCCTCTATCCCCATCTGTTTGACCAGCACTTTTACAAAGAGTTGTTTGTAGATAGAAGACCAACACCTGCAGGTTGTAACTGGATAAGGCAGGGTGGGTCAGCTTGATCCCAATCCCGTTACAACATGCTGCTTGAACACAGGAAGCTGCATTCTACTGAGCAAGACCACTGGTCCATCTAGCCCAGTAAGGGAATACAGTGGTACCTCAGGTTACGTACTTAATTCATTCCGGAGGTCCGTTCTTAACCTGAAACTGTTCTTAACCTGAAGCACCACTTTAGCTAATGGGGCCTCCTGCTGCTGTTGCGCTGCTGGAGCACAATTTTTGTTCTCATCCTGAAGCAAAGTTCTTAACCCAAGGTAGTATTTTTGGGTGAGCGGAGTCTGTAATCTGAAGCGTATGGAACCTGAAGCATATGTAACCCGAGGCACCACTGTACACTGACTGGCAGTAGGTCTGCAGGGTTTCAAACAGGGAGAGTCTCCTAGCACTGCCCGGAGATGCCATTGGGGATTGAACCTTTGACCGTCTGTGTGCAAAGAAATTGCCCTGAGCTACAGCCCTTCCATGCACAGGGCTCAAGTCTTGTCTGAGTAACCTTCAGTTTGTATCCAGAAATGACAGAATGTTTGATGAGGATAATGCGACCCTAAGAACCCACAAAGATGGGGGGGGGAGGCAGCATCCCCATGCAGCTCAGAGGTAGGACACCTGCTTTGCATGTAAAAGGTCCATAGTTCAATCCCCACTATCTCTAGCTTTAAAAAGGGATCAAGCAGCAGGGCATGGGAAAGAGACTGCTCTGTAGCTGCAGCTGCCAGTCAGAGTAGGCTAGGTAGACAAATAATCAGACAAGACAGAAGGCAACTTTCTGCACTGTCCAACATGAAGCTTTCACTAGAAGCGATCAGGAAACTCCATCAAAAAACCAGTTATCTGAACGGATGTACTGACGACAGCCATGCAGAAGCCTGGTTTCCCTGGAAATGAAAGCTATGGGCAAAGTATCTGCTTTGTAGGAACTGGGTGAACACAAAAAGCAGGAATAGGCGGTGGCTGAATGATTAAGCTGACCTAAAGCAGCAGGAGCAGCATATTCTAGTTAGTTGGGTTTTTGGGGGGGAGGAAAGGTTGGGTACTAATCCAAAAGAGAGACCGGTAAATTCATGCTTTTAGTTACATCAGTAATAAAAGTCAGAGGCTGTCTAGGCTTGGAGGAGTGAACTCTGGAAATAAACCCAGGCCAGTGTCCTTGTGAGAGGCTGCGGAAAACCACGACTCTGTTTGGAATGCAAATATTCCTTCGCGAGATGCTAAGGTAGAGAGGGGCAGAACTGGCAGCAAAAGCCTGACACGTGCCAGATCCTTGCTTTGCAGCTCCCACAACAGGTTACATATTGCAGCAGCCATTTCCATGGTTACCAGAAGCAGAGGATTCAGAAAGGGAGACCAGTTCTACATTATTATTATGTTTAAAAAAACCTCAAACCCCAGAGTTGTTTTCCCCCAGCGTGGTTCAAGGAAATCAGAACCGAAAAACAAAGAGAGAACTAGGATTATTATGCTCATCTCATAACTGAAGAAAAGGTGAAGTGGCAGTATCCCAGAGGTGCTAAAAATGGGCCTATTGCTCACCTACGCTACTCTGGGGCCAAATGAACCAGTGCATTCAGACAGCTTCCTCATAGCTGGTTTCGAGAGAGATGGGAGGGTGAATTCCCAGACACACAGAAGAGGCAGAACCTGCCTGACCAGGGGCCCTCCATCTCAGCCAAATGCGCGTTGTCCCTTTTAGTTATTGCTTGCATTTCTGCCCTGCATTCTCAGCCTAACAGGGCTCTCAAAGTGAATGTGAGGATGCTGGCAGTGTGGTATAATAATAATAATAATAGGAGATGGGGCAAGTGCTTTGGCCTCTCAGCCCTATTGGGTGTGGAGAAAGTAGAGAGAGAGAAATCTTGCCAATCTATCCATTCAAAGATAGCCAGCAGATCCCTAGCTTCTCCCACCTCTGCCTTCAAACACAGCAGCCTTGCCCTGTGGCAAAGCATCTGAGGTGAAGACTGGTCATGGTGATCTCAGGGAAGCTCAGCTTCCATTGCTAATCTTCTCACTGAGGGTATCTGACAAGCTTATTAGCAAAGGCAGGTTTCTCCAGGATACACCCTGAAAGCCACTTGCTTCCCCTTCTCATCTCACGCACGCCACCTAATTTCTGATTGATGCGATTTCTGATTAAAACAGTGCTGCTCAGTGATCCATCTTTCTACATAAGATGTGCAGGAAACACGGAATGTGCTTATAGCCTTTTGCTGCTTTAGTTTGAGGTCTCCGGGCGGCCAAATGCCTCAGCCATCAAAGCATCGTGCAGCACCCAGATGTAGTTCTTCTTCTGGAGCATCTGGAAGCCTGCAAGCTTAGCTGCCCCAGAAGGTTGTTCACAGCCATACCACTGGGTTTTGAGATTTCATCAGACCCTACCCACAGTAAAAAGGCAGGCGCACAAAATATTCACAGCCTAAGACACAGCTTGCCTTTCTGAATGACAGACCAGCTTATCTTCACATCATCATGCTTGAAACATATGTTGTCGATATTTTTCCACATTTATTATGTTATTTTTGTGGTATACATATGACATGAGAAAACTTGGTATACTTATTTGTATAAGATTATTCTTGTTTATAAAACCCAATTATAATAATAAAAGGTATAAGGCAAATGGAGCCGTCAACAGGTTAATGAAATGCCAGTGGGTTATTAGCTTTAAACTGATTTGATTAAATCTGTAAATTTACATTGCTTTTCGCAATATAAAACCACACATTGTTTTTAGATGATGCATCCACCTGCCACTACCTTAGATGTGCTATTTTCCTCCTACATTTGAGAGAATGGGGAATGCTGATTTTATTAGCATTTCTACTGAAATGAGTTAAGAGTTTTTAAAAAAATATTCTGATTGACTGGGGCAACTTTCTATAGTTTTACTCAAAAGGTGGTTAGCAGAATAGATTGTTTTTATTGATGCATTTATTTTCTTACATTTATATCCCTCCTTTCTTCCAAGAAGCTCATCAGACTAAGGCCTGCTAAAGTTCAACAAGGTGCCTTCAGACCATACCTATCTAGACAATTGATCAAGAAGACACTGAAGCTCTAGATTTCAAAATATACTGCTGCAATCATTCAAGGTTGAAAATGCTTTCAGCATTTCTATTATGCTTCCTGAATGCTCCATTGAGGTCTATTTTTATTAAAAACAATATTTAGTTTGGATTATGCTTTGCAAACAAGGAAACGAACCTTTTGTTAGCTGCATGGTTACATCATTCTTAAGCTCAACATAAATTGCAGTCCCCAATATTCCTGCCCAGCTGTTTCTAAGACTGAGAGGTGGATAAGCCAAGGAGGTGCATTTGATCTCCCAGGACGAGGATCCGAAGGGGAAAAGAGAGAGGTATGGAATTTGACACTGTGATATAATTGCCTCATTTTGAACATGATAGTACCTGCTCCTTTGATTGATTTATTTTTTGTCTGCTTTCCAACTTTCTTCCAAGGGCACAATAATCACAACACTGGTACTGGTGCATTAGATCAGTGGTTCCCAAAGTTTATTCTCCACAGACCACTTGAACATTGTTGAGGGTCCTGGTGGACCACTTAATTTTTTTACTTGTTATCTGCCTGATGTTGCAACTGTAATAATATTTGGGGTGAGATTTTGATTTATTGCATAGTGCCCAGAAATAATGAATGCTTCTGCATCTCCTTTTTTATTTTAACAACTGAGTAAGTCTATAATAAAAGCTGAAATTCTAAAGAATCTAAATTCTAAAGAATCCAAAAAGTCACTGAAGGAACTGGAGGGCCTTCTCAGTAGTGGCGCCCACCCTGTGGAACACCCTCCCATCAGATGTCAAGTAGATAAACAGCTATTCAGCATTCAGAATAAATCTGAAGGCAGTCCAGTATAGGCAATTTTTTAATGTTTGATGTTTTACTGTGTTTTTATATTTTGTTGAAAGCCAGCCAGAATGGCTGGGGCAACCCAGTCATATGGCTGGGGTATAACAACAAACAAACAAACAAACAAACAAACAAACAAACAAACAAAAACAACAACAATAGGGACTTGTGAGACTCCCTCTTCTAATTATGTAGTTCTTTGGCTCTCATTCTAAGTTGGGGCCCAGGAAATAAAGCATACAGTGGTGCCTTGCAAGACGAAATTAATCCATTCCGCGAGTCTCTTCGTCTTGCGGTTTTTTCGTCTTGTGAAGCACGGCTATTAGCGGCTTAGCGGCTATTAACGGCTTAGCGGCTATTAGCGGCTTAGCGGCTATTAACGGCTTAGCGGCTTTAAGAAAAAGGAAACAAACTCGCAAGAACTCGCAAGACGTTTCGTCTTGCGAAGCAAGCCCATAGGGAAATTTGTCTTGCGGAACGACTCAAAAAATGGAAAACTCTTTCGTCTTGTGCGTTTTTCATCTTGCGAGGCATTCGTCTTGCGAGGTACCACTGTACTTAGAGGAAAGCAGGGGCTGGGCTTGGGTCAAAAACTTCAATAAAGTGTACTAAAAGACAGCATCAAATGCAACAAGATTTGGCCCGCTTAGCTCTCGTTTTTTTCTTATGATGTTGTGTGGCATGCAAAACAATGAATCTCTGCTTTGATATCGCTATATCCAAGGGCCAATTTACATCACCTTTTAAAAAGTCACATAGGATAGACATCTCAGTGGTAAAGGTGTACCACATGCTTGGCAAAGTCCAAAAACAAGATCTCATGAGCCCTGAAGGTGACTTTGTGAAGGAGGCACAGTTGGATGGCTTAGTTTGAGCAGCCAGCAAGCCATTTACAAAGACAACTGTGAGTTATATATTAATTGTATTGTATTGTTGTTCTCTACCAGAACCCCAGGTGCAGGATGCAGTTCGGTCCACACTCCATCTTTATCCTAATGCTCAGTGGGCTTCACTTCATTAACTGTGAGCCAATGGCAAAAGACTCACCCACTACCTTCCAAAGCACCAACAGCACATCCAGTCCTGGCGCAGCCAACACCCCCTCTACCCCTTCTACTCCTGGCCCAGTCAACAACATGGCCACATCACCAGCCAACACCACCACCAGCACGTCCACTAAAGGGCTAACCAGCAATGCCACTATGTCGCCAGCTAACAATGCTATCGCTTCTACTCCTGCACAAGCCACCAACACAGCCAAAGTCACTCAAGGTCAAACCAACGCCACTTCATCTTCTCCTGGCCAAGCTACCAACGCAGCCAAAGTCACTCAAGGTCAAACCAACACCACCTCATCTTCTTCTGGTCAAGCCACCAACGCAGCCAAAGTCACAAAAGATCAAACCAATGCCACTTCATCTTCTCCTGGCCAAGCCACCAACGCAGCCAAAGTCACTCAAGGTCAAACCAACACTACCTCATCTTCTTCTGGTCAAGCCACCAACACAGCCAAAGTCACAAAAGATCAAACCAACGCCACTTCATCTTCTCCTGGCCAAGCCACCAAGACCACAGCCAGCCAGGACAATGGCACTACAAGCGCTTCTCAAAAGAAAACAACCAATATTGCTGTATTCCCAACTTCTTCCTTTTTGGGATTTGCATTGCTTGCCGTTTCCGTACTCTGCCTGTAAGGAAGTATTTCTCTGTTGTACACTGCCATCCTTGGAGGGAAAAAAGGCTTTCCTCTTTCCACTGTTAACTGGTCTGCGAGTCGGTTCTTTGAGAGGTTTCACCTCCTATTTGAAATATTCTACAAATACCCCAATCTTTCACTGAAAGATCGAGCAAATCCAACACTGAAGCTAGTGGATTGTGAGACTGAGGTGGGGACAGGGCAGCTTTTATCTAATCATGGCACATATTCATAAACTATGTAAGCTCTGGGGAGGCTGGAATTACAATTTATTTACATTGCTGGATATGTGAACAACAGCTCACATATAGCCATGGGTTTTCAATGGTCCAGACCACAATTCCTAGCTTTGCTCCCCAAACTGAGGATCATGATCGGTTTCATTCTAAGCAAACCATGATTGTGATGTCAAGGTTTGTTCTTTACTTCAAGTCGTAGTTTTGAGCAATCCCGGTTTTGTCCATTATGCTAGGTCAAGGATTGTAGCTTTTCTCCCACATGCTAAAAGTGGTTGAGATGCTTTTAACTATGATATGCAATCAAGGCCAATGTGAGCAAATAATAGTGAGCAAATAATGAGCTGTGAGTAAATACTCTCTGCTCCTAGCAAAAGAGCTCGTGCCTTCCAAACACTCCCTTCAATCTTCCTTAATTTTGTGATGGAGCAACAGGAGGCAAGAACTAAGCTGGGTTCCCTTCTATCTATCTCATGGTGCATGGGAGACTTGAAGTGTATCATTTGCTGCGCTGATTTGGGGGCCAATGGAAATGGTCCCTAGGCCTCCTTCCCTTGGCACACTTGAAGCCTACTGCACATCTGTGCAATCTGCCTCTCTACATTTTTGCTTTACCCAACTAACCCTATGATCGGATCTAGAAGAGTCACTGCCAAGACAACCTTGTTCTATCTCTAGGCATGCCCAGCCAGCAGTTTCTCGCAACAGTTGCTACAGCGCCCAACCAGAAGGAAGACAGTGAAGCGTCCTATGGAAATGGACAGGTAGCTGTTCCCCCAGGATTCCACCAAATTTATTGACAAAAGCCTATCATGAAGACTGTGACATCTCTGCTGGTCTCTGCAAATGGTCTGCAGCCCCTGCATGGACCATCCTGCATGGACCATGTGAGGGAAGGGGGAAGAGAACAAAATGTGTCTCAAAGACGCCACTGCATCAGGAATGTAGAGGCCAGCAATACAGAAACAGTCCTGCATGGATCAAAGGCCTCAAGGAGTTCTCCTTTATTTTACCTCCAAATCAATAACCTCCAAGACCTCAGGTTGGAAATTTAATGTATTTTGACTGCTTCTGTTGTTAGCTTGTTCTGTAGAGGGGTGTTTTGTCTGCTTGCCTTTTTTTTACAGTTTTATTAATTCTAAAAACACACAGAAACATATTTACACAAAATACAAACATTAACAAACACAAATTACGATTCCCCAATTCTACCCAATTCATTTCTGATATACAAATCACCACGATGTTATTTTGAGCACACCATGCAAAGCTTTAAGTTTAAGCATTTCCAACTGATCCCAATTTTTTAAATCAATTTGGGTTTTGATTACACTTCAATCATTTAGCAAATAACATTCTTGCAAGTGTACTTATATTTAAAACAGTCTCTACGATGTCCTACCATAAGCACAGAGAACCTGTGGCCCTCCAGTCCCCATCATCCCTAGTCAAGAGCAATGACGGCTGCAGCTCATGGGAGTCTGACTATCTGGAGAGCCACAGAATCCCTCTCCTTGTTTTATAATGCTGTGTTTTATTAATCTGAATTAGGGGAGATTGGGGTGGCTGGGTATGATGTGACAGCAACTAATTCAAATCGCACCAGATATCAGAGGACATGTCAAACACTATTCAGGATCATAACAGTGGTGGACTAGAAAATTACCGTATTTTTCGCTCTATAACACGCACTCGACCATAACACGCACATAGTTTTTAGAGGAGGAAAATCCGTAGGCATGCCACCCGTAGGCATTCCCTCCATAACACGCACAGACATTTCCCCTTACTTTTTAGGAGGAAAAAAGTGAGTGTTATGGTGCAAAAAATACGGTAAAAAGAAGATTAACTCCAGAGAAAGGTGGAGCGAAGATCCAGACCTCCTTTTTGAATTAGGGGCATTTATGTTATTTATTTATTAGCAATTAGATCAATGTGTTCTACTGGGGAATCAAGAGGGGATGAAGCCATGTGTAAGACAAGATATAAAAGCAACCTGCCTAACGAAACGCTCCATTCAATGAAAGGGTAACAGCTGGTGGATCAGTCCCAAATGAATAACATGAAAAGTCAACAGGGATGGCATTCCTCACTGTTGATCCCTGGAGAAAAGAGAGCAGACAAGCTGGGCATTGAGCCTAGGGGACGTTCATGGGGAAAGAGTGGGTGATGTGCAGAATTTAGCATCTGGTTGTTTTGGTGCCACTGTGAAATGGAGCCTGTGCCACTCCTTTTTACAAGCAGCAGCTCAAGTTGCACCTGGCAGGTGTGGCAATTGATAGCGGTGAGATCTATAGGCAAGAGATGGATAGGAGAATTTCTATGCTATAGCACTGCCTATAATGCCTTTCTACATGTTTGTTTTAACTGGCAGAAACAACAAATATGCCGTGTCGGACTGTATTTGCTTGCATTAAACATGGCCAAAGCGGATTTATTTTCTTCTGTCATTGACTTAAGCTTCCACATCCATGTAACCACAAGACAAACCACCTTTTGGGCTATGCTTCACAACTGATGATGTACAAATAATTCTCTTGAGAAGAAACATCAGGCCTGTACTCTTGAAAGGAGAGCAGCGATCAAATCACTGACCCTTCCCTCCTTTCCTTGTACATTAGACCTTTTCTCCCTTGCTAGAGACTAAAGTGATGCTTACATACACCGACCGCATTTAACTGTGAATGTTCAGTCTCTTCCATTGATAGATGTTATCCAGAAGTCCTACTTGATTCAGAGGAAGGGCCCCAATATGGTGGATGTTTTGGACTACAATTCCCACCAGCCTCAGCCTGCATGACCAATGTTCAGGGATGATGGGAGTTATGGTCTCTAAAACATCTGAAGGGCACCAGACTAGGCTATGCTGATTCCTCTGTGCTTGGTCCCCTTCAGTGGAAGGAGCTTCCCCCAAACCCCAACAACTGGATGGCCTTCTGTTATGGATGCTTTAGCCCAGATTCCTGCATGGCACAGGGTTGAACTACAGTAGATGGCCCATGGGGTCCCTTACAACCCTACAATTCTATGATTCTAGCTCGGTCTGATGGGAGGAAGACAGCAATTTATGTGTGAAAAACCAGAAAGGAATTAGGCTTCTGAGGCAGGGGTAATGCTAAATATGTACATTATTCCAGTCCACAGTGATATCCACTTGTCGTTGCCTACAATGAGTGCTAGCTCTGGTCCATAAAACCCAACATTTCAAGCAATCATTTCAATAATATGCAAAACACTACAAGCTAATTGGCTGGTTAACACACACACAAAAAGTTTTCCTTGCCAAACACGGATCCAAATACCAGAGTACTTGACATGTAGAAATGGGAGGCGTGATTTAAAGCAGTGTTCCAGGAAAGCGTCCACCATGCTCAACTTTTAACTGAAGCCAATCCAAACCAGCGGACCAGAGCATGATAACATTATCTGGCCTGTAGATGGGAGGATGCAGGATTCAACAATTTCAACAATGGCAGGAAGTTCTCCAAAGCAGTGACCATAGCACCGATAAAACAAAACAAGGCTTCCGCCTACACCCCAAGTGAAAGTTGCACGTAGACCTTAAGAAAGAAAGCAGCCCCTCCCAGCTGAGGAAATTATACGCCCACAAAAACGGCTGAAAGGCAGAAATAGAACTTAATTGTTGCATGCAAAGCAGCGGCCTTACACCTCAAACACTTGCATGTGGAAGCCCTACTGTGGGAAGAGGGGTTGCGAGCGCCTCTGTAGAGAGATCTTTAAAACACTCCAGTTCCTTAATAATTTTGGGAATGTATCCCATGTAGTCAGGCAACCAAAAGCATGAGACTCTTAATCTCAGGGTTGTGGGTTCAAGCCCAACATTGGGCAAAAGATTCCCACATTGCAGGGGGTTGGACTAGATGACCCTCATGGTCGGTTCCAGCTCTACAACTCTATGGTCCTACATTTATGTTTTGGAGGGGCAGCTCAGGAGTTTCAAATGCATGCTTGAAAATTTAAAGAATGAATATGTGGAAGATTGTAAACAAGTGCACTGTGTGCACACACATGCCCCAAAACATACATACATATTAGAAAACCATCAGCTATGTAGTTTCACTTGTCAGAATCTATGCTGGGAGTCTATCTGTATCTCGCAGGGAAGAAGCTGTCCTCTGTTCAATTTTGAGGGGCAAGAATGAACAAGGGAAAGCTCACTCGACAGCTCCTGAAGTTGTTCAAGGTCTGGATTTCATTGGCTGTCCAGGATGAACCCACAGGGTACTGGGCAGCTATTAAACCCTGCTATTTCACTAACTATTCAAAGGCATTTAGTTGCTTTGCAGAGCTGCCAATGTACAGATCTCAAAAGATGCAATGCAGTATTTCAATCAATCCCAGCAAAAGCTTTATGAACTGTTGCTGCAAATAAACAAAATAAAAAGAGAGATTTACTGAGGAGCTTGGGTGGCATAGCAAAAGCAACTAGCTGGAAGGCCTCTGAGGTTGAGAGTTGGAGAAGGAGGTTTCAGGGTGCTGCGATTTTAAAGTTAAGATCTTTATACCAACTGAAGAGAGGTGAGGTTTTAGGTGGGTGTGCCCTCTTGTGGCCATATCACACAACATAAAAGATGCAAGTACAGTAAGCACTTCAGAGATGCAGAAACACTTGCGGATGCTGTTCACCTAGCTTTAGATTTTCAGCACTGATGTTCTGGCTTGATAAATTCTCCCTCCCTCTTATTCTCCCACCCCCTCTGCTGCTACTATTTGCAAAAGAGCTCTTTGGAAAACTAAACAATTTCCAAGATGAACCTTATGCACAAGGTTTGATAAAGGCCATACATATTTGTGTACATCCTACCTTTCTCGTGCCTGACCCCTGCCATACTTAGTGTATTTCAAAAGCAGTACAAGAGCTTTATGTAAGGAGAGGATATTGGGGATGTTGCTACCTGTCCTGCATCTCCTGGGTAGGTGGGAAACAGCACATGGTACCTAGATCATATACACTGAAACAACCACACTCTTGTTCAGAATACACAAAAATGCTTGGGTAAGGTTACCTGAAAACAGAACATAGGAACCTGCCTTATACTGCATCAGACCCACTGGCCCATCTAGCTCAGTACTGTCTACACTGATGGCAGCAGCTCTCCAGGTTTCAGGTAGGCAGTATCTCTCAGCCCTACCTGGCAATGGCAGGGTTTGAACCTGGGACCTTCTGCATGCAAACTCCAAAACTGAGCTACAGCCCTTCAGAACAAGCTGAAGCTACATCTGCTGGCAGCTCCACACATTCTGACTGCTTCAGGGAACATATAACGTGTAGAAATCACAAATAAGTGCATTTGCACCTTCAAACATCAGCACAGACAGGCCAGGTTTCTCGGATCAAGTTTCTGAGGTTCATGAACAGTGGTGTTTAAAACTGTGCACAGAACATGCTTTGTATGTTTGCTGCAGCAACTAAAGTGTCACATTGCTCTAAATAAAAACTGTACTTCCCCTTTCTGGACAGGTTTAGGTCCAGGAAACCTGGTAACGAATAGGAAAGGGATCAAAACCTATTCAGAGGAATCCCACCAATGTGACAATAATTTGCTTCAGTTTTTGCAGATGCATAACACCTATACCTGAGAATTAATTATCCCAGGTTCAACATTCCTCAAATTAAACCTGGATTTAAACAGGTGATAAGAAATGTCCAGTGGTACCTTGAAAACTAGCAAATGCACTGTGGCATAAGTTATGTGGGTCAGAGACCACTTCATAAAGTACTTATCCTTAGGTGAGCAACTGATCAAGATAGATCATGTATGTTATTTGGAATGAGACAGGATGGCCTAACAAAATCCTGCCAAAACTTTTCATAGGCCATGTTCCAACCATCCATTCAAGCTACAAAGATTGAATGAAAGGTATATAGTTTCCTTTATGTTCTTTTTGGCCATTTCTGACCCTGTCTGCCTACAATTCATATATATAACAAGTTGTAGTTTAGGAAAAATAGATTCTGACCTACCAAACCACATCCACATTTATTCAGGAAATTACTTAAGAAGTAGGGACCCACTGCTAAGGAAGGAGACAGAATGTTAAATCAGGGCAGAAGTTTCCAAAAACAGAGGGAAAGTAAGGAAAAGTGGTAAGGCAGTAGATGTTAAGAGTTGATCACACTTCTGAATACCTGCTAATCATAGTCTTATTTAAATGCAGCACCAGGTGTTTTAAAGAGCCTTACCACACAGGTCTCCATTCAGAAGAATCACATCTCTATAATTCAGGCTGAGGCACCTTGTACACACAACATTAGCAGATACAAAACACCTGTGCAGCAAGTAAATGTGGATAGCTCAGTTGCTTACAGCGTGGTGCGGATAACGCCATGGTTTGATCCCCACATGGGACAGCTGTACATTCCTGCACTGCAGGGGGTTGAACTAAATGATCCTCAGAATCCCTTCCAACTCTACAATTCTATGTACCAGGAACCCAACTTGTACATGATGCTGAAACTCTTGGTTAACCCACAAGTTCCCACTCTTTTTTATTGACTTTAGTGCGGTTCTCTATCATGACGGTTCAGAAACTGTTCTATTCACCGACTCGTTATCTGATCAGCAATGTGAACTGCTCAGAAACGGGTGTTAAGCTGCAGTTGCCTTTTAGAAGAAGATGAAACTGAAGGATTCTCTTGCAAGAAACAAAAATGAAAGAAGGTGGCATAGGCGGGTTTCACAACAAGTGTTCAACTGACTCAGAGGCAAGCGATACCATAGCTACTGGTGCTTTTGAAAAGAAAAAGAAAGAGATGCTTTCTCCTCTTAACAGTGAAGCCACAAAGCTCAAAACACATTTGTGTTTCAGACTATCTGTTCCACTCCTGGAAGGGATAGAATTACAGCACTATTGTGCCCTTTTAAGAAGAAAGTCATTCCAGAAAAAAGTCACCTTTGGCAAGTGCACGTATCAGGAAATGAAGATGCACACAGTGTCGTTGCTACTGGCAAATGAAAATATTAACAATAATGTTGCTCTGTAACGACGCCTTTGAGAACATGAGAGCAGCCATGCTGGATCAGAGCAAGAGTACATCCAGCCCAGCATCCTATTTGCCATGTGAGACAATCAGGCACAAAGGCAATAGCTTCCCTCCAAGTGCTGGTCCCTAACAACATGGAGGCTTCTTTTAAATTATTTTAGTATGCCGCCTTTCCATAGTTAAAACCATGCTTAAGGCAGCTTACAATATATTAAAAAAACTGTAATGCAACAGTAGTCAGAAGCAGTAAATATAAGACCAAAAAGCACATAAAACGTAACATCTAAAATAGAAATACAAAATAATTAACATCAGTAACAGCAACGACCCTGCCCTCAACAAAACTCTAAGCCAGTGTTTCCCAAACTTGGGTCTCCAGCTGTTTTTGGACTACAGTTCCCATCATACCTGACCACTGGTTCCTGTTACCTAGGGATGATGGGAGTCGTAGTCCAAAAATAGCCAGAGGCCCAAGTTTGGGAAACCCTGCCCTAAACAATACCCCAGCCCAAGTCTGTTCAGCAACCTCAGTTTCTGCAGCTGGAGTCAGTCCGGGACCCACCCTCCCATGCCAGGTGGGAAAAGGCCTGCAAGGCAGGGAGCGGGTCTATGAGGACTTTTGTCTTTTCTGTGTTTTTATCTTTTTTATATTTTCTGCCTTGATTCCCAGGAAAAGATGGGGTACAAAGAAATATTATTATTACTATTATTGCCACCATGAGTAATAGTCACTGCTCCATAAGTGGCCTGCCCCATAAATTTGTCAAATCCACTTTTAAAGCCATCTGAGCCAGCGGCTGTCCATATCTTGCGGCAGTGAATTCCCTAAATCAGTTGTGCATTTTGTGCAAAGTCCTGACTGTCCTAAATCTTCAGTCAACCAGGTTCACTGAATGAATCAGAGTTCTATAGCATTACAAGAGAGAGAAAATTTGCCTCTGTCCACTACACCTAAAAGAAACCCTGCTGGACCAGACCAAAGGCCTTTCTAGTCAAGCATCCTCTTTTTCACCATGGCTATTCAGGTGCCTGAATGGGAAAAGACCAAAATCGGATGTGACAGCGACAGCTTTCTCTCGCCATGGTTCCCCAGTGACCAGAATTCACACGCATCCTGCCTCTAATTCCAGAGGTAACATATAGGCATACTGAGTAGGAGCCATTGGTGGCTTTATCCTTCCGTAAATTTTATAATTCGGGGTTCCCAAACTGTGGCTCATGGACCACCAGTGGCTGATGAGATACAATCAAGTGGTTTAGGGTGTGGCTTTAAAAATACAATTAAAAACCATATAGCACAGCACATTACAATTGTTACAACAGACAGAAAAATCAGTATGTGGTCTAGCAATTTTCAAGTGGTCCATGGAGACCAAAGTTTGGGAGCCACTGGTCTAATCTCCTTTTAAAGTTGTTTTAAATCAGGAGCTTTCAGAAAAGATGGAGTCCTATGTGTGCATGTGGAGTGACAATCATGCTCCATTTTACTTAGCAAATGGCTTCCAAAGAAGGAGGTGGTACCACCGACAGAAGTGTGTCAGTTCCATCCTATCCCCACTCCCAGGAAGTGTCCAGAAAACTGTGTGAAAACCCAACTCCAATCAGGAGCATAAATTGGGTGCCCACTTACCGGTATATGTTTCAACCATCAAAAGGAGAAGGGAAGGGGGCAAGTTGCCTTGCCCCACGGATATTGCAAGCCAACATTAGTTTCTTAGTTTAGATGAGGACACCATTTTGTGTTACGTAGAGCTGAAAAGAAATCCAACTTCCTCATGAGCTGCTTTCCGAATTGCAAGCATTTTTATAATGTGTGGGAAATATTAAAAAAAATAGCACCCCCCCTTGCCACATGAAATGGTACAGTTCTCACTACCACCCCATTCCACTGCAGGTGTACACGCTGCCTCTGTAGCCCACCTGAGTCTAAGCTTAAAACTTTAAATAGACTTCCAAGCCATTGGAGAAGTACATAATAAAATTAGGATGTCTTTAAATTGCTCCTTTTTCATGCTACATTCTGCAGTCAATATTCTGCAGTCTTAATTTTCTGCAATCATAAAGCTACACTTTTTTTAAGGAGACCAGGAATCCCAACAATCTTGGAAAGAATTCTTCCTGCGCTGTGTGTTGTCTGGCAGTCCTTTATTCAGATATGAAATACAGTGGTACCTCGGGTTACAGACACTTCAGGTTACAGACTCCACTAACCCAGAAACAGTACCTCGGGGTACTATGTAGGAACCTTGCTTCAGGATGAGAAGAGAAATCGTGCTCTGGTGGCACAGCAGCAGCAGGAGGCCCCATTAGCTAAAGTGGTACCTCAGATTAAGAACAGTTTCAGGTTAAGTACGGGCCTCCAGAACGAATTAAGTTCTTAACCTGAGGTACCACTATATTCTCTTCTCTGCTCTCTTCTTTGAAAAAAAGCATAAAGCTGGAGGGAGAAGCCCACACCATGATTTCTAACTCCTCTTACTTCCTCCATCAAATTGCTGGGTGGAAAGTGTTTCATGTTTGCATCCGTTGCCTTGGAAAAAAAGTGACATTTGCAAGCCACAGGAGCCAATCATTATGAGGCTTGTGGTTGCATAATCATCCTGAAATTATATTTAAATGGCAGAATGAGCCGACACATCTACCGGCTGCATGCAAGGGAGCTCCTCGGAGGCTTCTGTATTTTACTCTCATCATAAGCGTCTGAAACTCAGAACAGGTACGGAACAAATGGTAAAATTAATTACAAATTTTAAAAGGGTGATAAAGTGCCCCTAGCTGCCTGATATGCTGATGCGTCAAACTAAATTTTTATATTGAAACGTGTGTGCATACTGGAAGGAAACTAGCAATCCAACCTGCAAATTTGTTCCTAAAACAATTCTTGGGTGATCTTGGAGCAGTTATGGCTTAAGTAAGCTGTTAAGATTTGAATCACAGAGCCTGCTGTAAAATATGACATGTAGCATAGAACTAGTTAGCTCTTGCAGAATACTAACTGCCTGTGTTAAATAAATAAAATAAATACATTTAAATCCTGCCTTTGAGGTTAAACCTCTTATGGCAGATAACAGGAAAAATAAAATGCATGTTTAAAATAAAAAAGAAGAAGTCAGGAGGTAAAAAGAACAAAATCTAAACTTGGAAAATTAAAAAACCCGACATCCCTACCCCTTGCGATTAATGTTTCTAGCCCTCATGATTAATGAGAAGAAGGAGTGAAATCAAACAGCAAGTTTGTTGGCAGAGGGTGCCTGCCATGGAGGGCTGATTCCAACACACTACAGATGATGCAAGGGATTTAGAATCACCACTGGAAAATGGAGGAAGGTAGTACCTGTCCCAAGTTTGGATTGTTAAGTGTTAAGCAACGAAGGCCTGGGCTGGGGCTTTCGGTAATTACTGGAGGCGGGTCCCTCTCTGTAAAGTTCTCAGATCCTCTCCTTAGCGGTCCCCATCTCCCTTTGCAATCTGTTACTGTCATTGTCCCTTCGTCTTGAGAATATCAAGCCTCCTTCCATAACGACAAATAAACCAAATCATGACGGCGTAAAAAAAGGAAACCTAAAGCCTGTTGAGCATCCAGCTTCAGGCAGAGAGATAGACTTGGAACTGATGTATTTTTGTTCAGTTCTGCCCTTGGGATGTTCCCCCCCCCCAAATTGGCTGTTGTTTTTTTAACTGCAGCTGATGTAGAATTTGGTTCTAAGAACAAAATCCTGGGCTGCATTCCTACACACATTAACCTGGCAGCAAGACCCATTCAAGTCACTGGGGCTTATTTCTGAATAGACATGTATAGGATTGCACTGTTAAGCCTATAATCATAAACCGGGCTTCAGAACAATGCACAAATCCTCATTTCTGGCAAAGAAGAGAGAATGAGCTATGACTTGGAAAGCTCCCCCACCCCGCCCTTCCCATTTGAATCGCTTTTCTGCCGTTAATTCCACAAAGTGACCACAGGCAAGTCAAACTTGCTTGAGCCTCAGGCCCCCCCTGGGGACAATGCTACTGACCCTCCCTTACAGGATTGTTGTAAGGATTAACACAAGATCACGTGTGTGAAACAGTGTTGTAACCTTGGCTGTGGCTCCCTGGCTCTGGAATTCCTGCCCAGGAGAGTCCTTTCCATTCAGCCTTTTGGGTTGGCAATAAAATAAGCCCTTTTACCTCTTGATTTCTTGTCCCCAGAAGGGATTTGGGTTTTATGGCTCCATTTTAATAGTCTCCATGTTTAGTTTTGTATTGCACAATTCTAACCTAACAAACGTGCCTTGGGATGCTTTTAAGAGCTGGCTAACAGATGCAAAATTTTTTTATAACTAATTAAATATAGAAATGCTCAGGTACAAGGCAATTGCCTCTGGAATATTTGATTTCAAGACAGAATACCAATATTTTAATAAAATAATAAATTTCAAAACCTCATGGGTTTTCCAAAAATATACAAATAAGGCGTTCTGATTTTTATTCAGAGTAGCCCCACTGAAACCAATGGGACCAAGTGAGGCATTTTCATTACTTCCAATGGGTCTACTCTGAGTAAGACTATTACTGGACACAAGCCATGCTATCTTGATTTTGTTCATTTTAGTGTTTGGGATTGGCCATGCTTTCATTCTCTCGTTGAGGTCCAGAAATGGTGCTTTTGTGACCTAAATTCCAAGTCATTTCCCCCACTACATTTGGCCCACTTGTATGAAAACATTTTTATGTGCAAACACAAACACCAAAAGTGAACTCTCTCAGCGTGTGGATTCCTATGTAGCCAAATCCTCACCATCCTCATGACAAAAGTCAAGTCTTCTAGAAATGTGTGAATTGTTAACTAATGTTCACTGTTGAATATGCAGAATGAAGAGGCTGTTGAAATGGCTCTGGCCTGCCCTGGTGGTTGTAGTTTTGTGCAAACCTGACTTGGTTTCCGCAGACAATACTACGACTGCTCAAAATACCACAGTGGGAACCAGCACACTCCACAAGATGACCACACTTTTAAAAGTGTCGCCCACCAATTCTGCTCCCGTCAACAGCAGGATCCCTGTGATGGCAATGCCGCTTCTCTTCACCTGCTTCATCCTTGTGACTAGTTTTTCTCTGCTAATGTAAGCGTTAAGTTATCCAATTAATCACTTAAAATTGTATGTAAAATTCAGGAAAATTCAATCCAATCCAATTCTGTGAGTCCTGGTGTTTTTTCGGGTGAGCACGCACTCTGCTAGCAAATCCAGTTATCAAGTGTAAACGTTTCAATTACCGTAATTTTGCCATCCCCTCCTCTTTGTGGTTCTACATTTCTCAAAGAGATAGCAGAATCATAGCACTGTAGAGTTGGAAGGGACCCTGAGGATCATCTAGTCCAACCCCCTGCAATGCAGGAATATGCAGCTGGTCCATAAAGGAATCGAACCTGCAACCTTGGCGTTATCAGCACCATGGTCTAACCAACTGAGCTATCCAGTCCTTTCATTGCTCAAGACACACATGAACCGCAGCACTTCTAACGCAAGCTAAGTTGGTTGTCAATGATGGGAAATATTCTTAACTTCAATGCATGTAAGGAAGTTTCTGTGTTGAAGAGAGACGTTATGCAGCAAAATGAAAAATGGAAGCTGGTGGCATGGCAACTGAACTACAGAGAACAATACAACATTTTAAAACCACAAGGAAATAAGGGATGGGTGGACAATTCCAGGGGGAAAGGAGCTGAGGAACAGATCTAGAAGCAAAGTTGCACACCTTGTATTCAAACGAAAAATTCAATTAGCCATGAATGTTTGGAGATCTTAATAAATAATGTCATTACGGTACATGTGTCTCTCGCAAGAATTATTTTTAAGGAAATAAGCCTCTGCTTGCACTGTGGTATACATGTACAACTTCAGGAAAGTCAGCAGCATGCTAAATCCAGAAAGGCAGGTCACATTATGTTAGCCTACTAACCCCAATTCTTCAAATCACTGAAGAGGTTAGGGTAGTGGAGGCAGATGGCGTACTGCCCCATCAACCTCAGTCTGTCCTCAGCCAGCCCTACACATGCCTGCCTTTCTACTTGCAACCAGTCCAGGGGGTGACACCACCGGCCAGTTTCCTCCTGCTTGGTCTCAGTGTTGCCCCAGTAGAACTCAGCAAGGCAGAGGATGGAGGGTAAAACTAAAATGAGTTGATTGACTTTCATTGGCTCATCGTTCTGCCCGGACACTGAGGTCCAGCGCTGAGGCCTTCTGGCAGTTCCCTCACTGCGAGAAGCCAAGTTACAGGGAACCAGGCAAAGGGCCTTCTTGGTAGTGGCACCCGCCCTGTGGAACGCCCTTCCACCAGACGTCAAAGAGAACTACCAGACTTTTAGAAGACATCTGAAGGCAGCCCTGTTTAGGGAAGCTTTTAATGTTTGATGGACTACTGTATTTTAATATTTTGTTGGAAGCCGCCCAGAGTGGCTGGGGAAACCCAACCAGATGGGCGGGGTATAAATAATAAATTATTATTATTATTATTATTATTATTATTATTATTATTATTATTAGGCTCCCCGTCCTCGGCCCTGCCAGTTCCAATGGTCAGCAGCCGCCACACAGTTGGCAGTTCACACTTCCCAAGCATACTGCCCAGAGCCAGTGCAATTCTGGCCATTCATCTACCTGAATGATACATGGGAAACGTCGGAAGCTGGCTTAGAACAAATTGGACTGTTTGTCCATCCAGCCCACTATTGTCTACTCTGACTGGCAGCAGCTATCCAAGGTCTTGGATAGAAAGGACTTTCCCCATCACCTGATCCTTTTGTCTGGAGATGCCAGAAACTGAGGCTGGGGGTCTTCTGCATGCAAAGCATGGGTTCTTGCCTCTCCCCACAAATACTTTGTGCCATGAAAATCACAATTACTATACAGGGCTTCAACTCTGCTAACAGTTACAAGGCGTTTGCAACTTGGTTAAGAGATCAGGGCACAAGTGGTTTGCAGGCTCCCCCCTCATTTGGCCAGGACACCCCATATTTACATAACCTTTGTGATCCCCACCTACGCAGAGCTCTTTCCCTCACAAGATTTAACGTCTTACCGTCTGCAGTTTTGCAAGGTAGATTTTCAAAAATCCCGTTCTCTGAAAGATACTGCCCTTGTGGCACAAAACAGGTTGAATCCATGACACACGTTTTATTTTCTTGCCCATTTTATGTAAAAATATATGATAAGTATTTGGCCCCCTTATTAAAGGAGGGGATTTATCGCACTGACTCTTCCAGGGTGTCTTATCTGCCGAACAATTCTAGGAATGATGTTGTGGAGAATGTGGCAAGATTTTTAAGCGACGCAGTGAAATTACGTTACCATAGGTCCCAAGAGCCGTTTTCATACCTCACAATGTCTGGACAGTTTTATTCTAAAGCATCTCCTACTGTTTTGTTCACTGTGTCGTGTTCTGATCCATGTATATGATGCACTTTCTCTATGTCAATAAAGGAGATTGGTTGTTTGAAGTGGTGTGTACTTTTAATGATCCGGCCATAATGGCTATGGTTAAGCCAGATAAGACTGTTTGTGACAAAGTTTATTTAAAACTCCCCCTCCTCCTGCACATGTCACAAATTTCAAGCACATTGTTCCCCCACAACCAGAACACAAAAATAATATATTGTCACACGCAAGCACCCAGCATGCCTTAGTGATGCCTGTAGAGTCAAACTCCGCTTACTATTTGTCAGTAATTTTATGGACAAAGTGCATGGCCGTTTTATGGACAAAGGATTAAGCTGGCGTCATAACTAACAATGGTGGTAGTTGTTTGAAAACAACAGTGTTTTTATGCCTACTGACATGTGGCACATAGACCGCAGTAAACAGGAGAAACAGAGTAGAAAAAGCAGCAAAAATTAACTCCAATGGGAGGCCACTTGAAAGAAGAGAGTCAGAAGGAAACGTAGGTATGGCTACAGCATAACAATGTGCAAGTGTGGTTTCACACCTCAGTTCAACCCAAATTTCCCTCCCATGTCGAAAGAGCCATCGTCTTATGTCCTTCCAGCCCCCTTGATGCATGGCATACGCGATGAACATCCTCGCTGCACATGAACATATAAAAATGCCTTCTTCCAAAGCAGCAATCTACAGTGACAGGCAGGAACTGATTTACTTCCCAGTGCCCCAATAACTTCACTGGCCTTGGGTACGACACACCTTGACTTGGCAGGGCAGGGTTTGGTGGGTGGGGAATTGCTGCTTCATCTCAGGGGGCAAAATGTCTTGGGCCAGTCCTGCCCAGCAGGCAGCTTGTGGGACACATGCAAACCGCACCACATCCAGTATTTTTTTTCACATTTGCTTCGTTTGCTCATCACACCCGGACTCCACTTCTCAAGCTCCTCGACTTTACACTTTTGATGATAGCTAACTGTTTTGTCAAGGATACCCTTTGCTGCACAAGCCTCATTTAGCTCAAGCACAGATATTCATATTGAACTGGTAGTCCAAAACAGGCACAGCAACAAGTGTGCACAGTGCAGACAATCTATGCCATACACAAAACAATGGCAAAAGTTATTAGCTGAGGTTCAGGATGGTAAAGATTCAAGTTTGTTTTTGCATCTGTTGAGAAAACCTATTTTTTAAAAAACCAAACCCACAGAACTCCACAAGAGCAATAAATCTGCTCTCTCATAGGAGTGCATGCAGCCTTCCACATAAAATACTGAAACACAATCCAATGTGCACACAAGAGTTGTGCAGATAGGGCCTATCTATGGAGGTCATGGAGCTTTTCGCAACTCTGAGAAGCCTGCAAGCAAGCCCAGTGGCCACAGAGCACTTGCCTGAGCAAAGGAGCAGCTCAAAGATGGCAAAAATCCTCACTCCTCTTAAAAAGCGAACCAGCGCTAGAAACAGTTGTGGCGTATTTTGCACACACAAATAAAACTCACTTTGCTAATGTGTTTAGAACACAACAAAAACATTTGAAATGACGGAGGCATTGCCGTTGCTTGGGAAGCAAGAAAATGAATGAGTTTGCTCCTTCATATAGACTTCACAATTCTTAATAGTAAATAATAAGGAACAAAGAGAAGTGGTCTTACCGGCGAGCAATGTAGTAGAAAACAGGGTTGCCAGCCTTGGATGTCCCAGCTTGATAGAAAATATTTAGTGTTTTCAGGGCCTTGAACTCCTCCTTTTCGTGCACCTGGTGCCTAAGGAGGCAAACATAAGCACACTGAAAATCTCAAATTAAGCTTGAGTGTCTACATCCTGCCCCCAACCAAAAGCTGACTGCCATCTTTTTCAGGCTTATTCAAAACCCTTGAATCACATGTTGGAACTTCTACAAAAGTACTCCTGAGGCATGGCAGAACATGCAAGCAAAAATAATAATAATCCTGTAATCTAGGAGTATGGGAGAATGTGTGGGAAAATAACCATGAGCATTCAAAATGGGAAAAGAACCATGGACAGCATTGTATTTGCATTGGCCCCATGGCAACAGATTAACGCTAAAAGCTACTGCTAACAACAGACATCTACAGATCCACTACCTAGTCATAAATTCTTCAAACTTGGAACTGGTGAGATTGATACTGGACCACTGTGTGTCTGCCACTGGCTTGTGCTCAGGAGGACCAAGGTATGCCAGCAGAGTCGCCATCTTGTCAAATGGCCGTCTTCCAACAGCTTTGTGGTCCCTAGAGAAACAACTGCATGTTATCAACAAAACCCAACAACAACATTTGTAACAACCGGTATTTTTAGATTTTCCTTCTCTTCCATTTCGGTACAACATGCATCATCCTGCATGCATTAATAAGGAAATCAGACAAACATTTGGCGTGGAAAATACCCCGCGTTATTTACGCGGACAAAATACACTACAGAACCCAGGTTGCTTTCTGCAAGCATCACTGGCTTCCAATGCCAATCCTCCTCCCACTCTCCAAGGTTTAATAAAGTGTGTAAACAGATGAGTCCTATCCCATGTTCAGATTTCTGTTCCCGATTATCACTGCAATTCCTCCTACTAGCCATGCTCCACCCATCCTATCTGTGCTTTGCTTGCTCTGGGCCGCTGCGCTGGATGCTATAATGAGGCAGACTTTAAGCTGTATCCAATGGTAGTCATACTCAGAGCAGATCCACTGAAATTAAAGGACAAGACTAACACAGGCTGATTCATTTCAATGGGTGCACTTTGAGTAGAACTTACAACCATGACTATCCCAGCATCCACACTACTAAAAAGCAAAATCACCCACAGCAGTCATCAGAGTAGAGGGTCACCAATCCGGCACTTGGGGAGGTTTTCCTGAATGCCCCTGTGCAGGTACCCCAGACTCTCAGCTTTCATTTAATAAAAGAATTAAGTTTCTAGCCATCCTAGAAATAACATGATGGGCCAAAATATACAGGTACCTTCTAAGTGATTTCTATGAAGAGTGAGTGGTTTGTTTTCCCAGGTAATGCTCCCTGTTGCTATTAGATAGCATCATCACCAGGACTAGGAGGATATAGCTGACTTCTTATGGTACACAAAGTTGGCTCTCTCTTTCTCTAATGTTGTGTTATGCCAAGCGCCTCATGGTAGCCATGTTGTGTTGTGTTATGCCACACACTCCATGGCAGCTATTTAGTGACTAGTACCCCCAGCACATTCTCAAAATTCAAGACATGCCTACTGCCCCCACCCCAAATGGCAGCTGCTGCCCTACAGCATGTTCCTCGCTTTCTCCTTCAACTCTGACAAAGCCAACGATTCTTGGCCACTGGTCAAGCTACTTCTACCTGTTGCTGGAAAGGTACTGGCCAATCTTCTCCTGATTGTTCCAGAGGAGCCGGTGCAAAGCAAGGACGTTGCAATCGCTGATGAAAGAGAGGCTGTGATTGACCGTGTCGCTGGCTGGACAATCTGATGCAATGTCAAGGAAAAACCTACAAAGAAAGGAAAGCCGTTGCTCTCTTTAGCAAGGATCTCACAACTTCTCACTACAACCAACGGGGTGTTGGCTTTGTTTCTCAAGGCACACACGTTGTGGTTGAATAGTACAGTGTTCAAAGTAATATTATTAAAATTACAAGCAGGTACACCTAAAGTATGCTTGTTGCTAGGGATAAGGTGGCCACAGTGCTACAGTTAAAATGATCAGTCATGGCAGTCATATACACTCTGACAGAAAACCTAATGGAGGGCATGAGGCGCTTCCAGACTTTCCCGGCCCTTGTCCAGCGCAACACAGCACACACCAAGACCAGGAGCTGCATAACAGCAAAAAGAATATTCTTGGAATCCACAATGTATGCAACGCTGACATTGATCTCTGCACATTTCTGCCTCTTTTATTTCTGGGAGATCTGTTTTGCCACGAGAGTAAAGGCAAACATGATACAAGCTAACCACCCCACACTTCCCACCCCCAATGTATTTTTAGAAATAAAGAAAAAGAGCAGCTGTGCTGGAACAGACCCAAAAGATCCGACCAGTCCAGCATCCTGTTTCACCCAGTGGACAACAAGATGCCTCCAGGAAGCCCACGACTACAGCCAGAAGGTGAGAGCCACCCGCTCCACCTTGCTGCTTCCTAGCATCTTGCACTCAGGGGTGAAACTGCCTCTGAACTGAGTAAGCCCAGATATCATGGCTATCCTCTTCCATGAATTAGTCCAATCCCCTTAAAGCTGAAAGACTTTGTGGACCAATTCCATGCATGGTCTGCACCTGCCTGATCTGCCTATGCTGGGTCACTTCTCCTGTCTCTGGTCCTTGAGACTTAACGGTTGCCATACTTGGATTTAGCCATTTGCCAGCCTCTGGCCTGTTTGACTGCACCCTCTTTAAGCCCAGCTCATGCTGGAGAGACTCCATCAGGCAAGGCCTCTTTCCACCTGCCTTGCCCCCCACCCCACCCCCCGCTTCCGGCCCTGGGACTCTTCATAAGGAAGCTGTGCCTCCAGTCTCTGCTTCTCATTTTGTATTGTGCACTGTGGCTTGCTGTTGTTTTACTGGAGTTTAGAAATCACTTATTGTAACTGTTCAGAGTGCATTTCTGTTTAATCTTGAAATGCTGATATTTAATATTATTCTATATTATTTTAATGAATGTTGAATGTTATTTTATTTGCATATTGTATTATGCATATTGTCTTATTTACATGATGTTAGCTGCTGTGAGCCTGGCTTTGGCCGGGGAGGGCGGGATACAAATAAAAAATTAATTTATTAATTTATGCATGAATGCATGCTGCGGACCACGCTATTTGCCTCTGGCCTTTCCAACTTACAGAGCCTGCAGATCCGACCCCTCTTGGCCTTTACAGACTTATAAAGGCAAAGCTCTTTTAAACTAAGCATTGCAACTACTTTACCTTCGCGCTGCATCAAAATTGCTCTTCACAAAGTCATTAAAAGGCCGCATGTGCTCCTCCTTTGTAAACAAGACGTGGTTGGCAATGCTCTGCAGTACCTAGGTTAATAAAAAGAACGGGTGAAGCAACCAATCGTGCCATGGCAAGCTGTGCCATGGCGTTCTCTTCCAAACGTTATTCCTGCGTTACAAGGGATTCGCTTTAATCCAAGACGACTGAACATTTGCAGGCATGCTCTGGTCTAGTCCAGAGGACAAAGGGCCACTTTGTGCAGCATGGTTCGCAAAAAGCAGATCACAAATGCTTTACATAAATAAACGAACAACATATGCTATAGTAGCAGGCTGTAAGAAGGGGTGACTTTTTTTAAACGCTCCCCCCCCCCCAACCCACGAAACAAACAAACAAAAACTCAATCTGGGGCAGGCAACCTTTTATTCCTATGGTACACCACAGTCCTGCCAGGGTAATGTGCTGTATACTGGCAGTGGGCAGTGCTGAAGCCAGTGATGGGTGGATCAGGCTTCCAGGAGAGGGATGCGTCACTCTCGCCAGAGGTCTGAACTTGCAGAGGGGTTTGGGAGTCATGCAAAGGGCCGCACAAAATTAAGCAGAGGGCCAAAGCTTTCCACGTGCGCCTTAGCTCCATTTCAAACCCATCACAGCAATAATTTGCCTATTGTTTCACTCTGCACCTCACTCAAAGACCCCAAAAAACCCATCACAGCAATAATTTGCCTATTGTTTCACTCTGCACCTCACTCAAAGACCCCAAAAAACCCACACATGCAAGAATTGCAGTTCTTTACCTTTGACATTAACTTCAAGCCCCTTTCGATTCTTGGCGGCGGCTTCTTATCCAATATCCCAGCCTCATACGGCGAGACAATGGCAGGGTTGATGAACCTCAGGAACATGGCACTCCCAACGGCTCCGATGCTGTTCTGAGGGAACCGCTGGCTGACAACCTAAATAGCACAAGTTGGAGTTTGATAAGGACACAACTTAAATGAAGGGCCGGAATGAGAACGGAAAAGAAAAATGAGAGGCCTTTTCAGCTCCCTATTCATTGCCAAACCTTCCACATGTGTTACTGTACAGGATAAACAGAATAGGGTGCCAAACTGGACCTCTCTCGTTAAACAGGTCAGATCATTATTAGAAGTTAAGGAAGAAGAAAAGAGTTACTGATAATAGTACAGACAAGACACAATTTTACAGCATGATTTTCCCACCCCCACCCGTCTCTCACACAAATATATTCACACTCCGTCTTGTGGTGAAGCCCTTGTATGAGCAAATCCGTATGAGCAAGGCCAAAAACTAAAAAGCCATTTTGCAGTATGCTAATCTAAAAGGAAGGCAAGAGTTTCTTTGTACCTGAATTGTTTATGCACAAACCTTGTGGTGTGGAATGACAACTTTGCCAATGAAACCAAAATGCTCATTTATCAAACTAAAAAAACCCAAAAAGAAAAAGAAAAGTTTTGCTACAGTACACCCATCAGCAGGGAACTCTCAACAAAACAGGGAAGTCAGCAAGGTGTAGAGGTTAGAATGCCTCGCTAGGACCAGGAAGAAAAGGGGCCCAATTCCCACTTAGCTAAGAAACTCACTGCGTGACCTGCGCCCAGTCACCTCTCAGCCTAACCTCCCTCATTGGGCTGCCATGAGGATAAAAGAGAGTGGGGCAGGAACATGCATACCACCTTGAGCTCTTTAGCGGAATGGTGGTATTTAAATTTAATAATATATAAATAAAAGTCATGAATTCCTGATTCACATGTCACATTAAACCAGTGTATCCCAAACTTGGGTCTCCAGCTGTTTTTGGACTACAACTCCCACCATCCCTAGTTAGCTGGACCAGTGGTCAGGGATGATGGGAATTGTAGTCCAAAAACAGCTGGAGACCCAAGTTTGGGGAACACTGCATTAAACCATTGTTTTAACATTGCTCTTAAGTTCCCACAGTACTCCTCTGCCTCTCCTGCCACACCACTGGATGAACAAGTTTACTGGGCTGTCTGAACCCAGGTTCCCGTTTGTCTCTTTGCAAACAAATCATGAGGTTGCCACTTGGGGACTGCTTGGGAGGTGGGGGCCAGGAACAAAGCATGTGCACCAGAGCAGCACGCATTCACAATAAACCATGGTTTGTTTTAAACCACGGCTTAACGTATTGTGTGAACTGGACCAGTCTCTGCCAAGAAATTGCAAAAAGCACTCCTGTGTATGTTGCATATGAGAAAATAATGGAGTGTTTGCAATATTAACTCTGGGGCGAACATGCAGAATACTTATTTTCTCTAAAAGGGGAAAAAAAAGTCCAGAATTAAATTGTTCATATGCTCTTCTGCCAGTAATCTTCGAACGTTCTGGTTTAGATGTAACAGGGCTACTCTAACAAACCACAATTTGCTGGAGCGTGAATGAGTACGACCTCTTGGAGCTTGCCAAAGATTGGATCACAGTTCACAATACTGATTTCTAGGTAGCTCTTCCTGGGTTGGGTGGCGAGGAGGTTCAGAATCATGCTGGCCCGTACGCAAACACAGACAATGCCCATCTGCAAAGGATCTTGGATGTGAAACCCCAAATCTGCCATCCAACACAAGGACATTAGGCAAACTCAAGAGGCAAGGTGAGCAGGACAAGCCAGCTGCAATCACAATTTCCCAGCGCATAATAATAATGAATAGTGGCGTAGCGTGGGGGGTGCAGGGGGGCCGGCCGCACCGGGCGCAACATCTGGGGGTTAGGGTTAGGGGGCGCAAATTACTTGCCTTGCCCCGGGTGCTGACAACCCACGCTACGCCACTGATAATGAACACATTCATATCCATACATATCCTGCTTTCCTCCTATGATGAGACTCAAGGAGGAATACCTGAGTGTTTCCCAGTCTCCCACTGAGGCACTGGCGAGGCCCAGAACTGCTGAGGTTCAGCAAAGCTACCGAACACACACATAGGCCAATTCATGCCAATTCGTAGAATAAGCAAAGCCAAGATAAACTGGCTATACAACACTAGACATTAACAATTGCAGGACACTTGGAATTTCAATGACTAATTTAACTCAGAACACTGTGTTGTTCTTTAAAGGGAAGGACAAAAGAACTGGCACTAGATCCTTAAAATGGATACTGGTTTCTAAGAACTGGGTATTTTTCCAATGGCTCTTCATATTAGCAACCTGCAGATGGTAGCTGCTGGGTCCCAAATCCCACATATACCAGACTGCCAATCCAGCATTTTATATAGTCTCCTGGAGTGGCACTTGGATTAGTGGTTTATGAGAAGGGTGGCTGCAGAGGGAACAATGCCTCAAGACATGGCAGGTGTCTTCGAGCAAGTTGCGTGCATGGCTGCAGCCACAAAACATGTCAGAACAGGCCGAGAGAGTTGGGCCAGTGCCCATTTCATCTTTGAGATGGGGAGGAGCACCCAGGAAAAAAAACCCCCCAGAAATCCAATTGGAGTAAGAGCTCTGAAGTTCTGTCATTGTGCAGTGGGCAAGATTAGAAGAGAAGAAGCACATCCATGGAGGAAAACATAAATTCAACTTCCACCCTCATAGCAAGTGGAAGTAAACAATCTGCTCCCATCTTGTGGACCAGTCAACAACACCCTTTTTTTTATTAAAAAAAAGAAGTTCTAACTGAACAGAAGGTCACCCAAAGAGATTTGTTCTCTGAAAGGTAGGCAAATGGCCAAATGTCATTAAGCATCAGGAAAGTCTTGTGTTTTAAAAAGAAAAACATGAGCAAAGTAGATAAAATACTGAACCTTCTATCCATGGGCCCCCCATAGTAGCATTTTGGTTAGGAAACACTTTTGGAAAGTTTGACACAAAGGACACCCAGCACCTTTCGTTAAGGTTCCCAGGTTCACTTCTCTTTCACACTTGGGAGGGAAAGTTAGAAAGTAAGGCCAATCCATTTGTGTACACGTATTTTACTCCACCCTAACCAGGTATAGGTGAACAACTGAAATATTTAGAGTATGTTATTGGGGCATTTTCCCCATCCCGACCAGGTTTGGAACTTGTTTTCATAAAAAGAGGGTTGCCAAGGGCATACACTTAACTCAGCCCATCATGCATATAGTAATTGAATGAAGAGCCTCATGCATCTTGCAATCCACATCTACTTCCTTGCTTGCTGTTGCTCATACTTTAATGCTATCTACCAACTGGTGTTGCTTCCAGTTCTCATCAGAAAGGTCCACCTACTTCTCTTGAGGAATGCCTTCTTTTTTTCCTGCACACATATGCCTCACCCTTATTTTCTGACTTTCCCCTTCTTATTTAGCATTGCAAGTGACGACAAAGAGAGGTTCATCAGAATGATGGTGCAGAGCTGCAGAGGTACCCTTCCGAAACGGAAATTGAAAGAGGCACATTCAAGATTTATTTATTTTTTTTTTTGTAAAAAAACAACAACAGATGTGACTTCAAAGTCCAGTGTTAATTGAAATGAAAGCTCTTTGGTGCCAGAATTAGTAGAATGATTTTTACAATGAAAGTCAAGTAGAGGCTTGAAAGTGAAGAGCTTTTGGAACAGAGAGAGCAAAAAAAACAGAAATCAAGAAAAGGGGTGTTCTGTGTGCTTTGAAAGAAATGGCTAATAAAACTTCTCCAAAACTTACTGATTTTTTGTTTTCCTTTTTTTCTTTTACGGTAGCTTTATTCAGGAGAGAGTGGCAAGTTGCCTACAGAACAGAGATGAGCACAAACAAGTCACAGCACCAACCACATACACAGCAACAAAAGAAACCCCCAATGTCCACCGGTACACAAAATTACACGATCAAATGTAACAAAAACAGAACAGAAAATGAAATTACACACTCATGTTGGATGGAGTTTGTGTTTCATGTGAGTGACCACAATTTGTCCACAAATACGAAAGCAAGCAAATGTCAGGTTCCAATCATTTCTACTATTTCTGGCTAGGTTGAGAATTTTTAAAGAGTATTTATTTGCTAATCTGTTGTGTGTTATTGCATGTATTGTCCAGAATATATGCTTTGAGAGGGTCCAAATCAATTCTTCCCAGTCCCGAAGTTAGATGCATAATCAGCATTGTACCAGAACTTGTAAATGGTTTTTAAAAAAAATCAACACCAAGCCCATATATATGAACTTTTTTTTTTAGTATACCATGTAGAATATGACACCAAAGATAAAAATATTCAGGTCCCCATTCTTGCAAAGGATTGCAATAGTGCTTCTTTTCTCCCCACTACCCACACAAAACCTTTTGCAATGCATAGAGGGAAACTTCGCAACCTTATTTGACCAGTTCAGGCTTTAGAAGAAATATGTGCATCTGCTTCAGCTGAGTAAATATTTGGCAACTGTGGCAGGTCAGCTTCTCCCAATCCACTCATGCATTGGACAAAGGCTAAACACCCTTATCCAGCAATGCTTGCAGGATATTCCAGGTCAACTGTTACCCCAAGAACTGCAGCTGTATAATTCATTCTATCCTTACCCCACACATGGCTCTGTGACATGCTGCACCTGCTGCCTAGCAGGCAAAGCAAATGAAACATTAATGATTAAACTCTCTGCCCTGTTAGAAAGCAAGCAAAGTATTCTCGAGGTATTTACCAGTCCCTCATGACAGAATTGGTCTGGAAGGTCTGGGTCCCTGGGATAATTGGTCTCTTATTCACCGGGCGGGGGGGGGGGGAATAAGCCAACCTATGCATTACTAGAATAATAATATATTACTTATACCATGCCCATCTTGACCACAGCTATCAACTTTTCCAATTTCTAGCGAGGAATCCTGTTAGGAATAAGGGAATATCCCTTTTAAAAAGGGAAAAGTTGACAGCTATGCATCTGACTGGGTTGCCCCAGCCACTCTGGGCATCTTCCAATATAATATAAAAATACAGGTTGCATGTAATTTAGTTAGGCAGCTTTTCTTGTTTTAAAAAAATGCTTCTATTTGCATACATTGACAATGACTTATGTACAGCATTTAGAGATTTTTTTTTAAATTAAGCGGTGTGGGTGTATATACATGCTCCCCAACTCTAGAGATAAGGGAACAATTGTGTTCCCCTTCCCACAATCTCTCAGAGCTTGGGATCCAAGACTCCCGCAATGGACTGGCAAGGCTACTGAGACCAAGTGCCAAGCCAGCCACAAGAAACGATCTGTTTTCTCCCACCAGAGGCTGGAACATACATGTTTCAAGCTAGCAGCCACCCAGTGAGATTAGACGCCCAACCAGCTTCTGGTAGGAATCAGTTGTAATTAAGGAAGCTTCTCCCCACCCACATGCAGCACTGAGTTGTCAGAGGAAGTTGCATCAGGGCTTCCTCCTATCCAAGAGGAATGGGGCAGGAACAACTTGTAAGGGTTAACCAGTGATGGCCAAACTTGGCCCTCCATCTGTTTTTGGACTACAACTCCCATCATCCCTAGCTAACAGGACCAGTAGTCAGGGATGATGGGAACTGTAGTCCCAAAACAGCTGGAGGGCCAAGTTTGGCCACCAATGGGTCAAGCAGATGGCATATCTGGGGCAGAGGGTGGGGTGGGGTGGAGAGGAAACCCAGCCTCAGGGAATGCACATCCTTGCCTTAAAACCGACACACAGATCTTCACCGCTTTTCACCTAGAACAGCAAATGCAGCCCACTTAACAGAGTCATTTGAGGAGCTTGCTCTTGGCCCTCGCTTTGGCAGTTCTTCCCCATTTCCATGCATGCATACACTTGGGAGAAACGTAGGAGGATGAGCGGCTAGGAAGAGAAGCCTGTGGACCTCACACTGACGGCTTGGATCCTCCCAATCACGAGCTGGAGCATAATTTCCTGCCTAGGATGCCTCCAATTCCATCAGTTAGGCAGAGGAAACTGCAAATCCCCTTCCCCCCGGAAGAAAACGATGCTTCAGTGCATGCTCAGCAGAATCCAGGTTTTAAAGATGATGCCTAGAGGCCTCTTTGGGTCTCTGGTCAACCCCCCACATTATCAGCTCCCCCTTTACACAAGAGCAAGTTTTCTGGGGGGAGGGGAAGAGAACAACTGGTGGGGAAGGCTGGCAGCAAATTTAACACAAGCCAGGCCCAAACCTCAGTTACGAGCTGAATCAGAATGTGCTCAGTCGCTACCGATAAAGTTATTTACAACACCAGGTATCCCACATCCCACTACGCAACCTTTAGGGAAAATATTGTTTATGCCTCATGAGGATGTAAGTAAGTAGATACTCGATCCATTAAATAAGGGAGAAACTGAATCATCTTCACAGCAGTTCTCTAACAGCCTCTCTCCAATGGAGAAGTAACCTTGAATGCTTAATACTTTCCATAGCATCTCAAACTTTACAGTCACTACACCATAAACTCCATTAACAAAATTCATTGCACGCTCAAAGAGTTGGCTGCAGGTCTGCATCTGAAACAGAAGCTGCAGACTCAGCTATTGTCCTGTACACTGTTCTATTGGGGGCCGGACAGAACCAGTTTTTACTTGGCAAAGGAGAGCACCTACGTTCTATACCCAAAGAATGAGACTAGCAAGCAAGGGCATTTGGTCCAAGTTCCCTTCCTTTACTTTGTAAGGCCCACATGTGACACGTCTCCAGTAAACGAGAGGTGTGGACATAATCACAGAACGCTCTTCCCTAACCCTGGGAATTTCATGCTGAGTGACAGTGAGAAGCAGTCACACCTATTTCCCCACTCAGTTAGTTGTCATTTCCAGAGGGAAAGCTCTTGGGAAGGATTTCACCATGATCCTTCTCTAAAAGGCACTTCATTCTTCCTGAGCAGCTTTAATATAAAGAACAGGGATACAAACATCAATCTCATTTCACCGCTGTCCCTACAGAATTGGCTTCTCAGTTGGATGGGGAGAGGAGCAAGTTGACTGATATTGCTGATAGCGCAAAGCTTTGGGGAAAGAGAACAGATGGTAAGAGAGGAAGATGTTTGGAGGCAAACCGATGATTGCTGCCCAGCAAAGCAGAAAGGACTACGTTGCTTCAAATGGTCCTCCATCTTCTTTTATGACCCTTACTGCCATCTCTCCTATGCAGAAACTCAACAGCTGCTTGCAGGAGTGAAGAATACCAGGCCCAGGGATTGAATGCATCCCTTCAGGCGTTTGGGACTCTCCCTAGGCCACACATGCCCTCGCTCACCAGCCTTGCCCCACACCCTCAAGCGTGACCTTGAAATGTGATGACAATGCTTCTTGCTTGCTCATAGCCTGGAATGCAGGCTGCTGTGCAAAAGGCAAGAGCCACCATCTCCTGCTCCACCCACTTTTGCCTCCGGCCCCACCCACCACTGGCACATGTCCCCAGAAAAAGGCTCCCTACCCACTCAGTTCAAAATCCAGATTTACTCCTTTATCAAGCCAGCTTCTCTTCCTACCTCTTTGTCAGGGCTCTATCCAGTTCAGAAATATTGTGTGATGCTGCCTGAAACAGGACTACTTTAGAATGCACAACTAAATTCGCCACCCAAGGGGAGGGGGAACAAACCTAAACCCTCCTTGCATTGAACAACTCACCTTCTTGCTCTAGGTTACCAGGAATTCCATGCAGGTGAGTGTATGAGCTGGCAGAGAAGAGATGGGATCCCTTCATTTCTCCTCTGCCAGTTTTCTTGGTTTCTACACTGGTCACAGAAGATGGAAAGCTCTCTCTCTCTCTCTTTCTCATCTATCAGATTGTTTAGTAAAAGAACTTTTTTTTTTAACCACCCTGCCTAGTGTCTAGCATTTCAGCCATCATAGTAAGAGATGTCTTTATCCATCTAGTTCCTACTCGGAGGAGACCCATTGAAATAAATGTGCTTAAGTTAGCATCCATTTATTTCAATGGATCTAGGACTAGCACTGGATGCAACTTAGCAGGCAAGTATTTTAATTTTTATATTTGCAAGCTACTAAAAAAGTTTAGTGTTTATTACCAGGGCTGTTGTAGTCTACCTGCTTTTTCCTTGAACTACTGCTTTTAGACATGCAAGAAGCTTTTCATGTAGAGGATGACACACACACACACACACACACACACACACACCCATCTGCATCCTCAAATGGGCAGTCCCAGGAGAATAAAGAGATTTTCATTAATGTGCAAGCTCATCTCTCAAGCATATAACTAGCCTTTCAAGTACAGACAGCGGACACAACTCATGTGCCCCGCACAGTGCATATAGCAGCACACAGGTGGAACTCTGTAAATCACTGCAACAGTAGGTGATGCATCAAAACCTCAGCAAAGGCAAAAGGTTGGCCCTAGTAACAACCAAGGTGTAATTTATTGTGCATGAATTTCCCCAGTCCAGCAGAAGCAAACACAACGAAAGCAAGATTTCAAAAATAAATAAATCAGTAGCAGTGCCCTTGGAGGGTGATCTGAAATGGTTTAAAAGGCTCTTTCTTGTTGAATCAAGGCCAGGGAGCCCATCAGCCCTCAGCCCTGTCAGTCAATAACTTGGGGAAGAAACACAGACCACACGGCATTGCATTGATCAGACAGACAGACAAAGAATTCAAGGAGAAGAGAGAGTGGCTCACATCTCTCTGAGCCAGTTGCCCATTTCCTTCAACCACTGAGAATGCCTCTTTAACTTTTCCTCAGGCAATAGGCCCAATGCAGCTGCAACCGAAGGGACCCTCGCCTTCATGGCACAGATAGGGGGAAGTAGTGCTTCTCCAGAGGTGGCTGGACTCCCAACTCCCATCAGCCCTATCCAGCATGATGGCAGTCAGCGATGATGGGAGTTGTAGTCCAACAATGTCTGGAGGGGCACAGCCTCTCCACCCTTTCCCCAACACTGTCCAACGAAATGTACAACCTAGTGTTGCCAGATTCAGGCATACCTGATAGAGACAATGGCACACACTTCGAAGCTGAGGTGGAAACTCTGCAGAGGAGTTGATAATGGCATGGAAGAATTTCTCTGTCATCTGGAGAAGGCTCCGCTGGTTATCATCAAGGCTTTCTGCGGATTCCAACCTGTAAGACAGGTCTGTCAAGGCTTTGCCAGGCTCCCTAGCTTTATTGGTGCTGCTAACACCAAGGCTGCAGGTTCGATGCCCGTATGGGACAGTTGCATATTCCTGCACTGCAGGCGGGTTGGACTAGATGGTCCTCTGGGTGCCTTCCAGCTCTGCAGTTCTATGATTTCTCCAGCACAAACTACAGCTTTGTTTCCTTCTGCCTATCGCTAGCTACAATGCTGGAGAGCTTCCAAGCAGCAGATGGGACTGGTCTGCAAGTTTATCCCCCAAACCTGGCATCTGGATGGCATCAAAATGCAGAAAGGGCTGCTTTTGTGGGCTGGCCTCCTTAGCATCAGCCAGCTTTAGTCTGAGACCATCTGCAGATTTCTGCCCCCTCCTGTCTGCAGTGAAGAGCCTGGAGCTTGGTCTACATAACACACAGAGAGCAACATAGCCCTAATTCTACTGCGGCAGATTTTAATTGTAATCTACTCTGGCAGCCAAGCTAAAAAGCAGAACACAAATAAAATAAACGAGCCCTGAACAACGGTAATGTTGTATCAGTCATGCACAGCTGGCCGTTATCTGAGGATTCAGATTTGTAACTTGAAGGCAGGTTATGATAGATTAATGAGACGAGAGATGGGAGCAAGACAGTTGGCGGTGTTCCCTGCTGATCCGGAAGCAGGGGAAAGCATCCAGCGAGCTCCAAATCTACCCAAAGGGAAACCAGAATGGGCGCTGTGACTACAATATGCCAACTGTGACTCTTGACCTCTCCCTATAAGGCAGGGGCAGCCAACATGGTGTCTTCCAGTTATTGCTAGGCTACAATTCCCATTATCCACGCTAGTGGGGGCTGATGGGAGTTGCAGTCCAACAACACCTTGGAGGCTATCACATTGTCTGACTTTGGTACGAGGCAGCTGTGGGGAACCTTTCGCTCTCCAGGTGTTGCTGAATGTGAAGCATCGCTCAGGGCCAATCTGCTGCACCCTACATTCCCTGCTTAGAGTTAGGATCAGGGCCTCAAGCAACGGGGCTTGCCAGTGGAGGGTGGCTGGGCGGCAGTGTGTTAAGGGGAAAGCAGGCAGAATATTGCAGACTTCCTCCTCCTCCTCCCTCTGCTTCCTTCCCACCCACCCGGATTCAAACCTTGTAGGGTCCACCTCAAAGCTGACGTGCTGCCATTCATTTGATGTAATTACTGCCCTTAATAAAGGCTCCAAAAGCTTCTGGAGGTAGGTTGCCCCATAAACCTGCAGGAGAGAGAATAATCCGGTTGGCGATTTCAAATCTGTGGAAGTTAAAAAAAAAAAAAAAAAGAGCAGCGCTGTGCCTTTTTGTGCTGCGCTGCTTTAAGAAGTCAGTAAGGCTTCAGAGAGTCAATGAAAATGACATCTCCATCATGTTCAGGCATTGCAATATTTTGCTTTGTATTTTGCCTAGCTCCACACCACTGACAGCTCTCTGCCAACTAAGGATCACACTTCATGCATCTAATGAAGCGGACTCTAGCTCATAAAGGTTTATGCCACAATGCTGTAGCCTGCTTGGAATATGCACTTATTTGTTTTTTTAAAGAAGTTAAATGTGCTGCCCTAAGTAAAATCAGGACACGGTTTAAACTAATCCCACATTTTAGAGTTGATGGCTTTAAAAATGAATTAACCAAGTAACCACTTTGCTGGATTACAGCTATGGAATTTAAGACACAGTCTGCACTGAAGTGATTTTAATCTGACAACAGCACAACTGCAGTGGTGCACCTAGATGCCGATATTTTTTTTAATCCATCTGATTTCATGTTCTGGGTGAGCCTTCCGCCCCAGCTCTCTCTCTGTGTGCCTCTTTTGAATTTATTAAGATCAAACGTACCTTAAAACAGAACGTCATTATTTTGCTAGCCAGACTGTTTCCCCTGAAGAGCGTCTGCATCGAGTCTGCCAGCTCAACCTCTTTAGAAAACATGTTCCAAAGCAGCTGGTAGAGCAAGTGTCTGGAGTCAAAGAGGGTGACCAGGACACGAGCCAGTTCATCCTTTCAAAAACAAAACACATAAACCCAGTCCTAAGTATTATTCTCTATGTGGCAAACAAGAACAATGCCAGGTCAGGATGGTGGGTTCCCATCTCCAATTAAAAAGGATATAAGGAAACAGTGCCTGGAAAAAGCTTTCTATGGAAAGCTGCTGCCAGTCCGAGTGGGTGCTACCAGGCTAGAAGGACTAACAGTCTGTTTTTTTTTTTTTTTTTTTTTTTATAATAATTTTTATTGATTTTACAACATAAAGAAAAAACAAAACAAACATAATGCGACTTCCCCAAACCTCCCCTTCACTGCATCCAAATTTCAAAATTTTTAGCAATTCTTCATCCCATTTTTATATTTAATTCTCTTTAAAAAGAGTTTCTGCTTTATAAATTTCAATTTATAGCTGTAATTCTTAGTGTCCAATCCCCTGACATCTTAACATTCCGAAATTTTACAACAATTTTTAAGATAGATTTTAAATTTTTTCCAGTCCTCCTCCACTGTCTCTTTCTTCTGGTCACGGATTCTGCCGGTCATCTCTGCCAGTCCCATAAATTCAGTCACCTTGGTCTGCCATTCTTCCAGAGTAGGTAATTCTTTAGTCTTCCAATACTTCGCCAAAAGGATTCTTGCTGCTGTTGTTGCGTACATAAAAAAGGTCCTATCTTTCTTTGGTACCAATTGGCCGACCATGCCCAAGAGAAAAGCCTCCGGTTTCTTTACAAATGTCCACTTAAGGATTTTCTTAATTTCATTATAGATCATTTCCCAGTAGGCCTTAATCTTTGGGCAGGTCCACCAAAGGTGATAAAAAGTTCCTTCACATTCATTACACTTCCAGCAATTGTTATTGGGCAAATGATATATCTTTGCAAGCTTGACTGGGGTCATGTACCACCTATAGATCATTTTCATTATGTTCTCTTTCAGGGCACTACATGCCGTAAATTTAATACCTGTGGTCCATAACTGCTCCCAGTCAGCAAACATAATATCATGACCAATATCTTGTGCCCACTTAATCATGGCTGATTTAACCGTTTCATCTTGTGTGTTCCATTTTAGCAGCAGATTATACATTCTAGACAAATTCTTAGTATTGGGTTCTAGCAATTCTGTTTCTAACTTTGACCTCTCCTTCTGAAATCCTAGTTTTCTGTCCTGCTTAAAAGTTTCATTAATCTGGTAATAATGTAACCAGTCTCGGACTTTAGGTTTCAATTTCTCAAAACTCTGTAGTTTCAACTTTTCACCATCATATTCTATAATTTCACAATATTTTGGCCAGTCTGTATCCATGTTCAATCTTTTTACCGCCTTAGCTTCCATTGGTGACAGCCACCTGGGGGTTTTACTTTCAAACAAATCTTTATATCGATTCCATACATTATACAATGCTTTCCTAATAATATGATTTTTAAAATTTCTGTGTACCTTTACCTTGTCATACCATAAATATGCATGCCAACCAAAACTATTATCATAACCTTCCAAGTCCAGAATATCTGTATTCTCAAGAAGTAGCCATGGTTTCAGCCAGCAAAAAGCTGCTGCTTCATAATAAAGTTTTAAGTCCGGCAGGGCAAAGCCCCCTCTATCCTTTGCATCAGTCAAAATCTTGAATTTAATTCTGGGTTTTTTGCCCTGCCAGACAAATTTAGATATATCTTTCTGCCACTTCTTGAAACAGTCCATCTTATCTAAAATTTGCAATGTCTGGAACAAAAACAACAATCTCGGCAATACATTCATCTTAATTACAGCAATTCGGCCTAACAAGGAAAGTCTCAATCTTGACCATATATCGAAATCTTTCTTCACTTCAGCCCAGCATTTCTCATAATTATCTTTAAATAGATTCACATTCTTAGATGTTAAGTTCACCCCCAGATATTTTACCTTTTTAGTAATTTCCAAACCCGTTTCTCTTTGAAAACTATCTTTTTCCCCCACCGTGAGATTTTTTTCCAACACCTTTGTCTTGTGTTTATTCAATTTAAAACCTGCTACCTGACCAAATATTTCAATAAGTTCCAAAACTCTTTTTGTGCTAGTTTCTGGCTGTTGTAGTGTCAAGACTAGGTCATCTGCAAATGCTCTTAGCTTATAATGTTTAGTTCCGACCTGTATACCTTTAACCAGCTGGTCTCTTCTAATCATGTTAAGGAAAACCTCCAGTACCGATATAAACAATAGAGGGGAAATTGGGCATCCCTGTCGTGTCCCTTTCTCTATTGGAATTTCATCCATAACCATACCATTTACAATAAGTTTGGCCTTTTGCTCAGAATAAATTGCACTTATACCATTTTCAAAGTTCTTGCCTACCCCCATTCCTTGGAGATTCCTCTTCATAAAACTCCAACAAATATTGTCAAAGGCTTTCTCTGCATCCACAAAAATCAAGACAGCTTTTCTATTTATGTCAGTTTCCAAAAGTTCTAGAATATCTATAATATTCCTCACATTGTCTGACAAATGCCTGCCTGGTAGAAAGCCTGTTTGGTCCCTGTGAATCTCCTCTAACAGCACTTTTTTGAATCTTTTTGCTAGAATGTCTGCAAAAATTTTATAATCCACGTTCAAAAGTGATATAGGGCGGTAATTCTTGACTTGATGTTTCTCAGTTTCTGTCTTTGGTATAAGTGAGATGAATGCTTCCTTCCACGATTCGGGAGCCTTTTTCCCCTCCAAAATTTGGTTGCAGACTTCTTTCAATGGTTGTATTAACCAATCCTTCAATACTTTATAATATCTCGCAGTTAATCCATCTGGTCCTGGTGATTTTCCCAGCTTCATATCCTGGATGGCACTCTCTATTTCTTGGTCTGTAATTTTCTCGTTTAAACTCCTTCTGTTGTTTTCAGAGATTTTTGATAGTCCGTATTTTCCAATAAATTCTTCTATCTCCTGTTCATTTTTTGGCCCTTGTTTGTATAATTTCTTAAAGAAACTTTGAAAACAATTACTTATCTCATTTGGTTTATTAATAGACTTCCCATCTACTTCGAGTGATGTCACTGTGTTCAATTTTTGTCTCTTTTTCAGTTGCCAAGACAGTAGCTTCCCACATTTATCTGCAGATTCAAAAGTCTTTTGTCTCATTTGTTTAATTTTCCATTCTATTTCCTGGTTCGTCAATTCCATATATTGTGTTTGATAGAATTTTATTTCTCTTAATATCTCCTGGGATTTAGGCTTAGATCTCAATTTCTTCTCCCCTTCTTTTATTAGATTCCAAATTTTCTCTTTCTTCTCATTCTGCTTTTTCCTCTTTATTGAATTCTGTTGTATTAGGAAGCCACGCATCACGGCTTTACTTGCGTCCCAAATGATTCTTTTTTCTGTGTCTGATCTCAAATTGATCTCGAAGTAGTCTTTAAGTGTTTCTTGGGCCTTTTTGCAAATTTCCCCATCTCCAAAGAGAGTGTCATTCATTCTCCATCTAAAGGTTCCAGCTGTTGTCAGTTTCATTTCCATCTTGACAGCATTATGGTCAGAGCAGGTCTTTGGGCAGATTTCTGTTTTTTTAACCTTTGATGCCAGATTACTAGAAATCCATATTTGATCAATTCTAGTCCATGTCATTTTTGCTTCAGAGAAGAAAGTCCCCTCCCTTTCCAGAGGGTTCCTAGTTCTCCAAATATCGATCAGATCCATAGTGTCAGTCAGGTCAAAAAAAGTCTTTGGTAGTCTTCCGTCATTAGATATTGTTTGTCTTTGGGCCTTATCCATGTTTGTAGAGACGACTCCATTCATGTCACCCATCATTATAATTTTAAAGTCCAAAAAGTCCATTAAAGTCTCATGCAACTTCTTAAAGAATTCAGCCTTCCCCTCATTTGGTGCATAAACTCCGACAATCAATATTTTTTCTCCATAAATTTGGATTTCCACTGCCAGGTATCTTCCTTGGTCATCCTTAAAGATCAATTTTGGTTCAAATTTTTCCTTGACATAAATCACAACTCCTCTTTTCTTGACTCTATCTGATGATATAAATTCTTGTCCTAATCTCTTGTTTGTTAAAAGTTTTCTATGTATCCTGGCAATGTGAGTTTCTTGTAAACAGATTACGTCTAGATGTTCCTTCTTTAATAAATGAAATACTTGGCCCCTTTTTCGAGGGTGGTTCAAACCATTGCAGTTCCAGCTGAAGAGTTGCAGAGACATTTTGGTTACTGGGTAGACCTTCCACCGACTGCACCAAGTTGTTGTTCCTCCTCGGTCGGTGCTCGGTTCAGTCCAAATGATAGATTTGAGATGTCCGGTACTTCCTCCTCGCTGACAGTTCCTTTCTGAAGATCCTCTTGATTTCTTTCCAAAAAGATCTCTTTATCCTGGTTTGTTTTTATTTTAATTTTCTTCCCTTTGTAGCTAAAGGACAGCCCTTGTGGAAATTCCCACCTGAATGGGATGTTATTCTTCTTAAGTAGATCAACTAGTTCTTTAAATTGAGATCTAACCTCCAAAAAGTATTTAGGAATATCCTTGAAGATTTGAATCTGAGAATTTTTAATGACCAAGGCCTTCTGGAAATGTAGGTTCAATATTTTGTCTCTTTGTTCCTTTGATCCTAAGGTAATTAAACAATCTCTTGGCTTCTTCCCTTGCTTCCTGCCAATCCGAAAGGCTGAGGTTATCATAAATTCATCTTCCTCTCCATCTAGCTCATCATTCCAGAAGTCTTGAAATTTGTCTGTAAGGAAGGACTAAGGAAGGGGGGGAAGGACTAACAGTCTGACTCGGGAAAAGCAGCTTCCTACATTCAGAAATAGAAATATATTCTATCTGTAAATCATCTTGTGAAGCTCTGATGGAAATAAACTCCAGTTTAAACTGTACAATATTCCCTGTGTGCATCTCATTCTATTATTTTGCATCTCCAGTGCAGCCTGAAAAGAAGCAAGTAATTTTAATCAGCAACAATACATTTCATATCAGTGGCCACAAACAAGCCTTGAGGGTTGCACACGACCTGCTGAGTTGCTCGCACCCAGCACTCACCAATGCTAAAGAACATTCATGAATAACCAAAAGCATCTTACCCACTGTGAACAAGGCACTACGTTCGCCAAAGCCATAGCAATGGGCAGCTCTCCTTGGTCACCCATCATGGTGACCAACTCCACCAATCTCTCGAACCGGTCTGCCAAGACAGTTTCTGCAAGGGTATCAAACTCTGTGCCCTGCTGCAGAATTTTGGTGAGGACCTCCATGAACGTCGCTCTTGTCTGAAGATCTTTGTGGTAGCCCAATCCTGCCAGCAGACAACAGAAACGTTTAGATTATGAAGCCCTGCACTTTGCTGCGCTTCACACAGCTATGGTGAAGTTCCCGTTTTACCTATTGAGTGCATAAGGCCACTATCCACGTTTGCGTTGAGCAAGTTTGACATGGCCAGGACTGTGCAGTGTCGTAACGAAGCCAGCCTTCGGGACATCCCTCGTTTTCTGCCGCCTGTTTGCGCGCTTTCGTCTTCGACTTCGCTGCAGTCATTGAGGAGGTTCATAAACAGGGTAAAGTACCTAAAAGCGAGACACAGTGGCTTGCATCTCTCTGGAGAAACAGTCCCCCTGCCCTAATATGAGGACTCCATCTCTCCTACAGAAAACCAACATTTCCCCAAAGGGTATGTGTCTAGGCACTATGCCCCATTTACAGAACTCTGACCCCAAGGAATTCACCTGGCTTCAATCTCATCACTTTCTGGAACAAGGAAAAGCCTATTGTAGTTTCCCCAAGTCTTTTAACCTTATATTTGGCCTTTCTGTTGTCGTTTTAATTGCTCTCCCTCCTATGTATTTTATTGTTTTACTGGGAAGCCACTCTGAAAATTGTTATCACTGAAGAGTAGCCAGTGAACCAGCCAAAGCTGGAAACAGGAACTTCTACCTAGCAAGGCCACTTGGGCCATCTACAACAATGTTGGATCTAGGATTAACCCCCAAGCTACGAACGTGCTCCCACTGGAGTGCAACACCATCCAGAACAGGCCGATGTCCTACTTCCTGGATTTGAGAAGTTGGACATAACAGCTCTGTCCTTTCAGGATTCAGTTATGCTTGTATGTCCTACAGACTAAAACCTGCTGCCCTTCCACAAGGCTGGTGTGTCAGCATGCCCAAGTGGTAATAAAATTCTAGCTGTTTTAGTCAACCGGGTACTAAATAAAATAAGGTAAAGGGCCTTTACTTAAGGAACAACTGGGATTTAGCTTCCATCAGTTCAACTCCATCTCCTTCTTCAGGCTGTAATGGAAGTCCCGCAAGAAGAGACACCACAGCTTCCATGCTTGCTTGGTCCAAATCTCTGAACAAAGCAGGAAATAGACCATCGTTAGAATGGGGAATGTGCAACCCTCTTCACACATTCTGAAAATGGGCCAGAGCTTTGCTCCTGCCCTTTGCTGTGCTACACAGAAACAACTGGTCACATCTTCCCCATTGTGCCTGTGGGTGTTTTTTTTTTATTTAAATGTTTCATAATCTGCCCTTGACACAAGCCACAGGACAGTTTACAAGGCAAATAGATAAGAACACGCAAAAACACCACAATCCTTTGAAAACACATAATAAATCACCGAGTAACAATTACTAATAGCAGAAGCGGTAGCAATCGGACCTCTCCTCTGAACACTCGCTGAAAAAGATGCTTCTTAACCAACGGCCTAAAACTACAGAGACACAGCCAGGCATACCTCCGTAGGTAGGGAGTTGTGTCTATGAGAAGCCATCACCCGAAAAGACCCTTTCCTCACACAACTATCTCATAATGAGGCAGGACCACCAGGAGGTCAGTATGGAAGAACCTGGGACTCCCAAGTGCATAATTGCTAATGTGTTTGTTGTCTCCTCTGCTAATTTACACAGGCCACTAGAAATGGGAAGGCTGGACCCACAGCCTAGGCCAAGTGATGCAAACACTCATGTAATTCAATATGCAGGTGTTATGATCTTGGATCAGCTCTTTCTTTCTTTCTCTCTTTCTTTCCCCCACCCTATAGTGAGTGGAAAACGGACTCCTATACAGCAGCTAGTTCCCACTTGCTATTAACAAAGCACTCGTCAAAAAGAAATCTCTGTTGTCCTGTTTCTGCAAAAGATAAGCATTGTGAGATTCTGAAGTGGCATCTTAAGCCTCTCTCACCTTGTCAGACACTTCACATCCTCATCTGTTGCCTGGTTGGATGTTCCCATAACCCAATCTGTCAGATATTCCACCATCTTGTTCCTAAAATTGCATATTACAGAAGATTCAAAAAACAAATTTATACTAAATTAAAGCAAAAACATAGCAGTGTATTTTTAAAATGCTAAAAAAAGATACCTTCCACCAAACATCTACACACACAGAGCTCAACCCAAGGCCACCTCTAGATCTGTCATTTCATCACTAGCTGAACACCTCTCAGTTCCCATCTTATGACTCTTTGTTTGCTGTGTTTGAGCTACTATATAAGCTTTTGTTTTGAAGTTCCTCGGGGTAGACCTTCTCAACTGGCACAGAGTTGAGTGAGCTGTTCTATTGCAATAGCTATAATAAACGCTGGCTCTCTAAATCTGGATGCTGAAAATAGTGTCCTTGGTTCTGTGGTTTATTCAAAAGGTGGTTGTTCTTCAACCGGGTAACAAACAGGTCTAGAGGCTAACTCTTACCAAACAAGGATTTAGGCTCAAGCATTCTTCATATCGTTTTGAGCGATTGTGCAAACTGGTCCAAGTGGCAGAAACTAGAACGGCTGCAGGCACTAATAGCAAAGGTATTCTTGTATTGTGGCTACTAAAGAGCCATCCAAAAAATGATAGATGAGAATGGTCTTGTGTTCAGATGAAAAATGTAATTCTATGGCGATTTTATCAGGATCAGTGTCAGCACTGTTACCGGGTTGTTGACCCCTGCCTTAATTCCCCCCCCCCCCCGACCTGGCATTCTTGAGCTATGTAGGCAGTTGGATCTAGTCATCCTTTCAATTTCCCACAATGCCTCTGACCTAGTGTTGCTCTGGAGCCTACAAAGCATATCTATCACTATCACTACCTGGATCTCCGTCACCAAAGCCAAGTAATCCTGCCAAAGCCCGCTGACGGAGAGGAAAGCCCAACCATCAGATAATATTTTGCCCAGGACCCACTCAAACCTGGAGCCAACCTCACATTGATTTCGGTTTTAAATATATATAGCACCGGTAGGCAAACTAAGGCCCGGGGGCCAGATCCAGCTTGCCTTCTAAATCTGGCCCGCGGACGGTCCAAGAATCAGCGTGTTTTTACATGAGTAGAATGTGTCCTTTTATTTAAAATGCATCTCTGGGTTATTTGTGGGGCATAGGAATTCGTTCATCCCCCCAAAAAAATATAGTCCAGCCCCACGCAAGGTCTGAGGGACGGTGGACCGCCCCCCTGCTGAAAAAGTTTGCTGACCCCTGATATATAGCCATCAGATAGACAGATAGACACAGACATAACTAGGTATAGGGATAATAACTGTGGCAAGAAACAGTCCACCTCAATCAACTATTTCCAAGAAAAACAGGAAGATTAGCACAGTATTCTTCACTTAGGCAACACCAACCCTCACCTGAATTTCATCTCTTGACAGAAGGAAAGATCATCACGCCTCTCCATCATTACCTTCACGAGCTGACAGAGTTTAGTTTTTATCTGAATGGCGTGGACCAGATTCCCCAGGACGCGCACATATCTGTGAAAAAACAGGCCCAAGCCTGAGTTTAGGTTAAATCTCCTTCTAAGGACTCGAGCATCTGGTGGACACCTTCAAAACAAATACATGTCAAAACAACAACAACAGTCTGAGAGGTATTTTTCTGATAAACACACAGGCCTCTATTAAATGCTGGGAGTGAGCCATCTTACTACGATTGTAAAAATATAGGCCATAGACTAGAGCACGATGACAAAAAAGAAAAAGAGAGTCAAGACTTACTTAAAATGGTACCTGAACTAGGTGGTGTCAGGTGAGGAATTCAGCCTGGGGGAGGAATGCAGGAATCTCAACTGCAGCATTCATGACAGAGGGCCATCCAACCTCTGCTTAGAAACCTCCAAGGAAGGAGAGTCCACAACCTCCCAAAGGAGTCCAAAGAACCAGTACATCAGGGTGGGTCAACTGTAGTCCTCCAAAGGTTTTTAGACTACAATTCCCATCATCCCTGATCCATTGGCCATGCTGGCTGGCAGGCAGGCAGGCAGCTGATGGAAGCTGGAGTCCAATAGTGAGGGAGGGAGGGGTTCACAGGAGTCCCAGTCCTGCCCCTCACCATTTCAATCTCCTGTAGGCAACTAGTAAGAATAGGCTAACTTTTTAAAGTGGTTTTAAACTGCTTTAAATATTGTGTAATACTGTATTTTAATAGTTATGTCGTGTTTCAATTGTTGGAAGCCATTCTGGGACCTTAGGGTAAAGGGCTGGTAACATAATGTAGCAGTAACTGCAGTGGTATTAACAGTAACAACAACTTGCCTGACAAGGTTCAGCATCATGGTCTCAATGCTGGCTTGTCCCAGGTGTTCTGAACTCCCTTCTGTATGATTATCAAGCAGGTTCTTCATAATTGCAATGGTCTGCTCCACAAACTGGGTGTTGCTGTCATTCAACAAGACCTGTAACAGAAGCAAACTGTGCTGTAGTTTGAGTTTTCTGGACGGCATGCCAACGAAACTCATAAGCCTAGATTAAAATTGTAATACCCAGTGGTGCTAAATCAAGCTGAGTTCATAGACTGAAAGGGACACGAGTATAATTATTCGCTTAATGACCTCTATATCTGTGATGAGAAACAGACACGCAAATTTGCTACCTCTGGCTGCCTCTGAAAGAAGACATATTCCGCACTGAATTGGGGAAATCCCTCCTACAGCTTCCCAGTGGCTGCTAAAAAGCCCTGAAGGGGAAGGCAGGAGGCAAGGAGAAGGTTCTGGGACTCCCAACAGCCTAAGGAAATTCTGTTGTATTCTTTTATCTTTTCACGCTACAAAAGTACTAAATAAAAACATGGCCTTGAGCGCATTGGCAGAATGGTGGTACAGAAATGCAATCAAACCTATTGCTGGGAGGGGCTAATAATAGGCACTGTGCACATCTGTGAATACCCCTGAGCTATTGACATTTGGCTAGTCTCACTAAAATGCTGCAAAATTTGGGAGCCACCCATTATAGGAAATTGGGTGCTGAAACTAATCAGGTCTGGGTCAGCTCACTGCCTGGATGGAAACCCCCTCAAGTGACGCCCCCCCCCCCAGTCAGCTATGTTGATGCAAAAATGCAAACTAGTGTTTGGGCTGAAATTTAGGGGTAAGCTGGGCATAAACTCCCAGTCTAAAAGTGTTCTAGGGGCTTCGCTTATCTCTTACATACTGTATTCACTTTTTTAAAAGCCAGGTGAATTTAACATTTTTAAAATTCTAATAAATGGGTTCAATTGAAACTAGTAACCAGTAGGCCAAGATATCCAATTGCTTTTAGCTGCACACCAATGTATTCATTTAGGTTATGGAATTCCCTGCTTCAGCCAACACCCAGGAATCAACTTACAATAGCCATTGGGCTTTTGGGAAGGAACACACATTTTGGCTTCTGCCCAAGGTCAGAGGGCAGGATCAACAGGGAGGCTGCTTGGGCCTTCCAGGTAGAAAGAGGATTGTGTTTAAAGGGAGACCCACCTGGCCTCACCCATTGCCCAAAGCAGGAGGAGTTGTGGGGAGCTTGCTTGCCAGCTCTCAGCCAGAAAAAAAGTACTCTCCTCCAACAGCTGCCTGTTGCCTTGGGACTGCAAAGGGTCGGGGAAAAGACACTGGACCACCATCCACTGGACAAAGGACCAAGAGTCACCAACTGCTATTCAAGCAAGCACAAAGGGATATTAGCCTGGCTCAAACTGGATCAGCACACCCACTTAGAGCTCACCATTTTGTTTTGGCCTTGGAAGGACTGAGCTACCCCTTTCCTCTACCTTTTCCCTCCACTCACCCTTTCCTTTATTGTGTCTGCTCTTTTAAAGTTTGCAGGGCCTGTCTCTAGTTTTTGTTGCCTGGAGTCATTTTTTGGAGACAATAGTTGTCTGAAAAGCAGGATAAAAATAAATAGTTGTTTACACATCCCCCCCTTTGTTCAAAAACCCTTGAAATACTCACAGGGAAACTTGGATGATTAGCCAAATAAAACAGGTGAGACTGTGTCCAGTGTCAAGCAAGTGTGTAGCCAATATACCGCTCACTGATCACATGTTAAATTCCTTAAAGAACCAAAGTATCCTATGCCACTGGCCTCCTAGGCAGAGTTGCAGAGGCAACCATCACACCTTGAACTGAACTCTGCACCCTAGCACCTCCATAAAAAGCAGGCATTGAAAAATGAAACTATCCCCAAAAGCTGCCCCCTTTGGACAGCTTCTTGGAACAGCTGGTTTTGGTGCGCGGTGGACATTTTTAGATTTTTATAATGGATTTTATGTTGCCATTATCATTTTTTTTCATGTGGTCTCTTTCGCCTCTCAAATCAAATGATTTCCATTTAATATAAACTTCTTAGGGCAGGATTATTAACATTGGAGGGAGGGAATGCTACGAGCGCAAGGAATGGAATAGAATATATATCAAGAGGGGGAGCATCAGTCAAACATTTCCTTGTACTGCCAGGCAGTACAACTCCAGAATGTCAGGAAGATATTTGGGGGCAGGACTTCAAAGAGAAGTGTGAAGCTGTGTCTGTTCCTCAAGGATGACGCTTTCAGCCTTCTCTGGAATGTCCCTCTCAACCAATCTCATTTCTAACTATCACTTCCCTTCTACACTCTACCTTTGCAGCCTCCCACTTTGGCTAATTTACACAAGACTTCCCAGAAGATAGGGGCAAGGCAGAAACGTAAAAAACGAACAAACATGTGACCCTCAACTGACTGCCCACTTTTGGATTTGGCTCCAGATCATCACAATGTAGGCAGTGTTGGCTGGTGCCTATTGGTATTGCCAGAGCAGAAGGCAGGAAGCCCAACCAATGAGTGGAGCCAGAGCCAATGGCAGGCAGAGCCAACTAATTCTGGTTTTGCCCCCACCTTCCTGAGTTCCTACAAGGGCAAAACTGGGAAAGAGGAGGAGGAACTGGACAGCCAAGGCCACCCTCTGGACAGGATGTAAGGAAGGAAATGGGTAGGCTTGGCAGCCTCCACTGTATGTAGCCCCTGACCACTTTCCCCGGGAATGCAGCCCCCAAAATACTGTCCATCTCCGCATTAAAGCAAACCCCTTTACCTGCCCTTGAGAGTCAAAGAACTTGCTGATGTTGTTCTTCAGTTTGTTGAAAAGCATGGGGTAAAGCGCCGGGCTCAGTTCCAGGCCCATGAGATCTTTAATGTTGGTCCGTATCTGCAGGCCCACTTTCTCGTGGGTGCAGACCATGAGCGACAGCAAGCGGTCCATGAACTTGCTCACGGGGGTCTCCGTGTTGCCCTCGGTCGACAGCATGGATATCATGGAGCCTTTGCGCTCGTTCACGGGGGCCATGGGGGGGCTGTAGGTCGCAAACCCGGCGCTGCTGCGATGCTGCAGGCACACCCCGCCCAACGCGCACAGGAAGCCCGTCATGTTGATCCACTCCTGCAGAGAATCTGTGTCCGAAAGGTCTATAGAGCCTCCCCCGCTGACATGGGACATTCGCCTCTTGACGATGGTCTTGTGGAGGCTTTCCGCAACCTGGAAAGAGTTGCACATCATGGCGGGAGGTGGGGAGAGAGAAATGCAGTGATGCAAATTCAGAACGCTCACCTGTTATTTGGATATTCCTTTCAGAGCAGGGTGCTTTCTTGGAATTGCACCAAAACGACCCCAGGACATCATAAGTCCCCATTTACAGTAAGGAACCGAGGCTGAAACAGTCTTGCCCGCACTTTCAAAAGCAGCTCATCCCCAAGCAGAAATTTGAAACCAGGCTTCTGATCCAATATCCAACCCACAATGGCACCATCAGAAATGGGATTTGCCTCTAGATGCTTCTGCCGTGCTATTGTAACATTAGCTTCTCTTGTTTCCTGTTTTTCCCTGTAAACTGGTCTAGGAATTTTATTGAAAAGCAGTTTCCCAAAGCAAACTGCCACCTCCTTCTCAAAAGATGGTTTGGTGGATGGCACAAGATGTGCTATGGCTGAGGAAGTGGCAACCAGGGACAGGTCTGAAGAAAAAATCAACTACTTGGCTTTCCCTAAGCATTATAAGTCAGCAAACCAGGAAAGAGCATTAAGAAGACAACGACAGATCTTGGCTGTATGAGCCAGCAAGATGAGAAGATCCCTATAAAGCTAGATTCTCTGAAGGGCAGCACATTAGCCCAGGGGTGGGGAACCTCTGGCCCTCCAGATGCTGCTGAACTACAACTCCCATCATCCCTGACTATGGCCGTGCCTACTAGGGCTGATGGGAGTAGTAGTTCAGCAAAAAACGGACGGCCAAAGGATCCCCACTCCTGTGCATTAGATGCTAAAGAGAAGCAGAGAAAAAGATCTGCAAGGTATTTCTGAAAGGCCTTACCTGGCCATCTTCCATTTTAGCCTTCGGAAAGTTGAGGATCAAATTTGTAGCTGTCTCCCATTTTAAATGTGTGGCTTCCCAAGCCTGGAACACGACAAAAGAAAAAGAACGGTTCTAAATACCTTCTAGAAAATACCAGATGGCACTTGGTGAAGACCTTTTTCCCCAGCAGGCATTTCAAGTAAGCAGGTTTTACGATTTTATGGTAAACTGATTTTTATCTTTATTGCAGCATTTTAACCTTATCATACCCAGCTTAGAGACTATGGCATTAAGCAGGCTATAAAGCGCTTAATTAATTAATTAATTAAGTGTTCTGGTCCCAGCTCTCTGTAATTGGATGAAGGGGCGATATATAAATTTAATAAAACAAAATCAAACAACAACAATAATAATAACAACAACAATAATAATAATCAGCTTACAACTGAAATAATAGATATGGGAACCAGTATTTTTGCTTTTAAGTGGCTGCTGAAAATTTGTATTTTAAAGAGTGCCTTCCATGAAGTGTGACTTGGCCATTATACAATGTGCACTGAATTCATGCACTGAATTAAGGTTTGTTTTCATATTTCTGTGTATATATTTACTATTTAATCTGTTTTCTGATACCTTAATTGAATGCTGCCATGGAAACATTTGTTAGGAAGTCCTTATCCAGTGTTATCCGACTGCCAAGGAAGAATACTTTTGCCCAAGAAAACTGAAATCATGTACCTCAGTGTTACCTGCCGTCGGATGTTCAATTCGCCTTAGCAATGCCATCACTCTTTTCTGGAGAGCTGCTCTTCCTAAAGGCATGTGGTCAGAAATTCAGTACATTTTCAACTTTTAAAAGGTTGCTTTGTTGAAAACTTTATGGAAGTTTCCTCTACCAATAAACATCCTTAATCAAAAAAGACTGACAAGACATATCTGCATTAATGCTTGCCTTTGAACAAACAATTGCCCTTTAGTTTTCACAGAGACATTTTTGGTTAATGGGATTTAATGTACAGTGGAACCTTGGCTCTCAAACGGCTTAGTTGACGAACAAATTGGCTCCCAAAAGCCAAAAACCCAGAAATAAGTGTTCTGGTTTTCAAACGTTTTTTGGAAGCCAAACTTCCGTTGCTGCTGTCAGCTTTTGTTTCCGGGGTGCCTGCGCCAATCGGAAGCTGCGCCTTGGTTTTTGAACATTTTGGGAGTCCAACAGCCTTCCAGAAACGATTAAGTTTTAAAACCAAGGTTCCACTGTATCCTTTTTTAATTGTTTATTATTTTTAAAGCACAATTTCCAGCTTGAAACACCAACCTAAAAGTGCCCTCCACCCTTTTCTCTCCTTCTCTCTCCTTCCCAAGCTCAACTGACAAGAGACCTTCTCTCCCCCTTCTCACCTGTTGACATCATGTTGCTCACGGAAGCAAACTCCATAAAGGTGTTGTAATTGGGCAAAAAGTTGTGAACCGACACCTCGTCTACGCCACATCTGATATCCGCTTCCTCGCAAAGATGTCGGAAACAGGACATCGCGACAAGCACTGCCTCAGTGTCGGGGCTCCAGAGGGACATATACAGGGCCACCTCCAATTTGGTCTGCGCTTGACGGCATATCGGCGTCCCGCTGCAGCCTGCAGCGCTTTCCTTGGGAGAAAGGACAACGGGCCACGTTAATCATTGCTGCTCTCCACAAACACAGTCAAGACAAGCCATGGCGTTTTAAAGGACGTCTGCAGAGCACAAATGAATACAGCTCTCTATTGAGCTAGATCAGTAGTGGGGAACCTGCAGCCCTTCAGACGTTGTTGTGACTGCAACTCTCACCCGCCCTGGACTGTTGCAGCTGGTTGCAGCTGATGGGAACAGGGGCCTTGATGTTCAGCGAAGGGTGTTTCAAGCACGCGGCAGCCAAGGAAATGCCTTCCAGATGTTTTGGACTGCAACTCTCTCTAGCCTCAGCCAGCATGGCCAGTGGTTAGAGATGATGGGTGTTCATTGCTGTAGTTCAGTATCTCTAGTGGGCACACCATTGGCTATTTTTGCTTCAGCAAGTACATTTCTAAGTGACCCTAATTCTATCACTGATGTGTTTTCATGTTCTTCCTAGCTTTCAGCAGCTGATGGGATACAGAACTAGGAACGTCTTGGTTCTGTGTGGCTGCTCTGCGTGGTGAGGTATCAGAATTGACTAAGGTCTGAAATAGCACCTCTAACTACTGTAGCAGTAATAGCAGCAGCAGCAGCAGTGCTCTGTATGACAGCACTTGCGTTATGGTCACGTACCATGCAAAAGCTCCCTTTTCCTTTCCTAAGCGTAGCTCCTGGGATACAACGCATCATCTCTTCATGGTCAAGAGAAATTTGATTAGCTCCACCCCCAGAGACATCGCATCCTACCCCATAAAGGAAGAGAAAGGGACAGGAACTCCTATCTGATTGCTATGGGGAGAAAGAGAGGAAAAATAAATAAGTCACTCTGCTTTTGTAGGAGGTAAAGGAAATCAGACATGCACACACATACACAGGAGAGAGAGGTGTGTTTACTGGGGCTTTGTCTATGAAATGAGAAAACAAAACACAATTTCACTTCCCTTTCTGAGTGGGAAAGCTAGCCAAATTTCCTTCCCATCCAATAACTATCCAATAAGCCAAGAGCTGGAGCAAGTCAGAAGCAGAAAGCCCCTTTTGAAATGCTTTTCAAGTTTCAAAGTGCTCACTTACTTTGTTTTTCAGAAGAAATGTGTTCCTGCAGATCAAAATCTCTCGCAGCCACTTGAGGATTTCTGTGCTGCTGAGAATCTGATTGCTTGTTAGCCGCTTGCATATACAAAACAGCATTTGTGAACTGCAAGAATTAGGAAAGTGCTAATCAATAGCCACTTATTAAAGTGTTTCCCGTAACTTCAGCGGCAATATTTGCAATAAGCAGCACATTACAACAGCTGTGATGACAAGAAGTACACATACTCAAGCCCCTGCAGGGGATCCCAGTGGACACCTGCCTTCTCCCCACACCAACACCCTCTCCTTTTGACAGTTTCCCAACTAGCATTCTAAAACCCTTTTGCAGGGCTACAGAATTTGTGTCAAGAATTTTGAGCACAACATAGCCTAAGAGATAAATAGGGGTTGGGGGGGCAGTTTGGGTGAGGGGAACTAGAATAAACTGAGCTATTTCATTCATTCACTTTTTGGACCCATGAGCATCAGGAAACCAGAGCAGCTGTTATGGGCACCACACACAAACTGCAACCAGGCACCCACCGCAACCTAACTGGCTACAACAGAATGTCTATTTTCAGAAGGGCCCGGGGGGGGGGAGGGAGGCAGGGATCCTGCAGGCATCTAGAAAAATCTTTGCGAGTACATGGGGGCCTGCAGGCACTACACTAGTAACCCTCTATTGTATACCCAGGGCTGCCTCAGCTGTCCACATAGGCAACTGTGGGTGTTCTTCATGTGAGGGGATGGACGGACACAGCACTAAAAATGGATCTGCTGAAGGGCTAGAGTGTTTGAAGGGCATCATAGAGCCTCTACAATTGGCAAAGAGAGTCTATGTGAGCCTCAACATAAACAGTAGGGGCACCTCATAATTCCCAACTCCAACCCCCAACTAGCACATCTCAACAAGGAACATCACACAGGGTCCCGGATAAATCATGTAAGATGGGGTATGGAATCTTTTCTGGCCAGCAGACCAGATGCTTATCTCCCTACTCCTGGGCAAGCCACGTTGGGCAGCTAGGGGCTCTGAATTTTCTACACCTGTGTCCTTCCCTGACATCCTTTCATTAGCACTTTCTTTCATCATGGGGCACTAAGTTGACATTTTCACCAGGCTTATGTAGTTTCAAATTTACATTCTATTGTTTCATCTCCTTTGCATGGGTCATTTTTTATTTTTATTTTTGTAATTGTGGGCATTTTTTCACTGGAAGGTATTTCCTCAAATAAATCTAAATTAAAAGCACTCCACTGGATTGAGCACAACTTCTGTGTCTGTTTCACCGATCTTTGGAAAGGGAAACCCAAAATATACAGAGTGTCCCACTGTATTGAAAAGAATAGGCAATTCAGTCTCGCCTCAGAGCAGCATTGTTTATACAGTATATAATTTTTGATCATTTGTAGTTATGGTGCGTAGCCCAGGAAACTAGTCAGGAGAGAGACAATTCTTACCAAGCCCAAAACAGGCAATGTACTCACCTGATCTCCCAGAATGTTTCGATGGGTGCATCTGGATTCCACAAGTCAATGCTGTCTAACTGATGGAGCACAAGCAAGGCCTGAAGGGGCCAAAAATGGAGAAACCGCTTAATTAACTTTATGCTCTACATATATTATTATTATTATTATTATTATTATTATTATTATTATTATTCTGCTCTTCGTCTGTAGATCTCAGGGAGTTTCACAGCATAAAATTACAATATAAAAAACACAAAATGCATAATAAAAATAATAACAAAAACAAAGCAATAATCTGCCTAGTTATGAAATGGGCGAGAGCCCATTTTTAAAGCCAGGACTTCAGACTGTGACACACTGTCATTTTTTAAAAGAAGACTGGCTCACTTTGAAGCAGGGCATGGGGACACACATTCAGATCTGCAAACAATACAGTAATGGACTCGCATGTCACTTAGCTCCTGACCTCCATGGCTTCTTGTGCTATTTCAGGCATGCTGGATTGTGGCACCAGCTGGACAAGGCCTGTTATGAGTTCAGCGGTGCTGCCCTGAGTCTCAGGACCTTGTTTCCTTGGATTCTGTAAAGGAAAGTACAAAATGATAAGGTGCGGGTTCACTGACATTCATAATCCAAATTCACTGGTGTAATTTCCCTGTATAATTTAAAAAAATATTGCAGAGAAGTAGAGCCCTGATCCTCCAAGCCAGCTCTTCCCCTGCAGGTCATCCTTGGAGGAAACCTTTGTGTCTTCTGAAAGACTTCTGCATATTTCTTCACTAGAGGGGGAGCTCACACACCCTTCCACCACTGAAAACAGCCCTTCATTAACATAGGGAGCCAACCTGAGGCTCTCTTAGGTACTATGTAGGTTTCAGGTCATACCCCGGGCTGCTAGGAAGAAGGAACAGGCAATGCTTGATTCTGCATGTTTGGAAATATACAATCCAGTTGATATCCACACCCAATAAACCATTTTTTGTTTTTGAGATGGGGGATTTAAACATAGACAATTCCTCTACCTGTAGTGCATAGCAGTACCGTCCAGGAAACATTCAACAACTTGATTCTTCTGGGCATACTAAGTGACTCCAGGCTTCTTCATAACTTTAGATTGAAAAATTCTACTAGGATTGGGCATTTTGTTTGTCCTAAGGGTCAGGAATGCTGCGCGCCTTCCTTTTCTAGGCTCAACGAACCAAAGCATGCAGCAATGAAACTATCTTCCAAAAAAAAAAAGGGTTGTCTGCACACTGATCATAGGGTTGCATGTATGCATACATACATAATTTTATTTGCCTTTCCACAGTTCAAAGAATGCTCATGGTGGCTTACATGAAAAATATAACACTACAATATAATAAAAGTAATCATAAACAACTGCTCCTTCTTCTGCTTTCACTTAATCATGCCATATTCTGTATGCTATAAATTGTACGAACGTAGGTTCATGAGACAGGTGATGAAGGAGGGTGGTCATTTTAGATAATAGCATCCACAAAATTATGCCAACCTACTAATAAGGGTTAAGGGACGTGGGTGGCGCTGTGGAGCCTAGGACTTGCCAATCAGAAGGTTGGCGGTTCGAATCCCCGCAACGGGGTGAGCTCCCATTGCTCGATCCCAGCACCTGCCAACCTAGCAGTTCAAAAGCACGTCAAAGTGCAAGTAGATAAATAGGTACTGCTCCAGCAGGAAGGTAAATGGCGTTTCCGTGCGCTGCTCTGGTTTCACCAGAAGCGGCTTAGTCATGCTGGCTACGTGACCCGGAAGCTGTACGCAGGCTCCCTTGGCCAGTAAAGCGAGATGAGCGCCGCAACCCCAGAGTCGGCTATGACTGGACCTAATGGTCAGGGGTCCCTTTACCTTTACCTTACTAATAAAGGTTACTAATTCTTTTTTCCATTCCAAATCATGTGTTCTATCCCATTGGAATGGAAACTGCTATCAATACTAAACTTTCTTATGGAAGTTTAGTACAGGGAAATTGTTGGAAAGTCAATGCCTTGTTTTTCGATTCAAAGACTGTAAAAGAAACCCTGAGAGTTGGTGTTTCATTTCATTTTTTAAAAAGAACTTTTACTTACACAGAGCAAAAGTTTAGGGTCAGCATGGATCAGCTTTACCATAGATAACAACAAGACCTTGTAACTTCTGGTTTCAACATCTGTAGGCTTTTCTTTAAACTTAAGGCTCGTCATTTTCTCTTTAAATGTAAGACTCTAAGGGTGGGGAAGAAAACATGATATGACTGTCAACAAGGCACTGAATACTCCAAATATGCAACTCACCACTCTTTTAAAAAGTAATACTTATACAATTAATGTCATATAGCATAGTAACGGAAAGCATTTAAATATGAGTAGAATAGCCAGGTTTTATCATTCAACCTCTTCTTGTTAGCTGAGCTGACATTTCCATGGAACCTTCAAAAAGATCCCAATATTTATTTCCTGAGCACTTTTAGCCAATGCTGAATCTACTATTGTGACGACCCAGGAAAGAAGAGCCCAGGAGGGACAAGCTCACTGAAAACGTAAATTTGGTCTGCAGTATAAGTTTTTTAAAAAGCAAACTGACTGTTGGAATCATCAGGAACAAGACTGAAAAAAGAACTGGCCGCCTATTTTGTAGTTGCACTTGGAATACTGGGCAGAATTCTAGTTGCTCCATCTTAAGCAGATTGTCGCAGAACTGGAAGTAGTAGCAAGAACAAGGTGAGGCCAGGAGGCTGAACAGCACAAGAGACATTTGTGTTCCATTATGATAAACTCTGCAGGAAAAGGCCAAAGGTCCGTCTAGTCCAGTGTGCTATATTTCACAAGAAGAGCACGACTCTGAGAAGCCCAAAAGCAAGTCATGAAGGCAACAGTCCTCCCCTGCTGTTGTGTCTGGAGCTGGAGTCCGGTGCAGGCCAGCAATAAATTAAAACGCTATGTCAGTGAATTAACGCTTTATTCAAAGCAACCAAAACAGTGCAGGCCTATCAGAATCGATTTATTACGGTCACAGACCAGAGACATGGACATATACAGGAATAGAGAACATGTAAATAAAAATAGGTTAAAATTAAACTCAATGCAGGCTTAGTGATCCCAACAACTCTTCCCAGTAGCTCTTGCTCCAAGGAGGCAGACGTGAGGACTGAAGGTCCCTGCCTTCCCACAGCTGCCTAAATACCCTCCTCTCCAGGATTTTTCCCAAGCAGTTGTAGACTGAGCCTGCTCACAACCACTCTCTGCTCTTTTCCCTTTCTCTGCATGTTCTAGGAGATCAGGCAGGAGGGGAGCTGGTTGCAGCAGGAGGGGGAGACTCCCTGGATTCTTCAGCAGCCTGTCTGATCAACCAACCTTCTCTCCAGCCTCCGCTTCTGCCCCTGAACCTGGACTGTTTTCTGCCCCAGCCACATCCTGCCTACTAAACCCTGTTGCCCCTTCAGCTTCCAACATCCGCTCCTCCCAGTCTGCTCCCTCTTCTCTCTCTGACCACTGATCATCATCCCACCACCAATCCCTTGGCTCTGACGCTTCTTCCCCTGGGGTGCACCTTGAGGGTTCCTCGGCTGCTGTCTCCCACCATTCCTCTGCATCCAGCCAGTCCATGACATGTTGCTCTCAAGAAAGTGGCCTTTAGTGGCTAGCTGCCCCTGAACATGGAGCTTCCATGTAAGCAACACGGCTAGAAGATGTTTGTAGACCTATCACACTATGCAGAATCAAAATTGAACTACGGTCCAAGGACGCGGTGGTTAAGGATACAAGTCGGGGTGGCCTTATTCCAAACTAGTAAATAATGAGCTGGGGAAGCAGATGAATGCTGCTCATGTACACAGAGGAGCAATTGCTTTCCCCATTGAACGTGCAACGCCCAGTCTCAGTTTACCGCAATTCAAGATAATGACAAATCAGCAAATGAAGCCCTACTCAGCAGCTTCACACTGAAACTTTTTCTGTCTTGTGTGGGTGACTTTCGTATTTGCTGTTGAATGTCCAAGATATGGCAAATAGGACCATGGAATCAAGGAGAAACTGCTCTCCCCATCTTACACATTCCAAAAAACAGATCCTGGTTTGGCAGTCTCTTAAAAACCATGATTTGCTGAAGGCTGCCAGTTAAGATGCCATACCAAACCACAGTTTGGCAATACATCCCAACCATCTCAACACTGATTCGCTCCCTGCCACATATTTAAAAAACAGAAAATAAAACGTAAAGAACTAAATGTAGAAAAACGCCACTGCCCATTTAAAATTGTGGCTGATCTCTCTTTTAAAAAGTAAGTAAATAAATCTATGAATTTTTTGCTAACCAAACAAACATATGGGCTGCTTCAATCCAAATCTGGACATTTTTTAAAGTATTTCCCTTGGTTGTCTGCAATTGACCAAAAGCTATGGAACTCAGGGCTGCATGTAAGCTAGACAAACACCAGGAAAAGCAGAACATGAAATATGAAATCAGCGGTCACTCTAAGAATCCAAGTTTACTTAGGAATAAAGCTTCTAGGCCTCAGGCAAGCAGGGTATTATGAACCAGAGGAGGTTTCCAAGAGGGCCTTCGAGCGGCAAGGTTCTTTCTCTTTACAAACTCCCCTCCAATCCATGAGCACATCAACCCTTGCCATAAGATTAGAAATTCTTGGCAGTCCTGAACCTTAGGAGCAGAAATGCACAAATACAAGCACAGTTATTCTCATTCCTAGCAGAGAATGATACTGATAACTGAGCAGGCACAGTCCTAACCCAATCTGCACACAACAATGTATGCATATTAATGGCGATAAAATACAAAATATGTTTTCATGTTAATGAATTGTTTTCTATTTCTACACACACAAGATACCCAACAGCAGGACCAAAATCATATGCATTAACATACTAAAAACAAATTATCTAAATGAAGGTGGGAGGTGGGCAGAGAGAATGAGTTGATCATTCTTTGAGGGTAAACCCTCTAAACCATCTCAGTGAAACTGCAAACTTTTTAAAAATAACAATGGATTTAGTTACTCAGAAATAAAAAGAAGTTTATGAATTTGTTCTCAAATCTAGTATTTGATAGCTGATGTTACAACTGCACACTATTTTCACAAAGAAATCTAATAAGAATACAGATTTAATAGTGCTTCCTTCTGAACAAGAAAAGGGTTCCGCTTTCAGAAGCCAATTCCCTACTCACATCTTAACTGCAGTCAAGGCACTGACTGCTGACTTCAGCATTTATCTTAACCATGGTCAGGACTACCCAGGATTTGAAACCGACATTAAACTGCATGCTGAAACCCTAGTTTGTCACAAACAAGGTGAAGGTCGGTGCTGATGTATCCTCTAAACATGGTTGAAGCAGGGAAAGAGGAATTTCCTCCTGAAAGAGGGAGAATATACAGCCCTATGGCTGTCTCCTAACCATGGTTATACTTACACCAGCCCCAGGAAAAATCTTTGTTGTTAACTCATTTGTCAAAGAACAAAAATAAAGAACTAGCAGTTTATACTGAAGGAGGGCATCACTTCATGTTTAAGAAAACAAGTTGTGATAAATTAAGGGATGCGAGGGCAGGGGAATAATGGAGAGAATAAAACCGCTTATGTCACCTGGTCTGTGAAATGGGTTTTAATTGTTTCATTACAGCCAACAGGTGAAAGCATGCTACATAATCAATCACTGAAATGAAGTGACATGACTGTAGTGGTAACTATACACAGAAAAGTCACGGGGGGAAATAAAGGGAAAGCTTTTCTGTGGTAGTTAACAATGGGTCATATACTTACAGCAACAGAAGCCCACTGCAATGCATAGCAGTGACTGGTTGGCATCTGATCATGTGAGCGACAGCAGCCAATATGAACAGAAAATAAGAAGCAGAAGACAAAGTGCCGCCAATCAGTGTCAGAGCTGCAATGCACAACTGTTCGTTCTTTTCCTCCCCATATTATGAACACATCCTTAAATTTCCAAAGAAATCAGTCCCATGGCTGAGTCGTGAGGAACAGTTTCAGCTGCAAAGTGGGTGTGTTTGTATGGGTATGTCTTTGCATCTGACAACACAGCTTGACAGCTCAAGGGCCCTTTAACTCAGCTTGGGACATCACATTCCCTCACCTGAACCAAACTCTCAATGCTGCTGTGAGAATGAGAGAGAGAGAGAGAGTGTAGAGCTATATCTATGTATAACAACACCTGGTTATAATTCATTTTTCTTAAAAAATGTGGGTAGCAAATTAAGAAGCAAAGATGCAATGTGAAGCTACCAAGTAGCAACAGAGATGCAGAATTCATTGAAATAAAGAGGGCCAAGGCAGCCCTAATCATCTGAATGTAATTCTACACAATCCCCCTATGGCAAACCATCTGGGACCACCAGATGCTGCAGCTCTCTGGAAGCAAGAGTGAACTTTGGGAGAGGAGACTATGGAGAGCCATATGCAAGAGTGGAATGGGTATCTTTGATCAACAGCACAGAAGACAACAGAACACTATTTGGGGAAGGGCTGTAGCTCAATGACTGCTTTGCATGCAGAAAGTCCCAGAGGCAATCCCTGACATCTTCAGATAAGGCTGGAAAAGACCCCATGCCTGAAATCAAGGACAGCTGCTGCCTGTCAGTGCTGATAATACTGGCTTGGGATAGACCACTGTGTCAGCTTCCTATGCAATTACTTTTTCTGGGAGACAAGTGCTACTATCACAATACAAAGAGATTCAAGAAGCTGCAAGGCATTGGAACCAGCATGAACTACAGAGGCAAATGCCTGCAAAGCCTGAGAACCACAAGCCTACACTGTTCACAGAAAACACTCTGCATATAGTATACATAATTCTTGTTGCCAAAAAACCCCACCCCAGCACAATTCTCCTTCTACACTCCTACATTATCACTGATCTGAACTGCCGACATGCTGTAATATGGAGCAACGAAACAACTGACAGCACAAGAAACTTCCATGAAAAAACATCTCTGTAATTTGCTGACAAAGCTGGAAAAGCAACAGCTTGGCGGTTGAGCGCATGCAAAGCACGCAGAAGGCCCTAGGTTTAATTTGCCAGCATCTCTTGATTAAAAAGAAAGCATGGAAAAACCTGTGGTCCTCTAAAGGTTGCTGGACTTCAACTCCCATAATCCCTTGACCATTGGGCCATGCAGGCTGGGGATGATGAGAGTTGGGAGTCCAGCAATGTCTAGATGGTCACAAGTCTCCCAACCCCCAAGATAAATGACCTAACATAGCAGGTCCCCTGTCTGAGACCTTGGAGAGCAGCTGCCAGTGAGACAACTTCCATCAGCTTCAGCCAGCGGCCCAGCTGTGCCCCTATCTCGACAGGGACACCCTAACTATTGTTGTCTATGCTTTAGTAAACCTCTAGGTTAGATTACTGCAACCCATTACACTTGGCCTGCCTCTGAAGACAGCTGGGAAATTTCAGCTGGTGCAGAATTTGGCAGCCAGGTTGCTCACTGGGGCAATCCTGGTTTGACTGAGCTAGCTGCCAATTTGTTTCCGGGCCCAATTCAACTTTTTTCATTCAATGGATCACTTCTATGATCTACATTTTTATGTATATTTTACATGTTTCAATGCACTTCATATTCATGTCACTATCTATGTCTGGGTCAAAAGACTCAAAAAAATGGAGGGCAGGGGGGGGCAATGTTGGTGTGGGCAGTACTCCTTTGACCCACCTGTCCCATGTAAATTTCACCCTTCAAATATTTCTGGAATGGCATAGGATCCAAAGCCCAGGCACTCCAGTAGCCAAGTCTACTCGTGTTTGACTTTTCTTCCTATGGTCTTGGAAGTAAAGAGTACCACTAGCCAAACTCTCTTCTTGGTTGACTTGGGACAAATCCAAACCTGGGATTTGCTTGGGACGCAAGAAATATCATTGGGGAAAGCATTAGAACTTCTGCTTTTAAGGACTGCGGCATTTGTACCACCTTCTATGATATAACAGAACATCAAGGAGAAGTAATGAACACACTTCCTTTTTTTAACAACAACAAAATCTAACAACTGAAAAATGAGGAGCGGGGCCTTACCGGTGTCATGCGAATCGGTGTGTGCATGCCAGAACCTTGTAGAGCTTTATGGAGGGTTTCACTAAACATGCTGCGGAGTTCCACTGAATGACAGTATACAGCGTCAATCTTGGGCCACCAGTCAAGTGCAGACTAAGGTAACGCCGGGGGTGGGGAGAGAGAATACCAACAGAGATCACAAAATGAAACCTAGAAAAGATTTCAATGGGGCACGCAGGCCCAGCAGCCTGACTCTGCGAATCGCATCCCTAAAGCATCCCTGACTCGTGTTCAGTGATCCCTTGAAAGCCTCCAGGGAAGATCCCATTTTCTTCTTTATGTTACTATTACATTTAAATCCCACTTTTTCTCAAGGAAGCTCGAGAGGGTGTGCACTTTTCTGCCCGTCTCCATTTTATCCTCACAACCACCCTGTGAGGTAGGTTAGGCTGTGAGTAATGACTGGCCCCCAGTCACCCAGCAGGCTTTCATGGCTGAGCGGAGAGGTGAACCTAAAGTTTTTGTCTGCCTCTCAGAACTCAGAAAAACGGAGGAGTGGGGAGGCAACGGCCGTTAATAACCGTGAGCAAAAGTCTCCTGCAGAAGGGCGCTTCCAATTTCAGTCGGAAAGAAGCCCTGATCAGATTGGTGGCTTAAAGAAACACAGCTTTGGTAGCGATGGTCTCCAGTTGTTAAGTTTTTGTTTTCATGCTGTTTCTAGAAGTAGCTAATAGGAATCCTTGCCGCCCTCCTTCCCAGTGGGGATGAATCAGTGGTGCTGAGCAATGCAGCACCCTTCCAGGTGGTAATCCCATACATAACATCTGGAAGCCATTCTTGCTGCTATGGAGGGAGGCCTGGTAAAGGCCAGTGGACACAATGCTAGCCAATCCTCAGCTACGGCTAAGGGATCGGGAACAAACCACAGGAATTGCATGCAGCCTTCCCTCTCGGGCGAATTCTCCCCAAATTGCTTGACCGTCGTTTTGCCATTGCGTCTGCATGGATGTTAAAGGTGGCTAATGAAAACCAGGAAGCCTTCTTTTGAAGGAGGATATGAAACTCTAATTCTGAAGCTAGCTTGAAATGTCAGGGTCTCACCTGGCTTGCCTTAACCGGTTTATATCCATGCAGACATAAATGTGAAATCAAGATAAAGAACATTGGAGGTGTGTGCACATCTGAAGGAAGTGTGCAATTTCAGGGCCAAATCCTGACCTTCCCATCCATGCTAAGTGTCTACTATTTATTTATATTATTACTTTTATATCCCACCTTCCTTCCAAGGAACTCACAGTGGCAGACACGATTCGCTCACTTCCCATTTTATCCTCATAACAACCCTGTGAGGCAGGTTAGTGAAAGGACAGTGGCTTTCCCAAGTTATTATACACAGTTTACAATTTTCAATGATACTACTTATCACGTACATTTGGCATCTACAGTTGCTGATGGAATGCCAACATATCAATAGATGGGCAGTAGAAATGGGATTCTGATGTCTAGAAAGCCTCTGCTGGTTTGGGGGATAATCCACCCTTGAAATGCAATTGCCCACGTAACTTCAACAGGTAAGCTCTCCACCTTCCCCCAGTCCCATTCTCCTTCTCCACTTCTAATCAAATCATTACCATTTCTGAACAAATTACCAAGTCTTTTTGATAACTCAATAACTTACATTTGTGATTATACGGTGGAGTGAATTTACCAGCACATAATGAAATGTTGATGGGGAATTCTGTGCCAGGCAAGTCTGCAAAAGAGGAAGGGAAACATTTATAAGGTTTCCTTCTGCAACAAACACGGAAGTCAAAGGGTTACAAAGCTCCATCGAAACGAGCAGGACTTGTTAAAGGACAATTTTCTGCAGGAATGAAGTGAACACCTTTCCCCATGCAACCTATTTATTTAGTTAAAAGCATTCATTAAACTATTTAAGATTTTAAAAAATCTAAGCCATGTGAAAACAAAACATATAACTGAAACAAAAACCCAACCTAAATCTAACAAAGCAATACAAAAACCCATGAAAATGTATGGAAACAAACAGAAACAGAAATACAGAGGATTCAAACATGTAAAGCGGGTTCAAACCTTACAGGTTAGGAAAAATCTGAACAAAAAGATACATCTTCACAGAACGCCTGAAGCAACTGGTGGCGGCTACTTTGTATATAGCAGAGGGAATGGCATTCCACAGTACAGGAGCAACAGAAGAAAATGCCGGATTTGGGGTCACCACCCAATGATACTCTGAAAGGCATGGGACTACTAGTAGAGTTTCCCCAGATGTTCTAAGTGATCTTATAGGTCTATACAGAGGCAGGCAGCCTTTCAGGTAGCCTGGTCTCACAGTTGTCCCATGTTGTTGGGTTTTCAAGGGAGGCGTTTTCGGTGGACTGTGTCCAAAGAAAATAAAAGATTACTAGGGCTTCTTCAGTCAATTCAAAACTTGAAAGTCACTAAAGAGCAGCAGGAAAGGTATCCTGAAAGCTAGCTACCTAAAAATAGATTTATAGAAAACACTCAAACTGTAATTGCTGAGAAACAGAATTCTCTATTATTCATGACTCCCCAACCGCTGCTGACCCAGCCATCCTTCATATCCAGCGGCTCAAAAATAGCCTCAGGCTAGAGAGCATGTGCCTGCAGAGCCACAAGCCTCACCTTGAAGTGCTGGTTATTGTGTGGGTTGATGCGGAAGCAAGACACTAAGCAGTCGATCATGAGGTCTATGTCCGCATTCTGGTTGCCTCTTGAGAACGGCTTGCTAGGATTGAAGAGCAGGTTCTGAAAAACCAACAAACATGTGCCACAGTTATTTTGGTCGGCACGTGCCGCGGGGCTACTCTTCAGAGAATGAGAAGAGCAAAGTGGCCCATCTTTTCTAAAGGATTAAGCGGCTATTTGAGGAAGTATTTTTGTCCTCCAATAAGAACAGAAACAGACAAGCTTTTGGGAACTAGTGAACCTTTTATGAAAAAAGCATGCCTTGCAACAGAGGGAGGTGTACATTGGCCAAGGAAGTCAAGTCAATGGGTCTGCTCTTTGAAGCGGGCATCAACGGATGCCACTGAGTGGCTTGAGCCAGAAATAGGGAACTTGTGGCCCTCCAGATGTTGTGGGACTCCAACTCCCATTATCCCAACATCTGGAGGGCCCTGTCATAAGTCTCAGTTGTCACTGTTAAGCAAGCAAGAGGACAACCCCCTGCAAGATTTTTAAGGATTTCTATGCAGCTTTCTCCTTGGACCATCTGGTAAAAGACTCAGGAGGCCTCCCAGTGTTATTGGGTGGCATTCAACTAGGTTTCACTTGGAAGAGATCCTTTGAAACTATTCTATGTAACTTAGACATGTTCACTAATTTCAATATGTTTATTGTGAGTAAAATTTAGTTGAATGCCACCCGTTATCTCCCCTACACTACCATATACATGGTGTCCAGCGAGAGAGATGTTTATGTAGCTGGAAGAGTTTGGTCAAGCCTGCTCTATGCTAAAGTGAGAGTTTTGGTCTATGGCCAACTCTCAGTCCCCCCCAACCAACTTTTGATTTTATCAGTAGGGCAGAATTCTTTGCCTAGATTTTATTTTACAAAAATCCTGTATATGCACAAAATAGCACACCCTGACCAATCAAACTGTAGCTCAATTCTGTCATCACATCAAGCAACAGTTTGTGCCAACTCTAATTTAGAACCCACACCAATGGTTTGAGTTTCTAGGTGTCCAATAAGTAAACTATGGCTCTGCTTCCATTTCTTCCCACAGCTTCAAGCTCACTTCCATTTCCAAGTGCAGCAGCCCCAGGAGGGGAAACAGTTTCTGTTAAATAGGAGTTGTGAATTCAGACCTCACACAAAGCCATGGCGAAGCTTCTCTTAACCACTCTTTGCAATGATGAGCCATGAAAGTTTCACTTAACAGTTCAAAATCCTAAGCTGAAATACACACAAACACAGCACTACAAAATCTTTTTACCTTCAGATCTACCACCATGGATTGAACTAGAAGGAAAATGACAGAGTTGTCTTCCCAGCTGATGTAGGTCGATGCTTTGCACAACTTAACGCAAGCAATGGCAGCACTTTCTGTCAACTGTCTGCTTCCACTGTGGCCTGAAAGTGCCTTCCTGAGGTTGTCCAAAAATAGCTTCTGCAGGATTCAAAACACAAAATCGGTCAGAAAGAGAAAAGAACTTATAACTCCATCCTGAGATACCAGGGCTCAAATTCCAGATCAGACACTGATCTGCCTTGAGGACAGTACTGCAAGACTCGGTTCCTGCTTCTCTGTCTGGCTTCCTTCCACCTGGCCTCAGAGACCAGGGCCTTGGCTGACTCCTTCCTGCAAAAGCTGCTCCTTCTGCGGAAGGCACCTAGAACACTTTTCCTATGCTGGTTGCTAATGTGGATTTGCATAATACATTGTGAAATGATTGTTGCTTCTCTTGCACTTGCATGTTGATTTGCTTGCAGGTTTTGTCAGCCACTTTGGGTATTATGTGGGAAAGCAGCATATAAATGAATATGATGAGCAACCAGCAATAGTTTTTGTGTAGTCTGTGCTTTATCATATTAAGGCCATAGCCAATGCCTAGAACCATCTTTATATTATTATACCACAGTACTAGAAGGAATAATCCTTAACTTTTTTTTTTAAGCACACACAAAACTGACGCCACTGTCTACAACCTAGTACTCACCGAGACAGTCAGTCTGTCTCTGGACTTTACCCACTTCAGAAGGCTAAGAGGGCAGAATGCCCCTTCATGGAGAACGTTCCCTGCACACAGAAAGCTAGAATGTCAGAGCAAATGTTTCTAGCCTAGCATTCTCTCCCATGTGCTACTTTGCTATGCGCTTGGAAATTTTCTTCTTTGGGGGAGCTCTCCTTCCGTTAGGAAGAGACAGCAGTCCCAACACAGATTTTAAAGCATCTCATTAGATTTTAAAAACCGTGACTCAACCGGGGTCTCTCAGACACCAGTACTAGATCAGCAAAGTGGGATATTTTTCCTAGTTGCAGGAAAATTTAAAAAGGCAGAATAATGAAGCAAAAGGCTTTTAAGTACTCAAGCTCTTAGATTCAAGGAAGAATCATATGCAAATTCTTTGCATGTAACGAGAGAGAAAGAGAAGTTCCAGTCCAGCCTCTTAATCAACATGCTTGCTTATTTATTTGTTTTTAAATCATCTATTTGCATATATGAAAGCCGGACTGGCACCAGCCAGAGATGGTATTGCAGCTCCCTTTACCTTGTTTATTTTGTTCTCCTCCACCCCATCCTTGTTAATGTTTTGGATGATTTCTGGACACAGGACGAGGAGGATTATTTGCAAGGGCCAAACAGCCGCCTTGCGTTTTGTGCTTTCGGCAAATCCATCCACCAAATCAAACAGCTTCTCTGCGCAATCTGTGATGGAGGGAGGGAGGAGACAACACATGCAGTTACTTCCGGGTAGGTTGAGGTGCAAAAGCTGAAATACCTCCCATGTTTGCCAGGAATGGTATTTCATAGCACTGCGATAACACTGCTGTTGAAAGGGAAAACACCCCAAGTCGGAGGCAGTATGCTTCTCAATACCAGTACAGTGGTACCTCAGGTTACGAACATCTTGGGTTACAGACACTTCGGGTTACAGACTCCGCTAACCCGGAAGTAGTACCTTGGGTTAAGAACTTTACCTCAGGATGAGAACAGAAATTGTGCGCCGGCGACACGGCAGCTACAGTGGTACCTCAGGTTAAGAACGGTTTCAGGTTAAGAACAGACCTCCGGACGAATTAAGTTCTTAACCAGAGGTACCAGTGTAGCTGGGAAATGCAAGTGGGGACAGGGTTGTGGTGCTCAGGTCCTGCTTAAAAGGTGTCCCACAGGCACCTGACCACTGTGAGAAGAGGATGCTGGTCTAGATGGGCCATTTGCCTGACCCAGGAGGCTCTTCTTATGTGCTTATTCATTGTCAAATGTAGGATTTCATTTCAGCAATGTTTTTAATACAGAAACGAGTATCTGACCATGTTTTATCATGGGCAGGCTAGATATTTAACCAAACACATGGTACAACTCTCCTTGGACATTTCAAGCTTCAGATCACAAAAGCACACTTGAATGCTCTCCTCATAAGGAACTCCCCGAATATCAAGCTACATATCAAGAATACCTATTCCCTTTCATGTATTAGCTTTCTGCATATACAGACATTTTCTGCTAAGGGAAGAACCCTAGGACCCAATGGGATTTTGCAGGAAATAAGTCGACCACTGAAGTTTGCCAGCCATATAGACCTGCCCTCAATCTGCTGGAGTGGAAAAAGGAGGAGTGCAACTTCTCCTCCGTACTGAAGTGGGTGACCTCTGAAATCAGGCAACAGTTGAGGCAAATAGTGGTTAACTGGAGAGACCCCACACCAGTTTATAAGGTATACAATCCAACTTCTGTTGATGCCTTACCCGCCAGATCTGTCTGCGGTGTCTGGTACAGCTTAGTAAACTCGTCCGGATAGTTTTCCACCCAGTTCCAAAATGCCTGTGGAATATAAAAGCACAGTTAGTTCAGGGAATTTATTTTGTTCAGGAGCAATGGTGATGAGTGATACAGTCATCACCTTTCCAGTTTTATCTGGCAAAGCTCTCAGAGCCACTTCACTCACTACAGACCACATGGTCTTGTGTGGCCCTGCCTGGAGATGCTGGGAAGTATTCCTGTATGCAAAGCAGATGCTCTGAAACTGAGCTGCGGAAAAAATTCATGGGGAATATGGCTATCAATACCTACTAGCCACAATAGCTGTATGCTAACTCCAAGATAAGAGACTCTATGCTTCTGAATACCAGTTGCTTAGGGAATAATACCAGGAGAAGACTATTGTGCACATGCCCTCCTTGTGGGCTTCCCTAAAGAGGTATTTGGATGGTTATTGCTGACAGAGAGGAAAACAGACTAGGAAAGTCCTTAGTGAGATCCAGCTGCGGGGATGCTCTTCTGAGAAACAAAAAGCGAAGGTTTTTCGATAGTTTTGCACGGCCTGATTTTGGCTCTCTCCTTCCAGCAGAAAGAGTACTGGGTATGCACTCCAGTACCACAAAAACCCACAACAACCTATGAGCAGACACCTACACTCTTGCAGCTTCTGGAGACTTACAAGCCAGGAGGAAACTTGCCTTTTCAAGACTGTTGATAACCGCCAGTTGTGCTACTTTCTTGAGGGCTTTAAATTTAAAGGCCGTTTCTGTGAAAACAAGAAAAAAAATATCCACTCGTACAATGTGCAAGATGACAATTATGCTATGAAAACTGCCTGAGAATCACCTAAACAGCCACCCAAGTAGCAAATGCTGCATCATGGCCCATTATTTTTATACTTCCAATCAGGGTTCGGAATTAGCAGAACACCGGGCACATTTTGCACCTAAAGATTTTCCATTTGCGAGCACCTCAAAAGGTCTAGGTGCAATATTTTGCACCTGGCTGACACTCAAGGATTACTGAAATGTATGTGCTTAGAAGCCTTGAAGTATATGTTATGGATAGACAATACGTTAAGGTGTTTGACAATAAAGAGTAGCATGTTTTGAAAACTGAAGTACAGTACAAATATTTTTATTGTACGCACCAAGTTAAACATGTACAGTGGTGCCCCGCAAGACGATCGCCTCGCAAGACGGAAAACCCGCTAGACGAAAGGGTTTTCCATTTTGGAGGCGCTTCGCAAAACGAATTTCCCTATGGGCTTGATTCGCAAGACGAAAATGTCTTGCGAGTTCCTGCGGGCTTTTTTTCCTCCCCCCCCCCTTTTTCTAATCCGCTAAGCCGCTTATCAGCTGATCCGATAAGCCGCTAAAAGCCGCTAAAAGCCGCTAATAGCGCTAATCCGTCAATGGGCTTGCTTCGCAAGACGAAAAAACCACTAGACGAAGAGAATCGCGGAACGGATTCTTTTCGTCTTGCGAGGCACCACTGTATTAACAATTTCTGTTAAAATGTGATATTAACAATGTGTATTGTGTATTAGTTCATGCTTATCAAAATAATAAATAAAGTGTTGCTGACCCCCTCCCCCCCCCCCAAATGGCGATTAAACATTCTGTTTTGGCGCCCACAACCCAGGTTCCAGGAACTATTTGGCTCCTAGCTTTTGTATCCCAGTTTCTAACACTGCTTCGAATCAGTATCTTGAACTACTGAAAGAAATTACAGTACAGTGGTACCTTGGGTTACATACGCTTCAGGTTACATATGCTTCAGGTTACAGACTCCGCTAACCCATAGTACCTCAGGTTATGAACTTTGCTTCAGGATGAGAACAGAAATCGTGCTCCGGTGGTGCGGCGGCAGAGGGAGGCCCCATTATTTAAAGTGGTGCTTCAGGTTAAGAGCAGTTTCAGTTAAGAACGGACCTCTGGAACGAATTAAGTACGTAGCCAGAGGTACCACTGTACTTGACTATTCTTATGGAGACCATTGTGGTGGTGGGGTCAATGCTTGTACATTAAGATCTCCTGGATAGACTCCTTAACATCCCTCCAATATCTGAAATGTATTTGAGTGGGGTTGTGGGGTTTGTGGTGGTGCCTCAGTTATGGAACTGGTATTGTTGCGAGACCCTCTCTCCTCCTCCCACTTGTAATGATGGCCTTCCATCTCTATGTGAAGATCGTGGGTGTTTTGTTTGTTCGTTTGCAAACATGAGGTCCTTGAAATCAGCTAGTTTTTAATTCCCTTAAACATGGGTTTTATCCGTTGTTTTATTCCTCTGTGTGTGAGATTTATTTTATTTTATTGATGTTTTAATTTGCTGCAAGCCACCTTGAGCACTAAAAATGAATAGGTAGGGTGGAAAAAAAGTAATAAACTTTAATAACAAAAGCAGCAGCCAGGAAACTCCTGAACTGCACCTCAGCCGGGAGTAGACTTCTTTTTCATCTCAGTCCAAGAATCTCCCCAACTCCAGCCAGCTGTTAACAGGAGAGTAATACTACTAACATATCTATCAACTTTCAAAAGTAAAAATCAGGGCCAAACTGACTGAAAAAGTAAAAACTGAAATCATGAGGAGCCAGGAGGTGGCAAAAGAGAGAGAGAATGCAGATTTTACTGGAATCATGGCACTTGCCTTTGTGCCATATTCTTGATGCATCCTCAAAACCACTACCTACCCAGCACAGACAAATTTGCAGGTATCATAGTTACCTGCAAATTTTCTCCCTCATGTGCAAGCAGCAGCTATAGGGAGGCTAGCAAAGATTATTTGTAAACCGCTTTTAGGTTTCTGCAAACCACTTAGAGGTTTTCTTACAAATCAAGTGGCATATGAATTCTGTCAAATAAAAATAAAACAAACAAATAATAGAAAGCAATACAAAAATAGCATACAACAAACATCCCCACCCCCAGGTAATAGAAACTAAAAACTGTGTGACCTGAAGGAAGGCAGAAGCCAGGGTGACTAAAGCAAAGGTGATAGTACCAACAGCTGCTGAAACAGGCCTGAGAATATTTCGCACCATTTGTTTGTGTTAATATTTTAATTGTAAATTGCCTTGGTGCTTTGGCACAGCTCATATTTCAACAAACCACAAACAACATCTACACAATGCTTATGCACAGGCAATTATTAGTCAAGCTAGATCAGTGTTTCCCAAACTTGGCCCTCCAGCTGTTTGTGGACTACAACTCCCATCATCCCTAGCTAACAGGACCAGTGGTCAGGGATGATGGGAACTGTAGTCCCAAAACAGCTGGAGGGCCAGGTTTGGCCATCACTGAGCTAGATCAATAGGAGGAACTGTAGCACCCTGTCCTTAAGGATATATACTTAGGAGCAAGACCCACTTACCTTGCAGTATACGCTTTAGTTTAGCACAGTCGACACTGATGTACTGTAAGAGTTCAATGTCATGAACATCAGCATTGTCTTCAGAGCACACAGTCAATTCCTGCAATCTGCAAAAAACAAGCAGCTTCTCAAAATGGATGGACTTTTGACATAATGAAGGGAGAGGGGACAATGTGAAATGATAATGCACTCAGATGTTTAGGACAACCAGAATTGGTCAAATGCACAAAGGTGACACAGCCATGCTTTGGATTTTAAAGATTCAGAACTTGCCAACACTTCCTTTTCATTCAATTTCCACACTGACCATTAATTTTATTTCCTTAGCTGTTTGATAGGATTTATAGTTTACCTGAGAGCAGAGTTCTCAGAGCGGCCCACAAGAAATAAAACCATGTTAAAAGTACGGGGATTCCACAGAACTATTTTGATTTTTCCCCTTTTTGACATTGACATGGTCAGGTTAAGATGGTTATTCACCACGGATATTGCATGATGTGAGGAAGGTGCTGCCTACACACTTAAATCCAGATTCCTGTCGCCTCCCTTGCCCCCTTAAGGTGCACAAATCACGCAAGATATGTCTCCACAGGTAGGGTTTACATCTAACACTAAACATGTGGGAGCACATACCCACTCCCCCTTGGCCATGCAAAAAAATCACCAGTGCATTAAGTGCCTGAAACAGGCTTTCATTTTATGAGGCCAGGGGACAAAAGCAGAATAGGCAAGTCTGTGCTAGCTAATCTCCAAATCATGTTATTAATTTACCAAATTGTGTTACTAATTTTTTAATGCATGAGCCTGAGGGGCCACATGTCCATGTGCATTTGAAGTCCACCTCAATATGCTAGAGGACATAAGCATAGATCTGAGCTGAATGTGAAGTTATTCACAGCTTCACAGCCCATTCTGTCAAAAAAACAAACCAACCCCATGGCGCCTCACTGCCCTCTTTTGCCTTGACCCTAATGAATTCAATTAGCTATGAAGTCTTAAGTGCATCTCACAGATTCTTCTCCCACCCACACCACACACTTGGTGATTCAGCACTTTGGCCCACATGCAACTAATATCTAAATCATGTGTTGAGTGCAAGCTGAGAAACTGCTTTGCTCGGTCTTAAATCTACAGATGTGTGTGCGCAACATGATACGTAACTTCCAGCGCCAACCAGCAAGGGAGCTCTTCATTTCATCTATGTGGAGAAAGACTTAACTCTAGCATGACATGGGAATGTGCCAGGAATTCAAAAGCATGGGTCACAGGACCCACAACGCTAAGCCTGCACCACTGAACACCCCGCCACCCCACCCCCCCGGCAAAATAACCCATGGGGACAAGCAATGAATGGCCAAATGTTTAAATTAATTTCTGAGCAAGAACATCATTTGAAACGATTTCTCTCTTTCATGGTCCCCTCCCAGGTCCATGCAGCCAAGAACAGGAAATATGAGACCAAACAACACTCAGAAGTTAGTTCAAGGAGAGGTTTTTATTTAATTGTTTCTGACTATTCCCCATAAAGGAAATGCAGTGTCTCCCGTTCTGTATGGAACTTCTCTCCATCAAGCCATTTAGCAAAAAAGAGAAAACCCACATCCTCCAGAGCTGGCTGCCAAGAACAACTCCTTGGAACAGAGGTTATGAAAAGGCCCTTAAAATTTAGTTGAGGTACCCTTTAACTGCAGGACTTTCTACCTGTTCACTAGAGACTGATGTTGCTCCTATGCTCTCCACTTCTGGATCCAAAATTCACATAGGGGAACAAAGGAAGCTGCCTTATACCTTAAATGATTTGCCCAATTAGACCAGCATTGTCTCCTCTGAGCGGCAGCAGTTCTTGAGGGTCTTGAGCAGGAAAATTATCTTATGTCAGGGCTTGAACCATGCTACCACAGAGCTCTAATTTGTCCCCCTATGAAACATTACATCACTTGGGAAGACAGGAGAACTAATACCAGTGTACTGGAAGAAGCAAATATCACCAGTGTTGAAGCAATGGTTCTTCAACATCAACTTCGTTGGACTGGTCATGTAGTGCGGATGCCTGATGATCATCTTCCAAAGCAACTACTCTATTCCAAACTTAAAAATGGAAAGCGTAATGCTGGTGGTCAACAAAAGAGGTTTAAAGACAGTCTCAAGGCAAATTTTTAAAAATGTTGTATGAACACCAACAATTGGGAAACACTGGCCCGCAAGCGCTCCAGTTGGAGAACAGCCTTTACCAAAGGTGTTATGGGCTTTGAAGACACTCGTGCTCAAGATGCAAGGGAGAAACGTGCTAAGAGGAAGGCACGGTTGACAAATCCACACCATGATCAACTCCCATCCGGAAACCAAAGTCCCCACTGTGGAAGGACGTGTGGATCCAGAATTGGCCTCCACAGTCACTTACGGACTCATTGTTAAAACTGTGTTTATGGAAGACAATCTTACTCGGCTATGATTGATCGCCAAAGAAAGAAGACGACTAATGAAATATCCATCTTCAGCTTGTTTGGTTTCCAATTCTTTAGGTCTGACTTGATGCAAAGCCTTCTAAATGAATCAAAATTACAGTGGTACCTCTCGTTACAAACTTAATTCGTTCCGTAGGTCCGTTCTTAACCTGAAACTGTTCTTAACTAGAGGCGTGCTTTCGCTAATGGGGCCTCTTGCTGCCGCTGTGCTGCCGGCACACGATTTCCTTTCTCATCCTGGGGCAAAGTTCTAAACTTGAGGTAACTCTTCCAGGTTAGCGGAGTTTGTAACCTGAAGCGTTTGTAACCTGAGGCATTTGTAACTTGAGGTACCACTGTATTAACATACACCTGCGTTCAAAGAGATGACCCAACAGCCCACAAGCAGAAGGAAGGTGTAGAAATAGACTATACTAGGTCAGAAGAGACTAGACACTCAGAAGCTCAATCAACCACACTGATTTTAACCTTCCTTGAGATGTATTGATATTTATACATGATAGAGGCTGACTGGGGTCAGAAAAAATTGACAATATTTTAAATGGGGAGTGGCTGGGGAAACCCAGCCAGATGGGTAGGGTATAAATAATAAAATTATTATTTATTAAATGGGCCTTCTAGGAACGATGGGGAAAGTAGCATCTTTCACTCACTCACCTGGTGGAGATGCGGCTGAAGACGGCGTTGAAATTGTTGCAGCTGAGAGAAAAGAGAACTCCAGAGGCAGAATTGCGAAGCTCTGCTGCGTGTTGATTCCCTTCGCGGTAGGTGTGGATAAAGTGACAGATCTCCGGCAACAACTGCTTGACCAGCATCGTCTCATCGAGCCTCATAGTGTCCTTTGGTTGCTAGGAGGACAGTTTGTAAGTGACTGCCTGCCTGAAGCGTTTTCACAGTTCTCTTCCCCCATTGTTAGTAACCCAGGAAATCTGCTCCACTCCCAAGCTATCACAGTATTTTGTAAACAAGATGTGTGTGTTTGCACTCATGAGACACATCTCGCCAGGCTGTGGGAAAACGCTGCACATGAACCAGCCACATCTGTCACGATAACTTGCAGCAGGGTGTTATAATGACCCTTGAGGAACCCTTAATGTGGCTGGGGAAAAGATCGCTGCTATCCTTTTGTTGTATCCCTGCAGAAGCAGCTCTCTATCCTTTTCCTTGGCCGCCTTTCTCCTCTTGAACCTGCCTGCGCCTCAAAATCTGCATTAGAAACCCTTTTCTGCCTATCAGCAATTAACGGGGGGGGGGGGGGAAGCAACCAGGAAAAGGGTGTTTTCAGTGGTAGCACCCCTATATCTTAGTTGAGATGCCAAGTTAAAGACTTTTAAAGTGATTTTAGCTCCATAGTTTAATGTTTTCTATCGATTTTAACTGTACTTTGTTATTGTTTAGTGGTCTTATTTTTTCCCCTGTCATAAAACTATGCAATTTTAAATAGATGTCCTGCAGCTCCATCTTGCCCATCACACCTTGCTGCGAGCAAGGACCCTTCTTCAGATGGAGGCATAGGCAAGTGGCCTGAACGGTCCTTAACAAGTACCTCTGCAACAGTCATAGCCATTGACCCAGACAGCCTCTGCAGGCCAGCAGAGGCTATTAGAGGGGGGGGCAGGGGGAAGGAGGGCACACAAGACCGATCCACTACCTGAGGCAAAGGGATCACCTTGCCTAATAGGTGAGCCTTGCACACGGTCCAGAGAAGGGGAGTCGTGTGCTCGATCCAATGTTCTGCTGCTCAGAGAAGCACAGGAACATGCTGCGGGTCTCATGACTACATTTATAGATTGTCTGCAAGTATGTTTACACAGGTGTCAAATGACAAACCATGAACTATTCCGTCTGCAATGGCTTGGAAAGCGATCTTTTAAAACCAGTATGGGGAAATCACAAGCAGCTTATAGATGATCTCATTACACTAAGCTTGGAACTGTGTGAAGGAAACCCTCAGGAATAAACAAAGACTCTTAGATTTCACCAGAGCCCAAGTTTGGCTTTACAGCTTTGCAGAAAGAGCTAAACCACTAACTGCATTCCCAAGGTTGCAAAAGAGGAAAAAAGCAGAGAGACTCCGAGAACAAAGTTAAGTGAAAATAGGATCACTGGAAACCTCAGGACTGCATTCCCACTGGAAGTTTAGACAAAGTTAACTAATGTAAACTAGGAAGCACCTGCAAAAGTCATCTTTAGCAGCCAAGGAGTAAGCTCCATTATCTGTGTACAAAACTAAGCCAAATTGAAAGATAACCACAGGAGATCTCAGGTGGACTTATGTTTAAAAAAATTAACTTTTAAAGTGAAAAAGTCTTATCTCTTTGCAGTGGCTGAGCCACAAGTAAACACAAAAGTTCCTTCTTTTTTCTTTTAAGTTTGCTTTTCAAGTCCAACATTATTTTCCTTTCCAGAATTAGTCACATTTTTTAAAAAAAGCACACGAATACAGGAATTAGTTACAAGGAAAGTTGCATCCATTTCCTGATGCATTCAGCAAAAAGGCAAACAAATATCAGCAATCAGCTGCAGGACTTGGCTCTCTACCCTGCAAATTGCTGCCACGAAAATGCTATTAGCCCACTTGTCTACATTTTCTAGACAGTTGTTTGTAGCACTGCAACAGTTTGAAACCGTCCGTTTACAAAAAAATCCCTGATTGCCTGGAAGTCACTTCTATATTATTTTTATTAAATTTATTTGGTATGTAGATCAACACATAAAGAAGTTAAAACACACCATAGTTCAAGTGCATTTGGAGGCAACTTCTCAAGCATAACAGGGGAGTGACTTTCTACAAATCTGACATATTATCATGAAGAACATGACTATTTCAGAAGACAGACATTTCACACATCTTCACAGTTAGATTGTCTATGAAGAATTTGCAAAGGCAACTAATTGTTAAGCAGGCTACTCACCCCAGCAAGACATTTTTCCAGTGTATCCAATATAATCAGCTGAGAAAGATACAAATTCTTTTCAGCAGCTTCTCCAAATATTCTCTGGGGTGGGGGAGGTAGAACACAGGAAACCAATTAAGTTCTCATTACAAAAATGGATTTGCTTCCCATCATCCCACACAGTGGGTGGTATTCAGCTAAGTAGACCCACTGAAATTAACTTAGCCATGGCCACTGAATTCAGTGGGTCTACTCTGAGTAAAACTTAGCTGAATACCACGCAACAGGTTGCATTCAGTGTTAGTCCTACTCAGAGTAGACCCATTTAAATTAATGTGCATGACTAACATTGGCCTATAAATTTCAGGGGGCCTACTCTGAGAATAAATTAGCTGGATATAATCCAATGCTTCCCAGATGAGCATCAAGAGACCAGTAAATTATTTTGTTTCTTGAGAACTTCAGCAAGATCTGGAGCCCTTGAGGTTAATTTATTCAATCGAGACATTTCTATACCACCCATCAACCAAGGTCGCTGGACAGCTGCAAACTTAGAATCAGAAAATACAACCCCAAAATTGACAAATAGTATTTGTATTCAGGCAGCGACCATTTTGTGTGTGTCCAGTTGATGCGTGGCCACTGACACATGGGTAATTTTGGACCTGGAAGAGGGCAGAATGTGGGAGACAGGGTGCACATGCAGGGGCGAGGAACAGAACCCGCACCCAAAATGTTCACTACCTGTACTAGAATATAAAAACCTGCACCAAGTCAGCAAATATAATTGACAAAAAATCAGGAGAGATGTGGTTAGCAAAAAATATTGTAGGCGGGGGGGCAAGACAATCCTCCCTGGGGAGGACACTGCATAATCAGGATGCCAGGACCAGAAAGGCCTTATCCACTGTGCTACCACTCCTCCTCATTGGGTGTGGGGAAGGTGGAGAGCTACATTTGTGGAAGGCACAGAAATCAAACAGGGCTTCACATCTTAAACACAGGTCTTCTCTCTACCTTCCTCATTCCCTTTCCTCTCCTGACCCAGTCATGTTCTCTGTACCTAAACCATCCTAAAGCACATGAAAACCCTATATACAGGTTTTATTCCAAACACAGGATTCAGATTACCTTGGGAACAGAACCTGGACTTTGGGGTGTGCAAACCAGTCAAACCCACAACATTCAGAAGAGAGATAAAACGAGGAGGCATCCGTTCCCTAGTGCAACATCTGGCCCTCCAGATGTTGCTGAACTACATCTCCTATCAGCCCCAGCAAGCATGGTCAATGCCAGAGAGCATCTATAATGATCCCTGCTTTTCAGTTAAAATTAAAGGGCATATCCCTCAGGACTAGAAAGTGGGTGGGTGGCAGGGAAGTTGCATGATGTTAAAACTTTGAGCTAACTCCCAACAGATACAAGACTGAACATGGAAAGATGAATGGCATCCTATAGGCCTCACCATGTTCACTAAACCCCTTAATGTGTGCCACAGCTTGCCCCTTCACATAGACAATAGCAAACAATGGCCGTGCTTGGCTTTTTACCCTGTCCCAAAAGCCACTGCAATCTGCAATTGAATCAGGATGTCTCTAATTAACCACAATTTCCTGTTTTGTCCATACTGGAAACTATGGTCACCAGTTTCAGAATTACCTAAAATAATCAATTTCAGACCATGGTCTAAAAACCTGGTTTGTTCCAATGTAATGGGAATGCATGGCTAGTTAGAGACTTCCTGCTTTAACCACAGCTCATGCAAAGAGTTCCCATGTCTGTGCAGATCTTGGCTTCATAAGCTGCAATTGTCCAAACTGGGCCAATATCATTTGTCCTGGTTACACATAAAATAGGACTTATCTAGTTTGATCTTGTTTTAAAGAAGCTTGTTATTTCGAACGAGGGAGGGGAGCATTTTTAATCAAAAGCACTGCATATAGGAAATCAATATATCAGTGTGTTTACCAAGTACCAACGGAACCACTGGCATCCAATATCCACTGGTAACTGGGCAAGCAAACACACATATTCCCTTCCCAACCTAAGGTTCCTTCATCGCATGCTTTCCCCGCCTACAAGCAGCCTATTAAGGGCAAGAGGATAGCACTTACCATATTGTTAACATTTTTTAATATATTGGTGAGGCCACTGATGACCAAGGAAAACTTGTACTTTGAAATATTGATGAGACATTCCTTGTTATGTTCCGTGCTGACTTTGGTGTGGGTATTCTGTTGACTAGCTTTGATTGGTAGCTGCAGGTGAGGAGGAGAAAGAAAAACAGTAAGCATTCACTTAGAAGAAAACTTCCAGAGCTCCAGTGTGTTACACTGAAGGCTTTTTCCATTAACTTTTCTTGCAAGAGCTCTTTGGGTATGCCAAAAACCAACATGGTGACAGTTTCCAGCTCTTCCCCACCACCCCCATTTAAACAAGCATGGGAAGTGTATGCGAATGTTCATGTTCAGATACAACACTAAAACATGAACGAGCCTAAATTTCTCCTGGGCTTGCATGCTCTCTCTCTTTCCTTTCCTCCTACCACAGTAGCAGGAGGAGATGCTTAGAAGCGTTTACTTTTGCTTTAACTAAAAGATCCAAATTTGCCCTCTTGAGAGGATGAGAGGGAACAAATCAGAGGGGAGGTCAGGCTCATTCACATGTAGTGCTAAATCACAATTTAATGTTGCATCTGAACAAAGCCACTGAATTTTCCCGTCTTAAAATATTTACAAGTATTCAATGAGCAGTTCTCCAGTAAAAAAATTTGACTGTAGCATTTAAAGTACATGGACAGTGCAATCCTATGCATTTCTACTAAGCCATCCTGAGTTCAATGGGACGTACACCAAATTAAGTGTGTATAACAGGTGTGGAGGAGTTTTGGCCCTCCAGATGTTGCTGAGCTCCATCTCCTATCAGCCTCAGCAAGCATGGTCCATGCCCAGGCATGATGAGAGTTGTAGTTCAGCAACATCTCGATGGTCAAAGGTTCCCCACACTGACAGTATAAGATTGCAGTCTAAGGCTGTGTACATTCTATACCTTTAAAGCACATTTGAAGCAGTTTCCCCTCAAAGAATTATGGGCACTGTAGTTTGTTAAGAGTTGCTGGGAATCGTAACTGTGTGAGGGCAAACTACAATGCCCAGAACTCTTGGGGGGGGAACGTTGCTTTAAAAGTTTAGTGTGTATGCATGCAGCCTAAGTGTGCTTTACTGTTCAATTACTTCTAGTTATTAGAAAGAACTTCTGACATATTTATACAGCATGTACAATTAAAGCATGGCCTTCTAAAATAAGTTGTGTTTACCACCAAGAACCTTAATTTTAACCTGCCATAGCAAAAGCTTTGTGAATGGGAGCTTCTGTGAATGGGACAAGCCCCAGCCATGTGAGATTGTCCACAACAGGATAGCACATATGTTCAACTTTCTCAGACCCAAGGTGCACCCTGAACCCCACCCACCCTGAAAAAAACGAACTGCGCTCTTCCTTCCTTCCTTTCATCATCCATGCCTATCTTTCTCTTCCCCTCCACCCTGAGAACAATTTGAAAGAACATGAAACAGTTCTTCTGGGGAAGCTAATCAGATTTGATCCTGACAGTTGCCTGGGTGGGAGACCACCTGGGAACCATAGCTAAGCTGCTCTGAGTTCACCACAGGAACTCGTTTTAGTAATTTATGCTATAAACTCGTTGAATAAAGCAATTCATTTTCTCCCCGTTTCCTGCCTACTTATGACTGGGGGAGGGGGGAGGAGACCAAAGAAAACGAAAATGGTGGCAAGTGCTGATGTGACCCACCTTGCTAGGTTCCAAAGACCACAGCCAATACAAACAGGTCTGAGTCCAAGACGGAGCTGGAAAGAAACAGCTGGGAGCCTTAAAATGCACTCCCCGTTATTTCTTAGCAAATGGGGCTTGCCTTCACCACCAGTTTGGAACTGGCTTGTTTCCAACCAGCAAGCATAGTTCGCATTAACCACAGTTTGTTGGATCAGGTAACATTATAAACAAAAATGGAAGCGAAAGCCTCTGAGCTCCTCCTCATGGTTGCGCCAGAGGAGATGTGGGGGTGGAGGAGCGCATGAGCCCAAGGCTTGCTGTGGATCACTTCTGTCATGCTATACCATGGTCCAAATGCAGCTGCTGCGGCCTGAGATATCCCATACAGGAACTGGCTATTGTCAGATGTACTTCATCATTGAACTTAGAATCAAAGAGTAACTTTGGGTTGCATTTCACTACCTGTCTTTTGTAACCTACTGCAGAGGTATTGGGCAAAATGTGTTTCCACCAACGTTTAGCTTCTCTCTGAATTGTATCAGTTAAAACTCAAAAGTTCGGAAGTCCCAGCAGCAGCACAGATAAGACTTGAAATGACTCCACAAATCCAAGATATTAATCCTGCTCCGTGAACACTAGACACTTTGTTTTAAGCTGCATCCATAAATTCTTCAAAAGGTCACAGACCAATCATTTCCCTCATGCGTCATTTACCAGTCAGTTGGTCTCAATTGTTGAACAAAACCTTGCAGAAAACCCCACTTTGAGGAAGTTTTACTTTTGATCAAAGCCAACAGCTTTTTGATGGAAGCAGCACACAACAGACACAAAGTGCACTTGGGGGGGGGAGTATTTCACACAAAGTGGGGATGGTTAATCGGCAAAAACGTACTGAAATTGTTTTAGTTTGCTGTCTGTTAAAACCTCTGAACACTGGAGACCTCCAGCTGAATCACTGTGAGGAACCACTTCCTTTATCAGCATCTACTATTATCACCAGCTGCAAACTTAGTAGTGCACTGGATAAGTTTCAGCCACTCTTAATGTACTCCTCTGCTAGAATTTAACTCCCACAGCTGCTATTCCCTGACACATGAGCATACATGTGGGACTGAAATATATGGAGTTGCAGCCTAATTTCTGTCTACTAGTCCACTTTCTCTATGAAGCCAGACAGACAGATCAGAATAAAAATGCTTCTCACCAGATTGCTAAATCTCGGTCAGAGTAGATCCCAAGGTTTGAGACCCATGAAAATTAGTTCACCTGTATACATTACGTAACTTTATGCCGTGTTTATTCTGACTTTTCTTGAGGAAACTTGTCACCAAGAAATGCTTATCTACTTACTTTTTTAAACGAAGGGGGACATTTCTACAACTCTTCCTAGAAAGGGGGGAGTGTACACCCAAAATGTTAAAGAACTTCCAAAGAACCTGAAATTTATCTAGCCCCACAACACAATGGTTACTAAAATAGTCCCAAAGAATGCTTCTGTATATCTCTTTAAAATGGAAGGGAGCAAAGAAGCGTAACCCACCCCCCAATACTCAGGCCACAGGCCAGCTTAAAGCTAAAATTTGGTGAGCGCTTAGTCCCAGTTACACTGATTAGACAATTCTGAATATTGGATATTTGCATACCTAACTGGGAAAACACAAGAGCATAAACTAAAGTTTACCTCGCAAGAAGAGCAAGTGTGTAAGCCACATATGAGATGGAATGCCAGAATCTGAAAATTCCATTACCTCTTCACCAGATTCAGATTTTTTTTTTTTTTTTTTTTGGAAAGCAGAGAGGTAGATCCCAGGAAACATAATCTAAACTTGCATAATGCACACTTCATTTTAGAGTATATATGACAATGGTTTGTTTATGTGTGTGTTTTTAAAAAGCTGCAACTCAAAACTACTTCCCAGATGAGCAACCACTAAGCAGCTATGAAGGCACAATCAAAGACTGTTGTCAATTTCTGCCTGTTTATCAGTACTGTACCTCCCTCTCCTATATGATCACGTTTGTCAGGAACACAACAGGGCCTTTACAGCAGTGACCCCTCACCTTTTCAACTCCCTCTCCCTGGAGATATGTTTATGAGGGGCTCCCTCCTCTGAAGATTTCTTTTTTAACCCACCTTTGGTTAGGGTTCCAGTGCAATTTAAAACTTGCTTTTATGTTTTTTAATATAATTTCTATTTTGTCCTTCATCCGAGGATCACAGGGCACCTTATAATATAAATACACACCTAACAAAAACAATGCATTTCACAATAATCTGGTGGTGCAGTCTAGCTAGAAACATGACATATGCCAATGAAAAAGGAAAAAAGCCTCCTAATTTTATAGCCCACAGCAATAGCTCAGAAAGTCCCATTTAAAAAGCAACTGAATTTACTTCCAAGAAAGCAATGTAGGATGAAGTGCAAGATCCTACTAGGACAGTAATTTCCAGCAACTTCTCTTTGCAAGGGAAATCACATCTTTTGTAGATCACTTTGAGAGCTTTGGCTGAAGAGTAGCTAGTTAATGCCTTAAATAAATAAAATACTTTGGGGGGGAATTTACTAGCATGAGAAATTAGCTCATCATTAGAAAGTGTCATTCTTCCAAAGTAGGAAATAACTCCCTCAATATCTCTTTTTTTAAAGATAGCATAGCAGCTAGAGGAAAGTGTTTGAACATTTTAAGTCCATAACTCCTATTGTGTTAGCCAGCTAAATTCTACAAGGAAAATGACAAATCTTATGGTGTTTCACACAAGCAGTATGCCCCATTTTCCATACATTACTGCCCCCTTTCACATGGAACAAGGATGAAGTCTGCCATATTAATACCCATCTAGCTGAATGGAAGCAAGTGAAAAGTCATGCATGATGGGGCAAAATTATGGGGCCAGAACTGGCACTGACTGATTGTTGTATCCTTAGGGCTGTAGGGGGCAGCTTAAGGAAAATGCTGATATTGTGTGCAGAAACTGTGAAAAATGTGAACTTTGTGTTAGAGATTCATTAGGAAAGGAAGTTAAAATAAAACTGCCAATATTGTAATGCCACAATGCAAATCTATGGTGTGATGTGTATAGCTCTGGTTGTTTTCCACTGCTCAAAAAGAACACAGCAGAGCTGGAGAAGGTTCACTAAATTATAGAACAGCTCTCCTATGAGGAAAGACAACAACGTTTGGGCCTTTGACTTAGTAAAAAAGGGAGTAAGTAACAACAACATGATAGAGGTGCATAAAATTATGTACTGTGGGGACAAAGTGGACATAAAGGTTTTCTTTCTCTCTCAAAATACTAGATGCTGAATAATGGAAAATTCAAGACAGATCAAGGGAAAGATGTCTTCAGGCAGTGGACAGTTAACCTATGGAATTCAATGCCACAAGATGAAGTGATGGCCTCCAACTAAAACTGCTTCAAAAGATTAGACAGATTCATGGAAGATAAGACTATCAATGGCTATTAGTCACAATGTGCTGCCTAGGATTAGAAGCAGTATGCCTCTGAATACCAGTTGCTGAGAATTTTGAGTAGGGGGAGACCTACCGTGCTCATGATTGCTTAGGGATTTCTAAGGGGCACCTGTTTGGCCAACAGGATAGTCGACTAGATGGGTCTTTGGCCTGATCCAGTTAGTGTATCCCCTTATTTCCCTTCTACCAAGTTCAACTCACAAGCAGCAAGTCCCAATTTGTTCCAAAACTTCAACTGATGTGAGTGGTACACCCACTCACAGTAGTATCCCCTATTCCCATGCTGCATAACTGGGCCTTCACTGGGCCCAGAAGACCTCTTCAATGATCAACAGTATGTCCACCTGGTCTTTCAATCCTGCTGCAAACCTTCTGTGCCCCATTTTCCATACATAAGCACCCCCTTTCACATGGAACAAGAATGAAGTCTGACTACATCTATTACTGCATCCTTCATTCCACAGGGCTCCCAGTTCCCACATCCAGCAAGTGAAGAGTTCCAATGAGCCAAGCTGCTTCCCCTCCTTTTTCCCTCAAAGACCTCAACTTTTACAAATCCCAGAATCATACCTTCCCAAAACCCAAAGCTTGAGCCCAATTTCTTCTACATTTTTTCTCTTGAAAGAACCCTAGAAGGGGCAGTTCCTCAACTATCCACTGACAAGCTATCCCACACTGCAATATCACAACAGGTTCCCCACATCTGCAGCTATGTGGGGCACACAGTTTTCCAGCGCTATATTTTTTCAGTGGAAAATGTTCCATTTTGTAAGTTCATTAGGAACATCAAATTGATGCCAACTGCAAATGCAATACTGTACTAGGCAAACTTAGCATTATCAATGCATTTAGCTTTCTTTACTATATACAGGTAAAATAAAAATGTTCAACTGGCTAACCCTTTGACACTGAAAGTTTCCTACTGCAAATTATCCTATGCAAATCACCATTTTTTTGGAAAAATATCTGGATAAACCACATCTTTCTTCCTTTAAGAGGAAAATGCTGGACCGCATCCAGCTACTTCTTTATTCCATTCAAGGAAGACCCGTTTTCCAGTTCTCTCTTGACTTAAACACACACATCCAGCCCTCACAGAGTAGAAGTCAATTGGTACAGTTGCCAGCATCCAGCTCAATTGATTAGAGTGTGGTGCTATAATGTTGCAGATTTGATGTCCTTAAGGGACAGCTGCATCTTCCTGCATGGCGGGGGAAGGACTAGATGATCCTCAGCGTCCCTTCCAACTCTATCCCGTGCCATTTCCAAAGAAAAGGAATCCAGCACATCCTTAGAAAGGGCCAGTAAACTGCATCCCACAAGACTGACGAAAAGCACTCTGGTACCTTACAAACTGGCAGGTTTATTGTGACAGAAGCTTTCAAGGACCACAGCCCACTTTTGTCACATGCACAGCCACCTCTAGACCATGAAAGCTTCTGCCACAACAAATGTTTTAAGTATTTGAGGTGTCATAAGTTTATTTTATTGCAAACCTAGAGATAAAATGCAAAGGCAGAACAACAGCTTTTTCTCATCTCCCCTCAAAAGTCACACAGCCCGTTGGTACCACTGATAAAGTGACACCCAACTAGATCAGCTACTGCTCTTCAACTCACCTCCAGGATGCCCTACTACAGCTGTAACTCAAAAGAACAACAACACACAACTCCAGTGCTTCTTTGGCGGGGCAGAGGGGAAAGTGGGCTCACCCCACTAGAAATGAGCTTTAGCACATCCTCCGCACAACTCAAAGCAGGGTGTGGGTAGGGTTCCTAAATGGCCAACACCAACTCTCATCCCTCAAAGACCCCAAGACCACTGTAAGCAACAACCATATATACAATTCCAGTGCAAACTTCATGGGGGGGGGAGTGGAAAGATGGATCCATGCCCACCACAAATGTGCATGTTCCACACTCTTTATGTTCTTGTATAGAGAGAGAGGGGACTCTCCCCCCCCCCACCCTTTAATCAGTTTGGGTGTGGATTGCCTGGGAGATCTGCAAGGATGCTCTGCATCCATAAACAGACACACACCGACTAAAAGGAACTAGCACATCCCTAAAGAGTCCCCATCTCTGCTCCCTGAAGAAGACCAGAGAGAGTGAGGAAAACGCACACACGCTTTTCCCTTGCATGGCACCCCAATTCCTCAATCTTTTCCCCAGGAAGCTTTGCCTTCCCACCCAGCCACCCTCCCCCCCCCAAAAAAAAATCACGGCATCCTTTGAAAGGAGCAGAGGGAGTTACCTCGCAAAGGCATCCTCCCTAAGAGGTTGTGGGCTCTCCTTCCTTAGAGGTTTCTAAGCATCTGTCAAGGGATGCTTCAGTCGAGATTCCTGCATAGCAGCGGGTTGGACTAGAGGACCATGGGGGGGGGACCCCTTCCAACTGTATAATTCTAGGATCCGACGACGACACTTTCTGAGGGGAAAACGGGCCCCCTCAGAAAAGACACACACACACATATATATAAATTTGTATGCATTCGTCCCTGCTTGGAAAGCCCCCCCCCGAAAGGGCCTTCCAGCCCTTCCCCCAAAGGGCCCCCCACCCTATGCCGCCTCTTTCCCCCCCCCCCCCACATATCCTGCAGCCCACAGGGCCGTTACCTGCTCGTCGAAGCGGCTGACCACGGCCTGCACCCACTCCACCGGCTTGTGGGCCGCCATGTCCCGCCGCCCAGCCAGGCGGGGGAGGAGGAGGAGGAGGGTCTCGACGCCCCCGCCCCTTCTTCCCCCTCGGCTCGATCCGGCCGCCGCCGCCGCCGCGCTCTCAGCTCCCCTCCTCCTCCTCAGCCATCACAGCCTACGAGCCACCATGACACCACACCGGAAGCGGGGACCAGAGTCCGCCCCCAACGCCAGCCCCGGACGCCGGGAGAGAGAGGGAAGCGGGGGGGAGCGACAAGTGGGGCGGGGGTGGGGAGGGGGGGAGAGCGAGCGAGAGAGGAGGGAACCAAGGCAAAGCGCATGCGCGACGGGCGGAGGGAGCTCGGGCCGCGACGCCTGCGCACACGCGGTGGGTGGGTTGAGGGGGGAAAGAGCTCGGAAGCCAAAGGGCAGCGGCGCCCGCATGGGGAGAGGGTGGGAGAAAGCCGAGGCGGCGCAGGCGCGGCGGGAGGGGATAAGGGCGCATGCGCGCGGGAGGCGGGGAGGGGCGCGGGAAAGGCGAAGGGGTAGGGCGCAGGCGCGGCGCGGAAATGTGCGGCAGGGTTGGAGAAAACAGTGTGAAAGCCGACCAGCGGGCGAAGGGAAGCACTACTGCGCAGGCGCGGCGAAGAGGACAGGGTGGATTGGAAGAATAGCAGAGTTGGAAGGGGCTCCAAGGGTCATCTAGTCCAAGCCCCTGCAATGCAGGAATCTCAACATGCCATTTAGCTCTCTAGCTATTACTTTTGACGAGTCAGATGGACGTCATACAATGATGATGATGATGATGATGATGATAAACTTCCTAGTTTCTTGAGCTAGATTATTAGGACAAATGGGACTCTTCCCACCAATGTTGAGTCTGTTTACGGTTCTTACATTCCTTCGTGACTCTGAGACTTCTGCTACCAATTTTGTAATTATTATTTTTTTGCCAGTTTGTCCACTAGAGGTCACTCGCTTGACGCGAAAACATTTGGTGCGTTAAGGGGTGGAGCAGAGACAAGAGAAAACCAGAGCGTACTTTGCTTTTATTTATTCAGCAATTCTCTGTTCCCATATTTCTTCACTGTCATTGAGACTTTAAGCTGGAAAGTTCCCCCCACCGAGCTACAATTTGCAGAGCGGCTTACAACATGCAAAAATACATAACTGCAACACAACGAAAGAAGACTGAAACAGTAAATTAACCATTAAAAAATACAAAACCAAACAGAACAATTTCCACATAAATTGCAACAAAATAAAAGATACAAAAAACCAACAGCAGCAGCTCTCCCCTTTCTATATGCCTTTCCTTCTAGTTTGTCTTTTTTCCTGTTTTGTGAACATTAATAAATATAGCTTTTTTAAAAAAAAAAAGTTGGATGGAACGGATGTTGAGGAGAGCAGGTTCATGGCACAGAAGCTGTTCTTCGCATGCAACTCCTTGCCTTTCTGTACACAGCTCTCTGTTCAATAAAGCTTTCGTTGCAGGCCTAGCCTTTGCTCCTTCTGTCTTCATCATGACAATAGTGCTAGGATGCTCTGTGATACCATTGCATATCATTAAGGTGTGTCCCCACCCTGGATCCAATTCCCTTTGCAGGATCACATTGCTGGAGACACTGCTGTCTGACCACATTTTTTGTTCAGCGTTGAGCCCGATGAGGAGTTCTAGCTCACAACTTATCTTGGCTGACCCTAATGCAGGTCTTTTTACTGCTTATTCCAGCACTGATGTTAACAAAGACTCACTGCACAATCTGTTATCCCACACACCCCAATAAAGAGGAAAAATACCAGGATTAGAGAGAGGCGACTGTTGTGTGTCTGTTGTGTAAAACCCTGCAGATCAGAAGTAGTCACATGGGCCTAGCTAAAACTAATGACAGAGAGAGATGAACGCTTGTTGCCTCAAGCCCTTTTCACTGAAAAAACAACCAGGTCTGATGCTCTGTGAGTCTTGTGACCTTGTCATTGTATCATGAACTCTGGATATAGCCACCTCCTTATATGATGTCATGGCATCAGGGTAATGAGGGAGCTCCATTATTCTGATCTGTAACCTGAACATAGCAAAGACCAAACAACTGGGTGAACTTTCTGTTTTTACGCTACAGGAAGGAAATGAAACAGGCGAAAACTATGTCAAGCTGCAGGGCATCAGGCCAAAAGTCCTGTTTGTAAAGCGTGAGTCAAAGCCTGCGAGACTAGCAGAATATCCACGCCTGCCAACATATAAATCTCACATATTCCTCTGCTTTAAAAATAATAATAATAATAATAATTGCTGCACATGCATGTGCCCCTGATGTATGTTTTGCTCTAGAAGTCTTAGTTTGGTCAGAATTGAGTATACATTTGCAGAGTTAACGGTAAATACATTACAGTGGTACCTCAGGTTAAGTACTTAATTCATTCTGGAGGTCTGTTCTTAACATGAAACTGTTCTTAACCTGAAGCATCACTTTAGCTAATAGGGCCTCCTGCTGCCGCCGCGCTGCCGGAGCACAATTTCTGTTCTCATCCTGAAGCAAAGTTCTTAACCTGAGGTAATATTTCTGGGTTCGTGGAATCTGTAACCTGAAGCGTATGTAACCTGAAGCGTATGTAACCCGAGGTACCACTGTACTTCTGGTAAATGAGCCACCATAACTGCTAGAAGGCTGTGAAAATTTGTGTCCCAGGCTTTTCAGACTCATCTAACTAATGTACTATCTGAAACCAAAGGGGCACATTGGTTTCCAGATGTGAAATATATTAGCATTATTTTCAGCTCTCCTACCCTGCGACATAGGCCTGAAGTTCCCCACCTTTGGCTTATGTTCTGTACAGGCTTCTCCTGTTGCCCCAGTTCTGTCCTTGCAACAGCCCTGTGAGGTAGGTTAGACTGAGTGATGGTGGCACACCCTAGGTCACCCAGTGAGCTTTAAGACTGAAGGAGAACTTGAAACCTGCTCTTGCTAGTCGCAACACAGTTGGCTAATCCTCATAGATCCATTGCATTAGTTTCTTCACTTTCTTTACATGGGAACACAGAGCGTTGGCAAGAGATTGGTCAAAACCTGAGTTCAAGTCTAAAACAACACCAGATGTTCCTAACAGCTGCCTTGACAAATCCGCTTTGGCCTTGTTTGAGCCTCATTTTTCCAGTTTATATGTACTGCAGAAGGTGCTCTTGGAACACTGAGCAGACCTGAGAGTCTTCTTCCAACCACACCTGTCTGCATAAGTTTGTGCTGAATGTACTTTAGGATCCAGAGGCATTCCAGTGGAAGGAGTGGTTGATTCTCTGCCAGGATGTGCTTCTGCCTCCAGGCAGGTCTGCTTTGTACTGAGAGGAGAGAGCAGGCATGACAACTGTCATGGGATCCTCCTTTGCAATGCATTAAGCACAGGGAGTGGCAGAAAAGAAAATGGGCTGCTTTTCCTGAAATTCGTGAATCTAGGTTACCATGTGACAGGCCCCGTGGAAAGGGTGTACAAAGTTTGCTTTATGGCATCACATGCTTTAAGAGACCTAATTCCTCAAATTATTAGACTTTAAGTTTTTCTCTCCCTTGCTGTAATTGACCTCTCACTAAGCTGCAACGCCCAGCACCCTTTACAAACTATAATTCCCAGGACTCTTTGGAAGTGGGGATGTGCTTTAGATATAGCCTTAAAGTGCTATTGTGCCACATCAGTGGTCATGAAGAATCCTGGGAACTGTGGTTTAAGGTGCTGACCTCACAGAGCTACAGTTCCCAACACCCTTAACAAACTACAGTTCCCAGGGTTTTGCATCACTATTGAAGTAGTGTAACAGCACTTTAAAGACTTTCAGACTTACTGATTTTCCTGAGTCTAGACAACTTGTTTCAGGGAGATGCCCTCCCTCTTCCCTCTGTTTCACCTGTCTTCTTGCTGCCAACCCGTCAGTAGGCTACAGTATATATATTTTTAAGAAGGCTTTTGACACCCTTTATTAAGGTCGCCATTATTAAGGTTGCAACCCTATGCAAATGTACAGGGAAGTAAACCTGAATGAACGCAAGGGGACTTGCTTCTAAGTACAAAGAAATGCACTTAGGAATCCTAAGTGGAATGCTTGATATCCTTTCATTATAAATTATTTGCCTTTTAATAGATTTGGATGCATCAGTTTACCAGTACAGGTCACATCTACAACACAATTTAAAGTACATTTAATGCACATGGTTCCCCCCCCCCCCCACAAAAATCATGGGAACCATAATTTACCTCTCACAGCGCTACAATTCCCAGCACCCTTAACAAACTAGAGTTCCCATTATTATTTGAGGGAAGCCTTGTGCTTTAAGCGCATGTTGTGGACGTGACTGCAGTACTGTCATATGGCACTGTGTCTTAACTCCGTGCAAGGCAAAAGAATGTACTCTGATGTAATTCTGCAAAGTACCAAGACAATTGTGACACTTTAAGATGAATGAGGCAAAACAAATAGTAGAGGGTGTGCCAACTCAGATCTGGGGAGTGCCAGACACGACTTTCCCTTGCACATCTTCTGCTGCAGCCCTTGAGATTCTCTTTAACCTCAAATACAGGCAGGGCAATGGAGCACATACAGTAATTAAGGGTTGCTACTTAAATTGGAAGCATTGATCTTTGTGCCAAGATGCAGGTAATGAAATTAATAGCTCTGCGATTATATAACATGGCCTTTCCCTGAAAGCAAATGTCGTAAGTTTTATGCAAACCATATTGCGTTGGCTCTTACTGCTGCGGAAACAACTCAACCTCTTGGTTCTGTTTCTGCCCAAATATTTATTGCATAAATTGGATCAGTACATAGGCAAAGCACTGGTTACAAGGTATTGCAGGCAGAAAAAAGGCCTAGGTGCATCACTGAGCACTAGCTAAGATATTAATCCAACAAGTAGCACACCCCCTGCATCTTCCTTTCAAAGACCGGGGACGGGGTGGGGCACAGCTCTTAACATGGCAAGCAGCTGGATCCTCAGAAACTGGCAAGTAACCACATAGCCATCAACTGTCCCGATTTGGGCAGGACATCCCGGAATGATAGAAACCATTCTGTTGTATAAGACGACCCCGAATTTTAAACTTAAAAAAATTGGGGGAAAATATTGTCTTATACACAGAAAAATACGGTAAATAACTTGTTATGTTTGGTTCTGTGTGTATTGTAGATATAAAATCTCTTATTGCTTTATTATTATTAAAATGTTGAAGAAATATAGAGAGAAAAATAAACTGCCAAATAAAGGTTATCATCTTGTTTTGCAACCACAGCAGAACAGCGCTATCAAGCTGCAAAGCAGAGCTCCTTTGAAGTCCTCTTTGGAACAATGCGTCCTCAAACTCAGATCTTGTCCATGCTCTGAAGCTGAAAGACAAATATTAAGCGTCCGGGTCTTTTTCTTAGGGAAAGGGTAGCCAACAGGAGGAGATGCCTGAACAAAACAAGGCAGATATAGGATAAAGGCAGAGTTGTTCATAGGCAAACAACTGTGGAAAATGCATTTGGCTCTCAAGAGCAGTTGCGCTGACAGAAGAAAGCAGGCCAAATGGCATCTCAACAGCCAGACTTCCCTTCGCAAGGGGTGGGGATGAAACTGGAGAAGAAGGGCCTCTCTCAAACCCTTGGAATGGTTGGCCTCTGCACACAATATCTGTGTTATGTCCCATAGTTGAGTCAGAGGATTGGAATCTTTGTCTGCCCAGCAGCTTATTCGAGTTAACCACATCCAATCAACATATTACTCTGCTTCTAAAGGGCCTAGTGATGGCTCGCCTACCCACAGCAGCGACCAGAGGAGAAAGGACTGCTGGGAGGAGCATAGATAGAAGAAACGCCTTGGTGCATCTTCTAGCTGCGAAAGTGGATTCCTCCATCTGCCCCAGCTGCAACAAAACATGTCTCTCCCATATAGGTCTCTGCAGCCACTGTAACTCTGCACAGTCTTCCATAGTCTCCCAAGACGGACGGATGCCAACAACAGTCTTGTCGCTTCTACCACATGACGTGCCCAGACATTGTTTTCGCCACATGAGACTCTTCCCCAGCTCCACCACCAAGCTTCCTACGTGCCTATGAAATGGCCCTGAGGGTCACCATTCAGGGATAGGTGGTGCCACCATTGCACATGGAAGGAACCAATGAATAATAATAATTTAATAATAATAATTTATTATTTATACCCCTCCCATCTGGCTGAGTTTCCCCAGCCACTCTGGGGCGGCTCCCAGTCGAGTGTTAAAAACAATACAGCATTAAATATTAAAAACTTCCCTAAACAGGGCTGCCTTCAGATGTCTTTTAAAGATAAGATAGCTGCTTATTTCCTTCACATCTGAAGGCAGGGCGTTCCACTACCGAAAAGGCCCTCTGTCTGGTTCCCTGTAACCTCCCTTCTCGCAATGAGGGAACTGCCAGAAGGCCCTCGGCACTGGATCTCAGTGTCCAGGCTGAACAATGGGGGTGGAGACGCTCCTTCAGAATGAATGGCAATGAGGTCACACCCCCATGGAGCGCTACATGGTTCCATAGCCTGGCTCCTGCATGGGCCAACCAGACTGTTTGCTCCGCCACAGCGATTGAACCTGGGACCTGATCTCATGCAAATCATCATCTGCTCGCCCCTGGAGCTATGGCCCTTTCCCTTCCACAACCTCCTGGCTGCAACCTGGCAACTTTATCTCAGCTGGGAAGCTATAATCCTTTAACGTAGGTAGGTGACAAGCTCCCACATAAGCAGCCAAAACCCTTTTTCCAGGAGCTCAAGTGTTTCAAATAGCTGCTTCTGAGGTTGTTTTGACGAGGTGTTTTAATCATTAACCACTTTAAAAGCTGCTTTCCTAGAGAGAGGCCAAATATGGTTATTGTTTTATAGGGTAAAATGGTGAGATGCCTTACATTACATTAAAGCGAGAGAGAGAAAGGGAGAGACCCTGGACGTCATTGCACCTAGGCTGTCAGCTTTGCAGTTTCAAGCACGGCGACCAGATGCAAAACACACAACAGCTGTCCTATAATCATATGCGTCACCCTCATTATCTAGGGTTGGCATATTTTGAAGAGCAAAAAAGAGGACACATTTGCCGACTTATACTTTTAACTATGGATCTCTATGCGACTCTCATCATGGCATATGGACATATGGCATGCCAAAGTTGGCTTCCAAGCCTTTTACAAATACAGTGGTACCTTGGTTCTTGAATTTAATCCATTCTGGGAGTCCGTTTGACTCCCAAAATGATTCAGAAACGAAGACAAGGCTTCTGATTAGTGCAGGAGCTTCCTGCACTCGATCGGAAGCCACATCAGATGTTTGGCTTTCAAAAAATGTTTGCAAACCAGAACACTCACTTCCAGGTTTTCGGCATTCGGGAGCCAATTTGTTTGGGAGCCAAGCTGTTCAGCTACCAAGGTACCACTGTATACAACCAACTACAGAAACATAAATGCTCCTAGATTTTAAAAAAATACAGTAAAACAATCCCATCAACACACTAAAATAAACACCTGCAATTAAAATGTGCAATAAAGCAAGCCAGGCGTAGGAAAGCTTTAACTCTCTGGCTGTTGCTGAGCAACAACTCTCGACCACCTTGGCTTGCAGTTTCCCATTGATGCATCTGGCTGGCTGCTGCAAGAACAGGATGCTGGACCAGATGGGCCACTAGCTTGATCCACTAGGTTTGACATATGTTCCTTAGGTATGGCCAATTGCAGGGATAGTGGGAACAGCCGTTCATCAACATCTGGAGGACCAAAGGTTCCCTGCACCTCATGCAGATGAGGTAATTTCAGTAGGTGTTACCTTGCATAACAAGTTACAGATGGGTAGCCGTGTTGGTCTGCCATAGTCAAAACAAAATAAAAAAATTCCTTCCAGTAGCACCTGTATCTGAAGAAGTGTGCATCTGTATATCTGAAGAAGTGTGCATGCACACGAAAGCTCATACCTAGAACTAACTTAGTTGGTCTTTAAGGTGCTACTGGAAGGAATTTTTTTATTTTGTCTTGCATAACAAGCTAGACTTGCTGAAATCCCGTCTTTTACACCAGTGTTAATGGTTGGTGCGGAAGGGAGCCCTGTTTCCTTACGCATCTGGTGACTCTTAATTTGAAGGCTATTACTCAGAAGTTCATGCTGTCAGGGCTGTTGTTCAATAAAGCTATGAGCTCAGGAGGTCGTTGGTCTATCTAGTTCAGTTTTGGGTCACCGTGGATAGTACCATAAAATAGAATAAAAAGAAAATACCAGGAATGGTCTATACTAGAAAGTTCAAGTAACTTAAGGGCTGTCACATGGAAGATGGAGCAAGCCAGTTTTCTCCTGCTGTGGAGGGTAGGACTCGAACCAATGGCCTCAAATTACAAGGAAATTCCAACTAAGTATCAGGAACAGCTTTGACAGTTGTGGACTCTCCTTCCTTGGAGGTTTTTAAGCTCAGGTTGGGTGGCCATCTGTCATGGATGCTTTGGTTGAGATTCCTGCATTAACCTCATTTGTACTTGATGACCCTTGGGGTCCCTTCTAACTATGATTCTACGAACCTTCCTACAATTGAGGTTTTGATAATGTGCCATTTCATTTCATTGATTAATTACGTGGTTAACAAGCAGGTGGTTAATCAGCAACGATCATTTGACCAGTTGAAAGCAATCATAAGGCTGTGCTGATAAGATCTGCTTACAGCTCCGATGCACCGTTTTATCAGTCAACACAGGAAGAGTGGGGAAACTAACAGCAGTAATCAGAAAAGGGGAAGCTCAATATTTGCTTTCTTGTTTGCACAAAGCAGTTGGAATAACATGGCTCACAATATTTTTGAGGTTCAGTGTTTTTGTATTTTTGTTTTTCAGCCCATGTCAGAGATCAACTCCCCTCCTTCCCTGATGTAAAATATGCCATAAGAACAAGAGCAACAACAAAACCCACAGGGTTAATTGGAAGAAAGGGAGGGTTTCGCAACCTGTCATCGTTTATTGGTGTTAATAAATTACCGGTACTTGTTGAGATGATAGATTTGGGGCAAAGGGGGGAAATCGATTAAATGACTTTCCATTCTGTTCATAACAGGAGCGGCTAGAGCGGCCTGTAGCCCTCCCACATTTTTACAGTCTTGCCAAGTTGTGTAGCTGTTGCAAAACCTTGTAGTAGAGCAGGCCTTGCTGTTTCCCAGGCTTCAGCAATGTCACCGAACACCTCTCAATAGTTTGTACCATTGCTAGCCCGACTCACTGAAATCAGTAAACCCACTGAAATCAATAAATGAGACTAAGTTTGGTCCTTTAATTTAAAATGGGTCTACTCTGAGTAGGACTTGATTGGATTTTACCTCACGTCACTGCACTCAACAAACACTGAGCTCATCTTGGCGCCCAGGAAAGGTGCCTAGCTTATAAGTCTGGGGAAAAAATGAGAAACCAAGAGAACAAACATCGAGAGACCCATCCCTAATTCCATCTGGTCTATTTTGCAAAATAGAGCTGGCACAAATGTTGGTGTGATTTTTGTTCTTGTTTTCATTCTAGCCACTGTTGTGACGTGGGGTTTGTGATTTCAGCTCTCTTGACATAATATGCTGGAGACAGTTCTCTAGTAACAGTTCTTTATTAACGCAACAAGACTGAAACTTGAGGAGGGGAGAGCTACATTTATAGGGACAGGGAACTAGCTAGAAAGGATACATTTTGGAGGGAACAATATCAGGCAATCACAGTCCTGCCTTTTGGAGGCAACCAATAAGACAGAGGATCCAAATACAGCAGCTTAAATGAACCAATAGTAGCTGTACCCTCTGGAACCAAAAGGCAGTTACTTTACCCTAATGCAAATACAGACAATAATAATACAGATATAAAATCCTTTGACTCAATACACAACAGCCACGCTACCCATCCTTCAAAAAAAACCAAACCTCACAGAGATTCAGTCCCCCCAAATTCCCCTCACAGAACCTACAGTTCCCAGATTTCACTGAGAAGAGGGATTGAAGGACAAACTACTCCGATAAGTGTTGCTTGTAGGGGCATCCTAACAACTCTCAGCACCCGGAATAAACTACAGGTTGCTCTGGAGGAAGCCATGACTGTTTAAAATTGTACAATACTGCTTTAAATGTACAGTGTCGATGTGTCCAGAGAAGGGAAGCCCACCAAGCCTGGAGTCATGTGGGTGAGGAAAGTTCGCGTATTGGCTTGAAATCACCACTCCTACCTTTGACTGCAGTTACTTTTGGTGTTACAGGGATAACGCTAAATGTCACTCAATCATTGAGCTGGTCCTCTTATCATAAAGAGGGGCTGCCATCACCCTCATGCCTCTTCCGCACCTGCAACACTCCTTTGCCCTCTTGTCAAACCTTCTCAGCATCTCCCATCAAAGCAAACAAAAACTCATTAACCATTAACAGCTTTAATCATAAACCCAACATGCTCGTTTTTTTAAACACGCACAACACCTTCCTTCCAAGTGCTTCTCTGCCACCCTCCTTGGAGTAACCCTTGCCCCCTGTTTCCTCACTCACCTGCTTTTATCACTGCTCTGTTGCTCTTCAGATTTTCAATGCCAAAGTCTGACTTTGTTAACTCATGCATTATTTGAGTTATGCAACTGCACAAGAGTTATATGAGCCGGTCAAGCAGCCATACTGAGCTGCACCTGGCCTGGAGAGCCCCATTCAGCACAGGAGCACCATCTGTGCAATAGGTTTAAAGCAGTACTGTACCACAAGTGGTGCTGTGGGTTAAACCACAGAGCCTAGGACTTGCCGATCAGAAGGTCGGCTGTTCGAATCCCCACGACAGCGTGAGCTCCCGTTGCTCGGTCCCTGCTCCTGCCAACCTAGCTGAAATATACTCAGAGTCGCAAAGTGATTTCATGCTCTTTATTCAGCTCATAGTGGTGAGGAGGAATGAATGAATGTCCCCTCAAAGTATCTGCTTTATATACATTATTTACACAATGGGCTGCACATGATTGGCTAATTCCAGGATTCAACTGTAGGCCAATCAGGTTGTGGATTCACTTCTATCTGGAGCATGATTGGGTGGTTCCTGCTAACCAATCATACTGCTGCATTGTTCTAGGACCAATCAGACTGCTGCATTCTGAATCCTATTGTTCTAGGACCAATCAGACTGCTGCCTTTTGGAGCCTATTGTTCTAGGACCAATCAGACTGCTGCAGTTTGGATCCTATTCAACTCAGTACATAACACCCCTCCCCTCTAAGTTCCAGTCCTGCCCGGAAGGTCGCATTCATAGTCCTCAAGGTACGCCGGTGGCCTACGTGTGCGTTGCGGCCTGGGGTGTTCCCTGGTCCGGGGTTCAGGTTCTGGCTCGTGTTCCAAGGATGGGGCTGTTTGGTCTGGCGCAACCGGCTCGCTCAGTCGTGGTTCTGGTTCCGGTGTCCTTTCGGCCTCGCGGGTCCTCTCTGTATTTACTGATTCTGCCTCTCCTGCTTGCCCCTGCTGCTCTATGGGCCTCACTGCCCCACTGTTCCCTTGGGACTCCTCTGACCTGTCCTCCTCCTCCTGGTTTTCTCCCGGGAATCGTCGCCGTATCTGGTCGCAGTGGCGGCGCCAGCATTGCCCCCCATCTGTTAGCACCTCGTACGACACGGGGCCCGTGACCCTGGTGACTGTGGCAGGTACCCATGCAGGGCCTGCCCCAAAATTCTTTGCGTACACTGGGTCCTGGGCCTCGAAGGTCCGGGGGTTCCTGCCTTCCCCCACCACTACCTCATCCTGAGCTCTATCGGGGTGAAGGCGGTCCAATCTGATTGCAAGGCGCCGACCCATTAGTAGTTCAGCGGGGCTCCGGCCAGTCGTTGAGCTGGGGGTGCTGTGCTGTGCTAGAAGGAATGTGGCAAGGCGGTACTCCCAATCCCCTTGCGTCATGCGGCGAAGGGTGTCCTTGGTGGTCCGCACCATGCGTTCTGCTTGGCCATTGGTGGCAGGGTGGAATGGCGCCGAACGGATGTGGCGGATGGCGTTCTGCACTGTGAAGGTTTGAAATTCTCCTGATGTAAATGCAGTCCCGTTGTCTGAGACGAGAGTGTCAGGGAGCCCGTGGGTTGCAAACAGCCTGCGTAGTACCCGGATGGCTGCGGACGTAGAAGTGGACGGTACCAGTGCGACTTCCAGCCATTTGGTGTAGGAGTCCACCACTATGAAGAATGTTTTCCCCTGAAAGGGGCCAGCGAAGTCCACATGCAGGCGTGACCATGGTGCTCGGGCGGACTCCCAGGACTGGACTGGGGCCCTTGGGGGATCTGGGCGGGATTCCTGGCAGGCCTGGCAGTGTTTGACCCAGGCCTCTATCTCTCCGTCGATCCCCGGCCACCACACATAACTCCTGGCAAGGGCCTTCATTCTTACTACCCCTGGGTGTGTCTCGTGTAGGGCTGTGAGGACCCTTTTGCGGAGGGGCTGGGGAACAACGACCCTGCTTCCCCATAACAGGCACCCCTTGTGGGCTGACAGTTCATGTTTGCGGGTTGTGTAGCCGGCGAATTCTGGCCCGGGGCTGCGGCTGGGCCATCCCCTCCACACCCAGTCCAGGACCCGGGAGATGACCCTATCTTTCTTGGAATGGTGTGCAACTTCTTGTGCCTGAATGGGGCGGTCAGGAAGCAGCTCCAGGCTCATAACCTCTTGTGCAGGTGCTGGGTCGGGGCCTGTTTCCGGTAGTGGTAGCCTGCTGAGGGCGTCTGCATGGCCCATCGCCTTTCCAGGGCGGTGAATCAGTGCATACTGGTAGCTGGCAAGGAAAATTGACCACCTGAGGACGCGAGGAGACAGCACTTGGGGGGTCTGCTTTTCGGGGGCAAACAAGCCAAGCAACGGCTTGTGGTCAGTCACCACGGTGAAGGGCCGCCCGTACAAGAAATCATGGAATTTTTTTACTCCCTTCACGATTGCCAGACCCTCCTTGTCGATTTGCGAGTAGTTCCGCTCGGTTTCGTTGAGTGTCTGGGAAAAGTATGCTACCGGTACCTCTCTTCCATCCGGGAGTTGGTGTCCCAGGACAGCGCCGATGCCATAGGGCGAGGCGTCGCATGCTAGCACCACCGGCAGCCTCTCGTCGAAGTGTGCCAAGACCGAGTTTGAGACAAGCAAGTCCTTGACTGCCTGGAATGCGGCCTCCTGGCGCTGGCCCCACACCCAAGGGGCCCGCTTGTCCAGGAGTCTGTGTAGGGGCTCCGCTACCGCCGCCTTGTGGGGAAGGAAGGAATGGTAAAAGTTCAATAATCCCAAGAAGGCCTGAAGTTCAGTCTTGTTCTTGGGCGCTGGGGCATCACAAATGGCCCGTACCTTGTCCCCAGTCGGGTGAACCCCTTCTGCATCCACCATAAATCCCAGAAAGTCCACTTGAGGCACTCCTAGTAGACATTTTTCCCGCTTCACCTTGAGACCCGCCATCTGGAAACGGTGCAGAACAGTGCGGAGGCGGTCCTCAAACTCCTCTGGTGTGGGCCCGGCAATCAACACATCATCAAAGAAGGGGGTGACACCAGGAATCCCTTTAAGGAGAGAGTCCATTAGATTCTGGAATATGCCTGGTGCCACGCTGACCCCGAATTGCAGCCGCTTTACCCTGAACGCTCCTCTGTGCGTCACAATCGTCTGTGCCTCTGCTGTGGCCTCATCTACTGGCAGCTGTTGATATGCTTGGGCCAAGTCCAGCTTGCCAAAAATTTTCGACCCAGCCAGGGTGGCAAGGACATGGCTGACCACTGGCACTGGGTATGCATGGGCCATGAGGGCCTTGTTTATGGTACATTTGTAGTCTGCGCAGATGCGGACCGAACCATTAGGCTTGACGGGTGTGACGATTGGGGTTTCCCAGGGGGCATTAGGCACCGGCTCCAGCACTCCTTGCTCCACGAGTCGGTCCAATTCCTCGTCTATACGGGGTTTCAGGGCGAATGGGACCCGGCGGGCCTTGAGCCTGACTGGTCGTACTGCGGGGTCAAGCTGTAGAGCAATGGGGGGGCCCGTATACTGTCCCAATTTCCCATCGAAAACCCCCGGAAACTCCTTGCATATGGCGTCCACGTCCACTTGTAAGCTCATGTGGTTCACCCCGGTGATGGCTAGTCCCAGTGGTCCAAACCATGCCAACCCCAGTAAGCTAATGTAGGGGCCCTTGACCACAAGCAAGTCCAGTTGCCGCGTCCGCCCTCGGTATTGCACCCTGAAGGTCCCCACCCCCATTGTGGGGACCTTACGTTTCTGGAAGTCCCGGAGGGTGAATGGGGCCGGCCTGAGTTTGGGACCCCCAGTAGGACACAGTTTCCTTAAGGTCCTTGCCGAGATTATGGATAGAGTTGAACCCGTGTCAAGCTCCATGCGGCATGGGGCCCCCTCTATCTGTACCTCTACATAAATTTTCTCTACGTTGGGGTGGGGCAACTGGTATACCTGGAAGTCTGTGAGCTCCGTCGAGTTGCCTTGGTGCGTTGGGCCCCGGGACCTGGGGCTCTTGGATTGGTCATCTGATGCCTGGCTTCGGGTGGGCCGAGCCCGACACACCCGGGCGATGTGTCCCAATTTTCTGCACTGCCTGCACTCTGCGTTGCGGAAACGGCAGGTCCTCCTCTCGTGACTTTCTCCACAGCTTGCGCAGTTCCCTCCTTCTCGTCGAGGCAGCTGTGGTATGTGGGCTGCTTGAGTGCGCTGCTGTACTCGGTGCACCTCCTCCCTGTCGGATCCCGAGTCGTTGGTGAGGTCTTCGTGGTGGACCCTCGGTTGGGACGGCTGGCTCAGCCGTGCCTCTTGCGTCGACCTCTCAGCAGCTTCCGTTGCCAGGGCCTCCTCCAGAGCGACCTGGAACGTTAGGTTCTTCTTAGCGTAGAGGCGTCGTTGCAGCTTCTCATCCTTCAGGCCACCGACGAGGCGGTCACGAAGCATGTTCTCCAGCTCTGAGAAGTTGCAGAACCGGGCAGCTTGGCGGAGAGAGGTCACAAACCCAGTTATGGTTTCCCCAGGGGCTTGCCGCTTTGCGTAGAAGGCATTTCGACAAGCCACCACTGAGGGCTGTGGCGAAAAGTGCCCCTTCAGCTGTTCCATTATTGTTTTGTATGGAACAGTAGCGATGTCTTCAGGCGCAAGGAGAGCCCGGGCGATTTCAAATGTCTCCTCTCCGCAGACGCTGAAGAATATTGCCCTCTTCTTGGCGTCTTCTTCATCGGTGACCCCTTTGGCTTCTAGGAGGAAGGTGAAACGGGAGGCGTACGCTTCCCAGTCTCCAGATGCTGGGTTGAATGGCGAGAAGCTGCTGTCAGTTGCCATTCTGAGTTCCTTGTGTCCCGGAGCTGAAGCCTGGATACACGGTGCGAGGCAGCGGTGCGGCAGGTGGCGGTGCTGCGGTGCTGTGTGTGGCAGTCAGCTCAGCGGGATCCCACCTTCGTCGCCAGTGGAATATACTCAGAGTCGCAAAGTGATTTCATGCTCTTTATTCAGCTCATAGTGGTGAGGAGGAATGAATGAATGTCCCCTCAAAGTATCTGCTTTATATACATTATTTACACAATGGGCTGCACATGATTGGCTAATTCCAGGATTCAACTGTAGGCCAATCAGGTTGTGGATTCACTTCTATCTGGAGCATGATTGGGTGGTTCCTGCTAACCAATCATACTGCTGCATTGTTCTAGGACCAATCAGACTGCTGCATTCTGAATCCTATTGTTCTAGGACCAATCAGACTGCTGCCTTTTGGAGCCTATTGTTCTAGGACCAATCAGACTGCTGCAGTTTGGATCCTATTCAACTCAGTACATAACACTAGCACTTCAAAAACAGTCAAAGTGCAAGTAGATAAATAGGTACCACTCTGGCAGGAAGGTAAACGGCGTTTCTGTGCGCTGCTCTGGTTCGCCAGAAGCGGCTTAGTCATGCTGGCCACACAACCCGGAAGCTGTACGCCGGCTCCCTCAGCCAGTAAAGCGAGATGAGCACCGCAACCCCGGAGTCGGCCACGACTGGACCTAATGGCCGGGGGTCCCTTTACCTTTACCACTTTACATGGTCATGGCTTCCCCCAGAGAATTATGGGAACTGTAGTTAGTTATGGTTGCGGAGAGTTAGTGGGGGACCCTTATTCCCCTTACAGAACTACAAATCCTGAATGGTTTAACAAGCAATACCTCTTTCCCAAGGGAACTCTGGGAATTGGAGAGCTCTGTAAAGAGGGGTGTCCTAGTACTGCAGCTCTCATCACCCTTAACAAACTACTATTCCCAGAATTCTTTGGGGAAAGCCATAACAGTTTAAAGAGGTAGGAACACAGTTTTTAACACACCCTGGTTTAATATTGTGTTGAATTTAAAACTGTTGTAACTTGCCCTGGGATCTGATGGCGAAGGACAGGTAATAAATTGACTAGGAATAAGAATAAAAATTATTTAAAGTAAGAAACTGCATCTTTTGTCTGTGCATGAGGAGGATTATGAAAGATCACTGTCAAGCCCTGTTTGAACTCTTGTCTTCCAGGATATGCTATTCTTTCGCAAATGACATATCATCATACCCGGAAACTTGTTTTTGTTTAGGCAAAGTGTGCCACAGTAACATGATACTCGACCTCCTTGTTCTTCATGGTCAAACAATTTCATGCAAGAGCTGGCAGAGGAAAGGGAAGCCACGTTGCTGCACGCCAACAAAAAGCGTTCAACAAACACACACACAAAGCCTGTAGGAAGGCTCTGAATCACTTGCCTAGATCTGCAACACTGACAGGTCATTTAGAACTCGAATTAATGAGGTGGTTTTTTACCTTCACACTTCCACTCCTTGCCACATTTTGGACACCTTCCTGCTTGCCTGAAAGTAATCCTTAATCTGTTAGTTATTTCCAATTCTGAAAAGATACTCTTAATTAGGGTCATGGGTTCGAGTCCCTAGTTGGGAAAAATATTCCTGCATTTTGCAGGGGTGGACTAGATGGTCCTCGTGGTCCCTTCCAATTCTACAATTCTATAAAAAAGCACAAAACCAGGGGGACATAGCAGTGAGGCTCTAACACAGGGGTGGGAAAACCTTTTCACCCTTCTGGGGAATCTTCCAGCGGCATTTAGGGCAAGAGGTAAAAGTGGGAAGAGCAACAATTTCATATTTTACCACTGTACAATATGCTAATTTACACAACCGCCCGCCTCTGCCTCCTCTATTCAGGCAAGAAAGAGGAATTACCAGAGTTCAAGGACACAGTATTAACTAATTAGTATTTATTTCATTATATGGATGTCTTCATGGATCTTTTGTCACCTCTATCCTTTTATTTTGCACTCTGTGTATTGCTATATTTTTATGGCAGTGCAGATTATAAATTTGTAAAGCAAATAAACGTGAGGCAAACTACACCCCTGAGCCCTTCTGATGTCTCTTTAGTGCCATGGCACTCATTTGTTCCTTTGACATCAAACATTTTCTATGAATCTGTGGAGTCCCAGCGCTTCCTTGCTGTTCTCTAAAGCTCTTTGTGGCAGTCAAGTACTGCAGGGCCACCAGCAGCGCTTCAAAAAGAGAACGTGCCTTGCTTGTCTCCTATGCTGTTCTCAATTCCTGAGCCTTGCCATAAGGTTAACCAAACAGTGGTTTTTATCAACGGCCTTGATTGTCTCTGTCCAAACAGGCTTGCAATGTGACTCACTCCAGCTGAACTGCTTGCAGAGTTACTCCAAAAAGCATCATGTGGAAGATAACTCCATCAAAAGGAGTGAGCCTTTATACACGTACTCATAAAGGTTTCACATCATATTTCAGCTGTGATGGATGAAAATCCATTACTCTGCGATGTTCAATCCCTTGTCATCTACTAAAACAAGGAAAAAGACTGTTGTGACTCAGTGGACAAGTCTCTGTTTTTGCACATAGAAGGTCCCAGGTTCAAGCCTTGTTGGTTTTGCTTTAAAGAAGAAGAAGAAGAAGAAGAAGAAGAGGAGGAGTTTGGATTTGATATCCCGCCTTTCACTCCCTTTAAGGAGTCTCAATGCAGCTAACAATCTCCTTTCCCTTCCTCCCCCACAACAAACACTCTGTGAGGTGAATGGGGCTGGGAGACTTCAGAGAAGTGTGACTGGCCCAAGGTCACCCAGCAGCTGCATGTGGGGGAGCGGAGATGCGAACCCGGTTCCCCAGATTACAAGACTACCGCTCTTAACCACTACACCAAACTGGTTCTCTTAAAAAGGATCGTGATTAGCTAACTCTCTCAAACATAAGTTTTCTCTCCGCATAATTTCTGCAGATCAAGTGAAAAACACAGGAGCAATGTATGTGTAATCTTAAGAGTTATTGATTCACTTTCTTTTCATTTTGACCTCTGATTCCCCCTCTGAATTTGTCAAATTAAAGGTTAATTCAGAGGTTGTTATCAATATGCATATCAGCTATTGCTTTTGTTCTTTGGGAATCTAAAGTGTTTAAAAACAAGAACAGCTAAGGGACAAACTTCGAGAACCTTTTGTCTTAGGCATGAACCAACACACCAGTCCTTAAGCTGTGATAGGAAAGTGGGATAATAGATTGTGGCAATACTGGGAGTCACAGTTCCAGAGGTTCATTTAGGCAGTTTTAGACTCTGGACTTCATGGTCTTACAGGCAGCTTCCTCTTTAAATGACAAGATGTACGACTTTGCTTAATTAAAACTGTGGCAAACCAGCCCTGCTGTGTTACAGGACTGTTCTAGGTCATTATGATGAAAGGGGCCCTGGACTTCTGCCTCAAAATCTTGCTCTGATGGCACCACTTGCCAGTTTCCACATAAGGTTTTGCTGTCCAGTGTTCTGAAATCAACAAATACTAGCTGCATTCACACAATACATTTAAAGCACATGATCTCCCATACCCTCCAACATTTATCTGATGAAAATACAGATGTCCTGTTCCATAATGATAATTTTACCATTTATACCCCACACATCTTACTGGGTTGCCCCAGCCACTCTGGGCAGCTTCCAACATACATAAAAACATAATAAAACATTAACCATTAAAAAAACCCCTTCCCTATACAGTACAGGATTGCCTTCAAATGGCTTGCCGGTGGGTGGATAACTCCATATCCTCCAACATTTCTCTGATGAAAACAGGGATGTCCTAAGGAAAAGCGGGACATTTTGGGATCAAATCAGAAACTGAGATGGCTTCTCTAAATCTGGGATGTCCCTGGAAAATAGGGACACTGGGAGAGTCTGGGTCTACCCACCCCCAGAATACTGGGAACTGTAATTCCCCTCACAGATCTACAATTCCCAGCACCCTTAACAAACTACAGTCTCCAGGATTCTTTGAAGGAAGCTATGAATTTGAAATGGACTTGAACTATATGGTATGTATGCAGCCATTGTTTCTGAGGCAGATGCTGGCCACTTCATCAAGTGATAATTGTTTTCACTTCCCCATTCCACAACAACCCATTTTAAACTTGAGGAGCCCTCAGTCAGATTGGCACTCAGTTTAGTAAATAAGCCGTGCATCTGCTGCGTTAAACCAGTTGTGTGGTTTAGCAATTTGCGACATTATTGGAATGTGCAATTGTGTGTTCCCTGTCGTAATGGCTTGACTTTGCGAGCTGAATGACAGAAGGCACGTTTGGATTTTTCAAATCTAGTTCTTTTGTAAAAACAAAAAATCCCACCACCAATTCCCCTTCAACTTCTTCAGAGTTTATTTTCTTCCTTCGGGCAGTCAAGGGCACATCTGTTTGCTGCAACAACCTCAAAGGATGAGAGAATGCATTTGGAACACATTTTGACATCAATAACCCAGGAACAGAGACATATTGAAGGGGTTTCCAGACCACGGCTATTAAATTTATTTATCATGTCCAGCAAATGCCAAGAGATTGGAGATTTACGGGTGAGGCGGCATGAATATCTTGGCATCATATAGAGTGCTATTTGAGGACGCAAAGGCACCTCTCCCAGTTGCTGTCGTTGGAATAAGTTGTGGCAAAAAGCACAGCGCTGAGAAAGCAGAAAAATAACCACCGGGGTGGGGTGGGGGGTGAGCTGTGTCTGCCAGCTGAAATCCTAAACATCTCAGTAATAAGTTCCACAAGTAAAATGGGGCTACATCTAAATGGGTAGAGCATTGCAGGTGGCATCTTTCTGAATCTACAGCCCCTGGTTCCCACATGCACCTGAATGAGATTATAGAGGATCAAGGTGGGAGATAACATTTAGGAATGTTCCCCTATGTTAAAAACAAAAAAAGCCCCTCTCTGCAAATAGAGAACCAGCACAGCAGACAACAATCTGGGAGAGACCATCTCACCTCCCTCAAGCAGTAAGAGGACAGAACAGCACCTTTGCACTCTCCCTGGGGAAATTGTGTGGTTTGGGCCTAGAGGAAAGGGGCAAATGAGGGCTTTTTGCTCAAAGGCGCTACAAAACTTGGCAGCGGGTGCCAATACGATATGGGAATTGAATGAAGGAGTTTTTCTTGATTTACTTTGAGATTTCCAGGCCTCAAGTTTTTGAGAACCTCTGGTTTTGGTATTAGCCAACACACCAGTTCTCGGGATATAATAGGAAGGTGAGGTCCTGGCTTGGAAAGGAAGCTGAGCCTGTATTTTTCCACAGACCTGGAATCTGCCTTTCAGTATTCCAAATATTAGCCAGATAGATCCTTACATTCATTTATTTTCCCCAAAGCTTATAACAACACTATAACTTGGGGTCATCTGTCAAAACTGATTGGCAGTAGGGCTATGTACAGCCCACACACTGAAAGCACATTCCACTCCTGACTGAAGAAGGATCCTAGGAACTGTATTTTATGAAGGGTGCTGGGAATTGTAGCAATGTGAGAAGTAAACTTCAATTCCCAGGATTCTTGGCATCAGGTGTGTGTGAATGTGTGTGCCAGGCAGACACAAACAGAAGGACTTAATTCACTCAGCAAATAATGGGTCGCATCCCATGTGAGCCCTACTCAGACTAGGCTTATTGAAATTTATTGATATGATTCAATTCCATTAATTTCAGTGGGTCTACTCTCAGTAGGACTGACATTGGCTACAACCCAATGTAATGAATTGCCAGAGGCGTACCTGGGGTTGGACACAAAAATCACCTTTCTTGCACTGTGGCACAAAGGTGTACAGTTTTTCCCTGAATGTCTTCCTCACCTTCGCCCTCACTGGTCCCTTTGACTACTTGTAAAATGTAGTGATTTCTAATGTGGATATTGCCATAATTTCCCTTTTCTTTTTTGAAGGGGAGCCAAATGAGCAAGGGACCCAAGGTACACTCTGTGAATTACCACACAATGTTTTGATATCCACTGACGTAAGGCTTTATCCACACTTCCTCCTGTCCTGCCCCCAGAGCGAAAAAAATATTATTTAGTGCTCAATGGGAGTAAACAGCAATTCAGGTTTTTCCACGGATTGCCATTTGTTCCAGTTTAGAGCCAAAGAGCAGACCTGTGCTTTTTACACACAGGACAAGAGCAAGGTGGACAAGTCCTAGATTCCTTCAAAAGGGAGTTATTAACAGGATCTTGATGGCTTTATGGAAATTCTCTGTTCATTGGCACTGTACCATTGCACACCATTTTCTTAAGATTAACAAGATGGGAGGGTATTTTCTTTCGCCTTCTGCTTCTGCATTTCTCCAGGGTTGGCCACTGCAGCTAGCAGGATGCTCAACTTAGTTAGGCCTTTGGCCTGACCCAACATGGCTGCCCTTATGCTCTTAATCCTTAAACATTTACAGGTGGAGGAACTGCACATTTTTAATCTTTGATGTTTTATCGTGTTTTTCATATTCTGCTGGGAGCAGCCCAGAGTTGCTGGGGAATAAAATATTATGATTACGATTATGATTTTCTGGCACTTAAAAGAATCAGGGAGCTCCCCAAATTCTTTTAAGTGCCAGAAAATAATATTATATATTATATATAATAATAATATATTACATATATATATTTACACACACACGCACAAGTTTTGGAACAACTAGCTCTAACATGAGCCACCTCAGCTTTTAACAGTTCCTTTTTCCAAGTTACGTTTGCCCCCTTCCGCAGAATGGTCTCGCCCAAGAGCTAGCTTATTTCAATGAGGCGGGCCCGTTCTATTTCGGAAGAACAGATCTCAATACGGATTCCCTCCCTTTCCCTTACCCAATCCGCGACTCTCACGTAAGGGGCGTGGCCTTGAAGGGCCCCCCGCGGCCACGCCCCTCCTTTATAAACCTTCCCGCGGCGGCCATTTTGTCTCAGTCTTTAGCTCTTGCGGCGCAGCGGAAGGTGGCTGGGAAGCATTCGGAGTCTTTCGTTCCCTTTGCTCCTTTTTTTCATTCTTTGTTCAGAGCCGGTCTGAAGGGCGGCTCCGTAGATGGCCAGCTTTCCCCCGAGTGTTAACGAGAAGCTCATTGGTGAGAGGCGCCCCCTTCCGCGGAGAAGGGAAAAGGGATTGCTTATTGCTGATTATGTTTATTAATAATGCTAATAATAAAAGGATCGAAAAGGTGGCAAAGGAGGGGAGGAAGATGGTTCAGAGGCGTTGGTTATGGTTCGTGCTGCTTGAAAACGCTCGTTGGCAGCCGAATTGCAGGGCTTGCTTTGAAAGATGGGATAGGACTCTGCTCTTAAGTGGGTTGCATCCAGGGCGATTCCTTACTCGGAGTAGACCCATTGAAATGAATGGGCATGTCGGAATCGGGTCACTTGGTTTCGAGGGATCTGCGGCGAGTAAAGCTAACGTTGGATGCAACCCCAGGTTTGCAAGGGATCAAGTAAAACATTAGTAAAGGGAGGGGCACGGGAACGTGCAGAAAACTGGCTTAGGAGCAAATGATGTTCCTTATACAAAATAAAACGAGCACGTCGTTCCTGTTGCCTTTCTGCACAATTCGTTGGAAGTTGCTTATGCCCGCGCGTGTACAGTTTTGCATATGTGGCTTAAGCTTGGAATAGGCCCAATATAGGAGGAAATGAGAGCTGCTGGAAAAAACACGTGGGGTTGAAGGAGAGCATATTGGTTGTTGGGGATGTAATCATGGCGGTGTGCTATTAATAGCAGTGTGATTTGGTGTGCTAAATTACGTACACCTTGCTTTTGTTTTGTCTTTTGGGACGGGCTTAGCAAGTTATGAATGCCATTAAGAAAATTATAGGGGAGACAGTTACAGGGCAGGCTCTCGCAGGCTGCTTTGTTAGTCCTATGTAAGAGTAGACTCATTTAAGTTAATGGGCATGACTGACTTGATTTCAATGGCAGATAGGTAGCCGTGTTGGTCTGCCATAGTCAAAACAAAACAAATTCCTTCCAGTAGCACCTTAAAGACCAACTAAGTCAGTTCTTGGTATGAGCTTTCGTGTGCATGCACACTTCTTCAGATACACATCTGTGTATCTGAAGTGTATCTGAAGAAGTGTGCATGCACACGAAAGCTCATACCAAGAACTGACTTAGTTGGTCTTTAAGGTGCTACTGGAAGGAATTTGTTTTGATTTGATTTCAATGGGTCTCTTCTGAGTAGAACTGAATTGGACAGAGCCCAATGAAATCCATAAGCCTCAGCCCGCCCCCCCTCGTGGCATGTTCCAATTTTAATTACTTGTGACCACCTCCTTCCTACAGCCTTCTAAAAACAGTAGCTTAAGGGTGTTGGGTTTCCCCTCAACCTTTTCACTCCTCTGTAATTTGAGAGTTGTGTGGTGGGTATGGCTGTTGCATTTGGAGGCAGCATAGAAGCATTTGACATAGCACTGGAGAAGTAGATTATAAAGTGGATCCGGTTGGGTGTGGTGGGTCTGGGCGGTGGTGATAGAGCAGCCTAAAGAACTTTAGGAGAGCAGGAGGGGGACAGGCAAAATAGAAAAACAAGTGTTGCTAAATCTGAGACAAAAGCTGGCTGTGGGCAAGCGACTAGATTTATAATTAGGAGTGGGGATCCTGTAGCCCAGCCCCAACTTCTCTTATCTCTAGGGCTGAGGGGAGTTGGGAGCCCCTCACCTTTTGTTGGGCTTCAGGTTCCCCACTTCCTGGTGTGCAGGAGACATTGTAAGGTCTCCAGCTTAGGGAGATGCCATTGCATTTTATCCAGGTGCATGTTTTGTGTGTAGACTGCTCAAAACTTTCCAGAAGACTATAAAACGATATACTGGGTGTAGCCTGTGATAATCATCTCTGATAATGAGGAATAAAACAGCGCACACATTTCGGCTCGTGGGATAACCTCAAGGAAGCTCTTGTTTCCTCAGAATGAGAGGTGCTTTTTTGTGAGACACTGAGGAAGGATCTAGTGGTGACTGGGGGGGGGGCCGAAATCTGCTTATAGATATTTTAAACAATTCCTTCAATGATTTCAGTGGCTGTGAGAGTACAGAAAGTTGCAAAATGATTTTTTAAATAAAGCATAGAGAGCAGGACTGTAATGTAAATTGCTTGCATGCAATTTCCTTCTGGTTTGACCGAGGAGTTAGGGGAGTATTTCAAAGCCCAAAAGAGGAACAAGTCTGTTCCGCATTGAAATTCTTTTGCAGTTAGTTGTACATCTGCACGGGCTTGCAGTGTGAGTGACTCTGATTGGAAGTTGTGTTACGAGTCAGAACTGCTGCGTGTCAGGTGAATTTTTTCTTAAAATGTGGATTATTTTTTTTACCATGTTGTCTTTCCCCCTTTTTTTTAAAGAGACCTATGGGTCACCAAATAAGGGTAGGTTTTCAGCTTTAGGGTTTGCTTGCTTATTGCCTTTTTGGGCATGGCTAGCACTGCTGCCATTATGTATGCTGAGTTTCTCATGTACGCAGCCCCCTCTCCCCCTCCTCCATTTACATATGCAAGTGGAGCTCAGTGGGGAATGAGTTACCCTGCCTGTAATGTTCATTTACCCTGCGCTAAGGGATTACTTGACCCTGTATTAACTGAAAACAAGCTCCCTTCTATCTTCATTCTCATCTGTTTTATGTTCTGTTTGTAGTGCGGTATTTGGGTTGAGAGAGAAGCAAACTTGGATTCTCAAGCTCCTCCTCCCTTGTTGCAGTGAAAGAAACTTCTGTGTGTCCACAGGGGGAGTACACATTTAGTGGAGGAAAATAAATGATAGGTTACTTTTAGTGTCATCTTTTTAAAATGTCTGTGGAATAAACCTGTGAAGGCTGTTCATACTTGGGTGATGATGTAAGGCAGGGGAATAATTCCACTACAGTTTTTTCCAGTGGTGACTTCCATTTCTGCAAATGCATTGTTTTGTAAAATTGGGAAACAAGATGTTAACCGGAAAAGTTATTTCTTATTCTATATACATTTTATTTATGATTTTCTGTTTTATTTCTTGTAACTAAGAAATAGAGCGTGAGTTTACTTTTCTCCTCCTCACTCCCAATCTTTTTCCCCTCTTGTCTTTTTTAGATATGTAAGCTGGAGGTCAGTCTTTTCATTGACATATGTAACTAACCTGCTTTGGGGACCCCCCCTTTTTTTGGCAAGAATGCTAAATAGATACCTAGTCAGTTTTGCACTCTGGGGGGAAATAACCCCCCCCCCAAAGTCAAGTGCTGTAGGAAGCCTCACTTGAACAGTGGGGATTACTTCTGAGCAAAGGTTCATAGGATTGGCCTGCACAGAAACTCAGGCTTGGGAATAGTAAGAGAATAAAATGCTTTTAGACTAAAGTGGGTGTAAGTGGAGCCATCCTTTCTTTGGTTTACTGAAAAGGGTCAGGTGTAAACCCTCTTCAATCAGAGCTAGGCTTCCTTTAGTAGATAATATTGTGACGTTTGTGCTTGTGTGTAGACACAGGTTCTGCACATGCTTCTCCATTTGTCATCTGCAGGCATGTAAAGACAGGAAGTGCTTTTTTAAAAAATCTAGGCTACATCAAGACAGACTTGGGGTGTGTGTGTGTATGTCGGAAATACCAGCAAGAACTCTCTTACAAAGCAGCACTTCTCAAAGTGTGGGTCCTAATGTGTTCCTGGGTGGGGGCTTGGTATGATTCAAGAGCAGGAATGGAGACCTGTGGCTCTCCAGATGTTGGACTCCAACTCCCATCAACCCCCACCAGCATGGCTAGTGGGGTAAGAATTATGGGAGTTGTAGTTCAACAGCTTCTAGAGGACTGCACATTTCCCATCCTCCTTCTATAGAGATGCTGCAGTTGTGATTAGTTTAGGATGCTATGAGTCCTTCCATTTCAATTGACTTTTTTCCTTTCACTAAACCAGCAGCACTTCATTCCTGACTTTTAACAAGTCACCTCCCTCTGTCATCCTTAAATTCCATTCACATGAATGCTGTGTCGGATCAATAGTAAAAATCAAAAATCAAAACGTATTCACTGTTGACTACTGATGCGATGATTCAGTAGCAAGGGTTCAAAAAGGTGGAGTCGGAAGCATATTGGATTTCTGGTTCACGCTTACAAATGGTGCATTCTCTTTTTTAGGAAGATCACGGACAGTGGGAGAACTTTTAGCCCCAGCTTCTCCTTTCGACAAAAAGTGTGGCCGTGAAAACTGGACGGTTGCCTTTGCTCCAGATGGCTCCTACTTCGCTTGGTCACAAGGCCATCGCATAGTAAAACTTGTTCCTTGGTCTCAGTGCCTGAATAATTTGTGAGTACAGCCTGTTTTGAAAATAGCTTTGTTTCTGTTGGTTGTGCGTTCTTTACAGAAATCTCTGGAAACAGTTGTGTTGAAAGCAGATTTTTAAAGTTAACAGGCAGTCTGCTTTCTACTCGAAAACAAATTGTGTCATTTCAAAATAATTGGTTTTGCAAGTCTGTGGTCCTCCAGATGGTGCTGAACTCTATAAGGAAAAGAGCCTGCAAAATCAGGCCAATTGCCCATCTAGTCTAGCACACTGTTCTCACAGTGGCCCAACAGCTCCTTCTGCGAAGCCCAAAAGCAGCCGCACCCTCTCCAATTACAATGGTGAGCCACAGACATTCATTATCCAACAGGGGAGGTAGAATTTCAACTCTCCAACTCTCATGAACCCAGTTAGCACAGCTGATCATCAAGGATGATGGGTGTTGTAGTGGGAAAACCACATGTTCATTACCCTGTGCTAAGCCATGGCTTAGTGTGAGATGTGTATACATGCCCTCCTGCTCATGCAACTGGGAGAAAGCTTTTGTTTTCCCTTAATCATGATTTGTCATGCCATCGGATATAACAAACAGATTAATTTCCAACCAGACAGCTTCAAATTGTGGTTTCTGAAGCTGGCCAAAAGCGGAAGCTTCTGGATGCGTAATTTCAGCAGTGCAGAGCGCATGAGCCTAAAGCTTGCTGCAACTCATGGTTTAGCGTGGCATGTGTGAGCATAGAATGCAAACCAGAGGTGTCGAAACAATTTGTTCAGTCTGCTTTTTAGGAGGAACGACCCAATCAGTGCTATTTAAGTTGCTTGAAAGTTGGAACACATCTCCCAGTTGAACTCTGCACATCTTCAGATTTTGCTGTGCGGTTTCTGTACTCAGAAGTTACGCACACAATATTTTACGTGCAAAGTGTGTGTTTTACGGGAAAATGCACTGACAAATGCATATTCCATGCCAGTATACAATTTAAAAGCAGGCTTTTCATGTGTCCTTTCAAAAAACGCACCAAACGCACTGGACCTTTGGTTGCACACCGGCAGGACTGAGGTAGGACTGAATTAGTGCTTAGTCCAAGGACTTCCGGGTTGGCGCCATCGCCGAATGGCGGGCTCCCTCCGAGCTCCGGAGGGAGCCTGCCCGGCAGGGGCTGGGTCTTACCGTGCCGGCGACGCGGGGACCCTCAAAAACCATGGGCGCTGAAACCCATGGACATGGTGACTCGGCTGGCACCTTTTGCGCCCCCCCGACCCGCGAAGGAGCCTTTTTAAAGGCTGCGGAACGGGTGACGGGGGGGGGTGGTGCTTTGAGTCCTCCGCTTCCCCTGCCGAGCGAAGCCGCATGCCATTCGACGGAGAGCGCTGACTTCTTCTATTGAAAATTTGGACTTAAAAGAATAACCCGTGAGTAATTGGAACCTGGACTAAAAAGGGGGATAAATTTTTAAAAAATTCGGAGCGAGCGGGGGAGGTGCAAAAAGGAAGTCCCCCCCCCCCCCCCCGTTGTAGAGGAGTTAAAGTAATGGATTTGACAACTAAGATCGAGTGCAACCCTATTTTGACAAAGTTACTAACTTCGCGATGGAAAATTATAAGACTGAGCTGGAGGAGAAAAGTGGAATTGAACTAAAAAACAACCCCCCCCCCCCGGAATCCTGGGAGCGATTTGTGAGAGCGCCGGGAGAAGAGAAAGAGAGGTTTTGACAGCTGTCAAAGAGCTGTCAAAGCGGAAGAACAAAAATGAGAACTTTGTTACGAGGACTTTGCCGGTTACATTGGTTATAAATTGGATACAAATTGTTTAAAACAAGGAATAACAAGTTATTTTGACTGGTGGGCGTGATCTGGAAGGGAACTGAGTTATTGCAATCCACCTAGAGGAGCTGAGGGATATTACAAGTATTGTTGGCTTGGAATCTGAATAGAACTTTTTATCTCCTGGGAAACTGCAGAAATGGAACACTATTTTGTCTACAGAGGTCTACACACTAAAGGAGACAATAGATTTATCTATTGAAGAATGGAAGGGACTTGGCATAATGTTTTGTTCCTGAATAACAGAGCCTCTGCAGAGGAATTAGAAGCTTTTGGAATTAGAACATTTGTGCAGGAGAGCAGGGAAAAAAAAAAAGGAGGAGAGAGATAAACAAGAACAACAAGAACAACAAGAATTGGATAAAGTTGGAAGTGGGAACATTTGGGACATCCAGATTTGAAAGGTCTAAAGAAATAAAATTGGAGTTTTTACTCCTAAATATAAAAATCTGGATGGAAGAAATGGGCCTTTTTGAGATAGTCTCCTTCCAAGATTGGACATTCCAAATTAAAGATGACTGGTAAAGGACTATGGTCTAGATAGATGTGGGAGCTCCAGGAAGACATCAGACGCTGATGAACATTGGGAACGCAACCGGGAAAGGGGGGAGGGAAATTTGGAATCCAAAGGGCGTAAAATTATATTTGATTATTTTAATTATATTTTATAATTTTATCCTAATTAATTATATTTGATTATTTTAATCTGTATTGTGTATCAAAGGGGGGAACGCGTGGAAGGGAACAGGTCGATTTTAGGGGATGGGAAAATATTTTTAAAACTGGGCTAATGATAATAAGTTCAAAATCTGGGATAAGAACTTGCTGAATTTATTTGTAAGAATTGGAATACAAGAGGGGGAGGGGAGGGGAAGTCCTGGAAATATGTTATTGAAAATAAGATTTTAAATTCGGATTTTTTTTTTATTTTGTTGTAATTGGAAATTTCTAATAAATATTATTTTAAAAAAAATGAATTAGTGCTTAGTCCACCCCCTCGTGCAAGCACAGCCAATGTGTAAACTAGGAGAAAGAAGGGAACTTTCTGAATGGAAGATTGGTAAACCTGTGACCCTCATCGGCTCCAGCTGGCATGCCAGTGATCAAGAATGCTGGGAGTTGTAGTCCAGAAATAGCTGGACAGCTACAAGTTTCCCGCAGCTATGGTGAGATACATCGGGAGCTGATGTATACCATTCAGTATTGTCTACACTGATTGGCAGTGACTCCAGGTTTTCAGACTGGGAACATTCCCAGCGCTACCTGGAGATGCCGGGGATTGAACTAGTGATCTTCTCTATTCAAAGTAGATGCACACCCCAAAACAAAAGAGGGAGAGAGAAAAGACCCATACGTCAAAGCACTAATTCAGTCCTACTTCAGCGTTGCAGGGGGGCAACCAATGGTCCGTTGCATTTGGTGCATTTTTTGAAAGGGCACATGAAAAGCCTGCTTTGCGCTTCCTTGTTCTCCCTGCAAGGGCCACCCATGTATTCAGAGCAGCCCTTTGCAGATTAACTCTCAAGTTCCATGGGATCTATTGTCAGGCCACTAATGCGCATGCCATGCCAGCCTTAGGAAGGGAGGTGCCCATGGTAGAGACTGTACAAACCATACTTCATTTTGATGGTAACTAACGGGGGTGGGGGTTGGATTAGGTGACCCTGGGGTCCCTTCCAGCTCTATGATTCTGTGAATCCAGAAGCATTGCTGCCTCTCAGTGTTGAGGCAGAGCATGAGAGCATGGCCATTGTGGTTAGTAGCCATCAACAGCCCTCTTCTCCTTCTCCATGAATTTGTCTCATCCTCTTTTAAAGCCACCCAGTTGGTGGCCAGCACTGCCTCCTGTGGGAGGGAGTTCCACAGTTTATGTGCTGCATAAAAGCTAATGTCCAGTGGACAGAGGTCTGGGTTCATCCCACCTCCATGTTCAGTGCTTTCTGCTTTGGTTCTTGCAGTAGCAGTGACCCAATTCATAAAGTTAATGGGGAAATAGTAAAACCTTTACTGTTGGAATTTGTTAGTTTCCCCCATACATTGAACATGTTGTCATTAGTAGGTTGGCCTACTCTGCATGGAGAGAATATTATCCATAGCCACACACACACACACACACACGCACACACACACACGATGGTTTGGGCTACAACTGGTGTCAGCTCAATGGTCAGGGATGATGGAAGTTGCAGTCCAAAGTATCTGTAAAGCATTAGGTTGGGAAAGCGTGCTGCACATTGACTTGTTTTATCAATGTTGCTGTTTGTGTGTACATCTTCCTTCTAAAAGATTGGCTTGTTTTTCCCTCCCAGTTCATTGCATGGCGTAAAGACTTTCACCAATTTAAGCCATTCCAAACTTTCGAGGCAGAACAGCAATGGAGACCAGAAAAACAAGCCCAGCGAGCACGTCATAGATTGCGGCGACATCGTCTGGAGTTTGGCCTTTGGATCTTCCGTGCCTGAAAAGCAGAGCCGGTGTGTGAATATAGAATGGCACCGGTTCAAATTCGGCCAAGACCAGCTTCTCCTGGCAACGGGCTTATCCAATGGTCGTATCAAAATATGGGATGTCTATACAGGTAAGCAGCATCCTGGTAGTAGAAAATAAATTCAGTTTGCTTTCTTTCTAAGAACCAGGGAAGGGTACCTTAAAATGTGATTCTGATGCCTGAAAGGCCACTCTTGGCTGCCTGGGGGATCCAAATTGACAGCCCACAATGCTGTTCCATCTCGTATCATCTGATGAGTGGGAGGATGTGGCAAAATCCTGCCTTGGCTGTGCACATCTCTCCCCAGCAGAGAATGGATTCACAGCCCAACTGAGCAGATGATGGGGGGGGGGGGGGAATAAGTCATGCTCAGTTTGGCAGGATCCCATGAAAAATGGATTGCATCAAAAGTCCAACTAAAACAGAGGATGAAAACTTTGCTTTCGCAGCACCTTGCAGGTGCTTTGAAGTCCTGATTTTGGGGTGTCCCCATTCTGCTGTCAAAGTCTTGATAATTATCTGATCCGTAGAGCCGAAAAATGACAGGCTTAAGTGTTGAGCTAGACAAATTCTTGGTTGTAATGTTGCACACATTTTGTACCAGTCATTAGCGAGATAATTTGGGGGTTTGTGGTTGCGGTTGCTTTTTTATTAGTTGTCCTCTCTGATCCCTTTAAAATGAATTTCTTTGATTGCTGGAGACTGTCTTTACAGTGGCAGTTTTCACCTAGTTAGCTTCTGGTCTGGGTGAAAAATCTGTACCTTTAGAATGGAAATTGAAACGATGCACTGCATAGGACAGTGTTTAAATGTCAAGCAGACTGCCAAGTTCCTTGAGTTTCAAAGTAAATCTTTGCACTGCTTAGAAGATAAGCTTTCCTGGCATCAAGTCTAAAAGCTTATCCAGCAGATAACACAAGCATATTGGCTTAACTGAAATATGTTTGGGATCAACAAATAACGTATTAGTAGTACTATGTAAGACAGCCTTGCATTTAAGCACTGGCCTGGTAGCCATAGACAAGAAGGAATTTGATAGAAGGCCTGTGGGTGGGTGGAGAAGAGATGGATTACACCCTCCTTCCTCCGCCAGCAATCAAGTAAAAACATACTTCCAGGCTGGTAACTGTTACTTACAAGACTGGCACAATATTTGATCAATCAAAGGATATGTATCCTGTCCTTCCACTCCAAAGTGGATGTGCTTAACCCTGCTTACCTGTATGTAATTTGTTTCCCAACAGCCCTAAACATTAATAAATATAAAGTAACACCCTGTTACTTGCAAAGTACACATCTGCTGCAGTACACCCCGCACATTTAAAGCACCCCCCATCAAGCCTTGGGAACTGTAGTTTTCCCATCAAAGAGCTATTGCAATTTCTAGTGTCCTTAACAAACTACGGTTCCTATGATTCTTGGGGAATGGGTTTTTTTTAATGTGTGTTGTGTATGTACCCATTGTAACACATCAAGGCTTTTGTTTGTTTTTAACAATATTAAGTATTTAAAATGTTAATACAGAAGGAAAAATGCCAACCTTTCCTCCAATAGTTGCAGTAAGAAAAGAAGCCTTTTTCCCTTTGTTCCTGACTTTCCAGGTTTAATTTTAAAATATTTTATTCCAACACATCAAGGCTTTTGTTTGTTTTTAACAATATAAGTATTTAAAATGTTAATACAGAAGGAAGAATGCCAACCTTTCCTCCAATAGTTGCAGTAAGAAAAGAAGCCTTTTTCCCTTTGTTCCTGACTTTCCAGGTTTAATTTTAAAATATTTTATTCCAACAGGAAAGCTCCTCCTTAATTTAATGGACCATACAGAAGTTGTCAGAGACTTAACCTTTGCCCCCGATGGCAGCCTGATACTAGTGTCTGCTTCACGAGACAAAACACTAAGAGTATGGGACCTGAAGGATGATGGTATGTTATCAGGAACGTTTTGCGTGGCGTAACAAACAGGGACATAATTTACTGTCTAGCAATGGAAAGGGACGCGGGTGGCGCTGTGGGTAAAACCTCAGTGCCTAGGACTTGCTGATCGCATGGTCGGTGGTTTGAATCCCCGCGATGGGGTGAGCTCCCGTCTTTCCGCCCCAGCTCCTGCCCACCTAGCAGTTCGAAAGCACCCCTAAGTGCAAGTAGATAGGTACCGCTTTATAGCGGGAAGGTAAACGGCGTTTCCGTGTGCTGCGCTGGTGCTGGCTCACCAGAGCAGCTTCGTCACGCTGGCCACGTGACCCGGAAGTGTCTGCGGACAGCGCTGGCTCCCGGCCTCTAGAGTGAGATGAGCGCACAACCCTAGAGTCTGTCAAGACTGGCCCGTACGGGCAGGGGTACCTTTACCTTTAATGGAAAGCTATGATGCATTAGTAAAAAAAAATTATTTTTTTTTGATGTTTTGAGATTGTTTTCTTTATATACAGCAAGTTCAAATGGTATTTGTAGAGATGTTCCCAGTGTCCCAGATTTGTCTGTCTATAATATCTGCCAGCCTTCCAAAATTGTCCTCGCAGACAAGCATGCACACATTAGATCTAAATTCTTGACTAGAAATTAGGCTTGCGAACCACACCTTGATCCTTGTTTGCAAACCAGAATTCTAGCTGGGGTTTTAGAGTTTCTCATTTTGGATAGAGCAGCTTTTATTTTTGTTAAGTAGTGTGTGCATATGTGTATGTGTGTGTATAGATAGAGCACAGATGCTCTCCAGCATTTTGACTTCACTCCCAAAGGCACTCTCCTCCATTGTCTCTTGAGACAGACAGATGTCAACAGCAGCAGCACAGATAAATCATGGACTCAAGCTGTTTAGGGCTTTGGCAGGTTTTCTGAAGGACTGCCTTCATCCAATCCTGCCTTCAAGATTTGCTCTACTGCAAGGGCCAGATCAGCTAGGCTGGCATGCCTAAGAGACCAAGCCTTCTTGGTGGTGGCTCCCAAAACAGTAGACTTCCCTTCAGTGGCCTTGTGTCTTCAGCTCTTGCATTTAGGCAGACCTTGAAGATCTTCCTCTTCGTGGCAGCCTTTCCCTGATTCCGAAAGAAGCTTGCATCTCCAAAACTAACCTGTAGATGTGTTCTGCTGTGACTCTTTTCCTTCTGCACCTATTGAGGGAAGGACCATGGTTAGAGCATCTGCTTTGAGTGCAGAATGTCCAAGGCTCGATCTACAGGTAGGGCTGGGGGTGTCCCTAGCCTCAAACGTTGGCGTGTTAATGTAGACAACACTGAGCTTGATGGCCCACTGGCTTCCTTTGTACTTTGCTTTGTGAGGCTGTAGCTCTTGGAAGCACCTCAAATTATTTCAAGTGAAATATGAGTGATACTAACTGGCTTTATTCCCTTCCCTTCCATTTTCCAGGAAATATGATGAAAGTATTAAGAGGGCACCCAAACTGGGTCTATAGCTGTGCTTTCTCTCCAGATTCTTCCATTCTCTGCTCTGTGGGGGCCAGTAAAGCAGTAAGTATCAAAGTTTCATGTTCTTCAACCTATCTTTGATTGTGAGCAAAGAATTATATTGAATCTTAAGAATCTAGCCAGCTTGTGCTCTGTGTCATGCTGGATGATGATGATGATGATGATGATTTAAGGAATTGCATGACAAAAACATTTGTAGTAAATTGGCACCAGGCTTTCGTTTGGTTATCATTTACAGAGCTGAAATTTTTATTGTTTTTAGTCTCAATAAAGTTGAGGAATCTTGCAAAGTAGCTATGCATATCTCCATCTGTTCCATGACTTAAAAGAGAGAGAGAGGGCACAAACGTTTTGCTTAAGAAAGGAATAGTTTTATAGTAATACTTTGTGACTCCTGATATTCTGCTGTCACGCTCATTTGAAAGATTACTTTTCCAAAGCCTGGGCTGCTGATCTTACTTGACAGTAAAATGTCATTCTTGGACAGTTTCCAACAAACTGCCCTTCAGCTCTCAGTGCTTTGGAAAGGATGAGCAGTGAATTTTGCATCAAACTGCGTTGTGTTGCTGTACTTGCAAAATGCAACACAGGGCAGTCAAAGAACATAGAGTGAGCTGCTTCTTTGTATAAAGCAGGAACAAGGCACCTGTCGCCCCCCCAGGTGTTGTGGGGCTATAGCTCCCATCATCCCCAACCACTGGTCTTGGGGGGGGGGGGGATAAGGAATGGCCAATGCTGCTAAGGGTGAGAGCCCAACAACATTTGGGAGGCTGAAGGTTCCCATCCCTGATATAAAAGTCTAGAATAGTGCTAAGTCTATAAAGTTGCAGTCTAAGACATGCTTATTTGAGAACAAGCCTGCACTGAATTACTTTCGAATAAGCATGCTGGGATTTGAGTTGTGTATCTTCTGTTCAGTTTAATATTAGAAAACTCCAGGTAGGGGTAATAGAAGGGTGGACAACTTGTATCGCCTGAAGTGTGAGGACTGGAGTTTTGTTAGAATCTGGAACCCTTAAATCCCATTTTAGGAGTTAAGTTTCTAGTCCACATGTTGGGCAGAAATTCTGAAAGTATAAAATTTACGTTTTTTTCAGAATTTAGGCCTGAGTTGACTTATTACAACCCAGAGCCACCAGTTGCGAAATCAAATGTCACAAAATAAATTCACCAGCCGCCAATTGTAATGTTTTGTCACATGGATTAAAATGCCGGTGCTGCGTCTCTTTATCAACTACCCACCCCTGAGACGGCCTTCGGGGTCAAACAAGTTGTCCATCCTCCGGGCTAGTAAAAATTGTGGCTTTCAAAGTAAGCAGCTTGAAGGTTAGCAGAGAGATAGTGTCATTTGAAAAAGAAATATAAAGAAAAGCCTATTGTGATTATTATTATTATTATTACTATTATTATTATTTTTAAAAAAGGAAGCCTAGATAAGAAAGACTTATCAGTAAAGCCCTTTAAAATAGAACAGATGTAGATGTATGCATTGATCTTTTTTTTTAGGCTGTGTGTTTTCCATAAGCTTCTTGCTTTCCCTGTCACAGGTGGTGGCAGCAATATTGGTGTGATTGAGGGTAAGCTGGCACCACTCAGACAAGCGCACATTGGTGTTAGCTGGGCAGAAACAGTGGCATCTCTGGCCACCAGGCTGGAGGCGAACTTTACCATAGGACGAAGTAACCTTGCATTCGACTGCAGGGTGTACTGTACGTACGCAGGTGCTGGTTGATGTCCACTTTCTGCTTCCCCCTCCCCCTTTCTTTTCCTTTTTATTTTATTTTAACGTTGGTAAAGAGATCCTCTGGCTCCTCTTAAAATTTTAACAATAGATATTTCCAATTCCTATGGAATTCTGGAGTCTCTTAATAAAACTGAGCCTGTCCCTCGTCGCTAACTGTGACGGACTTAGTAACGAAGTTTCAGTACAGTACAGCAGTGGCGTCACTAATTAATATATTTATTTATACCCTGCCTTAGTTCCCCACCCCCCGGACCAGTTTTATGTTTATTATCTCTGCCTGTTCCTAAAGTTCAGGGTGGCTCAACAATTTTGCATACATACATAATATATTTAAAAAACGAAAAAATATTCTATTCCGTAAAAAGGCTAAAAATTATATGCCAACCTGTTTTTGTAGCCACAAACCTTTGCTAGCTTGTTGATTGTATTACACTGAACTTTGTAGTGCAATTTTAAGATCTAAATTTTCCTGCACATGCTTAAACTTACTGACTACAGTATTAAGTATACAACCTGCATGTGAAGTGTGCTAAGCCGTGCCTGTTTGTGTAAACTGCTAATTACTGAGACCTTTTTAAATTATTATTTTTTTTAAAAAATCTTGGCAAATAGCAGTGCTTGATTTTTATTTTTGATCTTTTTTTTAAAAAAATTAAACTTAAAATGTGTAATATAATAAACTTGGTTTAATTTCTGGGGTTTTTTTGCCAAAGTCATGTCGTTTGGCTGTGACAATTCCTTTTTTGCTTGCAGTATCTGTTTCTCTTCCTAGGCTGACGTTGGCGATCCAAGCCTATTGTAAACAAGTGATCTTAAACTCACAGGGGATTCCACGGGAGTAACCATATGTTAACCTTACTTTTTTTTCTGTCTGTATATTTCTTAAAATTTTGTTAGTTAATTGGAAAGGGGGGGCGGATGTTAGTACTTAACCCAGCTACTGTATACATATCTATATATTCTTTTACTTAAAACAGTTAAAGTAATAACATGGGATTCAGTAAAACCACCACTGTTGATGTAAACGTTTTAATTTTTTGGCTTATTTTTATAAATAACACTTAATATGCATGTTCGCTTTAATTTAAATAATTCTGAGTATGGCACTGAGCATTTTCCGTAATTGTAGTAATTCTTAATGCTTGGCTTTAGTTGTAATCCTCAGTAAAACTAGCAGAAAACGTAGTTTTGCAGGGAGCGGGGTGGTGGGAACATGTTGATGAAATGTCCCCTCTGTGCCTGGGCATCGCTATAACATGAGCTTGTTTTGATTGCAGGTGTTGCTTTGGGATATGGATAAGTACACTCTCATCCGAAAACTGGAAGGGCACCACAACGATGTCGTAGCCTGCGAGTTTTCTCCTGACGGAGCTTTACTGGCTACGGCATCTCATGACACCCGCGTTTGTGTCTGGGACCCACACACTGGAGCTGTTCTGATGGAGTTTGGGTGAGTGAGTTGGGTGGAGTGGGCACAGGAATAATCTTAAAAACTTGCCCACCTTTGGCATTCTTTATTTTACAAGGGCAGCCTCTGCTTAGATTTGTACCAGGTTAAGAAGAATCGGACGAAGCCAGGAGCCGGTGTTGTTCATCGGACAGCTCTCGGCTGGGAGGGAGGACTGGGTTCAGGTCCCACCACAGCCAGAAATGCTTTCAGTGGCTTACTTTAGAGAAGCGACTCCAGTTCTCCAGGTGTGCAATAGGGATTAGGTAAAGGTAAAGGTACCCCTGCCCGTACGGGCCAGTCTTGACAGACTCTGGGGTTGGTGCGCCCATCTCACTCAAGTAGGGATTAGTGAATAGCAAAATAGAAACTTGGGGACCCCAGTTCACTAGTGTGCTATGCTGGCACACATTAAGAATGGAGTGTCAGGCGGGGTACAAGGCTTGAAAGACTCTTCTGCTTGGAGGCCCCATAGACCACTGCTAATCACTGAAGATTCACCAACTGGTGCCCACCAGACGCTTCAACTCCCATCGGCCCCAGCCAGCATGACCAACAAATCGGGGACGATGGGACTCGGACGTTCAGCAACATCTAGAGCAGTGTTTCCCAACCTTTGGTCTCCACCTGTTTAGGGACTACAATTCCCATCATCCCTGACCACTGGGTCTTGCTAGTTAGGGATGATGGGAGTTGTAATCTAAAAACAGTTGGAGGCCAAAGCTTGGGAAACACTGATCTAGAGGGCACCAGGTTGGGTAAAGCTGGTAACTGTTTTTATTTCATAAAAGTTGTGCACTGCTTGATTGGTTTTTGTGTGTGTGTTTTAACTCCTCAAAGCAGTTGACATACCTTCATGCCCGTGTGTGTGTGTGTGTGTGTGTGTGTGTGTGTGCGCAAGCCAGGGTTCTCTTGGCTTAACTATGGCTTGTTTGTATATTCAAACCCACCCCAGTCAGCTTGTGGCCAACAGAGCAGAATGTGGAACTGACTTGCATCTAATGTTAGTCTTTCTTGGGAGCAGACACATTGAAATTAAAGGACATGAGTAACTTGGATCTGTTAACTTCAAACTTAGATCCATTAATGTACGAAGGCTGTGTGTGCCCGCCTTCCATTCCAAATGCATGGCTTCCCTCAAAGAATACTGGGAGCTGTAGTTTATCCCCTCACAGAGTTAGAATTCCCAGCACCCTTAGCCAACTACAATTCCCATAATTCTTTGTCCCTTAAATACGTGGAGCCTACACAGCCTTAGTCCTGGCAAGCCCTGTTGAGTGGCTTTTGGTTAATGATTAAATGCAGAGCAAATGTCCCGTGAACCAAAGTTCTTAATTTCATCCTCAGGCATCTGTTTCCCGCACCGACTCCAATATTTGCTGGGGGAGCAAATGACCGCTGGGTCAGATCTGTATCTTTTAGCCACGACGGACTGCATATTGCGAGTCTTGCCGATGATAAGTAAGTATGGCAAAGCACGGCTTGGTTCCGCTGGTTCTTGCTGGCTGGGAAATGAACTTTTGTGCAGTGTCTTTGAGGGTGAGGGAAGCTTTCCCCCTCGCGGATGAATTAGGCAGATTAAGGGGAAATCGGCCAGAATTATTTACCTACGCAACCCGAGGGTCTTCAAAGCGCCCCACAAGCACACAATTTTAAAACGCAGTTGAATGCAATAATCAGATGAGCTGCACAATGAAACAGCACAGTCAGCAGGAGAGAAGATGAAACTTTAAACTCAAGAATGATTAGGTGGTGTTGCCTTGCTGGTGATTATGGAATCCTCAGCTGACTTGCCCAGTGATCAGGGTAATGGAAGTAACAGCTCAGAATACCTGGAGGTCACAAATTGGGAAGAGTGGTGTCTGTAATAACTCGTGGGCAGATAAATAAGAGCCATGGAACCTCAGATTGTCTGCTCAGCCACATAAAGCCCTCAGCAAGAAAGAAACTGGGGCAGAAGCTAGAGTCACGACTTCATCTGAAGTTAATTGAGCAGTTTCTCAATATTGAACAGTCGTCTGGCAAGTTAGAACCTGCTCCCATGTAAACAGTCATTATGCAATAGGAGACAATCTGACAGCTGGGCATTTATCTTTCCGGCACCTTTGTCGAGGGGTTGCTGAAAAGTGCCCTGTCACAAGACACAGGAGCGGACTCACTTGCGCAAACAAGCTTCCTTCTAAAACCTTTCTGCAACATTCCTGGAGACCTGACACATTTTATCATTGAGGTATTTAGACCTTTGGTCTGAATTTCCTTGAGCAACAGGGAGGGGAGAGTATTGCTCTGACACGTGGCAGAATGAGGAGGAAGAATACCGGCGCTGTATTGTGGTATATACCATTTCAGACTGCATTTAGGGGATCCCTACATTGCCTTCCCTTATAGGACATTAACCATGGGCTTGCTCACTTGCAGTGGATTCAGTCACTCAGGACACACAGTTCTTCCTCACCTGATCCATGCAGATCCAGGGGGTGGGTGTCGTCATCATCCCCAACCCACCTCTTTACACATAATCAGTGAGGATCGAGGAGGAGGAAAATCTTACCTCCCCCATTCCTTTTCCTCACTGGTGCCAAAATCAGCGGGTTGGGTGGATACAGGGGTGCTTATCCATCCCCTAGGCCAGAGATTAACTATTCTTCCTTAGAAATGGATTGGAGGCATCCTAAACCTTGTGGCTTTCCTAAGGCCCTGCTAGTGAGGTCATGCTTGGGTTGAGTCCAAACACACCCAACGAGGGAGGCCTGGCTGGATCTCCCAAGTGCATTTTCTCCCCCTTAAAACTACAGGCAGCTTCAACTACAATTACAGCCGTTGTGCTGAGGCTGGGGTGTCTAACCTCTTCCCCGTTGCTATTTCAAGGTTTAGGTCTCCAAGCTGCAGCACGCACCCCCCCAACCTTCCTCCCCAGTATTGGCACAATAATTTCTGGTCTTTCAGCAGCTTGGCAGGAGGTCAAGAAAACCAGAGGAGGACTGTCAGCGGGGAGAGGAAAACTTAAAACGCCCATATTCCCAGACTGATCAAAATCCCACCATTTAAAAGATTAAAAGGGCAGGGGGAAGTGATCCAGTTTTGTATTGCCTGTATGATTGAAGGCCCTGTTCCCAGCTAACTGCCTGGGCTGTCAGCCAACTGTGCTGCATCAACTCTTTGCTGCGGCACTTGCAAACCACCAGGACCTTCAGTTTTCAGTCCAGAATGCCCTGGATTTATTTTGGACCAACAGCTAGAATGTGCACCTTAGGCCTCGCATCAGTCCCTGCTCCTCTTGCTGGCGCTGCAGTGAGACAGCTTCGTTAATTTGCTCATCTTCATCGTCCCTCCCTTCCTCCCTAGATGTCTTCAGCAACCAACGGAGCTGCATCAGCTTCCAGCTGTTGCTCAAATTAAGCATAAAGTTTAGCAGTGATGATAAAATAGAGGCTGTCAACTTAACCTGTTTGCTTTCTTTTCAGGATGGTGCGGTTCTGGAGAATTGACGAAGACCACCCTGTCCAGGTTGCACCTCTGAACAATGGGCTTTGCTGTGCCTTTTCTACTGATGGCAGTGTTCTAGCTGCTGGGTAAGCAAACCTCAAAGTAATAATAATAATAATAACCGCAAAACATGCATACTCCACTGGCAAGGCAGTTTCTTAAAAGCCAAGTGGATATTTTAAAAGAAGACCTCTCTGGTGTTATTTATATATAAATATATGCACTGGGGCCTGTTTCTCTAGTTGCTGCTTGGAAGTAAGTACTTAAAGCAGTCGCCATCAATGCTGCTTGATAGATAATCCTCGAGTAAAGAAATGTGTGAGCCTTTGATGGCAGTAAATGGTTTTGATCTGGAAAGTTTCCTCCTTCTGACGGAAGGGCTTTTTTTCTGTTGAAGGAAGAGAACCTTTTGACCCCACTCAAATTGTCTACAGCTATTGTCAATCTGGCACATCATCCAGATGTTGTTGGACAGGGGCCAGCAAACTTTTTCAGCAGGGGGCCGGTCCACTCTCCCTTGTGGGGGGCCGGACTATATTTTTTGGGGGGGGAATGAATTCCTATGCCCCACAAATAACCCAGGGTTGCATTTTAAAATAAAAGCACACATCCTACTCATGTAAAAACACACTGATTCCTGGAACGTCCGCGGTCCGGATTCAGAAGGCAATTGAGCTGGATCCGGCCACCAGGCCTTAGTTTGCCTACGTATGTTGTTGGACATGGGGCAGCAGGGCTGGTTCTAGACCAGTGTTTCCCAAACTTCAGCTGTTTTTGAACTGCAATTTCCCTCATCTCTAACCACTTGTCCTGCTAGCCAGGGATGATGAGGATTGAATCACATGGGGCGTTGGGGGAGCCTAACCGACTTCCATGTTTTATTTTGCTTTTGCCTGCAGGACGCAAGACGGAAGTGTGTACTTCTGGGCCACTCCCAGGCGTGTTGCCAGCCTCCAGCACTTGTGCCGCATGGCCATCCGGCGAGTGATGCCCACCAGCCAGGTGCAGAATCTGCCCGTCCCTCCCACAATTGTGGCTTTCCTTTCCTACCGGATTTAGAAAGTAAATTGGAAAAGGGGAGGAGGAGAGCAGTTTGTCTGGCACGTGGGCGAAAGAGAACCTCAAGCTTTTTGTAAGCCTTTTCGAGCTGAACACTTCACATGTTTCGGTCGTTATTTTTCCTTAAGAATAAAGGAGAGTTTCCTTAAAGACGGTATTTATAGAGAAGATCAGTAGAGGTGTTTCTGAAAGCGCCAGACTTTTCTAAAGAAATTCTAACTGTGAAAATCTGTAAATAATTAGATGTTAGCTGCTATGTATTACCCGTGTATATCATTTGTGATTGCTTTTTTAATGTAGAATATAGCATGTGTATAGGCATGTGTGTGTGTTTGTGTGTGTATGATACATATATATGCGTGCACACAAACACACACACACATATATATAGATTCTGGAGCCACAAGCTGTATTGGTGCTGTGTATAGAGTGGTGTTTGTGGCTCAGGGGTAGGAAAACAAAATTTAGTGGCTTCTGTATGTTGTGCATTTTTGGCAGGGGGCACTCAAAATGGGGCCCTGGGTTGTGTACATCTTGTGTAGCAGAAGGAGTGAATTTCCTTGAGGCCCACAGAATGGGAGAGGAAGAAAGCTTGATTTACCAGACACGTGTCATCTTCAGGGAGGCCTTAATTTTGCCACAAATTGAATGGTGAGTGTCCAGGATCGCTTGGGGGTCCTTAAACCTTTGAAATCCAGCTACTGTATTAAATCCTGGCAACTTCTCTATCAGGTGTGACTTCTTCACAGGCTCAGGGTTCCCACCCTCCACCCCCCCCAACACTTCAGTCAACCGTTGTCATTTAAAGGGGGTGATAACTGGGTGAACTACCAAAGACATGAAACCATTCTTGTTTTCATATGCTTTTGCCTTCTGTTCATCTGGACTTGCAGATACAAAGAATGTATGCATTGCATAAAATGCCTGATTATATATATTTCTTCTTCTTCTTTTGTATTAAAAAGTTGTTACAAAAAAAAAATACACCAACCTACAGAGTTTTGAAAAGCTGGTTTGTTTGTTTGTTTGTTTGTTTCATGTGAGCTGCATCTTGAGTTTGAAAATGGGAATGACATAGAAGAAAGCGAAGGAATATGTTTGCTGACTTCCTTTTCCATCTAAATCTGGTGTGGGGGAACCTTTGCTGAACCGACAACTCCCAACTGGCCATTGAAATGTTAGGAGGGCTGTTGCCTAACAGTTCTGGCTCCCAACAGTGAAGAGAGACAGTAGCTGTCATAATAATAATAATTTATGATTTGTACCCCGCCCATCTGGCTGGGTTTCCCCAGCAACTCTGGGCAGCTTCCACAAAGACCAAAAATACACTAAGATGTCACACATTAAAAACTTCTCTGAACAGGGCTGCCTTAAGATGTCTTCTGAATGTCAGGTAGTTGTTTATGTCTTTGACATCTGATGGGAGGGCGTTCCACAGGGCGGGCACCACTACCGAGAAGGCCCTCTGCCTGGTTCCCTGTAGCTTGGCTTCTCGCAATGAGGGAACCGCCAGAAGGCCCTCAGCGCTGGACCTCGGCGTCCGGGCAGAACGATGGGGGTGGAGATGCTCCTTCAGGCCGTTTAGGGCTTTAAAGGTCAGCACCAACACTTTGAATTGTGCTCAGAAACGTATTGGGAGCCAATGTAGGTCTTTCAAGACCAGTGTTATGTGGTCTTGGCGGCTGCCCCCAGTCAACAGTCTTATCTGCCACATTCTGGGTTAGTTGTAGTTTCCGGGTCACCTTCAAAGGTAGCCCCACGTAGAGCGCATTGCAGTAGTCCAAGCGGGAGATAACTAGAGCATGCAGCACTCTGGCGAGACAGTCGGCATCATGGCTAGTAGACATGAATTTCTTTTGTCGCATGAATCTTCCTAACACTCTGGTTCACTGGATCTCCCCAAATTCTAGAGGTATGAGCAAGGAAGAAAAGCATCTCTATCCCCATTTCACCACCCCATAATCCTATCTCAGTTTACTTGCCTTTCTAAATGTTTAGCTCCAACTCTTTTATCATTTCGGGCACCTTTTCCGGTTCTGCACTGCCATTTTAGTTGAAGCAATGGAATACAACGCAACATTATTCAAAGTATGATCTCGCCAAAGTTCTGTATAATAGATTGGTGGTGAGCTGGGAGGGTGCCGCGATTTCTAGGAAGGCCTTTGAGCCCAGCTCTGGGGATTGTCTCTGCAATCTGCCTGTTACTTCCCTTTATTCTCGTGGAAGAGGAGATGAAGCAGCTGCATCCGGTTAACTGGAACTGGCTGCAAAACGGGAACTTCAGAGCTGTGAAGCACGAATCACGCTGAAGGGAGAACCATGGCAGCCCGAGTGCCAGGGTGAAAACAATCCTTTGCTTGGGGGGCGGGGAGGAGGCAGAGGTAGATTTCTATCCCTTTGCATCCCTGCCAGCTATCAAGAGACCCAACTGCTCGAGTTTCTTGAGAACAGTGGCTGGAAGCTGTTGCAGTACAAGCAGTCAAAATGATGATTATAAACACTGCAATGAGCTGGCCTACTTGCAAAACTCCCTCCAAAATGCATGGGGTGCAGTGAAGAAGAAGAAGAAGAAGAGTTTGGATTTGATATCCCGCCTTTCACTCCCTTTAAGGAGTCTCAAAGCGGCTAACATTCTCCTTTCCTTTCCTCCCCCACAACAAACACTCTGTGAGGTGAGGGGGGCTGAGAGACTTCAGAGAAGTGTGACTAGCCCAAGGTCACCCAGCAGCTGCAGGTGGAGGAGCGGAGACTCGAACCCGGTTCTCCAGATTACGAGACTACCGCTCTTAACCACTACACCACACTGGGCAGTGCCCATTACGAAGCAGCTGGTGTTAAGTTTAATGAAGCAATTAATTTGGGAGCTAGACACTGGATTCAGAGGCAATGGCTGGGTGGGGGGGCACTAGACCACAGCCAGTTTTGCATTTGTGCTGGGAGAGTGACAAGGTCACAAGGCTTTTCAGGTTTGCCAGTGCCCAAATGCCTGGGGGACTAGCTTTGCTGTCAATAGGAAGTGAGCAGGACCCTAAGATGGCGTAAGGCAAGAAGGGCTGCAGCATGTTGGCAAGTAGCACACTGCACTAGGGCATGATGGGAGTTGTAGTCCATAACATCATGAGGGCACCAGGTTGCTGAAGGCTGAAATGCAATAGAAAGTTAGCCTGCTGGGAAGAACTGGGTTGCCCCCCACCCTCCATTTCACTTCCCAAGGGTAGAGCTATGGAATAGACTCCTGGGGGGAAAGGCCTAGACCAGCCTTTCTCAACCTTGGGTCCCCAGATGTTGTTGGACTACAACTCCCATCATCCCTCAGCTCTGGCCTTGCTAGCTAGGGGTGATGGGAGTTGTAGTTCAACAAAATCTGGGTACCCAAGGTTGAGAAAGGCTGGCCTAGACTCTTACCATTGCTTTTTAGAAAAGAGGTGCCTGTACTATGTACCCTTGAGTGCCCCCAGAAAAAAGCACTGATTATTATTTATTATTGGAGCAACAATTGCAACCCACTGTGCCAGTGCAATAGACTCTGAAGAAGCCAAGTTAACTAGCTCAAAGAAGAATTCAGGCTGTCCTTGGAGATGTTGGGTTTTTATCTTGCTTTGCTCAGAGGACTGGACTGAAGCGGCTGGTGTATTCGGATCGGAGTGGAAATTGCCTGTGTGTGTTTCTGCATGGAGTGGCTCTGCATTGCTAAGTCTGCAAAATATATGCCAGGCTTTTTGTTTGTTTGCTCTCTGCAGTGCTGAGTGGTCCTGGGAGTGCCTTTGAGCTTAGCCAAAACCCATGTTCCAAATGTGGGGTTATTTTTACCATCTGCAAAGTGTGCGGAAACATGCAATAAAAAAGGAATAAAATGAAAAATCAGGAGGGAGAAAATAAAATCTGATTCAGCTCTGAAAGGAATGACAAGGAGTTAGCAAAGGAGCATCTGGGGACATCGTGTTTAATGTCCCCCCCTTTCCTGCTCTTTCTGCTCTCTTTGATTGACAAGCAGGTTCTCTCTGGCAAGGGTTTTTCATAGTTAAAAAGCCAGATTTGATTTATTTACCCCGCCCCCCCAGCAAAGCTTAGCTCTGGAACATGTGGCACAATGATAATAAGTGAGACTGTCACTGGCCATGTACAGAGCTCAAGTGATCACCACAGACGGAGCCCTTAGACATCCAAAGTAATGGGATTGTCACTTTAGAAATTAAGCACAGGATAGGAACCACTTGGCACAAAGAATCCTGGGAATTGTAGTTTACACCTTACAAAGGGTTCCCCCGATATTAGTCCTACTCAGGTCACACCCATAGTGAACAATGGGCAGGATTAACTTGGGTGCATTAATTCCAGTGCATCGGCTCTGAATAAAACCAAATAAAACCCAGAGCTACAGTCCCTGGTGCCCTTAAACTACAGTTCCCAGTATTCTTGGGGTGGATGGAAGGAATGCACTTTAAATGTAGGGTGTATACACAGCCTAAAGCGACTTGACCTGGGATGACTCCTTGAGGAGCGATGTCATCATCATCAGGGCTGCCTAAACTTGGGGAAAGGGGCAGGATGTTAACTTTATGCAGCAAAGCAACCCAGATTCTGTACCCAGAGAGAAGCAGATCAAACCCACAATATATGAGTTTGCTTATCATGAGAGTCAAGGAGGTAGCTGGAATGAATAGTAGGCATGGAGAGGAGCCAAAAATTGCTGTGCCCTCAAGCTCATAATCTAAGAGACATGACACAAAAGGAAAACATGCTGGGAGAGAGGAGGAAAAAAGCAAGCTCGCACACACCAATTTTTAATTTCAGAGAAGCTGTAGTGAATAGCAAAAATGGGAAATTGGAGAGAAGCCAAAAGTTGCTGGTTGCTAGCTTACTATGCCAGGCCCCAGCCTGCACTCATGAATCCTGGTTAAATCCCTGCAGACCCCGTCAGCAGATAGTTTTGACAGTGGGTTTAGTTAGGCAGTCTTCCTATACCTCCCAGACAGGCGGGCTCATTTACATTTACCTTTAGATAAGTAATCAGGACCTCACTGAGAGGCCATGGAAATGTTATCAGCAAGGCTGGCCTTGTCTAACCACTGGAATGTAAGTGGTGATAACGGAGGCCATTTTGAAATGCTGGTGTGAAGTTTGAAATCTGGGAACAACTGAGGAAGTTTGGAGGCATTTTTTTTAAGAGGGCAGATATCCCCCTCCCCCCACAACAGGTGTCCATCAATGCATCACTGAAAGCCTTAGCCTGCATTAGTTTCTCATGAGCAGAACGCCATATTTGCATTGTTAACAGATTCCTACTTCTCCCCCTGCCACATCAACATTTTGAGGTGATGAACAGCATTTATTATGGTTTAAAAGGTCACCTCAAAAGCTGCTGGTGTGCAGAAAAGAAAGAGGGAATGAGGGGCAGGAATATGCTCTGGAAATGAGCAATAGCTTTGGGAGACCAGCACATCCCTGATGATCGAGGCTGCTAACAAGGGGCCTGTTTGCAACTGTCTGCAGCACCTGCTGCTCTCTGGGTAGCCACTTGCTTGGGCCCTGCTGGCTGTGGAGCCCTGGACTTTGGTCTTGAGGTCCAACACGAGCTGCTCTGCTGCTTCATTTTATCACATTTGACCTGCGGTGGCTGGCACCCATTGGGAAGAGTGTGGCAGAAGTCAATAAGACCACACAGGAGGCAGAGCCCATGACAAGAGGAGCCAACTAACCCCTGGGACAGCTCAGGAGGTAGAGCATGAGACTCTTGATCTCAGGGTCGTGGGTTCGATTCCCGCATTGCAGGGGGTTGGACTAGATGACCCTCGGGTCCCTTCCAACTCTATCATCCTATGATTCTATGAACTCTGGTTTGCCCCCCATCTTCTTCCTCCCTGCTGAGGTCTGTGAGGAGAGTGCCAAGACTTGGGAAAAGAAGGAAACTGACCCAGGTAGGGCCATCCTCTGGCCTAGATGAAGGCAAGCAAGGCAGCTGTCAGAGGACAGGCCGAGTTTGGTGGGTTATGGTGTCCCAGCCACCCTATCAAAACATGTAGGGGCATGAGAAGAGCCTCTGTGAGTTTGTCGAATGCTCTTTTAAAAGCCACCCAAATCGGCTGCTGTCGCTGCGTCTTGTGGCAGCTAATTCCACAGTTTTAATAATGTGCCAAACAAGGCGGGGCCATTAGATCAGGCCAGTGGCCCATCTATAGTCCAGCATCCGGGTCTCACAATGGCCAACAAAGTGCTTGTGAGAAACCTGCAAGCAGGATCCAAGCATGAGAGCACTCTCCTGTCCTGTGGTTCGCAGCGACCGGTATTCAGTGTTGCTGCCTCCAACTGTGGAGCAGAGAAAGGGGCTGTGTCCCAATTGGAGAGGATTTGGGACACTTCCGGGGGAGATCGAAATAAACCAACAAAAATAAAACCCAGGATGTTTTTGTCAATTTGTGGTTAGCTCGTTAGTGGGACCGAGGGAAGCGAAAGCAGGAAAACAACACAACCCATCTATGTGCAAATTATCCTCCCTCCCCCTGTGGGTTTGCTGTTACTAAATTCACCACTGGAAGTTACTCAATCAAAACCACAACTGGGTGTTGTGCCACCATTGGGTGGGTAGAGCTTCCCCCCCTATAAAAATGTAAACCTATGCTGACAAAATATTACTTGAAACTACTTGGCAAAGAAAGCATAATCATAACAGTTTGCTATTTACAAAGGCCTTCCAGATGTTGCAGAACTACAGTTCTCTTCAACTGCAGCAAGCATGGCCAATGGGAGTTGTAGTTCAGCAACATTGGGTTTCCCACACCTGTGCTAAGTAAAAAAAATGGCTTAGTGCAAGTGAGCAAACCATGCAGGTGCTTTCCTCAGCCCTGCTGCTGCTGCTGCTGTGCTACCTAGAACTAAGCTAAGGTTTGGCTTAGTATTCTGACCAGGACAGGGATGGGGACCATCTGTGGACCTCCAGGTGTTCCTGGACTCCAACTCCCATTGGCCCCAGCCGGAGACCCTCTCACCAGCAAGTCCTTCAAGACCTGTTCCCCACTTTGCTGGCCTGTTCCCAGCAGGCTGGCAAAGGACAGGCCCTGATTCCAGCTACCGAAACTATTGTTGCTGCTGCTCAAGTTGCCAGAGCCCCTTCTGCACTGCCCCTTTAACCAGCTGTGTCTTCCATCTAAATAATCCTGGGACCTGAAGTTTGTTATGGGCTCTGAGAGTTGTAAGGAGACCCCTCTTTCATCCAAGGAACTCAAGGTGGTTCTCTCCAATCTCACAAAAGCCCTGTGAGGTAGATTCAACTGAGAGGCTGTGACTGGCTCAAGCTACCTGTGAGTTTCATAGCCCAGCAGAGATTTGTACCCAGTGGTCTCCCAGGTCCTAGTCTAACACTCTAGCCCAGCTGTTATGTACTGAGTCGAATAGGATCCAAACTGCAGCAGTCTAATTGGTCCTAGAACAATAGGATCCAAAAGGCAACAGTCTGATTGGTCCTAGAACAATAGGATTCAGAATGCAGCAGTCTGATTGGTCCTAGAACAATGCAGCAGTATGATTGGTTGGCAGGAACCACCCAATCATGCTCCAGATTGAAGTGAATCCACAACCTGATTGGCTTACAGTAGAATTCCGGAATTAGCCAATCATGTGCAGCCCATTGTGTAAATAATGTATATAAAGCAGATATTTTGAGGGGACTTTCATTCATTCCTCCTCGCCACTATGAGCTGAATAAAGAGCATGAAATCACTTTGCGACTCTGAGTATATTTCACCAGCCTTTCTCAATTTTGGATTGCCCAACGTTGTTGGACTACAACTCCATCATCCCTAGTGAGAAGGTCCAACAGCCAGGGATGATGGGATTTGTAGTCCAGCCAAATCTGGGGACCCAAGATTGAGAAAGGCTGCTCTAACCACTACATCACACTGGCTCTGTCCTTAGTATGTAATACTAATTGGTGAAATAATTGGTGTAATAATGTATTTAGAAATATTGTGACAGCAGAAAATCGCCACAAGATCGTTGTGTCTGAGTGTGCCCAGGCATCGATATGCATGCTCCCCTATGTGGCAAGCCCCTGAATTGCAGGCGGCAGGTACTCAGTGCTTTCAGGCCCTAGGCTGACTTTTGACACCCAGTCAGGGCCATCCCAAGACATTTTGAAGTGGACCCCCAAATTGTGCCATGGAAGAAAGGGTGAGGGAAGATTTGCCTCAGGAACAGGGAGTGGGGTATGTGTGTGAGAGGTTGACATTGGGATCTGCTGCTCCAGTGTATCCTGCCACCTGAGGCGGTTAAACTCACCTTGCCTCACGGGTGGGCCGGCACCTTGCCTCATTGGATCCTGGAGAGGAAGGAGGATAAGAAGGGAGGTGGATTTTCCTCATTTAACCCCCACTATGTGGCAGGTTAGGCCGAGGGGCAGTGGACACACACTGAGCTTCCTGGCCAAGTAGAGATTCGAACCCTGGTCTCCCCGGTTCTGGTGCAACACTCTAACCAGCTCTATATCTGGGTAGTTTTGGGGGGAGTTGGAGGGGTGAAGAACCACTGATGTTTGGCGTTTAATGATTGCAACGCAGCCTTGCAACATTTATCTTTCAGGAGGTCCACCGGAAGAAGACCCAAACATGTAACCTCAAAGTATCCCTATTTTCCAAGGACAGTCCTGGAATTACCAAAGCCATCCAGGGCTTCTGACTTGATCCCGCAATGTCCCTTTCCCCCCTGCCAGCGCTGCTGCTGCCAAATTCGGTGATGAGGATGATCCAACACTTGTCCACTGAGGCCCAGCCCTGTGTAATGCACCAGCTTTGAGGGGCAGGCAGAGGGCAAGGCCACCCTGGGTGGGAAGGAAGGGGGAGCAGAGCAGAGGGCAAGGAGTCTTGATTAAAAAGACCCTGTCTGAGAGGCAGGGAAGCGGAGATCTCTCAGGGTGAGAGGCTGGCAGAAGAGGCAAATTCAGGTGAGAGATGGGAGAGTACAGCTGTACAGCCTTCTCTGTATGCGATGCACCCGTATACCTGTAACTCATCCCTCTGTAAAACCTAGGCTATAATTGCAGGAGAGGACTCTGTTTTATTTTAGCACTTTTCTTCTTTTCTCTTTTATTTTTAGTTTATTTTTATTATTATTATTATTATTATTATTATTATTATTATTATTATTATTACAGTGGTACCTCGGGTTACATATGCTTCAGGTTACAGACTCCGCTAACCCAGAAATAGTGCTTCAGGTTAAGAACTTTGCTTCAGGATGAGAACAGAAATCGTGTTCCAGTGGCACGGCGGCAGCAAGAGGCCCTATTAGCTAAAGTGGTGCTTCAGGTTAAGAACAGTTTCAGGTTAAGAACAGACCTCCGGAACGAATTAAGTACTTAACCCGAGGTACCACTGTATTATTATTACTATTACTATTATTATTATTATTATTTGAATTCTAATGCAAAAAGTTTTAATAAAACTTTATTTGAAAAATAAAAATAAAGGAGTCTTGATTTTGAAAAATCACTCTGTGCGTCTGAGTCTAATCTTGCCCCTTTCTCAAATTTATTTATTGGGGTGTGTGTGTGTATATGTGTGTGTGTGTGGTCTTTTTGTAAAACGTATCAAACAACAAACTAAACTTGGAACTGTTGGGCTTTCCCCAGATGGTGGAGGGCATGTTTGCTGTGTCCCGCTGGTATAGTAGCAGCGGCACTCGCCCTTCTTCTGCTAGGAAATGCTTCAGGGAGGGCGGGTTATGGGAGGTCGAGGAGAGTCAGTTGGGGGGGGGGGAGTGATAAATGTCCCTATTTTCACCTGAGGAATGTTGGGGGGTATGCAAGCACAGTGGATGATGTGACCTGCTTTGCTTGAAACAGGTCTTTGATGACAATAGCAAGGGCCCTCCTTTCAAGACTGACCCACCCCCTTCCACCCCAATATCCGGCCATTGTCTCCGATTTCTGTTCCGCTGTGAGCTGCCTCTCAGTGAACACAGCAGCTCATTTCCTGTCCCGGCAGTGGCACAGCTCTGCCTCTGGAATGGCTGCCCCGAAGCTATCAAGAGAAGGGTGTCTGTTCCGCCTCTTCTCTTCATGAAGGCTCTTCTGCCAAATATTACCGCCTGTAGGTGGTGCCAGAGGATCAGAATGAATTTCCTTCCAGGTCCAATCTAGCCCTACAAGCGACCCTCACAAGGCTGGTGCCTTCCAGATGTTTAGAACAACAACTCCTGGCTGGGGCTGGTGGGAAGCCGCCTTCCGAAACAGGTAGGCAAAGGCTGCCTTGCAACCTGACCGCAATCATATAAAGCAGGGTTTCCCAAAGTTGGGTCTCCAGCTGTTTTTGGACTACAATTCCCATCATCCCTGACCACTGGTCCTGCTAGCTAGGGATGATGGGAGTTGTAGTCCGAAAACAGCTGGAGACCCTGCTATAAGTGCTTATTTAAGCCACATTCACACCATATGTTTAAAGCACCGTGATACCATTTTAAACAGGAACAGCTTCCCCCCAATAGTTCTGGGAGTTACAGTTTGTTTTGTTATTTAATTCTTACTGAGAATTTTTTAAGAACACGGTTTTAACAGTGAGTCTGTAAATGACTGTACTGTAGAGGCCAATTCTAGATCCACACGTCCTTCCACAGTGGGGACAATGGTTTCCGGATGGGAGTTGATAATGGTCAGGGTTGCCAAGCGTGCCTTCCTCTTAGCTCATTTCTCCCTTTCATCCTGAGTTCGAGCGTCTTCAGTTTCCCAGTTGTCGGTGTTCATACTACATTTTTCAGATTTGCCTTGAGAGAGTCTTTGAACCTCTTTTGTTGACCACCAGCATTACGCTTTCCATTTTTAAGTTTGGAATAGTATAGTCACTTTGGAAGACGATAATCAGGCATTCGCATAACAAGATCAGTCCAACAAAGTTGATGTTGAAGAATCATTGTTACGACACTGGTGATCTTTGCTTCTTCCAGTACTCTGGTACTTGTCTTCCCAAGTGATGTGTAAAACTTTTTGGAGACACCGTTGATGGAATATTTCGAAGACTTGGAGATGGCGTTTATAAGCGCTCCTGTTTCACAAGCATACAAAAAGGTTGGTAGTACAATAGCTTTGTAAACAAGTATTTTGGTTTCCCTGCAAATGTCCCGGTCCTCAAATACCTTGCACTTCAATTGGGATAAAGCTGCACTTGCAGAACTCAGGCGATGATGGATTTCGGCATCAATGTTGGCCCTTGTGGAAAGGGTAGGAGAAGTGACTGACACTTACCAATGTTACACCACTGAAATTAAACAGGATGGAGCAAAATAATAACTACGGATAAATGAAGGTTGCCTGCTTCTTTTTCTTGATAGGCATGATAAGGAAAGAGTTCAGTCGGTAAGCCATGAGACTCAATCTCAGGGTCCTGGGTTTGAGCCTCACATCTGGCCAAAAAATCTGCATTGCAGGGGATTGGACTAGATGACCGCCCCCCTGGTGGTTCCTTCCAACTGTACAATTCCATGGTTCTATGATTCTAAGAATCAGGGAGGGAGGTAAAGTGTCACCTTAGGGAAGAGGCAAGTAATGATGTTTAGGTAGTGGGTTAGAACCTAAATGTTTAAGAAGCTCATTCTAAAGGACAAACGTGTTTGGGGAAAATGTCAGATCACAAAGGATGATGGGATTCAGGAGGGAGGGAGGCTCCTTGTGGACGTAAGACAAATTCCGTAAATGTGACTGAAAAGTATGGCTTACATTTAAGTCCCCCAATTTGTCTGCTATGTTCTATAAGTTTCTTAACCACTGCCACTTGTCAAACCTTGTTCTATCATCCTGCCGGAGAAAAATTGGTATGAGACGATCTCCAGTGGCGTGCAACTTCTAGTCTGGCTGCCATTGCCAATAGCATAATCAAATATTTTGTACAAAGTGTTTTGCATATTTTATGGAAAGGCTAAACCTGGGCCAGGAGGGTGAGTCGTAGTTTGTTAAGGGTACTGCTAGGTAAAGGTAAAGGGACCCCTGACCATTAGGTCTAGTCGTGGACGACTTTGGGGTTGCGGCACTCATCTCGCTTTATTGGCTGAGGGAGCCGGCGTACAGCTTCTGGGTCATGTGGCCAGCATGACTAAGCTGCTTCTGGCAAACCAGAGCAGTGCATGGAAACGCCGTTTACCTTCCTGTCGGAGTGGTACCTATTTATCTACTTGCACTTTGATGTGCTTTCAAACTGCTAGGTTGGCAGGAACAAGGACTGAGCAACGGGAGCTCACCCTGTTGCAGGGATTCAAACCGCCGACCTTCTGATCGGCAAACCCTAGGCTCTGTAGTTTAGACCACTGCTAGAAGATCCTTATTCTCCTTCCAGAGCTATAATTCCCAGAGTTCCCCATGAAAAGGGATTGATTGTTCTTTCGCTAAAGAAACTGTAGCTCTGGGAGGGGAATGCGGGTTTCCTAAAAGCACTGAGGAGCTGCTGCCAATTGATTTCCCCTCTCCCTGGGAGCCTACTGTGGAAGACAGGGCGCATGAGGAACGTGCCTCAGAGGAAAACAAACCAAAGGATGGAGATGAAAAGCTGCTGCTTCGAGATCTCTTCACTCCATGTATGCCAGAAGGTGCAGAGATGAAAGAGGTCTGCCTGCATGAGCAAGAGGAATCGGTGTCTGCGGAAATGCCAGGAGAAGAGGGACAGCAGGAGAAATTGGAGGCACATGTGAATGGACAAGAGGAACAGAAATGGTTGTGGAAGAGAAAGGGCAACAGGAAGGATCAGGCTCTTAACCAGAAGGTTGGTGATTCGAATCCTCCCAGGGACTGCTGTGGGCAGGATTGCGGGGGTTGGACTAGATGACTCTCAAGGTCCCTTCCAATTCTACAATTCTGTTTTCAGGGCTGAGGCGGGTGAGATAAAGCCCTCAAATGTCTTTGCCCCTTGTGCTGTCGATGGCTCTGTACCAGCTGAACCACAAGCAGATATTTGGCTGTCGCTCCCAGGTCCCACTTGCGAGTTTCACATGCACGTCTGGTTGACCACAGAGGGCTGGACTAGATGGGCCTTTGGCCTCATCCTGCAGAGCTCTCCTTCTGTTCTCATGACAGAAGGCTTTGCATTGTCGCCGGCAGAAGCGGGAGCTCCAACTCAAGGAGATTGGTCCGGGAAAGGAGCCAAAACTGGCCTGCGGTTTATGGCATGGCGCCAGGTCATCAGGTCATCAGGGCAAACCAGGGCTGCGTTTCAGGCCCACTTTCCCCACCAGGGTTGCCTTCAGCCGGCTGGCTCCCTCCTTGCTCGAAGAAGAACAAACCTTTCTTCCCTTCAGCAGCAACAGCCCCCTCCAGAGAAGAAAAATCCTGCTGACCATTATGTCTAAAAAAGGTTGTGGAATGCTTGCCTGAGCAGGCCTCCGGGTAAAACCGCCCAGGCCGGCTGCAGCATAATCGAAATTTATCCCGTGGAATCTTCTGTTGTTTTTTAATGTCGCTCAGCCTTAAAGGTTTTATCCTACTTTCAACTTTCCCATGGGAAAAAAAATCTAGCATGCCGTGAAGGGGATGGACAATGCTCTCTCTCCCCCAACCCCAAAGCACTGTAATTAATTCCAGAAGGAAATCAGGGAGCAGCAGCAGGAGTGGGAGACACAACAAAATCTGCAGCAGATTGAAAAGGAAATATAAACTTGTCACCTTGTTATAGGGGAAACTCTAGCACCTGGTTAGCTTTCTTGGAAAGGTGGCTTTTGGGTGTTCCGCCCCAGACGAGGGTTGGGGAACAGACTCTCGCCATCCCCAGCTTGGCCCAACAGTGAGGGATGATGGCAGTTCAGTTCAGCTCGGGATGAGCGAATCTGCCAATTTTGCTTTCTCTCACTTTCCCATTGTTCCACTCTTAAGGTCTTCTCTCCACATTTCCACATCAGCTTGCAGTATTATTATTTTTTAAGTCCTCATGAAGAAGAAGAAAAGTTTGGATTTGATATCCCGCTTTATCACTACACTAAGGAATCTCAAAGTGGCTAACATTTTCCTTTCCTTTCCTCCCCCACAACAAACACTCTGTGAGGTGAGTGGGGCTGAGAGACTTCAGAGAAGTGCGACTGGCCCAAGGTCACCCAGTAGCTGCATGTGGAGGAGCGGAGACGCGAACCCGGTTCATCAGATTACAAGTCTACCGCTCTTAACCACTACACCACACTGGCTCTCATGAAAATGTAACAACATTTTGGTGCAATTTTTTTTTAGTATTTATCTGTCTACTTATTTCTTGCATATATGTCTCCACCTTTTCCTCCAAGGATCTCAACATGGCATGTACACAGTCGTCCTCCACTCGCTTAACCCCCACAACAACCCTGTGAGGCTGGCAGGCAGCGTGACTGGCCCAAGGTCACCCAGTTGAGAGCTTCATAGCAGAGTGAGGATTGGAACTCTTCTCCCAGGCCCTTGTCTGACATTCTAACATCTACTCTGTTGTCTTGCCTAACAGACCCATTTTTGCAAAGCGATTTCATGTTTGCGTTATGTTTGTTACTGTTCACTTATAGGAAGACTTTCCCCTGGTGCATGCACAAAAATGGGTTTGAGAACTGCAAAATTTGGATAATGTGCACATTTTGAAAGATGACCATGCGCACCTGCGCAACAGCCACACAAAACCAACTGTGGAATGTTTCATCAAGTCACAGAACTGCAGGACAGGAAGGGACTCCAAGGGTCATCTAGCCCAACCCCCCTGGGGGCACTGCAAGAATGGCAGCTAAATAATTATTGGCAGGTGCCCATCCAACCTCTGTTTAAAAACCTCTAATGAAGCAGAGCCCACCATCTGATGCATGAAACGTTGCAGCGTTTTAGCAGAGAGCTGCAGGAGCTGCTACAATAGCTCAGTTGGTAGAGCGTGAGACTCTTGACTGGAAACCTGTGGGTCGTCTTCCTTTCTAGTGCTTCAGTGTGTACATCACCACGAGATTTTCAGTATATCTAGCCTTCTGCTGCACAAGTGAAACTGATAACAGAACTTGAAAATAATGCGAGGGAAAAGCTTTTACAGCATTGATGCAAGTACTTTCCTCTCTCCACAAGGATACTGAAGCTGAAAGCAGGGAGGTTACGCTTCTCATAGGCTGACCCCAGAGGCATCTATTTCCTTTCATCATCTCCTCACTTTCTACCTTCCAGACTGTCCAGTGTGCCTTTTTTAACCCGCAAGTTCATGGCCCTTGTAAGTGGCTTAAGCTCGGCAGGGGAGCTGACCTCTTAATCCTAGGTGAACAGTTAGTCTTTAAACTTCAGCAAAGTTTAGCTACCGTGTACACTTAAAGGGGACGCTGGGAAGAAATGCCAATTGTAATCTCCCCTCAACTTAAATCCCCTCCTGCCTCGTCATCCAAACCTCCTTTTTTGGGTAGGAAGAGTCGGTATTAAATGACCATTTAATGCATTGTCAACTTGTGACAGTCTGTAGAGACAGGCAAATCCATTTCAGATTCTCATTTGTCCAGTCTTAAGTTCAGTTCTCCGTGTTTCACACCAGTTTGTACTTAAACTAACAAACAAAGAAACAAAATCCACCAATCCTCATTGTAGTGCAAATTTCCCCTAATTAACACATTTTTGTATGGAATCTTGTTTAATAAATAAATAAATAAATTTTATTTGTATCCCGCTCTCCCCAGCCAAAGCCAGGCTCAGAGCGGCTAACATCATATATATAAGGCAATACGCATAATACAATATACAAAATGCAAATAAAATAACATTCAACATTCATTAAAACAATATAGAATAATATTAAATATCAGCATTTCAAAATTAAACAGAAATCCACTCAACAGTTACAATAAGTAATTTCTAAACTCCAATCAATAAAACAACAGCAAACCACAGTGCACAACATAATACAATACAAAGTGAGAAGCAGGTGGAAGGAGGCCTTGCCTGGTGGAGTCTCTCCCGTCACAGTTCTTCCTCCAGGCACAGCTTCCTTATGAGGAGACCCAGGGCCGGAGGGTGGGGCAAGGCAGGTGGAAGGAGGCCTTGCCTGGTGGAGTCTCTGCCCTCACAGTTCTTCCTGTAATACATCTTCCTTCCTTCCTTCCTTCCTTCCTTCCTTCCTTCCTTCCTTCCTTCCTTATTTGGAATATGTTAAAGAGAAGATTGCAGGCCAACGTAAAAATACTGGCTAAGCTTCCTTTCAAAGCCAGGACCTCACCTGGGAAAGAGATGTTAACATGACAAAAAGTGTTGAGGGCCCATCACAGAGGAATCCTTGGGCAGAGGATGGCCAAGGTGATGGGTTAGGGAGGGACATCGCAATGTTGGCTCCCCCAATCACCCTCAGAAACTGGCGCCTCTGACCCTAACTGTTCCCCTATGAAAATTTTCACTGCCCGCCACCCGGAACCCCTTGCAATCTTGCTACCGCTCAGCAGAGAGTGGGGGTGGCACCCAACTTCTGTAACAGTATTATTTCCAAACTACCAAGTACACCACTTTAGAACCAGGAAGGCAAACCCTGTGGCCCTCAAGATGTTCCCTTCACTTCCAGTCGGCATGGGCAGTGGTCACGGATGATGGGAACCGGAGTCAGGCCACATCTGGTTTAGAGGAAGGCAAAGTTAAAAATAAAAATAAGGCCCGTATAGTTAAAGCTATGGTTTTCCCAGTAGTGATGTATGGAAGTGAGAGCTGGACCATAAAGAAGGCTGATTGCCGAAGAATTGATGCTTTTGAATTATGGTGCTGGAGGAGACTCTTGAAAGTCCCATGGACTGCAAGAAGATCAAACCTCTCCATTCTTAAGGAAATCAGCCCTGAGTGCTCACTGGAAGGACAGATCCTGAAGCTGAGGATCCAATACCTCATGAGAAGAGAAGACTCCCTGGAAAAGATCCTGATGCTGGGAAAGATTAAGGGCACAAGGAGAAGGGGACGACAGAGGACGAGATGGTTGGACAGTGTTCTCGAAGCTACCAGCATGAGTTTGACCAAACTGCGGGAGGCAGTGGAAGGCGTACTCTGGTCCATGGGGTCACAAAGAGTCAGACACAACTAGACAACAACAAAAGCTAAAAATCTGCAGATTATTCCAAACAAAAGTGCACAGCTCCCCTTTTCCCTGCAGCTTCCAGGAGATCTCGTGCATGCCTCAAGAGTACCAAACCCGGCCTTGATATCCATCATGTGGTGTCTGAGTTTGCCTTTCCCCCCATCTCTTCTCTTCCTTCCTCGCCCCGTTTCCCTTTTGTTCCCTGCCCTTCTTTACTGAAAGCCCGAGGGGCAGAGACTGAGCTTTTATGGCTCTGCGTGAGGTGCTGCGGTAGCCTTTCCTGGCTGAAGAGCAGGGTATAAATGTTCCAAACAAATACGAGTTCAAAAGTCTCTGCGACTGCATGGCAGCTGTTTCTTGAAAGCTTCTCTAGAACTTTGTGCAGAACGGGTGGGGAGGAGGAGGAAGGGGGAGATGGAACTCCATGTGACCATCCCAGTTACTCACGCCCCATCCTGAGCGAACAAAAGGCTTTAAAGCGCTACTGCCCACGTAGGCTGTCTAGTTGGCTGCAAATGAGCTATTTTGCTCTAATGAGGCATCTCTCTCCCCCCCCCCCCGTACTGTACCAAGGAAGCCCAGATTGCACACGAAGCATGAAATCCAGACTGCGGGAACAGACGCCAAGCAGAACATGCTTCTTCCCCTGCCCTTTGTGGTGGTTTTGGAGCTTCCAAAAACAGATGGAGAAACGAACTGCCTGTGTCCCTTCATCTTCCAAAACGCCTGTTCTGTGCCTGGCATTATACACAAGGGACTAAGAAGAGCCTGGCTCCTGGGTCAAGACAATGGCCCCGTTTTATTTTTATTTATGGAATGTGTATACAGTGGCACCTTGGTTCTCAAATGCCTTGGTACTCAAACAACTTGGAACCTGCAAACACTGCAAACCCGGAAGTAAGTGTTCCGGTTTGCAAACCCTTTTTCGGAAGCTTAATGTGCTCCGTTTTGAGTGTTACGCTTCCGTTTCAAGTGTTACGCTGAGGTCTGTCTGTTTTTGCTATTTATTTTGCGTTTTTGTTTTTGCGGCTCTTTTTGTTTTGACTGTGTGGAACCCAGTTCAGCTACTGATTGATTTGATTGTGTGACTGCAGTACATTGTTTATTGCTTTAATTTTATGGATCAATGGTCTCATTAGACAGTAACAAACACATGTTAAATTGCTGTTTTAGGGGTTGTTTTTAAAAGTCTGGAACGGAGTAATCCGTTTTGCATTACTTTCTATGGGAAAGCGAGCCTTGGTTTTGGAATGCTTTGGTTTTGGAACGGACTTCCGGAACGGATTAAGTTTGATCCGAGGGCGGTTCACGACATAAAAATACAACATGAAAGCACAAAACATGTAATAAAACAGAATCAATCCAAGAACACCACTCCCATGAACACATTTCAGAGGACATAAGGCCCTTGCCTGAAACCCTGGAGAGCTGCTGCCAGTCAGTGCAGGCAGTACTAAGTGAGATGCACCAATGGCCTGACTTGACATAACACAGCTTTCTAGCATACTACTGTCATAGTAAAGTAAATAAAAATGCTGCTGTTACAGTCACAGGAGAGGCAGCCAAGAAAATATATTTGTCCGTCTCACGCATAAGGCTGGGGACCCACCAGGGCATAGCAGCTAGGCTAGGCAGGTTTGGGTTCAAATCCCATTATTAAATCTCTGTTCACAACTAATTTCTCCATATAATCACATCACGGCACCAGACCTGCTGCTCTGTCTCATGGTATTATGTACCACAGACTGAAAAAAGGTACTCTGTAGGTGTGTGGGAGGCAGCCTTTGAGGGGAAATCATCGATAATAAAAAGCTTTCTTCCTCTGAAAACAATTAGCGCCCCAGCTCTCCAAATCCCGGTGCTCTAAAGCTTCTCAAAGGAGCATTTCCGTTACCTGTGTTAAAACAGATCAAGTTGAGTAATTGCACGTTAAATATTATGATTTCACCACAAGGTAACTCTCTGCTAAAAGGTATCGTGGGTGTTTTGCCGAGCTCCACGTAAAGTGCACTCAAGCCACATGTTATTTCCTAAATAGATTTCTTTCTTTCTTTCTTTCCTTCTTTTTCACAAAGAACATTATGTATTACTGGGAGGGAGAAACTTCGCAAGATCTCAGCAGTGATATCCAACTCAACCCGAATGCAGCTGCTCTGCAAGACAACAAGCAATTTAGGGCATCTCCATATCACCTGTTTATGCCCGTGTTTATCCTGGTTTGCTTGTGCAAGGCTTACACAGTGGTGAGACTATGCCCAGTTTTTATTCAGCAGCTATTCTGATTTATTTATAGAGCAGTTATAGTATAGAAAGCATTCAGACTGATTTACTTATGGGGTATTTACACATCTTCTTATTGGGCCAACTGCTCACCCCGCACTTTTCAATGCATTTCCCTGTAACTTTCCAAACTGCAAAAAGCCCGTTGTTGTTTCTAGAAGTGGATTTGTTTCAACTGTGCTTTCTCCCTCACAGAGCTACAATTTCCAGCATCCTTAAACTACAGTTCCCAGGATTCTTTGGGAGAAATGTGCTTTAAATGTGCATTGAGTGTGGATTTGCCCTGGCTGCAGACACACTACAGTGGTACCTCGGGTTAAGAACTTAATTCGTTCTGGAGGTCCGTTCTTAACCTGAAACTGTTATTAACCTGAAGCACCACTTTAGCTAATGGGGCCTCCCTTTGCTGCCACGCCGCGATTTCTGTTCTCATCCTGAAGCAAAGTTCTTAACCCGAGGCACTATTTCTGGGTTAGTGGAGTCTGTAACCTGAAGCATCTGTAACCTGAAGTGTCTGTAACCTGAGGTACCACCGTATAATTTTAAGGTACATTTGTAGCACAAAGAATTCTGGGCACTGTAGCTTGCTAAGAGTTGCTGGGAATTGTAAACTCTGCGAGGGGCAAACTAAAGTGCCCAGAATTCTTTGACAGAAAGAATGTACTTTAAAGGGCCACAGGGACTTGAACAGTGCTTCAATTTCTTTCTTTCTTTCTTTTTACTGTTTCTCCATCTCCACCCCTCACTTTTATTTTTTTTTTAAAAGGTAAATGCGTTGTCTGTTTGGCCTAATGTATAGCACTGCTCAGACCTTTATGGAAGACTCCATGAAATTCCCCAATCCTCTTTGAAAGCCTTTAAAATTGGTGGCACCGCTGCGTCCCGTGGGAGTGAGTTTTATTGTTTAACTATTGCACAGTGTGAACTCTTGCACTTTCTCTTCTATCAATCCTGAATTTTCCAATCTTCAGCTTCGCTGGGCATCCAGGAGTTCTTATGAGTGAGGAATGGAAATGTTTCTCCATCCACTGTCCCCAAGCCAACACTCAAAAGTTGCAGTCATGTGTTAAAAGTCTCTCTCTCTCTCTCTCTCCCTCCCTCCCTCTCTCTTTTTTTTCCTTCTGAAGGGAACAATGGCTTTCCCTGTGAGGAGAAGAGGCTCCCCACTTTGCCATCTCCTCCTCTCAGTTCTGTCTGCAAAAGGCCTGCGTTTGTCTTTTGTCTAATCCTCGTCCAAGGACCCAAAGCCACTCTCTGACTCTCTCTTTTCCCGCCCCCTCCCAGCTAACACCATCTGGGCCCTTTGAGCCAAGGGGAAGAATGTGGGGATGTAGACATTCATGCTAAATTGGGGGGGGGGGAGAGAGAGAGAGAGAATGTTTAGTCAGCACATCGCTTCCTCACACGAGCCTGTTCTTTCGGCACATTATCAAAGAGGACTGTGGCCTGTTCTGTGGCAAATGCTATTTATTAAGCCAAATGTTCCCAGTGGAACACAGAAATCAATGCAAACACACCCACCAGTGAGCTTTAAGGGTTTGACGGCCTCTCTGAGCTGTTGCACCATCCTGTGACTCAGAAGCCTGACCCCCTAGTCCTTAAACGCTTGCGGGTAAAGCACTCTACCTATGCTCAACAGCTCTCTTAATGCTTCGGGTGCTCTACGGCTGAGCATTGGATCAGATCAAATTATATGGCTGGGAGCCATATAATGTTCCAGAGGAGGAGGGCAGATAAAGTGGACAACAAGTGCAGCTGGAAGAGGAACAAGATCAAGGAGGGAGCTGGACTAGATGGTTCTCAGGACCCCTTCCGACTGTGCAATTCTATGATCCTAAGGACTCCGCTCTGAATGTTGTTGGATTACAATCGCCATCAGCTCCAGCCAGGATGGCCGGTTGCTAGGGATGATGGAAGTTGCAGTCAGCAACATGTGGAAGGCACAACATTGGCTACCCCTGAGGATGGGTATGAATGCAAGGTGTGTGTTTTAGCTCTGCCTATTTAGGTGTTTAGCCCCAACCCTTTCCCCTAAGGAAATTTGGCCTATTGGGAGGGGAGAAGCTCTTACATTTAAAACAAAAGAAATAAATCTTGCAAGCTGTGGTTTTGAAATATACTCGGAGTCGAGTGTGGATTTCATGCTCTTTATTCAGCTCATAGTAGTGAGGGTGAATGGAAGTTCCCCCGAAATGTCTGCTTTATATACATTATTTACACAATGGGCCCCACATGATTGGCTAGTTCCGGGATTCTCCTGTAGGCCAATCAGGTTGTGGATCCACTTCCACCTGGAGTTGGATTGGGTGGCTCCTGTGGACCAATCAGACTGCTGCATTCTGAATCCTATTGTTCTAGGACCAATCAGACTGCTGAAATTTGGATCCTATTCAACTCAGTACATAACAGGTTTATTCCTACAGAGCTACAATTCCTGGTACCCTTAAAAAAAAACTGCAGTTCCCAGAATTCTTTGCAGAACCCATGCACTTTAAATGCACAGGGCATACGTGGCCCTAGGGCGGCAAAGCACATGTTCTGCACCCCTGAGCTTCCCCACCCTACTTCCTTTCTTCCACTTGTTCCAGTGGGGGGTTCACAGCCCACGTTGGCAAGAGAGCCCTCCTGCCTTATTCTGCCATGGGGCGTTCTGCCCAGCTGGGACCACAACAGCACCAGGCCTCTCAGGGTGCTCAGAGGAACCCACACGACTCCTGCGCTTAAGTGTTTATGTTGGCCAAAGAAGTCAGTTTATGCAAGTGCCCGCTTGAAGTGTGAAAAGGCCACTCGTCGTCTCTTTACAGAGTGTAAACACGCTGCCCTGATGTATTTATGGAACGTGTTGGGAAGGTAATTTTTAGAAAGGCATGATGGCCCGCCTCGCAAGCGCGGCGCTCTTCAGCATTAGCCAGGAATGTCTCTGGAGTCATTCCAGCACCAGGTATAGTACCTTGAGCTCCTTGGAGGAAGAAAAGGTGGGGCATAAATGCAATATATAAATAAATGAATGAATGAGAAAGACAGAGGAAAAACCTAAACAGGAGGATAATTAAAAGGTAATAATAAAATAATAAAATTAAAAAATTAAAAAAAAAAAAAAAGTAAAACCCCATAGTGCCAAGGGATTGGACTGGATCAAGATAATAGTTCCCTTAAGAGCTGCAGTATGTCTTAGTCCTTCCTTTGTTTTGCTTAAATTTGGAGGGGTATAAAACACCTTGGCAGGAGTTCCACAGGTGGTGCATCCCAGCACCCCTCCGCACTCACGCTGCCAAAGCCTGCAATCTGCTTGCCACCCAACTCCTTCATCATCATCATCATCAAACACAATAATACCAACCCAAACTATCACTTCGCCTTTGCACAGCGCTTTCAAGGCGTCCAAAGCACTTCACATGCATATTATCTATAGTTGTAATGCTTAACAACAGCCCTTTAAGGTATGATGATACCATTAAACCCTTTTGCAGACAGGAAGACTGAGGCTGGAATAAAGCCATCTTCTATATAGCGAAGCTCGCAGCAGGCATGAAATCTGAACGAGGGACTTCCTGATTCACAGCTCTTTCAGCCACTGACCTTCCCAGCAATACTAAAAGGTTTGTTGTTGTTGTTGTTTAGTCATGTCCGACTCTTCGTGACCCCATGGACCAGAGCACGCCAGGCACTCCTGTCTTCCACCGCTTCCCGCAGTTTGGTCAAACTCGTGCTGGTAGCTTCGAGAACACTGTCCAACCATCTCGTCCTCTGTCGTCCCCTTCTCCTTGTGCCCTCCATCTTTCCCAACATCAGGGTCTTTTCCAGGGAGTCTTCTCTTCTCATGAGATGGCCAAAGTATTGGAGGTTACATACACTTCAGGTTACAGACTCCGCTAACCCAGAAATAGTGCTTCAGGTTAAGAACTTTGCTTCAGGATGAGAACAGAAATTGTGCTTCAGTGGCGCAGCAGGAGGCCCCATTAGCTAAAGTGGTGCTTCAGGTTAAGAACAGTTTCAGGTTAAGAACAGACTTCCGGAACGAATTAAGTACTTAACCCGAGGTACCACTGTACGGACCTTTGTTGGCAAGGTGATGTCTCTGCTTTTTAAGATGCTGTCTAGGTTTGTCATTGCTTTTCTCCCAAGAAGCAGGCGTCTTTTAATTTCGTGCCTGCTGTCACCATCTGCAGTGATCATGGAGCCCAAGAAAGTAAAATCTGTCACTGCCTCCATTTCTTCCCCTTCTATTTGCCAGGAGGAGATGGGCCCAGTGGCCATGATCTTCGTTTTTTTGATGTTGAGCTTCAGACCATATTTTGCGCTCTCCTCTTTCACCCTCATTAAAAGGTTCTTTAATTCCTCCTCACTTTCTTAGCATTGTTTTAAAAGCAGCAACCTCGCAGCATTGTCTTGGCTGCCGTCCTGCTTTTGCGCGCGCCGGCAAGAGCGCGAGCAGCCGGGGAAGCGCCCTCTCTCCCCGCCCTCCTCCCTCCCCTCCGGCTCCCAACCAAAACAACACCGCAGGACTACAACTCCCAGCATCCTCCTCGGCAGCCGTGACCTGGACCCCAGCTGATATTCAAAGCTGGCTGGAAAGCGAAGCTCAGAAGAGGAGAGCGCTAGTTTGCAGCGCGGCTGCTGCTGCTGCTGCTGCTGCGACTGACCCCGCATCGCCGCCACCCACCTTCTTCTGCCGCCCTTTTCTCCTCGCTCCCTAGGGGGAAATAAACTCATTTTCAGTTTTCTTTCTTTTTTTTGTGGGGGAGAGATGCACTTTGGGTCCCTTTTGCACTGATTACTATCATTAAAAAAATAATAATAATTAGTGCATGCAATTGGAAAGGCAATTCATTCTGCCCAACGTCGTCGGGGCTTGATCGGGCAGCGGCGGCGGAAGGTCTAGCTCCGGCCCGGCCCTCGACCCGCTTCCCCGGCCCTCGCCTGCCCTCCCTCCGAGAGTCGCCGCGCCAGCCCCTCCCCCGCCTCCCCGATGCCGAGGAATGGATAGAGCGTCTGCCGCGCGGAGAGGAGCCGAGAGGATGGTGGAGAAGAAAGAGTGCGCCGCGGGCCGGACGGCAGGGGCAGCGGGGGCCGGAGGAGGAGGAGGGCGCAGCGGCCGAGCCCCCCCGGACGGCCTGGCCTCCGGACGCCCCGGCCGGGCCGGCTGCGCGCTGCAGCAATGCGGCCAGCTCCAGGACCTCATCGACATCTCCCTGTCCAGCCTGCAGGGGCTCCGCACCAAATGCGCCGCTTCCAACGACCTCACCCAGCAAGAGATCCGCACTTTGGAGGTAAGCGGAGGGTTGCCTTGGTGCCAGTTCCCCAGGGGGTCCTCTACCATCTCCTCGCTTTCCTCCCCCCCCCCCCGCAGCTAGCTTCCGCGGGAATTAATTAATTTTGGGGGGGTGGCTGGGTGCGGGTTGCGCGCGCGCGCCTTGATTTCCTCTCTCCCACCGATATGCGCGGACAATTGTCACAAAGAATCTCTGGGTCCCTTTCCTGAGCTGGAGGCGCAATCCCCTCCCTTAGGGAGACAACCCTCTTATTTCTCCTTGTTATTGATAGGTATATTGCATTTAATAATAAATAATAGGCTTTATTATTATAAATATGTACGCCGCATGCACTCTTCTTGCTGGGCACTGCGTTTATTATTATTATTACTAGGATTAGGTATTGCGGTTTCTTGGATTTTCCTCCTTTTTGTAATGGGACCAGCATGGCCACTTGCGATTAAAAATAAAAACGAAAACAAAAAATGAAAAGCTATACCTTTCTATTTCCCCATGCATTCCCCCCCCCCCCAGTAGTGATTACATTGGCAGAATAAAAATAATCTGTCCTCTCGGTGCAAGCCTGTATGCATGTCTGCTTGGGAGTTGGCCTCGCTGAGTTCAATGGAACTGACTCCCAGGTAAGTGTGTATCTATAATAAGCAGTCCCTAAGCTTTTGGGGCTACCTACCAGGGGTGTATTTTGAAACTGAGAAGACAAACCAACCTGTTGTTGGGCACCATCACATACCCATTTCACAGGGGAAAAGCTGTACTGTATATGTTTGCAGCCTTGAGGACAGATCGCTCCTGCAACCGTGAGATCTTTCCTTGCAGCAGTACGCTGTTTGCCAAAGAAACAGTGCCCTTCCCCTCAGTGAGTGCTTTTATTTACTAAAACTGCAATGCTCTGCACACTTACCTGGGAGTAAGTCCCATCCAACTCCATGCGGACTTTGCTTCAGAGAAGATATGTATTGCGACTGCACGGTTAAGGATTTTATTATTGGTGGTGGTAGTGGTTTTTTTGCTCTGACACAAAGTCGTGCTTTACGAAACCGTGAAAACAACACAAAACCCCAATCTTAACCCACCAGTAATTTGCCCTTTTCCAATCAATAAAACCATAGCTGCAGGTTGGAAAAATTCACGGCCAACATCTTAAACATGCTTAAAAGCGCTTTTTTAAAAAAAAAAAAAGAAGAAGAAGCAGCAATGGTTAATTTTCCAGGAAAAGGTGTGTGTCGGTGTGTGCTAACCCCACACTCAGAAAAGGAAGTGATGTCTGCACTGTGCAGTGGGGGGGGGGCGGAGGTTGATGACTGCCTTGTTGCAACACTTGCTTTTTCAGAGGGGAGGGGCGCTGTCTGGCTGCCTTATACAATGGTGTTTGTTTAGGATTCCTTGGCCTGTCCTTCTGTTCTCTTCTTTTCCTTCCCCCCATCCCACCCCACTGCCCCCTTTTTGCTGGAGAGGACATGCACTTGCAGTAGGATTTTTCTTCTGGGGTGGTGCTGAAGGGGAACACGGAGAGACAGAGAAAACCTGCTCCCCTTTTAGCTGCCATCATGCATTTTTTCCATTCAGCAACGTTCCAGAGGAAGGACAGAATGATATGTCCTATGGATGTGCGTTGAACGCAGGCAACCTGTCTCTCAAGCCGTGTGTCTTTTAGTAAAGTAAAACCACCCTACCCAGGCTTACCTACCCTGCCCACTGGCCTGGAATTTGGCAGCACAGCTGGAGACAGTGGCTACATTGCAGGGGGTCCCTCCCGCCTCTACAATTCTATGATTCCACATACATACCATACATTTAAAGCACATTCCCCCTGTAAAGGGGGCTTTTGCGTCTAGCACCCCACCCTGGGAAGAATCCTGGGAACTGCAGCTTACACCCACAGAGCTACAATTCCCAGAACCCAGAACAAACCCCAGTTCCCAGGATTCTCTGAGAGGCGTGGGTGCTTTTCAGATATAATGGTGCGTATGTAAGCCACTTTGCCCGGTAATCTTGGGTGGTATTTAATTTCTGCTGAACTAGCTATGGAACGCAACGGTACGACTGCTTCCTCTTTGGATTAAAAAAGATAAAATAAACGGCTCATTTCAGGTAGAAGTCTCTGAGGGCACTGGAGACATTTTAGCCTCTGGACTTTAATGGGCGTATGGGGTGGGGACTCGTAATGTGGCAACCGGCTCTGCTTCATTTTGGTTTCCTTCAAAACATGGCAAGCCTGTCCTGCTGCATTTTGGGGGGCGGCTCCTGTTCAATCTGTTGTGTGTGGGGGGCTCCCCCCTCGGCTTCTCAAAGCAGGGATGGCACTGCTGAACTGAGGGCGGAGGGCAAACCTTGCTCTGCTGCCCCAAATCGAGCAGATTGGATAGAACACCTTGAAGCAGCTCTGCAGCTATGTTGGAGGGCTAGCAGCTGCCTCTTGCCAACTCAGACCATTGAGCCTATCTTAGCTTAGTATGTTTTGAAATGACTAGCAGAGGCTCTCCAGTGTTTCAGACCAGCAGACTTCCCCAGCTCTGCTGAGCTACGGCTCTTCCACGCAAGATGGATTTGCTCTGTCTGGTAATATTTGGGAGCAACTGGGTGCGTTCTCAGGTGGCTTCAATGCTATTGGCAAATTCCTTAACTTGTTTTTTGGGAGCGGGGCTTATAATCCATGCCTGCTATCAGAGATAGAAATTAGCCAGGCGCCAGGCGCGTTTTACGACTGATGCAGATCCAATAGTGACCATGTGAAGATTTCTGGGTGACAGGTTGGTGACTGGGGGAAGCAAAATGTCACTTAGAGAAGGATCTGATCTGAAATCCTGTGACTCTTCAGATGCTCCAACCCTGCTGAGCCCCAGCAAACATGGCCAATGGTCAGGGATGATGGGAGTTGTAGTCCAACATCTGGCTTGCATCACTCTGGCTATCCCCGTAGGAACAGCTGCTTCTGTGGGGAGCATGTTACCCTCCAGATATTGCTGGACTACAACTCCCATCATTCCTCCCCATTGGCTATTCTGGGCTGTGGTTGACAGGAGTTTTATCAACATCTGGAGGGCCAAAGGGTCTCCACCTCTGTTTATTATGGATCAACATCCCCTCCACTGATGCCCTTTGATTGTGTACTATTTTTGGATTCCAATGCTATGAGGCCTAGTTAATTCCAGGAATTCCATCAATATGAGGCCCAGATTTGGGGGATGGGCTTGGATTAGATGCCTTGCAGTTTCCCCACTTTCTCCCCGCTATTGCTGCTGCTACTGCTGCCCAGACACTTGCCTTCTTTCCTTGAGCACAATCCAGAGGCAAATAGAGGAATCTGTTTCATGTCCTCACTCTGGGCCCTTGCTCCCTTGCTGAAAGAGGAAAGGCGGACAGGCAGCCATAGCAAGTCAGAGGAGGAGCAAGATGGCGGAAGAGGCTCCAGAAATTGGCAATGGCAGTGCAGGCCTCAGCAAGTGCCTAACACTGCTTATTGGGCTGGCTGTGGTGGAGCCAATTAGATTAATTCCCCACCAGGGAATATAGAATTGGAGGATGGTAGCTAACTCATTGCTTGGAGTCTGTTTTTACATGTTTGACTCTTCTGAATTTCTGTTTTATTAGAATTGTAGAGTTGGAAGGGGCCAACCCCTGCAGTGCAGGTATCTTTTGCCCCACATGGCATTCAAACCCACGACCCTGAGATTAAGGGTCTCATGCTCTCCCCACTGAGCTATCCCAGAAAATTTTCATTCGCCTTGATATATTTATTTTGCAAATACAGTGGTACCTCCAGTTACGAACTTACAGTGGTACCTCAGGTTACATATGCTTCAGGTTACATACGCTTCAGGTTACAGACTCCGCTAACCCAGAAATAGTCCCTTGGGTTAAGAACTTTGCTTCAGGATGAGAACAGAAATCGTGCTCCAGCGGCGCAGCGGCAGCAGGAAGCCCCATTAGCTAAAGTGGTGCTTCAGGTTAAGAACAGTTTCAGGTTAAGAACAGACCTCTGGAACGAATTAAGTACGTAACCAGGGGTACCACTGTAATTCGTTCCGGTGGTCTGTTCTTAACCCGAAACCGTTCTTAACCTAAGGCGTGCTTTCACTAATGGGGCCTCCCGCTGCCACTGTGCCACCGGTGCACGACTTCCGCTCGCATCCCGGGGCAAAGTTCACTACCGGGAGCAACTACTTCCGGGTTAGCAAAGCTCCTTACCCGAAGCGTTTGTAAGGAGTACAGTACGTAACCTGAGGTTCCACTGTAAATTCTGCTTGATTGTAAGAAAACCTCTAAAGTCACTGGCAAAAATAGATGCATGGTTTTTTGTTTTTTTAAAAAAATATTGCTTTTCTGCTGGTTTGAGCTTACACTTTAATGATATATTGTTTGTTTTTAGAGTACATGCCACATAGAGGAGTTTTTGGTTTTTTTTGGGAAATATTCCATGATATATAAATGCTTTTAAACAAACAAATGCATAAGTAAGGCTGGAGACTGAGCACTTGGTGACCCATGAGGCTGCCGGGTGCAGGGCTGGGTCTCTGTGTGCGTTTGTGCACAAATGCCTGAGCACTCCTGCCTCTTGCATTTCCTGCCTCCCCTGAGACCCGACTGTTTACTACCATTTTTCCATCCCTTTCCCCCTGTGTGTCTCTGGCAATGGAGGATAACAACTGAGTGAATCTGATGAAACCGGACTCCTAGCCTGTGAAATCTTACGCCGTACGTTTTTGGCTTTTAGAACTTCAGGTGCTGCCTTATAATACTGAGCCAGACTGTCGGTTCATTTAGCTCTGTATTGTCTGCACTGGCTTTCAGCAGCACTCCCAAGATTACAGGCTGGGAGTCTCTCCCAGGCCACCTTGGAAGATGCCATTGTACATTGAACCAGGGGCCTTTCTCAGGCAAGGCAGGTGCTGTACCCACTGAGCCACCTCCCCTTCCCTTTGACCTTTTCAAGCTCTTCATGGTTTAGGGCCGGAATGGGGGAACCCATTGTGATCTAGCTGGGGCTGATGGGGGCTGTCGTTCCAAACAGCGTTAGAAACTCAGATACCGTATATAAGCTAGGCCCCAAATGGCTCCTTAAACCAGGGTTACGGTCTCCAAAATGGAATGCCAGATTTTGGGGCCAGATGGCTTGAAAGTCATCTTTTTCAATACAACTTTTTGGTTCCTGAAATTCATAACCATTGTGCAGATAAAATATAACAGAATTCGACAAGATGTGTTGTTAGTGTGTGAAAACGGGCAAATTCTGGGCATGCACCTCCAGATGGTGGAGAAGTCGGGTGCCATCCTGGTGCCTGGGCATCTTCACCTGGTCACACGTGGCTGATAGTCAGGTGCAAAATGTTCCTGGCGAATTTCGAACGCTGGTTCCAAATATCTGGAGGGCAACAGGGTGAGCTAAAATATGGCCTACGTATCTATTGGTAAAAAGCTGTGTGTATTATGTAAAGATCTCACCTAGAGCCAGTTTAGATTTCATGACCCTTTTGATAAAGCCCCAGGTCCTTAGTTCCTAACTTATATAGGACTTTTTTATATGTAGATAGAAGCAACAGGGACTCTGGTCACTGGAGAAACACATTTTAGATGTTTATCCCCTATAGTATTGTTACTGTGATGCTGTCGCTCAGATTCTGTCCTCCATATGTAAAAATGTAGCTGGATTTGCCATGGCTGCTCTTCTCAAAAGGATCACTAAAAGTTTCCACGGGAGAATGACAGCAAGGACGATTCAGTCAGTTGATAATTCAGGTATATCAGAGTGTTTGAGACCCACATTGGGCAAAAAAATAATCCTGGATTTCAGGGGGTTAGACTAGATGACTCTCATGGTTCCTTCCTATGTGGTGCATGGAACTGGCTCTCCTGCAGGAGGCAATGACAGCCGCCATCTTGGATGGCTTTAAAAGAGGATTAGATGAATTCATGGAGGATAAAGCTACCAGTGGCTACCAGCCATGAGGGTTATGTCAAGAGGCAGCTTGCCTTTTCATGCCATTTTTTCCCTCTCTAGGCTCTTTCAAGGCTGTTTTTGCCCTTTCCAAAGTCACTTCCGGGTTCAGCCCAGTCGTGCGTCAGTTGGTTGTTGCCTGTACTGAGGGGCAGAGCAGGAACTGTAGACTGGTTGGAGGCTTCCTAGACGTCGCTGCCATTGTTGGATAGGCCTGGGGAACAGTGGGGAGGTGAAAGCAGGCGTCTGTGGGGTCTGCCAGGGCCCTGGGCCCCAGAAGCTGTTCAGATGGGTTCAGGTTCAGATGGCCTCTTTTTCTCTGGTGCGTTGATGGGGGCTTGTGTGGAACCGCCACACATGGAAACAGCTGACCAGACTTTTCCAGTTGCCCCCTGCCCTCCCATTGAAGGTTTCTTGCAAGTTGGGGCCGAGAACCTTTCATTTGGGCTGGTTGGTTGATCTGGGATAATAACCAACACTTTCTGGTTTCCTCTTCCAAGTTGTTCCTGCGAATTATGAAGTTTGCGGCTTTTTGCTGGGGCAGATGATTTTTTGTCGTGAACTGTGCCTAGGTAGGTGGTGAAAGCTGCTTGGAGGGGTGGCTGGGAACTGGGATGCTCTGAGAATGGGGTCCTCACTGTGGGATCACATTCACCCAGTGCTATACCAGCTGCACTGGCTCCCGGTGGAGTACAGGATCAGGTTGTAACCTTTAAAGCCCTATATGGCCTAGGACCCTCGTACCTATGGGACCGCCTCTCCTGGTATGTCCCACGGAGGACCTTATGGTCTTCAAACAAAAACACCTTGGAGGTCCTGGGCCACAGAGAGGTTAGGCTGGCCTCAACCAGAGCCAGGGCTTTTTCGGCTGTGGCTCCGATCTAGTGGAACGCTCTGTCACAAGAGACTAGGGCCTTGCGGGACTTGATATCTTTCCGCAGGGCCTGCAAGACAGAGCTGTTCCACCAGGCCTTTGGCCAAGGCACAGCCTGACCCCCTCCTTTGGTAATTCTTCACAGAACTCTAGCCCAATGGTTGCCATCAATTTGATTTGAACTGATTTTATAATGAATTGATTTTAGAATGCTGTATTATTGTACTGTTGTTAGCCACTCTGAGCCCAGCTTTGGCTGGGGAGGGCGGGATATAAATAAAATTTTATTATTTTATTATTATTATTATTAACAATGAAGCACCAGCCTCATCCTCAAATGCCTCGTGTACATCTTGGAGGATGTCCATGGTGGGCGGTTTATGCAAGAGGCAGAATCAAATGGTAGAAAGAAACTTTGGCTGGCTTGGCAGTTTCTCGGGCTCCATCGGAGGAATTTAAAAGCATGCAAGGGCATCCTGGCACACGGAGGTGCGTGCGAATGAGGCTAGAGAGAAATGCTAAATTGATTTATAACCCTACCTTTCCTCCGAGGAGCTCAGGGCAGCATGCATCGTTCTCCTCTCCTCTCCCTTTTATCCTCACAACAACCCTGTGAGGTAGGTTAGACTGAGAGTGAGTTGATTGGCCCAAGGTCACATCCAATGAGCTTAATGGCTGATTTAAACCCCGCCCTCCCAGGTCTTAGTCCAACACTCTGGCCACTAGGCCACCACATTGGCTTCTCTCCCCTAGAAATTTCTTCCTCTTAGAGCAGCCAGCCCCAAACTCAGCCCTCCAGATGTTTTGGAACTACAACTCCCATCATCCGTAGCTAACAGGACCATTGGTCAGGGATGATGGGAATTGTAGTCCAAAAACTTCTGGAGGGCCTAGTTTGGGGATGCCTGTCTTAGAGGAACATCACAACATCCAGGGCCCTCTCCTGCCAGTCTGTAGCCTGGAGTGTTACACCCCAAAGAAAAGATTGATTCAGCTATACATGCCTCCCCCCTCCCGACTTCTGCCCTAGTTATTTACTTTTAATTTATACATATTTGTATTTGCCGCTTTCCCCCCCAGCAAACCACATATCCTCCAGATCCTATATAATATTTTTCCTAGGCTTCTCCTAACCCACAAGATTGGACTCTGTTATTTCTGAATCCCTGTTTTCTGAACTGATAAATGATTAAAAAATAATAATTCTGTGATTCCAGGTACACCCAATGAAATGAATGGCTCTAACTCAGCAACGCCTATTAGGTTCAATGGGTCTATTGTGAGAAGAGCTAAATGTGGTTATAACCCATTGTGTTTTAGTTACAGATAGGTAGCCGTGTTGGTCTGCCATGGTCAAAACAAAATAAAAAAATTCCTTCCAGTAGCACCTTAAAGACCAACTGAGTTAGTTCTAGGTATGAGCTTTCGTGTGCATGCACACTTCTTCAGATACACTGAAGAAGTGTGCATGCACACGAAAGCTCATACCTAGAACTAACTCAGTTGGTCTTTAAGGTGCTACTGGAAGGAATTTTTTTATTTTGTTTTGACCATTGTGTTTTGTTTGTTTGGTTGCATCTTTGTATACAGCTTAGAGGGATTTTTTTAAACAGGAAGCGGCTTAGAAATGCTTTAAAAGACATAATAAAATGAAACGACCAACAACCAAAACCAACAGGTGGTTTTTATGTGAGCCCCTTTCCCCCTCCGCCACAAATCATAGGAAGATCAAGGAAGTTTCCAACTGAAAATGCACAATTCTCTTGTGAACGAGCAAACCAAATTTCCTGACTGTCGCTCCCCCTGTGGTTGTCAAGCAGATGTTTCTGAGAAACCTTGGGCTTCCCCAGAAATGCAGAAAACGCAAAGATCGGGAGAGATTTTGCGACGAACGAATGGAGAAAACATCTGACTCTGACCCCAAAGGCCTCTTCTTCCTTTGCAGAGGGTGACCTTGGCCTCTGCGTTGCTTCCACAGAATGCGGAAGGCAGAGCAGGGGAAAGTGAGAGGCTATTTCAGCAAGCAACAGGAAACTCCAGCCTTTGGCTCTCCAGTGGCTGAAAACAATGATGATGTCAGTGTGTGAGCCTTGAGGAGCTGGATGGTGCAGCCAACCAAACAGGCTTTGGCCTTCAAACAGGGCCGGACTGCCCATTAGGTAGGCTGAGGCAGTCACCTTGGGCATCTGATGCTGGGAGGCAAGGAGCGCGTTGAAGTTTTGTTTGTCAAACACCTATGATGAGGAGAAGAAGAATAAGAATCTATTATTTATACCCCGCCCATCTGGCTGGGTTTCCCCAGCCACTCTGGGTGGCTCCCAACAGAATAATAATAATAATAATAATAATAATAGCAATAAAACATCAAGCATTAAAAACTTCCCTAAACAGGGCTGCCTTCAGACGTCTTCTAAAAGTCAGATAGTTGTTCTTTTTTGGTTTTTTGTTGAGAAACACCCCTTCTTCCCCCTTTCAGTCTTTTGCACTCCCCTCCTGACATCTGGAAAAATTCCTATGCACATCCATATGCACGAAGCCTGACCTGTACAGCCCCCAAGCTAGCCAGGTGTCTTCAGGTTGTTGTCTTGTCTCCAGTGTTGAAGCAAGAGTCAGCTGACAATCTGGCCAGCTTCATAGTTTACAATTGGTGTGTGTGTGTGGGTGGGTCGGGGTGCCATTTTGCCCTTTCCTGACCCACAAAATGTCTTGGCTCGGCCCCGTCTTCAAAAAGTTGTTATTTGGCAAACCAGGAAAGTGGGAAATATTTTGAAGATTCCTTGAGATGTAGGCAATAATCAGTGTCTCCATAACATGGGCAGAGTTGTACCTGCGGCCCTCAGGGTGTTTTTGGCCTCCTATTGTCCCTAGTCAGCATGTTGGGGGCTGATGGGAGTCACAACATCTGGTTTTTAATGTTTGCTCTTGCGACTCTGCTGTGGAAGACTCAATTTCCTTCTCCTGGATGTGAAGTCATAGGCAGAATCTCCATAACTTGATCAGAACTTGGCCAGAGCTGCTGGACTCAGGATGAAATAGCTTTGCAGGCCATTCTTCTGTTGGCAGATTTAGGATAGCCTGGAGTTCAGTCCTCAGAATCTCCAGGTAAGGCTGGGAAGGAGCTTTTCCTTGAATCCCTGGAGAGTGGTTCCCAGTCAGCTTAGATAAGGAATGTGGAGCCTGGTTTCTCCCAAACTGTAACTCCCACCATCACAGGTCCTTGGCCATGCTGGCTGGGGTTGATGGGAGTTGGGAGTCCAGCAATATCTGGAGATTTTTGGGTTTCCTACCTCTCAGACAGACAATGTTCAGCTGGATGAATCCATGGTCTGATTCAATATAAGGTAGCACCCTATGTCCCAATGAAATTGGGCCTACTATGTGGTAAAAATGGAGTGGGAGTTTGTGGTCAACCAAAGAAGGAAGCGGGCATCTCTCCTTCCATTAATTTGCCATAGGAATATAAAAAGCTGTCGTATACTGAGTCAGGCCGTTGGCTCTGCTAGCTCAGTGTTGTCTGCACTGACTAGGAGTGCAGAGTTTCAGGCAGGGGCATGACTTGGGGGTGCTGGAGATGGAACCTGAGACCTTCTACATGCAGAGCATGTGTTCTACCACTGAGCTCTTCTGCACTGTACTGGATTTATCTTACAACTGCTTGACATCTGCAATTAAAAACTGGTCAATGTTGAGACATGGTCCACCTTCACTTCTGGGACTTTGGTAATCCTTTGGTGCCGATGAGGGAGGTGGTAACATTAAAAATATGCAGAGCCGAGGCCTGGTGAATGCCAGGGACAGCCCTGGGGTGAGAATCTCCCAGACTTAAAGGGCTGGATCCAGACTTCATAGGGCAGTAAACTCTTTGAAATGCAAAGGTTGTGATGGCCAGAGTGGCAGGGTCATTTCACGTTGAACTATGTGCATTCTGAATCGGCAGGAGGTAGGTGCCATTTTGAATCTCATTCATCCTTGGGCGCTAGAACTGGCATGGGTTGCTTTTGTTGTTTGTTCTGTAACCAATACAAAACACGGAGGTTGTCTGTGAACACACAATCCTGATGGCACCAACTTTGGTGGGCAGAGGCTGGCATCTTCAAGGCGTTCTTGCTAAACCCGGCACAAAAACCTTGCTATTTCATGTTGAAGTCCTTCTCCTTTGTGCTTTCCCTGCAACATAGGAGTGTAGGAAGCTACCTTAATACCAAGGCAGAACATTGGTCCATCTAGTTCAGTATTGTCTGCACTGATTGGCAGTGGTTCACCAGGGTTTCAGACAGCAGGGCCTCTCCCAGGCCCTACCAGAGAGCCAGTGTGGTGTAGTGGTTAAGAGCAGTGGACTCGTAATCTGGGGAACCGGGTTCGATTCCCCGCTCCTTCACATGCAGCTGCTGGGTGACCTTGGGCTAGTCACACTTCTCTGAAGTCTCTCAGCCCCACTCACCTCACAGAGTGTTTGTTGTGGGGGAGGAAGGGAAAGGAGAATGTTAGCCGCTTTGAGACTCCTTAGGGTAGTGATAAAGCGGGATATCAAATCCAAACTCTTCTGCTTCTACCTGGACATGTCTTTGGGGATTGAACCTGGGAAATTCTGCCTGCAAAACAGATTCTCTGCTGCTGAGCCGAGGCCCTTGCGTGGGTTGGAACTGCTCTGCGTTTTCACTTTTTGCCAGTTTACTGGGTGTATGTAAGTGCCGTAAACAGCCTTGTGGCTTTGGAGTTCTCTCCAGGGACCTACAAACTCGGCACTGGTCGGGGCTGCGAGTTGTACTAGCAACTGAATTTGCTGGCTTTGAACTTGGTGGAGAGTTTGCAGATGAGACGGCTGCTGCTGGATGTGCTGGCCTGAGGAGGGGCTTGGAACGGGGTGGAGGGGCAGTGAGGAAGGAAGGATGTGGTTTCAGTGACCGTGTTCCTTGGAATGGCGCTGCCCATTTGAGGTTGCACTGGCATATTTTTTTTTAGGGTATGAGTTGGCTCAATTAAGTTAGAAACACTCTCTCTCTCTCTCTCTCTCTCTCTCTGTGTGTGTGTGTGTGTGTGTTTGTGTAAATTCCTGACTTTCCTGCTGAGCCAAATGTGGGTTACATTTCTCTCTCTCTCTCTCTCTCTCTCTCTCTCTCTCTCTCTCTCTCTCTCTTGGGTTATGCAAGAATGAAAATGCAACAAAGCTTTTAGTTCAGGGATGAGTGAGGAACCTGTGGCCCTCCTGATGTTATGGGACAAATGTTATTCATGTGAATGCATGCAAACTCTCCTACGCTACTTGCTTTTATAACTTCCTTTGAGTGTCTTTTTACACGCAGTTCGGTTGCAACAAAGATGTTCTGAAAGAGGCTACCTTCCCATAGCTCAGATTAGGATGCAAAAAGACCAAATACTCTTGGAACCCAATAAGAAACGTGTTTTGGCCTTGCAAGCTGCTCCAGAGACGATGGGTAGCCAATGTGGTTCTCTCCAGACATGGACTACAACTCCCATCATCCTTTGCCAATGGCCATGGTAGCAGGGGCTGCTGGTTGATAGTGGTTGTTGCGATTGCACGTTTGTGAAGATCATGTCTCGTTTGGCCCCTGAAGGAGGCATTGAAAGTGAGGGTGTAAGCAGGGCATTGACATATGTTGAAGGTTGACTGGCACTTGTGCAGAACTATTTGGGGCGGAACTTAAGCACGTTGAGTCATAAGAAGAACCTGGTCAAAGACCCGTCTGTTCTCTTTTTTAAAAAAAGTTTTATTAGATTTTCCACAATTATAACAAAAACCACAAAGCAGAATGACACACAAAAACAGAGAAAAAAGAAAAATACGTAAATGAACAAAAAAAGAAAAAAGGAACAATAAACAGATAAACAATAACGACAAACTTAATTCTTTACAAATCCAACCTTTTAAACATCTTGGTTGACTTCCTCTAGTCCCTCCCTTCTGAGTTTCCTTATAGTTGAAAGTAACAGCTTTCCAATATCATTATTAAACTAAAACAATTTCCAATTATAATCCATCTTATTCACTTTTCTTTATATTCATCTGTTCTCTCAATGCCCATGGAAAGCCTGCAAGCCTGCAATTCCTGGAAACTGGTATTCGGAGATGTACTGTCTCTCACAGTGGAGAGCCATCTGGCCAGTAGCCATTGATAGCTTCATCCTCCATGAATTTGTCTCACCAGCTCCAAACGTTGAGTTAGACTCTTGTCTGCTAGAGACCAACAAAGGCTGCTTCTCTCCCGCAATTTTTAAGTGGAGAAAAACTCTGCCCTGTGTTAAAAGCAAGTGCTGATGAACCATCCTTGACGTACATAGAGAGATGTACCTTGGCTTCCTTGTGCCCTTAGGAAGGAGTTACACTGGCACCTCCAAAGCTGGACAGAAGAGTGGCAGATGAAATGGATGGAGTATGTAGAATCAGGGAGTTTCACAAGTAAAATTAGAGAACAAAAAAGAGACAACTATCAAAGAGGATTGGAAATTATTTGTTAGATTATTTAATAAATCATTGTAACAATGTTAAAAACGCTAGCCGGTTTGGAGTAAGCTGTTAAAAATTGCAATGAGAAAAATTAGGTGAGAATGATTAGAAAAAGCAGAATATGCAGCAGAAATAGATAAACTGAGGAAACCATGGAAGGATGGAAGTTGACTAAAAGAAACTATTTGATGAATTCATTGAAATGTATTGTCTTTTTCCTTTTTTTCTCTTTTTCACTTAGATTGTATTTTGAAAAATCTATAAATCTATATATATATTTAAATCCATCACTCTGGGCCGCCTGGTTAGAAAGTCAGAAGGCCCACTCCAAAATGCCTTTTTTATTTTGTGCATTCATGTTGACTTGTGCTCAGGTAGTGTTAGGGTGGTTATGAACGACCCCCTTCTTTCCCTACTGTTTGTGCCTGCAGAGGTTTCTAAATCAGCACATTTCCTGTAACTTCCTGCTTTTCAAACCTGCAACTTTTCATACAACGATCTTTTCCGCGCTTTCAAACTTTTCCCAGGTTTTGTCGTGCTGTAGCGCATGGGGCTTTTTCGTACCATCCTCTTCGTCCAGCCAGTCCCCCACAACTGATTAACTCTTCCTGCTCCTGCAACATATCTTGGAGACAGTAGGGTGGACAATGTCCCATTTCAGATCTAGGCCTGGTCCCCCTTCATACCTGACCAGAGCTGCCTGTCTGCAACCTTCGCGGACTAAACCAGAATATTATTTGTTCCTCCTCCAGCCACTGTAACCTCAGGTCACGTGGTCCTCTTGAGGTCTCCTTTGTCAGAGAGGACTTCCTCTAGAGAACAATGAGAGTTTAGCTTCCCTGGCTTCCCATTTGGCACACGAATGCCACAGGGTTTGAAGGCCGTTAAGGTGCTATTGGACAGCATAATAAATAACTTCTCAATTCCAGGGTTTGGCCCAAGTGAGAGGTACAGAGAGGAAGGGAAACTCTCTCCCCCCTCTTTAATTTGTGGGGAAATGCTCACACCTCTGGGCTAAATTTATGGGTCTCATGTGACCAGAGGCGGGTTTGTTTTTCTTCCTGCAAAGAGAGAAAGAATTTTTTTTTGGGGGGGGGTTGGTACAGTGTAGATAGCCACCCTAAACACACAAACACTTCACTCGCTTCCCCGCCCCCAAGAGACTGGATAGCTACACTGGACTGCATTGCAGGGCTGACTTAACTCATGTTAAACCACAACAGAATCACAAAACTGAAGAGTTGGAAAGTACCCCAAAGGTCATCTAGTACAAACCGTTGCAATGCAGAAGTCACAGCTAAGACACTGGGACCTTGTGCCATGGCCCTTCCTCTCCATCACAAAAAATAGCAATAATTTAATTTAACTTTTAAACAAATAAACAGACAATGCAAACAAGGAACAGTTGTAGAAATAGTGTGGAAAACAAGGCACAGAGGAAAACGATGCACACCTAAAGAAAACAAAATCCTTTCTCATCTAGCCTTCCACAGCCCTGTCTGCACAATATAGTTTTAAAGCAGTATCAAAGCCCCTTTAAAGAATCATGGTTTCCCCCAGACTCGCAGCGGTTCTCAACCTGTGGGTCCCCAGATGTTGTTGGGCTACAACTCCCATCATCCCTGAGCTCTGGCCTTGCTAGCTAGGGGTGATGGGAGTTGTAGTTCAACAACATCTGGGGACCCACAGGTTGAGAAAGGCTGCCCCAGAGGGTCCTGGGAAGTGCAGATTGTTAAGGCTGCTGAGAGTTGCTAGGAGACCCTTATTCTGCCCACAGAGGTACAATTCCTGGAATTCCCTGGGAGGAAGAGGGATAGACTATTAAGCCACTCTGGGAATTATAGTTCAGCAAAGGGAGTTGTAGCTCAGTGGCCCCCCTCTCTAATCTGAGCACCCCGTCAAACTACAGTTCTCAGGATTCCTTTGGGGGGGGGGGAGCCGTGACTGTTTGTAAAGTGCCACGATACTGCTTTAAATGTATTGCTCGGATGGGGACTTAAATAATCCACTCTGCACTGGAGAGGCTAGTCTGTGTATGTGAAGCCAAGGAATGGAAGCTGTTCCCCATAGAAAGTTTTCCTGCACCGTTTATTAACCCTCTGCATACCCTCCAACATTTATCTGATGAAAATAGGGCCGCCCCGTTCCATAATGATAATTTTACTATTTATACCCCACACATCTTACTGGGTTGCCCCAGCCACTCTGGGCAGCTTCCAACATATATAAAAACATAATAAAACATTAAACTTTTTTAAAAAACTCTCCCCCCATACAGGAATGCCTTCAGATGACTCGGGGGTCAGATAGCTCTGTACCCTGCTCCCAACATTTCTCCAATGAAAATAGGGACATCTTAAGGAAAAGGTTCAAATCCCCGCGACAGGGTGAGCTCCCGTTGCTCGGTCCCTGCTCCTGCCAACCTAGCATTTCGAAAGCATGTAAAAGTGCAATTAGATAAATAGGTACCGCTCCGGCGGGAAGGTAAACGGCGTTTCCGTGTGCTGCTCTGGTTTGCCAGAAGCGGCTTAGTCATGCTGGCCTTATGACCCGGAAGCTGTACGCCCGCTTCTTCAGCTACTAAAGCGAGATGAGCGCCACAACCCCAGAGTCGGTCACGACTGGACCTCATGGTCAGGGGTCCCTTTACCTTTTTAAGGAAAAGTGGGGCGTTCAGGGATCAAATCAGAAACTGGAACGGATTCTCTAAATCAGGGGCGCTTGGAGGGTCTGCCTATGTGTTGCACAAGGCCTTCAGGTGCTCCTTTAAAAACAGGGTCTTGTCTTTGGAGGCCCGCTGCACATCAGAGTGCAACCTCTTTGCCTCTCTCCCTGGCCTGCCCCCTCCAGCTTCTCTTCCTAGGCCAGCAAATGTCTTTCAGCTTGGTTAGGCAACAGTTGTGTGCGCATATATATATATGCACGTTTCAAGGGAACAGCAGATGGTGCATGCTGGGTGTGTGGCCGCTAAGCGCTCGCAGCTCTTAAATACACTCTCTGCGTCTCCTAATGGAGGGGAGTCGATCGCAGCGACTTCCTGTTTTCTGCCAAACACTTTTTTCTAAATGAAGAGCGGGAGAGGTTGGCAGAGCTGTTTGCGTGGGTGCTCTTCTTCCCTGCCTTCTCCCCCCCCCGACTGCCCCCGTGTTCCTGGTCTCTCCCAGGCGATGGTCTGCATTAAGATTTGGGATATGTGGTCTGTATTAAGATTTGGGATATACGCAGCAGCAGGAGTTGAGTGCATGGCGGCGGGTGTGTGTGTGTGTGTGTGTGTGTTTATGTGTCAGAGGGAAGGTCATCGCAGATAGGCTGCAAAAGCCTTGTGACAGGCTAAAAATAGCCTCTGCCATCTCCCCCTCTTCTTGATTGGCGCCCCCCCCTCCGGGAGAGATCAGCAAATGAGGCGGCCCGGCCAGGGTGGGGCGGAATGAGCGGGGCCCTGGGATCAATACGTGTCTGTCTTTGCAATGCCAGTTGCGAGTGGACTTTGTCTGGCTGTCTCTCTCTGTCTCTCTCTTGCTCTGCAGTTCCACGCATGGGATGGAACATTGGCTGAAATAGTTTGGGGGCACATGGGCAGGCACCCTTAGGATACGGGGTGGGCAGATCTGTCGTTTTCAGCTTCTCATTCTTTCCGATCTTGAGTTTGGCTCCACGTGAGCTTGCAATTCCACGCTCTTGGCATTGCGATTTGCTTTAAGCTGCTTCTAAGTTGTTGTGGTTTGCCCTGGAACCTCGGAGTGAAGGATGAGCAATATTTGTTTTATGGATTGCTTTTATGTCTCGCTGTTTTTCCAAGGAGCACAAGAAGGGTGTACTGTACGTGGTTCTCCCCCTCCTCATTTAATCCCCACAACAACCCTGTTGTTGAGAGGCAGTGACTTCGGGGCCGAGTGCGGATTTAACCCTGGGCCTTCTTGCTCTTGATCCCGACGCTCTTAACCACTATGGTACACTTATCATTATTATCAGTAGCAGTAATAATAATGCAAATTCCCCTTGATACACACATTATTTTTGTAGGCAGTTTTGCCCAATGTATGCGTTTATGCAAAGCAGGTTTCCCTTATATACAGCTCTGTACGTAATTTTTATCCACACTTTCCATGTGAATATTTGCACGCGTCGGTTGGCTGGAGAAATGCGTTGCAGACGTCAGGGCTGAATTTCGAAGGATGGCTGTTTCTCAGTTCGCATACTTTCTGAAAGGGTGAATTAGGTAGGCTTTCCTTTCAATACGAAGAGAATTTCTCCCTCTTCTGTACCTCAGAGGTGGAGGGTGTTGGAAGCTGCTGAGCTGGGAAGTGCCTGTTGAATATCCTCTAGCATTTGGACTGAAGATTGTGTTTGGGTGGAATGCTAAAACATCTGTAAGATTATTTTTTGAATAGTTGATTTTGAAGCCGGTGGCCCTTTTCCAACTCTTGGTGGGCTGTGGCAACCAAGGGGTTAGAGTGGGAGGGGGGCGGGTTGTGAACCTTTTTGGACCAGGGTGGCACAGTTTGAATTTTGAGACCATGCTGTCACAAAATGAAAGAATTTGCAAGTGGCTTCCCCAAATAATGTGCATTTTTGTATGTTCTTTTCACTAATATTTACACTTTTATCCACATTCCGCCCCCCCAATACCTAAAGCAAACGGCATTACAGTGGTACCTCGGGTTAAGTACTTAATTTGTTCTGGAGGTCTGTTCTTAACCTGAAACTGTTCTTAACCTGAAGCACCACTTTAGCTAATGGGGCCTCCCGCTGCCGCCATGCCGCCAGAGCACGATTTCTGTTCTCATCCTGAAGCAAAGTACCCGAGGTACTATTTCTGGGTTAGCAGAGTCTGTCACATGAAGCGTCTGTAACCCGAGGTACCACTGTAATTTTGTGCGTATTGTTTGGCTGGAAAATTTCACCGCAGAATTCAGAGGAGTGCACATTTGAAGGATTGCTCTGTCTTGGTGGGCGAATTGGCTGTGAGTTAGGGCATTTCTCACGAAAATGCAAACCGTTTGAATTTCTACTCCCTCCTTCCTTCCCTCCACAATGCAAGGCGATGTCCCCTTGGCCTTCTCCCTGTGAAAGCTGGTTGCCTCATTGTGCAGGCGCATTGAATGACTTTCTGACCTGCTTTGAAGTGAGTTGAGTTTAGAAAAGGAAGTCGGCGTGCTTTGAGTGTTCCGTGTGGGTTCCTGGTGCAGCTCCACCCGATTTGCATGCCTCTTGTTATGAAACCCTACATTGCTTGTTTGGGCAAGAGAGGGGGGAGAGCTTTCTCTCCGCCAGCCTTCCCCATCCTGGTCTCCCCCCCCCCGTTCCAAAGGCTGCAACTCTAATAGCTGTCTCGTAGGATGAGTTCAGGAAACGGTTCAAAGAGGAGCACACACGGGTCCCATCTGCACTTTGCACTTAAAGCAGTATCGTACCACTTTGTGCAGCCATGGCCCCCCCAAAGGCTCTTGGGAACTGTAGTCTGTCAAAGGTGCTGGGAGTTTCTAGGAGACCCCATTCCTCTCTTAGAGAAACAGTTCCCAGAATTCCTTGGGGAGAGGGATTGGTTGCTAAGTTTTTTGGGGGTTTGTAGTTCTGTGAGAGGAATAGGAGTCTCCTTGCAACTCTCAGAACCCTTAACAGACTACAATTCCCAGGATTCTTGGAGAGGGAAGCCATGACTGTGCACAGAGGAAGGATGCTGCTTTCAATGCACAATGTCAATGGGGCCAGAATTAGGGTTGACCCAAAATATTCTGCTTCCTGGGGCAGGTACCCTGTTGCATAGCACACACACCTCCCCCAACATGCATGGAGATACAGTGGTGCCCTGCAAGACGAAAAACCCGCTAGACGAAAGGGTTTTCCGTTTTTCGAGGCGCTTCGCAAGACGAATTTCCCTATGGGCTTGCTTCGCAAGACGAAAACGTCTTGCGAGTCTTGCGGTTTTTTCCCCTCCCCCCTTTTTCTAAGTCGCTAATAGCGCTAAGTCGCTAATAGGGGTGCTTCGCAAGACGAAAAAACCGCTAGAAGAAGAGACTCGCGGAACAGATTATTTTCTTCTTGCGAGGCACCACTGTAGCTTGAAATGGATATTTTTTTTCAGATCAGTAGGCAGAGGGAAGGGGGGGGGGATTGCCAAGAAGAGACCAGGCTTCTAGTAATCAACTGTTCATTCTGCTTATTGCGCTTTGGAGAGAGATTCCTTCATCAGGAGCCATGTACAAAATGTGGTTCAAAATAGTGACAGTGATCAAGAGATGACAACAAAAAGTAAAAACCAGGACACCCAGAAATTGTTGAACTTTTTTAAAGGAAACCCCAAAAATCCTTGAGCTATTTCAGTTTACTTGCCAAAGATCTAGGGCAAATTGCAGCCTTACAGAAATTCCCTCCGAAATCCTGGTAATGTCTGGGAAAATCCAGACGTATGGCAGCCCTATGCTAGACACACTCAGAAATGTAAAACAACGCCTAGAACCATAAATTCCAAACTGTACCGTGAATAAGACAGTGAATTTGGGGCTATAACCAGACCTCCATAAGTAAAAAGGTGAGCACTCTGTGATACGCCCATTCTAGTAAGATTCTTAAAGAGTCTTCATTTTGAGTAAGATACACATGTATGTTTGGGTCTCTGCAGCTGGTTGAGCAAACCTCTCGCTCCCAGTTGTTCTGCCTTTTCTTCCTAACAGGCAGTATATAGCGTTCTTCAGAACCCAAAGGTGAGAGCCAAGATCAGTATTTTCTGTAACATAAAATATATTCTCAGGATGCGGGTGGCGCTGTGGGTTAAACCACAGAGCCTAGAACTTGCCGGTTAGAAGGTCGGCGGTTCGAATCCCTGCAACGGGGTGAGCTCCCGTTGCTCGGTCCCTGCTCCTGCCCACCTAGCAGTTCGAACGCACGTCAAAGTGCAAGTAGATAAATAGGTACCGCTCCGGCGGGAAGGTAAACAGCGTTTCCGTGTGCTGCTCTGGTTTGCCAGAAGCGGCTTAGTCATGCTGGCCACATGACCCGGAAGCTGTACGCCGGCTCCCTCGGCCAATAAAGCTAGATGAGCGCCACAACCCCAGAGTCGGTCACGACTGGACCTAATGGTCAGGGGTCACTTTACCTTTACTTTAAAATATATTCAGTGGCTCCCCCTGGCTCTGTCTCTACTCACTATGAAGAATTTACTTGTGCGGCCTGATTTCTCCATGTTGGAGTTAGGGGGACTTGGAAATAGCGGGGAGGGGGCTGGACTGCTGCTCCACTGCCCCCCAACACCCTCTGTCTGACGGCATCTCCCCCACTTTGCTCAGTGGTGGGGCCGGCTCTGCACACACCCTTCGTTTCTTTGTGGGGTGGGGAGCAGCATTGAACTCTCTTAAAAGCATTTTCTCCCTCTTAAATTCGCATGTGGCCTTTCCTCTGAGTGGTTTGAGGCAGTCAATGTGTCTCTCAGCCCTGCTCTGTCATTGCAGCAGCCTTTGAGGTGGATTCCAGCAACTGACCCTGCCTGTCAAACTCCTGCTCCTCCTCCATCTCAGTGTCGCCCTTTGTGGAACTCAGCAAGCAGGAGGGGAGTGGGAACAAATCTAGAGTGCGTTACTTCGGCCTGTCATTGGCTCTGGCGCCACCTACTGTTGGGCTCTCTGTCTTCTGACCTACCAGCCACCAGCCTCTGAAGATTGAGCCCAGTGTTCTTCCACTGGGCGAGTAAGTAAATAACAGCAGTGCTGTGCAAGAGTTTCTGCTGCAAGCATATCATTTTACGTAGAAAGCAGAGGTGGTGCTTCTTATTTGCGATCTTCCGTTTTTTTGCTGGCATCTAAATAGCTGGGACAGTTCCTGGGCGTTCCAGCTTGTTTTTTGCTCACTTTCCCCGGGCGTCTAAAGAAACAAGGAGATTTCACTTTCCCGTGACCTGTAACTGGAGCTGCTGGAACGAATGCGGAAAACAAGTTATTTCTCAGATTCTCATGGATCTTCCCAGCGTAAGCGGAGATCCTTTTCTCCAGGCGATGCTCTGAGGCCGGCTGAACAAACAAAACTATGATTGTCCCGGTTTTATTCCTGCTGGATAATGTTATTTACTTGTGAGGTTTTTGTTTGTTTGTTCTGCAAGTAATGAGCGGATGATTTTGGAAATGGGAGCCGTGGGGTCTGTCTAATCTGCCGCCCTCCAGATGTTTGGGGCTAGAGCTGGCATCAGAGAATTGGGAGTCCAAAACCTGCCATGTGTGCTGAGCCCAGCATTATTTGAGATAGGCCTGTGGCTGACATGGTGTTTGTGAAGTTGCTAGCCTCCCCAGACAAGGTTCTTCAGTGTGGATCTTGTTGGTGCCCACTAGAGTTTTTGGTGGGCTGGTGGATTCCCCAACACCACTTCTGTCAATTCAGCCAATAAGACTATTAGACAGCAGGATGGTCAGTAAGCTAACAGAACGTCTGTTGGGTCGCTTGAGCCCAACACCAGGTACACATGCCCAGAGATGGACATCTGCAAGGTTGGGTCAGGGAGATGGGCTGTCTTTGTGCCAGGGCTGCCCCACGTCCTCACCCTTCCAGCCAGGACTTCTGCTGCATCTGGAAACTTGGTGGGCACATCTGGGAGAGGTTTGCCCTTCCACTCTCACCCAGCCTGGTCTCAGTGATGGCCCAGATAGATGTGATGGTCAAGTGGCAGGTCTGGGATGAAGCAGGCCTTGCCATCTGATGCCTTGATGTGAAGCATCACCTGTAGACTGGAGGTGGCTGCTGATAAGCTCCCTAACCTATTTAGGTTAGTGGGGGGGGTGAGCGGAGAGTAGAAGGACCAGGCTTGTACTGACCATCCTTCCTTATGAGCACCACCTCCTGCCGCCTTAGGACTCTGACCGCACGGTGTCTGTTGTCGCCCTCGACACATATTTCTGCTGACACAACACACCCTGAACATTCAGCAGGCCGACACCTGGTGCTGCTTTTGACTGCTTTCACTTGTCACATCGCAGGCTGAATGGCTGGTGACATGACACTTGGCTGCTTTTGGGAGTCACAGAGAGTGACCTGGAAGCAGCCTGAAGATGTACCGTATTTTTCGCCCTATAGGACACACTTTTTCCCCTCCAAAAACGAAGGGGAAATGTGTGTGTGTCCTATGGGGAGAATGCAGGCTTTCACTGAAGCCTGGAGAGCGAGAGGGGTCGGTGCGCACCGACCCCTCTCACTCTCCAGGCTTCAGGAAGCTATCTGCAAGCCTTGGGAGCCCGGCGGGAGTTCCCGCAGGGCTCCCTAGGCTGCGGATAGCAGCCTGCCGCTTTGGGGGGGGGGAAATAATTTTTTTCTTTATCCCCCCCCAAAAAAAAACTAGGTGCGCCCTATGGGCCGGTGCGCCCTATAGGGCGAAAAATACGGTACTTCTTACTGAGATGGTCTGCCAGTGTTTGGACTGTACCACCTGCGTTTGGACTGCACCACTGTGGATGGCCAGCGAGGTGGGGCTCTTGTGATGGGATTGTTCCGTTTGTGAAACACCTAAAACTTCTAAATAATGTAGATTTGCTGCCCACAAGCTTACAATCAAGAGATAAGGACTAGACATAACGCGGGGGAGAGGAAATGAGCAAAGCAGGAGGGGTCAATGAGGATAAACCGGAGGAAGAAATCTGTCTTCAGAAGCAAGCTTGAATGTAAAAACAGAGGGAAAGAATCTGCTGCTGGGTTGGTATTGCAGGAACCAGGCAGCTGCAAAGGGGAAAAAACGAAGGTGGGAAATTCCCTGATAATGCTTAGTTTGACTGTGACATGGATGGTCTAAGGAGTTTTTGTGTATAGATACACAAACACACACACACTTCCCTGCGCATAGAACTATAGCAAGTTGGGGATAAAGCCAGACTATAAATTTTGTCTTTGTCACCTAACTTTCTGTGTATATGGATTTTCGTGTTGCTTTTTTTTGGGGGGGGGGAGTTGTGAGTGGGTGTAAAGAGGCACATTCAGTTGCCTTGGGCCCCTGCCAGCAGTCTGAAGTGGCACGGCTCACATAGCTCTGTATGTAATTATGTAGAGCTTCCCAAAGGCAAAATGTAAAACATTTATATTCCACCAAGTGTCCGTTTCTTTAAATACAGTGGTACCTTGGGTTACATGCACTTCAGGTTACATACGCTTCAGGTTACAGACTCCGCTAACCCAGAAATAGTACTTCAGGTTAAGAACTTTGCTTCAGGATGAGAACAGAAATCGTGTTCTGGCGGCGCAGCGGCAGCGGGAGGCCCCATTAGCTAACGTGGTGCTTCAGGTTAAGAACAGTTTCAGGTTAAGAACGGACCTCCGGAACGAATTAAGTACTTAACCCGAGGTACCACTGTATAGCCTTTACATAAGCTATGCAATTCCCAAATCACGTTCAAGCGCAATATGGGATGTCTCAAAACCAAAGTTCCCTCCAAACGTTCATTCGATAAAGAGAAAAGAATCTCTACAAGTATCCTTTTGCTACAGGATAATCCACAGGCTGGAACAAAGCTATCCACATTGCCAGTGTTGTAGTGTTCTCTCAATCACTCAAACCGCAGTGGCAGTGCCCCATCTGTGTGAAAATCCAAAGTGGTAGAGCCCGGGCACAGGTTGACCTACCTACCCGTGAACTAGGAGGCCTTAATGGAAGCCTACATGAGATCATCATGATGGCCAGCACCAGGTTTTCTTGCACTTTACTCAGATGGAAGTCTTGGAAGCCCTGTCACAGTTGTCGTCGTTGGTGGCTCCCTTCCCTTTGACCATGAGAAATTCTACCGCAGGCCTGTGCTAGGAACCCGACCAGGGTGTTGTCTATAACCCGTGTTAGGTTTTACGGAACGCGTGTGCATTGCTGACATCCGTGTGGTACCTGAATCAGTGGTCCAGGCTCGACTGGGGTGGATAGCACACAGACCAGTGTCAGAAATATTCCGCTTGTGGCTTTTCAAACTGGGAATATTGCAGGGAAGCGGGCTTAAACTGGAGAGAGCCTAGCTTTGCAGGACCAGATATGTATGTGGCCATTGGCTCCTCATTCGAAGATCCTTGCATGTGTTAGACATTTTCCCCTTGCAAGCTGTGTGGTCTGCACTACAACTGCAGTTGTGCGTAGGAATCCTTGTCACTAGGGTGGCGACTTCCACATTGCTCCAACAGGTGATGAAACTGTTTGGTGGGCAACTTCAGAGACCCCATTTTCCCTTCTTGTAGCACTTTCTCTTTAGACCAGATGGACTAGGCAGTTGTCTCTGGCCTTTGGGACTCTCCCTAGGCCACACCCCTCCTTAGGCCACACCCCCATACCACTGGCCTTGCTTTACATCCGCCTTGTGTATTTTTGCCTGTATCCTATACCTGATGGTGTTTCTTGCTTATCTAGAGAGGGTGAGCAAACTAGCAATTGTTGCCCCACCGACTTTTCCTCCTGGCCCTACGCATCCTGAGCATGTGGCCCCAGAAAGGTTGCATAGAGGGGAACGTGGCCCTCAAAGTGATAATAATAATATTCCGCCACGGGAATGCTGTAGCGGCAGGGCAGTAGCAGGCAGGAAGCAAGGAAATTCTCCCCAGAGGACATATTTAAATGCAGTTTATCTTTTTTCATTGCTGCTGTTCTCTTTCAGGCCGGCACGTTCCAAATAATTCTGGTGAGCCTCTGGGAAGAACGCGGATTCCTGGAAGCCTTGATTTACATTTGCTCGGGGTGAGACAGGGCAGTGGAGGGAGGCTGGAAAGAGCTTGTGTAATTTCAGAGCGGGAAAAATTCTCCCTGTGACCGGGAAAAGCAGCCTCTTTTGTGCTTCCCATGGCCACCGACCTCGGGATCCGCCTTGCCTGCTTGTGCAGTTTCTCCCCTGTCGCCTTTCAGAGCAGTCAAGCAGTCAGAGTAGCCCGCCTTGAAATGGGTGGCTGGGCAGATTTACATAAGGCTCAAAGGAACCTCCCAGTTCAGGAGCAGTCTGCTGTCCAAACACCAGTAAAGGTAAAGAGCCCCCTGGCCATTAGGTCCAGTCGTGGCCGACTCTGGGGTTGCAGCGCTCATCTCGCTTTACTGGCCAAGGGAGACCGAGAAACGAGAGCTCACCCTGTCGCGGGGATTCGAACCACCAACCTTCTGATCGGCAAGTCCTAGGCTCTGTGGTTTAACCCACAGCGCCACCTGCATCCCAGTTTGTAGCTGGGGACAAACAGTAGAAGAGAGAGTTGCATTTCCTCCTATTTTCTCTGGGCATTCCAGAGGGATCTGGCTGGTTAATTTTGGGAAACAGGATCCTGAACCTTGTCAATTCCAGCAGGTCTCCTCTTCCGTAATCAGTAGTTATGAGTGGAGCCTCCAGATGCAGAGGCAATCTACCCCAGAACGCCAGATTATTGTGGGCGGGTTTTTTTGCTTTGATGCTGTGCTTGTGGGCTTCCTGGCAGCATATGTATGGCCAATAGCTGGGAAATGGGATGCTTTATAAGAACCTAGGAAGCTGCCTAGGAGCCAGACCGTTGCTCCATCTAGCTCAGTATTGTCTACACTGACTGGTAGCGGCTCTCCAGGGTTCCAGGCAAGGGAGTCTTTTCCTAGCCTTGCCTGTGGATGCTGTTAGGGACTGAACCTGCAACCTTCTGCATGCAAAGCGGATTTTCTACCACTCAGCTTTGGCCCTTTTGGTTCTGATCCATCAAGAGGCTCCTTATGCCCATTTCACAGCTGTGTAGGCATTGTGGCAGCTGCATGCCCGAGCGCTCCTGATCTCAAAGGACCAGGTGGCAAGAGTGCTGTCCCAGCAGCAGTGTGCTCTCTTTCTTGGCCCTTGTAAGTTCAGAAGAGGTCCTCTGTAGGCACAGCTGTTTGCCCCGCAGGTGAGACTCAGGTGGGTTGGCAAGCAGAGTTGGTCTGAATTCACAGAAATGGGTGTGGCGAGAGAACTGTTTCTGGACTGTACTATTTCATCCTTATTTTATTAAAAGCTATTTTTTTTCTTAAGAAAAATTAACAAAGGAGAAAGGAATACTGCCAAATAAAATGCAGCCAAAAATAACAAAACAATGCTTTCAGTTTGCCCGTTTATGGGGGAGGAGGGGAGCGAGCTGGTGGTCCAGACTAATCCAGTTCCCATTCATGAAATTAGATTTATATATGGAGTTCGTAGATCTGAAAACCTCCCATCTTGTGCTTGCGGAAGGTAACCTTCTCTTAGGCTGATAGCGGAGTCATGTCTTCTGTGCAGTGTCTGATAGAGTGTGTGATGAGCAGGGGAGGTAGAATCATACAATCATAGAATTGTAGAATCATATGGTCATCTAGTCCAACCCTCTGCAATGCAAAAATCTTTTGCCCAACATGGAATTTGAACCCATGGCCCTGAGATTAAGTGTCTCGTGCTGTACTGACTAAACACTACTGATGTTTAACGACACCAAAGTGTTAAATATTTAGCCACCATGAGTGCCTTCGCTAGCCAGTTATATTATCTCTGTCAGGTTTCAGAGTTCCAAGATATAATTCAACTGTACATTGACACCTGTAAATCTCAAAAATACCGTATTTTTTGCTCCATAAGACGCACCTATTTTTTAGAGGAGGAAAACAAGAAAAAAAATATTCTGAACGAAACAGTGGGTGTATGATTTTTGTTGTTCATGCTGTGGCCACATACATGTAATTTGATGGGGAGTTTGGGGTAGCCCAATGCAAAAATCCTGAGGATCCATGTGGATCTCTGCTTTGTTACCATGTTTTTGTGCCATTGCGGCCCCACGAAACAGTGGATGCGTGATTTTTTGGTGCAGGCTATAGCCATGGACATACTATGTGGTCTGATGGTGAATTTTGAGTGACCCAATCCTGAGGATCCATGTGCTTTTACCTTCCCCCTCTGAGGCAGCCTCCTTTATCGCTAGAGTCCCTTATCTCCCTCCCGATCGTTTGCCGATCAGCTGCTCAGCGGCTTTGTTTCAACACCCCCTTCCCTCTTTCTTAAAAAAGAAAAAGCATGATTTGCTTTTCGCCCCTGGGCAATTCGGCTCTAGGGACCACACATTCGCTCCATAAGACGCACAGACATTTCCCCTTACTTTATAGGAGGAAAAAAGTGCATCTTATGGAGTGAAAAATACGGTATGTCTATGACCATATTTATGTGGCCAATTACCCTTACTGTCTCTTTTGGGCATCCTTTCAGTGAACATGCCATGGTTCAAAGACACACATAACTAGTATTTTTGGGGAAAGATTTTGTTCAATGTCAATGTGTCTTTGGGGGAAAGTGAATTCAGTCCTGCAACCCCCCCCCCGCCCATTGCCCCATCTACTGCTTGTGTGAATGTGGGGGTCAAGGCCACTGTCTTGATCTGGGCTCAGTTTAGACATCTCTCCCAAATAACAATTAGGGAATCTTCATGATAACTTGGTGCAAAATATATAAAATGGGAAGCTATGGTTTGTGATTGACTAACAAACCTGAATCCACAAGGCGTGGTTTGCATGTTTAGCAGATAATAGTTTGTGGTGAGCATCAGGTGGTGCAGTTTTCTGAACTGACCAACGGGAGTTGGATGAGCAAACTATGGCTGGAGTTCTAAACCAGGGATTGTGCAAACAGTGGATTAGTGTGATGTCTGAATGTAGTCTTCCTCAGTTCTTCCTATACTTTACTTTTTTCCATTTGGGGACACAGTCCCAAGAATTGCATGCATCTGATAGAGTGGAGGAAGGGGGGGGAATTGAAGAGAACAAAAAGAAGCAGCTCCACGAACCATTTTGCAAGCCCCACTTGAATTGCATTTTGAGCAGAGTTTTGAAAAACGGGCAGTTTTTTTTAAAAAAAGAACAGGGCTGCACTCAGGCATTTGGATTTACTTGAAGGCTCTTCCTTGCACTTCAGCGGATGAACGAAGAGCCTCTGTTTTATATAAATCCCTGGCACGAATTAGAAGATGTTGCAACCCATCGGTACATAATGCTTGGTTTTCTGTGGTCTCCCAGTTTGGAAGAGCCACAGCTTGCCATCTGCCGCTTGCGGTTGCCCGTAAAAATCCATTAATGGCTCTTTTCCAACCTCTCTCTCTTAATTAGATGATCTTCTTTCAGCCTGCTCGCCAATGAATTATTCACAGTTGCTTGGCCCGAGGGAGTGCTTACCTTGATAAGGAGCAGGCTTAAAGATGATGGAGTTGTTTTCAAAGTGACCCAAGGAGATCACTCCATCCTTAGGCACCTCAGGGCTTGTCTGGGTCATACAGGTTGCTGGAATGTGGACTAATGTTATTATGACTGTATTTGCATCTCACCTTTTTTTCCAAGGAACTCTAGGCGGCATTCATAGTTCCTCCCCACAGCCACCCTGTGAGGTAGGCCAAGAGACAGAGACAGTGCTGAGGCCAGGCACCTAACACCGGTCTTGAAAGACCTACATTGGCTTCCAGTACGTTTCCGAGCGCAATTCAAAGTGTTGTTGCTGACCTTTAAAGCCCTAAATGGCCTCGGTTCAGTATATCTGAAGGAGCGTCTCCACATCCATCGTTCAGCCTGGATACTGAGGTCCAGTGCCGAGGGCCTTCTGGCGGTTCCCTCACTGTGAGAAGCCACGTTACAGGGAATCAGGCAGAGGGCCTTCTTGGTAGTGGCACCCAGCCTGTGGAACGCCCTCCCACCAGATGTCAAGGAAATAAACAACTATCTGACTTTTAGAAGATATCTGAGGGCAGCCCTGTTTAGGGAAGCTTTTAATGTTTGATGCATTAGTGTATTTTAATATTTTGTTGGAAGCCGCCCAGAGTGGCTGCGGAAGCCCAGCCAGATGGGCGGGGTATAAATAATAAATTATTATTATTAATGTTTTAGCTCAGGGGTAGGAAGTATTTTCCACCATTCCTTTCTGGGCCCCCACCCAAGGCCTAAGTCCAGAGGTGGGCAGGGCCAGAGGCGAAGTGTGAGGAGCAAAGAATAAAATGTTCCATTTGTACAGTAGTCTAGTTTCTGCACAAACTCACACACCTTTCTCTACCCTTGATTCAAGGCAAGCAAGAGGCGCTGTTGGAGTTCAAAGCCACGTTCTAGCCAGGCAAACACAGTCAGGCTCCATGAGGCGTGAGGGCCAGGTGCAGAGGGCCACATGCAAACTCTGGGCCAGATATTCCTCTCTTCTTTTGTGGCTGATGGAGACCTCTCATAAGTTAGGGCATTTTGTTGTGGTTCTGTGTGTATGTGTATGGTGGATTCAGGCAAGAGTTCAGGAGATGAACCTTGAAGTTGCTGGCATCTCAACAATGGAGGCGTGCACCTTCAGTGTACAAATGGTTGGAAGGTTGCAGCGCCTGCTGTGGTCGCAGAGAACGATACGGGAGAGACATGTTTTGTTGCAGGTGGGGCAGATGAAGGCATCCAGTTGTGCTGCTGCAGTTGCAGCAGGACGTTTCTTCTCTCTGCACTCCTCCCAGCGGTCATTTCTCCTCTGGTCACTGCTGCACGACCTGACCATCTGTCTCCTTGCACTGTGGTCGCCTGCAAGGGATTCCCACGTGGCGGGGTTGGTGTTGCTAGCCTTCACGCCATGTTTGCAGACATCTTGTAATGCAGGGTTGGTCTGCAAACAAGCCTGACGCCTTAAAAATTACCCAAGGCAATTGATCTCTACATATACACATTGCAGTGGTGCCCCGCAAGACGAATGCCTCGCTAAACAAAAAACCCGCAAGACGAAAGGGTTTTCCGATTTTTAGCAGCTTCGCAAGACGAATTTCCCTATGGGCTTGCTTCGCAAGACGAAAGCCCATAGGGAAATCTCCGGGGACAGCGGGGAAGCGCAGCGCGCCTTCTTCTCTGTTCCCGGACCTGTCCTGAAGGCTTGCGGTGGGAGGTCCGCTTCTCCTCTGTTCCCGGACCTGTCCTGAAGACTTGCGGTGGGAGGAAGGTTTTCCTCCCCACCGCCAACATTCAGAACAGCATTCTGAATGTTGGCGGTGGGAAGGAAAGCCCTCCTCCCACCGCAAGCCTTCAGGACAGGTCCGGGAACAGAGGGGAAGGCGTGCAGCAGTGACCAGAGGAGAAATGACCGCTGGGAGGAGTGCAGAGAGAAGAAACGTCCTGGTGCAACTGCACCAGGTGCAACTGGTGCAACTGGTCTGAAGGCAGTCTCCCTAGGAACGCATTAATTGATTTTCAATGCATTCCTATGGGAAACCGTGCTTCGCAAGACGAAAAACTCGCAAGAAGAAAAAACTTGCGGAACGAATTAATTTCGTCTTGCGAGGCACCACTGTACTTCTTAGATCACTTCTCTCTATGTGAATCTTATACATTGTTGTTGTTGTTTCATTGTGTCTGACTCTTTGTGACCCCATGGATCAGAGCATGCCAGGCACTTCTGTCTTCCACTGCCTCCCGCAGTTTGGTCAAACTCATGTTCGTAGCTTCGAGAACACTGTCCAACCATCTCGTCCTCTGTCATCCCTTTCTCCTTGTGCCCTCCATCTTTCCCAACATCAGGGTCTTTTCCAGGGAGTCTTCTCTTCTCATGAGGTGGCCAAAGTATTGGAGCCTTAGCTTCAGGATCTGTCCTTCCAGTGAACACTCAGGGCTGATTTCCTTCAGAATGGAGAGGTTTGATCTTGTTGCAGTCCATGGGACTCTCAAGAGTCTCCTCCAGCACCAGAATTCAAAAGCATCAATTCTTTGGCGATCAGCCTTCTTTATGGTCCAGCTCTCACTTCCTTACATCACTACTAGGAAAACCATGGCTTTAACTATACGGACCTTTGTTGGCAAGGTGATGTCTCTGCTTTTTAAGATGCTGATCTTATACATACATGGGAATATTGGGGAACAGGGGGAGTTCTTTGGAGTTAGTTTATCTGTATTTACTACTGAAAATGCATTATATAGTTTTAAAAATCACCCTAGGCCAGACAGTCCATCGTGCCCCTTTGGGGCACTCAGTCTGCCAATGGGCCAATGCCAAGGTGGGCCCAGACCCAAAAGCTCCATTACCCCTTCTGTGTCGACATGGTTATAACAGCTGCTCTGTTCTCTGTATCTCTCTCCTTCCTAGCTGCAAAATATTTCCCTGGGCCAAATCAGTAAGGTTGAATATTGCGCCCGATGGAATTGTTTGTGTGGGTGAATAAAGCACACACACACTGCTTTAGCCTGGCCTTTGACACCGGAGAGATACACTAGGGATGTAAGAAGTGGCCTCATACAGAGTCAGACCATTGGCCCACCAAGCTCAATAGTGCCTACACTGACTGGCAGCATCTCTCCAGGGTTTCAGACAGAGACGCTGGGGATTGAACCTGGAGCTGCAGATACTGAGCCCTTATCTTTTTAGCCCTCTCCCTCTTCTTATTTGTTTTCGAATGTTTTTAACGTTGCGCCTGAAGGGGCGGGTAATGAACTGAGCAAATAATAATAGATCTGTCTCGGTTTCGACTTTCTGGTGAGACGTAATTGTCCTTATCGCGGTCCCAACCCTCCTGGTTGCTGAACACCTGGTTGATCATTAATTCCTCTTCCACACAAAGGCAGGCTGCCTCCCTTGCATCTTCCATGGGGAAAGGGAAACTTTTGGGTGGGTTGGGATGCCTGGACTTGAACCCAGTGGGACAGCGGTTTGCTTTATACCCATCACTGCCAAAGGCCGAGGGGTGTGTGAGCACGTGTGAAAGGAGCCGCGGATTAGATGTGCATGATTTCATCCTGACCCGGTAGCAGAGGGCGAGCAGGAAGGAGGAAGGTGGTGACAAGAGAGGGCTGGGCTGAGCAGTTTTGCTGCCATGATACTGATCAGCTGCTGCTGCTGCTGCTGCAGGGAGGCAGTTAAGAGTTGGGCGCTCCTGAGCCGGTAATCTCAGCAAGTCTCTCTCGCCTTGCACTTCCTGGAGGGGAAGGGAGTGCTTCTCTGTTTCTGTCCTGTGCCCGCGAGTCGTAGCTGAGAGTGATGGGCTGTGGCAGGTAAGAAGCGAAAGAGGATCTGTGCGACGGTGCCTCTTTGAAATGTGCGACTAGGCGGGAGCTCCTTCCCCCCTCCTTCCTCCCAGGATTGCGGAGAGATTTTCAGATCCAGGCAGGAAGGGCTGTAGGTCGTGTTTTGCATGCAGAAGGCATTTCTAGCTATTGGTTCTGTCTATATCAATATTGTCTGCACTGACTGGCAGCAGCTCTCCAGGGGTTCAGGCAAGGGACATTCCCAGCCCTACCTGGAATTCAGCCTCAGAGCTTTTGCATGCAGATCTGTCACTGAGCGATGGTCGTTCCCTTAAAAATCAAGTAGGATTCTAGTCCTCATGGTTCCAAGTTAAATGGCTGAAATAGGAACAGAGGAACTGAGCCAGATGGTTGGTCCATTTAGCTTAGTATTGCTCACACTGACTGGCAGCAGCTCTCCAGGGTTTCAGAGGTAGAGACAGTCTCCCATCCCCACCTGGAGATGCTGAGGATTGAACCTAAGGCCTGCTGCAGCTGAAGTAGATGCTGTACCACTGAGCTGTGGAGCATCTCGGATGGCAGGTGATGAGAAAGATCCTTGCCTTGGACACTGGAGAGCAGCTGCCAGTCAGAGTAGAGCCCCCCAGTTCTCCAGGTGTTGCTGAGCTGCAACTCCCCATCACCCTCGCAAACATGAGGGATGGAGTGATGGGAGTTGTAGTTCAGCAACATCTGGAGGGCGGAAGGTTCACCGCACCTACATTTCAAGGGGCCTGGGCCTAGATGGACCTTCTGTGAAAATTCTGGTTCCATATATCTTGTTCGTTGCATACTTTGATCTTGCAAAATGGAGAGAGACTCTGTTGCTCTTGTCTATGATTCTAAGTGGGTCTTGGGCCCACCTGGGAAGGTGACTATAATAATTCTATTTTAAAATACACCTTTTATTGTTTATTTAACATAATCGTTACAAAATATAAGCAAAATATAAGCAAAATATTGCAAATACATGCATGCATACATACATACATACATATTTCGAATAAGCACATATACATGCAGCAAGGGTGGAGGACCCCAGGCCCCGAAGGAGGCAAATGTGACCCTTGTGGCTTCTGCATCTGGTCTTAGGGGCTTTCCCCAGGCCACGCCCCCTCACTCCAGGCCACGCCCCCTCACAGGCCCTGCTTTGCATCCTCCATTACTGCCTGGCTGAAAAATATGGCCCTTTGCTTGCCTGGATGGGGGAATAGAGGCCCATGTCTGTGCAAACTAGCATACTTGACAAAGGCAAAGCCGGATATCAGTTGCCCTGTGCACATTTGCCATTGGATGAACATAGGTCATAGCCAATTTTATCCGCCATGACTGTGTCTTAGAGTTGAGTTGGTATCTGTCTGAGACATAATGGATTGCACCTCCGGGGGCGAAGTCAATCCACTGTGTTAGCAGCACCTCCCTGGAGTGTAAGTCTGGGCAGTGTGTATGGCGGTCCTGAGCTTCCCAGACGACAAGACCTTCTCTGCCTGGCTGATGTGGTCCAAAGGACAGCAGAGCAAGAAGTTTGGCACCAGCTTGGCTGCAGGAGGCATGCAAGGCAACATCCAACTGTCTAGGGACTCCACTCTGGATTTGTGTAGGGTTTACACCTTAACCTTTTCTTCTCCTCAAGATGTCCTGCAAGGCAACGGAGATTTAAGATCAGAGTTTTCCTTTTCCTGGACGGACTACTTTCCTGAGCCCCATCTGCCCCTCGCTTCCCTCTGCAGCACATGCAGAAAACAGCCTTCTTGACCCACAATTGGTCTCCTCTGCTCAATCCGCCTGAGTCTGCCTTCCATGCAGGGGAAGTCCCTAACCCACCAAGGATTTGAGACTCGTCAGCTACTCTCCCCTGATTTAACCAGTTGAAGCCGTTCCTGGGTTGTGGCCACTGTCACATGCTGACAGCTTCTAGGAGCCACTAGTTATAGCTGAGGGCAGCGTGTTCCACTGTCAAGCTCCTTGTGCTGTTGTTTCCCCTTTTAACTGATTCTTCAGGAGGCAGGCTGTAGTTCACTGGTAGAGCATCTGCTTAGCATGCAGGTCTCAGGTTCAGTCTCCAGTGGCACCTCCTCGCAGGGCTGGAGGAGACCTGCCCCCCAGCCTGAAACCCTAGAAAGCTGCTGCCAGCCAGTGTAGCCTGTGCCGAACTCAATGGAACCAATGGTCTGAATAGGTACAAAGCAGATTCTTCTGTTTCTGTCAGGATTTAGAGCTCTGTCCTCCTGCCCCCGTCAAAGGTGACCCAGAGCTCTGAAGGTGGGGTGAATGAAACTGCCTTTTCTAGTGTAGTCTTCCAAGAAGTGAAGAGAAGCAAGGGACTGTTCTTGATTTGCAATTAATTCCAGATTGATTTAATAGCTTACCGGCAGCCCCATGTGGAAAGGGAAGTGATGGGTCTTCAACGATCTTGCAGCAGATTATTACTTTGGGTGCAATTTGGAAGAGATTCTACCATTCACCACTTTCTCCATTGTCCCCATCTTCAAATGAAAGTCCATTTTTCCTCCCCCTCCCCACCCAAGCTATTCATTTCACCACCACCACCCATTTTTTTTTTTTTACACTTTCTCCTAGACAGAGAGCAGTCAGGAAATTTCTTTCTCAGCCAGATTAATCTCTCTGTATCACCTGATCCTTGCAGTGTCCAGCGGCACTTGTTGCTTTATCACCCAGGAGGAGGAAATTCCCTTCGTAAAGCATCTCTTAATTTTTTTGCTTACTTTTCCAACTGAAGCCTGGTCTTCAAAAGTGAGGGAGGCATGCTAGCCTGGGCTGTGGCTAGCTGGAAAAAGAGGCACCCTCTTTTTCCTGGAATGTGCCGTTTGGCTGAATGAAGCCATTTCCTCCAAAGATCATGTTCTTTGTGTTTGTTTATCTGTCTTTTTAACAATGCCCATTTCCTTTCTCCTGCTCCTATTCACTTTTATGCATTGGGTTCTTACGTTTTTTCTAGTTATTGCCCCCCCAGACAGAACGAATGCCGTTGCATGGGGGAAGCATTGCAGAACTGCTAACAAGGCGGAACGATGTCTGGATGATCCAGTATAAAACCCAGCGCTAATCCGTTCCTGTTACATCTAGGGCATGTTGCAGAATGCACCAGTCTTGGCTGTGTGTCTGTGTCCTAATCAGTTTCTTTTGAGGAGTGGGGCAGGTCCAAGACCTAGCAGGGGAAAGAGGAGGCAGCTTTGCTCTGTGCAAACCATGGCGCCCTCCTGCAAGTGGATTTGGGCCTCTAAGGTCTGTTTCACTTGATATCTCCGTGTCCTTAGAAATAGAGGTAGAACCAGTACTGGTTCAGTGTCCGGCTTCCTCTCAAGGAGAAGGAGACTCCTAAGGGTCAGGACAAGATGGTGGTGACTTGAGGGGTCCAGTAAGACAGGACCGGCCACCTCTCTGTCAACCTGCTTGGATCCGCCCCAGAATCCAGCTCCAGACTCCCTTGACTACTGGCCCCCTTCTCCAGCTCAGACATTTGTTGGGGGCGTGATTCTGCCTCCCCTGCCCATCCAGCTAGGATCCTCCCCGGGTCATCTGGCTCCAACTCCCTGATCTCCTGCTCCTCCTCAGGATCTCATGACCCCTTCCATGACATTTCCATGGGGCTCAGGACAACGCTCTGTGGCCCTGCCCGGTATTTTCCCATCTTACATTTCTGTATTTCATCTCCACCTCGCCCACCTGCCCCAGTCCAGAGCTTTGCATTTCTCTCCAGTGGATTTTGTCTGGTCAGCTTCAGCCCAAGCTTTCCGTTCCGTCAAGGTCACCTTGGGTTTTCTATTCCTGCCTTTGGAGGAGGTAACTTTCCCTCCCGGCTTTGTGTCATCTGTAATTTCCCCGGGGCCGCGGCAGGAAGAGGAGCACCCTGGGCTTGACGCTCTTCTAGTTGCATTTTACTTTGTAGGGGCTGGTCAGGGATGAGCGGAGTGGGTTTTTGGCAAGGTGGAAAAGTGGGTGGAATGATCAACCTTGCCAGTTCACCTCTGGATTGGAAGAATCCTGGAATCCTTTTTAAAAATATATATATAATTTTTATTGATTTTAACGTATAAATTATAAAATGTACCACAAAGCTTATCACTTATACAATCTTTTTAGACTTCCATCAGCACCTCTGATGATCCACCATTTTAACCACTTCTTATGCATTTCTTAACTTTATATTGCCTTTACATCTCTTAACAAATCATCCTTCCCCTTCTCCATTTTTGCAATACTTCCAATAATACTCACAAAACTACTTGCAAACCTGCAAACCTTGTCTGATCTCCACAAATACTTTTCAAACAGTCCGTAAATTTACTCCAGTCTTCCATGAATTTCTGGTCCCGCCGGTTTTGAATCCTTCCTGTTAGTTTATCTAGTTCTGCACAGTCCATTAACTTCATCCTCCATTCTTCAATCGTCGGTAGTTCTTCTTGCTTCCATTTTTGGGCCAGTAGTATTCTTGCTGCTGTTATTGCATATAAAAAGAGCTTATATTCCTGGGAAGAATCCTGGAATCCTAGGGGAGGAGCCATTGTATCCTGTTGTCGCCATAGCCTTTGAGGAAAAAGGCTGTAGCTTAGTGGCAGAGTATCTTGTTTTGCATGCAGAAGGTCCTGGGTTCAATCCCCGGCATCGCCAAATAGTGCTGGGAATTTCCTGTGACTGAGAGACACTTCCAGAGTTGACCAAGCTGAACTAGATACACCCCATGATCTGACTCACTATGGCAACTTCTCATGTGCCTATTTAATTCAGTCATTTATCCAGAGGCATGAGGACTAGATCCTTAATCTAGTTGTTGTTGGAGTATCTGCTTTACAGTCCCTGTTCCAGTCCCTGACACCTCCAGACAGGGCTGGGAATGTCCTTTGCTTGAAACCCCGGAGAGCTGCTGCCAGTCAGTGTAGATAGTACTGAGTTAGATGGGTGAGCAGTCTGAATTATTATAGAGCAGCTTTGTAGGGGAGTTTGGGGGCATCTTGAGAAGCCTCTTAATCCTTAAATGGCATGGGGCCAGGATACCTGAAGGACTACCTCTTCCCATATGTTCCTGCCTTTCCTTGAAGATCTTCACTGAATGCCCTTGTCCAGGTTCCCCCACCTACTGAGGTGAGGCGGGTGAGTCCTGGGTAAAGGGCCTTCTTGGTGGTGTCTCCCTATAGACTATCATTTCCAGAAGGGCTTGCCTGGTGGCTGGCTACACTAAATATTTTCAGCACACCCTTTTTATCTCCCTTTCCCAAAATGCTAGAACTCGCAAACATCCAACGAAGCTGAACGTTGGAAGGTTTAGTATGTATAAAAGAAAAGTACTTGTTCATGCAGTGCACAGCTAAACTGTGGAACTCACTGCCACTGGAGACCGTCATGGCCACCGACCTGGATGGCTTTAAAAGTGGACAAATTCACGGAGGACAAGGCTACTTAACCCTGATGGCTATGTTCTGCACGCACTGCCAGAGGCAGATATGCTTCTGAGTACCAGTTGCTGGAGAGAAGGGAGAGTGCTTTTGTGTTTGGGTCCTCAATGTGTGTTTCTCATGGCCTTTTGGTTGGCCTCTGTGAGAACAGGGTGCAGGGCTAGATTGGTCTGATCTAGCCATCTCTTCTTAAGTTCTCACTAGGTTCTTCTATGGCTGTCTCTGTATCTCTATTATAACAGAAAGAAGTGTCAGTTCCCTCTAATATTAATATTTTTTTTAAAAAAACTTCTGGGCACTTTCTCCTCCATCACTTCCAGGCTTCCAGCAAAGGATGGTGCTGGCCTTCTCTTCTTTGAAATTGGTTTGTTTGGTTGGTTTTTTTCCTTTTTTGCATCTGGGCAGGAGCTGCCACCGAAATCCAGCCCCACTCTGTCGGCGTTCAACAGATCATAATCACGGGGTTTTATTTTTAATCTGGAAGTGATAATTAAGCATGACGTTGTTGCAGCAGAGGAGAGAGAGAGAGGGGGGGGGATGTTTAGGCAGAAGGCTGAAAGTGTGGGGTGTGTCAGAGCACGTGATATTAAACCCCCCCATGGAAGGTTTTAGAAATGTGATGTGCCTTCGCCCCCCCCCCAAAAAATCTGGGTGCACCAAAAGGCCCTTTAAGACTTGGAGAGGGAGAAGAATTAGGTCGATCTTGCCTTTCCAGGGCTAATAGCTGCAATATGGTATTGTTAGGTAATTTCAGGCTCTGAACTTAATGGTTTTATTGGGGGGGGGTCTTTATATCAAGGGTTTGGGGCCAGGTTTGATACATGGGCAAGGCCTCCGCAACCACGTCTGGCTAGCCATGGAGGAGAAATTTGATTCAGTTCACGCGTAAAGCTGAATCTTATCAAATTCACACTTTCTGAAACAATACGAAAAGCAAAACACAACCGTCCTTTGAAGTTGGCACTTACTCAGATTTTGCAGTACAGCTCTCCAGCCAAGCAATGTTTAGAAAAATGTGTTTTATTAGGGAAATGGGTGCATAAAATGAAATATATTTGGGAAAATGAGGCACGTAAGTGCATTCTGTTAGGAGAAGCTGTCTGCACAAAGGTGTGCGTTAACTGCATGCAGAAATGTCCTTATTAAAATTTATCTCCTGCCTTCCTCCCAAAGGAGCTCAGGATGGCAAAAGAGCAAGTGCTAAAACAAAAAACATCTTAAGAATAATTCTAATTTTTAAGATGCAGACGGTGGAAGGTCTCCACAAAGCAAGGGTCAGCAAACTTTTCCAGCAGGGGACCGGTCCACTGTCCCTCAGACCTTGTGGGGGGCCGGACTATATTTTTTTAAAAAATAAAAATGAACGAATTCCTATGCCCCACAAATAATCCAGAGATGCATTTTAAATAAAAGGACACATTCTACTCATGTAAAAACACGCTGATTCCTGGACCACCAGCGGGCCAGATTTAGAAGGCGATTGGGCCAGATCCGGCCCTCAGGCCTTAGTTTGCCTACCCATGACTTAAAGGGCTTGTTGGAAGGTCTTCAGTAGGTGCCAGAAAGACAACAGAGATGGTGCTGGTTTGCTATTCGAGAGGAGGGGATTCCAAAGGTTTAGGTGCCAGGACACTAAAGGTTCAATTCCTATATGCTATGGAACAGCCCTCCTGACAATATGACACCTGCAGAAGGCCTTTCCACATCAGTCTACGACTAGTGCTTATGAAAACTCACCAGAATTTTGGCACAAATGTCTCCTAATGCAACTTCCGTATGCAGTTTTGCCTGATATATACCGTATTGGCCTGAATTTCAGCCACACCTCCAAATAAGCCTCACCTTTGAAACTGAAGGGGGCAAAATTTAAAAAAGACAATACCCAGGCTGCTTTCGGGGGGGGGGAGAGCTATGCTGCTTTGCCGGCGGCCTCCCCCCCCCTTCCACTATCCTTAGGTGGCTCAGAGGAGGCTTGGGAACAGCAAATGGGACGGGCGCCATTTTCCCGCACCCCGGATGGCCCTCGTGGGAAGCTGTTTCAGCAACGATACCGCAAGGTTGCGAAGACAAGCTGCACTTTAACTTTTCACAATCAGAATTGGGGGGGGGGGGAGTGCGGCTTCTATTCAGGCCAATACGGTATTTTACGAAGCAGTTTTCCGAAATATCCCACATTTTCTATGCTAATGTTTGCTAACGTATGCTTTCATAAGCACACTTGACCCTAGTATATGCATTTTTATTTGAGTTCGCTACTTGCCCTGGAGAAATGTATTGCAAAACTCAGAGAGGAGCAGGTTTGGGAGGATGGCTGCGTGTAGGTCTGCGAATTGTGCCCGAAGTACTAATTAGCTGCATTTGCCTAGAAATGCAAACGGAATCAAGTTTCTCCCAGATCTCTGCACATGACTCCTACCCCTGTGGAAGAATGATGATAACAATATTTAGCACTTAAAGGTAAAGGGACCCCTGACCATTAAGTCCAGTCGTGGCCAACTCTGGGGTTGCGTTGCTCATCTCACTTTACTGGCCAAGGGAGCCGGCGTACAGCTACCGGGTCATGTGGCCAGCATGACTAAGCCGCTTCTGGCAAACCAGAGCAGCGCGCGGAAACACCGTTTACCTTCCCGCCGGAGCGGTACCTATTTATCTACTTGCACTTTGACGTGCTTTTGAACTGCTAGGTTGGCAGGAGCAGGGACCGAGCAATGGGAGCTCACCCTGTTGCAGGGATTCAAACCGCCAACCTTCTGATCAGCAAGTCCTAGGCTCTGTGGTTTAACCCACAGTGCCACCCGTGTCCCTATTTAGCACTTAGGAAAACCCTAAAATCTCTAAGCACTGCGCACACCCTAGTCTCCATGTGTTCCAGCGCTTACCCAGGGCTCAGTTTCCTAGGAAGGAAGGTCGCTTGGAGACAGAAGTGTCTTTAGAATATAATATTTATAGTTAAAATACAACCTTTGCATAGGGTGGACAGGCTCACAGCATTAACCCTACAACCAGGGCCGTGAGGCGGACTGAGGCAGCTGCCTCAGGCGGCAGAATCCCAGGGATGGGGCCTGTGTGCACCCCACCCTCCTCTGCCACCTCTGGAGAAGCAAGAAGGGGTGCTTCTTGGTTCCTACAAGATTTTGCTGACCTCTTGCAAGATCTCTCTAGAAACCGCCACCACACAACCCCAGTAAACGAGACTTTGGAGCGGAGGGGTTGTCAGCGGGGTGACCCCAGCACCTTCCCTTGGGTTCTGCCTCAGGCGGTGAAATGGGCTGGGCCGCCCCTGCCTCCAAAGTACAGAACGAAGAGCAAATCTCTGTGTCTCTCCAACTCCTCGCTTCAGCCCCTGCCCATAGACTCTCAATCAGACAGACAACGACCCGAAAGGAAAAATGAATGGGGAGGGAGAAGGAAAGGTTAGCAGCGTGGCCTTTTGTTTTTCTGCTTGTGTTTTATAATCTAGCAGGCATCTCTGCAGCCAGCTCATGCCTTTGCTGAATTTCCCCCAGAGCTGCTGTAAATTCAGAGCCCTGACTGAAGGAATTTATTCCGTCGCTGCCGCCACCTCCAGAGTACTAACTTGTTGGATTCCTTTTTGATACTGTAAACGCAGAGAGGGTGGGTGCCTCTTTCTCTTCAGACACAATCATCTCTGTTTCAGCCACTGTGGGTGAAATCCTTGAAGTGTAATGTTATCGCTTTGGATTCCCCACTCCACCCCTTCCTGGTTCAGCCTGGGAGGAGGTTAATGTGTCACTTTTCAGCATTTTCGGATGCCGAGAACAACGTGGTCTTCAGATGATCATGAAACTGTGCCCTGTTGCAGCAGTTGGGGAACGTGAAGGCCTTTCGGGTGTTGAACTCCCAGCTTCCATCCAGTCATATTTTATTTTTATTTTATTAGATCTATATACCACCCTTCATCAAAAGTTCTCACAAGATAAAATACAAGATAAAAGCACAAAAAGTTAGAAGCAATGAAACAATAACCTTTCCCACAAACAAATTTAAAAGTCTGTAGAGTATTGATCAGCCAAAGGCCTGGTTGAAGAGGATTCTCCTTATTGAAAATTCTGAAAGGGGAGGAAAATTTATCCCTAGGTGAGTTGTATGGAGCGCAAGGCAGAATAAAGTCCGCCTTGTCTTCAGTCTGTTTTGATCCAGTTGTCGGTTTGTATGTTTTTTAAAAAAATAAACGCTGCTAAGAAATCTAATCTGCATGACATCTAAACTGAGTATACACACAAAGCTTTACGCCTTGCTTGTCTATGAGTTTGCAAAGTTGTAAAGTCAGCTCTGAACATATCTGACTTGTATTAAGAGGGTAGGTACACAATTGACTACTCCTGATTAAAATGCATTTATTTGTTCTGCAAGGTTGATATACCTCTTGAGTGTAATAAAACCTCACAGCGGCTTACAAAACGAAATCGGTTTACAAAAAGCAAATGTGCAACTTTTTCTTCCCCAATGAGTTGAGGTGATTCTTTTTGTAGCCAATATATATTTTCAAATAGAGCAGGAGAAACTTGTGGTTGTGTGTGTGTGTGTGTGTGTGTGTTAATTAAAAGCAAACAAACTCCAAGGCTGTCAAACTGCTCCAACAGTGGCAGTGTAGTGAATTAATGTCCCTTTCTGAGGGAGAGTAGGGGAAATATTTATAGAAACGCGTTAGTCGTGAGAAATGCAGGCTTGTCCTAATTTGCTTTCTCTTCAAACGTTGCTTTCATTTCATTTCATTTTATTTCATTAAAAGATATTTCTGGTCCTTATTTGAACATCACATATTTGAGGTCAAAGCATCCCAACTGTGAGGCAAGAAAAGCTTCCCTTGGGATAAGCGTTGAAACATGTGTGGCAATTGGGATTTTATGTTCAATTACTTTCCCGTAGACTCTTTTGAGGTCTACTTCGGTCCAGGAAGCTTGTGGCCTAGCCTCTGAGGCTATTGTGATCCTTTTTTTTTTTTAAATGCTCAGCAATTTCATTTCTTTCTTTCTTTAAAAAACAGTGGCAGACGAATAAATCTTGGAAGTTGCTTTTCTTATTATTTTGCTGAAGTATGTTGGGAAATGTTGCCCCTGCAGGAACTGTTTTGCTTTAAAAATCTTGGCCGTCCAAATCTGCTCGGCTCAGCGGTTCTATGGACTTGTCTGTGTGTTGTTTTTCCTGAGCCTCCAACTGTTCATTTGACGTCACGGTTAAAAGAGAGAGAGAGGCAAGCTTGTGTCTCGAGAGGTTTAGCTAGTTACGGTATAAATAGATCAACAAATAATACTGAGCTTGGCAGGGAACCCCTGGGTTTGCGCTTGCGCAGATATAATAGGCGCACGCTGGATCTGCCTTTGTTCGGACCAATGGACTGGGGTTTAATTCTGAGCCTCTGGAGCGTGATATTCTGAGCTCAGGTTCCGCCCCCTTTAGAATGTGCAGAGAATCAATTGAGGAGAGTGCCTCTGAGCATGGACAGAGAACATTTTGCTCCTCACATGCGGTGGGTGGATCTGATCATTTTGGTTCTCTCGGTTTCCCTCCCCCCAACTTCAGTTTTTCACATTTCTGCAGGAATTTGCGTTAAAAGAAATCCTTATGAAAATTCGTCCTGTGGACAAATAAGCATAATTGTATGTAGTTTTGACCCAGCGCAATGCATTTTCATGTCATTTGCAGTAATATGTTCATTTCATGCACACTTTCCCATAATATGTGTTTGTAAACATTGGTGGGTTGGAAAACCGCACCACAAAATTCCGATGAGGGTAATTTTGAAGCACAGCTGATTAGTTACTCATTAAAATGCAAACTAAATCAAGTTTCTTGCCCAGCCCCTACAGTCCTCAATGAATAATGCTATACAGTGGTACCTCGGGTTAAGTACTTAATTCATTCTGGAGGTCCGTACTTAACCTGAAACTGTTCTTAACCTGAAGCACCACTTTAGCTAATGGGGCCTCCTGCTGCTGCCACGCTGCTGGAGCACAATTTCTGTTCTTATCGTGAAGCAAAGTTCTTAACCTGAAGCACTATTTCTGGGTTAGCGGAGTCTGTAACCTGAAGCGTATGTAACCCGAGGTACCACTGTACTTCTCCCCCCCCCCCAAAAAAAGACACATTTTGGATGTATTGTATTTATTAAATAGTTAGATTATATTTGCATCTCTCCTTAATTCTAAAGAGCTCAAAGTGGCATACATGCTTCTCAGTCTTTCCCCCGTATGTAATTCTCACAACAATCATGTGAGGTAGGTTAGGAGAGCAGGGGGGAATTGGCCTTCTGGTTGAGAAATAGATAGGTTTGCCACGTCTCAAAAGGCACAGAGCTGGTTGTGTGTGCGAATCCTGAGAGTGAAAGGGTTGGGGATTAGAATACCCAGATAATAATAATAATAATATAATAATTTATTATTTATACCATGCCCATCTGGCTGGGTTTCCCCAGCCACTCTGGGCAGCTTCCAACAAAGTATTAAAATACAGTAGTCTGTTAAACATTAAAAGCTTCCCTAAACAGGGCTGCCTTCAGATGTCTTCTAAAAGTCTGGTAGTTGTTCATCTCTTTGGCATCTGGTGGGAGGGCATTCCACAAGGCGGGTGCCACTACCGAGAAGGCCCTCTGCCTGGTTCCCTGTAACTTGGCTTCTCGCAGTGAGGGAACCGCCAGAAGGCCCTCAGAGCTGGACCTCAGTGTCCGGGCAGAACGATGGGAGTGGAGACGCTCCTTCAGGTATACCCAGAGGGTGGAAACTGGGGCTGGTAGCACGGAGTAGACCCTGATCTCTCCCCCTGCCCCAAATTATGCGTTAGACTCCCTTGAAACTCTGAAAATCTGGAAACTCTAAGGGGTGGGACTTTTCAGAGGCAGGGAATGTGGCATTAGAGCTGGTGGGGTGTTGTAGTTAGGATGTTGGACTGACCAGGGTTTGAATCCCCGCTCAGCCACGAACCTCACTGGGACTACCTTGGACTACTAGTCCCTGTTTCTAAGCCACACTGCCTTCCTTGGAGGAAAAGGTGGTAGATAAATGCAAGAAATAAATAGAATAAAAACCAGGCAGGTTTAAAGCCAGATCCTTTTCACTTTAGCAATTAAGCACTGCATAAAAAACAACACTTCAAAGCACTTTTCTTAGCATGGAAATAATTCAAGGATCTCAGTGAAAGTTGTGACTCTGCTCCTTCTCCAAGTATCTCAACACACCTCCAGAATAATCCTTAGGATTTTTTAAAAGTTAAAGTTTAACTCTTTAAAAAGGCAAAGCTTTTTATTTTTAAAAAAGGGTGCATTCCAACCAAAAGAAGGTGCTGCCTTATTATTATTTTTTAAAAAATGTTTACAATGGCTCCAACTGCTGAAGGCACCTGATGAGTTGTCTCGAATCAGGATTTTCCCGGATGGTTTATTTTTCTTGTGAATTACTGGAATTGCTTAAGGGTGATTTTTTTGTTTTGTTTTGGTTACAGGAACTTGTATTTAATGAGTGAGACCTGCAACGGAATGTTCCACTGTGGTGTGTTTCAGTTCAGGTGGTTGGCAGCCAGCCAGCCATGCCCTTTTCTACGATACTCCATTACATTGCCTCTCCCCTCTGGTTCCCCAACCACCCAATTGGCAGTCAGCATTCTGAGCAGCCTCACTGAGCTGTCTGCGGGGTGGTTTCCATGTTGAGGGTTCCCCCCCCTAAATTTTTGTCTTGCAAACCATGAGGTCCCCTCAAGTCATCTGTGCACTGACTGCATTGGAACTGAGAATGTGTGTGCTCTTAGTTTATATGATGACTAAATTATTAGGTACCCACCCCCCACCCCCTAAAAAAACTCACTGGACTTTGTTGCATCTTTTAACTTTTTAAAACAATCAGAAGGTGAGCCCCGTGTTGCAATTTCCATCAATTATTCAAAATAGCCACAAGTGCCAATATTTTGCACAATTTTTCACATTCTTTGGGGTTTTTTAAGTACAGTGGTACCTCAGGTTAAGTACTTAATTCGTTCTGGAGGTCCGTACTTAACCTGAAACTGTTCTTAACCTGAAGCACCACTTTAGCTAATGGGGGCTGCCGCTGCGCCTCTGGAGCACGATTTCTGTTCTCAACCTGAAGCAAAGTTCTTAACCTGAAGCACTATTTCTGGGTTAGCGGAGTCTGTCACCTGAAGTGTATGTAACCTGAAGCGTATGTAACTCGAGGTACCACTGTAGTTAGTGTGAGGCACATGGAATTGTAAGCAAGATAATTTCTCCCATCCTGCCATAACCACGGGAGGTACTGTTCCATAGCCTTCTGGCTTCTGACATTTCCCTGTATTCTGCTCATGAGGGCTAGAAGCTTGTTTTTAAAAAGTTAAACTTAGATCACATCCACACGGGACAGTTAAAGCACATGACTTTCCCCCAAATAATCCCGGGAACTGTAGCTGAAGTGTGCTGGAAGTTGTAGTTCTGTGGTGGGTAAACTACAGTTCCCAGGATTCTTTGGGGGGAAAGCCATATGCTCTAACTGTGTGTTAACTGTATGGTGTGAATGTGACCTTAAAAGCTGAGATTCTCTATAGGATTTATCTTGTGCCTAGTACTACATTCAGTAACTGCACAGCAGGGTTGAGGAATATGCATGTCGCATGCTCAGAACTGTCCCAAATAATTTAGATGTTTGTGTAGAGAAAATGCAGCCCTGTTTATAACCCTTGGAAGGGCTGATTTTCAGGGAAGAATATGCTTTTCCTTCTGAATGTCCCAGGTTCAGTCCCCAGTTGCACTTGCAGACAGGACTGGGAATGTCCCCTGCCTGAAACCCTGGAGAGCTGCTGTCAGTCAGTGTAGACAATACTGAACTAGATGGACCCGTAGCCTGACTCTGTATAAGACATTTTCCTATGCTTCTTGCTGGTGAGGAGGGAAATAAATATATTTTTTAAAAAGCAATCTTAACAATGTTAATAATTTTGTTTTTTTAACTTCCAGAATTTGCTGAGAATGCAAAGCTCTTAGTCCTTCAGGACTAATTAATTTGAGAATTCTTTGGTTTGCAGTCAGTTTGTGGCAGCATATGGTTGTTTGCAAACTGCATATAAAAAGTAATCAAAATATGAAATCCTTTTTGTTTCCCGTCTTCAAAGATGTTATTTGAACTTGGTGGGAGCAGTGTGCATCCCCCCCCCCGTCTTTTAAATGTGCGCTCCTGTATTTTTCCAGCTGTTTTGGATCCTCTGTCTATATAAGCATGTCATTATTATCTGTAAAATGTTGGCGAATGTGTAGTTTTCTGTCAGTGTCTCATCTGTTTCCAAAAACACAGAGAGTAATTGCTGCAAGAAAAGTATCTTGGAGCATTAAGTCTGGGAATCCTGTTTTCTATTTGTGGCTCTCTTTTCCCCTTATTTTACTTTTTCCCTCCCCTCTATTTTATTTTTTTCAATATTTGCGTCACGGGACCGTGATGCCTTCCTGCCCCCCTTCCTTCTCAGAAGTCGGTTTTGTAACACACCCCAGCCGTTTCAAACCAAGCAGACAGCTTTACTTAGAAGCCTGAGCAGGAAATGACAAAATGGGATTTGTTCGGTGGGGGGGAGAGGAGGAGGAAAGGGGCGGGGTTTCCACGGAACAATCCACCTCGTAAAATGGGTATTCACAGAATTTGAGGCTGGGGGATTAAATGATGAAGCCAACACCAAGACGACCGCTGAGGGGAAATCTTTGGGGCCCTTCCTCTCTCCACATTTTTGCACCAGGTAAACTTCTTCCTTTTGCAACCCCAAAGGTTTTACTACTAGTAAATCATAGGGACCTTTCCCTCTCCCCCCCCGTCCCCCCCCCCCGTAGTGAACCAGTCCTGTAGAGATGTCCTGGAATGGCAGAAGACTGGGGAGATGGAGATGGATGGTCCTGAGGAAGCTCCCAGCGGGTTGGGGGATGGAGATCCAGAATGGTCCCCCCTCCCAAGATGTTGGCTGTCTCAAGCCTAAAGCCTCCTTCTATGGAGGAATCTGAGAGTAGATCTGATGCTGAGATGGTTCTGACTCGGCCAGCGCGGAGATACCAGCCTTGGTGCAAGCACAGCTCCCAAATCCAGCGCACTCAATGGAGTGACGATTTCCTTGCCCAGGGCTCCGTCTGGGTCCTGTGCAGTTAGCTGTGGGAGCAAGATGCAGGGGGGGGGGTGTCACCCTGTTGGATCGATGCCTTTTCTAGCGCTTAGCCATGTATCTTAAAGGTAAAGGGACCCCTGACCATTAGGTCCAGTCGTGGCCTACTCTGGGGTTGCGGCGCTCATCTCGCTTTATTGGCCGAGGGAGCTGGCGTACAGCTTCTGGGTCATGTGGCCAGCATGACTAAGCCGCTTCTGGCGAACCAGAGCAGTGCATGGAAATGCCGTTTACCTTCCTGCCAGAGCGGTACCTATTTATCTACTTCTCTTTGACGTGCTTTCGAACTGCTAGGTTGGCAGGAGCAGGGACTGAGCAATGGGAGCTCACCCCATCATGGGGAATCGAACCGCCGACCTTCTGATCGGCAAGCCCTAGGTTCTGTGGTTTAACCCACAGCGTCACCCGCGTCCCTTTCAGCCATGTATCTCCGGCTAGATGGTGGCGGGGTATACCGCATTTTTCGCTCTGTCAGACACACTTTTTCCCTCCTAAAAAGTAAGGGGAAATGTGCATGCGTCTTATGGAGCGGATGCAAGTGGGAGGCTCTGCTCAGCGCTCCCTTTAAAGAATCCCCCCCCCTTGCATTCCCTCTAAAAACTAGGTGCGTCTTATGGTCAGGTGTGTCTTATGGAGCGAAAAATACGGTAAATAATAAAATTAGTATTTCAATATTATTAAATAGTAACAGGTCTTTGACCCCCCTCACAACACCAGACCAATACACCTCTGTTTGTCTCCCTCTCCCCCTCTTTCTACATATATTTTTATTTCTCAATCTTGAGATCGCAGCTCCTGCAGGCAGCATTCAGCAGTCGTTCAGGGTCCTGGGTAGGAGGGGAGGGCAGAGAAAGGTCCGACCACTTCCCGAGGCATTCCTGGAGGAAGAGATCGCCCCCATTTCAGTACAGCAGGCAAGACAAGCCCCTTGCTCCTCCTTTCAGGGTTTGGTAACCGGTTGCGACTGCCTAAGGAGCAAAGTCCAAAGAGCATCAGCCGGCCAGGCCATGCCAGAATTGTGTAAGGGCAAGGGGGAGGCGGCATTTAAGCCGCTCAAGTAGGAAGTGGCGTGGCCAAAAGGTTTCTTGAAATGTGAAAGGTTTGTGAAACATTTCCTGGCCTTGGAGGTATCCTTCAGCTTCTAGCCTCGGGATGAGTTTGCACCCATCTTTCTTGCTTCAGCAAATTCAGATTTCCTGCTAGATTCTAAGGGGCCCCATGAGCACTATACATTTAAAGCAGTATCACAGAAATACAATTCCCAGACTTCCCTGGGAAGAGGGTTTGACCACTACACTACTCTCTGAGAGGTATAGGAGGTCTCCTGAGAACTCTCAGCACCTCTCAGTTCCCAGGATTTTTGGGGGAAGCCATGGCTGCCTAAAGTGGTACCATACTGCTTTAGGGTATAGTTCAGATGGTGGCCTAGGTCAGAAATTTTCCTGCGGGAATCTTTCTTTTGAAGTTTTTCTTTTGGCTTTCAGACCACCTTGGGATGCTGTTGTTTGGGGAAGGGTTTTGAAGCCTGATCTGTTTCTGCTTTGAGTCTTTATTCTTTGTTGGGGAATCTGTGGCCCTCCCAAGATGCTTCTGTACTTTTCTCTCTCATCATCCCATTTCAATAAAGCTTCTTAAAAAAATTATCCCCGTTGGTATCTGCCCAGGATCCGAATGGCTTTTACACCATGTATGGTTGTTTTAAACTGTTTTTTTATATTTACAGTCGGGTTTTGTTTTGATATAGAAAAATTGGGGCACTTGGCTTTTGCTGCCCAACTCTCCTAAGCCCATGATCGGTCAGAGATGAATGGATGGAGGCAGGATGCAGTGAAAGCAAGGCAGATCTTTATTTTTCTGTGGCGACAGAAATCCCTCCCCTCCCCTCCCCTCCTAGCAAGGAGGCAAGAGAGACCCAGAACCAAGAAGACACATCTCTTTTAAGGGTTTGCATTTTGGCGTGGAGAAGGAGGACATCCGTTCTACAAAATTGCATCACACATGAAGTGGGGTTACTGTGGCTCAAGCAGGCCAAGGTGTGATATTCCTGAGGATTTAGCAAGTCGGGATGCCTGAGACATTCCTCAATGCAGAGCATCTGGGCAAACAATGGTTCATAGATATAGGAGAGGAATTCCTTCAGGAACTTCCCCTGATTGCTGTCTGCCTATATGGCAAGGGGGATTAAGGAGGTAGAGGAAATATTTAGATTCTTTAGGAGAGCCAAGATGGCTTTTGGATTGCTCTCCTGTACTATCTTAGACATGTGGTTTATATACCTATGTATGTGTGTTTGGGACGCGGGTGGCGCTGTGGGTCAAACCACAGAGCCTAGGATTTCTTGATCAGAAGGATGGCGGTTTGAATCCCCGTGACGGGGTGAGCTCCCGTTGCTCGGTCCCTGCTCCTGCCCACCTAGCAGTTCGAAAGCACATCAAAGTGCAAGTAGATAAATAGGTACTGCTCCAGCGGGAAGGTAAATGGCGTTTCTGTGCGCTGCTCTGGTTCGCCAGAAGTGGCTTGGTCATGCTGGCCACATGACCCGGAAGCTGTACGCTGGCTCCCTTGGCAAATAAAGCGAGATGAGCGCCGCAACCCCAGAGTCGGTCACGACTGGACCTAATGGTCAGGGGTTCCTTTACCTTTACCTTTACCTTTATGTGTGTTTACCTTGTGCAATTATCAACATTTATTCTATATTTGAGACCTTAGAATCCCTATAACAGTTGATTAAAAATCGTTTTTATACATGCAATTGTTTTTAGATCTGTAACCTTCATATATGTCATGATGTTGTAAATTGTTTCGAGATGCCTCCAGGGGAAGCGATTTGTTAATGAAAATAGATAATAATAAACCATAAATTAGCTAGTCTGGCTGGGATTGATGAGAGAGGGGTTTTTTTGGTGGGGGGCAGGGGTTCCACACACCCCGTAGCCGAGACTGTCTTGCTGACCCTGAAGGATAAAGCAAAAGTGTGTTCCTGGCAGGAGATGGTGAATACCGTATTTTTTGCACCATAACACTCACTTTTTCCTCCTAGAAAGTAAGGGGAAATGTCTGTGCGTGTTATGGAGGGAATGCCTACGGGTGGCATGCCTATGGATTTTCCTCCTCTAAAAACTATGTGCGTGTTATGGTCAGGTGCGTGTTATAGAGCGAAAAATACGGTAATTATGTTTCAGAAGGCCTGAAATCCAAACCTCAAAGACGTTTCCAAATATATATGTAGGTATATGTATAAATCTAAAGTCATGTGCACCCATCACCTCTGGCTACTTGTTCTCTGTCCCTCGTCTCACAAGTTTGCTGGTTCCAGGCTGAGAAAGCAGTAAAAGTGATAACAGGTTTCAGCTGAAAGCAGTTCCACTGGATTTTGAAATCGGAGAACTAGAAAAGCTAGTCTTGCTGGATACCTGCCAAGGCCAGGTGTAGAAAGCAACAAGGCACAGGTTGGAACAATCTCTTGGATGGGCCACTTTAGAACTCGTGTTAATTTATATGCAGATCCACCTCTGAGTGTTTGTGTACCTCAATTGCTACATGTTCAGCAGGGGTACGAGAGCTTCTGTGTTTGCTCATGCGTTCCAATGGACGCAAACTCATATCCTGACACCTGCGTTCGAATTCCACCTCTGTTTGCATGGCTACCCTTTCCCCAACCCCACAGAAAAGTGGCCTGTTTCTCTTTGCTGTGGGCAGATTGATCTGGGGAGGGACAGCTCTTCAAAGTCTTCCCAAGCTGGATGTGGAATTTTGGGTTCAGAAAAGGGCAATCCAAATCATAGAATCGTAAGAGTTAGAAGGGACAACGAGGGTCATCTAGTCCAACCCCCGGCAATGCAGGAATCTCTTGCCCAATGTGGAGCTTGAACCCAGGACCTTGAGATTAACAGTCTCCTTCTCTACCAACTGAGCTATCTCAGAGATTGACTGGATGGAGCACCTTCCTGTCAAGTAAAGGTTAAAGCATTTGGGGGGCTTTTTAATGAGGTGGGGGTGATGACTACTGTGGGGGCAGACCTTGTCCTGGATATTCCATTCCATATCCCATCATTCCTAGTTTTTCCTCAACAGTCGATGAGCATTCTGTGGCTATCAATCCTCATTGTGTTGTTTTTGGATTCCTTCTTTCTTTCTTTGCCTGTTGTTTAGCAATTGCAGTGTGCTAGATGCTAAAGTAACTTTTTTGAAGCTTATGGGCTCCGAATTCTCATACATTAAAATATCTTATCTTTTTTCTGCAATAAACAGACACTTATGTTCTCTCTCTGAGCTTCTCCCCATCTTTCTCGCTGCTTCCTTCATTCCTGCATATGGACTTGGTTCTCCTTTCCCAAATGCCTGGTCAGAACCTTTTCTCATGTTCCCATTGCTTTATTCCGCTGGGGAAAGCAAAACCCCTTTACTTCATATTTCATCCTGCTCAACTTCTGTGCAGGCTGCTGGTCTCAACCTAAGAACATGAGACAAGCCCCGCTGGATCAGGCTGACAGCTCATCTGGTCCAGCAATCCTGTTCTCACAGCAACAGACCCACGAGCAGGACCCAGCACTCTCCCCTCCTGCTGTTTCCAGCAACTGGTATTCAGAATCACTACTGCCTCCGGTGGTGGAGGCCAAGTATTGCCTCCATCGCTGCAAGTAGACATTGATAACTTTCTTCACGAATCTGTCCAGTCCTCTTTGAAAGCCATCCAAGTTGGCAGCCCTCGCTCTGGGAAGGAGTTCCACAGTTTACGTGTAGCATGAAGAAGTTCAGAATGGTCCAGCAGACCTCTGATGGTTTGTGGTTTTCCAGTGAAGCTTGGTCCATTTGTTTGAATGGGGGCACTTGCCCCACCACCAACTTCATTCTGCCTTCAACCAGGCCCCCACCCCCTTGCCTGTCTTTTTACGCCCAGTGAAGACGGTGGCATGGCCTGTCCCCTTCCTCCCCCTTCGTCTTGGTGTTGCCCCTTGCAGACTCGCCAGGAGAATGGAATCATGGGAGAAATAGTCAGCTCCACCTATTGGTTCTACCTACTGTTCGGTCTCCCTATAGGCCTCAATGGTCACCAGCCACCATTAAATTAGCCAGTCCTTCGATTTATGAACAAATCAGTTTGTATAAGGTGCTCTTTGAATCTGTTGTTCTGTCTGAATTTCTCCTCGTCGCGACTGACTGTGGGTTTTTGTTTTTTGCTTTCGACTGCATCTCTCTCACACACACACCCTTTGACACCCTGAAAAACGTAAAAATAAAAACCTGCTTGAAATTCCAGCATGCTGTTCTCAAGACCTGTGAAAGTAACTGTGTGGGAAGTGAGAAAACCTCACTTGCCCCCAAAAGCTGATGTTTTAGTCAGCTTCGCTGCTCGTGCAAAGCACACCCCACCGTCCTCAGTTTGGAATCTTGGGTCTGCCTTGTGTGAACAGAATGTGAACAGCAATGGCAATCCAAGTGGTGCAACTCAGCTCCCTATATTCCCGTGCGGTGTAAGCCAAAGGGAGCCAGCAAGCAGCTGCCTTGTAAGGACAGATGAGGCTTTTATGTGTCCCAGGCTCAGAGCTGAGTCCAATATCTTTTGGCCCTAGAGGTGAGAAATGCAAACAGTTTACCATTCTGTTATCTGCACTGGAGGTTTGTGTCTGAGTGGGAATAGGGTTGTAAGAAGGGCATCATTTTCCATTCCGCCCTGTGCTCATTGCTTCCGGCGCCGTCTCCATTCCGCTGCAGTCCATCTTCTGCCCGAAACCCACGCTGCTCACCTCACTGTCCACTATGGCGAAATGGCATAACTTGCGCCGTTAATTCCGTAAACGTTATAATCATACCGTTCCAACTCATTCATTCCAATACAAAGGAAACACAAAGCAAATGAGGATGGAAAGGAGCAGGGGACCTCAATCAATTGTGTATCATTTGTGAACTGAAAGCATCAGCATTATGAATACCAAGGCAGGTTGATTTTGCGGACATGGGATGTATAAGCAAATGCTGTCCGTTTCAGCTCCTGTTTCCATTTTCCATTTTCCAGATCTCTGGGTGAGGAACTGGTGGCTGGCCAGAGGTCCCAGCCAGCCTGGGACCAATCAGGGATCATAGAACTGTAGAGTTGGAAAAGGACCACAAGGGCCATTTAGTCCAACCCCCTGCAATGCAGGAATCGGGGGGGGGGGGCATTCAGCCGAAAGAGCAGGAGGACTCTCAAGATAACTTCCTAGGAATTTGGGTTGGCTTTGATGACGACTTGATAAGCTCAGTGACCTACCGAGCTTTGAGAAACCCTGGTCTGTGTTGTAAGTTATCTAAAGGTAAAGGGACCCCTGACCATTAGGTCCAGTCGTGACCGACTCTGGGGTTGCGGCGCTCATCTCGCTTTATTGGCTGAGGGAGCCGGCGTACAGCTTCCGGGTCCTGTGGCCAGCATGACTAAGCCGCTTCTGGCGAACCAGAGCAGTGCATGGAAACACCGTTTACCTTCCTGCCGAAGCGGTACCTATTTATCTACTTGCACTTTGACGTGCTTTCGAACTGCTAGGTTGGCAGGAGCAGGGACCGAGCAACGGGAGCTCACCCCGTCGCGGGGATTCGAACCGCCGACCTTCTGATTGGCAAGTCCTAGGCTCTGTGGTTTAACCCACACGCGTCCCTTGTAGATGCACATAATTCAGCCACTGTGTTGGAGAAAAACGTCCTGAATTTGATCATAGCCCAGGTGGGAATGCCCTGTACTCCATGCTGAGCTACATTACAAACACACACTATGCAATGTGCGATACGAAAGAACATAATGAGATCCCTACTGGCTTTCAAGCCAGTTTCTCATCAAGTCCAGCAGTCTAGAATCCTAGAATTGCAGAGTTAGGAGGGTCCCCGGGGGTTCATCTGGTCCTGCCCCCCGCAACGCAGGGATCTCAAATATAGCATATACAGGCAACCAGATGCCCTTAAGGGAAGCCTGTAAGCCGAACCTGAGAGCACAACAGTGCGCTCTCCACTTTTGATCCCTTGCAAGTTGCATTCAGAGCCATGAATTCCCCTGACAGCGCAGGTAGAACACAGCCGTCCTGGCTTAGTAGCTGCTGATATTCTCCAAGAATTGAACTACAGTAATCTTTCTTTTTTTAAAATCCCACCTTGCTGGGCATCACTGCCTCTTGTGGGAACAAAATCCATCCTTTCGCTGTGAATGGTGCTCTTCCTTTCTCCTGAATCTCTCAGGCTTGTAACAGACTTGCAAAAACATTCCCAGAAAACTTATAGGGAGGAGCAGCAGCCTTTGCCTTAAGAAAAGGAAGAGAGTAAAAAAAATAGAGGGAGAATAGGAACGCCTGCCCACTGAATGGAAATCTTTCCAGGGCAGACCTGATGTACGTGGTTGTTTAGACGTTATCGCAGCTGCAGAGATGACATCGCTTAGCAGAGACAACCTGCGGGGCTGTGTGTGTGTGTGTGTGCGTGTATATGTGAGTGAATGATCTATTCTAAATATGAAGGCGAAATCAGATTGCGTGGGCCTTTCCCATGGAACCGGTGCCGCTCCCACCACGGTGCTGAATCAGCGGGAAATGTATCTTTCGGGTCATTTCAAATGTTGTCTTAGCTGAGTCAGCCTTCTCCATCGCTGATAAAGAGTATTTACACGTCTGGGATAACATTTGCAAGGCTTTATAGATTTGACCAAGACTGAAAGGAAGGGTGTGTGTGTGTGTGTGTGTGTGTGTGTGTGTGTGTGTGTGTGTATGTATGTAAAAGGTCTTGCGTTTCGCTCTTCTCCTTATTCATCCGCTGTGGGGCAATGACAGGAGAGAGGACTGTTTCCTTTCTTCCCTGCTGGGGGGCTGCCCAGAGGCACTCGATTGGCCACTGGAGGAAACAGGATGTTTGGACTTCAGGGATGTTGGGGGAGCTAGGTTTTGGCCTGCACTTTTTAAAGAGAGCAGGCTAGATTTGCAGTTCTTGGGCTGATACTATGTGGATCGGAACAGTGTTAGCCTTTGGCTTTCACACCCTTCTCCAGATTTGCAATACAGTTCTGGGCTCAAAAAATTGCACTGATTTAAATGCATCCAACTCCCCCCCCCCCCCCAGTATTTTAGAATAAAATGCATACGGAAATACATGTTGTGAAATGTCCATGCAGGGGCCAGGGGAGAGAGACATTAAAAATACAAATATTGTGCATTAAAAGGAATCCACAGGTTGCTACAGCAAAGGAATGGGCTGGACGTTTGAATGCATATGTTTGAAAGTGGCCCAGTCCACTTTCATCCTTCTTATTGGCTAGATCAGTCTTCCCCAAATTGGTACCTTCCAGATACTCTGTGTTCAAGGCTCTTGCTTCAGTCTCCTGGCACCTCCAGTTAAATGTATTAGGTAGCAGAATTAGGTAGCAGGAATTCTAAGAAGTCGTTGCTTTCTGTTCCTGTATTTGCTGCCGGCAGCGTGGTTGCCATTCCACTGCAGTTCATCTGCTGCCAAAAACTGCATGATTCGTCTGCTGTAGGAAAATCACATAATTTGTGCAATTATTTGGGTACGTTTCATTGCCCTTACGGCCATTCCGCTGCGTGTAGTTTGGTGCTAAGGAAACACAATGCAAATAGGAAAAATAATGTTATTGGTTATGCTTGTGAACTGAAAGCAACAACAACAGCAAATTTCAATCATGTTTGCTGGATCAGTTTCTGTCCTGGACATGGAATGAATAAGTGAACATCGGCCGGAGCCTGTGACAGGTGGAACCAAATAATTGTAGCTTTGCCCTTATCTTGTTGAGTTCTGTGTGGATTAAGGAGGGCAGAAGTGGATAACTAGTGTGTGTCCCCCATCCCACCCCCCACCCCGGACTGGGCTGGTTGTAAACAAGAAGGCAGTCAGGAGGGGGCTGGTTAAGGCAGACCAAGATTGATAGGGCAGTGCCCTAATGGACCAGCCCCCCTTGCAGTCAAAAATACCTTCCTTTGGGGCAAGTGAAACTATTTTTCTTAAAAGAAACTGCCTCACTAAAAGAACTTATAAGAAAAGAGCCTGAGCACTTCATCCCTCTTGCTTGAGAAGCTGGAAGTTCTGCCAAATCATTTACCTGTGGGAGAAATGGGAAGCAGGGCTTATTTCATTAGCTTTGCTGAAGGATCAGCTCCATTAAGTGCTATTATCTTTTGAGATTCTTGCATTGCGCTGGGCTCGGTTAGATGACCCTCGGAGACCCATCCCAACTCTACAATTCTGTGATTCTAGAAGTGCCTCCTTCCACTGAGTTGTTTTTACGCCTGCTGGTCCTTATAAGAACTACTGTTTAAGAGCTGGTGCCCGAGCTTGCGTTTTCCCTCTTCCCTCCCTGTCCTCTTTCCTTGCGTGCTATGCATTTCGGGTCGTAAGCATGCAGGTAGGGGCTGTCCTTTTTAAAACGGATGGCAAGTAACCCTGGGAGTCTTTTCAGTCAAAGAGCCAGGTGCAAATGCTAATGATAATAATAACCACGTCTATTAATGGGTTACCGGTTTGTGCTCTTAGATGTTTCCTGGTGCCGTTTGTGATCCTTTTCCCTCCTCTCCCTTGGCAGGTGAAACTTGTCCGTTATATTGGCACCCAGCTTCAGTGCAAGTTGAATGTCCCCCTGAATGACAGGACAGTGGAGCTGAACAGTTACCCGCGGTTCAGCGACTGGCTGTATCTCGTCAACGTGAGGAAAGACGTCGTTCAGGTAAGGCGGTGGGAACGTATGTCCGAGCTTCCCAGTCAGGAGAACGGAGCCGTTTCGTTGTCTAAAAGTCTCTGCGTAGCCTTGAATTTATTTATTTATTTTAAAATTAATGGTAGATCCTGGGTACAGGTAGCGGCTGTTTTAGGCGCAGCCAGTAATGTGCCTGACTGCATGTAACGCCAAACCCAGAAGTGACCTGAAAATTTCGCAAAAAGGGACGGAAGGGGACGGGGGCAGAACCGTGTCTTTGCAGACTTTTTCAGTGGTGTTTCAAATATATATACAATCTTACTTAAAGGTGTGATGCCTTGGAACGTAACCCCCCCCCCCAAATTGGGAGCCGCCTGTATCTTAAAAGATTTCCCCTCGTATTGGATAATGTTCACTTGTACTACTTTGTGTGTTTAGTTAGAAGTAAGGCCCCGTCTGCCCTATGCATTTAAAGCAGTATCATACTGCTTTAAGAGTCATTGCTTCCCCCAGAGAATCCTGGGAACTGTAGTTAAAGGAGCCGAGAGTGGTTAGAAGACCTGTATCCCCCTCAAAAGAACCTACAGTTCCCAGAATTCCCTGGGAAGAAGTCTTGATTGTTAAACCACTCTGGCATTTAGAGCATTGTGAGGGGAATTACAGCTTCTTTGGGAACAAAATAAATTAAATTAAATTAAATTAAAAAATTCCTTCCAGTAGCACCTTAGACACCAGCTAAGTTAGTTATTGGTATGAGCTTTCATGTGCATGCACACTTCTTTTATTTATTTTATTTTGTTTCGACTACGGCAGACCAACACGGCTACCTACCTGTAACTAGCTTCTGTGGGCTACACCAGCTTTTCATGGCCCCCCGCAACACTTTCCCTCCGCTTCTCTCCTCTTCTGCAGTCAGACAGAATCTCCGCTGATGGAGATGATTCTCCCTAATATCTGCTTTGAAAACGGCCTCTGCACATGCTCGGGAGTTCTTGCTTTTCTCCAGCTAGTTTGAGCTGAAAGAGGAGACCCACCCAGTTCGTGACATTCCTCACTTAGCTCACCCAATCCACAGGCTCTTTGGTTTATGAACTTAAGTTTTGTTCAGTCTTCTTTGATGCGGTGAATGAATTGTGACGTTATTGGTTTCCTATGAAAGCCCTGGAACAGGCTTGTAAATATTTTTTTGACCCAGCTCTGTCTAAAGGACATTTTCTTTGTATCTGTCACCCTGAAGGTGTAAGACCTAACCATTGCATGCCGCTGCCACTTGCAACTTCCAAATTCCACCAGAGGGCTGAGATTTTTGCACGCAGATTTTCTCACTTATCATGGAACATGGCAGAAATTCTCTCTCTCTCTCTCTCTCTCTCTCTCTCTCTCTCTTTCTCTTTGCAGAGCTCTGTGGGCTTACTGCAAAAGCGAAATGTCTGTGTATATGTGAAATTCTTTAGATTAACCTTATCTTGAAGCTGCAGCAGGGATGATGTCACTTCCTTATCTCATGTGTCCTCCAACCCGTCAGTCACGATTTTAATTTGTTTTGTTACAGGGGGAACTAGAAAGCATGAGTGATGTTTTGGCCACCCGGGGATTCGATGGTCTCTCACAGTGATTTCCAGCTCTTAGGTGCTCCCTGCACTATGCATTTAAAACAGCCTTAAACAGTCATGGCTTCCCCCAGAGAATCCTGGGAACTGTAGTTTAAGGGTGCAAGAGAATTGGTAAAGGTAAAGGGACCCCTGACCATGAGGTCCAGTCATGGCCAACTCTGGGGATGTGGCGCTCATCTCGCTTTACTGGCCGAGGGAGCCGGTGTACAGCTTCTGGGTCTTGTGGCCAGCATGACTAAGCCACTTTCTGGTGAACCAGAGCAGCGCATGGAAACGCCGTTTACCTTCCTGCTGGAGTGGTACCCATTTATCTACTTGCACTTTGACGTTCTTTCGAACTGCTAGGTTGGCAGGAGCAGAGACTGAGCAATGGGAGCTCACCCCGTCACGGGGATTCTAACCCCCGACCTTCTGATCGGCAAGTCCTAGGCTCTGTGGTTTAACCCACAGCGCCACCCGTGTCCCTAAGAGAATTCTTAGGAGACCTCTATCCCCTCACAGAGCTACAGTACCCAGAATTCCCTGGGAAGAGGGATTGACTATTAAACTGAGCTGGTGAGGGATTAGGGGTCTCCTCACAGTTCTCAGAACAAACTACAGTCCCCAGAATTCTTTGGGAGAAGCCATGAGTAGAGCATAGGTACCAACTCCCTGGGGCCCTGGGTGCCAGAGCACCCACAAAATTCCCCATGAAGGGGCCAGGTACCCACAAATTTTGGTGCCAGGGCCATGCACACTGCGTGGCACCCACAACCCTAGGTGCCCACGGTTGCGGGGCCAAGTTGGCACTCCTGGCAGACAGAGCCTTAATTTGAAATTTGTCTGCGTGCCGAGTCTCAGGCCTGTTTTGAAGCTTGTGCCCTAGAACCCTCGTTCAAAATTCGTCACCGCCCGGTTGCAGCAGAATTGAAGCAATTTGCAGAGATTTTGGAGGGCTTTCTTTTACATCGTGCGCAAGTTCCGTGGTCAAACTGTGGCAGGGAAAAACCGTTCCTGGGGCTGTAGTTAAACCCAGGTTGAGGAACCTTTTCCTGGCCGGTGGGATGAGTTCCGCTTCCCAGCTTTCCCACAGCCTGATGGAACGAGGCAGCCTAATGGAATGCCTGCTTGTTACTTTGATTTAATTCCAGAAGGCTTCTTAATGATCATTTAAAGGGCAATTCTTTCAAACTAGGGGGATGTTAACACCATGAAGGAAGATGGACACCTTTATCAATGTCAACTTCAGTGTTTGGGGTTGAGGGGGCTTGGTCAATATTCCCTAAGTGTGGGGTTGGGTTGGGGGTGGGGAGATGTTGCCAAAGTTGTCGCTGCCTATGTGCTTTCTCTGTCTTTCTTTCCGGGCCCAATCCACCCCAAAGCAAATGCTCAAGGCAGCTGGAGGCTTGTGTCCCTCCTTCTTTTTGTTATCACAACAGAGAAACGAGGGGTGCTGTGTCACCTTCCCTCTGGTGGTGTGTGAGCTTTGGCTGTTGCTGGGGGGCGGCCCTCATTCTGCAATACTTGGGCCAGTAGTTTTCCATAGGGTTTGACTGAAGCGGGTGAGTGTATCTCAGCTGTGATGTTGACGTAACACAGCATTGGGGGTTTCTAGAATTACTTAAGCCCCAAAACGAAAAGTCCCCACCCCTAGGGTATTTGTCAGTCTCACCAGAGATTTCAATTTACTGCAATTTCAGAATGCAGAGAGGGAAAACACCGGTTCTGTGATGTCCAAGATGTTATCTCCCCTGCTTTGTCATTGCAGTTGTTTAAAATACAGTGGTACCTCGGGTTAAGTACTTAATTCGTTCCAGAGGTCCGTTCTGAACCTGAAACTGTTCTTAACCTGAAGCACCACTTTAGCTAATTGGGCCTCCCGCTGCTGCCGCACCGCCGGAGCACGATTTCTGTTCTCATCCTGAAGCAAAGTTCTTAAACTGAAGCACTGTTTCTGGGTTAGTGGAGTCTGTAACCTGAAGCGTATGTAACCTGAAGCGTATGTAACCTGAGGTACCACTGTAGTGGGAAGCAGGCCCAGCACAGGTGTTATATGCAAGGGGGTGAGATCTTTAGCAAAAACAACAATAGTTGCAGCGTGAAGAGTTTCTGTTCAGGTGCCAGCCAACCCACTAGCTGTGCTCCATTCCGTTTCCCCTCCTCTTCGTTTTCTCTTTCTGAATGTCAGTCGGCATTTCATGGTCACTCTGCCTGCGCAGCCATTGTGGTTCTCTCTCCCCCCCCCCCGCCTTCTGCCCAAGCTTTATGGTACTTCTGCAAACTTCAGCTAGAAAAAGCTCTATCTAGCCTTGCCCTTTGGGTCTAAGTTTCTCCTTGCGGTGAGCCCTTTTTCTTTTCAGCAAGCATTTAAAAAGTGGCTTGTCCACCCGCATCCTGAAGTGGCACAGTCTCACCTTTGGACTGTACCACCTTAATCGGCTGCATGGATACATCCAGGCTGAGGCAATTCTCGCACATAAGCATGCTTTGAACGAATGTTTGTGTTGGGGCATGGGGTCGTGGAGGCAAGCTTCAACCCACTCACTGCCCGCAGTCTGCATGTGTTTCTTATCATGCCTGCAATGTGGTGTGGCAATAAAACTGCTAACACATCTGCAAAGCTAAGCAGGGTCCACTATGGTTCCAAACTGGATGGGAGACCACAAGTTGAGATTCCTGCATTACAGGGGGTGGACTAGATGAACCTCGGGGTCCCTTCCAACTCTTCAATTCTATGATTCCATATTTGCGTGACACATAAAATTTACATGGGCTCTGTTCAAATTTCTGTGATGGACCTGGCAAACTTGTGGCACTCTAGATGTTGTTGGACTCCAATTCCCATCACCCTTCACCATTGGCTACAGCGACAAAGGTTTATGGGAGTTGCAGTGCAGCAACCTCTGAAGGACGACAGTTCTCCCCCCTCCCTGGCCATTTCTTCTAGACCAGGCATCCCCAAACTCTGCCCTCTAGATGTTTTGGGACTACAACACCCATCCCTAGCTAACAGGAACCAGTGGTCAGGGATGATGGGAATTGTAGTCCCACAACATCTGGAGGGCTGAGTTTGGCCATGCCTGTTCTAGATCGTAAACTTGGATAGATCACAAATGGAGATTTCAGTTCATTCGTGGGATATATCTTAAAGTGCAGACAGCTGTTCAACATGGGAAATGCATTGCTCGCTCTTTGGGATAAGCCCCTGGGATCTCCTGAAATGAGAAATAAAAAAATTAAAGATAAGAATAGGCAGACTTGTGTAACTCTACCTTGGCCATCTTTTACACTCCACATCCTGGTTTAAACAGTCATGGCTTCTCCCAAAGAATCCTGGGAACTGTAGTTTGCTAAGCCGGCTGAAAGTTGTGAGGAGACCCCATTCCCCCTCACCAAACTACAATTCCCAAAGTGATTTAACAATCCTTGCCTCTCCCCAGGGAATTCTGGGAGTTAAAGTTAGGTGCAGGGAATAGGGGTCCCTTCACCGCTTTCAGCAGGATTCGATGGGGGAAGCCATGACAGTTTTACCAGTAAGTGGTCTGCTTCTTTAAGCCCATAGCGGGTATATATGGGGCCAGGACAAACTTGGTGGTTGAGACTCACCTGTAATCGTCATTACTTGCCTGTTAATCTGAACGGCACAGTGCGGTTTCATTTGCCTTTCCGCACAGATACTGTCCAGATAATGTTTGTCTGTTATGAAAAAAATACGAAACAAGGCGGGGAATGGAGGGGACGTGGGTAGTGCTGTGGGTTAAACCACAGAGCCCAGGACTTGCCGATCAGAAGGTCAGCGGTTCGAATCCTCGCCATTGGGTGAGCTCCCGTTGCTCAGTCCCTGCTCCTGCCAACCTAGCAGTTCGAAAGCACGTCAAAGTGCAAGTAGATAAATAGGTACCACTCTGGTGGGAAGGTAAACGGCATTTCCGTGCGCTGCTCTGGTTGCCAGAAGCGGCTTAGTCATGCTGGCCACATGACCCGGAAGCTGTACGCCGGCTCCCTCGGCCAGTAAAGCGAGATGAGCGCCGCAACCCCAGAGTTGGTCACGACTGGACCTCATGGTCAGGGGTCCCTTTACCTTTACCTTTTACTGAGACCCTTCTCTGCCTCTGTCCCTCCCTCTTCCTCCCGACAACTCTGCAGAGCCAGGGAGAAATTGCACTTTCCCCATTTCAGGCCCTGCGTGGTGTTATGAGAAGGTCAAATACAGAGCAGGGGCTGAAAGATCATGCTCACTTTGAGGGGCCTCTTCCTTTCCCAGCCACCAACCTTTCTCTTTCCCTCTCTCTCTAATATTTTTGTTAAATTTTCAACAAAAATAACAAAAAGGAAAAAAGGTGAACCTTTCAAATGTGTTAATGAAAGGGAAAATGCTCAGTTCATCATTGATGCGCTGAGGTCAGTACCTGGGAAGAATTCCCCTGGAATCCATTTGCGAATGTGGAAGGTTTGATTCTGATGTGGGCAGCATTGTTGGAAATGTCTGGGCGGGTGATGTTTTGTTCCCCCTCCTCTCCATTGATAGTTCTTTGGAACTTTTTGTGGGAAAGGTTATGTTCCCGTGAAGGCTGTCCTTTGGGGTCTTTTAGGCAAGAAGAGTTGAAAGAGATTTTCTTCTTTGGCAGTGGGAAACAGTTCTTTTTAAACGTTGAAAGAAAGCAGAACCAAACCGTTTTTCTCAGCATTTAACTTTGCACAAAATTTGGTCCCCGAGGTGCCACTGGGGATTTTCCTATGAAGTATATGGTAGTCAGGTGCTTCAACAAATTGTTGCAGCGTGGAGTTGTGCCTGCTCAGGGTGCCAGCCAGTCGGCTGTGCCCTTTTCTGCGGTATTCCATTCTGCCCTGTCTCCCAACAACAGCAGCATTGCTTGTTTGTGCTAGATCCCCCAGTAGGCTGTTTTTGGTCTACTTAAGATCACCCACCCCCAAAAGTTATTTTGTACTTTTCAAAGCACACACACGTGCCGATCCATCAATTGTGCATGATTGGTGCCGTTTTAGTTACATATTATTAATCATTATTTTTTAGTTACTTTATTTAACAAAAAACCCTAGCTTAACAGGATAAAATACACCATATTACAGAAGGATCCACGGTGGAAAAAAAATGAGTTTGCCATGAGTATATTGAATATGATAGGTCATCATTTATTTTAGACGCTTTTTACCCCATCCATTTCCCACCAACCATCTCAGGGTGTTGTTGAGAGAGTGTGTGAGGGAGGGAGTCTCGGGTACAAAGTCAAGGAGCAGCAACATGACTGGGTCGGGGTTTGAATCTCACGTTTCCCAGGCTTAGTTCACCACCCTGTTGGTCGTTGTTTAACCAAAGAACAGGCTGCCTCCTTTTCATCTCTGGTTACCCTGCAAAAACCTGTCCTGCAAATAGACCGTAGAGCAGATGGAGATGAACTCTTTAGCAATGTGCTGGGGAAGGGGCTCGTGGGAGAACTGGGTTTCTATCTGAGGCTGCATATGCACCATACCTTTAAATCACCCTCTCGCAAGAATCCTGGAAATGATAGTTTGCCCTTCATAGAGCTACAGTTCCCAGACCCTCAACAAACTACAGTTCCCATAAATCTTTTTTGGGGTGGGGATGTGTTTTGAATGAACTTTAAAGTTATGGTGTGTAACAGCCTTGTTCTGCACATAAATTTGTTTTATACAGAATAAGCGGAATACAACATAACTATCCCAATTCTATGGGGGAGTGAAATCCTTTTAAGGTTTATAATTAATATATATGATCTAGTATTTACCAAAATGTAAATACAGAGGAAATGGGTAATCAAATGGTGTCCTCCACTATTGAAACTCACCCTATCTATTTATCCAGGCATGGTTTTTTTAAACCCGCACTTTTATAAATATATCTAGTCTATTCCCTTTCCTGGACCCCCCAAAAACACTTTAGGTATTATGTTGCCAGATATTTTGGTCTGAGAAGGGGACTGTTAACACGGACATCAAACAAGCCCCTATTTTTAAAATCTCGGAAAACGTCGTAGGATCTGAACTTCCCTCCACCTTCCGAACACAAACAAGCAGCAGGTCTCTCCCCACCGCCCACCTCCTCTCAGCCGATTTGCTCCCCTCCTGCTCTGCCAAATCCCAAAAATAAATCTGGCAGGCACTGGGGAGGCTGGAAAGCCCCAGGACCACCCCCCTTTTCAGAAATAGCCTGCCGGCTACAATTTAAAATATCTGCTGACTCCACCACATCGGGCAGAGAGAGGCTTGCCTTTTGCTGGGCTGGCTGGCTGGCTGGCTTTCCCCCTCCCCGATCCAGTCTGGTATTAATCTTGGGAAAACTCCAGTTTGTGGCTTGTTGATTATTATTATTTTTAAACTCCCTTTTCATTTTTTGCTGCTGCTGCTAATTTGAAAATTCGAAAGCCTATGGTGAATTTTTTTTGTAAACAAAACAAAACAAGGCAAATGTCAGCTTGTAAAATTCTGTAGTTTGGGGGGGGGCGTGAAGAGATTACAGTGTGGTAACAATGCAGTGCTTGTGGAATTGGGCCACAGCAAGAAGTCCTGAAGACCTGAACGGGAGCCAGCCAGTCACGCTGCGGAGCGTGAGAGGCCTCGCCTGTCCTGAGACGGCGGTTCCTGAGGTGAGTTCAGAGAGTGTCTGCTGTGGTTTCTGCTACTGAAATCCGTATGTTTCTTTAAAAATAAATAAATACCACCTGGAGGAAAGAGGGAATGGTAGAGTGAGCTGGATGTGTGGAAGTGTGGAGGCTGTTAGGAGAAGAGGTGGCTGTTTGAACTCAGGGGCTACAAAGAACCGATCTACCCATTTCGCAGGAGGAAGCAGCAAGGTAGATTGAGGAAGGAGATGATTGGGCAACGTTAAGACTCTGGACTTATTGGTCTCAACTGAGAGGGCCCCCCCCCCTTCCCATACCCCTCCAACATTCCTCAGATGAAAATAGGGACATTTCTCACTCCCACCCCCCACCAATTGATCCTCCTCAGCCCCTCAATTTTGCCCTCCCCTGGACATTTCCACTACCACTATATCAACGGGGCACAGCCCTCGAGAAAACCCCTCGGTCCTGATTTTATTTCATTCTTTGGTGGGTTTGCAAACAGAAAAGCACACACCAACAAATAACTCTTAGGAAGGAGCAAGATTAGATGCTGACACACAAAGGCTTTCTTTTTTTAAACAAAAACAAACCCCTAGACTCCTTGCGCTCTTCTCTTCTCCCCCTTTCTTCCCCCCTAGAGAGGCCCTGCCCTCCGCCTGCCCCTCAAAGCGTTGCAGCCAAACCTCTTTCCACCCTCCAGCAGCCGCTATGAACAGCCCTCATCCTGCTCCCCGAGCTCAGCTGCAGCGCTGGCAGGGGAAATGGGGATGTTCTGGGATCAAATCAGAAGCCGGAATGGCTTTCGTAATTCTGGGACCGTCCCTGGAAAAGGGGAAACTTGGAGGGTATGCCCTCTTGTTTTGTTAGATGTTGAAGTACATTACGTGACTGACTATGCTCTGCTGATTTCGTGGGGACCCCCCAAAGTCCAGCCTCAGTATAGACTATACCATGGGTAGGCAACCTAAGGCCCGGGGGCCGGATCCGGCCCAATCGCCTTCTAACTCCGGCCCACGGACGGTCTGGGAATCAGCGTGTTTTTACATGAGTAGAATGTGTCCTTTTATTTAAAATGCATCTCCAGGTTATTTGTGGGGCCTTGCCTGGGGTTTTTACATGAGTAGAATGTGTCCTTTTACAGTGGTACCTCAGGTGACATACGCTTCAGGTTACATACGCTTCAGGTTACAGACTCCGCTAATCCAGAAATAGTGCTTCAGGTTAAGAACTTTGCTTCAAGATGAGAACAGAAATCGGGCTCCAGCGGCGCGGCAGCAGCAGGAGGCCCCATTAGCTAAAGTGGTGCTTCAGGTTAAGAACAGTTTCAGGTTAAGTACAGACCTCCAGAACGAATTAAGTACTTAACCTGAGGTACCACTGTATTTAAAATGCATCTCTGGGTTATTTGTGGGGCCTGCCTGGTGTTTTTACATGAGTAGAATGTGTGCTTTTATTTAAAATGCATCTCTGGCTTATTTGTGAGGCATAGGAATTTGTTCATTCCCCCCCCCCAAAAATAGTCCGCCCCCCCCCAAGGTCTGAGGGACAGTGGACCGGCCCACTGCTGAAAATGTTTGCTGACCCCTGGACTATACTGAGCTAGATGGATCAGTGGTCTGGCTCCATATAAGGCACTTTCCTATATTCGCTTCTGTGGCTGGTTCCACCTGGGAGCTCTGGATTAGAGCTCCAGAATGGTGCTGATCACAGGGAGATCTGCCTTCAATATTCCACTTGAACGAAAAAAAACCCAAACCTCTGAGCAGTTAACAGAAATGTAAAATTCTTACTGTAAACATCTTTAAACGCTAGCTGGATTAGAATAATCAGAACAAATTATTTATATGTACCTGTTTAAAGCAAAATAAAAGTTTTTTTTAAAAAAAGAATAATCAGAGCAGAGAAAGTTTAATAAAGTAAGAAGGAAGGTGAAAAGAAAAGGGGTAAAGGAGCATTTTGGATATGCTTGTTGAATAGGAGAAATTTTAATGGACCACGGAAGGTGGGGAAAGGGAAGTCGCGGATAAAGAGATGGTTTCAATAATTATGTATTTGCTGCAAAATTGAAAACGATGAACAGAATGTTTTTTAAAAATCGGAAATTCTTGGTGGACGAAAATTTAAAAGCAAGTCTACCAAAGCATTCTACGAAAGTATGGTTAAAATCCATGGTAGCTAAAAAAAGAGATGAAGCACATGTCGGCCTTCCGTGTCTCTGGATCACCTTGCCTGTGCAAAAACGTTCTCGGCAGGTGCTGAAATAGTGCAGCAAAGGTGCTTGCTTCATGTCAGCAGGCAGGAAGGTCCAACTTGCATACGCTGCCGCGCTAAAATAAGGGTTGTTTCCAAGCACAGGGCGAGTATTTTGAGGCACCTTTAACAGGGCCAGTCATGCAGATGGGAGCAGTCAAGTGGGCCCAGAATTGTAGGGTCAGAAGGGACCACAAGGATCATCTGTCTAGTCCAACCCCCCACAATGCAGGAATCCTTTGGCGATCCTGCAAGTTAACTTTGCCTTAAGCTGTTAAGGGCTATGCATTCTAATCGTAGCACCTTCAACACCAGGGTGCTGATTGGCAGGTGGGCAGCCATGCTCGTTGCATCCTCCAAACCAGAGCTCGCGGTTGTATTTTTCCCAAGTGTTAAGCCAAGAGCAGGCCTCCCCTCCCTCTCTTTCTCTCTGTCCTGGATAGTGGAGAGGCAGGTGGATAAAACCACCAGTGGCTATTAGACACAACTGCAATGGTTCTCCCTCCGCTGTTGAAGGCAGTACAGGCGTAAACACCCCCCCCCCTTTACGTGCGATTGCCTTGCGCGCAACGTGCAGTGCTGGGAAATGAGTAAATAAATAGAATCAGACCAGGACAGGGGTCATCAAACTTTTTCAGCAGGGGGCCGGTCCACTGTATCTCAGATCTTGTGGGGGGCCAGACTACTGGTATATTTTTTTGGGGGGGGGGAAATGAATGAATTCCTATGCCCCACAAATAACCCAGAGATGCATTTTAAATAAAAGCACACATTCTACTCATGTAAAAACACGCTGATTCCCGGACTGTCTGCGGGCCGGATTTAGAAGGCGATTGGGCCGGATCCGGCCCCCGGGCCTTAGTTTACCTACCCTTGGACCAGGAAATGGCTGGAGGGAGCCGGAGATTCCTTGTGGCTTGAAAGGAGTTCTGAATACTAGTTCCTGGAAATCACAAGCAGGGACAGCGCTGCTGTGCTCCGGTCCTGTTTTCAGGCTTCCCATAGGAGAGGCATTTATTTATTACATTTATATACTGCTTTTTCATCTAAAGAGCTCAAGGTGGCATGCGTGGTTCTCTCCCCCCCCCCCCATATTTTACTCTTGCAACAACAATGTGAGGTAGGTTAGCCCAAGACACCGTGACTGGCTTACGGTCACCGGTTCAGCTTGACGGCTGGGCGAGGATTCCAACCATGGTTTCCCAGGTCCTTAGCCTGACACTCTAAACCAGTGTTTCCCCAAACTTGGGTCTCCATCTGTTTTTGGACTACAATTCTCATCATCCCTGACCGCTAGTCCTGCTAGCTAGGGATGATGGGAGTTGTAGTCCAAAAGCAACCCAAGTTTGGGAAGCCCTGCTCTAAGCCATTACCCTACACTGGCATCTGGCTGGGAACAGGATGCTAGGTGGGCTTTTGGCCTGATCCTGCTCTCGATGTTCTTAAATAACGAAGAAAGCACTGCCAGGAACAAAACACCTTCCCTTCGGCAGTTTTCTCCTCCCTCAAATCCCTTCCTTCCCCTTTGTATGCATATTTGCGTGTGTGAGAGCGATGACGGATCTCAAACCAGTTTTTAGCAAGCTGCCTGGTTTCCAAGGCGTGCCTGAGCCGGCCCCGCTCTCTCCTAGCAGGGGTTCTCGTCAATCAAGTTTCCGTCTGTAGCGTTTGATTGCTGGGAGAGGCTGGAGTTCACCGGAGGGGTCCGTTTTGTGGGGAGATCCTGACCCCGCAAAGAGACTTAGGTGGCCGGAGGGAATGTTTGAACAGGCTCCTGCTTTTCCTAGCTGGCTGTGAGTGCACCTTTAAAATGTGTGGATCGGTATACAAGTGCCATTTTCTGCACAACTTTGCTCTCTCTCGCTCTCTCTCTGCCTCCCCAGCCTCCTTGTATTTCTGCTTGTGGATTTGAGACTGCGCTGACGCAGTCCTGGTTTATTTCCCTCTTGTTTTGTTTTGTTTGTGGTGTTTGCGCTTCAGATCTAGCAAAAAGCTCCCCCCCCCCTTTCTTCTTCTGAAAAAACGTTCATGTGAAGTCTGGCTTGTACTAGTGGGGGGAATCTATCCATTGCACAGGGGGGTAGGGCTGGGCCAATCATGTCTTTTGGATCACGTGAAATAAGGGGGCCTCTGAGCTAGTTCAGAAAGTCTTCTGCCTGCTGCCCTAGCAACTGCAGCCTTTTTGCATTTCTGAGCTTAGCAGGGGAAAGGTTGGTGCTTAAAGTATGACTCCCAGGAAGGGGTTGAACCTCAGGGTTTCTCTTTTTTTTGTAACTAAGCATTGGTGCGCCTGTGTCTTGCAAGGAGGAGGGTATTTTTCTGTTGGGGTTGTGGAATTGGAGATAGGAGTAGGAGCAGCAGAAGTAAAATAAAAATGAATCCTGTTTTTTGGGCTGGCTTCATAGCCAAATAGGTCCTCCTCACCCTCCAGATGTCCCCGGATTTACAGAAGCTGTCTCAGTTTCTGATTTGATCCTGGAATGCCCCGTTTTTCCTTAGGACATCCCTGGAGGAAGGGCATTCTGGGAGGCACAACCACAAAGAGGACCCCGCTTTCTTGTTGCTGCTGGATAACGCTCTCCAGGTCATGGAATTATACTGACAAGGCGTCCTCAAAAGATCTTGATGGTCTACTGCAGGCACCCCCAAACTTGGCCCTCCAGATGTTTTGGGACTACAACTCCCATCATCCCTAACAGGACCAGTCATCAGGGGTGATGGGAATTGTAGTCCCAAAACATCTGGAGGGCCGAGTTTGGGGATGCCTGGTCTGCTGGGTCTGGGTGGAGTGTTACGCTTTAGGAAACCTGGTCCCAAGCTGTTCTGTGCGTTGTATGTTAACCACACCTTGAAGACGACTCTGTCGTTGAGAGGCAGCCAGTCCAGTACCTTTGGCACTAATGTAATACAGTGGTACCTCGAGTTACAAACGCTTCAGGTTACAAGCGTTTCAGGTTACAACCTCCGCTAACTTGGAAGAGTTAGCTGGAGTTGAGAACTTTGCCCCAGGAAGAGAATGGAAATTGTGTGCCAGCGGCGCAGTGGCAGCAAGAGGCCCCATTAGCGAAAGCACACCTCTAGTTGAGAACAGTTTCAGGTTAAGAACGGACCTCCGGAATGAATTAAGTTCGTAACTAGGGGTACCACTGTACATGGACAGTCAGATCTTCTCGTTAGTAACCCAGCCACTGAATTCTGCACCAGTTTCATCCTCTGCACCAACCTCAAGGGCAGATCTCCACAAAGTGGGCTACAGTAATCCAACTGTGAGGTTCCCGGGGCATGAATCACAGTGGCTAAAATGCTGCTATCCAGAAAAGGGTCTGTTGGTGCACCAACTGCTCTGGTAATTGGTTACCTGAAGCTAGGAGCACCCTCAAATGACGTTACCTGTCTCCTTCAGGGGAAGGGCAAACCTGTTCCGAACAGGCAAGCTTCCCAATTCTTGGGAACCCCTCACGGTGTCTGCCTTATTGAGTAAATGCATTAACTTTGTGTGTGCTGGTGTTGTGCATCTTTCCTGATGCTGATGGTGGGGACCTATGGGTCTCCAGATGTTTCATCATTCGCCTCTGATCATTGGCCATGCTAATGGGAGTTAAGTGCAGTCACACCTGGAGGGCTGCTGGTCGTCCCGTCCCCCCCGCCTAAACACTTTAAAGTCTAGCAAGCTAAAGGGATAGTCCTTCCTGGAAGCCCATTCATAGAGCAGCTGCAAGGGCAAGCTAAGCACTCACCTGATTTTCCCTTGGGGTTGAACCTGGGACCTTCTTCAGGCGCAGCAGATGCTCTCCCACTGAGTCACTATTTATTCAAAATAAATAGACTTCAGTTGACACATTAAGCAGCCTCTCTACTTTCTTGTGCTTACAAGAAAGTCCAGCCGTGGGCTTTTTTTTTTTAAAAAAGGGAAATGAACACCCAGGAAGGCTGCAGTTTGCAGCCTGCTGATGAGATTATTTGCAGGCTATGAAAAATCCTCAAAATACCTCCTGAACTTCTTCAAATTCAAGGTAAGCACCACGAAACTCCACCCCCACGATAATTCTTTTTTAATTCTCTTTATCCTTTTGACCATTTTTCAGATGCAATTTCTTTTCTTGGTGATTGATGGAGAGAACAGTTGGGGGGGGGGACTGGAGGAGAAATTTTCGGTACAATGCTAGTCTGAGCGTGGGATCCTCCTGGCTAGGTTTGACAGACTCCACATGGCAAGGAAAGAGGCAATTACTTTCCTGAGCATGCTGAGATGCTTTTGTTTTATTTTTTACTTGGAGGCGGTGTGCCAGTCCCTTCTCCCTGTAGGCTAGACCTCACCATTGTGGAGGGTTATTAAAGGCAATACATGCTATTCAGTGCATGTTTAAAACTATGGAACTCGCTCCTGCAGTGATGGGCACCAACTTAGATGGCTTTGAAAGAGGATTGGACAGATTCATGCAGGAGAAGGCTTTCCATGGCTACCAGGCATGATGGCTGTGCTCTGCCACCCAAGTTGGAGAACATAATGATTCTGAATACCAGGAGGAGAGAGGGCTTTTGTGCTCTGGTCCTCCTTGCAGGTTTCTTGGACGGATCTGGTTGGCCACTGTGAGAACAGGATGCTGGGCTGCAGGGGCCATGGGGATGATCCACCAGGGCTTATCTTTCTCCCACTGGTTGCTGTATCCTTCATGGTTTGTTTGTTTTTATCCATGGTTGTTTTATACCATGGCGATCCTGCAAGCCTACTTACTGCATCGTTGTATGAAAACAGCATTTTAGGAACATGCCCGTCAGGCAGCGAATTCCTTACTTGAGAACTCCCCTGTGTCTGGTACTTTGAGCAGGTGTTACCTATGGGCTTTCAGACATACCTTCATAATCAAAAGGACCAGAAACTTGCTTTTAAAAGATTCTTAAGAAACTGGATTCTGCAGCCAGTACCATGCACCACACAGCTTTTTAAAGCAACTACTCATCCTCCCAGGACGCATGCAGATATAATGGTAAAATATCAAGGTGGTCTTCTGTAGCCTCACACCGATTATTGTGGGACGTATGGTTTGGTCTACTCCTCACTGGTGCATTTAGGTAATTTTGTGCTGTGGACTCAATGGTCTTATGCCCCCCCACACACCTCAAGCCAGGATGGGGGCTCTACCTGGCTCTTGGGACCATGCCCCCTACCATCCATGTCCCCTCTCCCCTGGCCATGCCCTGGCCTGCTGCACACCATTACTTAGTGTTTTTGGAATATACCCTCGATCTCTGATATTGCCTCTTTGCTTGCCTGGATGGAGAAGAGAGATGGGGGGGGGACCCCTGGAAATGAGGTGAGACCCTGGAGAATGGCTGCCAGTCCGTGTAGACCAGGGGTCAGCAACCTTTTTCAGCTGTGGGTCGGTCCACCGTCCCTTAGACCATGTGGTGGGCCGGACTATATTTTGAAGAAAAAAAATGAACAAATTCCCAAATTCCTATGTCCCACAAATAGCCCAGAGATGCATTTTAAATAAAAGGACACATTCTACTCAGGTAAAAACATGCTGATTCCCGGACCGTCCGCAGGCCGGATTTAGAAGTCAATTGGGCCGGATCTGGCCCATAGGCCTTAGGTTGCCTACCCTTGGTGTAGACAGTACTGCATTAGATGGACCAGTTCCCCAGTCTCCTAAGATGAGGTTCTAAATGCCCAGAGGCACTGAGTGAGTGCCTGGATTTGGGGCGGGGGTGTGTGTTGCGATGAGGACCTAGCCTGCTCACTGAGACCTAGCCACTTGAGAGCTCAACTTTTCTGGAATGCCTTCCCAGCAGATAAAATGGGGCGGGCGCAGCCCCTTTTGTTGCACGTGGTATTTCTAATATAGCGTGTTTTTCCAGCAAATCCTCCTAGGAATGAGCTCAGAGATCAAGTCTAGTTTTTAGTTTATTTTTGTCGCTTGGAACTTATTTTAAGATCCTGCTTAAACTAGTGACCAGCGGTTTCTTTATTGCGTTGGCGGGAGGTGGGGGGGGGCAGACACGGAGATGAATCATATTGGGCTAATCTCCCAAGGATGCTGTGGAGCAGTTTGTGTGTGTCTCTCTCTGTGTGTGTTTTAAATGTTAATCTGTCACATATGTACAGTGTGTGAGAGTGGCTCTTTTAAAGAGAGCCTCTTTATTTGTTCCATTACAGCCCCACTGGGTTTAGCTGTGTGTGTGTGTGTGTGTGTGTGTGTGTGAGAGAGAGAGAGAGAGAGAGAGAGAGAGAGAGAGAATAAATAAATAAATGAGAGAGAATATGCATGCACCCACATTGCATGTCGTGAGGGCCGGCAGCAGGCTTTGAAAATCCTGTCTGAGCTCTTCCAATTCAAGGTCGCTGGGATTGTTTAAATATAATCTCCTTATACTTTTTTCCTACAACTCGCCATTCCGGTGTTCTAAAATTAAATTCCAGGCGAGGGACTACAAGCCGGGGGGGGGGGGGGCGGATCTCAGACTGAGGCTGTGCACGGACCACACATTTAAAGGCACATGACTTCCTCCAGAGAATCCTGGGAACTGTAGTTTTGCTGCCTCACTGAACCACAATTCCCAACAGCCTTAACAAACTTCTGTGTGCACACCATACATTTAAGAAACGTGGCTTCCCCCAAATAATCCCTTAGAACTGTAGTTTGCCCCTCACAGAGTTACAGTTCCCGGCACCCTTAACAAACTACTGCGTATGCACTGTACAGTGGTACCTCGGGTTACATATGCTTCAGGTTACAGACTCCGCTAACCCAGAAATATTACCTCAGGTTAAGAACTTTGCTTCAGGATGAGAACAGAAATTGTGGTCTGGCAGCGCGGCAGCAGCAGCAGCAGCAGCAGCAGGAGGCCCCATAGGCTAAAGTGGTGCTTCAAGTTAAGCACTTAACCTGAGGTAATTTGAAACCCATGGCTTCCCCCAGAGAATCCTGGGAACTGTAGTTTACTTCTCGCAGAGCTACAGTTCCCAGCACCCTTAACAAACTGCAGGATTCTTTGGGAGAAGTAAAAAACAAAAACAGGGAAGAAATCCCAAATATCAGGGAGGAAGGTGGATAGGCAGAACCCTTTTCCTTGATACATTAGATGTCTGCGTGCAGGGAATGTTTTTGAGAGGAGGAGTCTTGCCTGACTAGGCCCCTCCTGCACCCTGAAGCTGTTCAGTCTTCCTGTTTTCCACCTTGGTATAAACTAGGCCTCAGCACTGATTGTGAAGTTGGCGCGTTCAGCTGATCGCCCGCTAATAATAGCTCACTTTAGTTCGAACGTGTGCCGGATGGGGAGGCATTCCTGCCTGCTGCCGCCCCAAGCTCTGTGTATCCTTCAGCCCTTTAATCCTGCCCTGTGGATCCCTCCACCTTGTGCCTGCTCCCCCCGGCAAGGCTTTGAATGTCTTAAAGCAGCCTGCCACATGCAGAATGAGGCCTATTACGGAGCCAGATCTCCCCAGGTTTTCCGACAACCTCAGCAGGATTCAGTTCCGACAAACAAATCACCACCATCAGCCCCAACCCGCTTTCTTTGCTAGTTTGGGTCGAATGGCATGTTGCATTAATCACACGTTTCACTGCAAGCAGCACCTTTGAGGGCAACTGTGGAAGCGGGAGATTGGAGGTGGGTTTTGGGCAGTGTGCTGGCGGAGGAAAACCACATGCTTGTACTTTGCCAGAGGCACCCTTAAACCTGGATGTAATGGGAAACTTGTAATGTGGAAAGTTGTGGCGGCGCTTAAGAGCAGGAGTGTGGCAAGTGAAGAAGATATTGCCCCTGGAAACCTGGATAAAATGCACTCTAGTCTTGGAATCTTTGATGGACGCTGCCTTCATTCTAAAAGTTGCTTTCCACCGTTATGAGGACTGCATGCTTAGCTTGTTTATCAAAAGTCGATGTTTCGATAGTCAGGGATTCGGTGGGTAACTCAGGGCTTCCTTTTGTGCATTGCTCCACTCCTTAAAAATATGTAGGCCGGGCGACAAACCTTTGTCCAGGAGCCTCCGCAAAAGAATCCGGCTGTGTCATTTGTAAAAATGCAAAGAAACTTAATCTGCAGATTGCATATTTTTTAGACAAAATGTTCCTTAGGACTGTTCTCTCTTGCACACGTGTGCCTGCCGCACTTGCTCGCATGCGCTCCATTTGTATGGTAGCAGCTTTTCTTTCGGATCTGGGTGTGAGCCAGCCCGTTGGTGAGAATTAACAGCGTGTTCCGGAACCCAATTCAGACACCAGATTATGTGCGAAGACGGCAGAATAAAAGAGGGAGGATGCTGCTTTGCCCAGCTTGATAATGATAATAAACAGGCTAGATTGTGCCTGCTGTCAGGGGTACGAGCTATTGATGGCATTTCTCATACAAGGACCCCAAAGGCACTTGTGATGTGACTGTTCTTGGTTGCATCTTTACCTTTGTGGAGATTTAATAGTGTGTTCTGTTTGGGGAAATTCTGATGAAAATAGATGGTTTCAGAACAGGTCTTTTTGGTGCCATTTCCCTTCCCACCTGTCCTTGGCTTTGCTTGTCCACAATGATTTTTAGTCTGTTTGTTTTTGGCAACCTCCAGTGTCATCCCCCCAAACATTGTGACTACACCACAACATCCTTAGTGTCCAAAAAGCAAAGCACCGCAGCCAGTTGGATGAAACGGGAGTTTGGGCAAATGAGGGCTGCTGAGGGGAAGTGACCGCAGAGGCAAAAAAGGGGAAATGGTGCAGAGAAGAAGAGAAGAGTTTGGATCTGATATCCCACTTTATCACTACCCGAAGGAGTCTCAAAGTGGCTAACATTCTCCTTTCCCTTCCTCCCCCACAACAAACACTCTGTGAGGTGAATGGGGCTGAGAGACTTCAGAGAAGTGTGACTAGCCCAAGGTCACCCAGCAGCTGCATGTGGAGGAGCGGAGACGCGAACCCAGTTCACCAGATTACGAGTCTACCGCTCTTAACTACTACACCTCACTAGCTCTACACTAGTAGCGGTTGCTGCCAGGGAAGCAAAAAGGTCCCAAAGAGCATTATGCATTTAAATATTTGGCAAGGCGTTCCATTTTCAGTAATTTGTTTGGCTGCCTTGAATGCTGTTACACAGGCGATATCCTCCCCCTACTTTTAGTGGTTAGGTGGTCTCCTGTTCTCCTCATGGAACTACAGTTCCCAGAGTGGTTTCACAGTCAGTTCCTCTGGGAATTGTAGTTCTCTGAGGGAAATAGGGATCTCCTAACAACTCTCTGAACCTTTATCAAACAGCATTCCCCGGGATTCTCGGGGGGGGGGGAGCCATAGCTGTCTAAAGTGGAATGATACTGCCTTAAATGTGTAGTGTAGATGAGGCCTCGGCTGGTTTACTCTATGTATGATTGGATCAGGGCCCAAAAACAGGGTTTCCCAAACTTGGATCTCCAGCTGTTTTTGCACCATCACCTTTAACTAGCAGAACCAGTGGTCAGGGATGATGGGAACTGTAGTCCAAAAACAGCTGGGGAGTCAGGTTTGGGAAACCCTGGCCTAAAATTACGCTTCAGCCTGGCTAGAATAATATAGACCTCTGGCTAAGTGTTGTGCCTTGACCCAAGGGCTAGGAAGAGTCAGGACTCCCCGTTGGTATAGGCAGGGTCAGCACCTATAGCCATTTTGGTGTCCCCATTATGCCCTTGAATGTTGTTGTTATTATTTATTCAATTCCTATGCCTCCTTTTATCTGAAGATCACAGGGTGGTGTTGTGTTGAGGCATTGTGTGTGGGGAAAATGGCTTCCCTCAGCAACAGCTCAGCAGGCCTTGGGGCCTACATATATAATGTAGACGCATGGTTTTGGCTGTCCGGGATCACCTGAGCCTAGAACCAGGAGGATTCTTATGCTCCATCCGCACTATGCATCTAAAGCCCTAATATGCCACTTTAACTGTCATGGCTTCCCCCAGAGAATCCTGGGAACTGTAGTCAGGGGATTATAGATATGTGGGGTGGTGGTAAACTACAGTTCCCAGGATTCCTTGGGGGACAGCCATGATGGCTGGAGTGGTACGGCATTGCTTTACATGTATGGTGGAGATGAGGCCTGAGTTGTGTTTGACGTCCCAACGTTGAACCTTCCCACAGTCTCCATGTCTGACCTATGGGCTCTATTGCTGTGTGGATTAGGGAACTGGTCCCTGCCCCTTGGAGTCAGCTGGTTCAAGTCTGCACTGCCTGACGGTGACGCCACCCCAAGTTTCATTTGCGCTCATGTTAAGATGTTTGTTTCGGGAAAAGAGGAGGGAGGGAAGGAAGGAGGAAACGGATTGGAAGCATTCCTAAAAGAAGCAGTTGTCTCGTGCAAGTACATGCTAACTCTGTCCTTATATCATCTGGTGTCGGAACGAGCTTCCGGAACACTCAGCAACTCTCTCGCTTCGTGACTTGGATTCCAGCCTGGTTTTTTAAGTTATCAAACTCTCTTGTTTCTTTTCTTCCCAGCATGCCTCTTGCTTGCATGTGGAGGATCTTCTTCCTCCCTCTTGTCTTCTGTTCTTGGTCTTGGGGGTCCAAAGATTTTCTCTTCAGAAGCTGGCATTGCGTAGGGCAAGAGTGGGGAACCTCTATTCTTCCTGATGTCACTGTACTACAACTCCCATCAGCTGCAGCTAGCAGGGATGGTGGCCAGGGAGTTGTAGTTCAGGGCAACAGGTTTCCCCCATCCCTTAGAGCAGCCTTTCTCAACCTGTGGGTCCCCAGATGTTGTTGAACTACAATTCCCATCACCCCTAGCTAGCAAGGCCAGAGCTCGGGGATGATGGGAGTTGTAGTCCAACAACATCTGGGGACCCACAGGTTGAGAACTGCTGCCTTAGAGGGTCAAACTAGGACCAGGGAGGATGAGCTTGAATCTCTTCCAGACCATGATTCTCGCTAGGTGACCTTGGTCCCATCTCTTTCACCCTGAGGAAAATTTGGAAGACAAAGTTTATTGTTGAAAAACATATGACAGTGAAGGGGAAATGGTGGCTGGGCTATAATTCCCATTGGCCCCTGCTAGCACGGCTAATGGCCAGGGATGATGGGAGTTGTAGTCCAGTAACGGATGTTCCTAACCCCCGGTGCAGGGGCCAAGAGTTTGCGTTATGAATCAGGACATCCCTCGTTTAAATCTCATGTCTGTTATAGACTCACTAGATGCCCTTTGGCAAGTCATTCTCTTTCTCAGCCTCGGCCCTCTCCCACAATATGGGGGATACTAATACTGACTTCACTCACTGTGGGATGCATAATATCATAAGAATAGGATAGGAAGATGAGGGGGGAAGCAGAGGTGGGGGTGGCAGAGAAATAAAAGGGGGTGTCCTGTTCACTCTGGCCTCTGGCTCTAGCCCTACTTACTGCCGTTATGTAGACTCTTGGCAGCTTGCACATGAGAAAATGCAGTCCTCAGTGGCCAAAATATCCCATGCGCCCACTTTGCAGCGTTGTTTGCTAACCATGCCAGCTGCAGGGTTCTGTCTGTGAGTCTCTTTTGTACTCTCGAAGGCACTCACTTGTTTGCCCTCTCCCTCTGAGCCCAGTCCATATTAGCACCTTTGTGGCTGTGCACATGCTCAGAGACTGGAGGTGAATGCAGGCAGCACCGTCAGAAAGGGTGGTCCCTCCTGCAAGGGTGTGGGCTCAGCAGCTGCCCAGTGATGGCTACTCCCGGCACCAGCCCCAGCCCCATTTGAAAGGGCTGAGGTTAAGCATCCAAGTTGGTTGCCCCAGCCGCTTCAGGTGGCAAATGATGCTGAGCTTTTGCAGTATCTTCTGGACCTGCATACGCGTAAGTGCAATGCTTGGGCGGGCAGTTCTTTGTATATATTTTGGCACAGATGCCACTCCAGGAAAGGCCGGTCATTGCTTACAGGGAGAGTGCAGTGATGGTTGGGCACAAGTCACAGCCAGCTTTTCCCGCATCTGCCTCGTCACTCTTTCAAAGCCGGGAGCGAGTGACTGGACCGTCCAGTCAGAAACAAATTTCTCGTTGTTCCTTTGTTCAACCTTGTTAAAACACACACACACACACACACTCAAAACAAGGCAACGCTCTAGCCAAAGCAGCTGTTGCTTGTCACCAAATGAGCCACACCAGGGACCAAGCTCCTGACCGTGTTCCTTGACCCAGCAATCTGCCTGAGCACGTCACAACCACATAGCGTGATTAATTCGTTCCCCAAATAGGAGGAGGGTAGGCAGGGGTGGAGACAGGACTCCATCTTCCTGCAAAAGTTTCCTGAACAAATAAATGACAGAGCTTATAAAATTCACACACACAAACCACTGCTCTTTCTTGCAGAGGATACCGGAGGAGTTGACCCTCGATGCCTTACTGGAAATGGATGAGTCGAAAGTGAAAGACACCATGAAGAGGTGCGGGGCCAGCGCTGAGGAATGCTCCCGGCTCAACGGGGCTCTTGCCTGCTTGCGGAAAGTGACCCGCACAGGTAAGAAGGCTTCCTGTGCTGCTCCTGGAAGCTAGCGGGTCCTCCAGTGGTAGATCTCTATTTCAGTAAGCAATAGGCAGTGTTGCTGCTAGAAACTGGTAGGGTGGAAGACAAGGAGCCCAACAGCAGGTGGCAGCAGAGGCAATGACAGTTACTTTGTGGTCTGCCTATTGCGATCTATCATAAGAGCCTTGCTAGATCAGACCAGAGGTCTATCTAGTCCTGTATCCCAGTGGGCAGCCAGGCACAGATGCATGCCATACATTTAAAGCACATTCAACGCACTTTGAAAGCGTGCAAGTCCCCCCCCCCCACAAGAAGCCCAGGAACGGTAGTCTTCATCCCTCACAGAGCTATAATTCCCAGCACTCTGAACAAACTGCTGCTTTGAGGACTTGTTTGGGGGAAGCCGTGTGGTTTAATTCTACACCAGGTGTGCTTTGAATGTGTGGCATGGGAGGAGGATGTATCAGAAGCTGGAGAGGTAACAGGACTTAGTGAGCAGGAAGAGGCTGGGGTAGAGAGCAGTCCAGAGGCAGAGGGAGAAGCAGAGGCTGGAAAGGGGGGGAGAGGCAGAGATGAAGCAGACTGCTGAAGAAGCCAGGGGCTCACCCCTCCTGCTGCAACCAGCCCCCTCCCTCCCCCAGTCTCCCAGAACCTGCAGAGGTATGAAGAGCGCGGAGCAGAGACAGAAAAGGCGAAGGAGCCTCAGATTGCTTGGGAAGGACCTGGCTGAGGAGGAGCCTTAGAGAGCGGTGGGAAGGTGGGGACCTTCAGTCTACACAACCGCGTCATTGGGGCAAGAGCTTTGGGGAAGAGTTGCTGTGCTCACTAGGCCTGAGCTGTTTTATTTCCTTGAACCAAGAGTTAACTTCACTGATGCCTTGTGAGTTATTCTGCCTTCATAGCAGGATGCGAGAGCAATAAGCCTCCCTTGCTGCTGTTCCCCAGTAGCTGTTGATCAGCTCCTGATTCTGGACATAGGAATCAGCCACCATGACTTGCAGCTAGTGGGCACCTGCCATGATGATGATGATGATGATGATGATGATGATGATGAATTTATTATTTGTACCCCGCCCATCTGGCTAGGCTTCCCCAGCTACTCTGGGCGGCTTCCTACAAAGATTAAAAATAAGATCCCTTTTCTTAAAGCCATCTAATTGCGATCTCCTTCCTATGTGCAGGTGGAGAGTACAAAGACGACCTGGTGTGGAATCTGCCGGACACACGCCGTGAAGCCAGCTTGATGCCCCCCTCCGAACTTTCCCCCTGCCCCACCTCGCTCACGTGGACTCACGGCAGCTTGACGTCCCTGAAGGGGAATGGCCCGCAGGCCCGCTCCGTCTCCACGTCCACGCTCCTGTCCTCCTCGGACCAAGGCCCCCCCGGCAGCGCCGACAGCCTCTTGGAGTCATTTGCTTTCCCCACCCACTGCGGGAGGCGGAACCTCAGGACTCCCCACAGCATCACCATCACGCCCCCCACGACGCCCCAGCTCAAGAGGGGGAAGCCGCCAAGGACTCCCCCACCGCCCAGCCGGAAGGTTTTCCAGCTGTTCCCCAACTTCCCCACCCTCACGAGGAGCAAATCCCACGAATCTCAGCTTGGCAACAGGATCGATGAAGTCCCTCCTATGAAGTGAGTATCCTTCTCCTCCCGCTGCATTGTGGTCTTACTATCACGCAAGGGTTGCCATTTTGACGAGGCTCTGCCTTACACCGAGTTGAACCCTTGGTTCGTTTTAGCACAATTACTATCCTTTTTTTTTAAAAAAAATAATTGTTTAACAGGATCTGTGTACTGCTTCCTCATAATTTGAAACCTCAAAGGTGTTTACATTAAGATTATCAGTCAAAAAGAAGGTAGCATGAAATTTCCCCAACATAAAACCAGCAGCTTAAAAAAATAATCGAATTACATATGGAAACATGCCAGATTTACCGTGTCTGGGTATGTTTGCTTAAATATAATATTCAGCACATGCTGAAAACTGTACAGGTGGTGACCATTTCGTGTGGGGGTTCTGTTCCTGTGCCCCGCCCCCGCGCGCATCGGCGGAGTGTGCATAAGCCTGCGCCGCCCCATTACTCCCTCTCCCGGGTCCAAAAGGACTTGTGTGTCAGTGGTCATGTGTCAATTGGATGCGCACAAAATGGTTGCCACCTGTACAGCAAAGGCACCTGCTTAATATCAGTGGACAGGGAGTTCCGAAGTGTAGGTACGGTTGCATTGAAGGATCGATTCCTTGCAAGTGCAAGACAGGCGTTGTGTGGTGTTTGTAAAAGTGTCTGTTTCACAGATAAAATTGGCCAAATGGATATACACATATATATGGAGTGATGATATCTTTCAGGTAAACTGGTTCTAAACTGGTTCCTCTTACTGCAAGTATTGCAACGGCACTAGAAAACCTGCTGTTGCCATCCCCATTTTACAAATCAAGGAAATAGAGGCTGAGTTGAGCACTGGCCTGCAGTTGTATGACCTAAGGCCACCTCTCTAAAAAGAGATTTGAACTGAAACCCAAAACACACACCTATTAACACCCCCTCCTCTCAACAGATTGAATTTTTCTATTTTATTTTTTTGTTCATTTAATAACATTTATATACTACTTAATTGTAAAAAAAAACAAAAAAACAAAAACAAAAAAACCCCAAGAACCTCTAAGCCAGCCTTTCTCAACCTGTGGGTCCCCAGATGTTGTTGAACTATAACTCCCATCACAACCAGCTAGCAAGGCCAGAGCCCAGGGATGATGGGAGTTGTAGTCCAACAACATCTGGGGTCCCACAGGTTGAGAACTGCTGCGAGTCAACAAGTCATATTGGCTTCTTGGAACTAATGCCAAAAATACTGCAAATGAAGCCCAAAGGTGCATTGCTTTGGTTCTGAGGATTTGGGAGGAGCCCTAGCAAAATAGAGTAGCATTTGCTTTGCTTGCAGAAGGTCCCAGGTTTCATCTCCCGCATCTGCAAGACGGGCTGTCCGAAAACTTGGAGAGACTCTGCTGATAAGCCGTGTTCTTCAGTGCTGGGTGTTGTTTGGACATTTGGCTAAGCTGGCAATGGATGATGTGGGTGGCAATCCCAAGGATGTATAGGGACCCAACACTGAAGAACACTAATGTAGAAATACCAGACCAATGGTCTTGCTAATTTTGTTTTATTGCATTTCATAGTATCATAGAGTTCTAGAGTTGGAAGGGACCCCAAGGGTCATCTAGCCCAACCCCCTGCAATGAAGGAATCTACTTCACCTTTTTTTTATCCAAGGAGCTCAAGGTGGTGTACATGGTTCTCTCCCTCCTCATTTAATCCTCACAACAACCTTGTGAGGTAGCCTAGGCCAAGAAGCAGTGACTGGCCCTGGGTCACCCTAGTGAACCTGATGGCTGAGGAGGGATTTGAACCCTGGTCTTTCAGGTCTTGGTTCAATACTCTTAATTACTAAGGTAAAGGTAAAGGGACCCCTGACCATTAGGTCCGGTCGTGGCCGACTCTGAGGTTGCGGCGCTCATCTCGCTTTATTGACGAGGGAGCCAGCGTACAGCTTCCGGGTCAGCATGACTAAACTGCTTCTGGAGAACCAGAGCAGCACACGGAAACGCCGTTTACCTTCCCGCCGGAGCAGTACCTATTTAACTACTTGCACTTTGATGTGCTTTCGAACTGCTAGGTGGGCAGGAGCAGGGACCGAGAAACGGGAGCTCACCCCGTCATGGGGATTCAAACTGCCGACCTTCTGATCAGCAAGGCCTAGGCTCTGTGGTTTAACCCACAGCGCCACCCATGTCCCTTATCATATACTGTGTCTCATATAAGGTATATGGCAGCTTTGTATATACAGTGGTACCTCGGGTTACATACGCTTCAGGTTACAGACTCTGCTAACCCAGAAATAGTACCTCGGGTTAAGAACTTTGCTTCAGGATGAGAACAGAAATCGTGCTCCGGCGGCGCGGCGGCAGTGGGAGGCCCCATTAGCTAAACTGGTGCTTCAGGTTAAGAACAGTTTCAGGTTAAGAACGGACCTCCGGAACGAATTAAGTACTTAACCCGAGGTACTACTGTATCTTTAATATATGCCTATGGCTCAAGTCTAACCCCCTGTTTTTTTCTTTCTCTCTCTCTCTCTTTTAGATTCGGTAAGAGAGGCATTCTTTTGGCAACCTTCTCGCCATCGGTGGAATGGGGGGTGAAAAAAACATGACTTCCATAGGTTTGGAGGGTAGCCTTTCGCACAACCTTCTGCTTGCCTGCATCTTGCGCATTCTTCAGAACAGTAGGCCCAAACACTCACTCTGCTGCAATTTCCAGAATCCTCTGGGAAGAGGGGTTGGTTGTTGAACCATTCTGTGAGGGGAATGTGAGATTGTCTAACATCTTCTCAGCACCCTGAGCAAATTGCAGTTCCTGAGTCTCTTTTTTTGGGGGGGGGGGGAGACGTGTCTGTTAAAGTGGCATCATGGTGCTTTAAATCTGTGGTGTGAATGTGGCCCTGGAACACCACAGGTCGTCCGTCCGTCCCCGTCCTTGTTTTCAACATTCAGGCCTGCTCCCATTGTGTCTAGTCTGGATTGGCTCTTTATAGGGATGGGTTGTTTTAAAATAGTTGTTTTAAAAAGAAACTGCGTCATGCATGAAAGCTTGGTTTAGTGGTGTGGCTGGGCTGAGTGCGAAGTGTGAACCATGACTCATTCCGAGCATGTGAGGAAATTCCAGTGGCAGATAATTTTTACGATTCTTTTGTTCTGCTGCCTTTACTTCCTTTGCCTCTACTGACGTGTTGTGCGATGAACCCTAGCAGGTGGGGGGTGGCCTTTTAGTCCAGCAGATGTTGCAGAACTACAACTCCCAACAGCCGCAGGCACTATGGCCAGTGGCCAGGGAAGACAGGAGTTCAATAACGTCTCAGGGGCCAAAATTCCCCACTCCTGATCTTACCTTTTGCTTTGTTTTAGATTTTTAGCAAACTAAGTGCTACTAAGAGTTCCTTCATTTCATTGGGTCTGCTCTTGAGTAGAACATCCAAAGGCCAATAGCAGATACAAATACTGTATCTATCCACCTAGAGTAGAGCTTATTTGGATAGAAACACCCTAACTGTGCTCTGGAGATCCTCTGACTGCCCCCATCTAAAATCCTGCATTCTGTGCTGAAGGTTGCGGGGGATGGACAGCGAATTAGGTGCTCAAAATAAAAGGGCACATTTATTTTTCTACATGGTGTCAGGCTCTAGAGAATTTTAGGTAACAGTGAAAGGGTAGAAAAGACGGCAGTGGAGGAGAATGAGGGTGTTACCTGGTCCTTACCTTGTGATGTCAGAAAATCCCATTGGAGATGGAGACGGGAGCAGAAATTGCAGCAATTTGCGTGTTCATCGAAGGCCAGGAATGGAAATCACACAAGCAAATATGCGTAGCACCCACTCTTCTTGTGGAGCTTTTTTTAGTTTGCAAATGTTACATCATAAAACATTATTCTATTTGCTGCATATTTTTTACATTACCCTTGTGCTGAAATGCACTGAAATTGATTGTCTAATTTGTTATGTTAGTTTCAGCCATGGGACGAAAATTTCTGCCTCTAGTGTCTATGCAGTTAAACGGAATAATTAAGGGGGCCTCTGTCCCCCATATCTGTCACAAACACCTTCTGCCTGCCTACCTTCTAGGGTATGTCTCTCCTCCCCACCAAAAAAATGAAATTCTGCTGAAAAGAGGAGACACAGAGGGAGAGTTTGTTCCTTTCGTATTCTCACGGTTTCTTTGGGTGCCTTCGTGTGGAAATATGTTTCCTTTCTTATCTCAGTTATTCTTGTGATAAGAAATACAAGCTCTGTGTGTGTTAGACCAAGAAGAATGGGCCAGCTCAGAGACCCACACTGGGTCTCGCCTCTGATGTTGCAGTTCCCCAATCTTGTTTTAAAAGGAGTCTAGGCTGAACGTCCAAATGCTTCTATGTGTGAAGGACAGTGGGGTTTATGTGGTGAATTTATGTCGCTTTGCACTGAAACCAAGTTTCTCTGTGCTGTTTCAACACCTGGGGCCACGACTGCAGGCATATTAGTCATTTTAAAAATACGAATAATCAATTGTTTCAAACAGAGCTGTGGCTTATGGTTTCTGAGTTTATGAATTGTATTCTTTCGGAATTTGGGGAAACTTAATTAGTGGGGGTAGGAGAGCTGGAAAAAAATCACATCTGGCCACTAATACGCCCCTTGGGTTTCAGATAGTACATGGGTAGACGAGTCTTAAAAGCCCAGGACACAATTTTTCACGGCCCTCTAGCAGCTGTGATGGCTTATTTACCAGAAGTAATGTACAGTGGTACCTTGGTTTACAAACAGTCTGGTGTGCATACGTTTTGGATTGCAAACCCGTCAAACCTGGAAGTGCATGTCCCGGTTTGCAAACTTTTTTTGGATTACAACCCATTTGGGGGGATTATGGAGGGGGAGGCCCCATTGGCGAAAGCGCACCTTGGGTTACAACCTGTTTTGGTTTACAAACAGACTCCAGAACAGATTATGGTTGTAAACCAAGGTACCACTGTATTTAGTGTTAACTCTGGAAGTGTATGCTCGATTCTGACCAAACTAAGCCTCCTGATGTATTTTGTGCCTTAGGATGCTTTGTTTTAATGAAAGCGCTGGTGCTGTGCTCTTTTTATTGTAATTATCTGTGTGTATTTAATAGATTTGTGTGTGTGTGTGTGTGTGTGTGTGTGTACGACTGTATATAAAACTCTATATAATATGTATATATAGTTTTAATTCTAGCAATGTTTACATGTTTTTAAATTATTGTTTTTTCCTAGATAGAGAGATAGAGAGATAGAATCTTTATTTGCATCAGCCACTAGCCATAGCAATAAAATAAAATAAAATGTACTGAAGATAGAGGTAAAAACTTAAAAACCTTGCAGTCTTTGCTGTCACCTGGTCATCTTTATCTGTTAAAAGAAAGGACATGGTAGCAATGGTCGAGCAACCTGGCAAGGACAATAATAGAGGGGTAATAACCTCACTCCTCAAGAGTGCAAGCCAAAGGCACATGAGCCACGGACTCAATACTGCAATACTATGTTTTCAGCTGTTTTTGTTTTAATCTATAAGCCATCTTGCATCCCTGTTAGGGAAATGGTGGAGTGTAATAATAATAATAATAATAATAATAATAATAATAATAATAATGTAAATGGCTGCAAAAACAGGGAGAACCGAATATAAGATTGGACAAATGAGAAACAAAAAACTGAAACTGACAAATTCGTTCATCTCTAGCACTGCCTTCCACCTTTTCATTTTCAGTGGGCACCAGATACCACTGGTTGGACTACAGTTCCCATCACCCCTGAGCATTGGCTGATGGGAGTTGGAGTCCGGGAACTTCCCCAGAGCCACGAGTTCCCCACCCCTGCATTAGTGGCTTGTGCCATTCTTCAGCCCCTTTGTAACGTCCCCTTCCAAATGATTTGCGGGAAATGAGAGCTCCTGGCTCTGGCTTCCCGATAAATTGACAAACCGGGAAGTATCGCTGTGTGGAGCTGGGATTTGCTGCCATCTGGAGTCGATAGGAAGGAGAACGTCCCGACTTGTGGCATGGATGGGGCCATGTGTTGTTTCACAGTGTCCACCTTCCTTTCTGGTGAAACCTAACACGCTGCCTTTAATTTTGGCTTCTCAGATCTCCCCCAGGGATCGCCTCAGACTGTACGAAGAGATATTGGTCTGTCTGTAACACACAGGTAAATGCTCCACATGCTTTCAGTGGGTGACAAGCTACTCGGGTTGGATTCTCTGAAGACTTAGCTCACGCCCATTGGGGGGTGGACATACTCTTGTTGCTGCATCAGTATGACTTTCCCCCATGCAAATCTCATTCCACTGTCTGCGAAAGAAGAGTTGGGTGGGTGGGGGCCTTAAGACTGCAGCCTTGGAAACCCCCATGTATGGGCACCATCTTAGGAATGCACCCTTCTGCCTCTCCTTTCCCAGCCCTGCTCACTCGCCTGCATGGAACTCCCTGTCACCAGTGGCGACCAGCTAGTGCTTCAATCCAGTAATGCTACTTGGTGACTCAACAGCAGTCTTCTGGAACCTTCTGCTTTGCACAGGACCTTCTCTGTCCTCGTGCTATGACCTCTGCTTGAAAACACGGCTCTAAAATGTTTTCTGGGGCGTGATACTGGTGGGGTAGAGGGCAGATGGGAATGAACCGTTCCCTGGTAGAATATAACCATGTGAAATTCACAAATATGGCTCCCTTCTTCTTTTTTCAGATTTCGAATTTTTCCCCTGATAATACATTTTTTAAAAACCTTCCTCTCCTTTGTGTCTTCTTTGTCAATCAAGATCCTTTATTAGGCATAGCAAATCACACAATATCAAACAGACACCGTTTACAAATTGTGCAAAATACGAATGTTTCTTCTTTGTCTTGGCTTGCTTCTTCTCGTTCAGATTCTCCGCAAAGTCATGGCTTTCTCAGGTCTGCCAGGTGTGTCAGAAAAGCATGATGTTTGGCGTGAAGTGCAAACACTGCAGGTAAGTGTGTGATGAGGACCTTCCCCCTTCACCTGGCCCAGCATACCTGCGAGGCAATTCAGCCATCATAACCCAAGAGGTTAGTGGGCTGGTCAGTGTCTCTTAGGCTAACCTTCCTCACAGGGTTGTTGTGAGGATAAAATTGAGAGAGAGGGAACCCCATTCAGCCCCCCTCCCCCGCTTGAGCTCCTTGGAGGAATGGTGGGCGATAAATGCAATTATGTAAATGAAATTTGGCATTTCAGTTCAAAGGAATTCAACTGGAGGCTTCCTTTCTGTGACTTTAATTCCAGAGCCCAGGGTGACATACTTGGCTCTACCCACTAATCGTTTTATCACCCTTGCTAATTTTACCCGCACAACAATCCTGGGTGGTAGGCTAGGCTGAGAGAGAGAGAGTGACAGGCGCAAAGTCACCCTGCGAGCTTCATGGTCAAGTGAGGACATGAACTGGGACGTTATGGTTGGACTAGATGACCCTCGTTGGTCCCTTCCTTCCTTACAAGCATCCCCTGATTTGCACAGTGGTTACGTTGCAGGTCATTGCGCGCTTGCGTGAAATCGCGTGCCATTGAAACACCCCATTCTGCCCCCCCTACTCTGCAGTGCTCTGTCTTCATTCTGCCCTTTTAGGTAAAGGGACCCCTGACCATTAAGTCCAGTCGCGGACGACTCTGGGGTTACAGCTCTCATCTCACTTTATTGGCTGAGGGAGCCGGCGTACAGCTTCCAGGTCATGTGGCCAGCATGACTAAGCCGCTTCTGGTGAACCAGAGCAGCGCATGGAAACGCCGTTTACCTTCCCGCTAGAGCGGTACCTATTTATCTACTTGCACTTTGACGTGCTTTCGAACTGCTAGGTTGGCAGGAGCAGGGACCGAGCAACGGGATTTGAACCGCCAACCTTCTGATCTGCCAGCCCTAGGCTCTGTGGTTTAACCCACAGCGCCACCCGCTTCCCATTTTATTGACATATTTTAGGATGTTTCCATGTTCTGCACTGTGCACATGTACACAATGACACACATATCAGTCACGTCTAAAACAGGGGATCCCTGTATATAATGTTATATAATCTCTAATTCACCTTTTCTTGTTTGCAGATTAAAGTGTCATAACAAATGCACGAAAGAAGCCCCACCTTGTAGAATATCTTTCTTACCCAGTAAGTGTGAGGTTTTTTTAATTGGGTACCCCTCCCCCCTCCAACATTTTTGCCCTACTCAAGCTAATTTGTCACCTTGGTGTTGTTGCAATAACAAGAAATAGAGATAAATTGTTTCCTCCCCCCCCCCTTTTCTCTTCCATCCATCTTCAATAGTACCCCGATTAAAGCGAGCAGAGTCTGTCCCTTCTGACATCAATAACCCAGTGGACCGACCATCAGAGCCGCAGTTTGGGACTCTTCCAAAAGCTCTAACTAAAAAGGTACTGGGCTTACAAAAAGGGTGCAAAGCCCAGCAGAGGACCCCCAGAAGAAGATTGCACCCCCATGACTGGCCAAACAATAAAAAAAAAACAGAACAAGGCTGCAATCATAGACACATTTACCTAGGGCTAAATTTCATTGAACTCAGCAGATTTCACTTCAGAGTTATTTGGTTTGTTTAAATTAATTGCTTATTAGAAATCTGGCATACAGTAGAAAGAAACTTTTCATAACTGGAAGCCAGTTATAATTTCTTTGCTTAAAACATCTGCTTCCTTGGGTGCAGGTCTGAATTAAATTTAGCTTGTAAATCTTCTTATTTTGTCTTCTGGTAAATGCTTTGCACTATGATAAATATTGTGTTTTATATTGAACAAGTATTTGATAATTAATGTGCATGTGACGTGCTCCTCCTGGTTCTTCCCCTGTTTCTGCGAGCTTTATAACCTTTTAGAAGTGATGGAAAACATTCTGGCTGAATCAGAGCTACCAAGGCTTAAGACTCACGATTTCTGCCTTCTCTTGGCCGTTTCCAGGACCACCCGCCAGCAATTAACCACCTCGACTCCAGCAGCAACCCATCTTCCACAACCTCCTCCACGCCGTCTTCCCCAGCCCCCTTCCCGTCTTCCAACCCCCCCAGTGCAACACCACCCCCAAACCCATCTCCCATGGGCCAGCGGGACAGCCGGTTCAACTTTCCAGGTAAATTTGTGGTTTTGTTCTCTGGGAGCAGGGTGGTAGAGCAGGGGATGCTTGGAGCTTAACCCTACCATTAGGTTAAGTTGTTTCACTTATTCTTTTAATGCCAGGGAAGGGGACCACACCAGTAGGTTTATCCGCCTCTGGGGCCATGCACCTTGATTTGGAGATGTGTGGTTTGCTATAAATGGCAGTTAAATCAAGTTTTGCATTGTTCTTCTGAATGTAAAAGGAGGTGGTGCTTTCTCCAACCCAGCTGCAATCTTTCCAAAATGCATGCACTCAAATGCACCCGCCTTGCCTGTTTTGTTTTACAATTTACTAATGATGAACTTGAATTAATTCACTGAATTTATGGGGGCAGTTGCTGACATGGTTTTCTCACATGCTAATCTCTTGTGATTTTTTTTTACATTTTGTTTTGCTGTCCTCTCCTCCTTTTCCTTCTTCCTTTTTTAAAAAGCTGCCTACTACATTCAGCATAGACAACAGTTTATCTTCCCAGGTGAGTTCTTCTGCTTCTAACTGGCTGGTGCCATTTCTTCTAACGCTCCTGTTTCCCCCTCACTCTCAGAAGGGAGGGTGGGCTTAGGGCGAAGTGACTTAACTTCCTTCTGCGTGATGCGTCGACGTTCTGCCCTGCTTGCATGAACAAACTGGAACACTTCCTTTCCCCTGCAATGCCAATGTTGTTTAAACAGCACAGAAAGTGCTGACGGGTGCAAACTAACAACTATTATTATTATTATTATTATTATTATTATTGATTTCCTTCAATGGAATTGTTTCAAGGCGATGTAAAATAAAAACTTTGGTTTACTGATGTGGTGGCAAACATGGGGCTCTCTGGATATTGTTGGACTCTAATTCCCATCAGCCCCAGCAGCTGAGGCCTGTGATCAGGGATGATGGGCGCTGTAGTCCACAAAGAGCCAGCGAAAGCAGCACTACAGTATCTTGTTTGGTGCTGGCAGTGTGGTGAGTTTTGTATAAAACACCAAAGCAGATGTAATAGTGGACAGGCACAGCAGAGAGAGATGACGGTATTGTGGTGGGACACAGATTTTGTGGATCTGGAAGTCCCAGGTCTGATCCCAGATATTTCCAGATTAAAAGGGACATTAAGGATGTGATGAGAAAGACCTCTTCTTGCAAAATTGGAGGAGCACTGTTAGATAAATCAGGGGTCAGCAAACTTTTTCAGCAGGGGGCCGGTCCACTGTGCCTCAGATCTTGTGGGGGGCCGGACTATATTTGGGGGGGGGTGAACGAATTCCTATGCCCCCACAAATAACCCAGAGATGCATTTTAAATAAAAGGGCACATTCTACTCATGTAAAAACACACTGATTCCCAGACCGTCCGCGAGCCGGATTTAGAAGGCGATTGGGCCAGATCTGGCCCCCGGGCCTTAGTTTGCCTGCCCATGGATAAGATACTAGGCTAAGGTAGTGGTTTCCTGTTACCAGCAAAATTGTTTTTCTCATATGATTCACTAAGCTTGGAGTGCTGGTCTAGTCTTGTAGGAGCTCAGTTACTGTAAAATGGTGCAATCTGCTTTCCAGCACTGCATAGTATTGCCACTGTGTGATGACTAGGGTCACATAAATGTGTAACAGACCTCATGGGAATGTACCACTTCAGTCCATAGTTGAGGGGCGAGGAGGGAATCATTTATTAAAATGTTTTCCCTGCACTGCATGTAGAAAGCACACATATCAGCAAGAGAGATTTTAACCTAGATTTCTAGAAGGTTATGTAGTAGATTTGATTCCCAATCAGTCTGAAGTCGTACAGTCCAGGATTGCTACAGACTGTGATTCTTCTGAATTGTGTATATTGCGTCTTTAGTTCTATGTGGCTAGGTACTTATTGGGTGAATGTTACTGCAGCTGTTAAAAGCAAAACAACAATAACCTTGAACTGCAAACATCAATTTCTTTTTTCATATATTGCTCTTTTCTGTAGAAATTCCCAACACCCCCCAAGTAACACAAACTTCGGAAACTACTGAAAGCACTGAGTAAGTCGGTTAGTCTTTGTTTCTCTCTCTTTCTCCTTCTAACAATTCTATTTAGACAAAAGGAATCAACTAATAAACATTATGGTGTATTCTCACTGCCCAACAGGCGTGCTCCTGTTCCAGCCAACTAGATGTGCCCTTCTCATAGATACTCCATTCTGTTCCCCTGCCCAGTTTTCCATTTTTCTTTTCCGGTCGGCGTTCAGTATTCCATGGTTACGGAGCATGGTCAGCCCTCACTGGGTTGTTGTTTTTTTTTAAATCATTTAATGCCAGTGTCAGGCATGCTGACATAATCATGTGACTATTAGACAAAATTGCATATATAAAAATATGTACAGCAGGATAAATTTACACTAAAATGCTGGCAATTTTGGGGGAAGACTTACAAAAAAATAAATTGCAAATCGATGTGGTGAACTGAACCTAAGGCAGGAAAAATGAAAGAATCAACAGTGACATAGTCTCCCATCTCTACCTGAACCTCAGTCATTGGGCCATCATAACTCAATCATTTGTGCCATCTTGCATTGTCAACTCAACTCAACTCTCTCGTTTCCCTTTTTCTCTGTCAAATAGTGCTGATGAGCATCTAGAGACGGACGGGGTTGAAGAACGTGACGTGGAGGTAACTTTCCATTTGTTGAGGGGTTTTTTGAGGAGTGAAATTATTAATTCGTATAGCTGGGGTCGCCAGCCTTTGTGAACTGATAGGCACCCACACTCACCCTGAAACCGAGCGCACACAGAGCAGCCTATTCTGTTGGCTACACTGGAATGTTTCTGTTGTTCTCCAGGGGGTGCCCCTCTGGAGCTTCAGTCTCAGGAGGTAAAAGCCTTTCCCCGAAACACTTATCCAAGAAGTTCGGGTTCAAGGTGCAGTCTTGTCTCTACAAGCCAAGGTCAAGCACAGTCAGTCTTGGCCCAAAACACGACCCAGAGGCTAGGTCAGGCCACAGTTCAAGATTGATTAGCACAGAGTGTTCAGGCAAGGTGCAACTCAGCAAGGCAGTGGAATCAGGAAAAAGAAGGCAGAGACTTATGCGAGTGCCTGGTCCATCCATCCCAATGCCTCTATACAAATCTGTGGTGCAACCACATTTGAAATACTGTTTACAGTTCTGCTTGCTTCACATGAAAAAGGATATTGTGGAGTTGGAAAAGGTTCAGAAAAGATTCAAAATTATCATTTTCATTTCACTTTTAATTTGTATACCGCCTTTCTATATTACTATACACAAGGCGTTGTTTGCAGCAACAACATAAACAACAAAGAACGCACACCATATAATGAATACAAAAACAAAACATAACTTTAAAATGGAACGGCTTACCGTATTTTTCGCTCTATAACACGCACCTGACCATAACACGCACATAGTTTTTAGAGGAGGAAAACAGGAAAAAAAATATTCTGAATCAAATGTTGTACTAAACTATTTAATAAACAACCGGTATATCAGAATCATATTACAACCATGTAAAGTGAACAGCAGTCAACAGTGGCATTAAGAACCATCATCACTGTCATTAACAAATGAAGAGAGAATTTTAGGTTCGAGTACTCTTCTAGTCTTCTGTGAACCCCAAGAACTCATCAGTGCTAGAGTCAGAATCTATGAAGTTCAGCTGCTCACAATCACTGGCATCACTTTCTTCGCCATCTTCATATAAAATCTCATCTTCTTTTGCATCCAAACCATTGCTAATGCCACATTTTTTGAATGACTGTGCAACGATTTCCTCCTTCACCAAGTGCCATTATGTTTTCACCCCATTAAATATTTGAGGGAGTCATCCCCCACCCCCCATTGTGGTATGTGAGGTGGGGCTTACCTGGCTGCCCCCCAATATTGTTTTAAGTTGGAAGAGGAAGGGAGGGAGGGAAGGAAGAGAGAGGGGGAACTCACATTTGTGCAGCTGCCTTGCCTCGAACGGGAGCAAAAAGAGGAGGAGGAGACACAGGGACACGAGCCTTGTAAGCCGCTTTGTTTGAATTTACCGGTGAGGTGCTGGGGGATGGACGGAAGGGGATGCCCTCTTTGTCCCTCCTTCCAGCTCATTGTAAAGAAAGCAGAGCCGCTTACATGTGTGTAAGGGAGAACCATAGAGCAGGCAGACACTGAGAATCTGAATGCGCTCAGCTGTTGCCGGCTTCCCTCCCAGCGACGGAGGAGGAGAGGAGAGGCTGCCGAAAAGCCATAGAGTAGACAAGCCAGCAAGCAGGCAGACAGGCTGTGCTCAGCTGTGCCGGCTTCCCTCCCAGCGACGGAGGAGGAGAGGAGAGGCTGCCGAAAAGCCATAGAGTAGACAAGCCAGCAAGCAGGCAGACAGGCTGTGCTCAGCTGTGCCGGCTTCCCTCCCAGCGACGGAGGAGGAGAGGAGAGGCTGCCGAAAAGCCATAGAGTAGACAAGCCAGCAAGCAGGCAGACAGGCTGTGCTCAGCTGTGCCGGCTTCCCTCCCAGCGACGGAGGAGGAGAGGAGAGGCTGCCGAAAAGCCATAGAGTAGACAAGCCAGCAAGCAGGCAGACAGGCTGTGCTCAGCTGTGCCGGCTTCCCTCCCAGCGACGGAGGAGGAGAGGAGAGGCTGCCGAAAAGGCAGCAAGAGCGGCTCCTCCCGCCTGCATTCGCTCCATAACACGCACACACATTTCCCTTTATCTTTTAGGGAGGGAAAACTGCGTGTTATGGTCCGAAAAGTACGGTATATCAAATAAAGTAATATTCAGTAATCTATTAGAATATAATAGTACACAATAAAATGAACTCCCAAAACATCAGCAAATAATTAAACAGAAATTCACCCTTAACCATTGCAATAAGTAATTACTAAACTGTGAGAAATAAAAATAGCTGCAAGTCACAATGCATAAAATACCACAATACAAACAAAATCATGTAAAAGGGTCAAAATGGGAAACAAAGACTCGCAACTTATGAAATTATTTAATTATATAAGGGGATGGAGAAACTCACTGCTGAGGAAAGGTGGTAGGAACTGGGACTTTTTAGTTAAGAGACAAAGTGAGTAAGAGGTGACATGATAGCATATAAAATGAGGTCATACATTTTCTATTACTGGGGAATGATCAGGGGCTCACCAAGTTAGTGGCTAAATATCTCTATTTGGTTTTTTGTCATCGAAATACACTGCAGACGTCTGATCTCCCTGGAGACCTAGAGATGTGACGATAGACTGCTCTGCCTCCTTTCTTTTAGCAAAAGTTTTGTGCCACTGGGGAAGTGGTGATTCTGCGTTGATTTGTTTTGGATGTTTGTATGTGATGCCAATAAAAGGTCTGATGAAAAAAAATTTGATTCAAGGCAAGGAGAGCGCGAACAGAGAAAAGTTCTCCCCCACCCTCTCAGTGTCGTGTAGTGGTTAAGAGCGGTAGACTCGTAATCTAGGGAACCGGGTTTGCGTCTCCGCTCCTCCACATGCAGCTGATGCTGGGTGACCTTGGGCCAGTCACACTTCTCTGAAGTCTCTCAGCCCCACTCACCTCACAGAGTGTTTGTTGTGGGGGAGGAAGGGAAAGGAGAATGTTAGCCGCTTTGAGACTCCTTCGGGTAGTGATAAAGCGGGATATCAAATCCAAACTCCTCTTCTTCTTCTTCTCTCACAATGCTAGAACTGCATTCGAGATAAACATTGGAAGATTTGGGACAGACAAAAGAAGGGCCTTATCTTCCACTATTAAACTATTGAATTTGCTTCCACAAAAGGCAGCGGTAGTCATCAACGTGAATCCTTTAAAAGAGGATTACACAATTTTTTGGAGGATAAGACTATTCGTGGCCGCTAACCAACATGGTTATACTCTTCTTCCACTTGCTTCTGAATTCTAGTTTCTGGAAACCACAGGAGGGAAGAGTTGATCAGGTCTGGCTTGCAGGCTTCCCACAGACATCTGCTTGGCCACTGTGAGAACAGGATGCTGGACCAGATGAGGCATTGGCCTGATCCTGCAAGGGTCTTCTTATGTTCTTAATGCAAGGTGTTAGGGGGGGTGCGTGTGTCCAAGGGTACTGGAGATTTAGCCATGTTGAAGTGGGACAATCCAAAGGGTTGCCACCACAAGGCCCTAGGGAGGGAGGATGTGGCAGGCCAGGACTCAGTATCTGATACTCCCATTTCTTCCCCAAGCACGTGGAAGACCAAGAACAGAACAAATCGGAAGCCGAGGATGATGAAGATGAGGTTGACGACCTGCCGAAGCGGCGAGACCGCTGGCGGCGAGGGGTGATGTCCCGGAATGTCAGCCAGACCAGCGTCTACCTGCAGGAATGGGACATCCCCTTTGAGCAGATCAAGCTGGGCGACCCCATTGGCCAAGGGCGGTGGGGCAAGGTCTACCGGGGGAAATGGCACGGGGAGGTGGCCATCCGGTTGCTGGAAATCGATGGGAACAATCAGGACCACCTGAAACTGTTCAAGAAGGAGGTGATGAACTACAGACAAACCAGACATGAGAATGTGGTGCTTTTCATGGGGGCCTGCATGAACCCCCCTCACCTAGCAATCATTACTAGGTAAGCATCTTGATTTTTAAAATTATTATTGTTGTTATTATTTTGGCACTTAAAAAGAAGTTAGATCTGCTAGGGCTTTGTTAGTTCAACAGTTCCGAACTGCATATCGAAGGTGTGGCTGCTGGCCTCACCTTTTACATTCCAAGGTGTCCCATCTAAAGTTTACCCTAAAAGAATAATATTGAGCAATAAGCAATAACTTTGTAAGCTACCATTACCGAACAATCCACAAATTTAATGAATCAGAAGAAGAGGTGAATAATCCTCTAAAACCCAAGGGTGCGTGTGATGAGCCTAATGAAATTGCATAGGCGGATATCAGAACTGCTATTGCATTTCTGAGGGGAGCATTGCTTTACCTTTGATGAGAATCTTACAGAATTTTCATGGGATCATCTTTTACATTTTTTAAAAAAACAAGTTTTCAGTTTGTGCTGGTGTTGTGTACTGGTGCTCTGTTGATTATATTGCATGCTCCTTTGAGTTACTTGTTTCAATGTGTGTTGTTGTTTTTTAAAAAAGATATAATTTAGTGTAGTTTTGATATTTGGTCGCCTCTTTTTATTATGAGCTGCTCTGTGAGCTTGCTATTAGGTGGAATAACAATTTTAAAATACGAATCAGTGCATCGTTTGTTCGAAAAACAAAATCTGGAGATCCTGATTGGCAGTTATGCTTTTGACCAAGGTTGCAAACCAGCCCCTAACCTCAGTTGCAAGCCCTGGTTTGAAGACAACCATGCTTAGTTCTGACAGTTAATCATGCTGCATCATTTATACCCTTGAACTCTGTCTTCTTACCTGCCTACCTGTGGATCTGTAGCTTTTTTCAGCCTGGGTATGTGCCTGTTTGTGATGAGATAGTATGAAGTGGGCATAACCAATCCTTATATCATTTACTCATCACAAGACAGTTCTGATTTTTTCTTCTTAACTCAATTGTCTACCCACATCTGCCTTAGCTTCTGCAAAGGAAGAACGCTTCATTCGTTTGTAAGGGATCCCAAGATATCTTTGGATATTAACAAGACCAGGCAGATCGCCCAGGAGATCATTAAGGTAAGAAGCATTTTGCATAAGATTATTAAGGTAATCTGTAAGGCTACCTGGGATAGGAAACCATTTTTTCCCTGTGGAAAACATGAATTGGGGGCTGGAGCCAATGGTGGATGGAGCCACTGCTCTGCCTTTCTGCCCCGCCTCTTCTGTTTCTCTAGTAAACATTTGAACAGGGATGGAGAACATCTGTGTGTCTCCAGATGTTCTCCCATCCTCCCCAGCCAGCATGGTCAATGGTAGTGGATAATGGGAGTTGTAGTTCAGCAACACCTGAAGGCCACCAGTTGCCCATCCTGGATCTAAAACACTGACTGTCAATACTGATTTTGGCAGTGGTACTTAGAGGTTAGGTTTCTCTTTCAGGGGCTCAGGCAAGGACATCTTTAAATACAGTGGTGACTCAGGTTGCGAACGTGGTCTGTGCGGGATGCATGTTCGCAACCCGCAGCATTCGCAACCCGCATCTGCGCACACACGGGTTGCGATTCGGTGCTTCTGCGCATGCGCGACTGCCGAAACCCGGAAGTAACCCTTTCCGGTACTTCCGGGTTTCAGCAGTCCACAACCCAAAAAAACGCAACCTAAAGTGGCTGTAACCCGAGGCATGACTGTAACTGGCTTTCTTTTGCCCACAAATGGCTGATATAAACTGCGTAGGGCAACAAAGCTAGTGATATTTGCTGTGGGCTAGTAACTTGGGGAGATTCATTTCAAGGCTGTGCTATTCCACCATACCATAGGAGCCCACGCTGTCCCCTTCTACAGTATGGGTGACAGGTGCATGCAAGATGAGCAGAAAGAGAAGGAAATGTTATATAAAGCAGGAGGGGTCTAGGAGTGGACACAGCAGGGGCTTGACCAGGTAGCACGCCAAGGAATGCAGATCTGCCTGCAAAAAGGCTAACACACTGATGTTTTCCAGGGCATGGGGTATCTCCACGCAAAAGGGATTGTGCATAAAGATCTCAAGTCGAAGAACGTTTTCTATGAAAACGGAAAAGTTGTGATCACAGACTTTGGTCTGTTCGGGATTTCTGGTGTGGTTCAGGAGGGAAGGTAAGTTTTTTTTGCTGCCTCTTTCTCCATTCGCTTCTATGTGAACCAGGAATTGAACGTTGGAGCTTCTACCACTGAGTTATGGCGCATATAAAAGCCCCAGCCACCCCCACATTTCATCTTATTTATTTATCTTGTTCCACTGAGTTATCCCCTCCTTTGAGTTCCCAAGTTGTGTTGGCCTTGTGGAGTACTGGCTTGGCTCCAATGCTAGCCCCGCTCAGGGTAGACCTGCCAAAGCGAACCGACATGGGTTCGCTCGTTTTAATGGGTCTGCACCACACCAGCGGCAAGACAGGAGCAGTAGCCAGGTAAAGCAAAAGCAGGTAAAGCTTTGGTTGCCATCTTCCTGCTTTGCTTTGCTGCTGCGTCCCCCTGAAGGGAGAGGAGAGATGCCAGGGTCATCTCTGGACGACCCACCCACTACTGATTTGTAACATTGGCCTTGACCCCAGATTTCTGGGTGGGGTGGAAAGGTTAAATAGGGGGTGGGAATGCTGGTTTGATGTTGATGATTTTTGGACTAGAGGGAGGTTGAGGTTTTGCTCATTTGCTAATTGGGGGGTTATAGTATTGCTTTGCTTATTGTTTTGAGTATTGTAAATGTTGTATGCTACTGGCATGTCCCTATCCCCCCACTGCATGGATGTTATATAAAATATTCATGTATTATATGACGCACACCCCCTTTCCCTATAGTATTGTGTATTGCATACCTTTTTTCATTTTGTTGTAAGGAACTTGGAAACCTTTGGGTGACAAGTGACTAATAAGTTTAATGAATGAAATGAAATGCTCTGAGCAGAACTTTGCTGGGTACATCCCCAAGTCCAGTAACGCCCCCCCTTTCTGACACCAGGCGCGAGAATGAGCTGAAACTGCCCCACGACTGGCTGTGCTACCTGGCTCCAGAGATCGTGCGCGAGATGGCTCCGGGAAAGGATGAGGATAAGCTGCCTTTTTCCAAGGCAGCTGACGTCTATGCTTTTGGGTAAGTGTGAGAACATCAGTAAACGCCGACTGGTTAAAAAGGAGAAATGTCGTATTGCAAAGGCCTGCCTAAACAGTCCAGTTTTCCAAAGACACACCCGAAAGAAGGGAGGGATGGTTCCCACTGAACGTCAACTGGCAGGGAGTTCCGCAGGGCAGGATGTTCTTGGTGACGTGTCTGTCGTTGGGCCAGTGATAGACTTTTGGCTCTCAATTTTAAGTTCTTAGCAACTTTTCAGTTTAAGTGAGAATACCGTAAGATCTTGGGGACGTAATCCTTGGAGGAAGGGCAGAGATGTACATTGATGGGTTTCCTGTTTTAACTTTTCAAAACCTCTCTTTGCCTCTCAGGACCGTGTGGTATGAGCTCCAAGCCAGAGAGTGGCCCTTTAAGAGCCAGCCAGCCGAGGCGTTGATCTGGCAGATTGGGAGTGGCGAAGGCATGAAGCAGGTCCTCTCCACAAGCAGCTTGGGGAAAGAAGTTGGAGTAAGTGGACAGGGGATTCTTCCATTGGCAGCTGTGCTTAGTACATCAACCACCCGGGGCCGGCCCAAGCGTTAGGCAGAGTGACAGGATCTCAGATGTTGGAAAGGGGGATAGCGGTGCTGTGTTCAGAGGACAGGCCTGCCTTGTGCCTCCTTAGCTAGCCCGCCATGTGCTGGAGGATGCTGTCTAGCCTTCATTATGGGAGAAGCACCGTCTTGTCCTTTGCTTCAGTCCCCAAAATGTCTTGGTCCGGTGGTGTGGGATGATGGGAGTTGTAGTTCAACAACACAAGAAACTGCCTTATACCGAGTCAGACTATTGGCCCATCTGAGCTGATATTATCTACCCTGGCTATAATTCATTGGCTCTCTGGCAGTATTAAACCTGGGTGATCTATCACTAAGCTATGGTCCTTCCCAAACAACTGGAGGCCTATAGGTTTCCCACACCTGTTACACACCTGTCTTCTGACTGCATCCCTGTGCAGGACCAAGCCCAAAGTAGCTGGGAACAGCCCAGGCACCCACAAATTGGTTGCTCCAGAAGCCGAGATGGTAGCTAAAATGTCCTCCCCTATCACAACAACCCATGAAAGCAACCCCAAAGGATCCTGGGAGCTGTAGTTAAGTGCGCTGAGAGTTGCTAGGAGACTCCCATTCCAGTCACAGTTCCCAGAGTTCCCTGGGAAGGTGGCTGGATTGTTAAACCACTCTGGGAAATCGTAGCTCATTGAAGGGAAACTCAATTGCCTCTAACTCTGGAGCCAGGATTGAAGCTTAAAACTCCTTGCACCTCCCTTGTTATAACAACCCATGAAAGCTGCCTTTAGAGTGCTCCCCAGTCTGGTCATGTTTCTCCCTGAGCTGCTTTTCAAAAACATGCCTACCCTTGTCATAGCCCCTTTCAAGCTGAAGTCAGTAACACAGCTGCCTGTTAAAAATGCAATGCCGTCTTTTTAGGAAATTCTCTCTGCGTGTTGGTCTTTCGACGTTGGTGAGCGTCCCAGCTTCACTCTCTTGATGGAAATGCTTGAAAAACTGCCAAAACTCAACCGGAGGCTCTCTCATCCAGGACATTTCTGGAAATCAGCCGAGTACGTATTGCCCTGTGTCCGCTTGCCTCTAAGCTGCTTCCGGAAATCACAGTTGATTATGCTGGTTGGGGACCCAGTATTTGCAACGGGGTGAAAGCTTCTGTAGGTTCATGCATATTTGCATTTAACACACTAACACTGCAGGCCCATGTATCTTTAGTGTGCCCACCAGTGCGTCACAAAGTTGTGAGTAAGCTTGTACATGGTAAACCATGGTTTGCAGGGAGAGCTAACAAGGCGGCATCCAAAAATTGTTGAACTCCTATTCCCATCGCACCTAGCCTTTGCCCCTGCTGGCTGGGGCTGATGGGAAATGTAGTCCAACTTTTTTAGAGGGTGCCATTTTGTCTCCCTCTGCAAGCCATGGTTTACTGTGTTTGAGCTGATCACCCTTGGCATATGACATAAATTTAAAGTGCACAACTTCCCACAAATAATTCTGGGAACTGTAGTTTGTTAAGGGTGCTGGGAATCATAGTTCTGTGAGGGGCAAACGACAGCTCCCAGGATTCTTTGGGGGAAGTTACTTGCTTTAAATCTATGGTGTGTACATGGTCAGAGTCCTGCCCACTGCTAAGGAGAATGTCTGAGATCCCCTGGGTCCTAACTTCTCGCTACCTCTGCGAGAAAGACTCCTTGTTAGGTTACCAGCTGCCCCTCCTGAATTCACTTGTGGGTTCAGAGGGGCATATACGCGTGTGGTAATTCAGCACACACCTAGGCACAAAGGTCTTGCTTTCAAACAGCTACACCTCCCCTACCCCCAACCAGACTATCTACAGAGAAATGGGGGGAAAGAATTAAGGCTCCTAGAGTAAGCGCGCTGTTCCAATCTCTGCTTAAAGATACAAGCATCATTCTGCTGTGTGCTGGGATCACAGGAAGCCGGCTTATACTGAGTCAGAGCCTGAGTCCATCTTGCTCAGGGTTTCCTGCACGGACTGGCTGCAGTTCTTGAGGGTCTCATGCAGGGGACATTCCCAGCCCTACCCGGGTGCAAAGCAGATCCTGTACCGCAGAGCCCTTCAAAGCTAGCTCTTCTCTACGGCTGAGTTTTTAACGGTGAACTAACGCTCCTTCTCTTGTCTTTCTCCCTTTGCCTTTCACCTCCTTCCTTGTAGGATGTAGCTACTGATGCAATAGTTGGGTTCTGCCTTGCATGCTTCCTTGTCTCCTAACCCACTCAGCAACTTGGACAACTGCTCTAAATGTGCGCACGCAAGCACACACAAAAAACCACACATGCTGCCAGTTTTTAATCCTCGGATGCCCCTGCTGCTTCTACGAATTCCTTTCCCCCGCCTCTTCTTGGTGCGGGCTGCTGTAACTCGAAATAACCATTCCTGTCTGCAAGAACTGTGGCGTTCTACTAACACCTGGTCCAGATTAACCCTTCTTCCGAAGCGTTTTCAGCGGCTGCAGCACTTGTCACTTCGCCTCTTCCTGTCCCAGCATTCTGCTCCTTCCTCTATAGACTTGCCCCCAGCGGTTATTTCTCTGAACTTTTACCAACCAGCATCTCAAGCAAGTTTGTAAGCAAACACCCAAACCAACCAAGCAGTGTTGCGTGCTTCTCCTTTTTGGTGGGGTGAGAGGGGCTTTAAGGAAATTAATAAATCCATCTGTGCATTTTTGGGGCTGGACAGCAGCAGCAGATTGGAAAACTGCTCTCAAGTCTGTTAAGTTACAGCTTCAGTTGGGATAATTCTTGATGTGCATATTTCCCCCTCCCTCCCCACGAGAGATGGGTTAAGAACAAGAGCGTTTTCAATCCGTTAATTGTTTAATCGGTTAAATCTGTGTAAATTCACACAGGAGCAAAGCTAGCCGTCTTGAAGCCTGCAACTGTTTTTCTTCTGTTTTTCTTCCTGTTTATTTATCATTTTGATCTGCCTCTCGCCTTTCTGGCTTTTCTGAGAGAAGGCAGTTTTTAACAAGTTCTTTGTATTAAAAAATAATTAAAAATAAATAAGGACTTAAATAAAAACAACAGCCCGCTGCCTGGTTAATCTTCTGCGGGCAGTTTTTAACTATGACCAACTTAACTGACTAAATTAATGTCAGTGCAGTAGCTCCTAGTTCGTTAAAAAAAAAATCCTAATCCCATTTGTGTGTTTGAGGCAGTGTTCAACAGGGGCCAGCATTGTGGGGCATGCTTTTGCTTGTGTTTCTGCTTCTCGCTTGTCCCTTCAAGGTGTAGCAGTGGGAAATCTGACTTAAGAGCAAAATTCAGAGGGGCACCTCACCCATGACATTTTTCCTCCCCAGGGATGAGCTCAAGGGCAAGAAAGCCAGTGCTATCCACTAGAAATTTGATTCCGTTTTCACTTGCGAGCAAAGCTACCTAATTCGCACTTTGGGAAACAATAGGCAAACTGAATCTCAGCCTCCTTTTGAAATTTATACATCCTTGCTCTCCAGCCCCCCTGCCCAAACCCCTTTTGAGTGAGTTCTCCTTCTCAGGAGGCCATGGCTGAACTGCTCTCCTTGGATTTGGAGGTGAGCCTGGTTCAGTTGACTTCCTGCCTCAGGAGGCTGTGGACGCTCCTTCATTGGAGGTTTTCAAGCAGAGGTTGCATGACCATCTGTCATGGATGCTTTAGCTGAGATTCCTGCATTGTTGGACTAGATGACTCTTGGGTCCCTTCCAACTCTACAATTCCATGATTTGGCAGAGGAAATCCCCCTGCTAGTCCTTTTCTAGACAGGAGAGTATGCCCCCAGCTTTGTAGTAGCAGAGCCAGTGAACTTTCTGCTTTCCTCCTCAGGGGGGGTGGTCCGAAAGGGACAAGTAGGGTGGGCGATCTTGTCCAATCTTCAGTGCTTTATAGATTTTCATTGGACCTGGGTAGGGAACTAGCAGACCCTAAGATGTTGCTGAACTACAACCCCGCCCCCCTTATCCTGAGCTAGCTGCAGTGATGGGAGACGAGAGGGCAGCAACATCTGGAGGGCAGGAGAGCTTCCTTCGGGTTTGTGTCCAAGTAAACTAATGTGGAGGGGGAGCAATTCATGGAGGCCAAATTCGGCGGCAATGTGTCTTGACCCGGCCCCAAAGTATGTTACTTTTCCTGCTCACAGACTGGGTCAGAAACTTGGTGCTCCTGATCAACATGGCGCAGCAAGAGAAACGCTTTGCAAGTGACGCTGCGTATCTGTCTGTAAAATAGGTCACGCCCCTCTCCAATGAGAAATATTTCCATATCAGCAGAATGTCATAGGTGAGGTGCCCCCCCCCCAAAAAAAATCTTCTCCCCAAGACGTTTCCTAAGTTGTACAGTTTCTGCTGTTTTCCTCCCAGACCACTGCGGTGTTTTGCTCTCTTGTGTTAGTATACGGAACCAATTAGCTCATCAGCAGCACATGTTGTTTTTGTACAAGGTCTCAAAGTGAAACTGCTTAATTTCCCTTTTTTCCCACCCTCCCTTTACCCTCCACCTTCCTCTTCAGCATTAACAGTAGCAAAGTTGCCATCCGGTTCGAGCGATTTGCCTTGGGAGATTTGGAATCCAGTAATCAAAAGATATAGCTTGTTGTGTGTTCATGGTTATCTCTTCATTTCCACCCCCCTGGAAAAATATATATATATATATCTGTGTCACTCACACACCTGGAAGTGGATCATCGGAGTCCTCTGCAAAGTTTCCCAAATAATTGAAGGGCCATGGGGAGATGCGCTCCCCTCCCAGGCCCCCAGCGAGATTTCATTTTGACTTTCGTTACTTTTGCTTCTGACATCTTGAGTCAGCATCTTCTTTCCTTTAAAAATGTTTACATTCTGATGGACTGTTGTTGTCTTCCCCTTGTGTGAATTATATTTTTCATGGTTAATAATAAATGTGATAAAAGGTTTTTTAATCTTAAAAAACAACAACCCATTTCCCCTCTCCCTAAATGTCCAACTGGCACTGTTAAAAACAACCTGACTATGAATCTTGGTTTCATCTGTGAAGCAGCGAAGGTTTTCTGTTTTGCCCTGTGGAAATGTTCGATCTGTTCAAAATGGAATTTGCACACACCCCCTTGGGGCATGTATACATGCAAAGTGTGAACTGGTTTGGAACTGGTTCAGCCGCCTCAGCTTGCTCCCAGAGAATGCTAGGAACCGTTGCTTTTGTGAAGGTGTGCGGAAGGAAATCCCATATTCCCTTTTGAGAAATACACTTTCCTAGCCTGATTTGAGAATGATAGCAGAGGCAGAATTTGGAAGTGGTTTAAATTTGTGTAGACAATCCCATGGTTTTTCTTTTAAAAAATAAGCTTAGAGGCTGCTGAAGCAAAGTGGAATAGAGTCTATATATTTCTGGGGAGATCTTCAAGTGTGAAATGTTTATTGCATTCAACGCTGTTTAAATGCAGCGTCGAACCCTGTTTGCTTTCCAGTAGGCGTGGATTCTCCAGAAATATAATGGCATCGGGTGATTGGCAGGTGGGTGGACCTATCAAAACTGCCCCATGAAGGGGTGGGTGCTTTTGAATCTGGCCTGCTGGACAAGAGTCGTCTCCCCCCCTCTGCTCCCCTGGCATAGAGGGTAGTAGGTGATCATTTTTTACAGCAAGCTTCCTACCTCATGGTTTTTGGGGAAGGTTTGGGGTTTTTTTGGAGGTATGTAGGGGTATCTAAAGAGCTGGAGACACTAGAAGGGAACTGAATATGACTTTTTTTCTGGAGGGAGTTGTCACTTTCTGAACAGCTACTTGTGTCTCCCCAATAACCACTATTTCTAACCCTTTGAGGCAGAGCTGGTCATTCTGTGGAACTCCATGTGTTTTTGGGTTTCTGGTGTGTACAAGGGGGTTATGGTAAGATTTTTTGTGGGGGGTGGAAAGAGGGCACTTGTTCCAGTGATCCTCTGATGCTTTGTGTAAGCTGGATGTGGGGAGCCCTTAGCACTCCAGATGTTTCTGAACTACAGCCCCCATCACCCCCAGTAAGCCCAACGGACAGGAGTGATGGGAGTTGTAGCCCAGCAAAACCTGGAGGGCCTGTGTACGCCTGGTGTAAAGGAGACACAGTTCCTCATTCCACTCCTTCCAAAGGATCCCAGGTGAGGAATGATAAAGAGGGTTGCTGGAGACTGTTTGGGGAGCGGGACCGTGTTATGTCTGTCTGCTGAGGGAAATCTCAAAAGTTTTTGAGGACTTAAAAGTGGTAATTTATTAATGCTGCTGTTGCCCTCTTCCAAACAAGCAGGGTCTACCCAAGAAGAATCCTCACTAATGGCTCCAATAAGTGCTCAGCCTTTATTATTATTAAGAGCAATTTCCAAAATATGTAGGCCAAGGTATGGTAGTGGGTTAGTCTTCGGGGTTGGTGGCACAAGCACTGTCCAATAGGTCCTTTGTGGCAGGGTAAAGAAATGTCACAAGGCAGTTGTTTGTCTTGGTGGTCCACCAGTCCTGCTATTTTCTTAGAAGACTGTGAAGAAGGGGGGAAAGCTCATTTGAGGCTTTTTCTGTGTGGTGATAACTTGTTTGGGGTTCATCCTGAACCGTTGACCGCACTCCTAAGTGTTGGAGACGGAAGCCTACTTCTGTGGGATAGAACAGTTTTTGCCTTTTTAAAGAAGACAGACTGAAGGCAAAACATCTTATTGGAAGGGAGCTTAAATGCGGTACCTTCACACTGAAAGTACTTTAGAGAAGTACCCTTTTTTGAGGGGGGCGGAGAGAGAAGAGGTGTTTCTGGTTACTGCGATGCAGTGAAAAGGCCACACCTGCCCAATACATTTACGCAGTTGTGGCTTCCCCCAAAGAATCCTGGGAACTGTAGTTGGTTTAGGGTGCTGAGAGTTGATAGGAGACCCATTTTCCCCTCACGCAGCTACAGTTCCCATCCCTCACATCCTTTAATGTTGCTCTGTACACATTCTCTGCACATAGAAAGTGAGCATTTCAGGGGGAAAGAGTTCTAACCTTGCCGTGTTCAGTTTTTTTATGAGCAGGGATTTTTGTGTGTGTGGTGTGCATGCGCATTCAACCACCACAACAGACGGACGTGGTACAGACATGTGGCCCAGGCGCAGGTCAAACACTGAAAGCTGCAGTTCTGGTGGAAAGTGCAAGTTGTTTCATGTAAGCCACATAATATCCACAGTGCAACTGACGGGCCCAATTTTGGCTGCTTTATCAGTACAAGGATCCAGGTCCTTGGATTATAATACAATGAGATTCACTCATGCTTGCAGGGAAAAAGAGTTGGTTTCAACTTGCCTGGGGTTCCAACACTTGCCACCAACAGGAGGTCTTACCCTAAGGATTCTTACTAAATTATTTTAATTCCTGTTGCTCTGGGGAACTGTAAACCCCCTCCCAGCATTGCATTCTCAGTTAGGATCATTCTCACTTTGGCACACCTGAAATTAATAAAACTGCAAAGGAAGAGGTAGCAATTCAGCATGCATCAAACATCGCCCTGAGTGCCCAAGAGCATGATGGGAATATCTCTCTTTATTCCCAGCATCTGGGAATGTACTTGCCTAACAAGGGGTGACTAACTTGTGGCCTTGCAGGTGTCGCTGGACCTCAGCTCCTATTTGCTCCAGCCAACTTGGCCAGTTGAGATGATTTCAGCCTGGAGTTCAGCAACATCTGATTGACCAAAGATCAGCCATCCCTCAAGAGAGAAAGAGAGACTGTCTTTATAGTCATTCGTAGCTCTGTTCTCCATAAATCTGGCCTAATCCTTTCCCCTGCAGCTATTTAAGCTTTAAAACGTGTGATCGTTTTCAGACTGAGGGCCACACTTCCTCCTTTTCAACTTTCTGAGGGCCACATGCCAGCAGTGGGCGGGGCCAGAGGCAAACGTGGGCGAACCAATGATTGCACAGTAGGCTAATTTCAGCATGCTGACACACCCCTTTCTGTCCTCCATTCAGACAAGCACGTTGCATTGTCAGTGTTCAAGGATACGTTGGAGCCAGGCCGAAATCCTTGGGGAGCGAAGCAGGGAGAGTGAGAGGCAGTGACCCGACACTGTTTACATTGCTGTAAATCCAGAGTCACTCCACTAAACCCAGGCGGAAGGCAGGGTGGTGGCAGGGAATGAATGGAGTCCTCTCAGCTGTGGCTGTAATTTACCCACTTACCTAGAGTAAGCCCAGTTGAATTTGATGAGACTTACTTTTAAGAGGAAACAGAATGAATTGCATTGTACATCATTGCCGCAGGAGCATTGGACGGGGGTGGGAGGAAGGAATTTCTGCCCCAGTTCGTTCCTAATTATTTGTGGGTTTTCCTTTTTGTGGTGATTGTAAGCGAGTGAATTAGCACTTGTGAGGCCGTATCTTTTTTTCTTTTTCTTTTTGGTGAACCGCAGCTGCACATTAAGGGTCCCCCCTCCTCAACCGCAACTTTGACGGTGTTTGTAAAATGAAGTCTGTAATATTGGTGAAAATGGATGTGTGTTTGGGGTTTTTTCTCTCCCCCTTTTCAAATGTATTGTAAACTTTGTACAGTAAATATATTATAAATATATATATAAATATATAAATATATTTTCTATCAACTTGAGTTTGGTCTTCCAGAATGGCTATTAATTTAATTTTAAAAGAAATGGTTAGTATTAACAGAGAGCTCTGAGTTTAGTCTGTGCAACTGTTTAAAAAGAGAGAGAGAGAAAGAAAATAAGTACATTCTATGCTAATGAAATTCTGGATATTTTAGAGTTCTTTTAAGTGAATAAAACTTTGCTCTGGATGAAACACCTGAAGTTGTGTGGTTGTGTATGTGTGTGTTGTTGTTTTTTTAAAAAAATATTGTCCGCCTGTTATCTATTCTTGTTTTGAAAGTAAAAAAGAAATGTCCTCGAGGGTCATCTTGTACAACCTCAAATCTGCTACTGCAGCATCTCTTTTTGGTGGCTACTTGGGCTCTGCTTAAAATCCTGTAAGGAGGTCTCACTACTTTCCAAGGTGACCTGTTTCACTGTCAAGCAGCCCATTTTTTATGCCCCCTCCAATGTTGTTGGACTCCTCTTCCCTGTCCACTGAGCTTTCTTGGGTTCCTGATTGCTTAGAGCAGGGGTCAGCAAACTTTTTCAGCAGCGGGCCGGTCCACTATCCCTCAGACCTTGTGGGGGGCCGGACTATATTTTGAAAAAGAAAGAAAAAATGAACTCCTATGCCCCACAAATAACCCAGAGATGCATTTTAAATAAAAGGACACATTCTATTCATGTAAAAACACGCTGATTCCCGGACTGTCCGCGGGCCGGATTGAGAAGGCAGCTGGGCCGGATCCAGCCCCCGGGCCTTAGTTTGCCTACCCATGGCTTAGAGAGCCAGCAGGATAGGGAAAACACTCTTCCATCATTTTCAGAGCCATTCCAGTGGTTCACTGGAAACTCTTGTGAGCTGTAAAAAGAACACCCTGCAGTGACTCGTCAAGCCTTGTGCAAGGAAAACCGGCATTTAAAGTTTTGCTGCTTTAAAAGAAAAACTCCAAACTGCTGGCAAACCGTATCAAGCAGAGAGTCAATAACAGAAGAGTGCTGCTTCTCAAGGACACAATGGGCACTTACAGTACAAAGAAAAGAAGTGCATGTTATACGTATTCAACTTTGCACACTTCAACCCCCCCTCTCTCCCTGGTGCAATTAATGCCTATTCAAATAAACCACTTACCACAACTTTTATGAGGCTCATAAACAGATTCTAAATAAACCCATTGAGCTGGAAGAGGTGCAAAGAGCCATTAAAAATCTAAAAAGCTCTAAGGCACTGGGCATTGACTGGCTTACAGGGTGTTCCACAAACAATTTAGCAATGTGTTATGTACACACTTAATGGCACTATTTAATGAAATCCTAGATGGGAATAACAGTGCTCCCCAAAATGGGGAAACCTGATTTAGTGTAATGTGGCACTGTGGGTTAAACCACAGAGCCTAGGACTTGCCAATCAGAAGGTCGGTGGTTCGAATCCCCATGACGGGGTGAGCTCCTGTTGCTCGGTCCCTGCTCCTGCCAACCTAGCAATTGGAAAGCACGTCAAAGTGCAAGTAGATAAATAGGTACCGCTCTGGTGGGAAGGTAAACGGTGTTTCCGTGTGCTGCTCTGGTTCGCCAGAAGCGGCTTAGTCATGCTGGCCACATGACCTGGAAGTTGTACGCCGGCTCCCTCAGCCAATAAAGCGAGATGAGCGCCGCAATCCCAGAGTCGGCCACGACTGGACTTAATGGTCAGGGGTCCCTTTACCTTTACCTTACTGCCCAATTAGCCTTTGTTTGGAAAGTTTGGAAAGCTCTTTGTTACACAATTTAGCAAAAATTGGTCATCTTCGAGCAGTAGCCTTGCTGGATGTCTACAAAGCCTTTGATAGGCTGAGCTGACCTTTTGTAAAGTGGATTCGTGATATAGAGTTGGACAACCCAGAATCAAGGGCATGGCTCTCTTTACCTATTTCTCCAAGATTGCTCATGGGGGTTGAAAAATCCTTTCCTGCTTAACACATTGAAGGTGTGGTGAAGCAGATGTGAAAAACTTCCAGCACCAATTTCACTGCTGGTCTCTATTCAGTATCACCCATTCTGGGAAGCGTGGGAGATTCTTGACCAGGTGGGTTGGGAGCATGCAGGCTTAAGCAGTGTGGTTTTTTCAGCCAGAGTTCAGTTCTGGCATCTCTGAGGTGAGTACTATTGCAGGCCGGTGCTCCCCCACCCGCTTCTTGCCTTTATGCACTTTGGAGAAGCCCAAAATGATCATTTCAAGTCAAAACAAAAGCTGGCCAGTGTGTGCGCGTCTACACTTTTTTTTTTTTAGAACTATGATTTCACCTAGCTCTTAGCCGCAATTGGTCATGCCTCTACCATTGCACACACATACACTTGTCTGAAGGCCCTTCCCTGCTGCCCTAGCCATCTGCCTGAATCTAAGAGAACAAAGTAGGACTATTTTCCACCTTCCCATTTCGACTCTCTGGCACCCTAGCTGCATAACCTAGCAATTCTAAAATATAGACGCGCTTTTACTCTTGCAAGATTGAATGTATTGCCCTCGGCTTTACTTGAGGGACGATTCCAACAGATTCCACACGAAAAACGCTTATGTCCCTGTGGAGGTGGCAGTACCAAATCGGTGGCGCATGCCCTCTGGCTTGCGCTCTTTATAAAGACTTGAGGAAGGAGATTATCACCCCTCTTTTATTGTCCATTCCAGGTCACCCAACCACTGCCACAGTGCCCTTTCTCTTGGCAGATCAAGATGAGCAGGTGACAGCAAAGGTTGCAAGGTTTTTAGCTTGGGCAATCAGAATAAGATCCACTATTTGACTATTGATTCAAAACCCTAAAATGTATTTTATATAATTGACTTTTTATTTCTGTTCTTTGTATTTCATATTGTTGTTTTATTGCTATGACCAACAGCTGACGCAAATAAAGATTCATTCATTCATTCATTCATTCAATTCACTGCCCTAGCCATCTGCCTGAATCTAAGAGAATGGGGATTGGGGATGCATTTATTTGACCTGCATCAGAACGAGGGTTAACCCCCAAACCAGCTAGGGAGACAGCTTGCTGTAGTTTTTTGCACCACAGGCGGTGAATGCAAGTGTTATAAAACCAGCATCTGTTCAGGGCTGCCCCAAATCACCCAGAGACTTACTGTAACAACTTCATGGTGAATTCTGCCACCTTAAGCACTGGGCTTTTCGGAAAGATCAGCTTATGGACAAGATTTCTGGTTTAAATTGGTCCTGGTTTAATTTGAATCAGTTCTATTTTTTCTGGTTAACACCATTTGTTAGTTCTCAAGGTGATAGAAAATTGTCTGCTCTGGAACAGATAATAGCTAATGTTTCCACTTTCTCTAAGGGTTTGGTATCTATCATACACAAGGTGTTAATTGAAACTGAATTTGGCACCCTCACAGCCACGAAAACCCCATGGGGAGCCCAGCTAAGAGAAGCATCATTGAAATTACTGCATCTCTCGCCTGCTCGAATGTCATACATAATACCGGGTACCTCAGACGCTTGCTTGAAAGGATGTGGGGACGCTTGGTCAGTCATATTGACATTGGCTGAAAAACTGACATGTCAGAGAAACCAGTAGGAGAACACTTCAATCTCCCAGGACATTCTATACACGATCTCAAAGTAGTTGTCATATTACAAAAGAATTTCAGAAATAGACTGGAAAGAGAAGTTGCTGAATTACAACCTATGACCAAACTTAAAACCATGGAGAGACCTGGTCTGAATAGCGACATTGGATTCTTATCTCATTATGCATGATAAAGTTATTTTGGGCCATCCCATCCCTTGCTTTTTCCTGTAAGACCAATTGCAGTCGTTAACAGTCGTCAACAGGTCTACTACACCTATCAGCCAATCACCCATTCCTACCACCCTTCTGAGTAATATCCCTCCCCACCCTCTCACTATATATAAGGGTCTGGTGATTGTAACTTAAAAGGTAAAGGTAAAGGGACCCCTGACCATTAGGTCCAGTCATAGCCGACTCTGGCGTTGCGGCGCTCATCTTGCTTTATTGGCCGAAATTCGCACTGAAAGCCTAATGGGTGTGATAGATTGCGGCAGATATGCAGACAACTGAATTTCAAATTGGCAAAAATGAGAACCTCAAATTGACGGATTTGCCTTTCCCCTGTGAAAGCAACACCAGGGTTAATAAAGTGCCAACTTGTGCTTTTTGTGAGCTGCTGGTGCCATCTGGTGGCTGCTCCTCAGTGGCACACCTAGTCCATTTTTGCCTGTCAATATCTCTCCCTGAGCCACCAAACTCCCAGTTTCTCCTGGGGCGTGGTGAAACTATTAGCGAAATCATCCTGGACAAATGTTAGCTTGGGTTTCACTCCTAACATGTACAGGCCTGGTTTAGCCAAGCAGCAGGTGGTGGTGGTAGAGTCCTGGGCAACATTAGAAAATTGCCGGGCGCATTCGCCAACTGCAACTACGAGGAGATCTCTGGATGCCAAGATGGCAGCTGACGTCTCCATCTGGCTGGCCGCTCCAGCTTTCTTAAGCAGGTAAGCTGAAGAGCTCATTTATTTCATTTATATCCCACCTTTTCCTCCAAAAAGTACGTGGTGTTTATTGTAAGAAGCCAGCTAAACAAATAATACGCCAGCGTGCCAGTTCACATCCACCACCAACCCACAAAAGCACAGGTTAAAGCTGCACAACCCTAGACCTCAAATTGGAGCCATCATACGCTTTCAGAAAAAGGCACATGGGGCTGTCCTTCGGGTGGGGGAGGGCATGGCAGAATGTGCTCTGCTATCAAATATCCCCTGCCCTTGGAAATATTAAAACCAGGGATGGAGGACGGGGCAGTTAAACGAGTCCCCAAAAATCCCAAGTCCCCACCACAGCCTCAATCTAAGGCCAGGACAACGACCGTTTACATAAGCACCATACATGCATAACAGCAAAGAAGCTGAGAAAAGCAGTCTATAAAACTGCAGCAAAAAGCAGATACCATGTACAGTGGTATGTCGGGTTACATATGCTTCAGGTTACAGACACTGCTAACCCAGAAATAGTACCTTGGGTTAAGAACTTTGCTTCAGGATGAGAACAGAAATTGTGCTCCGGTGGTGCGGCAGCAGCAAGAGGCCCCATTAGCTAAAGTGGTGCTTCAGGCTAAGAACAGTTTCAGGTTAAGAACGGACCTCCGGAACGAATTAAGTACTTAACCCGAGGTTCCACTGTATTATACAGTTTCCTCTGACTATGCCAGGCATGTCCGAAGTCCAATTCAGGGGCTTAATCCAGCCCGCCGGTCGGTTTAATCTGGCCCCTGTGGCAGTTTATTTCCTGGGGTAAAATCCTAAAAAAGCCTAAACAACTTCAATCCTAAAAAAGGCTCAACAACTTCAACCCTGAAAAAAGCTCAAAAACTTCAGTCCTTAAAAGAGAATAACAACTTTGGTTGGCCCTTTGGTCGGCCCTCATGGCCCTTCATTTCATCAAATCTGGCCCTCTTTGAAAAAAGTTTGGACACCACTGGACTATGCGATATAGAAAACTGTAGAAACTTCACACATAATGACCAAAATTCAAGGGTTTGGCCGATTTCCTTGGCTCCAACGGCTAATGACTCCTCTGGAAGAGGGGGGTCCAGGGCTCCCCCTGCCTCCATAATCCCTTAAGCATAAGGTCACGTACTCCTTGCCCCTCCATAAGGTGTGAACTCAGCCTCACAATAGGAGGCAGGAAGCGATCAAGGGCAGCATATACTCCAGACAGAAATCCACCGGGATGGTGGATTGAATCCTGAAACTTTCAAAGGAGAAGCGCAGGAAATCCTTGCAGCTAGGGGACGTGTAAATACCTTTATTCTTTGGGGAAGAGTGTAGTTAAAAGGTGTTGGGATCTGGGGTTATTGACAGCGGTGGCTGATGGGCTCATGTTTCTACATGCCAAGCATCCCTACTTTGTGACGTATATTTGTGATGTATCAATAATATTATTGTATTATCAGTTGTCTTTTACCATTGGCCTTTTGTAAGGGAGGGGATCCCTCTCTGTGAGTGGGAGGGGCTGTGAATAATGTGGGTGGAGTCTTGTGCATGGAGCATGCGCAGTGGCATGACCTGGTAGGGCGAATGTCCTCTTGACTCTGGAGCATGCCAAAAGCGCAGGCTGATGCCAAAGGCATGCCTCACACTTCACACAGCAAATTAAAATACACATTTATATGTCAGGTATTTTACACCACCCCTCCAACTGAGTAATGGATGCGTCAAACTGGGGTTCGTAGTTAACTCTTTAAATGTATAGTGTGTGTACACAGTCCTAAACAGCATCACTGATCAGCTTTACCAGTTTTGCTCTGCTGTAGCTAAGGAACTGGTGAAGATATAATAATAATAATAATAATAATAATAATAATAATAATAATTATTATTATTATTTATTCCCCGCCCATCTGGCTGGGCTTCCCCAGCCACTCTAGGTGGCTTCCAAAAAAATATTAAAATACCATAATACATCAAACATTAAAAGCTTCCCTAAACAGGGCTGCCTTCAGATGTCTTCTAAAAGTCTGGTAGTTGTTTTTCTCTTTGACATCTGGTGGGAGGGCGTTTCACAGTGCAGGTGCCACTACCAAGAAGGGCCTCTGCTTGATTCCCTGTAACTTGGCTTCCCGCAGTGAGGGAACCGCCAGAAGGCCCTCGGCGCTGGACCTCAGCATCCGGGCAGAACGATGGGGGTGGAGACGCTCCTTCAGGTATACTGGATGCCTCCTTTAACCTTCCTTGGCGTGGATGTGACCTTGGGCTCCTCAGTCCTGCCGATTCATTGCATCAAATATCTCAGGAGAGCCAGCTTAGCAAGTACACAAGAGTCGGCTGAACAGGAACAATGGTTTATTTCCCTTATAAATTAAAACAGCACCACTAATTAACTAGCAAGCACACACACACACACAAGTAACCTGTGTTCTGTTGCTGTCAATTAAAGGTTGCATCAACAGTTTATAGCACTGGATTCTTTTTCTTGCTGCAGGGAATTTTAATTTTTTTTTTGGGGGGGGGGTGTTCCTGTCCCCTATGCAGATAGGGACCAGTTTCTTCACACCAGTTATCCCCGGGCAGGGCTTCCCCATGGCATCTGGTTGGCCACTGCGGGTGAGGTGGGCCGCTGGCCTGATCCAGGAAGCTCCCCCCCATCCCCGATGTGCTTGGATTTTATTTAGCACTTTTGCCATTTGTTCTGACAGAATCCTGCTCCTGCAGAGGTGCACTTCATTCTCAGAACAACCCTATGAGGTAGACTAGGCTGAGAGAACATGACTGGGCCAAGGTCATCCGCGTGTGGTGGCTGTGCAGGGGATCTGAAGCGCTGAGCTCCTCTATCCTAGTCCAACACTCCCTGAAGAAGGGAGTGGGGAAGCAAGGATCACACTCACGAGGCAGGAAATGGGTTCAAGCACAGTCATTGCTCTCCTCCCCGAGAATCCTGGGAACTGTAGTTTGTTAAGGGCGCTGAGGGATGTTGAAAGACTTCTATTCCCCACACAGAGCTACAACTCCCAGAGTTCTCTGGGAAGGGTGATTGACTATTAAATTAACCTGCGATTTGTAGCTCTGTGAGGGGGAAGAGGAGGTCTCCTAAAAACTCTCAGCACCCTTAATCAATTCCCAGCATGCTTTGGGGGGGAGCCATGGCTGATAAAAGTGGTATGAGACTGCTTTAAATCCACAGTACAGATGTGACCAGGGTTGGTTACAGTTTGCACAGTTTCATACAATTGTAGGGTTCGGCTCCTACCCAGTGGTTCCAGAAAGCTGTGACAATGTCAAACCCCCAAAAAGCTTTGCTATAGAAAAGGCAAACACCCCAAAATACTTGAGTCAATCCAACTATGGGTGACCCCCAACCCTGTCTAACCAGCAGCTAGCCTCAGACCGCAGCAAAGTGATGAGCATTGCAAAAGAAAGCCAAAGATTGGGCCTTGATCTCCATGATCTTAAGCATATGCGGCGCCAGGGTGCAAAGATCTGCCCGGCGCCCCCCCCCCCAGGTTGCCCAGTCCCAGGCGTGCTGGAGGGCGGAGCCGGGCGGCCGCCTTAGCATCTTGCTGGCTCAGTTGCCCCAAAAATTGCGGCGCAGAGCCACCCCCAGCAGACAAGCTCGCCACAGCGCTCCAACCAATGGGTGGGCTCTTCCCCGGATTCAACTCTCGGGCCCCGGACTCTCGGCCTGGCGCCCCTGAGAGCCAGGTGCCCCGCACCCCTAGCACCTATGGGTAACAGACCCTGTTCCAAGCCCCGCACCCCTGAGACCCCCAGCCCAGCTGATTGGCTCCTGGGAGGGGCTGGGCTACGGTGCAGCTGGACGAGCAACCAATGAGACTGCCTCCAAGCTGCACCAATGACACTGTCCTTTGCCTCATTGGTGCCCTGCCTCCATATGCACTTCGTTCGTTAAGTAGGAGCTGCTGATTTTGCCTGCTAATCTGCTTGCTTTCTTTTGTTTCATTTTAAAATCTAGATTACTTTTTGTTCCCTTTTCTAAAACATGTAATGCAGGGTAAAATCAGATCACAAATCTGAGAGCCTTTGTCCAATAATAGATATTCTCTTTTTTCTCTTTTTAAAAAAAGAGCTGACTGACTAAGCTTCCGATAAAATATACACAAACTAAAAAAGGAATTTACAGAATAAATAGAATTAAATATGTAGTGTTCTGTGTTTTTGATGTTGTTGTTAAAGCTGAGATTTATGGGACAAATCTTGCTAATCGCCTCCACGTAGGCAGAGTATGGAGAGAAAGCAAAATTTGCCCCCAACCACAATGGAAAATGTGGACAAGTGTGCAAATTATGGCTAAAATTTCAGTTGAGGTTGAGGTCTCCAGTTGCTGATGTCTCTGTCAAGTTTCATTTCTTCCAGTTCTCTTTGGTTCTCGTGGGGAAACACAGCCCCAAATATGTCCTCGTGGTATCGCTTCTGCCTCTGTAAAAACAAATGAAATAAACCAGCAATCAGTATTATTTACCACAACATTTACTGGAGAGGGTCCCACACTTTTCAAGCAATTTCCCCATCACACACACACAAAAAACCATTGTTGTTTTTAAAGTGGATTTGTTGCACCAGGGTAAAATAGGGATTTATTTTAATTGCACTAAACTATGTTTTTGGTATACACTTAAGAACACCAGAAGAGTTCTGTTGGATCAGATCAGGGGCCCATGAACCCAGCATCCTGTTCTCACAGTGGCCGACCAGATGCTGCAATGGGAAACCCACGAGCAGGGCCTGAGCACTTGAACCCCTCTTTGACAAAATACTGACAGTCTGCAGGAGACACAAGCTAAGTGTACTGGAAGAAGCAAAGATCACCAGTGCTGAAGCAATGATTCTTCAACATCAACTTCGTTGGACTGGTCATGTTGTGTGAATGCCTGATTATCGTCTTCCAAAGCAACTACAGTGGTACCTCGGGTTAAGTACTTAATTCGTTCCGGAGGTCCGTTCTTAACCTGAAACTGTTCTTAACCTGAAGCACCACTTTAGCTAATGGGGCCTCCTGCTGCCACTGTGCCGCCGGAGCCCGATTTCTGTTCTCATCCTGAAGCAAAGTTCTTAACCTGAGGTACTATTTCTGGGTTAGCGGAGTCTGTAACCTGAAGCATATGTAACCCGAGGTACCACTGTACACTATTCCAAACTTTAAAATGGAAAGCGTAATGCTGGTGGTCAACCAAAGAGGTTGAAGCCTCTCTCAAGGCAAATCTAAAAAAAGTAGTATAAACACCGACAACTGGGAAACACTGGCCTGTGAGCGCTCCAGCTGGAGAACAGCCTTTACCAAAGGTGTCATGGGCTTTGAAGATGCTCGAACTCAGGATGAAAGGGAGAAACGTGCTAAGATGAAGGCACGCTTGGCAAACCCTCACTGTGATCAACTCCTCTCCGGAAACCTATGTCCCCACTGTGGAAGGACGTGTGGATCCAGAACTGGCCTCTACAGTCACTTTCTGTTAAGACCGTGTTCATGGAAGACAATCTTACTCGGCTACGAGTGATCGCCATAGATGAAGAAGAAAGAGATTTTCAGCGTACCTTCAGCTGAAAGCAGTAATCTTCGGCCTGCTGTTCCGTCAAGCCCAGATACTTGGCAAATAACTCCCTTAACGTCTTAGCAACTTCTCTGGCCATACGGACATCCCCACAGACGTAGAGGTGGCCCGCCTCTCTGTGCAAGAGCCTGCACACGTCGGACTCCAGCTTTTTCCTAAGAAGGTCTTGGACGTAAACCTGGAGCGAGAAGAACAAACCCATATGTTATTATTCAGCTCCATTGTTGTTGTTGTTTAGTCATTTAGTCGTGTCTGACTCTTCGTGACCCCCTGGACCAGAGCACGCCAGGCACTTCTGTCTTCCACTGCCTCCCGCAGTTTGGTCAAACTCATGCTGGTATCTTCGAGAACACTGTCCAACCATCTCATCCTCTGTCATCTCCTTCTCCTTGTGCCCTCCATCTTTCCCAACATCAGGGTCTTTTCCAGGGAGTCTTCTCTTCTCATGAGGTGGCCAAAGTATTGGAGCCTCAGCTTCACGATCTGTCCTTCCAGTGAACACTCAGGGCTGATTTCCTTCAGAATGGATAGGTTTGATCTTCTTGCAGTCCAGGGGACTCTCAAGAGACGTTTTAAATTAGGGCTGCAACATTTAACACAGTGTTGTCTACTTAGACTGGCAGCTGCTCTCCAAGGTCTCAGGCAGAAAGAAGGCTTTCCCATCGCCTGTGGCCCATTTTGGGGTGCAAAAGGGTCAGTTATTTAATTTGTTATAAATGTCCTGGACCGCTGGTCTTTAGCTGGTGGGTCTGGACCCTCTGGTGCAGCCCCCCCCAGACTCAGCCATCCAGATGTTTTTGGGACTACAGTTCCCATCATCCCTGACCACCGGTCCTGTTAGCTAGGGATGATGGGAGTTGTAGTCCCAAAACATCTGGAGGGCTGAGTTTGGGGATGCCTGCTCTAGTGATTTGTGGCCTGACCCAAGGTGGATCGCAACAGGAGCAAGACCGCCATGCAAATATGGAAAAGGTTAAGAAATGCATGTTTGGGTTAAAGGTGGGTCCTTCAAGATATGATGAGACTTACTTTGGGACAGCCAGGCTCTCTGGAGTAAGCTGTGTAGACCTCTTGAAGGATCCCTTTCCTTTTCATTTCTTCCATTTCGTCTTTGTAGAGGTGATCCAGGCTGGCGTGTCGGCAGCCGAATAACAGGATCATACTCCTCCCTTTGATCCCTAGAATCAGAAGCCTCCAAATCAGTTTTCAAGCATGGGTTGGGGGGCGTGCGAACAGATCTCCTTCTGTCCCAATTTAATTCATGCCTATTTGGGATGCCTAGTTCTCACCGAGGTGACTGGCCCTTTGTGCAATAGATGCACCCCCCCCCACACACATAGAAAATTAGTGTGTCAGGAACTAGAGTCCCTGAAATGCTAGCTTTCTAAGTTTGGTGTTTTGGGGCAGGTGAGCATTGTTTTTTTAAATTTATTTTGCAAGGAAGGGCCAGCAGAAGTTGAAGTTTCAGGGTGAAAATTCAGTGCCCATCCCTGAAGCATTATAAGAAGGAAACAGAGAAACGAGAAACATGATAGCAAAGAAAAAAGAAACAGAAAGGCAATGACTGTCATCTAAGGCACTTCTTGGTGTGCCTTCTTCAAGAGAGGCCCAGAGGGTGGCAACACCAAAATTGGCCTTTTCTGTGGTGGCTCCCTGTCTGTGGAATGTGCTACCCAGGGAAGCTCACCTGGCACCTTCATTAGACATCTTTAGGCACCAGACAAAAATATTTCTCTATAACCAGGCCTTTGGCATTTACCCATCTGTGGCCTTTTAGAAGTAGGTGGAGATGGTCTTAATGTATTTCCCCCCCCCCCCTCTTGGTTTTAATGTATCTATGTGGGGGTTTGTCTGTCTGTCTGGTTGTACGTGGCTTTGGGTTGCCTTGGGTAAATACAAAGCGATCAACAAATCTAATAAATAAATAAATATTTTTATTTATTTTTTAAGGGTTGAAATATTATTGCTTTCATTTATAAATTGCTTCTCATGAGCCTCCTGAAGTGATTTTACAATATAATGCATATAAAATAATGTACAAAAACTGTTGTAACATAACAAACAGCACATACATAAATTCAGTTCAAATCCAAGCCAGAGAGCAGAGGGGATAAAGATTTTTGGAAGCCACGTGGAAAGGGGAAACCCTCTTAGCTGAAAAGACAACAAAGATGGTGCCCGTCTGATATGCAGTGGCTATGAGTTCCAAAGGGTAAGTGCCACCACACAAAAGGCCAAATTCTGACATTGTGAGTAACAGGCCTCCTGATAGGAAAGTATATGCAGGAGGCCCATAGCTGCAGAACACAGTGATTGGCTGAGTATATTAAGGATGAGACGATCTTTCAGGTTTCCTGGTCCCAAGCTGTTTAGGGATTTATACACTAAAACTTGGATCTTGAAGTGTGCCTGTTTCTCATTTGCTAGCATACTGGGAACTGTAGCTCTGTGGGAGGTTATACAGTTCCCATAATTCTTTGGGGGGAAGTCACGTGCTTTATGTGGCCGTTAAAGGGGTGGTATGTATGCAGGCCTAACAGCTGGTGACAAATGTCCCCTTTCACCTTTCTTTTCCAAATCATAGAGGCGCTGTTGCCAGAAGCTTCTGAACGGGGCGATTCCTGTGCCTGGCCCAATCAGGATGCACGGTTCGCGTGGGTCTTTTGGAAGCCGGAAGCCATCAGCACTAGACAGAAAACAACAACTGAGTAATGCTATAGCCAAATGATAATGCATATATTAATATTGTGCAGCTTGAAGCAACTGGATGCGTAACAACTGACTCCTTTTGGAATAAAAACATTGTCAAGGTCCATGTTTAATTAAAGCTTTACTTGCAGAACTTTCTCCAAAACAGAACAAAAAATGGTAAATAATACATCCAAGTAATTCTGTACAAGGTCTTGTGCAGTCCAGCAGAGGCTCTGCTTTCTATAAAATATGAAATACTCCAAACAGATCTAAAACCACAAGTTTCTCTCTTTACAGCCTCCATTTTGCCTGAGGAAGTGCTCCGGGAGAACTTCATTGACATCCATCTGCCACGGAGCCTGGGAACAAATGCTAAACACAGCTCCCTTTCAAAATGGAGATTTGCAACCAAATACCTTTTCTATCTGATCTAAGGTTAAACACTCAGGTGTTAGCTAGCAGAAAGCAACCATGGTTAATTATCAACTCATCAAGGAGCTCAGAAACCACTTAGTATACTCCAGTGCAATTTCCCCACTTCAAAGCCTTCAGTAATACACATTTAGGCAGTCTGCATTTCAGTGTCAATTAAACAATTATACTTAACAAACGAGCCCCTGGTTCAAATGGTGAAGCCAGCAGATCAGTCAGAAGCTCACTCTGCATTAACTTGGAGCAGGGCCTTTAGTGTGGCTGCCCCATTCTGTGGAATAGCATTGCCACCTACTTTGTAGCATCTAACCAAGCTTTTCCTCTTCCACCATTCCTTTGGCTGATTAACATTCCACAGCCTTTTAAATGTGTTTGTGGGAGTGGGGGTTATTGTTTTGTTGTCTCTTTTTTAACTATTAATTTGTGGTTTATCTTGTGAACCACCCTGAGATCTTTTGATGAAGGGTGGTATATAAATCTAATAAATCTGATAAATTAAAATAAATAAATTGTATGGGGGTGGCGTTGGTTGGTTTCGGCCAGCAAAAGCATAAAATCAAGTTAATGTGCTTTATGCAAAATCAGGATAGGGCTGACCTGGAAGATGTGGCACTGCAGGCATCCCACATGTCATTTTGAAGCTGTGAGTTCACCAACATTTTCTTACAGCCCAGTTCTTGGGTGTGTCATTACCTGCGTACAAAACAGGGGATGGTCTCCTCTAGGTCGACAGTGTTCAGCCAAGTGCTGCAGACTCCGTGATGCACCGGACCTTCTCCATCTGAGTGGAGGAATGGGGGGAAATGTCAATTAAATCATTACCCCCATGAGAGGCTAATGTCAGATTTAAAACTCAGCCAGATGGGTAAAGAAAAAGCGCTTTATATGCGTTGTCTATGCATTACAACACTGTGACACCAGATGGCACTGTGGAGTTCCATTTTTGCCACCCCGATTTCTCATACAAAGTTTACAACGCGTTTAAATGAAACGCTTCTTGGATGTGTCTGGATCCAGCCTAAGTCAATACCGGGTGTCAGCATTGTTGGGCATTTCCCAAAGCACACAAGCTAGCAAGGAGCTCACTGAGCCCCGTGGCCCTGCTGCTCTCCCACCTCGAAGCCTCCGCTGGTTCCCCACCCTCTCCGAACCAGAGATAGAGAAATAATAAGTGTCCAATTTGCCCATCTCACTTTTTCAACTCTCTACATTTCCACATTCACCTGTGATTTATTTGGTCTTTTGAAAAGTCCCCGTGTCCACTTTTTAGTGCAAATTTCCCTTAATAGACACATTTGTGTATGTGTTATTTTCCCCAATATATGTATTTTTATGCACACTTTATCCTAGGACAGGCACTTCTGTACAGGCAACTTGGTTGGAGAACTGCATTGCAAAATTCAGAGATCCAGGAATTTCAAATGATGGCTGCGCTTTAGTTCAGGAAGTGCAAAACGAGGTAGACCTGCCTTTAAATGCAAGCTGAATCTCTCTCTCTCCCTCTCCTGCCCTGCCTCCCTAATTGCTATGCCCAATGCCAAATGTGAGGGACAAACACAGTGTTGCCATGTTGCCATCACACTGTTTTGAAGCTGTTGGGAAGGAGTCACCCAGTGGGGCCAGCTGCCCATTGAGACTGGCAGGGCAGAAGACAGGGAGCCCAACAGCAGGTGGCACCAGAGCCAAGGACAGCCAGAGACTACTCATTGTAGTCCCCATCCTCTTCCCTGCTGAGTTCTACAAGGGGCAACACTGGGACTAAGGAGAGGAGGAAGCTGCCATCTGGGACCACTTCCTGGACTGGTTGTAAGTGGGAAGGCAAGTCGGTGGGCTGGGCTGAGAGCAGAGGTCTGTGGGGCAGTGCCTGACTAGTCCCAATGGACCAGCTTCTGCTGAATTTCCCATTCTGCGGCATCGCACTCCAAGAAGCCCTCTTACCTCTGGTCCTGTAGGTGACCACGGCGATCGTCAGGTGGAGTTCTCCAGGCTCCTGGTCCTGCGAGGAACTGATGGAGTAATACCTGGGTTTCAGCAAAGGCAACTGTGACAGCAAGAAAGAGGTTGAGACCTCGGCCGACGGAAACTCCTGCAACACCTCCAGGAAGGTGGGGCCATTGTAAAACTTCCACTTGTTGTACTCCTCCAAGTTCTGAAATGCAAAACATGCAAAAAGCCCATCAGAGAGCCAGCCAGCTGTAAATCACAGTTGGAGTTAACCCTACTATAGGCATTTTCCTCCACATCCTTCTGCATCACAAAATTTGGAGGAACGTGGATTTCAAAGGATGGCTGCAATTTGTGAAGTGCGAATCAGGCAGGCTCACATTTAAATGTGAACTTTTAACATGTAGCAAGCTCAGGACCGCAATACTTCAAGGACTGTCTCTCCCCATAGGAACCAACCAAGATCCTGAGATCATCTTCTGAGACCCTTCTTTGTGTGCCTCTTCCTCAAGAGGTCCAGAGGGTGACAACACGAGAACAGGGCCTTTTCTGCAGTGGAATGCTCTCCCCAAGGAAGTTCGCCTGATGCCTTCATTATACACCTTTAGGCACCAGGCAAATACGTTCTTCTTTAAGCAGGCCTTGGGTTGATTGTCATCTAATGCCCTTTTAAAACGTGTTGGGGGAGTGTTATTGGGTTGTTTTGGTTTTGATTATGTATTTCATGTTTTTATATTGTAATTTTATCCTGTGAACTGCCCTGAGACCTGTGGGTATAGGGCGGCACACAAATTTAATCAATAATAATAATGTGTGCTGTATCGCCATTGCTACGTTGAAGTTATTTCATATTTATGTATTGTATGATGTTGCGGTGTCATGCATTTATAAACACATATTTTTTGAAAAGTGAACAGAATCGATTTTCTCCTTATCCCCATGGGCAACAACGCAGTAGCAACATTAGCAAATGAACAACAGGCCCACTCCAGAAAACTCTATGATTCAGCAGGCTTCTTCTTCATTTTTTAAAGGGAATGTCAATTTTATCATGGCAAAACTCACATGAGATAAGAGGTCCAGCCTCTCCTTCTCGCTCTCTTCTTTTGCCAGCTGAGAAAGGATCCGCAGCAACTGTTGGGAAGGCGGAGTCGTGATATCCAGGAAATGAGTCAAGGCTTGGGAGAGGGTGCAGGCTGGGAACTTGCTGTCCGCCGTCCAGTAGCCACCTGGAATCGAAGAGGAAACGAGTTGGGGGGAGAAATCTTCAGATCTCCAAAAGAGGAAGTCAGCTGGGGATGAGGTTTTGCGCAAAGGAGACGCAGAGCAAGAAATAGGTGTGGCCGTTTTCCTGCCCTAAAAGTGTTTTTTTTCCAGACTTTGGTTGAACTCAGCAACCAGTGCCAGTTAGAGGTACCATTAAGGAAAGGCTTTGGGGGCAGATGTCCAGGGCAGAACGGAGTAGGAACCCCTCCCATTGCCACCACCGCCAAACATAGCAGGGCTGGCTTCCTGCATTCTGAAGAATTTGATGTACTAATATGCATTTACCAGCTGAAGAGAAAGTCCCCTGTAAGGCCAGTAAACTCAGAGTCTAAAGTTACTCAAACTGTACCACTAATTCCCATCAATTTCAGCCCTAAGAGAAAAGGATGGAGCCCTGCTGAGCTTAGAGAGGGCAGCCTTGTAGTATTTCACCCAGTAATAAAAACAGGAGTTGACATAGCTACACAAGCACTCAAGTGGATAAGTAGACAGTGGAACCTTGGTTCTCAAAAGCCTTGGTACTCAAACATTTTGGCTTCGGAATGCCGAAAACCCGGAAGTAAGTGTTCCAGTTTTCAGAAGCCGAACATCCGATGCAGCTGTTGGCTATTGTTTCCAGGGCGCCTGTGCCAATCGAAAGCAGCGTCTTGGTTTTTGAACGATTTGGAAGTCGAACGGACTTCTGGAATGGTTTACATTCAAGAACCAAGGTACCACTATATTCATATGCACTCCCCAAAAATATTTTTATTCTCTGCAGGGCCTCTCCAGATGGGTTGCTTTTTACGGTGGCTGCAGGGGTGGGCGTGTTGCAGCTGTATTCTGCAATATGTCATTGATGCAATAGTAGTGGACATTTAGTAGAACATCCACATATAATTCCACTTCATTAGCTGTGCATGATGCTTCCCCAGTGTTACCACACTACTGTTGCCTGGAGAGCAATCTTAAGCTACAGTTCCACAACAGTGTGGCAACAAACATACAAGCAACAGAATGTTTGGGGTATGAAAAGTTACACAATTCAAGCAGTAAGCTACAGGATGTGCACCAATCCGAATAGAAGCAGGATGTCCACCCCAAAACCTTTGCAGACACGAATGGTGTTAAAAGTGGGTTGTTTACAACCGCCCAGGTACTCTAATGAGCGCCAGTAATTATGAATGCACAATGCAAAAGATGTCTGGAGGGACTCTGAGATTTGCTTTGGTTTCAGGTTTCCGGGTTTCAAATTGTACAAGTCCTGACTTACGATCGCTGCGCCTTTCCAGTCTAATGATCTCATCCGGCGGAGGAGCATCTGTGATTCGGGCGATGATGCCATCCACGAGAACTTTGCAGTTGCCAGGGACGATCCCGAGATGATCTCCAGGGAGATACTTGACTTCCTGATTTCTCTCACAGGAAAGCTTAATTAAGATAGTCGCTCGACTGAAACAGCAAGCGAAAACAGACTCATCAAACCGTCACAGGATTTCCTTGTTGACACTTTGGGACAGGATACATTTCTGGTGTCTAATGGGGAGAAGTATTGTCTCTTACTTAAATTCCCTGAAAGCCTCTTGACCATTTATGGAAAACCTTGCCAAATTGCAGGGGGTTTTTCCCCAATCAGTTAAAGGGAAATTTAGAGACGTGCCGATCAGCACACAGTAAACTTCAGCACGTGTGAGTATCTTTCTACCTGTTGGTCAAATGACTCCAGTCCAAATAACCCCCAAAGTCCAGATTAGTGTTTTTTTAAAGAAAAGGGGGGGGGGGAAGAACCATGCCTAGGATGGGTTAAAAGAGGGATATTCAGAATATGACTTGAATACCTGGACTTTGAACTTTGCAGGTTCTGCCGAAACTTTAGTTTCATTGGAATGATGTTCTTCCCATGGACGTCACCAAGTGCTGTGAAGGGGGAAACATTTGCTAAGTTGGAGAATGGAACGTTCTGCATGATGTGCTTACACAGGAGATTGCTTACAGCTCCAATGATATCTTCCTATACAGTGGTGCCCCGCAAGACGAACGCCTCGCAAGACGGAAAACCCGCTAGACGAAAGGGTTTTCCGTTTTGGAGGCGCTTCGCAAAACGAATTTCCCTATGGGCTTGCTTCGCAAGACGACAGCCCATAGGGAAATCTCCGGGACAGTGGGGAAGCGCAGCTCGTCTTCCCCGCTGTCCTCGGACCTCCTCCGAAGCCTGGCGGCGGGGCGGGGACACCTCCTCCCGCCGCCGGGCTTCGGAAGGATGCCCCGATGCCGGGCGGCGAGGCGGGAACGCCTCCCCCCGCCGCCCGGCATCGGAACGATGTCCCAAAGCCGAGCGGCGGGGCGGGAAAGTCTCCCCCCGCCCCCCGGCATCGGAACGATGTCCCAAAGCCGGGCGGCGGGGCGGGAACGCCTCCCCCCGCCGCCCGGCATCGGAACGATGTCCCGAAGCCGAGCGGCGGGGCGGGAAAGTCTCCCCCCGCCGCCCGGCTTCGGGGCATCGTCCCGATGCCGGGCGGCGGGGCGAGAAAGCCTCCCCCCGCCGCCTGGCATCGGAACGATGTCCCGAAGCCGGGCGGCGGGGCCGCGAAGCCTGGGCGCGCTGGCAACTCTCCGCAAGGAGCGCTCCCGCTCCTTGCGGAGAGGTCCGCGAAGCCTGTCCTGGACCTCTTCTGAAGGCAGGCGGGGGGCAAAAGTCTTTGTCCCCCCTGCTTGCCTTCCCAGGGGCTTTTAAATCGCCCGGAAAGAAGAGGTCGGGGGAAGGCGGTTTCCATAGGAACGCATTAATTGATTTTCAATGCATTCCTATGGAAAACCGTGCATCGCAAGACGAAAAACTCGCAAGACGAAGAGACTTGCGGAACGAATTAATTTCGTCTTGCGAGGCACCACTGTACACTTACACATGTAAGGCTGTCATCACAGATCCCCCCCACTGGAGGGCTGCATCGCAATCCTTGATTTCCACAAAGTCAGGAGAGGGGAGAGAAACAAAAGAGAAGGCAGGTTGCAGAACAGCAGCAGCCATGGCATGGGAGCAGATGGGAGAGACACTGAGAGGGCAAAAGTGGAGCTTTAAAACAGGGGTCAGCAAACTTACCACCCCTCGGGCCGGTGTCTCCAGCACTGATCGCATGGTGGGCCCGAGGGCAGGGAAGCGTGTGCCCATACGCATGTGCACATGCTATTTCCGGTGCACTTCCGGGTCAGAGGAGCACGGGAAATAGCTTGTGTGCATGTGCACGGGCCTCCTCCGGCTCGGATGTGCACCAGGAATAACGCTTGTGCATGCGCAAATAACAGTTGTGCATGCACACAAGCTGTTTCCGGTGCTCCTCTGACCAGGAAGTGGGCAGCTGCACAGCGCAGTGCCGGTAATAGTGGGCGGTGGGGGTCTCCGCGGGCTGGATAAACGAGTCCCTCGGGCCTTATCCGGCCCGCGGGCCTTACTTTGGGGACCCCTGGCTTAAAACAACAGCAGAAGTTTGAGTGAAGCAAAAATGGAGGAAGCTGAGAGGAAAATGGTGGATTTAAACAACAGCAGAGGTTTAAGTACTATTAAATATTTGAAGGTGTGTATAATGATGATAATGATAATGATAATGATAATGATGATGATAATAATAATAATAATAATAATAATACAGTATATTGCACACACACACAAAAGTATTTGAGAGGCAAGGTGGGAGGAAATTATACCTTTCCCCAAGTCCAGAAGCTGAGAGTCATACACAGTCCTAAAATTCTCTGGATCCCAGGTTGAATTACATGTATATGCTTTCGGAACCAAGATCTTGTGCTTTTCACGGATAGCAAACATTTTGCAGGCAATCTTTTAAAAAACAGGAAAGAGAAGAAGATAGACTGAAGTTATGGAGGGCTATCATCTTGAGTTAGCATGGACTGTAAGTAAATAAATTCACTTCAACTGATTATGTTAAAACATGTTTGTTTGTTTGTTTGTTTGTTTAAATCAGTTCAGGTTAAATGTAAAGATGATGCAAAACGGTGCCATTTTTGTTCTTCTCTAGAACTGAGACAAAACATGGGGGCAGGCAGCGAGCAGCAAAGAGGGGAAGAATTTTCAATGACCATTTCATAAGCACTGAAAACTCAGCGAGTTCTTGCAGATAGCTGCAAAGGCAACACAATTATCTTCCTGTCCGGGAAGGATTGCCTGGAATAGGCTCTGTTACTCCTGTATTCACATAGCTGCCAACATTTCACAATAAACAAGGATGGTCCTGTGTCTGAGAGAGTGAGGCTAAGGCTGGAGTTTTGTGTGTGCCACATGCGGTGGACCACACAATCCAAACTCAAAGCGTTCCACAAGTAAAAAGCAGAACCCAAACAACCAGGCAGCTGACAAAAAAACCATGAAGGCATACCGCACACTGCACATGGCAAGCTAAACACATAAGACACCTACATGTGCAAGAGGAAATTGGTCCCATTTTACAGTTGATGAATACTGAGGCACAGCAATCAGCTTTTAGCCCAGCAGCTGCCAGCCAATTCACAGCCAGAACTCCAAGCAATTGTAAGTGGGTGTCTCTGAGCATGTGCAAATTGCTCACACCCAGCCCTGAGCCACTGCAGCCTTCCCACTCCTCTCAACCTCAGGGATGGGAAAACAATGCCTTTCTGGGTGCTATCAACCTACACCTCCCATTATCCCTGACCATTGGCTGTCCTGGCCAGGGCTGATGGGAGCTGGAGGCCAATAATCTGGAGGGCCAAAGAGTGGTGTTAACTCTCCTTGATAGTCTGCACTAATTTGCACAGTTTGGTCAGTTGCAGGTGCATTCAAGAGCAGAGATGATTACTGAAGAAACCGGTGACTGAGGCTGGGAGATAACAGCTTGTATCCAATGCTCATCCTACCCAGAGTAGACCCATCGAAAGGAATAGACCAGCCTAACTTGGCCTATTAATTTCGATGGGTCTACTCTGAGGAAAACGTAGTTGGATATAACCCAATTAAATGTACAGTGGTACCTTGGGTTACATACACTTCAGGTTACAGACTCTGCTAACCCAGAAATAGTGCCTCAGGTTAAGAACTTTGCTTCAGGATGAGAACAGAAATCGTGCTTCGGCGGCACGGTGGCTGCAGGAGGCCCCATTAGCTAAAGTGGTGCTTCAGGTTAAGAACAGTTTCAGGTTAACAACAGACCTCAGGAATGAATTAAGTACTTAACCCGAGGTACTACTGTACCAGGCATGCCAACTCTGTGGGGCCAAGGTGTGTTTGGCCCCCTCAATATCTGTTGGGAAGGGGTCGTCCCCCCTCAACTTTGGCTGCTATTGCAGACCTCTAAACTCCTAATTTCAGCCCCCCACCCCCAGATTCCCGGAACAGGGGTCAGGAAACACCCCAGTTCATGGCATTGCCCATTTCCCTACAACATTTGGACCCAATGTCTTTCCGAATCCTTCCGCTCTCCGCTCCTGAATCTGGTGGCTGTTGGTACAGATGTCAAGGCAATAAACAACTATTCTACTTTAAAAGACAACTGAAGACGGCCCTGTTTAGGGAAGTTTTTAATGTCTGGTGCTGTATTGTTTTTAATATTCAGGTGGAAGCCGCCCAGAGTGGCTGAGGAAACCCAGCCAGATGGGTGGGGTATAAATAAATAAATTATTATTATTATTATTATTATTATTATTATTATTATTATTATACCTTGAAGGTATTGAGTGCCCACATCCGGAAAGCTTCTTCCTGTCCATTGAGCTCATCTCCTTCGCCCATCGGGGTGAGAGGTGATGCCCCCAGCTGCCGGAGCTTTTGGTAAACAGTGCGGGCAAAGGCACAGAACTCTGGATACATGCTTGAACCCAAGCCAAAGACGGCGTATCTGTTCCAAGGGGAGAGCTGCGTTAGCTGTCGCTCTTGATATCATCAAAAAGAAACACCGGGTGATGTGCAGAATGGTTTTGGGAGCATCTGAGCATATATGGGGCCCTGATCACCTCTCTGGGTGAGAGAGACTTGCATATGGGTGAGACAGACGTATAATAGACAGAGGTGGGAAAACACTTTTGGCCTAAGGGTCACGTTCCATTTTGGGTGACCTTCCTGAGGTCACATGTCAGTGGTGGGCGGGACCACAGGCAAAAGCGGGTGGAGCCATGAATGTAAATTTTAGCTGCTTTCTATATCCACACCCTTGTCTGTCCTCCATCCAGACAAGGAAGGGACATTGTCAAAGTTCAAGGAGCCAGCCCAGCAGGAACACCCAGCTATCACACCACTTGTATGATTAACAGGGTTTTCAACTAACTAAAGAAAGCTTGATTAATTGTATATTTTAGTTGATTACTCAAATAACGAATTAAATGTGCATAGGTTTGACATTCTTTCACACAAAAAGCAACAACTTTTGTTTTTGGATGATCTACAGACATCAAGACAGCTTGGATCTAACACACAGCACAGTGTTAAGAGGACAAGTCACTGTGAACCACAGAATCATGCGCTCCCTCCATCTCCCCCAGCAACGTCCAAACCAAAGTGTCACTGATCTTATGGTTTGTTGGGAAATGCCAACGTCAAACCATTGTTTCATAAGAGTGCTTATTTCAGCAAACCATAGTTAAACCCACAGTTTCGACTTTGGACATAACGTTAAACTGTGTTTAATCTAAAATGTAAGCAGAGGCATTTGATCACCTTATTACAGCCATACCAGAAGAAGAGAAGGGAGGGGGATTTAGTGTTACATAAAAGTGAGGCAAAGTGCAAACCACGGTTTAGTGTTCCATGCAAGCAATTTTTTTTAATGATTTACCAACCTTATATAATTGGGGACACTCTTTTAATCAATCAAAAGTGGGTTTTTTTAAATGTATTCAACTATCAGGTTAATAAAAGTTGCAACCTTAATAACTAAAAATATTTCCTTAAAATGAACAGTACAGGAGCAGCAAGCAAAATGAGTGTCGCTGAGTGACAGAGACCCTGATCTGAAACTTTTGACAGCTGCTGCCACTCCGTGTTGACAATACTAGTCTAGATGGGCCAGTGGTCTCACTCAGAATAAGGCAGCTTCCTACACTCCTCATAGGAACAGACGGCAAAGCATGATCTCAGACCAGAAAGGCCAGAAGTTCAGAAACCTGACAGTATTGTTAAGGGCAAGATGAGAGCTGCACACCCCCAGCCAAAAAACAGTTAGTTACCTGAATCTGTTGCTCAGTTGTTTCATAGACAGCAGCGTGTTCTGCAGCGTCTGTGGCAAAAACAAAACAGGAGACACCATTTGCATTGCATTGATAACCTCACTCACACTGGAAATTCATTTTGCCTCATGGCCATGGAAAGTTACTTTTCCGTTGCTGGGTGCGTCTCCATTTCCAAAAGTGCTGGTGACCACCAGGAGGAGGGCTTCCTTCTCCAGATCCCTTGAATCGTAGTCATCCATGCAGATAACCTAGAAAAGCAAGTTGGATTTATAAGCAGCTGGGGGGAGGTTGGAGAAAAGGGACAAGGTTTTGTGGAGGGAATGATGATAATAATAATAATAATAATAATAATAATAATAATAATAATAATATAATTTATTATTTATACCCCGCCCATCTGGCTGGGTTTCCCCAGCCACTCTGGGCGGCTTCCAACCAAATATTAAAAACAATACAGCGCCAGACATTAAAAACTTCCCTAAACAGGGCCGCCTTCAGTTGTCTTTTAAAAGTAAAATAGTTATTTATTGCCTTGACATCTGATGGGAGGGCGTTCCACATGGCAGGTGCCACTACCAAAAAGGCCCTCTGCCTGGTTCCCTGTAACTTGGCTTCTCGCAGAGAGGGAACCGCCAGAAGGCCCTCAGTGCTGGACCTCAGTGTCTGGGCAGAACGATGAGGGTGGAGACGCTCCTTCAGGTATACAGGACCGAGTGAAAGCTATAGTCAGCCATACCAAGCTGGGAGAGCTCCGTTGGGAGAGCAGGACAAGCTTAATCTCAGGTGACAGAGGTAGGTTCACCTTTAAATGCAAACTGAATCACATTTCTCCTGCACCCATAGTTGCTGGGAACCCCCAGGAGGGGAAAGTGCTCTTGTGGTTAAATCCTGCTTGCTGGTTTCCCACAGTTCAGCCACTGTGAGAACAGGATGCTGGACTAGATGGGCCATTGGTCAAACCCAGCAGGGCCCTTTCTTACATTCTGATGTAGTTATAACGTTACTCTCCCCTCACAGGGAAAATATATTACAGGTCATAGAACTGTAAAGTTGGAAGGGACCACAAGGGCCATCTAGTCGAACCCCTCCTGGAATGCAGAGATATTTTGCCCAGCGTGGGGCTCAAACCCATGACCTTGAGATTGAGAGTCTCATGCTCTGCTGACTGAGCTATCCCAAGAAGCCTCTTACCCGGGTGTTGAAAGCACAGTTGAAGAGGTCACCAAGGTTCCGCGCCAGCGTTTCTGATCTTCCTGTTTCCGTCGCGTACAGGACAGTTGCTTTGATCCTACTCGCTGTGGCTCTCCGCATGAGCGACGATGCAAAAAGCACAGCCCTGGGAAATGAGGAGCGATAGATTACTTGTCGATTTAATTCATTAATAATTAATAGCTCTAATTAATAAATAATATTATAATGAATAACGTCAATAGGATTTCTGTGCCATCTTTCATTTCAAGAAGTTTCATGAGTCAATACAGTCGTACCTTGTTTTTTTTGAACAGCCTAGTTCTTGAACGTTTTGGCTCCCGAACAATCGGAACCCGGAAGTGACTGTTCCAGTTTTTGAACGTTCTTCTGGAAGCCAAACATCCGACGGGGCTTCTGCAGCTTCCAATTGGCTACAGGAGCTTCCTGCAGCCAATCAGAAGCCATGCTTTGGAAGTTGAACGTTTTGGAAGTCGAAAGGACTTCTGGAAAGGGTTCTGTTCAACTTCCAAGGTACGACTGTAAAAGCCAACCACAACACAGCAAGAATCAAGCCCATTCTAAAAACGCAACTGCCCATAATTACAACACACAGCAAAACAACTGCATTAAAAGCACCCGTAATTAAAAGATATATTATAAAGAAACCCAGGGTGGTGTCCAATGCTAGTATTACTTGGAGCAGACCCATTAAAAATAATGAACATGAAGAACTTGGGGCTGTTACTTTCAATGGGTCTACTCTGAGTTGGATGCAAGCCCATTAAAGCGTTATAGTTGAAATAACCATCAAAGCAGGAGAGTCAGGTGATCAGGAAAACACTAGTCTAAATAGGTGTGTTTTCAAGAGCTAGTGGAATGCCAATACGGATGGGGCTTTCTGCGTTTCAGCAAGGGAGATATTCCACAACACTGATGCTACCACTGGGGGGAAAAACGCCTCTGTGTAATCATGGCATAACATAATAGATGAGAAAAGGCTGTTAACCCTTAAGGGACAATTTCAAGGCCTACCCTGCCTTCCATTCTGGCATGTCCTTAGTTTTAAACCTTAGACTTGGAGCAGAAAGCCTTTCAAAAAGGGGAGTGTAAAGTTAGCTACACATCCATCCCACTTTGAATGTGCAGACAGTGGACATAACTGGGTGTGCAGGATGGCAGCGAAGCTTGTTCCTGTGACTCCCGAAACACGTTCTTTCAATGCATCGGGGTGGGGCTGGGGCTCTCCAAAACTACCTACACACCACAGACATGGCAACAACTTTTCTCCTGGAAACATACCTGGCCCAGATGCGGAATCTTATCTCTCTTTTCCGTGGCTTACGCCCTTCGTCTTTCCAGATGTGCGTTTTCCATGCTTCTACCTTAAGTGGGGATAAAGTTGGATATTTTAAGAGGAGGTTGGGCTGGCTTTCTTTCCACAGAAGGTGACAAATAAACTTTAAAAATATGAACCAACAACAACAACTCTGGTGGGAGACCTCCGTCCATTTTGGCCAAGCCCTACCTATCATATAGGACATCAGGTGTGGGGCAGATGAAACAGGAGAGGTCAGTGATTGGATCTATCCTAGCATCCTAGAATCAGAGAACTGTAGAGTTGGGAGGGACCCCAAGGGACCCCTGCAATGAAGGAATCATAGCTAAAGAATCTCTGACTGATGGCTGTCCAACCTCTGTTCAAAAACCTCCAGTGAAGGAGCGTCAACCACCTTCTGAAGGAGCCCATTCTGCTGTCGAACAGCTCTTACAGCCAGAAAGCTATCCCCAATATTTAGTCATAATCTTCCTTACTGTAATTTAAATCTATGGGTTCGGGTCCAACCAGATGCCCCTATGGGAAACCCCCAAGTAAGGCCCCACCCCAGGCCGCTTAGACTTGAGATTGTTTTGCTCACCTGGTAATAATAGAAAGGGGACAGGATGTAGTTCAGCATCTCCTGGTGGAACACAGGTGTAATGCTGCCTGAGATGGGAGGCACCAGCCAAACCCAGTCAGCTGGGCACCCTCCTCGAATCCGGTACTCGTTCTGCATGTATTTCATGAACGACTCGGCAGCAGAATGGTGGTCCATGATGGTGACATTTTGTTTCTGGAAGAAACACACAAGCTCTCACTAGTCACTTCTAAGAGAGGGACGTCAGAGAATTCCCGTGAAAGTGGGAAACAGGAGCGGAAATTGCTGAAGTTTGCCTATTCATCCCATTTCTGGAATGGAAATCAATCTTGCAAATACCATCAGTATTATTCACTGCTGTTGCTTCCAGTCTGCCAATGATATGTAACTGATTACACATACACACACCCAATATACATTGCATTTCTATTGCACTGAAACAAATGGGATAGAATAATGAAACGACAATGTAATGTACGTCAATAATTACATAAATTACATCATTGTTTGCATAAATGACATAGGTAAAAGGACCCCTGACCATTAGGTCCAGTCATGGCCGACTTTGGGGTTGCGGCGCTCATCTCGCTTTATTGGCCGAGGGAGCTGGCGTACAGCTTCCGAGTCACGTGGCCAGCATGACTAAGCCACTTCTGGCAAACCAGAGCAGTGCACGGAAACACCGTTTACCTTCCCGCCGGAGCGGTACCTATTTATCTACTTGCACTTTGACATGCTTTTGAACTGCTAGGTTGGCAGGAGCAGGGACTGAACAATGGGAGCTCACCCCATTGCAGGGATTCAAACCGCCGACCTTCTGATCGGCAAGTCTTAGGCTCTGTGGTTTAACCCACAGCGCCACCTGTGTCCTTTCATAAATGACATAGCTGCGGCTAAATTACATAGCTTATGTAATGACACAACTTATGCAATTAATTTATGTAAATTGTGTAACTTATGTAATCATGAACAACTTTATGAGGAGGGAGATGAATTGCAGCAGAGCGGAAGCAGTGCAGCGTGAGACTAATACAGGGCAGAGCAGAAAACAAGGGCTTATTCCTACTTCCAAACAACCTGCTTATTGAGCATTCATCCTGATTTGTTTGCCCATACAGTCTGCAGACTTTAGGTAGGGTTGCCATATTTCAAAAAGTGAAAATCCGGACACAAGAGTTGTTGAGCTTTTTTCGCAAAATGAATCCAGACGTATTTCAGCCCTACTTTAGGCAATGTTGGCTCCTCCTTGTTGAACGTTCATCTGGATTTGCTTGCAGGGAGATGTTATGGACCAGTGAGGCAGCTGAGAGCCGACTCAGCACAGGTACCAGGTAGGCACAAACACCACCTCCTCAAATCTGCTGACCTTGCACAACTGCCTGTAAAGGTATCTGTTGCTGAAGACTGAATCTGGGACCATTGACATGCAAGGCAGATGTTCTGCACCTGAGCCACAACCCTTCCCTAAATAGGTTGCTGCCTTAGACTTGGCCAGACCAGTTGTCCATTTTGCCTAGTATAACCTGATCTGATTGGCTGGGCTCTCCAAGGTCTCAGGAATAGTGCACCCCCATCTCTGGCTCTTTTGAAGATGGAGATTGTCTGAGATTGAACCTCGGACCTTCTGTGTGCAAAGCCTGGACTCTACCCACTGAGCTACAGCCGTTCCCCTCCTCTCCCCCCGCTCCCACTCACCTGAAAGCTATGCAGCACGGCCACATTTACTTCTATCACAGCTTTGTCTTTCCACAGGGAAGAGAGCTTGTTTGTTTCCAGGCCCATCCGCCTCCCTACATCCTACGAAGAAGGAAGAGATGAAGAAAGAACAATGCTACCTTCTGGACTTCAAGGACCCTCAACAACACACCAGAGGAGTGGCCTTGTCAGTAGACCATCTAAGATGGCACCCACCCCTTCGCCAAGATGGCACCCACCAGATGCTTTAGACAACAACTTTCACAATTCTCAACGATTGGTTTTGCTGGCAGAGGCTGATGGTAGTTGGATTCTGGAGGCCACCAAGCTGGTATGAACTACCACCACCCAGTTACAGAAATGCTGTAGTGCTACAGAATATCCGCTAACATTCCAACTGCTGAAGGGGAGGGGCTGCTCTTTCCTCCAGTGCAAACTGAACAAGAGGAGTCCTTAGCAACTTCCACACAGTAGCCCTCTATAGGACGACCAGTAGAGATGGAGGAGAAATTTGGTTCAGGTCTCACTGGAAGCCAAATTGATCAAATGCACAACGTGCATCTAACAATGTTAAACAATGTGCAAACCAAAACGCAGCTATCCTTCCGAATCTGCACTTATCCAAATTTTATGACACAGTTCGCCAAACAAACGATGTTTACAAGAATGCGTCCATCAGCCAAGGTGGTGTCTTTCAGCCTCTGTGCCGAGTGCAGCCAAGACTCGCCACTGCAGAGGGACAGGCTCGTCTCAGACTTCCTCAAGTGGGAATGGACCTCTGGATTGTTGAGAGTGACGTGGGTAAGTTCCTCATCAATGGCACCTGGGCAGGCTGCCTGGAGTCAACATCCACCTGACCACTGGTGGTAGTCCTGAGAGCCCCACCATCTCCACCACAGCCCACTACCTAAGCCCCCTGGGTAGCACAGAGAAATGAAATGGACAGAGGGTGGTCATGTACAGAAGCAGCCTGAGACTGTGTGGGAAAGGCCTTGGAGAGGAGGAGTTCTAGTGGGCCCTAAGAAGGTGAGGACCTTCAGTCCTGGCAACTGCATCATCGAGGCAAGACATACTGAGAAAAGTTGGTGAGCCCACTAGGCCTGAGCTGTGGTTGTTTCCTTGAACAAAGCATTACAGTGGTACCTTGGGTTGCAGACGCTTCAGGTTACAGACGCTTCAGGTTACAGACTCCGCTAACCCAGAAATAGTACCTTGGGTTAAGAACTTTGCTTCAGGATGAGAACAGAAATCGTGCTCTGGTGGTGCAGCAGCAGCAGGAGGCCCCATTAGCTAAAGTGGTGCTTCAGGTTAAGAACAGTTTCAGGTTAAGAATGGACCTCCAGAACAAATTAAGTTCTTAACCCGAGGTACCACGGTACCTTTGCTGGCCTCGGATGAATTATTGCTTTGTTGACTCCAGCCCTGACAATAATGCACTCTCTATTGATCAGGGTGCATGTGCTTAACAGCATTTCATTCTGAAGCGGAAGCAGATAGGTCCCTGTATCCAAAGAATATCCAATTTAAAAAGCAAAAAAAAAAAAAAACAACAACAACAACAACAAAAAACAGCAAGCATTTGGGGGTGGGGGATGAGGCATGAGAAAGGGAAGGAGGAATATAAGTCAGTCAGATATCAGTTAGGAATGTGCTGCTACTCAAACCACTTTATTATTATTATTTTAAAACGAGAGTACCTGAAGGATATTGTAGCGCTGTGCATCGCAGAAGTCTCGTACTCCGATCTCGGTCCCCATGTACCAACCATTGAAAGGGCAAGCTGTGAACTCCAGTCCTCCACACTCAAGGAGCATGTTTGAGACGGCAGGAACGGCGTACCATTTCAGGTCCAGTTCTTTAAACCATTCGTATCTGGGGGGGGGAGGGAGGGGAACCACATGAAATTCCACCACTCCATATGGCTGCTCAGAAGTGAGTGCTGTGGTTTATGCAGCCAACACAGCACCATCCATTGGGATGGCCCGTAACTCAGTGGTAGAGCACGACAAACCCACTTCCGACCTAGGGGCTTCCCGCCACCAACACTCCCACGGTGGCTGGCTCCCAGCCCCACGTGTACAGGGGGAATCCTCTGCCGCGTCATCCCTTGGCCAGCCTATTGGCTGGCTCAGGGGGCGTGGCTTGTCGCATTTAAGGCAAGCGTGGCAGAGGAGCTTCCTCTTTGCCGCTGATCAGCTGGGGAATTTCCCACCCACCCTCCCTTCAAGGTTTCTCCTTTGACCTTGCTATGGACTTCGGTTGGTCACCATTAAGGGGCCTGGTAGGAATTTTTCCACTTGGCAAATTGGCACCGGCCATTGGGTTTTTCCGCCTTCCTCATAGCAAATCGTCACAACTTCCATGGTTTGGCGGTGAGGCATTGGTCGGGGTATTGTTATGTAGATGAATGGGGGGAAGGAGCGCCATCACCTCCCCCGGTTGTGAAGGGTAGTCCGGTAAAGGACTCGGGGGGCGTGGCCCCGTCTGAAGCCTATGGAGCCCAGTGCCCAAGGCATGCCCCTGAGCGGTGACCCCGGGGGAGTGCCTAGTTGATGTGCATCAGCAGGGCTCCCCCTGCTGGTGTTAACCCTTCCCGGCCTCTCAGGCAGACAGTCTGAAGCTGGATAGTTGATTAGGACCAATGCCTAAGCCAATACCGCTCATCATCTGTAACCAATAAAGTTGTGGCCAATTTTTGCCCATTAACCTTAATTATTGTGTCTCGTGTCTTTATTTCTACTGGTGGGAGGCAGGAACTCGCCACGCAAAGGTCCCAGATCCAACCTCTGGCATTTCCAGAGGAAAGAAACCCTTGCCTGAAAACCTGGAGGAATTGCTTCCAGCCAGGGTAGACAATAAGGAGCTAGATGTATATTGGCTCAATATAAGGGTGATTCCTCTGCATCCATGTGCAAAAGGGAGGTGACAGCAAGCTCAGGAGAGCCCCAAGACTTGCAGCAGAAGAAAATATATTTGGGAAGACATGTCAATCCGAGGGTGTTTCCATTGCTTATTAAACTTTCCTTCTGAATTGTTTGTGGGGAGGTTACATGATGCTGAGTTAAATCAAAGGTCAACTGACATTTTTGTGTGCATTTTCTCCTCACCTTATTTATTCCCAAAAGTCTGATATTTCAGGGAAGTGGGTTTCTTGCACAAGACCTCCCAACCAACTCTATTGGGGCATCCTGAAATTGCGGGATTCCTCCCCCCAAATGGAAACAGCCTGAAGCACCGTTATTCGATGTAATTTTGCTCTGGCAAAAGCCAACAGATCAAACCCCCTGGCACACGAAGCCCCAAATAATAGCCTCTCTTCAACAACGGCCTGCCCGCCCGTCAAGAGCAGGTCCCGGCCGCTGTCATCTGAAGCCAAGGCACTTACGTGGGATGTTCCATAGATACTTCAAGGACAAGCTCTGGCGGCAGCTCAAACAGTTCCGGGTCTTGGCCATCGGCTTGGAGGATCAGTGGAACCACATCAAAGCGGCCATACTTGGGCTTCCAACCAAGCTGGATGCACAGCTGAGAGACACGAAAGAAAGGAGGTGAGCTGGGTTTGTTTCCCCCTCTTCTGGCCAAAGCAAAAAGAGAGAAACTTAACTCCTTGGATGCTCCTGAAGAGCCAGCAGTGCCTGATGCAAAATGGGAGTGGTGGGGTGGAACGCAGGGAGGCCAACAGTAGGTGGCGCCAGAGCCAATGACCAGCAAAGCAGACTCCAGTTTAACAATAGCAATTTATGGCTTATTACCCCAGCCACTCTGGGCAGCTTCCCATAAAATATAAAGGGACAAAACAAAACATCAGACATTAAAAACTTTCCTATACAGGGCTGCCTTCAGATGTCAGATAGTTGCTTATCGGTTTGACATCTGATGGGAGGGCATTCCCCGGGGTGGGTGCCGCTACCAAGAAGACCCTCTGCCTGATTTCCCGTAACCTCGCTTTTCGCAGTGAGGGAACCGCCAGAAGGCCCTCAGTACTGGATCTCAGTGGAGGCAGAAGACAGCCATCAGTAGCCATTAATAGGAAGAACAACAGCATCAAGAGTCTTGATAGCACAAGGATGGAAGAATGAGGAAATCCCAACGAAAGAACAGTGGCAAGAAAAATTGATGAGCTATACAGAACTGGCTAAATTGACATACAAACTGAGGGCCAAGGACAACTGTGACTTTAAGGAAGAATGGGAACTTTTTACAAATTATCTAAAAAGACAACAAAATGAACTGGACTCCTTGGCAGGTTTTGAATAAACATACACAAATTTATTGGTTGATAACATGATAGATAGACAACACAAGGATATGTATAATTTTATAACATGCAGAGAATAATATGTGCAAAGAAATCAGAGAGAGGAGCTGAAGGAAGTCCTTGGGGGGGAGGGATGGAAGTGGGGGGGGAAGGGGGGAAATAATGTATGTGATTATATGATTTGATAATTTGATATGTTGAAATTGCTTAATAATTTTATTTTTTTTAAGTAGCCATTAATAGGAAGTGACTGGCTGCTGCAAGCTGTCTTCCAAGATCACGGCCAGCTTTGTCAAAAGGCTAATAGACAGCTATTGTTTCGATATTTTGGTGGTGTCTAGTTTCTCCCCGCATACCTGTGTGAACTCCACATTGGCTGGGTCGCCCACAATGGAGCCATCTGGCATTGGGTACCCAGCGTATCGGATGAGTTGGCTGTTCCATATCCGGAAGTCATGCATCCCATCCGTCCTCTGGGGAAAGACAGTGATGGCAGATCTGTTGCAAGAGACAGAGTGAATGCCAACCAGCTCCTTAATTTCTTAAGGACCCAAGCGGGATGAAAGGAAAAAAGAGCTCATACCTTATATTCCCTCCGTTGGTGGAATACTCCAAATGGCGGCAGATGTGCTGAAACATCTCCTTGGCAGTTGTACAGCTGCGGGCATCAAAGACCTAAAAGGCAACAACATTTGGGAACAATGACCAAAGTCAATTAGCTTTCCAACACAATTCAGAAGGCAATGAAAGGAAGATGGTGGCAACCTTAGAGGAGACAAAGAAGAAGAAGAAGAGTTTGGATTTGATATCCCGCTTTATACCCGAAGGAGTCTCAAAGAGGCTAACGTTCTCCTTTCCCTTCCTGCCCCACAACAAACACTCTGTGAGGTGAGTGAGGCTGAGAGACTTCAAAGAAGTGTGACTGGCCCAAGGTCACCCAGCAGCTGCATGTGGAGGAGCGGGGAAGCGAACCCGGTTCACCAGATTATGAGTCCACTGCTCTTAACCAATATACTACAATGGCTCTCATGACCTATAAGGCCACGTCTGTGCATTTAAAAGCGCTCTTATAGGTCATGCCCTCCAACATCTGGGTGATACAAATTGAGATGCTCTTTTTTCCCATTCTGAGCTCTTACAGGAACCAGCTGACTCATGCCTGAGCGCTGGACCAAAAAACAGGACATTTCAGGGTCTAATCTGAAGCCAGGATGACTTCTGTAATTGCAAGATGCTCTGCTTATGTTGGGATGGCTGAGCGGTATAATATCTAACACTCATGTCTTTCCACATAGAACCCCAGGAAATGTAGTTTGCTATGGGTGCTGAGACTTGTGAGGAGACTCCTTTCCCCCCTCACAGAGTTACAATTTCTGGAGTTCCCTGGGAAGAGGGGTAGATTGTTAAACCATGTCGATACAGGTGACGGCAGTCCTTCAGAACCTACTCATAGACTTTAATGTGTTATCGACACCGCCAGCGATAACTGCAACAGTTTTGCCTTTTATATTGCAAATTGTCCTGCTCATTGGTTGTGCATTTGTCACTGTCAGCTGCATGCAAGTAAACAAAGGAAGAAATTGGAATGACAGCTGCCTCGCGTGAACACAGTCTGCCCTCAGCCAGACGACATGCAGCCAGTCCTGGGGGCAGCCCAGGTGACCTCCAGCTTCCTCCAGCCACCCTTGTCTCATTGGTGCCCTGAAAGAACTCAGCAGGAATTATTAGGTCCTTCCACCCCACCAGTCCCAATGCGCACCAGCCCACGACTGCAGACAAACCAGTCACCTTTAAATTGGACCACTGGATTCTCCCAATGCACCTGGGAGCATTTCTCCAGGCCTGCTTGGTGGCAAAGATGAGCTCTTCCCCAGTCATCTGGTAGGTTCCTGTTGTTTCTATCTCTTGGGCCACAGTTTCAAGGCGTGCAAGGTGCTTTTCTATTCTGGGCCTGGCAGGTGGAGTGGGAGAGGAAACAGCAAACAATGAAGAGCAACACTTTGAGCTGATGTAATTCCAAGAGGAGAGGGCAAGAATAGCCGTATGCAGCTGGGTGCACAAGGAATTCTCCAGGAAAGACCCCAGAGACAAGAGGACCCCCCTCCCCTTATCCCAAACTGGGAAGTGAATCTGGGACTCTGAACTTTCATGGTTTCCTTTGATGGCTGCCAATATTCATTACAGCAAAAGACACCATGAAAGAAGAAGCTTGTTAGCTTTCATTTTGGGGGAAATGACTCTGAAGCAATCAGCAGGGCATGAGAATGATCTTGGATATTAGAAACTGCTTTCATAAAAATTAATTGATGGAAGGGAGATGGTCAATTTAAATTACTCCAGGTTTTCATTATTATTTTTTTAAGCCACCTGGATCACTTATGGAGATAATTGGGAGCAGGAGAGATGATTGAAAGCTCAGCCTTGGGAACCAGTAAGAAAACCTGGGTTCATCTCCCTCCCACCAGCTTTGAGGAACTACCCGTCATTAATAACGTTCCTGAAACACAAAATAGATCAGGGGTTCAGCAAAGACTAATCAAATACTCCAGACATTCTTTTTTGATGATGATTTGTTTTGTTTTTTTGTGATGGTATCAGGGCAGTTATATAGAAGTGGTATGTAAGTTAGCAAATTATTATTGCCCTCTGGTGGGGCACTCTTGTGTGATGGCGCAACAAAAGCGGGACTAAAATAAAATAAAGCAGAACATTTGTGGCATAAAAAGTTAAGGATTTGAGCAGGGAGCTACAGGGTGTCCACCGACTGGTAATGATGCAGTTTGAGCTTTGAAAGTGGGACTGCATATAAGTTCCGTGAGATGTTTAGGAGCACAAATCCTTGTGAATGAACAATGGAAAGGATGTCTGAAAGGCAGGATCAAAGAAGAACAAAACAACAACAACCACTCACTCTTTAAAGGATTTGTAAAACAGGTTGATGAACTCTATTGCTTGAGGTAATAATTCATCTCTCAGGGTGAGCCCATTGCGGGGACCTCTGACCAAACCTTTGGGGTTCATGACAGATCCCTGGCACACCTTGGTCCTGCAGTGAAGAACCTGAAGCGAACATAACGGCAAGAGGGAGAGAGAAACAGGTGGATCAAACCCATGGCTGGCAGTGTGGAGGGAAGCTGTGCGCATCCCGAGTACATTTGCAACATTACAATTCCCATGCTTAAAGAACAAGAGGCACATGCTGCCACAACAGGTGAAGGGCTCCTCGTCAGAATTCAAACCAGCCAAGTCCCTCTCCAAAGCGATTCCATGTCATTCCACTCTGCCTCCTGGAGAAGCTGACACACAGGACCATGATCCCCCTGGACTGGCTCTAAGTGAGGCAAGTGTGGGCTAGCCGATGGCAGACTGAGAGAGGTGGGGCACTGCCCCATTGCCCCTAATGGGATAGGAGTCTCCACTCAAACCCATCCCCAATGCAAACCCAGCCAAGGCCCTCCCATCAGTTGTGTCACCAATCTCTGGAGCAAGGCTTTGCACCTGTCGCATAGCACAAGAAAGCAGCCTCATGGATGCTCGAGTGACAGACAGGCAAAGTGGGCGTGGGCTCTGGGCTCCACCCACTTTAGGCTTTAGCCCTGCCCACTGCTGACAATGTAGCCCTAGGTTGCATTGGTTTCCCTGGCCCTCAGGAGGAAGGAGCACCCACAAAAAATCCATATAGCTCTCTATCGTGTTACCTCTTTGGCCTGGTAGTGCAATGCGTCTTGAAGACTGCTCCCAGATTCCCAGTTTTTGATGTTTAAATGCCTCGGACACTGGGACGTTTGCTTGGTACCACTTGGGGAATGTTTCTGTTCAGGAAAGGAAGCAAAAACACAAAATAAATTACGGTGTCATGCTTTTAAAGAAAGGGACGAGTTGAAGTGAGAGTCAGGAAAGGCAAGGCAGCAAAGCGAGAGGAAGAGAGAGCTAAATGTATTGATGTATATACTTATTTGAGGGACGCGGGTGGCGCTGTGGGTTAAACCACAGAGCCTAAGACTTGCCGATCAGAAGGTCGGCAGTTCGAATCCCTGCAACGGGGTGAGCTCCCATTGCTCGGTCCCTGTTCCTCAAAAGCACGACAAAGTGCAAGTAGATAAATAGGTACTGCTCCGGCAGGAAGGTAAACGGCGTTTCCGTGTGCTGCTCTGGTTCACCAGAAGTGGCTTAGACATGCTGGCCACATGACCCGGAAGCTGTCTGCGGACAAACACCAGCTCCCTCGGCCAATAAAGTGAGTTGAGCGCCGCAACCCCAGAGTCAGTCACAACTGGACCTAATGGTCAGGGGTCCCTTTTCCTTTTATATACTTATTTAATTTACATCCCAACTTTCCTCCAAGGAGATGGAAGCAGAATTGCAGAGTTTGAAGGGACCTCAAGGGTCATCTAGTCCAACCCCCTGCAATGCAGGAATCTTTTTGCCCAACGTGGGGCTCAAACCCACGACTCTGAGATTAAGAGTCTCATGCTCTACTGATGGAGCTATCAGGAGCACTTGAACGAAGATGAAGGGGGAGCATATGGTTCTCCCCCATTTTATCCTCACAACAACCCTGTGAGGTAGGTTAGATTAGGAGTGAGAGACCAGCCTAAACTCTGGAAGAGTTTAGGGTGTCTTTTGGGTGACTGGTGCTGTGAATCTCCACCTGTGCTCAACCTGTATGTGGAAAAACCAACCAAAAAATGCTGCTAAGTTCCCAGTGACCTCTTTCCAAAGGAAACATATTCTAGAAGCCCGCTGTCATGGATGCTTTCGTTGAGATTCCTGCATTGCGCGGGTTGGACTAGATGTCCCTCGGGGTCCCTTCCGACTCTGCAATTGTATTCTTTCTAAATTGCCTTGTACCAAACAAGATCATTGGTCCATCTAGCTCAGAAGTGTCTACACAGGCTGGCAGAGGCTCTGCAGGGTTTTAGGGAAAGGAATTTCCCAATCCAAGCCAGAGTTTGAGCCCAAGCCATGCGCTCTCCCACTGAGCAACAGCCCGTCTCCCCAAAAAGCTGGTGTACTTGGCTCATGACTCCCGTGTTATCCTCTCAACAGCCCTGCGAGGTCGTTTAGGCTAAGGGAAAGTGGATCACTCCTTGGACTTCTCTGCCCAGCAGTAATGAGAACCTGGACCACTCAAATCCTAGTCAGACACTCTATGCATCACATCCCCCAAATCACCATACATAGGGCATTGAGGCTGTAACGTCTTACGCCCTTTGGAACAAGGGCACCCCAAATTTAAACTCACCTCTCTTGCCGTTACAGTGATCACGTCAGGTTTCTTGCTTAGACCATTTAACGAGGTGACTTCTCGTTTTGCCAGGCTGTAAGAACAAGGAGGAATTGATTTCATAAGAGTCGGGGGTGGGGGGAATGAAAGCCAGCCTTTGGTATCTTGGCACCTTGGCACAGATATACTGGAAAATAGTCTTGCCCAGAAGTCTTGACTGCTTTGTAGTCCAGAACATCTGTTTTTAGAAGATATCTGAAGGCTTTTATATATGTTGGAAGCCACCCAGAGTGGCTGGGGCAACCAGACAGATGAGTGGGGTATAAATAATAAAATTATTAGTAGTGGTATGCACTAGAAACTAGGCTTTTAGCATTGCAGCTCCAACCCTCTGGAATCAGTTACCTGCTGAAATCCTGCAGGTGCTAAGTATCTGACTGTTTTGTTTAGGCTTCCCCTGAGGTGTGGCCCGGTCATTTATGGTATATTAATTGTACATCTGTAGGAACACAGACCCTCCCAGTGCCCCTGTTCTCCAGGGACAGTCCCAGATTTACAGAAGTCGTCCCAGTTTCTGATTTGATATCAGAATGTCCTGCTTTTCCTTAGGACATCCCTGTTTTCACTGGGGAAATGTTAGAGGGTTATGGGAACAGCTGTTGTTATACAGAATTCGGCTTTAGTCGTTTTTAGAATTTAGGTGGCGCTGTGGGTTAAACCACAGAGCCTAGGGCTTGCTGATCAGAAGTTCGGCAGTTCAAATCCCCGCGGCGGGGTGAGCTCCCGTTGCTCGCTCCCTGCTCCTGCCCACCTAGCAGTTCGAAAGCACGTCAAAGTGCAAGTAGATAAATAGGTACCACTCTGGCGGGAAGGTAAACGGCGTTTCTGTGCGCTGCTCTGGTTTGCCAGAAGCGGCTTAGTCATGCTGGCCATGTGACCCGGAAGCTGTATGCCAGCTCCCTCGGCCAATAAAGCGAGATTGGCGCCACAGTCCCAGAATTGTCCGCAACTGGACATAATGGTCAGGGGTCCCTTTACCTTTACCTTTACCAAGTCAGACTGTAGAGTCCATCCAGCTTAGTACTGTCCACACTGACTGGCAGCAAAGGGTTGAAGACAGAGGGCATTCCAAGCACTCTTTGGAGGTGGCATTGGGGATCGAAGCTTCTGCTTGCAGAGCAAGTTCTTTGTCTCTGGGCTATGGCCCTACCCCAAACATTTGTACTGGGTCTTGCTTCAGTGGCCTCAGGCTGTAAAGCAGCTTGCAAATTTGCAAAAGGAATCAAGCGAGAAGAACACTGCATTGGGAGGACTCTGAGATGGCCAAGGCTGGTACTATACCACTTTGGTAAACAGGGAGAGGTTCCCAAGCTTGGATTAAATTAGGAAGTTTAAGCAAGAGATTCCCAGGGGGTGCTGGCTGCAATCAGGAGCCACCCAAGGAGTAAAACAAAGGGCCCACGTCAACCAGCTTCAAATATAATCTTGCAGCAGGCTAGTTATAGCAGCAAAACAAAGGGAGGGAAAGTGCTGGACAGAACTGGCTGCTTTGGGGAATTCGCTGGAGGAAAGCTTCTGAAAAGAAGTGAGGACTGACAGCTCGTTAGGAAAATAACTGTGGATTTCCTGCATAGAATTGGTTTCCTGTATAATGATGACTCCTGAACTCTTCTCTCTTCCTTTTCACTTTGATGCTGGCTGGAGATCAGGAGACTATTTATGGAAGGGCTGCCTGCAGCTCAGCGGCTGGACAGCTGCTTGGCAGGCAGAAGGAACCAGGTTCAATCCCCAATGTAGGAGGAACTGGGAGAACCAAAATCGATGCATCCTTCTGTCCTTGAGTCAGGGTGGGTGACTCCTATGATAAGAGATCCGCTTGGTGCGTGCGTTTGCTGGCAAATTAGAGAGCCAGTTGTGTTGGTCTGTTACTGCAAACACACACAAAGAGATCGAGGGTCTGGAAGCCAAGCCTGATGAGGAATGGTTGAAGGAGCTGGTTATGTTTAGCCTGAAAAAGGGGAGACTGAGAGGAGAGATGATAGCCATCGTCAAATATCTCAAGGGCTGTCACATGGAAGAGGGAACAAACTTGTTTTCTCCTGCTCTGGAAGGTAGGACTTGAACCCATGGCTGCAAGCTCCAAGAAAGGAGACTTAGGAAAAACTTTCTGACACTAAGAGCTGCTTGATAGTGGAACGGTCTCCCTTGGTAGGTGGTGGGCTCTCCTTCCTTGGAAGTTTTTAAGCAGAGGCTGGATGGCCATCTGTCATGGATGCTTCAGCTGAGTTTCCTGCATTGCAGGGGGTTGGACTAGATGACCCTCGGGGTCCCTTCCTACTCTACAGTTCTATGATTCTATAAACTTTAAAGGCCAGCCACACTTTGGAGCCCTCTTTTGTCTGATGCATCACCTTCGTCTGATGTCATCGCTGCGCAGGAGTGAGAAAGATAAAAAGTACCCATTGCACCAGTGTGATCCAAAGAAACGGCTGCTCTTCTCAAGGTTTATTGGGAAGTTCTGCTTGGGCAGTGCCTGGGACTTGCTTTCCCCCATCATTGGCTCCTACTCTTCAAGGAGGAAGGAAGCAGACAAGCATCTTGGTGGATCAGACCAAGAGGCTCCATTGAGTCTGGCATCCTCCATCCCATGGCAGCCAATCAGATGCTTTAAGAAAACTCACAGGCAGGCAACTTCTCCTGGCTTTCAGAAGCACACTTCCATTGAACATGGAGGTTCTATTAGCATTTATTCATTTATTTATGCTGGCTGGTTGCAATCACCACATTGGCCACCTCTGATATAGACCAACAGCGAATTCAGTTCTCTTAACTGCTGGCCCTTATGCATCTGGACAGTACTATCTAGGGACAAGAAGGTGGCATCCACAGGTTTGGAGACGTATTTTTTTAAAAAAAAGAATGGGGAAAGCTGAGAACAAAATAAGCATCAGCCCCAAAGAGCTCAGTGAGCATACTCAACAGCCAGGGAATGCTGACTTGACTGCGGAAGCAAGGTAAACCACGACAAGGAAATGGAATGGAGTGTCTTGAAAAAGGTCATGGCTGGCAGGCTGGCATGGAGTGTTCAGAAAAGGGTGTGGCTGGCTGGAGCCCTAAACATTGCATTTTGCACCTCAGGCCCTACTTGGGAATATATCTGACTCCCTTTGAAAGAATCCGAGCCAGTAGCCCATCACACAGCAGTAACATCCTTATGCCGATTTTGCATCGCAGGAAGAGGAATTTCCTTTTTCGCCTCTCCTGGATCTACCGCCTGTCAGTTTCGCCAGGTGAAGTTGCTGTGGTTATGAGTGAAGGAGAGAAGGAAGCACTCTCACCTGTGAAAGTTCCTGGTTGCTTTTTCCATGCTGCTGCTGCTACTGTTGTTGTTGTTATTGTTGTTGATATCCTTCCCTTCTTGGGACTCAATCTTACTGGTTTGAGGTTTAAAAAGGAAGGGGCACATCATCCTTTGCATAGCAGGTGTGTGTGTGTGTGTGTGTGTGTGTGTTCCACAGCTCACAAACTTTGCTCTGTGCAAGGTAGACACCTGTCTGCAAAGGAAACACATACAAGGAAGTTCAGATGAATGAATAGCCCTTTTTAAAAAGCAAAGAACAGACATAAATTTAAAGAAGAATTGAGCGGGGTATGGAAAGTGGCTGCTGAATGGGATACAGCTGGAGGCAGCCTGTGGGTGCTCCACCAACCTTGGACCTGCGCATAAAATAAGGTCGCCATGTTTCAGGAAGTGAAAACCCGGTCTTTTAAAACGGTTTTTAAAAATTCTGCCAGGATGCCATTTTCAGCGGATGAATCGCGGGTGTATGGCAGCCATAAAACACATGTCTAGAGTGAGAAACTGCGGTGATGTCAGCTCTTTGCAGGAACTCTTCCCAAGGTGAGACTTTTGTGGAGGAGCTGAGAGTTTGTCCAGATTCTGGGTGACAGGGGTGCCAACTTGAATTAAATATTGGGGAGGGGCAGGCAAGCCCCACCCTGCATAATCGATCACATGGCATAGTGCATGCACACCATTTGAATGACAATGCCCATCAACTTTTTTGGGCGGGGGGGCCTCTCAAATATTTTATTGGGTAGGGTGAAGCTCCCTCGGACCCTAGAAGTTGGCTCCTATGCTGGGTGAGAGCCAGGAGATGAAGAGGGTTTGTCGAAAGGAGAAGGAACTGGTTTCGTTTCATGTTTATTAGTAATTTTGTGTTAATGTAAAAATTTTATACATGACTGAATTTTATGTAATATTGGTTGTTTAAGTTGTCTGTTGTTGCTTCAGCTTTCTGTAGAGACATATTTTAATCTATTAAGAGGTACAGAAATAAAAGCAAATGTTTGGTGCCTTCTTAGTTTTTAGAGCGGGGATGGGGAACTTGTAGTCCTCTCAAGGTTCCTGGACTACAACTCCCATCATGCCTGACCACTGATCCTGCTGGGAATAATGGGAGTTGTAGTCCAACCCCTAGAAGGCCATTGGTTCCTCATTCCCTATACAGGGCTTTAGATTATGTATTACAGAATGCTTGCTGTGCAATTATTTTTGCAGTGCAATTGTTTTAACTTTGGATAACTTAATTAAAATGGGAAGGGGTGTGTGTGTGTGTGTGTGTGTGTGTGTGTGTGTGTTATGGAGATAGAGTATTTTTTCCCTATCCCTTTCATTTAACATCAGACTTTAGGCTCGCCCAAGGAAATCAATGGATCACAGATGCAGGACTGACAATAGCCCTATTTGAGTGTTCACACAGTGAAAATTGGAACATGGAAACATAGCCAGCGGCCCTTTGCCCAGTCAGATCATGGGTCCATCTAGGTCAGTCTTGTCTACCCTGACTGGCAGAAGCTTTTGAAGGTCTCAGGCAGGGAATATTTCCCAGCCCAACCTGGAGATGCTGTTCAGGATTAAACCTTGGTCCTTCTGCATGCAAACAGCTCAGCTATAGCTCTTCCTCGTCTGCCACCCTAAATCAAGTAAAGAAATAAAAAATACTTAACTAAAAGTAGGAATGATCTGAATTTTTGAAATTGAAATGCTCTACCACCAAAAAAGGCTCTGCTCATCATCTCTCTTGCTGAGCCACTAGAGTGGTCATTCAGTACTTTGCAGAGAGTACAGTAAAAGACCTGGCTAAGGTAAATGATTGCATTGAGGGGAACATCTCCATGGGCTCTGCTTACTGAGTTCGCACATAAAAACTGCACTGGAAAAAGGAGGAAACTGAGAAAGAAGTGCTGGAAAGGTTTTCAGCAAATCCAAGAAAACTTGTTTTAGTTTAGATTTTTAAAATGAAATGAAAAAGCTGTATTCTTTGTAATTTTTGCAAAATATACTCCCTGGTGTTAATTTTTTATTTAACTTCCTAGTTTTCAAATGACTGGACATTCTGACAGATTTTTCTGAGTACCGGGGGGGGGGGTGTCACAAAAAGTAATATAAAACAATCAAAATTTGAAACAAATTGAGACATTTCATTCTAAATCTGACAGACGGAACCAGGTGGAGGAGGATGACAGGCGGGTGTCCTGCTCTCCCCCCCCCCCAACATAAATCTTGGCTACGCCCATGAACTCTGATTGTCTCTGTGATGGCGCAGCTAAAAGCGAGCCTATTTCAGACCTTCAGCCTGAGAAAATCAGGTTGCAGTGTTAAGCTGAAGGGTGCCTTTCTCCACCCCAAGGGCTGAATTCGCTTCTAGGCAACTTTCTGAGGGTTGCATGCCAGAAGTGGGCGGGGCCAGAGGCAAAAGTGGGCAGGGCAACAAATGCAAATTGTACCTTTGCACAAGAGTCTTGACCCACACTCCCACCCCTATCACTGTCTTCCACCCAGGCAAGTGGGAGGCATTGTTACAGGTCAAAGACACAAAGTCAGAGGTGCAAAGTAGGGTTAGTGAGGAATGTGGCTGGAGGTGAATTCCGAGGGCCGGATAGAAAGGTCTGGAGGGCCGTGCCTGGCCCTGAGGTTCCCCACCCATGCTGAAATCAAGGGAGCCCCATTGAACACAGAAGAGGGATTACTTCTAAGAAGATATGCACAGAGGACTGGGTTGCCTACTTCACCCCCAGGCATTCGGTAAACAATTTAAATACATCAAAAATAAGTATTCCTCTCCTCTTCAGATCAATCATTCACTAAACACGTGCCCTTAACACTACAAGATTCCATGCACTACAACTGAATGGTTACGATTAAAGAAAGTGCGTAGTAAACTTTCCCTGGAAGCACTGGAATCAAATGCATAAGACAGAATCCGAACTGTGCAGGCACAGAAGTCAATCTCATTTGAGTCCAGTGGAGTTTACTGCCAAGAGAAACTGGGCTTAGGGTGGCAGCCTTGTTTTTTGCAGGATCGGGCCCACCGCTGCCTTTTAAAAACCCCGAAGAGATAGGATGATGTTCTACAATATTTCAACAATGTTTCTACGGTTTAACTAGAATGAGCATTGCTCAAGCTTTAGGTGAAAGATACAGCCCCCCCAATAAAGGCTTATGTTTAACCCTCACCTCAATTTCCATGTACAATCCCTATTCACTGAAATCACTTAAAAAACCTAAGTATAACTGCAATCTAGGAGCCGTTTGTACATTAATTTATTCCAATAGGACTATGTGCGGTCTTTGGACAAAACCCAAGCAAAATGCCACACTTTTTTTCATTTTAGCAAGAAAGCTAGGTCTTTGTTTCCATCTGTCCTGCTGAAAAATCATTTACCTTTGTTGAACCGGGACTTCGTTATGTTAAATCTCCGCAGGATACCTGTGGATCAGTATCTGATGGCTGGCATCTGCCTTGAGCAGCTGGAATCCCTAGATCTTCCCTGCCAGATTTAGCGTGCTCCACTCATCTCTCGTTTTCTCCCCGGTGCTCATCCAAAGAAAGAGAGCTTTGGTTTCGTGAATCTCAGCCTTAATGCCAAATCCTCAGCAGACCAGACTGTGGCAAAGTTTCTGCAGCGATCCAGCAAGAGGGCAGACTCAGCTATTCCTCCCTACTGGCGAAGCTGGAATGAAAGACTCCTTTCCCCCAGTTGGAATAATCCCTGAGCTGTCAGCAAAAAGGAATTGTCTTACCTTGAGTGATTTTTTTGTTTGTTTTTGTTTTAACCAGTCATTTGGGAGAAGGTCTTTGCAAACGAAGAGTCTCTGTCTCTCTCTCTCTCTCTTTTCAATCTCCAGATACCCTGAAACTAAACTCTGAAATCCAGACAACCTGCAAAGCAAAATGCATTTTTATACCCTTCTAGATGCAAATTGAGAAGGGGGAAATACATGAGTGTGGCAGCAATAACAAACAAATAAAATTAAAGAGGAAAACCCCTCAATTTTGGTGAGCATTGCCAGGAGAGAAATTTGTCCGGTCGGCTTCAGATGACACACACACACACACACACACCCAACCCACCCAACATGTGAGTGAGTGAGTCCATCCTTCTTCCACGTAAACTTCCCTGAATCGTGAAATAAGGAAATACGGTCACTCCTGATGCTATTTTTGGAACAAGTGAGCCTAGGAAGGGCATACGCAACAAATGAAGCAGTCTGGTGCAGCAGTCTGTGTGTAAGAAGCCAGCTGCGAAGTTCTCAAGCAAAGTTGAAATAAGTTAAGAAAGCTCTCTGTCTCTCTCTCTCTCTTTCGGTTGCCTGGCCTGCTTTGCAAAGCATCCTCCATCACTTCCCAGATGAAAACGAAGAAGCACAAATGCCCCACTAACCGCTGTTCTCACACAGCAAGAATTGTCTCTCGAGTTCCCCACGCCACAACAACTGTGTCCATGCCATGAGAAGCAGACAGGTTTCGGTTCACTATTGGTTTCTTATCTTTCCTATCATGAATTCAGATCTCCACATTTCCAGTGGTTACTTTTCTTTAAATCCTCTGGAAAATCGCTGGTATCTGAGTGCAAAGTCCTCCTATAAAACACATTTTTGTACGTACACATTTTTGCAAGCAATTATCCCCAACATAATACATTTCTGCATGTCATTTTCACTAATATCTTCATTTTGACGCATGCTTTCCTCCTAACGTGTAATTTTTGCAAACCCTGTTTGACTGGAGAGGTGCATTGCAAAATTTGGATTTGTGTGAATTTTGAAGGACAGCTGCCTACCGTTTTTTGATAGAGCGGATTTGATGGATTCGTCTGAACAAACACGTGTGTCCGCCACACTCACGTATGTGACGTACAGCTCTGAGAGGACCAGAACCTTTTGCATGGAGCCAGTACGTGCACCTGTTCAAAAGGACCCTGTCCCTTTAACCCTTATGCCTAATAAAGAACTTATCGCACCAGGAAGCAGAGAAAAGCAGGTTTATTGCACGGAAATAAAGAGAGATCCGGATGCTGATTCGGACAGCAAGGTTATATATATACATGTAGGCAGCCAACACCGTCATTGAGCATACATGCACACCTTAAGTATAGAGAGCCCTTCGTTATCCAATGTGAGACAATGTGCCACAGACCCACACTCAAAAGACAGAAAATAACACGCAGGGCAAGACCAGTTCTATGATCAAACGGGGTGCAAAACCAGGGATTGAGATCTCTTACTTTTGTGAGAATTAAGCCCTCCCCTTCACTCTGGGCAGGGCGGTCCCAGTATGTTTTGCTTCTGAGGCAAGATGAGAAGTTCTGCCTCTTCCCCACTGATACCTACATCCCTCTGCTGGAGTTGACTAATCCCTCGTCCTCAATTATTCCTCCGCTGCTCCTCCTCCCAATGTCTAGGTCAAGAAAAAGGGGAGGAAAAGGAGGATGGGGAGGAGGTGGAAGCGACAAGGCGGGCAGAGGAGGAGCCGACAAGTGGCGAGCTGTGCGTTCCTTGAGGGCCCAAATCTGTCGCTTCCGCCAATGGTCCTGAACCTGCCGCCCCGAGGCAACTGCTTCACCTTGCCCTATGGCCGAGCCGGCCCTGGTTCTGGGAGAGACAGGTTCATCCTGCCATTCCTTAATGAAAGTTATTACAGTTGTACCTCGGGTTACATACGCTTCAGGTTACATACGCTTCAGGTTACAGACTCCCCTAACCAGAAATAGTAACTCGGGTTAAGAACTTTGCTTCAAAATGAGAACAGAAATTGTGCTCCGGTGGCTTGGCAGCAGCGGGAGGCCCCATTAGCTAAAGTGGTACCTCAAGTTAAGAACAGTTTCAGGTTAAGAATGGACCTCCGGAACGAATTAAGAACTTAACCTGAGGTACCACTGTACCTATATTACTCTAACTCTCTTCCTCGTTTGCCTTTTCCAATGTTTTTCCTGGGGGTTTTCATAATTTTGGGGTAAAACTTCTGAGGTTGGGAACGCATTAGAAAATCCCCTGTAGGAATCCACGGAAATCATTGACTCATTATGCAAACACTCACCTAATGAACGATTTCCTGAGAACGCATCGTGTTCGGACAGCAAGACCTTTGTGTGCTTGCCAACAGACTGCCCCAAGCTGACTTCTGAAACAGGATGGGTCAATAAATCGATCAAAACCGATTGTAACGGGTTTTTTTTAAAAAAAGAAAACAAAGCAAAAAGACAGCGTCAAAAACATTTGATAGAACGTTTGATCCAATGATAGAAGTAACAATAAAAGGCTATTTCTCCTTCTATCCTTAGTCGCAGGTGACCAGATGAGGCTGGGGGCCATTAATTTGCAAGGCAGACAATGGAAAAGAATCGCATTAAAAAACGCCTCCAACCCGAATCTGACCTTCTAAACTCTTGGGTCTGGTTCTAACTTTAGTAACTGGGTTCATTTTTCTTTTTTTAGTCTTCTGGCTCCTCCACCCATGTTCCTATTGCAGAACCCTTCATCAGACAGCTTGGATCGTTACCAGCGCAAGAGAGCTTCTGTGCAAATCGGCACGCTTCCCCCTGGGAAAAAGAGATTGCAGCATGGAACAGTTCTGGTGGGATCTCAAGAAAGGGGAGGAGTCGGGAAAGCAAGACTAAAGACTCAAAGGGCCTCAGCAGCTCTTCTTGGCATGGGGTTAGCAGAGAGGTGGGGTAGGCCTGTGACTGTCTCCATGTGTGGAGATCCACGCCACACACTTAAAGCCCATTCAATCCGCGTTCAAAGCTCATGACTCCCCCATTTAACATTTGTTAAAAAACCTGAAGCATTTTTGTTAGGGATTGTAGGGAAAGATCTGCCAAAAAAGCTGAAAAACATCTTCATGTATGCAACAACGGCCGCGAGAGTTTTAATAGCACAAGGATGGAAGACTGAAGAAACCCCAACTAAAGAATCATGGCAAGAAAAATTGATGGACTATGCAGAACTGGCAAAACTGACATACAAGCTACGGGACAAGGATAACTGTGACTTTAAAGATGAATGGGAACCCTTTACTAAGTATTTGAAGACGCAACAAAGCGAACTGAACTCCTTGGCTGGCTTTGAATAAACATTCACAAACTTTTTATTGATAATAAAATAGTTTGAGGATCTATACAACTGTGTAACATGCAGGAAACAGCATTTTTAGAGAAATCAAAGACTGGAACTGAGGGAAGTCGGGGGTGGGGGTGGGGGGGTTTCTGTGGGGGGAGGGAGGAAATATGGGGGGAATAAGGATGATATGTTTCTGGATAATATGTTTTGTTTTTATTTTGAAAAAAACAACAAAGCTCATGACTCCCACCCGCCCCAAAGAATCCTGGGAACTGTAGTTCCCCCTCAACAGAGCTCCAGTTCCCAGCACCTGTAACAAGCCAAAGTTCCCAGCGTTCTTTGCAGGAAGCCATGTGCATTGGATGGGCTTTAAATGTGTGGAGTGGATCTGCCCTCTGTGTGCGTCTCAAGTGTCTATTCAGGAGAAGTTGGTAAGTATGCAGAGAGATCTGATGCAGTTCATATTTAAAGGGGAATGTACCAAATTGGCACTTTGGGAACCGATACGCAAGTACAGCCATCTTTGGCAATTTGCACCCCTCCAAATCTTGCAGCACAAGGTCTCCCGCCAAGTGACGTCCATGAAAAATGCATATACTATGTGTGTAAAAAATGTGTCTGTTCAAGAAAATTCTTGCAAAAATGCACGATATTAGGGGAAATTGCTTTGCAAAAATGGGTGTTTGTAGGGCAAAATGGAAAAACGCTGATTAATTTTCATGCGGATTTTTTTTTTAAAAAAAAAAAGCAAAGTGGCGTGACAATGTGGAGAACCAAACTTAAGATGGTAGCAAAGAGAAAATGAAATTGATGGATTTGCTCATCCCTGCCTGTGTGGCTGCAGGTGAGCAGGGAGGGAAGCGTTCTTAAAATGCAAAGGAGCTGCTTTGTTTTTCTTTTCTGTCTAGCCACTGTTAAACACAAGCAGACAAGTGAAAGCAACAACCATGGACTAGAAACTTAGACAATTTGCAAGGCTGGATTACAGGATGGTCTAGATTTTGCCAACATGCTGAATCTTTGCTGTGCTGTCCGGCGTGCAGAATTCAAGCTGGGGAAGTAAGGACTTGCAAATTGAGCAGTTGGCTATATGAGACCCACAGGAAAGGTGTGGGGTGGGGGTGGAAGCTGTGCCCCCTTCCAGCCCCAGGCGAGACAGCCGTGTCCTCCATCCAATGGAATGTGCTGGGTGCTCTCAATGAACCTGGAACACGTGAAATGGCAAGAGCTTCGCAGACTGATGGCATTGCTCAGCTGGTGCCAATTTCAAAATTATTTGCATTCTTCGTGACTCAACTTATCAGGGAGACATAGCAAGGGCGGTATGAAAAACAAGCTGCGGAGCGAGCAGCCTTGAGATAACACCCTGCTCTGTTAAAACAGGGGGTGCAATGGGCCTTGGAGCGCATGTGGTCTTCAGATCTCCATTTCAAAGAAGAAGAAGAATACAGGCACATTCCCAACACCCCCAATTCTTCTTTTGGTGGTAAATCCTTTGAAGCAGCCAAGAGATATTGATAGCTGAAAACTGAGAAGGAAATAAACTTTATCCACCACTTTTTACAGAGGACCTTGAAAAGAATACAGGGCATCATGGAACCTACGAAGTAAACTTAGGCTGCCTTGTTCATCACTCATCCGGATTTGGTTGCACAAAACTTATTATACAGCAGTAAAAGGTCAAGGTAAAGGGACCCCTGACCATTAGGTCCTGTCGTGACCGATTCTGGGGTTGCGGCACTCATCTCGCTTTATTGGCCGAGGGAGCCGACGTACAGCTTCCGGGTCATGTGGCCTGCGTGACACTGTTTACCTTCCTGCCAGAGTGGTACCTACTTATCTACTTGCACTTTGACGTGCTTTCGAACTGCTAGGTTGGCAGGAGCTGGGACCGAGCAACGGGAGTTCACCCCGTTGCGGGGATTCAAAATGCCGACCTTCTGATTGGCAAGTCCTGCACCACCTGCGTCCCTATTATACAGCAGTAGGAAATGGCAAACCTTAATATATTTTGGAAGAGCGACGTAATATAATGCAGCGGTTTTTGTTGTTGTTGTCATTTTCACTAATGTATGCATAGGTACAGATAACATAATGCATTTTTGTACCTGTCACTTGGCAGGAGAGCTGTGGTGCAAAATTCAGAGATGTGTGAATTTCGAAGGATAGCTGTGTGTTTTTATCACATTAGAATCACAGAATTGTAAAGGTGAAAGGGACCACAAGGGAGATCTAGACTAACCCTTGTGCAACGTAAGAATCTTTTGCCCAATATGGGTCTCAAACCCATGACCCTGAGATTAAGAGTCTCATCCAGATTGTTCTGGAAACTGCAAATTAGGCTGGCTTGCCTTTAAGTGCTTATTGAATTGAATTTCTCCTCCATTCCTAGGTAGGTGGAGGCTAGAAAGTATCTAGTTGGTACTGAGCATTTGTTCTGGTTTGTTTGTGGGACGGTTACACAACAGTGAACATCTGTCTTGCATCCATCCCAATTTACACACTTTCCCATTAGTCATTTGTTCACCTCACATTTGTCAACGCATTTCCCCATTGCTTTCCAAACCGCAAGAAGTCCAATTCTTTCTTTTTTTTTAGTGAATTGATTCATTATCATCATCAAACCTTTATTGGCATCACTTACAAACATTCAAAATAAATAAGCCAGTGCAATCTCATTGCCACTTCAACAGTACAGTCATTTGCCAAAGGGAAGAAGAGGCGAGCAATCAATTTCATCTCTGTGGGTCTCCAGCAAGGGCAGGATCCTGTAGCGTCCTTTGGTGACAAAAAGTCAAATAGAGGAACTTAGCTACTGGCTTGGTGAGCTCCTGGTCTCTGCCCTGTAATAAGAAGCGTATAACCTCCGTCTCTGGTTTCCATGTTGGAATACATAGATGGTCTAAAAATTGTTGGCGGAGAGCATCATACATTTTACGTCTAAGGGCCATGTGAGCTAGAGTTTCCATCAGGTGGCCATCCCATGGGCAGATCCTATCTCCTTCTGCCATATCCACAAACTACCCCAAAGGAGGTTAGAAGGATTAGAATTGAACCTAGTCAGCAAAAAAGCCCTTCTTTCTTGCGGGTTAAACAAAAATTGTAAATAATTAAGGTGAATTTATTGAGCTAGGGTGAGACAGAGCACCCATGAATCTGCCTTAACTGCTCTAACCTAAAATTCCCAGTAGATCCTTGAAACCCTCTTGCCAGGGTGAGATGAGGAAGTTGCCTCAGGGCAGTAAGCTCCAGATCACTGAGATCTGCCTTTGATGTTGATGATTAATTTATTTACACACGTCTTTTTCTGTGACAGGGACTCAAGATGGCTTATAGATTAAAAAAAATAAAAGCCGCTGAAAAGATAACAAAATCAATCATTATAATCAATCATTAAACATTGGGAGAATTAAAACTAACACCACCTGTTTAAAACAAACCAGTAATTACAATAAAAAGAGCACTGCGGCAGTCAGTTCCCAAAAAGCAGTCAGTTCCGAAAAGCTTGTAGGAACAAGGAAGTCCGGCAGAAGGACAGCAAGGAGGGAGCCAGTCTGGCTTCTCTAGGGAAGCATTAAGAGAGTCTAGGGAGGGAGCATCCACCGAGAAGGCCCTCTTCTGTATCCCCACCAAGCGTGCCTGTGAGGGTGGCAGGACCAAGACAAGGGCCTTTGCTGAAAATCTCAAAACCTGGCCAGGTTTGTATGAGGAAATGTGGTATTTCAGACAGCTTAGACCTAAGCCATGTAGGGATTTGTAGATGATAACCAGCCCTTTGAACTGTGCCCAGAAACAAACTGGTACCCAGTGCAGCTGTTACAACCGGGGGGGGGGGGTCACCTGCTCCCTATAACCAGCCCCTGTTGATAATCTGGCTGCGCTGTTTGAGCCAGCTGAAGTTTCTGAGCACTTTTCAAAGGCAGTCCCATGCAGAGTGCATTGTTGTTTAGTCGTTTAGTCGTGTCTGACTCTTCGTGACCCCATGGACCAGAGCACGCCAGGCACTCCTGTCTTCCACTGCCTCCCACAGTTTGGTCAAACTCATGCTGGTAGCTTCGAGAACACTGTCCAACCATCTCGTTCTCTGTCATCCCCTTCTCCTTGTATCCTCAATCTTTCCCAACATCAAGGTCTTTTCCAGGGAGTCTTCTCTTCTCATGAGGTGGCCAAAGTATTGGAGCCTCAGCTTCAGGATCTGTCCTTCCAGTGAGCACTCAGGGCTGATTTCCTTCAGAATGGAGAGGTTTGATCTTCTTGCAGCCCATGGGACTCTCAAGAGTCTCCTCCAGCACCATAATTCAAAAGCATCAATTCTTGGGCGATCAGCCTTCTTTATGGTCCAGCTCTCGTTTCCATACATCACTACTGGGAAAACCATAGCTTTAACTATACGGACCTTTATTGGCAAGGTGATGTCTGTGCTTTTAGAGTGCATTAGAGTAATCCAAACGGGATGCAAGGAAGGTGTTGGTCACTGTGGTCAATATTCAGGCATCGGCCGGCACTTCTTGGCCTCTTCCTCCTTTAACTCTGCTATGTGCCCATTGTCTGCCCATTGTCCACACTAGGTGGCAGTGGGTGGGTGCACAACAATGGGCGCATGGCAGGCATATGGAGGAGGAGGCAGGGGTGGTATTTCCTGTTTTGCCTTTAGCAGCAAAGCCTCCAGGGTTGGCCTTGTCTCCTGTAAACATAAGTTTGTTGACTGCAGAATAAGGACACAGCCCCGCAAGTCATGATATACTCGGTCGCTCAAGGCCGTACTGATGATGAGGCAAGAAGGAAGCCCTAGTTTTCAGAGCAACTAGGGAAGTCCAGGTTCCTTGGTGCCAAATTCTGGAAAAATGGGCCTCCCTCTGCCTGCCGTTGGCTCTGGTGCCAACTTTCCCCCCAACCAGTCTTTAGTGGGCACTGGGCACCACTGGTTTGAAAGGTGATGTTGCAACTTCGCATCTCATGTTGCACTAATACAGGTGCCACAGAATAACCATTTCACATTCGTAATAATCTATTTGTGTGGTGGCACCTAGACTCTGGAACTCCCTGCCTCTAGATATGAAGCAGGCAACTTCACTGTACTCTTTTCGGCACCTACTAAAAACGTCCTTGTTTAGATAAGCCTGCCTAGGTGCTTAAAAATGCTTGTGTGAATTTTTTGTATTTTAACCTCCTATATGTTTTTATGGGGACGCGGGTGGCGCTGTGGGTTAAACCACAGAGCCTAGGACTTGCTGATCTGAAGGTTGGCATTTCGAATCCCCGGGATGGGGTGAGCTCCCGTTGCTTGGTCCCTGCTCCTGCCAACCTAGCAGTTCGAAAGCACGTCAAAGTGCAAGTAGATAAATAGGTACCACTCCGGTGGGAAGGTAAACGGTGCTTCTGTGCGCTGCTCTGGTTCTCCAGAAGCGGCTTAGTCATGCTGGCCACATGACCCAGAAGCTGTACGCCGGCTCCCTCGGCCAATAAAGCGAGATGAACACCGCAACCCCAGAGTCGGTCACGACTGGACCTAATGGTCAGGGGTCCCTTTACCTTTACCTTTATCTTTTTATGTGGTTTTTTTCCTGGTTTTATCTTTTTGTAAACTGCTCTGAGGTTTGTTTGTTTGTTTGTTTGTTACAATCAAGCGGTGGATAAATTTTATGACTTTTGAAAAAGTTCTGTGGGGCTCCGTTCATTACGTGGTTCCTCACTCTATGTGTTTGGCAGAGCCTGGTCTTGCCGTCTTTGCCACGAGTGACAAATGATTAACTCAGACTGGAGTGCGGAGTGCCAGGCTGCTGGCACGCATGCCAAGGAAAATGGGCAAGTGAAGATGCACGCAATGTCTGAGGAAATTCACAATGCAACGCCAGTTCCAGATGCCTTTTTAAAAACAAGCTTTCGTTTTCATTTTCAGGTGCTCCGAATTGCAGGCTTGTTCAGAAGTCACATGGCACACCTCAAAGTTTTCCAGAAAGTCATCATGGGTGGAGATGAGTTGGCACATTCCCCCCCCCCCCCAGCAAGAAAAGAAAAAAATAATCCACTTCAGATGCATTAGTTATTCCAATGGTGGTTTTCTGCAAGACTTGGAGAAGAAGGGAATGCAAAGACTGGGGTGGACAGCCTCTTTTCAGAGCAAACATATTAAAACTCAGAGCAAACTTAGAGGAAGGGTTGTTGCTCATGTTATAAGAAAAAAACTGCTCCTTTTCCCTTATGGGGTATCCAAGAGCCCGTATAGAATCCTTGTGGGTTCCCTATCGGTAGGAGAAAATAACAGAGGTATATTGAGAAGTAAAGCGGCTAGTAAGCCTGATCTTTATTAACTGTTGCAACAGGGTCCCCTACTCACCACATGCAGGAGGAAGGAGAGAGCCCAGAACAATGGTGTGCAAGCCCTTTTATAGACTTTTGAAGTTGCCCACCCTGTAGTCCAAGACCACCCCCCAAAACATCATATACGTCACAGAAGGAAGTGGTCTACAGCAGAAATCCTGTTTGCCAGGATACCTGTTAATGGTCACTGATTGGGCAGCCTGGCCATTCTTTTGTGATGGTTAATAGTTTAGTTCCTGAGTCCAGGTCACAGGCTCACCCTAGTCATACACAAATACGCCCTTAAGACAGGATTTGTAAGGAAAAGACAAAGGGAAGGCTTTCCCCATTTCTTCCCTCCTTTCAGAGAAATATTTGAGGTCAATTTGGGAGAGTCAAAATGACTTCAGGATTGCTCTCCTGTACTATTTCAGACACATGGTTTAAATACTTATTATGTACATGTGTTTGCCTTGTACATTTATGAACATTTATTCTATATTCGAGACCTTAGAATTCTTATAACACTCAGGTGTTGAACATCTTCCTTGCAAGCAGAAGCTCCCGGCTTCAATCCTCAATAACATCTCTAGGCAGGGCTGGGAGACTGACTGATTGCTGCCAGTCAGTGTACTGAGCTACAGATGGACTTGGTGTAAGGGAGCTCCCTCTGATCCTAAATTGGCTAGGAGTCTTTTGCATGGGAGTCAGCCCCACAGAACACACGCAAGGGTTGGAGTTGGGTGGTGGGAGTAGAATGAAGCCAGCAACACTATTCGAGTTTGGTAGAGATGATTGGATCCTGGCACATCACAAACACACCTGATCCACCCCTCTTGGACCAATCTGCAGATCACAGCCGGCTTTCCACACGTCCCAATTTCTCTTCTGCAGCTCAAAAATGAAATTTAACAAATCAGTACCGTTTATGTTATCATTTACTAACTAAGTGCACATTTAGCTCACCAATAGCACATGGTTTGTAGAAGTCAGCAGGGATAGGGACAAAACGAGACTTAGTTGGCTGTCCTGGTCACTGCCTCTGGCGCCACCCGCTGGTTGGGCTCCCTGCCCTGCACCCCACCAGGAGGTCCTGGGGACACCAGTTCCTGCTGGAAGATGAAGTGGTCAAAAGCCCCCACAGTCCTCATCTCTGAGCACCAAAGCACCATCTGTTTCTTGACACGCTTTCATCGTATTTGGCCCTTCACAAATCGCTCCTACCTGGAATGCAGAGCCTGAGCAATCTTTGGTTGTGAGATGCTCAGAGGCTCAGATCCTTTGTCATAGTCACTGTGCTCCTTTGGGTTAAAGGTAAAGGGACCCCTGACCATAGGTCCAGTCATGGCTGACTCTGGGGTTGTGGCGCTCTTCTTGCTTTACTGGCCGAGGGAGCCGGCGTTTGTCCACAGACAGCTTCCGGGTCATGTGGCCAGCATGACTAAGCTGCTTCTGGCAAACCAGAGCAGCACACAGAAACGCCGTTTACCTTCCCGCCAGAGTGGTACCTATTTATCTACTTGCACTTTGACGTGCTTTCGAACTGCTAGGTTAGCAGGAGCAGGGACCAAGCAATGGGAGCTCACCCCGTTGTGGGGATTCGAACCGCCGACCTTCTGATCGGCAAGTCCTAGGCTCTGTGGTTTAACCCACAGCGCCACCCGCGTCCCTCTGGGTTACTCTGCTCTGCTCCATTGGGTTACTTGACCCTTTTACAGGCCAGGCCCACCCATGAGGCTGAAGCCCTTGAGGCAGAGGGAGGGGGTGTTCCTGGGGGTGCCCTCCACCCTGCCGCCACTGCCAGAGAAGCAATGTGGGCATTGACGTGAATTCCAGCAAGATCTCACCAAAATCTCTCAAGATCTCTTGCAAGAGCTCTTGTGAGATTCAAGATCTTGCCAGAGATTGGTGCCAAAACACTTCCTGTTTTGCCTCGAGTGGCGAAAAGGGACACACCGCCCCCTGCCCATTTCACTGTGGTGCTTTCCTCTCTTTCTTTTTGCTCACAATGGTATCGGGGCAGCGCTACGTGATCTCACTTTCGACAGCGTGTGCAAAAGTTTCAAGGTGGCCATACTGCTTCATTTCCGACAGGTACCGGTCCTGCAGCTGCCTGCTGAAATCCTGTAAGGCTTTGCACCATAAACGCTCTGTTTTATTTATTTATTTTATCTCACCCTTGTCAGGCTCTAGCGCCAGAGGGCCTCTCCCCATGGCAATAATGCAATAATAATTCCATGTGGAATCTCTCGTGGACGGCCCGGATATTGCAGATGACAGCAGGACCTTTAGTGCCAGTGTGGTATAGTGTGCCAGCGTGGTATAGTGGTTAAGAGCAGTGGACTCGTAATCTGGTGAACCGGGTTCGATTCCCCGCTCCTCCACATGCAGCTGCTGGGTGACCTTGGGCTAGTCACCCTTCTCTGAAGTCTCTCAGCCCCACTCACCTCACAGAGTGTTTGTTGTGGGGGAGGAAGGGAAAGGAGAATGTTAGACGCTTTGAGACTCCTTTGGGTAGTGATAAAGCGGGATGTCAAATCCAAACTCTTCTTCTTCTTTAAGAGATGACGGCTGCTGAAGGGGAACGAAGGCCTCTGACCAACTCCTCTTGCGATTCCTGAAGGATTACGGAAACGAAACAGTTCCTAACTTAAGGTTACCAGATGTCTCCGTTTCTTGGGGATGGTCCCCAGATTTACAAACCAGTTCCCATTACAAAATCCATTGAAGTTGAAAAGTGTCCCCAGATTCAGTGTGGGGGGGGGGGGAAATCTGGTAACCTTATCCTATCTCCTCTCTCTGCTTTGGGTGTCACTTCCGCCACACTTTGCTATCTGAGAACAGACTTGGTTTAAAAAAAAAAATTAAAGAGAGAAAGTTTTAAGGAAGGTTGTCTCACATGATCAGCCCACGCTCAATCTGTCTATGTCAAAAGTTCAGAGCGTCTCACTTAGCACCCTGGCTGCAGTCTGGGTGAGGGTGTTTGTGCCTCTTTTGGCAGGATCCGTGCTTTTTTTTTCCAGAGGGACCGACTGTAGAAAGGAAAGTCATCTGCTCACCTCCTCATCTTTTACTCCACTTTCCACCACCCAGGAAAAAGCTCCGCACCCGCCCAGTAAGCAACGAGGAAGTGGCCAGCCGACGATTTGGGTTCTCACCCTGAAGATGAGTAGGGGGTTATGGTGGCGAAAGAAACACAGTTGCTTTTGGGGGTGAGGTTTCCCAGTGTTTCGTTTTGGCGTTGCAAATTGCGAGGAACACCTGTGGGATGACTCACCTCGACTCAAAGAGAGGCTCAATGAGGCGAAATCTAAGGTCCTAATGATTTGATTTCACAGCTGATGGACGCTGAAACATCTGCCATTTCTTAGCTGGGGGTAGCGGGGCTGTCAGCCGGCTTACCAAGGAAGCACATTTGGGGCAACGAACCATTGGAGCAGAAGATTTTAAAAACAGAGAGAAATATACAGCTTGTTCTTGAGAGGTGATCGCATGTCAACTCAAGGCTTTGTTTGGGGTGGGGTTAGATGTCCTTTTCTTCAGCTCCTGGGCTAAATCTCTCATGGCCTAGGAAAGCTCAGTGATGATGATGATGATGATGATGGCAGGAGACTTGGCATTGCCTGCCAATTCACTACTGGACTGAGTTGAAGACACTGGTTTTGGTGTACAAAACCTGATACAGCTGATACAGCCAGCTGTAAATCACACGGAGTAAGTGGACTTAACTCTTAATTAGAAAAAAACACACCAGGATCTGCACAGGAGTGTTTGGCCTAATGAGCACAGCAACTCATTTCCGGCAGCTATTTTCCCCATGAAGCAGTTGCTGAGACTGAAGGTCTCTGCCTCTCCACAGCTGCCTAGGTCCCCTCCTCTCCAGGGTTTTCCCCAAGCAATCTTAGACTGCGCCTAGGTAAAGGTAAAGGGACCCCCGACCATTAGGTCCAGTCGTGACCAACTCTGGGGTTGCGGCGCTTATCTCGCTTTATTGGCCGAGGGAGAAGGCGTACAGCTTCCGGGTCATGTGGCCAGCATGACTAAGCCGCTTCTGGCGAACCAGAGCAGCGCACAGAAACGCCGTTTACCTTCCCGCCGGAGTGGTACCTATTTATCTACTTGCACTCTGAGGTGCTTTCGAACTGCTAAGTTGGCAGGAGCAGGGACCGAGCAACGGGAGCTCACCCCGTTGCGGGGATTCGAACCACCGACCTTCTGATCGGCAAGTCCTAGGCTCTGTGGTTTAACCCACAGCACCACCCGCGTCCCACAGACTGTGCCTACATGGAGCTAATTTCTCCTCCACCCTCTTCATGCCTCTCCTGGTACTGGGAGACCAGCGGGAGGGGAGCTTGTCGCCACAGGTAGTGCAGACACTCTTCCCCAACCTGACTCATCTCTGCCTCTTGGCCTCCTTCCTCTCCTGCTTCAGCTTCTGTCTATTCTTCTAGACTTCTCTCTGCCACAAACTCTCCCTGCTCATTAAGCCCTGTTGACTCTCCAGCTTCCAACACCTCCTCCTTCCAGTCTTCTCCCTCTGACCACTCCTCATTGTCCCACCACCAATCCCCTGTCCTTGAGTCTTCTTCCCTTGGGGTTCCCCAGCTGCTGCCTCCCCCTCCCCATTCCTCTGCATCCAGCCAGTCCGTGACAGCTTGGAACCAGGATACCTGAAAGATTGTCTCACACCTTATGTACCCAATCGATCCCTGCGTTCTCCAGGCGAGAGCTTCCCACAGTTTCCACCTTTTCAGGAAGTCCATTCCGCAAAGTGACCGAATCGGGTCTTGAGCATCGTGGCGCTAACCCTAGTCCCCTTCCTTGAATATTAGATGGGGGCCATCTCTGTGTTCTTGTTGGCCCCTGCTGTAAACTTTTTTAAAGCAAAGATCATTCCTGGTCTGTATTTGTATCAGAATTGTGTTTAAAAAGATGCTTTTAGTGATGTTTTACCTGATTTGCTTCCCTTGGAAGGAAGGGTGGAATAAAAATTTAATGCATGCACGAATGAGTGTTAGTCAAACTAGACCCACCAAAATTAATGAACCCATGTGAACCATGCTCATCTGGTTTACTATTTTTATATCCTCATTGAGCTGGGATCTTTTGTGGGGGGGGGGGTTGCACGTCTGCTCACTTCGTTCCCCCTCTAACCCCCACCCAAGCCTCCTCATATCTCCCCCTTATTTGGGAGATAATTCTACTTTTGGCAACTTAAGCAATGAGACATCTTTTTGCTACGCATTCGCTACTGGTTCATACTACGATTTCCCAGATGTCTTCCCCCACTTTTTTCGGGGGGGGGGGTTAACTGTCGATCATCATAAAATTATTGCTAGCGGGCAGTACCTGGTGTCACTCGGGAATTCTAAGATTTATAAATGGGTGATTTAATTTTTTTGCAACAACCTTTGCTTTTTCCAGTAGATGAAGTTGATTTGGAAAGAAAACAGCATTCTAAATCACCAGAAATAATATCTGGCATCAAGCGGGTTATTCCTCTGACAACTCTTGCTTTCATAACCATGACTTGTCTCACGTCTACTAATCCTAGCCTTCCCTTTGGGACTGCAAAAGGGTATTTTCAAGTATGCACCAACAAGAACCCATTTATTTTATTTAGAGGATCAAAGCTCGTCTTAAAAGCAACATTGACTCGGGATGGGGGGGGGGCAAAAAAATGAAACTCACTTTCTTCCTTTGATGGGGGTGCTGGTCATCATGTTGACTCAGCTTGGAAAACCCATCCGAACCTCTGTCTGCACATTCAAAAGAAGGAGGGGCCACGTCATAGCTCAGTGGCAGAGCACATGCTTGGCATGCGGAATAACCCAGGAACAGTTCTCAACATCTCTTATTGCAGGAGATAGGAAAGCCCTTCCTGGCTGGCTGGCTGGCTGGCTCCCCCTTGGACCCCCCCCCCAGGAGACGCAGCCCACCAAAGTAGCCAGTACAGGCTATGAAGAGAAAGAGTTTGGATTTGATATCCCGCCTTTCACTCCCTTTAAGGAGTCTCAAAGCGGCTAATATTCTCCTTTCCCTTCCTCCCCCACAACAAACACTCTGTGAGGTGAGTGGGGCTGAGAGACTTCAGAGAAGTGTGACTAGCCCAAGGTCACCCAGCAGCTGCATGTGGAGGAGCGGGGAAGCGAACCCGGTTCCCCAGATTACGAGTCTACCGCTCTTAACCACTACACCACACAAATGGTCTGTCCTAGGGTTCTGGATGCCTTGCTTCATTACGGATATTGCAGAGGTAGAAGAAGTTCAGGAAAGGGCACCCAAAACAATCAAGGGGGTGGAATGATTCCCCTATGAGGAAAGTTTACAACATCTGGGCCTTTAGAGGAAAAGGCAAGTACAGTGGTACCTCGGGTTACATACACTTCAGGTTGTATACGCTTCAGGTTACAGACTCTGCTAACCCAGAAATAGTGCTTCAGGTTAAGAACTTTGCTTCAGGATGAGAGCAGAAATTGTGCTCCAGCGGTGCAGCGGCATCAGGAGGCCCCATTAGCTAAAGTGGTGCTTCAGGTTAAGAACAGTTTCAGGTTAAGAACGGACCTCCGGAACGAATTAAGTACTTAACCCAAGGTACCACTGTAAAGACGGGGCATGATCAAGGTCTGGAACAGGAGCAGTTAATCTTTTTTTCTGCTCAATTCCCTTCTGGGTAACATTATGAGGGCCACATGATGGGGAGGGGGCAGGAGTAAAGGAGTGGGGTGACAAGTGTTAATTTACTTGCTAGGGATATACCTTTTTTGCAACCTCATGTTCCTATAGCTTAGATTAGGTGAACATTTGCCTAAAAGCAATGAACCGTCATTTCAAAATCTTTGGGGAAAAGCTCATCCCAAAATCAATAAATCAGTTCTTGTATATGCAACAGCATAATGTATTATGTAATTATACATAACAATTATAGCTATGTGTTATAATGCAGGAAGATTAGAGCTTGCAAATTTTATAATACTTGTACAGTTTTTTTTATACTGTACAAAATGTTGTACATCACTTCTTATTGCTTAGAATAAATCGAGGTTGCAGTTTGTCTTTGCTTCTGCTGCAAGCACCATAAAATCTTTGATTGCATGTTCTGTGCACTGATTAACTTCTTGGTATCTGGAGGGCGGATGGCTCTTGTTTCCAGTGCTTCTCCTGAACCCAAGGCCTTTTTGTAAGGTTTCAATATTTCTGACAAGGTCTTGAAGTCATTTACAGTAAGCAGAAATGTTACAGATACGGTGGTTCCCAATTTTCATTTCGGGGTGACCTTCTTTCTCAACTTAGTCACTTTTTCAGTGTTTCTAAGCCATGGGTAGGCAAACTAAGGCCTGGGGGCTGGATCCAGCCCAATCTTCTTCTAAATCCGGCCTGTGGACGGTCCAGGAATCAGCGTGTTTTTACATGAGTAGAATGTGTCCTTTTATTTAAAATGCATCTCTGGGTTATTTGTGAGGCATAGGAATTTGTTCATTTCCCCCCAAAAAATATAGTCCGGCCCCCCACAAAGTCTGAGGGACAGTGGACCGGCACTCTGCTGAAAAGGTTTGCTGACCCCTGTTCTAAACAAAAGTTCATCCCTTTAGGATACAGTCATACCTCGGGTTGAATGCGCTTCGGGTTGAGCGCGCTCGAGTTGCGTTCCGCGGCAACCCGGAAGTAACGGAGCACATTACTTCCGGGTTTCACCGCTTGTGCGTGCGCAGACGCTCAAAATGACGTCATGCGCATGCGCAGAAGTGGCAAAAAGCAACACGCGTGTCCGCAGACGTGCCATCGCTAGTTACATTTGCTTCTAGATGCGACTGGGGCTCCAGAACGGATCCCGTTCGTATCTAGAGGTACCACTGTATAGGAAATTGGGTTTGTTGTTTTTTTAAGTCAAAAAGTTATAACTCACACACCTAGGCAAGCAGGAGCTCAAAGATACATCAGGGGCAGATTTAGGGCTGTGCAAGTGATGCGCATGAAATATGCGCTGAGCCAAAGGGGATGTCTTGGTAAACAAGGTGCTGGGCATTGGGAAGGAGGTGGGAGGCTCTGACAGGGTCCTAAAGACCCCCCTCCTCCTTCCCAAGGCCTAGTTAGTGCTTGCCCCAGTCCAGGAAGCTGGGCCAGGCGGGCCATTGTTGTGATCCAGCAGCAGGGCTCTTCCTCCTGTCCTTTTCCATTGCCTGAAAAAAATGCCAGAGTTCTGAGAAGCCTTCCAGATCCAAGCCACAGATGCAGTGGAAAGCAACGTTATATAAAAAATTACACAACCCCAAATCAAAGCATCGTGGATTGGAAGGAGTCATCGTCTCTCCAAACAAAAAGGTGTGGGGAGAAATTACCTTCCGGCTGGGTTGCTGGGGGGAATTCCCAGAGGTTCTGAGTAAACGCCACTTGTCCGAAGCATCATCACTTGGCTTTTCCACTCAAAAGCGAAAGCAACACCAGAGCAGGCAACTGCCACACCCACAGCCCCACGTGGCTTCCTGCAGGCCCTTTGGTTTCTGTTGCGCAACAAGGTCAAGGACCTACCATTCTTGCATTGAAGGGGCTGGACTGGATGACCCTCAGGGTCCCTTCCAACTCTACAATTCCAGGATTCTATGAAACATGTTGAGCCTCACAATCTGGGTAACCAGAATGTGAAGGGCCACCTTGCTCACGAGGTCTAGATTGGGCAGGCTGCGTGGATGGCGGAGTCACCTGCCTAGAATGTGATTTCGCCAAGGTTGCAGGTTCAGTCCCCGTATGGGACAGCTGCATATTCCTGCATTGCAGGGGGTTGGACTAGATGATCCTCAGGGTCCCTTCCAACAATACAATTCTATGATTCTATGAATGGCACCTGCTGGACCTGGACTGTAAACTTTTGTTGGAAGCCGTCCACAGTGGCTGGAGCAACCCAGTCAGATGGGTGGCATATAATTAGTGTATCATCATCATCATCATCAGTACTTTTCTTCTAGAAAAACGGTGCTGGTATTGCATACCCTTGAGGGGGGGAAAAGGTAAAAGACCCCTGACAGTTAAGTCCAGTCACGAATGACTCTGGGGTTGCGGCGCTCATCTCGCTTTACTGGCCGAGGGAGCTGGTGTTTTGTCCACAGTTTTTCCGGGTCATGTGGCCAGCATGACTAAGCCGCTTCTGGCGAAACCAGAGCAGCACACGGAAACGCTGTTTACCTTCCCGCCAGAGTGGTACCTATTTATCTACTCGCACTTTGACATGCTTTCGAACTGCTAGGTTGGCAGGAGCAGGGACTGAACAATGGGAGCTCACCCCGTCGCGGGGATTTGAACCACCGACCTTCTGATTGGCAAGCCCTAGGCTCTGTGGTTTAGACCACAGCACCACCATCTTACCCCCAGAAAAAAGCACTGGTTATTGTTATACTGCTACTACTACTACTACTGTTGTTATTATTAGCTATCCAGGCTAATGATGTTCTGTTGAGTGTGTGATGAAAGGGCATCATGTCACTAGAAAGCTGCCCTCATCTCTTTTTTCCCAGCTAATGCTTTAACTCCCTTGGTCAGTTTTTCCAGAAGTGCTATTGTCCAAACTTTCTGTTTCCACTGTGATAGTTGTAAAAGTTTTTTTTTTAAAAAATTTGAGCAATAAGTTGTCAAGCGGCTACTAAAAGCAAGGCAATTAGCTCTTTCGGTCTCAAATTTGCATTTTCATCTTTAAAGATGGTTCACAAAACCAAGGCGCCCCCCCCACCCTCCCCCTGACATCCCGTAGAGGTGGAACCTGAGACAAGAACAGTTAGCCGAGAAAAATAAGGCTGTGTTTATCCCAAGTGCAAGAAGAGTGAAAGAATTGGTATGTCCATGCTTTGGGAGGTTGCTTTTTTTGCTTGTCCCTCCACCCCACCCCATTTGATAAAATGCCAGCTTACGGGAGCTTTTGATGACTCAGGTGCACATCAGTTAACACAGCTTCATTAAAAAGCTCGTGCGATGGGCAGGTAAGATACCGGAGGTGGGTGGGTGGGGAATGTAATCCAATAATAAGAAAGCTGAAAGGCTGGCTGATAATAAGCGCAGAAAAAGGCCCCGTGAACGACGAATGCATCTGCTATGTGCAGCTTGAACCAAGTGTTTGATGCGCCCATCGAGGAATGTTCTTGTTTTTGCATTCACTTGCAAACGAAAACATTTTCGGGCTGCTAAATGATCCCAGCCAATAAAAAGCCCAGCAGCCAAATTAGCCAGGGGCAGTGGCTGGTGTCACAAAAAGGACATCTGTTTTTGTGGTGCTACAAACAAGGGGGGGGGGGAATTCCCATTTTCACACAAAAATCCCGAATTGGCATTTATTTTTCTTTTTTAAAATATATTTTATTGTTGTTGTTGTTTTTTAAAAAAATGAACATCGAAACACAAGCCAGCCCATCCAACTTTGGGAAGATGGAACAATGTGCTCAAGCATCAAGAAAGGATTCTGACTAAACATTAGGAAGAACTTTCTGATGGTAAGAGCTGGTTCATCAGTGGAACGGGTGACCTCAGAAGGTGCTGAGCTCTTCTACTTTTCAGCGGTTTTTCCTGATGTCCATGATCCAGAGCCTGGTCTAGGGTAGCGTTGCTGATTTCAAAAAGTTTGAACACATTACCTGGCTAGAGAACCTCATAGCAAAACTCAAAGAAGCGTCGTTTTCAAAGGATGGCTGCGTTTTGGGTTTGCGTATCGTATCAGAAACTACAAATCAGGTGGGTTTTGCCTTTCAAGGCAAATGAACCCAAACTTCTCCTCCATCCCTAAGCTTTGATGCTGTGCAGCAGAAAATATCCCCAATATTTATTTATTTGATTGATTGATTGATTGATTGATTGAGGATTAAAAAGAGAAACCTGGAAGAGTCAGTGGCTTAGGGCTCCTGGAACTGATCTATATTGTCCTTCTGAAAACATCAGGCACCCTCCACCTGTGTTCAATGCTAGAAGGTAGCAATGGTATTGATAAGGGAGGGATAAATATCAGTCGATCAAGCAGCATAGAGAATTTTGCCACACATCAATTGCCAGCGAAGGTAGAGAACAGCCACCTGGCTGGGCTTTGTGGTCGACCCAATCGTGTGGACTCAAAAACTGTCTTTTGGGGTGGTCCGAATTCACATGACAATCCCCTAATTTGAGTTTTGCCCCTGGAAGTGGATTCAATCATACACTTGCCAATTGCCTCCCTTCTATTTCAAAACTCTGTTTCTCCCGATCTCTCGCGTTCAAGATCTTCAGGTTGTGGCTTAAAAAAACCCCTTTGCGTGAGACTTTCCACAGAAGCTGGGGCCAACAGCTCCTGTTAGGATACCTCTGTGACCTCGCCCGTGAACTCTGACACATCCATGACCTCGCCCGTGACCTCTGACACATCCATGACCTCGCCTATGACCTCTGACACATCCATCACCTTGCGCAACCCCCTTCCCCTTTCCTTGACCGATACAAGCAAACATTGAGGGCGTCAGCCTTTGACACCTGAGAATCAACAAGCTTTCCGCACAGCTCGCAGAATCTACGCAGGTGCCGAGTTTTAATCCAGCCCACACTTTTCCCCTTGGGTAGGGAGAGCATGGTGAGTCCTACCTAAGCCGCCTAATTCAATTGAGCAGGGACAACGGAGGAGTAGGACAAATCTGCCAGATTATCGGGGCAGCAACCAATGCCTCGAGGGATTGCGTCGACTTAAGACGACAGCTCATTATTCAGTACGTACGATGCACTTAGAGCAGTTTAGGATTCCTTGGATTCATTCATTTGTACTCTCCCTGGGGTTGCCTAGTCCCTAATCTGCTATAAACCAACAAAACATTCGTGTGTTATTGTAGCAGTGATTCAACCAACCATTAACACCAAAAAGTAGACATTCCTGTTAAAGATAGATGCTGCCCTGGTAAATCACAAACGAGGTGGAAATGGTTGACCGCCGGTTCTTTTGCTGTGGTGTTCATTATCCGTGAGATTAAATTTGGCTTCTGGTTGCAGAGGCTACACTGTAACCTCTTCCAGTTAAGAAAGCAAACTTTATTTTTTTAAGGCATCAGAAATCAGAAGATGCTAAACGGAAGATGCCAAGGGCTTCCTGTGCTGCCCTCTGCAGGCAGATGAAAGCATCTTCAACTAGAACAAAAGACTATTGCTTAATGCTACAGGACACTTGGCAGTGGTGGACTCTGGGCTTTAAAATTTCAGCAGCGTCCTGCAAAGTTTGGCCTTCTGTTGATTGTCACTGTTGCAGCATCTCCTGCCAAGCCTTCTCGGACTGGGCGAACAGCTCGCATTCCCTTAAATCCACCTGTTATTGGGGTGGATTTGCATTGCTCCAGACTCCTGAAGTCTCATGAGATTGGAAAAAACTCCATTAGGCATGTATCCAACCAAGTTTCACTCAAGAGTAGATCTGCTGGAATTAATGGACCTAAAGTAGCCATGCCCATTCATTTCAATGGGTCTACACTTGAGTGTGTGGCCAGAATTGGCTACACTCTTTAGTATGTGGTTGTAAGCGGTAACTGGGAACTTTGATCTACGAATATCGAAAGAATACCTTTTTCCTTCTAAGGATGGGTGGTTCCATATCAGCACACGGTCGTGTGGACTGCTACTGATTTAGCCACCCTATTTAACCACCCTAAATATTTTGTAGGCAACTGGAGTAAAAAAAGAAATAAATCACTCCCTCTAACAGCAAACTTGGGGGGTGAGTGCTGACAGAAATGGGAGTCAAAGGGACACTGGGGAACATGCTCGGGGGAATCTTGTGGTTTGCCGAGTCACCAAAAAACACCCTTACCTTTAAAAACAACTTGGGAGACAAACTTCCCAGCCCAAAAAGGATTAAGGAAGGTGGTGGAGTCTGTTTGTAAACGGAGGTCAAGGATTCTGGACTAGATGACTCTTGGGGTTCCTACGTTTTATTTTTCAACATTTTAGATCTTTGAGGCACAGATGAAATGAAAAGCAAGACATATCATTTTAAAGTAAATATGAATTCCTTGCCTTTTGGCTAAAAAAAAAACGCAATCTCGTGTAATGTAATCTGGCACACTTTCTTAAAACTGAATTACAAATGGCACATACATTGGGGTTTTTTGTACAGTCTGTGGGTGTTTTAATTTAAATCAGCAAAGAGCTCCTTGACTCTTCAGCATGTGAACAGCACCTGATTTATTGGCAGTAAGCAGAAGTGTGGCTATCATGCACTTGTTTTTAATGAAGATTTGATAGCAAGCAACAGTCTCCAATCCAAGGGTGTCTTGTTTATCTGAATTCCAGCAAAACACAGTGACATTCATCATTCAGCCCTAAGCAGAATCCTGTAGACACAACTTTCCATCCTGTGATCTCAAACGACTCCTTTTTCGAGATTCAAGCCTTCCCTATATTTCAGCTAAAAGCCTTGACTCCATTGTCAAGGAAGTTCAGCATTTAAGTCTGAAACTGAAATCTGGTAAATCGCGACAGCATCCTGCTTGTCTGTGCCAGTGGATGATCACTGAAAGCAAAGAGCTTTGAAAAGCTCACCCCAGGGAGGCCGAGGTAGGGTTCGCCATCGTACATTTTGCAACCGGAGAAAGACGAGGGCTGCTGATCCACTCTGGTCCTCTGAACCCAAATTGATTCAAGAAACGAGGCGTCTTCTCTCCATCTAACTCTTTCCGGCCTACTTTCTTTTCTTATACTAAAAGGAAAAGAGGGAAACAGACAGGAAATAAGCAAAACTTCTGGGACGCAGGCAGGTTACCTGCGCTGGATGGGGTCGCAGCCCCTCTGAAAGAGCAATGGCATAGCTTGGGGCTGCTGCGGGATACATCCTTGTCCCCATGTGCCCAATTGTCCTCTGTGGCTAGGAGTGAGAGAGGCCAGCTTTGTCTCTCCTCAATGGGAAGAGAGTGGAGTCCGAAATGGAGCGTGCTGGAAAAGGGCAAAGCTGGCTGGCTGGCATCTTGGACAGGAACACACCCCCATTGTAAGTCTTTTCTTTTTTTTAACTTTATTCCAAAACCGAAAAAGAATTACAAACATCAAATTCAAAATCCATATTCGTTTTGTAACATAAGCCTATTACAAAGTTGACTAGATTAAAATATACCTAATTGCTATAGACTTCCCTTTGCTATATATAAATGCAACACAATTAGAAATATTGTATTAGAATTTTTTATAAATTCCCCTATACCCCCACTACCCTTCACCCATGTGTGATCTCAATATTTTTTTTAATTTCTTCCATCTTGTTGTGTTGTTGTAGTTTAATAATTATTCAATTGATTCTTATTCAATTGATCCTTGCTTACCCCTGCACGTTTTACACATTATCTATTAAAATTCCAGTTCCGGAACCATACTTTTTCATGTATTCCTTCACTCCATCCCACTCTTTAATTATTCTCAGATTTGACTGGCCTCTAATGATTGCCATCAGTTTTGCCATTTCCACAAACTCACCCCCCATTGTAAGTCTTTGGTTGCAGATCCTCCTTAGAATCCAGGCAGAAGCCACCTTCAGGCACCTGTGACATACCCCCCAAAGGATTATGGGAGCTGTAGTTTTAAGGGTGCCGAGAGTTGTGTTCCTCTCAGAGAGCTCAGTTTGGCAATCAATCCCTCTTCACAGAACCAGAAAAATGCAAGGAATACTCACTTTTTCCATCACCCAATCAGCATCTTCAATGGATCTCTTGATGATCTGCCTGATCCGCTCTGGGTTGTCTTCATCAGCATGGACGTGAAAACTCTGTGAAACGATTTGCAGGGAGAGAGTGACCCGTTCAGTTAAAGGACAATGGAGCACTCAGTCCACAGAGCATTTACTAGAAAATAAGTATCTCTAAGGGGGATGTGGGTGGCACTGTGGGTTAAACCACAGAGCCTAGGACTTGCCAATCAGAAGGTTGGCGGTTCGAATCCCCGCGATGGGGTGTGCTCCCGTTTCTCGGTCCCTGCTCCTGCCAACCTAGCAGTTCGAAAGCACGTCAAAGTGCAAGTAGATAAATAGGTACTGCTCCGGCGGGAAGGTAAACGGCGTTTCCGTGCACTGCTCTGGTTCGCCAGAAGTGGCTTAGTCATGCTGGCCACATGACCCAGAAGCTGTACGCCGGCTCCCTTGGCCATTAAAGCGAGATGAGTGCCACAACCCCAGAGTCGGTCACGACTGGACCTAATGGTCAGGGGTCCCTTTACCTTTAAGTATCTCTTAACACCCAGTTCAGGCCTAGTGATCTTGGGCCCTAGCTCAATTCCGGTAGGGCCAGGAACGCTCCTTATCCAAAGTACCCTTATCGGAGAGCTGCTGCCAGCTGGTGTTGGCAATACTGAGGGACAAAGAGTCTGACTCTGGTTAAAGCAGCCTCCTCTGTTTCCCCAGGGGCAGCTCTCTCCAATGGCCTTGTAACTGCTCTCAGCCAAGGTCTAGGTTACGAATTCCAAACTGCGCGGACCAACAGTCTGACTCAGTATATGCACACAGCAAGCATCTAGTCTTGCAAATTTCTCCACAAGCTGCACAAAGGCCACCCAAAGTTTATAAGGAAATTAGTGAGATAAGCCCTTGAAGGAGGCTCATGCAAGGCAAAATGTGTCAGGGTAACATCATATCGGACATCCATCTTTTCCAGCCCCTCGCAGACACGCTTCTCCCTTTTTCTGCTGACTCTGAACAAGACCGTTTCCGAGGTTCTTATTTAATCCAATCCTTTATCTCGAGGCATGAGGACTACAGCCTTGGAGTTGCATCCAACTAGGAGGAGACCCGCTGGAACTAAGGGAGCCAAGTTAGCCCTGTCGGAGATTTTCAATAGGCCTACTCTGAGTAGGACAACAGCCCTGACTTTACGTTTAGGTGACAGGGCGATCAGGTTGGGCGTGTTCCCGGCCTGAAATCCTGGAGAGCTGCTGAGCTAGACAAAGCAAGCTTTCAGTGTCCTGGGAAAACTTGCTGGGATAGCTCGGTCAGTACAGCATGAGATGCTTAACCTCAGGGTCAAGGGTTTGAGCCCCACATTGAGCAAAAGATTCCTGTGTTGCAGGGCACTGGACTAAGATGAACCTCGTGGCCCCTTCCAAATCTACAATTCTATGAACCTAGGTCTAAGTCCTAGACAGCAGAGACATCACCTTGCCAACAAAGGTCCGTACAGTTAAAGCCATGGTTTTCCCAGTAGTGATGTATGGAAGTGAGAGCTGGACCATAAAGAAGGCTGATCGCCCAAGAATTGATGCTTTTGAATTATGGTGCTGGAGGAGACTCTTGAGAGTCCCATGGGTTGCAAGAAGATCAAACCTCTCCATTCTGAAGGAAATCAGCCCTGAGTGCTCACTGGAAGGACAGATCCTGAAGCTGAGGCTCCAATACTTTGGCCACCTCATGAGAAGAGAAGACTCCCTGGAAAAGACCCTGATGTTGGGAAAGATGGAGGGCACAAGGAGAAGGGGACGACAGAGGACGAGATGGTTGGACAGTGTTCTCAAAGCTACCAGCATGAGTCTGACCAAGCTGCGGGAGGCAGTGGAAGACAGGAGTGCCTGGCATGCTCTGGTCCATGGGGTCACGAAGAGTCAGACACGTCTAAACGACTAAATAACAACAACAGGTCTAAGTCTTCCTCCTTACCTGCCGGATCATGTGCTTGTAGTGCTCCTGGACGTTCTTCCCTGGCAACAACTTGCAGCAACGCAACAGGTATCGGTAGAGCTGCAGAGGGCTCTTCACCAGCTCCGCTCCCGGGAGGGGAGCCATCGCCTGCAATCGTTCAGCTCCTCAAAGAAAGCGCGACAGAATTGCAGGAGTATTAGTCAGATTGCACAAGCGACCCCAATGTCAAGGTTTGCATCCCTGAAGCGACAGCTAAAACAGTTGTCATTCAGCCTGCAATTTAGTCATTCATTAGCCTCGGCCCAGTATACCTGAAGGAGCGTCTCCACCTCCATCGTTCAGCCAAGACACTGAGGTTCAGCTCTGAGGGCCTTCTGGCGGTTCCCTCACTGTGAGAAGTGAGGTTACAGGGAACCAGGCAGAGGGCCTTCTCGGTAGTGGCGCCCGCCCTGTGGAACGCCCTACCATCAGATGTCAAGGAAATAAACAAGTATCTGACTTTTAGAAGATGTCTGAAGGCAGCCCTGTTTAGGCAAATTTTTAGTGTTTGGTATTTTTAATATTCTGTTGGGAGCCGCCCGGAGTGGCTGGGGAAAATATTTACTCTATGAAAATATTTACTCAGAGGTAAGTCCCACTGAGTTGCAGAGGCCTTGCTCCTTAATAAAGAGCGCTTCAGATATGGTTCATTTCAGAAAGGTCAGCAATATCAGAGCAAAAAGAAATGGTGTCTTTGGCTGCTGATAGGAAACATTTTGCAAAAATGTAGAGATTGACTACTACACCACCTATGAATGAATGGATAGAAAGCTTTTGAGATTTCACAGCAGTGACTAAACTGACTGGGGAATTTTTTGGATTTTGTGCTAAAATGAGAAAAATTTATTGAGTACAGTAAAAAATTTAAGCTTGATATCGGAAATAAATTCTTGGTTTATAATGCTCTGAATATAAGTATGGTGTTCTGTAAGTAAATATTGTCTTTAATTCAAAATACAATTGTGGTATTTATTATGGTATAAGAGGTATTAATCATGCATCTCTAATCAAAAGGTGAAGGTGACTCTTCATTTATGTATACCTATATATCAGTTTATAAGATGTTTTACATTATGTAAAACTGATTGATTAAAAGCTGTTTTATTTATATTTATGTATTTAATAAAACTATTTGTTTACAGTGGTACCTCGGGTTAAGTACTTAATTCGTTCCGGAAGTCTGCTCTGAACCTGAAACTGTCCTTAACCTGAAGCACCACTTTAGCTAATGCCGTGCCGCCGGAGCCCGATTTCTGTTCTCATCCTGAAGCAAAATTCTTAACCTGAAGCACTATTTCTGGGTTAGCGGCGTCTGTAACCTGAAGCGTATGTAACCTGAGGTACCACTGTACTGCCTTCCCATAAATTATCAGGGCAGTGTACAACAATATAAAAGCATGCTTATAAAATTATTAAAAGCTGTATAAAATGATCATTGAAATGTCTGGCTACACAAGAACAGTTTAAATAACTGCAGCTGCCTGGCGGCTGGTGCCCATTGAGACTGGTAGGATGGAAGGGAAGGAGCCAAACAGTAGGTGGCGCCAGAGTCAATGACAAGCGGAGCAAACTAAATGACAGGCAAAGCCAATTCGTTTAGTCCCTATCCTGTCCTTTGCTGAGTTCTACCAGGACAACACTGATGATATGGAGGAGGAAGATGCCTGTTGGGCGAGACAACCTGCAAAACACCTTCCATCTCTAAAATGTATATGAATCCTGGAAAACAATAATTCTGAAATTCAAGATGTCCTGCAAACAAATAGCTGAAGTCCTGAGATTTATCAGCTTCTGCTCTCTCTCGCTCTCCCACCTGTAGAAATCAAATGCACATATCTGCCACAACTTGGAAGGGCTTACTGTCACCTAAAAAGCATTGATCAAAGCCTTAAATTTACCGCTCCGATTGCCACCTAAAAATTAATACATTAGTGAAAGCAATTTTGTTTACGAGTCACTCCGCCAATAAATCAGGAAAGCACGGAGGAGGAATGTTGGACGCAGTGAGCACACTGTGCCACAGGCTTGCACATGCTTACATTCCACGATGGTTGTTTACTGCACCTTGGTGCAATTCCGTGCGCTTCCATGCGCAATCTGCCTCCCGTGGTCCGTGCTGCCTGAGATTAAATTTGCTATTTTTACACCTTGAAGTCCAAAGGTGTGTTCCTACCCATACCCATAGCCTCCTCCCCTCCCACCAAGGCAGCTGCCCGGGGGTGTCGGATTTGCCCGGGGGTGTCGGATTTGCAACCCCACCCCTGCCTCCAGCATTGCTCAGTGGTTCAAGAGCATCAGCCTGGGAGACCCGAGTTCACATCCCTGCTAGGCCATGAAGCTAATAAAAAGGTAAAGAGACCCCTGACCACTAGGTCCAGTCGTGACCGACTCTGGGGTTGCGGCGCTCATCTTGCTCTATTGGCTGAGGGAGCCGGCGTACAGCTTCCGGGTCATGTGGCCAGCATGACTAAGCCGCTTCTGGCGAAACCAGAGCAGCGCACGGAAACGCCGTTTACCTTCCCGCCGGAGTGGTACCTATTTATCTACTTGCACTTTGACGTGCTTTCGAACTGCTAGGTTGGCAGGACAGGGAGCACTCTTTACGCAGCCTCGAGCTCTTTGGAGTAAGAGAGGGGTAGAAACGCACTCAGCCCACATTGCCTTAACATGGGGGCTGCCTCTGCTGCTTTGCACAATTTTAATAATAATAATAATAATAATAATAATAATAATAATAATAATAATTTATTATTTATACCCCGCCCACCTGGCTGGGCTTCCCCAGCCACTCTGGCGGCTTCCAAAAAAAATATTAAAATACTGTAATACATCAAACATTAAAAGCTTCCCTAAACAGGGCTGCCTTCAGATGTCTTCTAAAAGTTTGGTAGTTGTTGTTCTCTTTGACATCTGGTGGGAGGGCGTTCCACAGGGCGGGCACCACTACCAAGAAGGTCCTCTGCCTGGTTCCCTGTAACTTGGCTTCTCGCAGTGAGGGAACCACCAGAAGGCCCTCGGAGCTGGACCTCAGTGTCCGGGCAGAACGATGGAGGTGGAGACGCTCCTTCAGGTATACTGGACCAAGGCTGTTTAGGGCTTTAAAGGTCAGCACCAACACTTTGAATTGTGCTCGGAAATGTACTGGGAGCCAGTGTAGGTCTTTCAAGGCCGGTGTTATATGGTCTCGGTGGCCACTCCCAGTCACCAGTCTAGCTGCCGCATTCTGGATTAGTTGTAGTTTCCGGGTCACCTTCAAAGGTAGCCCCACACAGAGTGCATTGCAGTAGTCCAAGCGAGAGATAACCAGAGCATGCACCACTCTGGCAAGGTAGTCTGCAGGCAGATAGGGTCTCAGCCTGGGTACCAGATGGAGCTGATAGACAGCTGCCCTGGACACAGATTTGACCTGCACCTCCATGGACAGCTGTGAGTCCAAAATGAATCCCAGGCTGTGCACCTTGTCCTTCAGGGGCACAGTTACCCCACTCAGGACCAGGGAATCCTCCACACCTGCCCGCCTCCTGTCCTCCATAAACAGTACTTCTGTCTTATTCAGGATTCAACCTCAATCTGTTATCCGCCATCCATCCTCCAACCGCCTCCAGACACTCACACAGGACCTTCACCGCCTTCACTGGTTCTGATTTGAAAGAGAGGTAGAGCCGGGGATCATCCAGTGACGCCCCTCTTGCATTCTGGCGTTTGCAACCTTTGCATTGCATTCCACCCTCCCCTTCACCTCCCAATCTCTCTTACAGGCCTTCCCCAGTATACAGTCTCCAACGGCCCCCTGTGCACGAAGCACCCCAGCTCCCGTCACACGCATATATGCACATTCCCTGTTGCAAAAGCTCCCTTACCAAGAAGCTGACCTCCTCCTGCCGCATGCGCGGTCCCTTTTTCCAGGACACCTCTGCCGTCGGTTCTCCGGGCAACGTAGAGATAAAAAGTTGCAGAGGGACACATCCTATGTGCTGGATACGAAACTTCCGGGTTCTCTTTGGATGCCGCCCTACTCAGCACACGTTTACTCAGGAGTAAATCTCAGGGAGTTCAGTGTGGATTAATTCTAGGGCAGGCATCCCCAAACTCGGCCCTCCAAATGTTTTGGGACTACAACTCCCATCATGACTAGCTAACAGGACCAGTTTTCAGGGATGATGGGAGTTGTAGTCCCAAAACATCTGGAGGGCTGAGTTTGGGGATGCCTGTTAGACTGTCTTCTCCTAGCAGATCCGCAGCAGATATGTAAATCTCATTCAACACACATTCCAAGCACAAAACCCGCAAAGAATCCGGGAGCTCTAAATGTACGCAGGAAAGCTTTGAATGCAGATCACGAAAGATATTCAGAATTTCACAGTAGCTGCTTGGGTTTAGGTCCCAGGGCACCCATCAGCAATTACAGAATTACAGAATTGTAGAGTTGGAAGGGACCACGAGGGTCATCTAGTCCAACCCTCTGCCACGCAGGAATCTCAGCTAAAGCATCCATGACAGAGGCCCAGCCAATCTCTGATTAAAGTCGAGCCTGCTTGTGGGTAAATTATTATTTTTATTATTATTATCCAGAAATAATTCTTTCTAACTCAGGTTTTATTTTGTATGGAATCACAATCACCATCAGTATTAATAATAATTAATATAGTATTATTATTAATTATATTATTATTATTATTAATATTATTATTATTATTAACAGCAAAAGCAACAATCTTCTTTCCAACGGGCCTTGTTTTGTATGGAAAAATCATTGCTATGAATATCATTCTGCAAAATAAAACCTTGCTTTTTGTATTGATTATTTATTGCGCATTCATTTAAGAAAGAAACAAGAGAGAAATAAGTACACATAGAAGGGGGTTAAGCAAAACAAAATCGTCTGCTTCTTGCTATGTTTTTTGTTGTGGGTGGGTTGCAAAAGAAGTAACTACAATTCTAAGATTCTGTTATCTATGATTCTAACAGCAGTTCAATGAGTTCGCATCAGCGAATGATCACGCTTATTTCGTGCCACGAAAAGCTTCTCCTCAATCATACCTAAATCTTGGACAGAAAAAAAACTCAGTGCAACACGAATTTCAGTCCGCGCGTGGCTCTAAACTTTTTCTATCTCTGTGGTACATAATCAGCGACGGGGAGATTGACGCAGGCGTGCTTCAGGCAGTGAAAGGGCGCCCTCTGGCGAGCAAGACGCAGGCCTGCTCTTGACAGCAGTTTCCAGGAAAATCCCGTGTTCTCCAAGACTGTGTGATAAACGGGAATCCAACAGGTGCAGTTTTTCCAGGAAAGCCTTGTCTGTTGGATATCTGCCTGCAACGCCACAGAAAAGGGACCTGCGAAATAGCAACTCATGCTTTAATCCTAGATGTGATTGGGGAGGTGAGCTGTGATGCCTCCGTGATGGGCAAAAGGCCCTCTAATTTGGGTTTTTATTGGGATAGCTCAGCATGAGACTCTTAATTTCAGGGTGATGAATTCAAGTCCCACATTGGGTAAAAGATTACTGCATTGCAGGGGGTTGGCCTAGATGACCCTCAGGGTCCCTTCCAACCCTACGATTCTATGATTCCATGTATTAGAAGAATGTATGCATGAACTGGGCATTCTTATTTTCCCTTTCTCTACAACAGAGCTTTCCAAACTTTTCAAGTTGGTGACACACTTTTTAGACATGACATAGTACCATAATTCAGCTTTCTTAGCAAACCAGTGGTTAAACTGACCCCTTTCCAGCCATGGGAGGAATGTGGGGAGCGTTTGTGGGGCACAGACATGCTAATGTGTCGTGGGCATACTTTGGAAAGCTCTACTCTACAAGTTAAGTTTTTGCCAACACTTAAATTGGGGGACCAGCAACAAAATCTCACAGTGCACTGGAACAGAGCCCTTTTTTCTTAGATTGGTGGCCCAAAAACAGGTATTTTCTGCTGTTGCTCCTGTACCAGGGGGTGCCTTCCCCTCTGTGATACATGAAGCAACAACCCTAAGGTGCTTCTGACATTTAGTAAAAGCTTACATTTTTTATGCCCAGGCTTTCCCTAAGCCATAAGACTGGGTACTGTTTCATGAATTTCAGTTTCATCGGCTTTTATGCAACAAATGTTTTCATATGCTTTGGTGTGGTTTTTATAGTGCTGTCTTGACTTGTTTTGGGTTGTGTATTTTTGTTTGAATATTAAATTGGTTTGTGGCTGTTTTTTTGAATTTTTGAAATATTAAGCACTATAGAAATGCGATAAAACTGCTAGCGCATGGGGGACTGTGTGTCGAGATTCCTTCATTGCACTACATGACTCTCTGGTTCCCTTCCAACTCTACCATTCTATGATTCTAAATGCATCCCATTGCTCCTTCTGGACCACCTTCATCGGCCCTGACTGAGTGACAGCCTCTTCCAGTCCTTCTTTTGAGATCCATTTAGATGCCAAGGATTGAACATGGGTCCCTGTACTCTCAGCTTGAGCTATGGCCCTCAGTCCCTCTCCGCTGTCACGTCTGTGTCTTTTGCTGGTGCCATTCTTATGGGTCCATAAAGTAGCATATAGCATATATTCTACACGAAAAACAGTGACAGTTTGTTGTTGACAAAGGACAGCTGGACATATAAAGGGCCCCATTACCTTCAGTAGCTTAGGGCCTCATCAAACCTAAATCTGGCCCTGGGTGCAAAGTACGTATGCCTCCTTGAGCTCCTTGGAGAAATAGGTGGAGGCATAAATGCAATAAAAAACAATTTTTGAAAGGCCCACTTGGGTCTAGCGGCAGCTTGTGCAGTTAATAGAGAACTCCATGGCTCCTGTTAATATAAACCAAGCAGGGTAATGATCAACACAGACTTGCCAATGATTAATTCACATGATTTTGTGATTAAGAACGGCGTATTCTAAAAATTAAGGTCATTTCTGCTTCTTCCTTTCTTTCTAATGGAGCAAAGCACCCTGATATAAGGTTGTGTGTGGATGGCATAGCCTCCAACATTTCTCCAATGAAAATAGGGATGTCCTGAGGAAAAGCAGGACATTCCGGGATTAAATCAGAAACCGGGACAGCTTCTATAAATCTGGGACTGTCCCTGGAAATAGGGACATGCAGGTGGGTCGCCCTCAGATGAAGAACACAGGGTCCAGGTTGGTTTATGTGGGGACAGGCAGTCCTTCAGGTATTCAGGTCGTGAGCTTTATAGAGAGCCAGTGTGGTGTAGTGGTGAAGAGTGATAGACTCTTAATCTGGGGAACCGGGTTCGCGTCTCTGCTCCTCCACATGCAGCTGCTGGGTGACCTTGGGCTAGTCACACTTCTCTGAAGTCTCTCAGCCCCACTCACCTCACAGAGTGTTTGTTGTGGGGGAGGAAGGGAAAGGAGAATGTTAGCCGCTTTGAGACTCCTTCGGGTAGTGATAAAGCAGGATATCAAATCCAAACTCTTCTTCTTCTCTTCTATAGGTCAAAACCAGCATTTTGAATTGGGCCCAGAAGCTAATTGTAAGCCAGTGTGGATGGGCCAGAATTTGTGTTATGTGCTCAGGCTGTCTTTCCCCGGTGAGCAACCCGGTTTCTGAATTCTGCACCACCTGCAGGTTCCAAACTGTCTTCAACAGCAGCCCCACATATAACACATTGCAGTAATCAAAGCCTAGAGGTTGCCAGAGCCTAGGCGACAGAAGTCAGGCTACCAAGGTCTCCTAACAATAGGGAGTCCACTAAATAATAAAAAAGTAATCACCGGGGTGGGGGTGAGTATAATCTGCCTGTATGACATGTTCTAGTGACACAAGTTTCCTCGCTCCGACTTAAATAGCACCCGCACAGCGCCAAAGAACTTCCTAAGCAAAGCTCAGTAGACTCAGAGTTTTTATTTTTTTAAAAAGAAAGAAAGAAATCTGCTAATTGCGCAGCTTGTGGAATAGATGACTGTATAATGATGCCCTCATCAGAGAGCTCAGATCACATTTGCATTTAGATAAAGAGCTCCTGATTCTTTTCTTTAAAGAGGCAGGCATGAAGGGAGCCCAGCTCTGGCTATTGCAACGCTCTTCTGCCTTCCATCGCAGTGTCTGCCCCTGATAAGGGAGACTGGGGCAGCAGCGCCAGGGAAAGCCTTCCCCAATTAATCTCTGCATGCCCGAGTTTGTCAATTGGCCGATTCAGGCCCAAGCGCAGGCAGTGCGAGCGAGAGATGACACCGCGTGACACCTCAGCTATCAGATGCTCTTGGGATTCATTCCTCTCCTCCAGCTGCGCCTGTTTTGCAGCCAAACCTCCCTCCCCTCCCCATTTCACAGTTTCATCTGAAACGCTTTCAACACTCTCACTGAAGAGGGCTTCGGTTGCCATTCAAATTCCTCTAGAATGCTGAACTCTTCAGATTTCACTCAATGCGAAATGTTGGGTGCCAGAGCTGCAGCCAAAAGCGAAGTGGTGTTATTGTTGTTGTTGTTGTTGTCCTTTATTAAAAATTGGGAAAGGCCCTAAAATTCTGTGTGTCTCTCTCTGCAAGAAACCAGGAACCCCGACCACTTTGTTGGCAAGCCTTCTCTGCTCATAGCTTATAACACCAAAATTAAACTTGGCAAGCTAAATAATTGGGTTGGTCAGATTGGACAAGGAATCGTTTTTGGTTTTTTTGCAGGATTCTCTTGGGTTCAGGAAGGTAAAGGTGAAGAAACAAACCAGCTGGTGAAGAAACAAGTTCTTGCCAAATTGCCCCTGAAATCTGATCTATTGGCTGGGCTGGATTTTCTAGTTTTCTATCCACTGTTGAGCTGCATCAAAAAAGCAAGGGCCCCTCCAAACCGGTGTCATAACCTCCAATATTCCTCTGGTGAAAATAGGGACGTCCCATTTCATCGTAATAATTTTGCTATCTATACCCCGGCCATCTGACTGGGTTGCCCCAGCCACTCTGGGCAGCTTCCAACATACATAAAAACATAATAAAACGTTAAACATTGAAAAACCTTCCCTATACAGGGCTGCCTTCAGATGGCACAGGAGTCGGATAACTCCATACCCCTCAACATTTCTCCAATGAAAATAGGGGCATCATAAAGACATTCTGGGATCAAGTCAGAAACTGAGACGACTTCTGTAAATCCGGGACTGTCCCTAGAAAATAGGGGCAGTTGGAGGGTCTGGGGGTGTTTGCAGGTGTAGTCTCATCCCTATTTTTATCGGAGAAATGTTGGAGAGTATGGCGTTATGGGACACACACCCCGCCCCAGCTACAGAGATAAGTAACTATACGAGCTTTAGAGGACACCTGAAGGCAGCCCTGTATAGGGAAGTCTTTTTTTAAAAAAAGTTTAATGTTTTTTGATGTTTAATGGTTTATATATGTTGGAAGCCACCCAGAGTGGCTGGGGAAACCCAGTCAGATGGGTAGGATATAAAAAAATATCATTATCATCATTATTATGATTAAACAGGACATCCCTATTTTCTTCAGAGAAATGTCGGAGGGTATGTAGTCTGCAAGATGTAACCAACACAATAATCCTGCGTTTGTGGTGGATTTATACTGGACCATCCACACATCATTCAGCTTTATTAACAGTTCTGCATTACCTCCCAAATGTGACCACATTATTGCCCTCTCATGCCCTCTGAGTGTCCTGATTTTCCAGGGATAGTCCCAGAATCACAGAAGCCATCACAGTTTCTGGTCTTATCCTGGAAATGCCCCCATTTTCTTTTTTTCCTCCCCTCCACGTCTCGGAGAACAATTAAAAGTGGTGTGTAAGTGCCAAAATGGAGTCCTGCACCCAATGAAGGAAATTGTGAAGCTGGCATATGAAGGAAAAGGTCACCAATCCACTTTAATTACTTAAATTGTGTTGCTTCAGCAGCCAGCCATTTCTTAGGAAACATGTGGAGTGTCTACTTCTTTATTGCAGATGGAGCCTTACACTGTCTACTGAGAAGTACGTCCCACTGTGTTAAATGGAGGTTACTCCCAAGTAACTGGGTAAAGACTGTGCAGCCTTACCCTGCAATCTGAAGCATTTTTACTTACTGGTATGTTCCTGTTCAATTCCACAGTTGTTGTTTCTTCTTCTTCTTCTTCTTCTTCTTCTTCTTCTTCTTCTTCTTCTTCTGTTGTTGCTGCTGCTGCTGCTGCTGTTGTTGTTGTTGTTGTTGTTGTTGTTGTTGTTGTTGTTGTTTCCCACCTTTTTCCCTGACAGGGACTTCAAGGCAGCTTACTGCTAAAATTTTATTCCATTCCATTTATCTGCGGAAGGTGTTGTACATTATCCTTTCCCTCACACATTTTTTCCTTTACAATAATCCTGTGAGGTAGGATAAGCTGAGCGGTTGCTGTGGGAATGTTCAGGATGGCAGGAGAGGATATATTGTTTATTAATATCCTTCCTAACTTGCGCCAGAAAGTTCCTTCATGTAGCAGAGTTACATTCCCCTTTCTTACATGCACATCAGATAGCTGGTTGCAGGCTCGTGTAAGCCTTTCACTATTATACAATCCAGTCTGTGTCAGATTGAATTGTACGTTCCTTGTAAATTCCCTTTAATCCCTCTTAAAAGAATAAAGACACGGCAATCTCATTTAAGGTCAATAAAAGAAGTTTACTCACATCAGTTCACAGTTGGATTCCTGAAGGCAGGCTTAGTTACAAATATGTACATGTGGATCTACCCCATATGAGGGAATAATCCCAGTGCTTCTGCTAGCTGAGAGCTAGCAGAGCATTCCTAGCTAAGAAGCTGGTCAAACGAAGAAGGAAGTGAAAAAGAGAGAGTGCTGCGTGACTTGTCCTTTTGTTACCTGGAGAGGTAAGGTCACGTCCACCTCTAGTCACATGCAAGGAAAGGATGCTCCAGCCCAGGAGGAACAGGAAGTTTCGACAGGCTGGACCAACATCCCCTTGCATGTCCACTCTAGGAAAACAAGGAATGTTGTATTTGACTGCTCCCAGTGGATTACATCCCACAGTTGCAAGTGGCTCAAGGCGACAGATGGAGATGCATATATGACATTTATGTGTGTGGGAGCTCAGTTGTGGGAGATGTTTCCTGATGCAGAACAGGATGTCCCTATTTTCACTGGACACTCTTGTGCTACAGCGCATTAAAAGCAGGACAAAAGCAACAACCCAAAACATTCGCGGTCTGAAAAGTTACAGTCATCAGTTACAATCGAGACACGTACCAATTAGAAATAAAGCTTAAAATGTGCATGCAAAGCCCTTTGCGTAGGCAGCATTGCGCTCATGTAGCTCCTAATAAAAACTGGTCATTATGCTATGAACGTATTTTGACGTGTGCGTATAATAATGGATCGACACAACCGCCTACATTTTTGGGTGCTTATTGGGAGGCGTGGTTACGAAATCTGCTTGTGGGGGTGTGTGGCTATGGGAACTGCGTTGAGGAACGTTTGCCCTTCCAAAGGTTTACCACTATACAGCTGCTGTTAACGTGGTGGCTCTTTTGCTTTCGGTTGTGGGAAGATCAGAAAGGGAGACAACTGAGCCTCAGAGAGTATAGAGATTCTAATTTCACACCCAGATATGCAAACAAGATGCATAACATTGACTTTAGCACTGCGACAAAGTCATTGTGCTGTTTCTTCAGAGCGCATTTAAATGAAGAACTATCCTTGCCACATTCTCCCCTGTTAGCAAATGCCCCCCCCTTTTTATTTAACCTTGCCTCCCTGCACAGTGAAACTTAAATGTTGTTACAGATATAGAGACATCTCTTTTCACATTGAGAAGCTCTTTGGCAAGAAAGGCATTTAAAGGAAAAGAGTTCGTGACGGAACTTCTGTTGGCTCTCAAAGGAGGGGGAGCTGAAATAATAATAATAAAAACCCCCGAAATAAAATCTGACATTGAGATGCAGTTTAATTAACTGGAGTTCTTGCAGAACGGCAAATCCCAAAAGGGAACAGGGTGGTGAAAACAGGAGTGGGAAGATCAGAATCTACACAGTCTGCAAAGTTGATGGCGGTAGGGGTAACTCCGAAAGAGGCACATGAAGTTGCTACAGAAGAACACAAACTTTTTTTTAACATACTCGATGTGCCTGGGTTTTGAAAACGGAGAGGGGGGTTGCTCTCATAATAGGTAAAGGTAAAGGACCCCTGGACAGTTAAGTCCAGTCAAAGGCGACTACAGTGGTACCTCAGGTTAAGTACTTAATTCGTTCTGGAGGTCCATTCTTAACCTGAAACTGTTCTTAACCTGAAGCACCAATTTAGCTAATGGGGCCTCCTGCTGCCGCCGCGCCGCCAGAGCACGATTTCTGTTCTCATCCTGAAGCAAAGTTCTTAACCTGAAGCACTATTTGTGGGTTAGCGGAGCGTGTAACCTGAAGCGTATGTAACCTGAGGTACCATTGTATGGGGTTGCGGCGCTCATCCTGATTTCAGGCCGAGTGAGCCAGCGTTCGTCCACAGACAGCTTTCCGGGTCATGTGGCCAGCATGACTAAACTGCTTCTGGCACAACGGGACACCGTGATGGAAACCAGAGCGCATGAAAACAGTGTTTACCTTCCCGCAACAGTCATACCTATTTATCTACTTGCACTGGTGTGCTTTCGAACTGCTAGGTTGGCAGGAGCTGGGACAGAGCAACGGGAGCTCACCCCAATGTGGGGATTCGAACCGCCAACCTTCGGATCGGCAAGCCCAAGAGGCTCAGTGGTTTAGACCACAGCGCCACCTGCGTCCCTTCTCTTAATATTAGAACCCAGGGGAGTCATCCAAAGAAGCCAAATGTTGGGAGCAGTAGTGTACGCTCAGTGGACTAGGGGGACTAAGGCTAGTTCCCTAATTGTTCCCCTGTTGCCTCCTTCCCAAAACCCGGGAAGCTTGTGTCCAGCTTAAGGAGGGAGGATTGAAGCTCCAATGAGCCCAAGAGCTCCCCACCACCTTCCCAAAGCCTGCCTGGCTTTGGGAAGGAGGCAGGAAGGCTCCAGCCCTCGTGTCAGGGCCCTGGTGCCTCCTTCCCAAAGCCTGGGATATTTCTGCCTGACTTAGGGAAGGAGGCGCGATGTTCACGCGCATGACATCAGGACATCGTCACATCACTCTTGCAATGTGCCCCCTCATTGCCCTTGCAAGCTGGCGCCTCTGACCCGAACTCTTCCCCTTTGGAAAATTTCACCGCATGCCACTGGTTAGAAGATTTGGGACAGGGAAAAAAGGAAGGCCGTCTTCACACAGCTCAGAGTTAAACTCTGGGATCTGCTTCCAGAAGATGCGGTGGAGGAGGACAGCTTGAAAAGAGGATTAAACCAATTCGTGGGGGATGAGGCTCTCCATGGCATCTCATCACAATGGTTATAGATTAGCTCAGAGGCAGTAGACCGGAGAAGTTAAGAGGGAAGTGCCTAGTTGGACATTCTGAGAAATGGTCTCATGATGGGGTAGGGTTGCCATATTGCAAAAAAGTAAAAACCAACATTTTTTAAGGAAACCCCAAAAATTGTTGAGGGTTTGGGTTGTTTTTGTTGTTGTTGTTGTTTTGCAATAATGCCCAAAGAAACACGATTTTTTGTTTGACTTACATAAGCGCCACATTTCAGAAATCCCACCCACCAACCCAGACGTCAATTCCACCTTTGAAATCTTGGACGGACGCATGGCAGCCCTAGATCAGGCCAAGAGAGTGGCAGCATGAAAATATCTTTTGCCAGCATATTATCATTGACAATGGCCAGACCAAAAGGTTCCATCGAATCCATCATCCTGCCTTCCCTCGTGGCAGCCCAGGTTTGCAACTGGAGTGTGAAGTCCGTGGAGTTTGGTATGTATGTGGCAGTGGAGTTCAGAAACAAATAGGCTGGTAAGACTGATGTTCGAAAGAATAAAGAAGCTTAAGGTTGATTACTCCTGGTGGACGACATTGTCTTGCAAGAAGGCATGACTGGATGACACACTGAACAACAGCATTCTGCACTGCAGCATTTTGTTGCAGCTCACACTTGCTACAGCATAAAGTCAACCTGTGGCTAACACAGACCTCCCAGTGTCCCTGTTTTCCAGGATGGTCCCGGATTTACAGAAGTCATCCCAGTTTCTGATTTGATCCCGGAATGTCCCAGCTTTTCCTTAGGATGTCCCTATTTTCATCGGAGAAATGTTGGAAGGTATGGCGTTACGCAACACATCCCCAAGCCAAGGAGATAACTAGCTACACAACCTTTAGAAGACATCTGAAGGCAGCCCTGTATAGTGAAGTTTTTAAAAAAAAATGTTTAATGTTTTATTATGTTTTTATATATGTTGGAAGCTGCCCACAGTGGCTGAGGTTGTTGTTGTTGTTGTTGTCATCATCATCATCATCATCATCATCATCATCACCATCATCATCATCATTGAATAGGATGCCCCCATTTTCATCAGAGAAATGTCAAAGGCTATGCAAACATTAGCTTAGTTTTACATAACCTATAACTGGGGCTGGTTTGGCAGAAACCAGCTAGGGATCTAAGAATCCTGAATTTAGGCATTTGGAGCTTGCACCTTGTACTACAAAGCTGCTCCAGGAAAAAAGGTATGGGCCTGTGCCCCATAATCCAAAGGCACAGAGTCATAAAGCACACAGCTGTGTAATTTGGCCAAGTGACTTGTGTTATTTTTACGATGTGGTAGGAGGTCTCCATTTCAGGTAAAAACAACAGGGGGTGTATGGGCTGAATAGCTCTCTCCTCAAGATCCAAGGTTCTACCTGTTTTACGACTGCATAATACTCACCTGAATTCCCTCCACCTTTTTATTAATTCGGTTCATAATGCGCTGCAATATAACATTTCATACTCTGTGTGCATGTTTGTACTTCTGGGAGTATTATTCTGAGAGATGTGCAGGAAAAGGCAGGTCTCTGCCTCGCCTCTGTCTTCCAAATGAAGTCCTCTGAATAGAACCAGCTGAAGTTCATTTTGAAAATTTAATTTATCCATCTTGTCTTCTCTTCCATAAGAACGGCATTCCATGTTGGACAACACCACACCTTGGGCAACAAACCATTTTTGCAATCACTTTTTTAAAAAAACACATACACATCTGTAGCCCCATCCTATGCCTGTGTTCACTGGAACTTACTCCTAGGGAAGCATGCATAGGATTGCAACTAGTTGGGCACAAATATCCTCTTCTCTCTCACCCTTCATGGGTGATGGAAGTGGCCCGAAATCCCAATGACTCTTCACCTCGTCTGCACTTTGTGTTATGTACTGAAGTTCTCACCCTGGGCCAGCAGGGGGATACTGTAGATAGTTATGCAAATGAAGGATCGAAAGTAACGTTCAGTGATTGGATAGTTTTAGAAAGTTGTTACAGTAACAAGGTGCTGGAGCTCTATATAAGCAGGCTGACTGAGGCCTTCAGTTCAATTCTGTTCCAGTTTACAAATAAAGAAGAGCTGTTTGAAGAATCGCTGTGTCGTCTGATATGTTCACCCACAACTTAACACTTTGCATCTAAAGCGGTATCACCCCACTTTAAACAGCCATGGCTTCCCACAAAGCGTCCTGGAAACAGTAGGGTGCTGAGAGTTGTTTGGAGATTTCTGTTCCCCTCCAACAGCTACAATTCCCAGAGCTCCCCTGCAAAGAGGGTTTGGTTCATAGCTGTCAACTTTTCCCTTTCCTATTTGGAATAAGGGAATTTCCCTTTAAAAAGGGAAATATTGACAGCTATGGATTGGTTGTTAAAACCATTCTGGGAACTGTAGCTTTGAGGGGGGAACAGGAGTCTCCTAACACCTCTCAGCAGTCTTATGAAACTACACTTCCCAAAATTCTCTGGGGGAAGCCACAACTCTTTAAAGTGGTATCATGTTGCTTCCATTGCATGGCACAGATGTGGCCAACATCTGTGATGTGTTTGGGACAGACTAGGACCTAAGTATGCTGCTCAAAGTCAGGTGATCATTTTCAAAATGGATGCTAACCTTTCCCTCTTCTTTCCTTGTGCGTGCAGGAGAGGGTGCACATGCACCAGCCGATGATGGTTTTGCAGTCGTCTCCCCCCCTCCACTTTGACGCCTTTGTTTGCCGAACAAAGGCCTTGAAGAACAGGACTCTTGACAGGACTGAAAGTCTTCAGGAATAACAACAACCCAGCCACCGCCACCCTTGGCGCGTGGCAGATGGTTTCGGAGACAATCCTCGAGAGCCAGGATTAAAAAGCAATTTCCAGCAACTTCAAAATGGGTCTCCATATTTGGGTCACCAAATTAACTCTTTCGAGGGGAGGAGAAGAGGACTTATGCATTGGATTCCCCATGCATCATCAGTCTGTTTAAAGCAGGAGGTATAAGAAGCAGAGGCTGGCCCATCAGGGCAAATGGGGCTGTGCCCCACCAGCCTCAGAGAGCCCAGAGACAGCCTCTCCTCTGCTTGCCTACTGACATCCAGCCCAAAGAGCGACCGGTCAGCTTCCTGCTCCTTGGCCTCAGTATTGGACTTGTAGAACTCAGCAGGGAGGAGGAGGATGGGGACAAAACTAGAATCAGTTGACTCTGCCTGTCGTTGGCTGTGGCGCCCCCTGCTGTTGGGCTCCCCACCTTCTTCCCAACCAGTCCTCAATGGGCTCCAGTCACCACAGCCTAGTCTGGCTGGATGCAGAGGAGTGGTGGGAAGCACCAGATGGGGAACCCCCAAGGGACACCCCAGGGGAAGAAGGCTCAGAGCCAGGAGATTGGTGGTGGGACGATGATCCAGTGGGAGAAGAGGGGGGCAGACTCAGGGGAGGAAGTGCCGGAAGCTGAAGAGCAACAGGGTTTAGTGAGCAGGAAGAGACTGTGGCAGAGAGCAGTCCAGACTCAGGGGCAGAAGAGGAGGCTGGAGAGGACAAGGGCCAAAAGGCAGAGGTGAGGTTGGCTGCTGAAGAATCCAGGGAGTCTGCTCCTGCTGCTGCAACCAGCTCCTCTCCACCCTAAGCTCCCAGAACCAGAAGAGGTGTGAAGAGGGTGGAGCAAAGAGAGACAAGACAAAGGAGCCTGAGATAGCTTGGGATGGAGGGAGGACCTTCAGTTCTAGCATCTACCTCCTTGGAGCAAGATCTACAGGGAAGCGTTGCTGGGATCACAAGGCCTGCACTGTTCTGGTTTCTTTGAATAAAGAGTTAATTTCACTCACACCAGTGTTTTTGATTTATTCTGGTTGTTGTTTTTTATAGCGCAGCAGCATTTAATTTAAACGGATTAAAGAGACAGTAACATTTCCTGCGTCTTCATATAAGAATAGTTGTAAAAGAAAATTCTTAAAAAGGTACCGCTTCCAATGTCTTTATTTTACATACGCTTCTGAAATTAATTGCATGAAGCTACAAAATGAGCAAATGCTTTGAAATCTGTATACAAAACATAAATGACCTCTACAGTGGTACCTCGGGTTACATACGCTTCAGGTTACATACGCTTCAGGTTTCAGACTCCGCTAACCCAGAAATAGTACCTCGGGTTAAGCACTTTGCTTCAGGATGAGAACAGAAATTTTGCTCCAGCAGCGCGGCAGCAGCGGGAGGCCCCATTAGATAAAGTGGTGCTTCAGGTTAAGAACAGTTTCAGGTTAAGAACGGACCTCCAGAATGAATTAAGTACTTAACCAGAGGTACCACTATACTTTCAATCAATGAATCACATGTTTATTCGGCTTTACGCCCATCATGAAACACAACACAACAAAAACAAATCAAATAAAACAGCGGACTCGTACAAGCCACAAGTAGTATAACACAGTTCACAACTCACAAGGACAAATATTAGCCAATTCATAAGAAAAGTTTAAGATTAAGATTAAGATTAAAATTTAAAAAAAATTGCACTACACTAAAATCAATATCTGATGTCGTTATAGAAAATTCTTATAACTATCAATAATCAGCTAACATTCCACTATACTTTTAAACTCAGCTTTTTTGTGCGCAACTTAGAAACTTTTAAAAGTGGCACCCAAAATAGCAATACGCCACTCTAAAGAAAGGAAACTGTTCTTTTAATACCATACCTTCCCTCTTCTCACGACACTCAGATCTCAATACACAACTAGAATCATAGAATCATAGAGCTGACAAGACCACAAGGGCCATCGAGTCCAACCCCCTGCCAAGCAGGAAACACCATCAGAGCACACCTGACATATTGTTGTCAAGCCTCTGCTTAAAGACCTCCAAAGAAGGAGACTCCACCACACTCCTTGACAGCAAATTCCTCTGTCGAACAGCTCTTACTGTCAGGAAGTTCTTCCTAATGTTTAGGTGGAATCTTTTTTCTTGTAGTTTGGAACCATTGCTCCGTGTCCGCTTCTCTGGAGCAGCAGAAAACAACCTTTCTCCCTCCTCTATGTGACATCCTTTTATATATTTGAACATGGCTATCATATCACCCCTTAACCTCCTCTTCTCCAGGCTAAACATGCCCAGCTCCCTTAGCCGTTCCTCATAAGGCATCGTTTCCAGGCCTTTGACCATTTTGGTTGCCCTCCTCTGCACACGTTCCAGCTTGTCAGTGTCCTTCTTGAACTGTGGTGCCCAGAACTGGACACAGTATTCCAGGTGAGGTCTGACCAGAGCAGAATACAGTGGCACTATTACTTCCCTTGATCTAGATGCTATACTCCTATTGATGCAGCCCAGAATTGCATAGGCTTTTGTAGCCGCCGTGTCACACTGTTGGCTCATGTCAAGTTTGTGGTCAACCAAGACTCCTAGATCCTTTTCACATGTACTGCTCTCAAGCCAGGTGTCACCCATCTTGTATTTGTGCCTCTCATTTTTTTTGCCCAAGTGCAATACTTTACATATCTTCATCTCCGTTGAAGATTGCTGCTACAGAAAGTGTTTTTGGAGCTAGGCTTAGAGTAGGCTCTTTAGGTTTACAGTGGTACCTCTGGTTAAGTACTTAATTTGTTCCGGAGGTCTGTACTTAACCTGAAACTGTTCTTAACCTGAAGCACCACTTTAGCTGCTGCTGCTGCCACTGGAGCACAATTTCTGTTCTCATCCTGAAGCAAAGTTCTTAACCTGAAGCACTATTTCTGGGTTAGCGGAGTCTGTAACCTGAAGCATATGTAACCTGAAGCGTATGTAACCTGAGGTACCACTGTATTTGCTCCGAGCTTGATGGATATCTCAGGCAGTTGGTTCCTTCGAAACCTGTGTGCCAATGGCAAACCCAAACTCAGACATTTTGGCAGGAGCAGGCTTTGCGTCGAGGTCGTCAGTTCCTTCATCAGCTGCTGACTTCTCCACACTGTGACTCAAACTTTCCCCTCCATTACTGGAAGGAACAGTCTTAGTTTTCACAGGTTTTTCTGCCTCCTTCTTCGGGTCCTCCGTCAAAAAGTGGCCGCTTCAGCTTCATGTCGCCTTCTTTGCCGTCTGCCATTTTGCCCCCAATGTTTTTTATTTCTGACCTACTCCTGATTCCGGCTCCTGACGTCAAACATGCAGCTTTTTGGGCTCAGCTGTGAATTGAGATTTGGGGCTACTTCTATGTAGGCTTTGACTATGTTACACTGATTTGCAGTGCCCTCCTGTTGGTGGGCTAGGGGTGTTTGTCAAGGGTGTCCTGAGTCCAGGTCCACACCCCATTTTTAACCTTTGGAAAAACCCACAGCTTTGCATCCATCTCAAGTTGATGTAAACATTTCCTTCTGGGGAATAGTCACACGACAACAGGGCCAGGGGCAAAGGTAGGTGGAGCAACACATCTATATTTTTATCTTTTTATGGCAGGCTGATTTCTATAAACACACACACCCTCCAGCCAGCCACCTAGCCTCTCCAGCCAAGCAAGAAAACACCCAAGGTTGGGAATAAAGTGTGGCTGGTGAAGGTGTTCAGCATGGGGAGAATCCTGAAGGCCAGGAACAGGTTAGGGGAGGCACATTTGCCCACACCCACAAGGGCTGAGGTTCCTGGTTCCCAGTTTGTGGCTGGACCCACTGCCATCTTCACTGGCCCAGAAGCAAAATTTGTACCCAAGTAGAAGTGGGGGAGAAATTCGATTCAAATTGCATTTAAAGGCAGGTCTAACCTAAGCGGCACTTTCTGTAACAACACATCGGACCGAAACACAGCCCTCCTTCTAGATTTGCTCTTCCTGAGTTTTCCAGCACAGTTCTCCTGTCTGCCAACGTGCACAAAAATCCATGTGCGAGGGCAAAGTGCGTGCATAAAAATACCTCTGTGGATGAAAATAACATGCAAAAAGGCCATGATTGGGGGAAATGGCTTTGCAAAAATGTGCAAAATTGCATATAAGCATTTGCATGTGAGGAGAAGTTCACACTAAAGTCCTGATGAATTTTCATGAGGACTGGGTAGTGTGCGTGTGTGTGTGTTTAGCAAAAGCACAAATATATGGAAAGATGGAGAACAGAACTCGAGGTTGGAAAAATGAGAAACCGAGAGAAACCAAAATTGATAGATTCCCCCCCTCCCACTGCAACTCTCAAGCCGTTCTCCCTTAATCAGACCCAGAAACAGACATGTCATAACTGGAGAAAGGACATACATTTAAAAAATACCCATGCTGATTTCCCCCCCTAATGTTGAAAACAAATTGTGTATGAGGTGATTATGGAACGAAAGAGGCTGGTAAAGCAAAATGACAGAGTAGCTTCAATCTGGATGAAAGCTGAAAGAGCTGGTAATTTGCCATTGATTTCCAAGGCACATCCGCCTAATGACTTTTTTTTTTGCATTAAAAGCAACACATCTGCCGGCTGCTGCCCGACCCCCACATCTGCTATTTGTTGAAACAAAATCATGTCCTCATCATACATTCGCCCCACATTCTCCCAACATCTGCATGGATGTGTGTTGCCCTCCCCACCTTTGTCAGGGTCATTGTTTTCCCAGCATCAGTTGGTTTGTTTGTTGCAGGAGATGGGATTTGAGGCTGGTAGCTTATTTTCATAGTTTGATGGGGGAGATGACTCCAGTAGGAAGCCTCTGAGCAAGCAAGCAACCTCTGAAACTCCACTACAACCAGCAGCTGTGGCTAGGGCTACTCTAGGAGGCCAGAGTATGTCAGGTGTCCTCCTTGAGCGTGGGTAGGCAAACTAAGGCCCTGAGGCTGGATCCGGCCCAATCGCCTTCTAAATCCAGCCTGTGGACGGTCCAGGAATCAGCGTGTTTTTACACAAGTGGAATGTGTCCTTTTATTTAAAATGCATCTCTGGGTTATTTGTGGGGCATAGGAATTCGTTCATTTTTTTCTCTCTCTCCAAAATATAGTTCGGCCCCCCACAAGGTCTGAGGGACAGTGGACCGGCCCCCTGCTGAAAAAGTTTGCTGACCCCGTCCTTGAGCCTTCTAGTGCTTGGAAGCAACTCAGATCTTTTGAGTTGGGCATCCTTGGAAGAGAAATGGCAATGCAGGTAGAAAGAACTTTTGCTGAGCCTTTTGCGCTTGAAATTCATTGTACAATGTGTTAACGGAGAAATCCAAGGGCTCCCTTGGACAAAAAAACAAGGACACCAGCCAGGAATACCAGAGCAAAACAGCAGCCAGTAGGTTTGGTCTTTATTGAAGACTGTCGTGACAGGACTCCCACCTGCCACCAGGTGAAACAAAATGGAAGCCCAGAACAAAAGAAGACCCCAACTTTTATTAGTTACTAATCCCCCAAACTACACCCCTAGAACTACATCACAACTACATAATGACTACATCATTGACACATCACAAAAAGGAGGGGTTGTGGAAGTAACCTGAGTATCTTGTCACCTGGCTGGTTCCTCCTTTCCCCCTCCCCATGAGTCATTTCCAGAGGACAAAGGGGAGCTGGCAGTTTCCTGTCCCCAGAGGGAAGATCTGATCATTGTCCTTTGTTCCAGTGCATGTTGAATCCACTCCCATATGCAAGTCCTTTGTGACCTTGATGGTCTTCTGTCTGGGACCATCAAGGTTGTCATACCAGCTGGGTAGGGCTCCTGTGTATGTGCTGGTACGGTTAAGGGATTATGGCCGTCCTGTATCAAACCATCCCCATTTGATAGTCCTTCCTTCATGGAGTAAAATAAAAGTGGACCGGTGTAAATCCGATGTATGGTTGATGTACTATGAATTTATAACAGAAACGTCACGTATGTCATGTGTGTGTGTCGTGTTTGTACAAACTGAATGATTGGGGGCGGGGGGGGGGTTTCTTGCGACAAATGAAAGTGCCTGGAGGAAATTAAAAGTTTATAGCCTTTCACCAGTGATGGGGGGGAAAGGAGTCTGACCATTGGTCTACCTAGCAAAGTATTGCCTGCAAGAACATATAGCGGTTCTCTAGGGTTTATGGCAGGGGATCTTTCTCGATGCTACCTGGAGATACTGGGGATTGAGCCTGGGACCAGACAGATGCTTCAGCACTGAGCTATGAGCCTTCTCTTGCTCTGTCTTCCCCCTTAAAGCTGCATGCATAAGTTTGTCCCAGCTGAAGTTGGCATGAGGGCATCAGAGGTAATCCATTAACTGATACCGAGCTGACAGGTGGTGCAAAACCCAAGTGCATTGAAAAATATATATACATCTTTTTTCCAGCAGGTGTCTTTTTGTTAAGATTCCTTCCTGTGTACAAAAACAAATTGGAACAAAAATGCAAATGAGCCGGTTATTTTTGTCAGTGACTGAAAGGCTGCTATCTTCTCAGACATTTGCGTTCTGAGTGATCATGATTATCACTGATGGTGGCAGCTTTGCAAATAGGCTTTAAAAACAAAACAAACAAAAAACCCCTCTCCCCCTTTCCCTCCCTCCAACACCTCTTCATTTCCCACTCAGCATAATGGCTTGTTCTGGGTACTTTGGCCATCTTCTGTTTTATTTGTTGAAATCGTTTGTAATCTTATTGAGAAAACTTGCAACGGAGAAAATTTGTAATAGAGAAAAATGGTAATAGAACAGCACCGCTCTTGCTTCTCAAAACAACCACCAGAGAAAATCTGGGTCAATTGCAATATGATCACATACTTTGAACAGGCCAGCAGCAAGGAAGCTCGGAGCCCAAGGCTGAATGCGGCCCTCAATCCCCCCTATCTGGCCCTTTGAAATCTTCCCAGACCACACCCCTCGGGGCCTCTGCTTTGAGTGTTATAATCTGGCTGGAACATGAACTCCGATAGAGCCTCTTGCTTGTCTGGTTGGAGGTTACAGAGGGGAGCGTGTAGAAAGTAGAATCACAGCGTGGCAGGGGACACCCGAGGGTCATCCAGCCCAACCCTGTGCAATGCAGGAATCTCAACTAAAGCATCCCCGGCAGATGGCCATCCAACCTCTGATTTAAAGTCTCCAAGGAAGGAGAGCCCACCACCTCCCAAGGGAGACCGTTCCACTGGGAGGCAACAGTCCGAAGTAGCCAATCGTACAAAGGTTACATCAGCTGTCCCACCCACTTTTGCCTCTGGCCCCGCCCACCATTGGCATGTGACCCACGGGAGGTTACCCAGAGGGGAAAAGAAGCCATTAGGGTGATAAAGGTCCCTCTCCCCTGGGACAGATGATATAGGGTGCAATTGGTCAAGGAGGCAAAGGATGGCTTCGAAAAAAGATTCGACAAATTCATGGAGCATAAGGCTATTGTTGGCAGCTACAAACCCTGATATGCTTTTCATACCCTCCAACATTTCTCTGATGAAAATAGGGACATTCTAAATACAGTCATACCTTGGGTTAAATGTGCTTCAGGGTTGAGCGTTTTCAAGTTACTCTCAATGGTGACCCGGAAGTAACAGAGCACGTTACTTCTGGGTTTCGCCACTTGCACATGCGCAGATGCTCAAAATGACGTCATGCGCATGCGCGGAAGCGGCAAAACGCGACCAGAGCACGTGCAGTCGCGTCTTATGTTCTACTCAGGATGTGAACGGGGCTCCAGAACGGATCCTGTTCGCATCCAGAGATACCACTGCCAGAACGGATACCACTGCCAGAACGGGCTCCAGAACGGATCCTGTTCGCATCCAGAGATACCATAATAATACCTCGCCCATCTGGCTGGGTTTCCCCAGCCACTCTGGGTGGCTTCCAACATATATGAAACCATAATAAAACATTAAAAACATGCCTCAGTGGTCGGATAATTCCATACGACATTTATCCGATGAGAATAGGAATGTCCTAAGGAAAAGTGGGACATTCCGGGATGAAATCAGAAACCAGGACAGCTTTGGTATATCTGGGACTATCCCTGGAAAATAGTTGGAGGTAGGAAATGCTTCTGATTTCCAGTCGCTGGAAACCACAAGAGTGGAGAGTGTCACTCAAATCTTGCTTGTGGGCATCCCATAGACACCTGGCTGCTCGCAGCAATAGGAGCTTTGGGGAGTGGGTGGTGGTGTTTGTTTATTTACTTCCAGGGAGGCTGGTATTGATTTGGTTCCTGCGACTGACTTAACCCAGAGAGCATGCATGCAGAAATATTAGGCCAATTCATGACCGGCGGGAGGTCTCTCAATGCCACCCTTGGGGTGTTTATAACGGCACCCGCATTTATGAATAAAATATGATTGAGGCATTTGAAATCCTGGATGCTGTGCTGTTTTGAAAAGAGAGGCTTGCTGGGAGGGGACAGCAGCCTCATGGTCCTCAAACACACCCCCACATCACCCCCACTGGCCAATTAATGGGTCCGGCTCAGCGCCCGTTCTTGGTGTGACTTTTCTGATCCTCTGCTCATCTGGCAAGTCTGCTTTTGTTTGCCTGCACATGATTAAAACATTGAGCTGGAAGCCATGGTCAGAAAGAGTCAGCAGGCACCAGCAATTTGAAAGGGCGCTCACTGCAGCTCTGATTTGAGAAGGTATTTTGGTCAAACCTTTGCACCCATGACCAGTGGTTAAACTGCCCCCCCCCATGCCCAGGGATGTGGTGTAGTGGTTAGAACAGAGGAGTTGTTGGTGAGAAACTTGTGGCTCACAAAGTGTCATTTCACTTCATCTTCCATCATCCCCTGCCAGAGAGGACAACAGTCGGGGACCATTTATTTAATCGTTTTACAGCTCATCCTTCCTTCCTCAGCAAACACATGACATCAATAATAAAAAGTGTTCTAGACACACTTTAAAATATTAGACACACGTACACATATACATACATACATACAGTACATACACACACACACACACACACACACACATAAAGGTAAAGGTAAAGGGACCCCTGACCATTAGGGCCAGTCATGACAGACTCTGGGGTTGCAGCGCTCATCTTGCTTTATTGGTCAAGGGAGCCGGCGTACAGCTTCCAGGTCATGTGGCCAGCATGACTAAGCCGCTTCTGGCGAACCAGAGCAGCGCACGGAAACGCTGTTTACCTTCCCGCCGGAGTGGTACCTATTTATCTACTTGCACTTTGATGTGCTTTTGAACTACTAGGTTGGCAGGAGCAGGGACCGAGCAATGGGAGCTCACCCCGTCATGGGGATTCAAACCGCCGATCTTCTAGTCCTAGGCTCTGTGGTTTAACCCACAGCGCCACCCGCATCCCTACACACATACATAATATTGTCCTAATCAGTGTTTTTTTTTCCTGGGGGTACGCAGGAAAACCCCTAAAAGTTTTGTGAATCTACGTTTGACCTCATTGAGGGCCAGTATTTCAATATGAGTAGGAAAATGGGAGTATCCCTAAACATTTCTTTTTAGAAAAAAAAAGCATGGAACGCTGCCTCTATTACATAATGCTCCAAATAAAGTCCCACCCCTTCTCTCCCTCCTAATCTACATCATCCCTGCACTGGCTGGTCAGTGCTTTCTGTTTCTGAGATTTCTGTTCTGCTACTCTCACGGCCTGTCTGGTTTTGGGAGAGGAGGGGTCAGGAATGCTTTAAAGAGACACTGAGTCTATTATTTGTTTCTCCTCCAGTGCTTCTCCTTCCTGCTGTTGCTCCCCTAATATTTCCCAGCTTTTCTCCTTGATGGCCCTTTCGTCAAACCACTGTTCTAAATCTATACTGCCCTCCACAGGAAGGTGCAGAGAGGGTGGGTGGCGGCTCCCACCATTCCTCCTCAGTCCAGCCCCTGATAATTAGTAACCTTGTCTATTCTGTATAAACTCATTCCAAATATCAATATATTTATCCAAAGAAAGTCTATGGCTACAAGTAATCCGTTCTTATGTTGTGAGTGTTGTCATGACATCAATCCACTGATTAAAGAGGATCCTATCTTTATCCTTCCAATTCATCAATATTAAATTTTGGCCAAAGTTAGGGTGTGTAGAATCCATTTTTGTTTTCCAGATACTCCTGTATGATAATTTGACAGCAAATGACTTTGCTTCCCTCTGCATTTTAAATATCTGTTTATTCCATTAGTTTGGTTTGTCTCATTTTTTTTCAATTTTGTGTGGGTTGCTTATTTGTATTTTTAAGTTGTTGCAAAGCACCCTGTGGACAGTTTTCTGTTGGAAGGCAATCCAGAAATATGGCAAATGCAAACAACGATGCAAACAAACAAAAAATATTTAACCTATTTCTTGCTAAAAGAAATATTGACAACTCGTGTTTGCTTAGGAAGCAGCCAAGGAACATTTGAAGCAGAATGTGAAATACTGTATATTGTTTCTATTATGTTAGCCTATGAAGACTAATTGCACAGTATGGTTTTAATTGCATGGTTTCACGGTTCTTAATAATGGTCTCAACAAATAAATCTCTAAGAGTCTGTTGGACAGTGGAACAGACGACCTCAGAAGGAGCTGGATTCTTGTTCATTGGGGTTTTAACACACGGGTTGGATGGCCATTCGTCAGCGATTTTTTAGCTGTGATTCCTGCATTGCAGAGGGTTGGACTAGATGAACCTTGTGGTCCCGTCCAACTACAATTCTGTGACTCCATGATTTTTAACTCACTGTTCCTCCAGGGATCTCAAGCTGGCAAATATGGTTCTTCCTCTCTTATAATAATATTGTGTGGTAGTTTATGATAGAGAGACAATAGTTGGCCCAAGGTGAGCTTCAAAGCTGAATGTAGATTTGAAACTAGGTCTCCTCAGGCATTCTAGCTGAGGAGATTCTAGCTGAGGAAAACCAGCTCTGGATTTGGTTTTCTTTGTCTTTACTTTACCCTAAGCAGTTGCATAGAAGAGAGTCATATTGTAGACGTGGTTTTAACAAAATACTCTGCTAAACAAGTCCTTGGCTTAATCTAGACTAGACAACAAGAATGCCATGGTGGCTGAGAAATCAAGGGTTGCATCCAATGCTATACCTAACTCAGGGTACACTCACTGAAGAACAGACAGGTCTAACTTGGGTCCATCCATTTCAACAAGTAAATCCGAGTTGGATACAATCCCACATTGCTTCTTCAGCGCCACCAACATGGTGAATCAAGAACTATTATCTTGATCATGAGCTGAGGTGGAATACTGGCTAAATTAATGAACAAGCTCTTGACTGGGAAGTCCCTACTCCGAGTTACAACTTCCATGATCTCACCAGGCATTCTTTAGCAAGCCACTTTCTCTTCACATCCGTCCCTTCATGTGCAATATTAGGGCATATTAATACTGGCAGAGTTGTAGTAGTAAAGATGATGGCTAGAAAATACACACGAAGTACACTTGAAAGCATCATTCTACAATTGTTCAATATTTGTTTTTGTAAAGACACTATTAATATTAAAAAGCAAACCAAGAAGATGGTACGATGGCGTAGTCAGTGAGATTCAATGTAGCTTTGTGGTAGGAGGTAAAACAGCACCAGTTACAAGGGCAGAACTAGCATATCAGTTCAACTGCCTGTCATGAACAGCTATGATACTTCAAATTAAATGACAACCAGGCCAAAAATAAAAGAGAGTTTATTCTACGGTTTTCCTTATATTTTATCTAAATATCTTTTCATATATAATATATTCAAACCATTTTTAAAAATTGAAGAGCAGACTATGAATTAACAAGTTCTATAAATAAATAGATCAAACCCCCAAACCATTTTTAAAAACCAATAAAACAATATCTTGCTTATTCCTCTAAGGTGCATTAAAAGTTAGCATATGTATTAACCTACTCTTCCCCCCCCCACAAACCTCTCCTCAATGAGGCCCTTCGCCTTGCCAAGCCTTCATTAGCTGTCTCACTTAAACCTTAAGTCCCTCCCACGTTCGGAGGCCCGATGTTGACCCCCATCTCCTCCTTCCCCATTCACCCTGCAGTGTCCTCGTCTCACCCCGCCCCATCACTTTTATTGGCTTCCTTCTCTGTTCATCAGGTCATAGTCCCGCCCTCTAATTAGTCTATTATGGGAACTCTGGTCCCTGTGGAGGACAGTTTCTCGATGGCGCCGCCTTTACTGTCAGAGATTGACCTTCTGATTCGTCAACTTGGCTGTCTATCTTCACTTAGTGACCAATTGCCTCACTTTGCCGGTATAACGCTTTCTAAAGTCTTCGAGCACCTTTTAAAAATTCTTCACTCATTAACTCGGAGACGAGAGAGCGACACGTTCGAAGCGTGTTCCTTCTTTGTGCGTGTTTAAAATTAAAAACAAAAACGAAACAGGATTTCGAGCCCTACAAGAGCCGCGCTACCTAATTGGCTAGTGCCTTTTAAATCGCGGCGGTGCCAGCCAATCAAATCGATCGCCACCCGCCCTTTTTCCACGGGCTGAATATATAGGTGAAGGTTGCGTGAGGTGAGAGAGTCTCGCGGGGTCTCATCGGCAAAAAAAAAAAAGCGGGACTAGGGGCGGGGCGACAACCTGGAGTAGCGTTTGATTGGACGGTGGGCGGTGCCTATTACCCCACCCACCAACCCACCCTCTTTGATCTCTTCAGAGGAGCGAGAGAGGAGTCGAATCCCAAGTCCCGCTTGTGGGCTGGGTGCTGCTCTGCTATTGGCCGCCGCGGCCTTCGAGGGGATGGGTCCCATTGGTTGGGGAGGAAGAGGCGACGGGACGGAGAGGATGAGCGCGAGCGTGTTTCTGTGTATGAGAGTGTGCGAGAGAAAAAGAGAGAGAGAGAGGGAGGCGCGCGCGCGCGCGCACTCACACACACGCCGCCGCCGGGCTATGGGAAGGCGGGTGAGGAAAAAAGAGTAAAGCGAAAGCAGGTCGGGTGTGCGCGCATGCGCGCCTCCGTCGCCGCCGCTCTTTCGCTCTGCGCTCCGCTCTGGGGCTCCCGTGAGGAGAAGGCGGAGGAGGTGGCGGCGGCGGCGGCGGCGAGGAGTCGCGGCCGGTCCGGCGGCCTGAGGGGACGACGGAGGAAGACGAGGAGGCGGCCACGGCTGCCGGAGGAGGAGGAGGAGGAAGAGGAGTGGGGGGGCGCCGTCGTCGTCGTCGTCGACGTGGAGCGGCGCTGTGGGGCCTGAGTGACCCCCCCACCCGACCTCTCCCCTCATCCCTCCCGCCCCCCATCGGAAGAGACCCCGCCGAGGCGCCCCACACGCGACCCCCTCCCCCGGCCCGCGCCCGCCCCCCATCCCTCCTCATCTCCATCCCGCCTGTGGCTTCTCCACACAGCGGGGCGGGGGGGCCTGTAGCTGCCGCCGTCGCCCCCAACCGTGTGCCCGTCCCCCCCCTACCCCGCCCCGGTCCCCCAGCTTGCCTCGCCTTTTCCCCCGTCCTCCCTTACTATCTGTCTCTCTCCTCAGCCCCCGCCCGCTCTGGGTCAGGCTGTCAAGGCAAGGGCGCCCACCTCAGACCCACCCAGGGAGGCAGTGGGGGTTGAGGAGTGGGTGGGAAGCGAACTGAAGCTGGCTGACTTGGCTCGCTAGCGTTGCTGCCTGCTGTCCCCCTTCACCGCCACCTTCCGCGTTCCCTTCTTTTATCTCTTTTCTATCACCTTCCATAGCCTCTCTCTCCTTTCTTGGCACCTGCCACATTCTCTCTCTCTCTCTCTCTCTCTCCATTCGGCCTCCCTTATTCTCTCTTCTCGCTCTCTACCACGTTCTCTTTCTCCCTATCTCCCAGCTTTTGCAGTCCTTACTCCTGCATCTTTTAATTATCTGTTTGATAAATAAGTTTCACCCCCCACACCTTTCATTTCAGTTCCTCCTTTAGCTTTTCCTGTCAACACCCATTGACATTTTTCTCTCTTCAAGAAACTCGTATTTTCTTGTACATTAGTTGCTCTGTCTCTCTCCCTGTTTCTCTCATTATCCTTCATCTCAGCTTCCATAATCTTTTTAATTTAAGGGGGGGAACCCTTCACTTTGACACATTCATTCTTTATTTTGCTTCTTTATTATTTCTTAACTTTTTATTGATCTACCTACAGTGCTTTCCTTTTTTAAAAATAAAAATATTCACATCCCTAAGCGCTTTCCCCACTTTTTAAAGGGCTCTCTCCGCATTTATATGTTTGCTTCCTAGTGTCTGTTTTTGTTTCTCTCTATAAATAGCCAGTTTATATTATTTTATCCTCATTCACATTTTAATGCTTTCCTCTCCCTAACATTTCCTTGTCCCCCTTGTACTTTTTCTTGCTTGTTTTTGCATCCTCTTCCTTGTATTTTCCATCTCCCATCCTTACAGGAAAAGCATCCATTTCTTTCATTTATTGCGACGTGTTTGGATTCTCTCATCTCTTGTTTGTGGCTTGATCACACTTTTATTCTTTCCCCCATATTGAAGCATCATTTGCTCCAGCCCTGTTTTCATTCTTTCTCCATGTTCTTTTTCCTAATTTCCATATTATTCTCCCTTAACTGCATTTTTTTTAGCCTTCCCGGATTTTTTCTCCTTTAAACTACTTTTTCCTACCCCATTCTTCTCTTGGTTATCTTCTTTCATTCTTCTTTCATTTTTGTTTTTTTCCCCTTCCAAAAGTTCTTGAAACCTTTTATTCCTTGTCCTTGATAACTTCTGTTACCTGACTTTTTTGCTTTCTGCACATGATTTTTAAGTCTCTTCTGTGAGCTTCATTTGTTCTTTATTCACTCCCCCTCCCTGCCTCATTTTGAATATCGTTCACTGACTCTTCCTCCCACTTCCATCCCATCTTTTTCATCCCCTTTTCAATTTTTGGATTTATTTTCATTTCCCATTTATACAGCCTTCCTTGTTTTATATAGCCACTTTCCTTCCCCTTATAGTGGAAGTTGCTCATATCCACGTTTAATATTAAAGGTGGATGGATATATACACAGAACAGAGAGTAGATTTGTAGAAGGCCTTGAAGACCTTCCTACACATTTTGAAGAGATAAATGAAAAGGATGTGGGAATGGAAGGGGTGGGCTTGTCAGTACTCCTAACATTTTCTAGGGGGGTGAAGTTTCATCCTTTTTCTGGGGGGGAAGGGGACTGACAAATTTCAAGACTGGCACAGAGGAAACATAAGAAGGATGGCGTTCTAGTACCAACTACACTGGCCATCTTGGGGGGTAGGGGGTTTATTGCATGCTCACATGCGCACTCCATTTTTCTTGACTTGATGAAGACATAATGGCCTGTTGAGCTCCATGTTTTTGAAGGTGGGCAACTTGCTTGTGGTAGTGTAGCAAACTTCCTTTTTTTGTGGCCAAATGACAGCTTGACCCAGTTGTTATCCAACGAGAGGGCATCACCTTGAATGTCTCTTTGTAGTGCCACAGCCAGCGCAAAAATGATGGCGGCTTACAATGGCGGTACATCTGCAGCAGCAGCAGGTCACCACCACCACCACCACCACCACCTTCCTCATCTCCCCCCTCCTCATCTCCATCACCACCACCACTCTCAGCACCACTTGCACCCAGGCTCTGCGGCTGCAGTACATCCCGTACAGCAACATGCTTCTTCGGCTGCTGCTGCAGCCGCAGCTGCGGCCGCTGCAGCCATGTTAAACCCAGGGCAGCAGCAGCCATATTTTCCATCACCGGCACCAGGTCAAGCCCCTGGACCAGCAGCAGCAGCCCCAGCTCAGGTACAAGCTGCAGCAGCTGCTGCAGTCAAAGCGCACCATCATCAGCACTCGCATCATCCACAACAGCAACTGGATATTGAACCAGACAGGCCTATTGGATATGGAGCCTTTGGTGTAGTTTGGTGAGTATGAGGAGCAAACAGCTCTTGCACTCTGGTGGCTTCCAAGCCACAGCATATTCCTGTTGCCATTTGAACTTGAATGCCAACACGCTACTTTTCAACAGGTGCCTGTTCAAGTCTGTAGCAGATGGTGTCCACCCCCAGCAGAAAAAGGGAGATTAGAAAGTGCATTAGAAATGTATGAGCTGGGGAGCTTCAACTTGTATGTGTGTTTAGTGGCACATAGTTAACACGAATGAAGTGTTTCTGTTATTGTGGCAGGTATCAAAACAAAATGTTGCTACCTTTTTGCTGTAATGATTGTCATCAGGTTGTCACTTGTGTACCTAGAAAAAATGGATCAGTTCCTGGAGAAATAGTAAGGTGAATTTGCACATCTGTATTTCATAACTTTAATTCATTTGGATTTCTTGGATTTTTACCATTTAGGGCCTTGTCTACATTTCCAAACTTTATTCCCCTCGCCTTCTCTCCTATTGGAGGGCAAAAAAACTTTATTTAAAAATGTGGAAGCTGGCATTCTTGGTACTTGCAGGTCCTTGCCTACTCCTGTGCAGTAGGTGGTTTGCTCTTGCTTCTTCTATAGCTGCAGCTCAACAGTGCAATCCTATGCAAGTTAGTCCCATTGCATTCAGTGGGACTTATTTGCAGCCCCAGGTGAGTGAGTGTAAAATTGCAACCTAAATTGGCTTGGATTATGTCCGACATCATTGTCTTGAGACAAATACAAGCTGCTTAGGTTTTCCAAAACATTCTGCTGCTACTGCCGAAGCATTTATTATGTGTTTTAGAGGTCAGTAGCTTGGGTTGCATCAGAATGCCATTTTTTATAGTAATAGAATTTCATTCATGTGTGTCTTAAATGCAAATGGAGAAAAGTTGGTTTCTCAATCCAGTGACTGGAGTTGGAAGCAATTTCTTTTGGACTCTTGGTTTTGGCAGGTGACTAGAGTCTGCATTTCCCCTGCAGTATCACACAATGTATTTCCTAAAAGTTATCTTAGGACTTTGCACTTCATTCAGATTTTTTTTTTTCATCTTGCTTTGCTTTGGCATGGGCCGTCATAGCTACAAAACCCTGGGAGCCTTGTGTAGGAAACAAAATGTTTTAATGACTCTCTCCTTGGCCTTGTTTAAGAATGGCTTTAAAAGAGGGAAATTATCCCTGTCTTGGTATCAAAGCAGAGTGTTAACCAAAAATCTATGTAGACATTTATAAAATGGATTTGGATTGTATTTGTAACTTTTCTTGCATTGAGCTAAACAGTCATGTGGCCCATTGAATGTAAGAGGCACAAAATGTATAAGGGGAGAGGTTTTCATTTGTGCAGGAAATTGATCCAATAAAAAGCTACCCCCTGTTTGTATTGTATTCTTACCACCAGGATAACAATTCTTGAATCAGCAAAAAATCCTCTTTTGTACTTTAAGGAATGCTTTGCTTGCCTCAGCTGTCATGCTGTAGTTTTCACTTAGCTGAACTAAAATCATTGCATGTATTAATGCTATGATTCACTGGATTAATATGTGCTGTAATAGAGTGCTGTGGAGTAGAGTGGTTTTGACAGCTAAGGCACAGTTGGATTTAGACTGGTAACTGATAGTATCATACAAATGTATTGCTTAAACAGGTTTCAGCATAGAAGTGTTACTTAAGCAGGGAACGGCTAAGGGCCTAAGATGAATCTTTTTGTAATTAGTGAATGCTTCCAAGTTAATGATTTGATTTCTGTCAAGTGTATATTCTGTGTTTCTTATACCACTTCTGGAATTAAAAATTAAGATTTATAGCTGTCTATCCTCTTCTTGGATTATACTTTACTGCAGACTATTTAATAAATGCTGTGAATGAGAATCTTAACAGTGAATCCTAGGGATGTCTAGTTGGAAGTAGCTCTCATTGAATTTAGTAAGACTTACTACCTGTGAATTGCATTTTTGCAGTTCTAGTTATATGCTATTTATTGAAAAATATGATTGCATTATTTTTAGTGTAGATGCTTTGGGCAGGATCAAAATCTAGAATAATTGGCAAGGAGTGTGTTCAGGTTGACAGGAACAGAAATAAAACATTTTCAAATTGAGTAGCTTTTCTTATAAGAGAATGATATAAAAATTACAGCAGCTCATTCATAGTATAATTCTAAGAAAGAAGTACTTAGTTGAATGGGACTTTATATCTATTTAGGTTGCAGCCTTAGTTACACTTTCCATCAGCACTTGGTTAAGGTAAAGTAATTGATGGAGGAGTGGAAGCCCATAAAAGATGTTCTGGTTGCTTTTTAAAAAATACAGTGAGTTTTCTTAAATGCAAAGTTAACACCACCAGTTTTTCAAATAAGTTATAAAAGGCCCTCATTATCTTACTTCACATCTTTTCAGAGGCACAACACATGCTAAATTTTGTAGTGTATGTGGCTAGAAACTTGTAACTGAAATGCTGTGTAAGTGATAATTCTGAACTCTGTTGAGGTCTGTCATTTAAATTAGAGCTGAACACTGAAAGTTCAGCTGCAAATGTGTTTGAGAGTAGTGTAAAGTTGGCTTGTTCATGTAAGCAAACAATTTTTGATGCTGGAAATTTCTGATCCAGTGTAGCCCACCCATGTAGAATGATGTTTAAAAGGATATAACTGGTGAATCTGTCTGTTGCAGAATGTTATTTTTTCAGTGTAGAATTGTGGTACAGTGGTATCTCGGGTTACATACGCTTCAGGTTACAGACTCCGCTAACCCAGAAATAGTGCTTCAGGTTAAGTACTTTGCTTCAGGATGAGAACAGAAATTGTGCTCCAGCGGTGCGGCAGCAGGAGGAGGCCCCATTTACTAAAGTGGTGCTTCAGGTTAAGAACAGTTTCAGGTTAAGTACGGACCTCTGGAACGAATTAAGTACTTAACCCGAGGTACCACTGTAATTCTAAGCCAAATGAAGGGGTGCCAATTTATGCAGATACTTGGTCCATGCTGAATGCTTACTGTCTTATTAAGGAGTTTTGGAATGCACAATATGATGCAAATTGTCTTTTTTCTCTGCTTCTTCCATTTTGCTACCAATTGGGGGAAGTGGGAATGTGGAAAATTAAATGAGAGGCTTGAGGGAATGTTCTTCCCCATTGAGCGATTTTAGGATAATGTTGAACCCAATTATTTAGAATGTGGTCTGAGTGCTGGTATCCCCATTGTAGCCTTTTAGGTTGTAGTTGAAATGGCTGGTGTTCATAGCCTCTTTGATGCAGGCTGACTTCTGTTTTTCCAGTTCACTGATATAGTTCATCAGCCATAAGCTGTTAAAGCATGATGTCTTGGCAGACTTTCATACATAGTCTGCTGTTACTGTTGATTGTTCATGTGCCCCATTGTGTTCTCTTGCTCTTTTTGCTTGGCTTTGCAGGATAAGTTGGCTATCATTGACAGATATCACCTCCCTTTTGGCTACATGTGGATTTTGAGGCAATGGTAATTCAGTTGCTTAGGCAGTAAGAGAATCCCAGTGGATTTAACAGCATTATAAACTAGTCTCTTACATTTTGTGTGGTTCAGAATAAACTGACAACAAGTAAGCATGTGTTGGGTTTATTTACTAGCCACTGATTTTATAAAAGCTTGGTGAAAAGTGGGGAACTTTAATAATGTAACAGCAAGAATTTAACAGTGCTGTAACTAAGGTCTCCACTCCATTGTTTAATTGGCTCAGAATTCTCAATCTCAGTTGCTTGCTGAAAGTGAGGGAGAGAGTTCATGCTTGTGTCTTTTAAAAGTGTTATTGGTAGCTTTCCCTGAATGCCATGTTACTGTAAATCCTGACTCTTAACCAAAGCAGTCTAGTGTTGATAGCTAGACTGTGGAGAGCTTTTGAAAAACATATTCTCCAAAGTATTCCCATTTAAAAGAGGAATCCTCCAGAGTTTGGTAGGGGGGAAATGCTAATGGTTCTTGTGAAACTCTCCCACAGACCTGCTTTAGTTATGTCACTGGTGGGCTGATGAAGAACCAGTGTTTGTTTTAGGGAGTCTTGTTGTTTCAGAAGGTGAGTTGTTCTCTGTTGGGAACAGAAAACAGGTTTTAAGCATTGTGCATGACACAATGGGCTGTACTCAAAGTTAGTCCTAAGTGTGGACCCACTGAAATTATTGGACACGCCTAATACTTATTAGTTTCAATGCTTTTCTCCAAGTACAAGTTAGTTGGATAGCGCCCAGTATTCTGTGGAGAGTAATAGTAACATATCCTTAGTCAAACCATGAAGTAGAAGCTCTGTAGCACATAAAGTTCCTTTCAGTACAGAGCTCCCTGTAGAGAATTGCCCTCTGATCTGGCACTTTAAAAGTCAGTCTGGTCAAAAATGCTGAATAATGACATTTCTAGCCAAGACACATCAGTTCAGGATTCTGGGTAAACTTCTAATTGATTAAGTTGCACAATGAAAGCATGGTGGCCATATTGCAGTATGGGAAGATTCCACGGTAGATCAGGAATTTAAAAACTAGCTAAAGTTTGATTTAATTTAAGGACCTAGCAAACTGCCTTATATTAGGCCAGGCTATGTCCATCTAGCTGAATTTTGTCTTCTCTGACTAGTAGTGACTTTCTAGGATCGCAGGCAGGTCTTTTCTGTTACTTGCTACCTGATCCTTTTAACTTGACATGCTAGGTATCGAATTTGAGATCTTTCTCATGCAAAGCTCTACTACTTAGCTACGTTCTCCTCCCTAATATTGTTTGCAGAAATATGCTTGAGTAAGGGAGATCATCAGATTTCATGGGTGTTAGTCAATATGTAAATAGTCTTTCAGAGGTAGATTGGTGAACAGTAGTTCCCCTTGCCTTGCAAGCATCTGCTAAACATATTTTTTGAATTAATTTAAGCAGCTTTGGGTGCTTGCAGAAAAGTTGCTCAGCATTACACACCTTTTTAAATATTATTATTACATGGACTTGGATTACAAATAATAATAATATCCTAGCTTGATTTAGGTTTTTTAATTGTTTTTATTAAAGGTTTTCTTGGTTTACAGAAATACATACATAGCCTCCACTTTCAGATTATAATTGCTTTAGTTTTACAGAAGAGCCAGTTGCAGCAAAGGAAAATGTAGCTAGCCCAGAGTTCTTTTTCTTTTCTCAGCATATCTTTTTTCTACCTTTACTGGAACCAAATACCTCCTATGGAACTTTTGAGAACTCATCCTTTCTATGGGTAGAAGACCCCTCAGGATGATGGGGAAAGGCAACTGAACAGTGGGTGAGAACATTCCCAGCATGGTATTCCTTCTAAGTGTTATCAAGTCAGCTAGCTGTCTGTGGGAAGAGCTGTGCCTGAAGCAGCATTGATTCTCAGACCTGAACATTTTCTGCCCTCAGTTTAGTCCAGAGGAGTTTTTCCTGGGAGGGCTTGGTCTTTCTTTTGCTACTACTGTTGAAGCAGTGCTTCCTAATGGACAGCATGCACATGTTGAGAGAATATGTTGGTTCCTTCTAGGGTGCAAAATCTACATGTGGAGTGAAAATGGCCATTGTTCTTTGTGGGTGCACAGAGAGCTGTATCAAGTATTAGTCATACTCGGCGTAGACCCATTATGAATAATGGCAGTGACTAATTTGGGTCCATTTGTTTTACTCTGAGTAAAACTTACTTGGCCACAACTCATTTATGTGGTCCAGAGCAAGGTTGTTGAACAGCTAAGATTAACTACACTTGACCCTGCTCTTGATTTTGACCACAGCCAGATTATTTAACGGCATAACAAGCCTCTGGCCTAGAGCCTTTGATTTTAATAATATGGGGGTGGCTTTGATGACAGTGCCTACACTGCAGGGAAGAAAGTTGATAACATGAGTTATGTACGTGTTTTTATTTGTAGAATGTAAAAAACGAAAAGGACACCCGTATTAAGGGGGTCTCTGAGGCTCCTAGAAACATTCAGGTTTGGGTTATGTAGGGTGGGAGTTTGAGAACTGCTGTCCGTAGCTTAAGCCGCGGTTTTCTGTCTCTTGAACCCAGTAGGCTTTGAGTGAAACGGCAGCTTGTTGATCTTGCCTTCTTTTCTCTCAGCTGTCAGAGGCCTTGCAGAAAGATACAGAAAAACCCATTGAACTGGAATGTCTGCGAGTTACAAAGTTTGCCCCACTTGCTGGGAACTAGAATTATGCAGTTTGTTCCATTGTAGTAATATTAATTCTAGCTATAAAATCCCAGTGCTAGCTTATTAAAGTATAGAAGCTCTATAGTTCAATGATTAGAGGGCTGCCTTGTTTAAAGCTTTAACAGTAGGTTTGCCAGGCATGCAATTCCCAATCACCCCCATAAAATTGATCTATTTTATACAAAGTAGTTTTACACTTAGCATGCGGTACTAGGAAGAAATAGACTTGGGGAAGATAGGGTGTTTGTGGCAGCAAGAGTGTAGGCAGCAAGGAGGTGCGGTGTTGGGGAAGAACTTAACTATAAACATGTCCCTTTGATTTCTTAGTGAGGATAAGGCGGGCTACTACAACTGGGAACTGAGCAACAAAATGATCAGTTTCAAAGCTTCTCACGAAGACTACAGTAACTATTTAAAAAGCAAAGAAGTCAAATCCAAAAAGGCTACATTAATAATTCTTGATTTGCAAGCAGGCTCTCAGACTGGTTTTTGTTCAGGTTCAGCTTGTGCTACTATTTTGTTTCAGATGACCAAAAATATTGCATATATGCTCAAATTGGTTATTTCTCCTTGGTGCATTTCTTGAGGTTGTAACATGCAATTTCATATTGGATGTTTGGAAAATGTTCTCCCTGTTACAGATTACCTGATTTTTAGATCTATTTTCTAACATGGTAAGAAGGGAATGACAAAACTGTCACTAAAGGTAGAGCACAGTTACTAGTTTGCTCATTGGTGACAGTTTTATTCAAAGCAGTTTTGAAATAGAGCAGTGAACAAGCTCTTAATTTATAGTTTCTTCTTGCTGTGGAAAACAATGATTTGATAGTGTTGTGTGAATTCTGTGTTGGGAAAAGATCAATTCTGTGCTATTGGCAGCGATTTGGCATCTGAGACGATTTTGTATTCTCTCCCCCCCCCCCCCCAATTCTTTCTCCATTCTTCCAGTTGTTAACTGTAAATTTTAAATAATGGGTAGAAGCCTGGGTGTTTGTGTTCTATACCAATAGTTTAAGATTTTTCTTTTTTATCATTACAGATAATATAGGAATGTTGTCAGAATGAAGAAATTTAAAATTAGAGCAAAGCAGAAAATTTGAAAAAAAAAGTTTTATAGCACCCAAAGGAATGATATAGCTATCAGAATGTAACGGGACTTCTAATAAATAAATTATGCTCCTGTTACAGTCTTGCGTTTCTGTGGTATTATGGAAAATCCAGCCTTCTGTTTTCAGTCAGATAAGTAGAAAGATAACGAATGACCTGGAAGAAGATAAAAAGGGAAGCAAAAGTGAGCAAGGAAAAGATATTTGGGTGTACATTTTTGTAAGCAAATTGGGCAAGAAATCAGAATATCAAGTCAAACCTTGTGTTATAAAACAGCTGCACTGGATGCCAAATTATATCTGAGCCCAGTTAAAGGTGCTTATATTAGTGTTTAAAGCCTGTCTGAAAAACTGTCTGCATCCCTATTCACCTTCTCTGAAGTTGAGATCTTCAGAGGGGTTTCTGCTGATAGTTCCTCCACCCTCCAGAAGTTCTGGGGTTGGTGTCCTGGGAGAGAGCTTTCCCTGTGGCAGACTTTGCTTGTGGAATTTCTTCCACACACAGGTGTGTCTAGCATCCTCATTGTATAGTACAATTTTACTACATGCTGAAGATGCACATCTTTTTTTCTGGTTTTGACAGGTAAGGTGTTTTGTTTTGTGGGGTTCAGTTATTTGTTGAATTTATACTGTTCTGATCCATTTAGAATGGTTTTCCTTGTTTTATATTGGAATGGTTTTATTTGTTTTTATAGTTGTACATTATATTGTTGTAACCTGCCTCTGGTGAAGGGCAGGTAAGAAAAAAAGCCATAGCTATTTGATACAGTTTTGCATTAAAAAGCAGTACAGATTTTCTGAAGCAATATTTCATCTGACAGCCCTACCAGGTACTTCGATACTTCAAAGTTGAAGACAGATCTTGCTGTGATGTCTTCATGAATTCCTGTGTTTAGCATAGATGCTACTAAATTTGAGGTTAGCACAAGTAGCAACTATTTAAATGCCTGCAGACAAACCCATGGAGTACTACTTTAAAACTAAATCGCTGTGTTGAATTTCTGTCTGTCTGTATGATGGTGTAGCGAGTACTTTTGTCTGGCACATCTAGTGCAGATGAACAGGGATTTCCTGACTAACTGAGTCTGTCAGCTTGATCCTCTGTTGCTTGGAGGGAAACCATAGGAGTGCCTGAGGCAAAGGGTGCAGCGCCTCAATGAGCACATGATAAAGCAGTGTATATATTGAACCTAATTCTGATGGCTGTGCTATTTAAGAATTATTCATGCCACATTCTTATGAGGCTGTCCTGGTATTCAAGGAATGCCCTATCTAAATTCCTTGGGGGCTGTGACTTCCATCATCATCCTACAAGGATAGATCAGAATCCCATTTAACATAAATGTAACCTAATTGAAAAGCTGTGTTTGCCTGTTTGCAAGTTTTTACTTAATGAACATTGGGGGGAGCCTGTTTCAGGTACAGAAATTCAGTGTCCCCCACCAGCCTTGCTGAATAAATCAGGTATATAATGCCTTTAAGTATACGAATGCAAACTGGAAAGGTATTCATTGCATGCCTTAATCCTAGAAAGAATCATTTCTGGGTTGGGGACACTGCAGCTTCTTAGACAATGGCATCAGTTGTTTGAGTCACGAACCAGTTTCAAACAACATTCATGCAAAAGGCTGAATAAGGAGCAGCCTGATTTCTAGAGTCTCTCATAGCAGATGCTTAGTTTCATCGTACTCAGAGTAGACTTAAAAGAAATTAATGAACTCAGCCATACCTATTAATTTCAGTGGGTCTGCTCTGAGTAGGGTTTACAATGAATACAACACACTGTACTTCTGCTGCCCTGATTAATAGCAAACTGGCCTAAACATTCAGAAGACAAATGCTGAAATATTTGGGTTTTTATGAACAAAGACTAGTATATTAATTTAAGTTACTTTGTGTTACAAGCCCTTGCTGCCTACTGTCAGGTCATACAATGAAGTGTTGATCTGTTAAACTGCAAGCATGTTATTCTAGTTGCAAACTTTAAGAATGAAGAAACATGGAAGGCCTCATTTGTTTCTTCATTTCTCCCACCCCCACCCCCAAAAATTCTTTCCAGGGGTTGTAGACCAGTCTCTTTTGATGAGTCAGTGTTCGGAAAAAAATGTCCAGGTCAGTCTTATGACTAACCTGATTGTTTTGTTCTAGTACATCGTTTTCAGGTCTTATATTGTTTGTGTCTGGGTAATTGTATGTTGGCAGTACACACAGAATCCAATATTTGACAGAATCCAATATTTGTTTCAGTTCTTCTGCAAATGTTATAGCTGAACAGCTTGTAACTATATTGGGAACCAAAATTAGTTTTTCATGAGGTATTTATATTTCAAATGTGATTTCCCCCTCCCTTTTGAGTTCATTCTTGTGCATTCTGTCCCCCTCCCCACAACACGTATACTGATTGAAGTATTTAAATGTGCCCCATTCCCTCCTTGTGAAAACGTTTGGATAAACTGTATGGCTATAGATAAAGTTTTATAGAGTCCCTGGTCAACAAGGGACTTTAGGTGGTTTCTTTGAGGAGGGAAAAAAGACAGTGGGTCTGCATGCACTGCGCCATACCTCAAAGTAGCTCCCATTGCCACTAGCACTAAATTTGCTACACAGATCTCTGAGTTAGCAACTAACACTTGCTGATCCCTTTTTTCATGACCCAGTGACTAATATAGTTTCAAGCAGAGTGCTGTGGGCAGCAGGTGCTGCATGACTGTGGACAACTCCCACAATGTTGGTTTTTATATGTTGGGATTGGGGTGATCCAGGGTTAGAAACGGGGGTAGAAAAGCTAGGACCCAAATGACTTCTGGGACCTGGGTTGTGGGACCAAAACAGAATGTCTAGTCACCACTGGGGAGGCGGGTCGGCAACACTTTATTCTTTATTGTTAAACTCCTTAACGTATTGTCTATCCCTAACATATACTTTGAGGCTTCAAATCACATACATTTGAGTAATCCTTGAGTGTCAGTCAGGTGCAAAAAATGGCACCCAGACATTTTGAGGTGCTCGCAAATGGAGAAATTTTAGGCGCAAAATACGCCTGGTGCTCTGCTAATTTCGAACCCTGGGATCATCTTGCTTTATAGCTGTATCACAAATGCACTAAGCAGCCCAGCCAGAATGTCTTAGCTCTCAAGTATGGGTGTGAGGAATACAAAAAGAATTTGGACAGTTACAGTTTCTTTAAATGTCCTTTCCACTGCCCAAGGTTGAACCGTGTTCAGTTCCAGTATCATGGCCTAGTCCTGAATCTCAAAAGACAACGATAACTTGCAGAGGCTTCCACTGAGTATCAACATGGAGTCTTGTTAGAGGGTCTCTGTATTTACTACACATCTGTAGTAGTTACTCAGCATCTCTTCTGTTTTCAAATAAAATCAGTGATCCCCTAGCTTTACTTTGAACAGGGGCAGGGAACTTTAGGCCTGCGAACCACATGCGGCCCTTGGGACCCTTCCTAGGCCATTCCCCTTCTCCAGGCCATGCTTCTATTCTATGCCATTTTTGCCTGGCTCTCTGGCTTGGAACAAGAAAGGAAGTCTGTGACAGTAACTTACCTTGCTGGGGGTGGGGGAGATGGGGACCCAAGACATTTGCACTGATTTTTTCTTAATGTGGATTACTCCTGTTTAATAATATTAAACCCTTTCTTAAATGTTTCATTCTTGGTCTGGGCTACCTTAAATGAATGCTTTGCCAACAATAATTCACAACGCAGTCCTACTCATGTCTTTTAAGAAGTAAGTTCTTTTAAATTCAATGGGGCTTACTTCCAGGTAAGTGATGTCAGGATTGCAACCCTTAGTCACTTTATTTTGTGGCATTTTATTGCACAATGACCTTATAAAATGAAATGTTCATATTAAACTAATGGGCAACTTTAGAATTAGAAATGATTAACTGAGCCCTCCTGCAGCATAATGGGTCAGTGTTTCTGACTGTTAACCAGAAGGTTGTTGGTTCAAGCCCACCTAGGGGGTTGGACTTGATGACTCTTAGTGTCCCTTTCAACTCTACAATTCTATGATTCTGTCAGTGAAGGTTGTGTATTGGGGGGGTGCAGTTTTGCAGCACCCTGGTAGATTTTACTTTCCCTGTCTAACCTACCTGAGGCTGAAATTGTGAGGAAGAGTTTGCTTAAAGGATTATTCTGGGTACACATAAGGCAAGAAAATCAATTGGAAGAACTCTGGATTCTAATTTAAAACTCCATAGTACATGGAAGAACAAATATAGTAAATATCAGGCTGTGACATGAGTAAGTCACTTTAAGCTAGTGGTGTGTGTATGTATCATCTAGTTCTTGTACTCAGTAATTCCATTGTTAAGCTCATTTTCCATAAATACACCATTGTGTAAGCATAATCCACACTTGAATATTTATTACTGAAGACAATGTCTCATCCAGAGATATGAATGCCACATTATTTTGGATTGTTTAAAAGTACTTATTAGGCTACACATTCAGTTTTCAAATTATGATTAAGGCTGGCCTTATGATGTTAACATTTCTTCTGAAATTTACTGGAAAAGTGTTCAGTTGCTTGCGAGGAACATGATTAAATGTAGCTCCTCACTTACTTAGTCTGTAAGCTATGTACTGTGACCTCGCAGGTACTTGACAAATCTTATTGATTTTATAGTCCCTGGCAGCAAAAGCTAGACTTTGACTGAGCCTCTGGTAGACCACCATACATGGCTCTTGTGCTTCATTTGACTTGCTTGGTCTCAAGTTATACGGGACTCGTATGCTGAAAGTGTAGGGAAAGTTATTAGAAACCCTGTAAATTTGTTCCTGAAGTGATGTAGTTTTTCTAGATTTGTTTTGAATTAGGCTAATTTGCATAGGAACAGTTCACACTAGAGAGTGATCTAATTTGGAATATTTATTTGACATGTATTTAGTAAACAATGCTAAAAATGTGGAAACTGCCATTGTATTTTCAGTTGACACCTGCTCATCATTAACTGATGGACTTAAGAAATGGAAAATTTTCTGTGGAAAAATAAAAGAATGGATAATTTTCCATTTTGGAAAACATTCCTCTCCACATTACTGAGTTGTTGACACCTCTTGTAATATCCAAAGTAGTATGGAGTGGTGTTAATTCAAGTGCAGCATCAAGTGCCTTCTTGGAAGGACACTGAGGGGGGCTGCCTTACCCAAGCTAACTTATTGGGTCTTCATGGCTGAGCTGGGCATTTCTCTGCTAGACTAGAGGCAAGGACATGTTAGAGTTTACCATATATATAACAATTTTATGTCTTGTCAGTAAAGAATGGTGCCTAAAATAGCATATTAATGGCTGTAGACTTCCCTATTCATTGGGTAGGCCTTGCACCGCTTAATTTTATCTGCTATTGCACCCCATCTTGTCCTTGTGTTGTGAATGTGAATTTACTGTTCTGATTGTTCAGTTCTTTGAGGTCTCCTCTTGTAAAAAGGTTGTAGCTTGCTGCTTTGGACGGGTTGTTCGCCTTTCTTGTGGGCTGAAGTGGCAATTAGATTCAATTTTGTGAAGTAGGTCCCCTGAGCTGAGGTACTTGCACTATAAACACAAGCTATTTATGTCAAGCAGGGTGAATTCACACAAAGAGTAGATGTCTGTGGCTAACATTCATAAAAATATATAACTTAAGCTCTAGCAAGCAGCAAGAATAAATTACAAGGAAAAGGTTGTAAAAGCGACTGAGTAATGGAGATGACTACCCACTGCTTTCCAATGTGGTATTGGGCTTATAATGGCTGAATTTTGCAAACTGTGCTTTTAAAAAGGAGAATGAAATCAAAATTTTATCAAGAGCAAGTTTAGGTGTCCCAGGAGAAATATGTGTGTCTGCTAACAGCAACCACTTTGTGTTGGGTTTCCCTAAGATGAAAACCCTCACAGAGGACTGGGAAGAAGTTCCAGGAGATCAGAAAGCTGGACAGGATAGAGGTAAGTGGGCTAAGTACACAGTAGGAAATGAAGGGAGGGAAATGTGGGAGAAAGTTCAGTACACAATATAATTTGGTGGGAGGAAGGGGCCTGAGGGAACAGAGAACTGAGTCAAATGGAGAGGTTTGCAGCAGGGCAACATTTTAAAAATCTGGAGGAGGGTGTGCTAAGTAGGCTGATCAAGAGAAAAGGAGTTAAAGTGAGACCAAGTAGACCTTTGCTTTTAGCAACCAAAAACTGAGAAAATAATGGGTAGAGGAGGCATGAAGTTGAAAGAAGTTAGAGACCAAAGAGGCTATATTCAGAAAGAAAGCAGATGGGCAAGGGGGCATTTGGAGAACTGCACCAAGGGGGCATAGGGTTTCTAGAGTTTAGATCCCCTGGGCCTGGAGTATTCTGCCAGAAGTGACTTCTGTTGATACTGCAGCATTGTGACCCTGACAACCCTAAGGGAACAGCAAGGACCAAAAGACCCTCAGAAAACTGTGGATGATGCTGAATTTCCTATATTGATTTGAACTAACAAGCCAGTACTTTGGCTGAAGGCTTCTAGTTGTTTGGAATTCTTCCCCTAGGGCTTGTTGTACTGATGCCCCTTAATTAATCACTAGCAAATGAATACCTTGCTTAGGTTTTTTGCTACTGTTCTCTGGGAATCTTATTTGTAAATGCAACAGAGTCATTAAGGTACCATGAAACTGAAAGATTTATTGTGGTATAAAAGTCCATGGCCCAAAACCATCTATTGAGATGACAGAGGAATTGCACTTTTATACTTTAAGAATCTGGATACTAATCGCTATAAAAGTAACATCGCTTTGCCATCTCATCCTTGGAAGACAGGTTCATGCTTTGTTTTACTTTAGAGGTCTAAATAACAGCGAACTGGTTTAAGTCCCTTATCTAATCATTACAAGGGCTAAACTATGTCTGTGGTGAAATTTTTATGATTGGTGCGCCCCTGAGTCTACCTACAGCTCATTTTGGCCCCTTTTTGGGGAAGGACAAGCTAAGCACCAGAGTCCATGCCATGCACGCACACATGAATTGCTAATATCTTATGTTTGAGGCCCACAGAATGGCATCTATAGACACCCCAGGGACCTTAGACACCTTCCTTGCTGCTTGCCAAAGCCTATTTTCCCCCTAAAGGACACCTGTCTATCTTGTGATGCATTATAATCATTGTATAACATGCTCTGGGAATCTTTCTTGACTGACAAAAGGGGTGGGGGGAGGTTTGTACGTGGAACTTGTCTCAACTTGGTCTCCATGGTTACTGATTTTAGAGGATCTTCAAATGAAATGCAGCCACTGTGCAACTAAGGTCAAATATCTAAACAGCCAAATATTGTCACTGCTCAGGGAATAACGTGTAAGTCATATATATATTTCAGAAGAATGGAGGCAGGAACTCCCCAAATGCGCAGTGATAATGCTGAAATGTATGTTATACCGATGGTGATAACTTGGAAAACTGGCTACAGACATATCTTGTTAAGGAGTGAAAACCGAGGTGCTGATGGCGAATGGGTGTACATATGGTGCTATTGTTCTTTAAGTTTATTATCCATAGCTGTCAACTTTTCCCTTTTCTTGTGAGGAATCCTATTCAGAATAAGGGAATTTCCCTTAAAAAAGGGGAAACGTTGACAGCTATGTTATTATCACGAGTGGTAGTATTAAATACCTTTGGATCATGGGAATGTTGTCCCATGTGCAACAGGAGTTAAAACTACTACTGTCTGCTCGTCTGTGTATAACCTTTGATAGGACTAAAAGGGTGTGTGAAAGAGATATACCACATGTATTTAAATCCAGTTTAAATACTATTGCACAAATGTAAACATAGGTGCTGGAGATGGCATGAATCTCCTGCTTGGCGTTATATGTACCTGCTCCTTACTTGTTTTTTGAGCTGTTTCCCAATACTGTGTAAAAAATAAATTGTAATTGGTACTCTCAGTGGTGAAGCAACTAAACACAATTCTTAAGTCAGTAACTTGTGCTTTACCATCTCTGATTGCTTAATAGTGAAAACATAGTCAATTCTTAGCCCAGTGGTATGTGTTACCTCACATTGCCAAATTTGGCATGTTAACACTTTATGGTTTTTGAAGTACAGTACCACCATCTCCCCCCCCCCCCCCCAGTATAGAGAGAGGTAGTGGCCCCATGAGGACAGCCTACATGCCACATTTCTTTCTGACAGAAATGACTCTTGGAAACAGATGTTCCAGTTTAAGAACTTGAAAATTGCCTGCTTTCCAAATTGCCTGTATGAAAGACACTTCGAAGGACTACCATTTAAATTACAAATGGCTCCAGAAATTCATAGTGCGTGACTTGTAGAGAAAGCAGATCATGTTAATGTGTTACATTTTAATATGGGAATCACTTACAAGTGTGTACCAGTGAGTGGAAAACTTTAATTAGGTGAATTGGCTGTTGGGGTTGCCCTTCCAAACATGGTGATGTTTACTCTCTGTTAGGAGAAGATCAATTCTTCAAAAAATTCTCAGGAGTGGAGCTCCCTATTAGCAGTGGCAAGAACACAGCTTCTTCTTCACTCCCCACCCCAAGTGGCAGAAGCTGTGTTGGCAATTCTGCTGGCCACCATTCTGCAATCTCCACAGCATCCTGGGCATTCTGGGCATTTTTGGGTGGTGAATGGTAACAGAAATTCTGCAGTGTCCTTATTTTTGTAGGGTAATGAGAGAGAGATCAAATTTTCTCATGTCTCAGCTCTAGTTTTTTTTAATCTGGCGTTGGCCATACTTCCAAGTTGATCTGTCCAACCATAAGACCTAGAAACTTGCTCTTTTATTTATTTATATGAAAGCTGGTGTTCTTCCAAACTTTCTCCATGTGTATGGCAAAAACACAGCCCTGACATATGATGAAAAACCAGAAAGTCTTATTGTATAATCAATTTGTATAATCAACTGTCCTCATTATTTCAACTATTCAAATCACCTGCTGGAATCTGTCATTATATTTAAGGCATAAATGCTCATATATCCTTTATTTTAGCATTGCAGCTAAAAGGGCTCTCACTTGTTAAAAGTACTACGACTTACATTTGAAATGTCAAGCAGTAGGTCTTGGCATCTCTCAAATCCATTTTGTAGACTTGGTATCTCTGAAGGATTTGAACAGCGAGTTGCTTGGAGTTCTAATACAAATTGTAACTCTTCCACTGCTTCCGGGAAAGCAGTAGGGTCTGAACTTCAGGTTTGGGCTATTAAATTCCTGGATATGTAATTGTTGACTTTTAATTCAGTGAAACCCCAACTGTCTCCTGGAGGCTATTTTATCAGGTGAGGATAGCAACATGTTTCTGTTTTGCCTTCACTTTGCCATCTTGTGTGTACAGTGGAACCTTGGGTTGCGAATGTGATCTGTGTGGGAGGCACGTTAGCAACTGCAGTGCCGCGTCTGCGCACGTGCGGGTCGTGATTCGGCACTTCTGTGCATGTGCAAAGAGTGATTTAGCGCTTCTGCGCATGTGTGAGTGCCGAAACCCGGAAGTAACCCATTCCGGTACTTCCGGGTTTGGCACGGTGCGCAACCTGAAAATGTGTAACCTGAAGCGTCTGTAACCCGAGGTACAGTCATACCTCAGGTTACAGACGCTTCAGGTTGCACGTTTTCGGGTTACGGACGTGCCAAAATCCAGAAATACCGGAACGGGTTACTTCCAGGTTTTGGTGCTCGCACATGCGCAGAAGCGCCGAATCGCAACCTGCGTGTGCACAGAAGCGGTGCTGTGGGTTGCAGGCGCTGCTGGTTGTGAACGTGCCTCCCGCACGGATCACGTTCGCAACCCGAGCGTCCACTGTACTATGCTTTAATCCCTTGGATATTGCAGTTGGATTAAATCCCTTGTTTTGGATGATGACTGTCATGCTAAAATGTTAAGCAACTGGTTTTGTAATTTAATAATGTGCCCGAAAATCCTATGTCAGCAAGTCTCAAAGTCCAGTTCCAAGTAACATTAGATTTTAAACTCCGTGATTAGAGCTTTGTTGTTCAGAATTCGTTACATTAAAAAAAGAGTTATTGTTAATAAGATCAGCTTTGTTAGTGAGGCAGTAGAATTTATTCACTACTTTTAAATTGAATTACATGTAGTAAAATTGTTGTTTTGCAGCTAAATTGGCAGTTTTTAACCATTGGATTTGATATGTTGTAAAATGGGAGCTTACTGGAACAATCCATCTTGTGGACAGTATAAAATAAGCCATTTAATGAATCCAACTTGGAAATTGTTCTAGCCATGGTGCAATAGTAACTCTGGGATTTCTCCTTTCTGTTTTCTGATATTTCATATTTGTCAGAGTTGAAAATCCCTGTAGAAGAATAGCCAGTGCTGTTCTCCAGCACTCTGTTTGAATGGCGATTCTGGATCGCAACTAGGATTGTCCTCAGTATCACTTGATGCTCTTGTTCTCATTTTGAAAACATATTTTTCCATATTCTGCAAATAAGCAAAATTAATAATGTGATAATTTTTTGATACTATGCTATAGTATACTACGCTGAAGTGTTTAAATGTTTCTTTGCTTCATCTTGAATCTTCTCACCACATTTACCATCCTCTCCTGCCACACTTGCCACCCTCTCTTGCCACACCTGTGCCCCACACCCTTTGAGAACCGTTGGCTTAAACTCTGGTTTTCGGGAACAATTCAGGATCAGAAACCATGGTTTGATCTTGATTTGCTTAAATGAAGCATCATTTACATTATAAATGAACTACAATTTGACCTTGTTGAACTAACGCAGAAACAGATGCTTCTAACTGAGCAGCTTGTTCGCATAAAACTAAACAGTAATTTTGGTCTAGGTTGGATGTTTATGCTGATTTGATTGAAGCATTCTAAACACTTGAAAGCATTATATACATATTATTGCATGTTCCCCTTCTCTCTCGTGCCTGAATTCCCCCTTCTCCCCTGCTGTACCTAAATAGGATTAATGCTCGTACAGGCATAACAGCTAAACATACTTAGGGTTGGCAAGAGGAGTACAGAAGGAATCTATGTGCAAGAGAAGCTGCAGGTGTAAGTTTGTGATCACATATCCTGATCCTCATCTCTCAACTGTGGTCTACTTAATTTATTGGCCACTCAGCCAAATGTACCTTTTGAAGACCTTGAAGATTTTTAAAAAATAGACGTACTGTAGCTCCTTACCTTGGAATTGGTTTATCTGTGATGCACAGTGAGAAATTGTGTGGTCTCCTTTCCAGACTATCCCTTTATGAAGATGGAAAATGATAGCATCACGTTCCAAACATTGTCTTTGCATTTCATTTTTTTGCAAGTAATTCATAGGCTGTAATGTACCTTAGCTATCAGTACCTATTAGTACTGTGCAGTGTTTAGAAGCCTCATCCTAAACACAGTATGCTTCCTTGGAAATATTCTTTGAGGCCTCTAATAAAGAGATGAATAAGGAATGAAATCTGTTTGCTGAAGATTAATGCATCTGCTGAACAGCTGGCTCCTAGCTACTATATGCTTGTCTAGAGCTCATGTTTCTTTATCCTAGCAACCACACCAGGTAACTGCTGACTCTGGTCACCCAGATAGCTCCAATTTGTACAAGTACAAATCATGTGGTATCTCAGATAACTTCAATATCTCATGCTCTCATGCCAGAGCATCCTTTGACTGAAGCTGCCAGATCCAGGTAGCATTAGGAAAACGTCTGCTAGGTTTCTGGTTTTTGCAGGGGAGTAGGGTTTGAATGGCGGAGGAAATAGCTGACAGTGTATGCAGTTTTTTCTTTTGTTTTTAAGTCAAATTGCCTTGGTGTCTCATACAAAGATAAATATGGGTTAGAATTAGTTTTCAACTGTGGAGGGGAAGAAGATGGTTGGGGAGTGTTCATTTAAGCTACTGTATTGGATTAAATAAGTCAGTTGTCTTGAATTTGCAGCTGGCATAAAAAAATGCCAATCTGCAAATTATTGGATGGAGGGAATGGTAAAGGTATTGAGATCTGCAAATAAGGATTATTGGATTTTTAAAACTTTTCTGTTAAAGCATACATTTCAACAGGACTTCAAACAATTAAATAGCATGAGGATGGCAGCCTATGTTTGGAACAAGATTAATGTCATCGTTTCACCTCCAAACTACTTATCGTTTAGGGATTCAAGTAAACAAATGCTTTGGTCAGAACATATTGTGCAGATCAAGCGTAGTCTAAAGCAAGTGACATCATGTTGTATCTGTACTGTATTGTGGGGTGTCTCATATCCATTTTGAAGTTGCTTTAACCTGTGATGCTACTTTCCAAACCACTTTGCTTACAAGTTTCAACCTATACTCTGCCCTGCCTAGAAATGAGATCCAGAAGCATCCAACCATACTGTGTTTGGTAACCTGGAAAGAACTTCTGTTTCCCTTCTGCCACCCAAGTTCAGATGAAGTCTGGGCAGATACACTACCTTTCCCCCCTCTTTTTTATGTCATTTCTTCCCTATGAGGGTCCTCTGGGGCATAAGGTTCTAGGTTCAATCCCTGGCATAATGATGTAAATAGAATATGGAGCAGCCTCTGTCAATGAGAATGAATTATACTGGCCTAAATAGACCAACAGTCTGACTTGGAATAAGGTACCTTCATTTTGGATGACATCTCCCAGTATCATCTACTCTTGTTGCCATTGTCTTCCTTATACTCTTTTTATGTAAACCTGGGCTCTTTTGCATGGAGGGCCAATGCCCAAAATAAGCAAAAAGCTGCTTTTAGTGGAGATATGGCTGGAAATGGACATTTGAACATCCTGAGACTAGGCTTTTCCCTTCAGCTGGGTTGTGACATAATGGGCAGGAGCCTTTGACTAATCTCTGTGAGATACTGCATTGCCCAACACTTATTCTTTTGTACATGGGATGAGCTGGAAACAAAACCTTAGGTTTGTGGTCTCCTGGCTCTCTAAAGTTTTGTTAAAATATGAAGTTAGCAAAGGAGGCTCAAAACTTCCTGGAAAGTTCTTTCTCTTCTCCCCCAAATCTGGTGGGGGATACCACCCTAAAGGTCAGGTGTTGGACCGTAGGAATTTGAAATATAGTTTCAACTCTGTGGGTTGTGGATAGTACCAATTCAAACAGCCATCATGCAGCACTCTTAAAATTTTGAGTGGCTTCTTCTCAGTTTACTGCTTTAATTTGCATTGGAGGGCCTGCACACTGCTTGCATATCAGATGGCAAATCCCGAAAGTGTGCCCACATCCAAATTGTGCAGTATATTTTGATGTGCTGCTGCAGGAGCTGGTACACCCATTCTGAACAATTCCTTATTTACCTACTGAGTCTCTCTAGGTGTGTGCCATTAATGATTGGTAAGTCCATTATTTGACTTTCAGAGAAAAAAAAAATCAAGGAAAAAAGTAAAAGTCCAGTGAAATAACATACATAAAAATTGTATCTGTATCTATTCACAGTAACTTGCTCTCTTAAGAGTTTTTGCTTTTAAAAAGATATAGTACTCAGTGTGTTGTGATTCATAAAGCGAATTAGAAAGCTAAGAATGAAAAGAGCTTTTGAAAGAATAAATAAAATCTTGATTTAGAAAAGTCTTTCTGCTTTGAAGCTTCCTAGAACAAGAGCAAATGAAACATTTTTAGAAGATGTTGGCTGTGAGAATATCACTTTAATTTCCTTTCCTTCCTAGAGTTAATAATCATTTTTGCTTTTAGCATTGTTTTTTTTTAATTAAAAAAAGAATAACTGGTAATGGTGCATAAGCTTGCAGAGTTGATTAGAATGCATTCTAAAGGGCCTTTTAATGCTATCTTCAGTTGAAAAGAAGCTCTGGAGATGGCTGCAGTTGGCAGCTGAGTGAGATGTGAATGAAGATTACCTTTGAAGTATAGTGTGCAGTGCAAGTTGCTTAACCCATTTATTTTGTGTTTCCTGTTAACACAGACTCATGGTAGGGGATTTTTTCAATGGTTTTATAGATTGGGGGAGGGATCCCCCTACACCCTAGAAATTACTAAATGCTAGGATTTCTGTTACTTGTGATATGAAGGGAGAATGAAAGCTGCAAAGGAATTCCTAGGCTAAGCTAATGCAAAACAACCTGGCAGTGCTGCGACTATCAAAAGAGCAATTGTGGGACATTAACAGTACAGGAGACCAGATCCAGGAGCCTTGGAAGAAACTGATTTTCTGCATCCATTTCAATGGGGGGCGAGAGGATAGGCCCGATTTTGGCACAGAAACTGCTTTGGTTGCCCTGTCCAGACTCTAGGGAGAGAGAAGGGAAACATGACCCTGTTAATTCTTCTTGACCTCTCAGTGGCTTTCGGTACCATCGAACATGGTATCCTCTGAAGTCTCTCAGCCTCGCGCACCTCACAGAGTGTTGCGGCGGAGGAAGGGAAAGGAGATTGTTAACCTTAGGGTAGTGATAAAGCGGGATATCAAATCCAAACTCCTCCTCCTCCTCCTCCTCCTCCTCTTCTTCTTCTTCTTCTTCTTCTTCTTCTTCTTCTTCTTCTTCTTCTTCCTTCCGGAGCAGCTGTCTGAACTAGGGGTGAGTGGCACCACTTTGTGGTGGTTCCAGTCTTACTTGGATGGTCGTTCCCAGAGGGTGTTGCTTGGAGAATGCTTTTCAGCCTGGTGGAACCTTCAATGTTGGGTTCCGCAGGGCTCAATCCTATCCCCTATGTTGTTTAACATCTACATGATGTTAATTGTGTATTTTGTGGTTTTATATTTTGATTTTATTCTTTGAACTGCCCTGAAACCTGTGGGTATAGGGTGGTATGTAAAGTCAGTCGGTCAATAAACAAACAAACTCACTTCTTCCCCCTTGTCCCAGGTGTGAACAGAGACTGGGGATTTGGACGGTTGCCAGGGTAACTGCTGGGCTGGGGCAAGGGTTGCTGGAAGGAAAGAGGAGGAAGAAAGGCTGAGATTCATCTTGGACAGACAGGCTGAAGGCTGCCTGCGCTGCTGGCTCTTGAAATGACTATGCCATAAGATATGGACTCCCTCCATGCAGACTGAAAGTGTAAATAGGTGAATAAACCATATTTCTTAAAGTCCCAACAGTCTCCTCAGGGTCTTCCATCCTTCAAAGGAACACAGACCTTGTATGGGTGCCTGGGACCCCATGGGCTCCTGCCACCGCTTGGCAGGAAGAGGGGCAGGCACCCAACTTTTGTAACAACATATTCACATGCATTAGACATCTTTCAGCTCTGTCAGTCCCAGCAGATCCTAAGTCCATGAATCAAATGGTGTGAACAGGTTGTATTAAAACTAATTCCAAGTTTTGAAAGTGTGAGCGCTTGTCAAATGTGTGCATGTTGTTGAGGGTGATTTTTTTGCTAAAGAGACTAAAATCCTACTTTAGTATTTACTATTTTAAACTGTTGACGCGGGTGGCGCTGTGGGTAAAACCTCAGCGCTTAGGACTTGCCGATTGCATGGTCGGCGGTTCGAATCCCCGCGGCGGGGTGCGCTCCCGTCGTTCGGTCCCAGCGCCTGCCAACCTAGCAGTTCGAAAGCACCCCCGGGTGCAAGTAGATAAATAGGGACCGCTTACCAACGGGAAGGTAAACGGCGTTCCGTGTGCTGCGCTGGCTCGCCAGATGCAGCTTGTCACGCTGGCCAAGTGACCCGGAAGTGTCTGTGGACAGCGCTGGCTTCCGGCCTATAGAGTGAGATGAGCGCACAACCCTAGAGTCTGTCAAGACTGGCCCGTACAGGCAGGGGTACCTTTACCTTTATTTTAAACTGTAATGCAATGTGTTAACTAGGTCTGCATCCTTTTGGTAGACAGCTTTTCTTTTAAGAAAAAAAGCGGCTCTCTGTAGTTGCTTGTATGGCCACACTGCTAGTGATCAATCCAAAATCCTTGGATTTGCCACCTCAGTGGCAAGAAAGAAAAATATTTAGCTGGGGAAATTGCAGCTTACAGGTCCCAGATGTCTAATTATAATTGTAAGACATGGGTTTTCTTTTGTTTTTCCTTTGTCTGTTAATATATTCATCCCATCTCTATAGGCAGGATATAGAAAGAAAAGGATAAGGACAGTTTCTTGATGAACAACCTTCAGCTGGAGTATGGTCTAAAGCTGCAGTGGAAATTAAGGTTTTTTTAAGTGGCTAAGGTACTTGGATTCAGCATGATACAAAATCTGACTTCAGTCTCATTTAAGATCACTATAAAGTAAACACTTGCCTCTGTGTCTGAATGCTTATTTCCGTTGATTTAAAAATGGAATTTAAGTATGTTTTGGATTGTACTCACATTTAAAAGTGCCAAAATGTTAAACATCTGAAAATATTTTTGCAATAGCAAAGTAATTGAACTGAAATACTGATGGGGGGGGTAACAGTGGTTTGTATTTAATTGATGTAATTGGTGTAAGTGTTACGTTTTAGAACTTTATTTTGACCATTTTATTTGATTGCTTCTGTATTGCTTAATATATTAAAAATATCTCTAAGCAGTGTACAGAAAACTGAAGCAACAATAGGCAACTTAAACAAAATATTACAAAAATGCACAGTTAAATTAATACAGAGTTACTAATATATATAAATCAATATCAGTTTATTTTCCTTATGACACATTCTCCCTCAAAGCCTCTGGGTTCTCATCCAGGGTCCAAACACATGCTCAATTCACCTATAAAAGCCTTACAATGAAAAGAACTGGTATCTGAAGAAGTGTGCATGCACACGAAAGCTCATACCTAGAACTAACTCAGTTGGTCTTTAAGGTGCTACTGGAAGGAATTTTTTTATTTTGTTTTGACCATGGCAGACCAACACGGCTACCTATCTGTAAATGAAAAGAGCTCCTTCAAACCACTGACATCAATATTTGGGGGGCTTAGCCCCTTGCAAAGAATATTGAGGGGGCTGATGGCACCTCCATCTACTAGAGTTGGCGCACCTGCCCCTGAGAGGGTGTGAGTGTCACCGCAGAAAAGGCCCATTTTACCCAGACTACTTTTCAGCTCTAAAGAACTATACCAGTGATGGCCAAACTTGGTCCTCCAGCTGTTTTGGGACTACAACTCCCATCATCCCTAGCTAGCAGGACCAGTGGTCAGGGATGATGGGAATTGTAGTCCCAAAACAGCTGGAGGGCCAAGTTTGGCCATCACTGAGATATACATTTTACAGATGTGTTAATGTTCATATCCTACCAGAGCTTCAAAATGTAAAAGGTATATTATTCAGGAGAGGTTGTTCAAGGCAAGTTGTCTGCTGTCATTCAACTGAGAAGCATTTTCTCATGGCATTCCCAGTATTGTAGAAAAAAGCCTATGCAGGAATCAGGGAGTACAAATTGGCTATGACTACCTTGTGCACTGTACTTAGTCATAGAAAAGAGCATCTATTTGGCAGTGACACCAGCCTAGAGTGCTTTTACAGAGCAAACAGTCATTCCTTACTTGGAGCAAGTAAATTCTGTCATAATGAAAGGGATTGCTTCAAATCTATACAGACAAATTTAAAATGGCTGCTCCTTGCCTTTGAGGCAACATTTTCAACCCCTTCTGTCCACCATAACAAGATAGGAATATAATTTCATGAACTCAGGAGACTTGTATCCAAAAATCTTGATATGCCCCTGATATGTATGGTAAGACTAGTCTATGCCCCTCCCCCCACTGTACGTCCTACCACCTTCTGAAGTATGGTTGGCAGGGATATGTAAGGCAGTGTTAGAAACTCAGATATATAAGCTAGGTGCCAAATGGCTCCTTAAACCAGGGATACAGTCACCAAAACAGAATGCCTAGTTGCCATTTGGGGGCCAGACAGCTAAAAAAGTCATATTTTTCAATACAATGTTTTGGTTCCTGAAATTCATTCTGATCGTGCAGATAAAATATACTGGATGTAATTCTATAGGATGTGTTGCTAGTGTGTGAAAACAATCAAGATCCAAGGAATCCCAGCCATGCAGCTCCAGATGGTGATGTCAGATTGCATCCTGGCACCTGGGCATCTTCCCTTGGTCACAAGTGTTCAATAACCAGGTGCAAAATGTGCCTGGCACCTGGTGAATTTTGAACACTGGTATGGAGGGCTTTTCCTGTCATAGCAACCAGAATGTAGAACTCTTTGTCCAGGGAAGTTAATTTGGTTTCTTTTTACCAATATTTCTGATCAACTATTGATCCTGTTTAATCAAGCATTTCTTATTTGCTTAAGGAAAATAGTTTGAGACTATTGTGGCTCTTGATTGATTGATTTTGAAAACCTGTGATCAGGAATTTGGAGTGTTATGGGGTATTAGTTTGACTAGTGAGGATGCATGACAGTAAAGATGTCAGGTCCCACGTCCAGTATTTCACCCAATTTTATTGTAATCCTCTCTCTCCCTGTCCCACATGCCCACATTTGTATATTTGGATAGCATATAGAGCTTTGTGCCTTGATCATGTGGAGCAGGCTTTAGAAGCGGCAACAGGAGCATGATAGTGGTAATTACAGGTGAGGTTGAAGGAAAGAATGAAGAAGCAGCAGGATTTGGGAATAATAAAAAAAACTGTTTGGATAGAAAGATGGAATGGAAGCAGCTTAGAAGGAAAATCACTTTGTGGTTTCCTACTCCCTCAGGATTTGAGGGTGCAGTTTCCAGGCTGATCCAAAACTTCTGTCCAGCCATCTGCATAGTCAAACCTTGTAAATGGCCTCTGGCTGAGTACCTGTGGCAAGTAAAATTCCAAACTCCATCGCAGGGTGATTCTTTTATTGGGCCAACCAAAATGTCACAAAATAAGGAGCAAGCTTGCAAGTTTTCCAGAACTCTTCATCAGGCTAGGTGTTAACAAAAGCAGGCGGTATGGAAGAGGAAGGGAGGGAGGGAGAGGGGAGCTGGCTTGTTGCAAAAAGCCATAAAGTCTGCATTAGCCTTGGTTTTAAGATGGATTGTGGAAAGAGATAGCTGACTCCATAGATTAGGTGTTATGCAGGTTTCAGGTTACGCCTGGGGATGCTGGAAAGAAGAAACATATCATTGCTGACTACCCATTTTTCAAAATATAAAATCCAGCAGTTCTCTGGATCTGTCTCCGGCCTAAGGTGAAACGCACAAAATCCTTCAGGTAGAGAACAGCAGTAAAGAAAACTATAACAATTGTTAGATTAGCAAAACCAGAGATTAATTTTAGGTGGTGTAATAGGTTTTTTAAAAAGGTCAGTAGCTCAATGAGATAGCTTTATCTATTGGTTTTTGCGTGGCATGTTCTCCAGACATAGAAGCTTCTGTAAATGTGAAAATTTTTATTTCCAAATAAATAGCATTACTACCGGTATATGATGTTACCCTAGTAAAAGTATTGTGGCCTAGTAAATGTATTGGTTTAAAAAGGGAAAGGAGCAGGTTTAGTATCAAGAAAAATAAAGTCACCCGATCTCTTTTGGTAAAGGGTTGTGGGGGATATCTATGGCACAAACTTAGATTGGTTTCATATTACTATACTTCGGTTGCAACCTCTGGATCTTGGGAATTAATAATTGAAATAATTGTTGTTTTAATGTGCTCAAAGTTTTCTTAACTTCTCCAACACAGAGTACATTTTCCAGTAGTTTCTGTAAGATTGAAGTATTATTTAACCTAGAATGTATCTATATGGTGACCTAAAAGTAGTGTTTTTAATCTAATCTATCTATCTATCTTATCTATCATGATGGAAAGAGATTATTGTTTTCTCTATGCACAAGAACTCTGCTTTGAACAATAATTATCTTACCATTCTGAAAAATATCAAATAGAAGGTCATTTCTGACCCTGGGTTATACTGATTGCCTGGTTCTGATTTAAGGATTTGCCTGGGGAACAGGCAGGTGAGAGAGAAAGTATTTGATATCAAATTAGCATCTTAAAACAATCTTGGCTAGGTAAATGTTTAATTGCTTTTGTTGTTTATCAAGTCCAATTTGTTTGAAAATGTTTTCTGTGCTCTGTTTCCTCAGTATAAATGACCAGGTGTTGCCTATAAAAACACAAGGAGGCAGGCACTCAATCAAGTTTCCCCTCTCTCCACTCTTTGAGAACATTCTTTATTTTTTGTGTTTTATCCTTGTCATGAGGTGGTCACAAACTTGTTTTTTTAACTAATTGGTCAGGAATTTAAAGTACTAAATGAAGTGGATTAGAAAGTGAGGAGGTGAGGGAGAACAGGAGAGACACAGCACTGCGGGGTGTAATCACTGGTGTGACATTTTCTCTTCAACATGGTAGTCACTCAAGCCTCCTGGGAGACCAGTTGTTACTCAATATAAACCTGAATTCTGAGTGTAGTAGGAGTCTGGGTTAACCCACTGACCCTGTTTTATTCAACTCCAAGGGTCCCTCCCCCAATGCAGTGTTAACTCTAAAGAGAGTATCAATGAAAGCTTGAATAAGATGTTATAACGGACAGTCCTTGTTAGACAGTCATGTTTCCTCCCCACTGTCAGGCACAACTATTTTGCTTCGCTGTGGAGAAATTGATTAGAATAGCAACTAACTCCTAGCAACATTCTGCCCCTTGGATGATACCATTGTTGGGTATAGGACAGTGTTCCTCATGTAGTCATTGGACCACTTTCAGTCTCACTGGCCTCCTTGCTTGCCCACCCCACCCTCTAGTCACCCCATAGCCTTTTTTTTGCAGCAGTGCCAACACCAGGAACTCCTTGCATGCTGACTAAAGGTGGTTTGGCAACAAATAAGTTTGAGGGTGTGTTTCCAAGTTTGGTAAACACTGGGATAAGAGAAGAAAGCTGTTACCAAAAAGAAGTGAATGAAAAGGGACCATGAAGGAGAGATCAAAGAAGCTGGCAGCTTGGGGTGGCTGGGAATATTTACAAGGTAAGTGTGAAAGAAATGTCAGGAGACAGGTAAAAACATTTTTTGATGCATGGTGCAGGGAGGGGAAATAATTAATTGAAAATATTTCTTCCCTTAGAGTCTGTGAATCAGGAAATTCTGCCTAAATTGGGGAGGTGGAATATTTCCAGAGCCAATGTCTATACTTAGCTGGAAGAAAAATGACTTACGGAACTCATTGACACAAGGAAATTGCTTGTGGTGAAGAACTTGGCAATTTCCAAAATGGTGTTGGATGTTAGTAGAAAGTTATGTCTAGTTGTCAGCTGATTAGCTAAGCCTTACTGCCACCTGCCACTATTCTGTGACTGGTCCTGCCACTGCACTACTATTTTGTGACTGGTGGGCCTCAATATTTTTAGCCATCCCAAGTGAGCCTTGGGTGTATAAAGTTTGAGAAGCTCTGATCTGGGATTTGATGAATCTAGCCCATCCTGCAGTGATGCAAAGTTGGTTTAGAACAAAGGTGATCCAAACTCAAATCCCTGCTTAGCTATGAAGTTCACTTGGTAGCCTTCGGCTAATCATAATTTGTTTTACTAAATATTTTGAGACTTTGTACAATATAAACATTTATACAACTATGCCAATAAAATAACAGTAAAACCAGCATCAAAACCATCAGCAATAAAATAAAGCAGGAAATCTTCTGAAGGTAGAGGCAACCAGAGTTGGACACCTGCTGGATCAACTTAAGTCAGGGGTTGCCAACTTTTTGAGGTCCATCCAGTTTATCCATCAAACTGGATAAACTGTCATGGGCACCATGCTCTGCAACCTACTATATTGGCTATGACATAATGCTGCTTTAAAGCCAAATTTCGTTGGAGGGGAGGAGTTACCCAGAGGGCACCAGGGAGGTTTCTATAGGCACATGTGCACCCTTGAGCACTGTCTTGACAGTGTTTAAACATTGCAAGTAAAAGGATGGTGTAGTGGGAGTTGACATCCATCAGTGACTGGAGCATATGTTGAATCAGGCTAGATATGTTGAAAGTCTGATAAAAGGTGGTAGATGGGGTATGCTTAGCCAAGGAGCAATGAATGCCCATTTCTAGGAAGGCTTGTTAAAGTATTTCTGTGACCTATGATGCAGACAGCCAGAGTGACAGCAATCGCTGATCTGATAAGAAAAAATCCTCATCTGCCCTCCAGGTGAACATACTTTAAATTGGATTGAGTATGTGGCCATATGTTAACCCAACAGTCCTGGTAAATGTATTACAGCTTGCCAGATATGCCCTTCTAGAATAATCATTTGTCTTTTAGTAAAGATGGAAAAAGAGTGCCTATGTTTTGGAAAGTGAACTTTAAGTTAGGGAAGGTTTACTAAGTAGCATACTACTAAGAATTTGTACTTCCTTTTTAGTACAACATAATATTCAGTAAGCATCATATCCAGGACTGTTATCTCTATTGCTGAAAATAAATTGATGTTCATTAGAACTGAGAGAGAATGCATAAATTCACAGTTGTAGCGCCATTAATCAACAGTTTAATTTTTTTTCAGGGCAGACCTACATTATACAGTTAAAGCATATCCAACATGCATTTAATGCACAGGGCCTCATTCCCCAAAAGAATCCTGGGAATAGCAGTGTTCCCCCCCCCCCGCCTCACAGAGTTACAATTCCCAGCACCCTTGACACACCACAGTTTTCAGGATTCTTTGTGGGAAGACATGCTTTAAATGTGCATTGAATGTGCTTTAAATATATAGTGTGGCTCTCTCCTCAGTGTTGTGTGTTTGAAAAGCAGGGAATCAATCCAATCACTTTTCTTTTCTCATTCTTGTTTCTCACTGAAGTCATTCCAGATCAGGCAAAAAAAAAAAAAAAAATTGCCAACAATTTCAGTTGTATCATGGAGACAAGAAGGCATTCAGTATTCTTTGAGGTTAGGTTCAGTTGCCAATTGACTCTTCCACAGGAAAACTCACCCAACTGCTCTTGACCAACCATACTGCAGGGCTTCAGTTCTGCTGAGAACACTCCATGTTTTCTTTTGTTCTCTTCTATAAAAGGATGGTTTCAAATGGGCTCTCCTGAGTTAGAGAAGTAGCTCTATTGAGGGGGCTGCACTATATTTTTGCCCAGCCCTCCTTTCATTGTTCCAGCCTCTAGGACCTGAAGAAAAGAGACCCAGAGCACCATGGGCTTCACTGAGCAACAGCCACTCATTGATTCCAGCTGCTAGGACATTAGCCTGTCTCCCAGCTTTAGCTAAATGGAACAGGGTGCAAAAGACTTGCAGAGCAGGGGGCTGCTCACACTGTGATCTTATTCCCGGCTCTTGAGGGCTGGAATTTATTGCAAGGGAACACAAAGGAAACAGGTAACAGGGCAACGATATGTTCCCCTCCAAATGTTCCTTTTACTAGCTGGACCAGCAGCATGTCACTGAACATTCTCATAGAGGGTTGTGTGTGTTTGTGTATCTGTGTAGTTGCAAATATTCTCCAGTCCCTACAGAAGGACAACCTTTTTCCAAAGATGTCCTGGTGCTGTTTACATTTGTTCTTGGGAATGCAGACTTTCTAATTTACCTGTCTGAGAACAAACCAGGATTTACAATGGTGTTATGAAACTGAAGTACCCGGTAACTGTTTGGACATGACTGAATTTCAGGGGGTATGTACTTTTGGGCTGCCTCTCCCTCCAACTCTTGACCAAACCCAGACTCTAACTTTCATACTTGAATTTAGGGGTCATCTTTAATCATTGGAAACCAATAGATGAGGCGAGAGTTAAGTAAACTGCTAACACAAGTTTCCATAAGCAAGCCCACCCTCCAGCAGCAGTTCGTACATTTCATGGCTATAATTTTGCTGATTATCATGAAAGAGACCACTAAATAGTCTTCAAATAAAATTAGAGAGTCTTTGGTGTTATATATCTCTCCTGGTCGGCACTGCTGAACTGTCTATTTTAAGCAAAAGATCTCATTGGTCTCTCTCTTTCTCTCTTAATCTTTGCTTAGCAGGCACAAGGCATGTCAGTCTGGATGGACCCTGTCTTGCTCTTTGATAAGCAGGTTTCTGAGGTCTCTAAAGCAGCTTTCTGTCAGCTACATCTGCTGTGCAGCCTGTGTTCCCTCATGAAGAGCAGGGATTTTGCCACCCTGTTTTAACATATAAGCTTGAGAATTGAAATGTTGGGGTGCCCTTGAAGATGACTTGACAGCTTCAGCTGTGCACAGTGCTACAGCCCATCTCCTGACGAATGACTTTTGATTTTTATTTATTATCTGCCCTGCACCCTAAGGTCCTACAGCAGGTAACAACAATTGCAGTTTTGTCAACTGCAACTGGCTACAGTGTGCTTTTGGACCCAATTCAAAGTATTGTTTTTAACTTATAAAACCTCTTCACAGCCTGGGACCAACAAACTTCAGACTGAGATTGCCTTCCTATATTAATCATCCTGCCATCTTTGTTTACATCCTCCAGTTCATGTAATCTGAACACGTGCTAGAAACAGTGGTCCCGAGACTGTGTTGCCCTGGCTCCTGTTTCACCCTTCCATGCTTTTCTGTAGATGGATTGTAAAATATGGCAGACTCATAGGATTGTGCCATTTAATTTGTGGTATGTTTGGATAGCTTTGGGAGGCCACCGTCATTTTTTGTATAGTTCACCCTATCCCACAATGGGATGCTTTCTCTGCCTACAGATTATGTCATGTTGGATTACATATTCAGACAGATACCAGCTTCGCCAGGGATTTGCACCTGTAATTTAAAGGTGGAGAATGTAATCCACTATGTATTGAAATGTCTATTATATGCTGGCCCAAGGGAAACATTTCTGAGAAATACTTTGTCTGGTGCAGGAACCTACCCTGACCAAGAAATTACCTGTTTTCTCTTAGAAGATGCTTACCAATACGTAACATACAGAACAGCACTATGTGCTTTAGTTGCAAGAAAACTCTGAACAGAAATGATCAGTGTAGTATAGCAAGTTATGCCTAAGAGTTTTAAGAGTGTGCTCAATTCAGTTTTAGCTTAAATTGGGTTTATTTTTAATTTTTGTTTTGTTTTTAATTTTATTTTGTATTGGATTTTTTTGAGTGTATTTTAAAGTTGTCAAGGCCAAGGGCAGATGTAGTAAATTTGTTCCTGCTGCTGGGATGCTGAGCACAGGGGCAGGCTCCATGCAATTGATTCCCACAGCTGCGGGGAAACGGTGGCAGTTGTCTTGCTGCTGCTGTATTAGACTAAGCACATGGCTCTCGTATTCGTTCTGTCTTAGTGTGGTAGCTACCCTTAAGAGTTGACATGGTAATACTTACGTTTACACTTTAGCTGTAACAGCAAAGGAGCAGGACCAGTGTCTGATCCTTGTGTTCTTTAAGCTTGGATGAAACAGGGAATGGTGCTTGGGTTTTTGTTTATTTTATTTTATAAAATTTATATACCACTTGATTGTAAGAAAAAATAACTCAAAACAATTTACAAAAAGAATGAAACCTTTTGACTGTCTCACATGTGCAGCAAGATGTGTGTACGTGAGCCTGAGGCTTTGCAGACTCGTTCCTACAAAAAAAAAAGCATAGCTTGTTGTTAAGTCTAAACTATGTAAATTTTGAATGTGCCCAGGAAAGAATATGTGCTATTTTCTGCAGTTGTCTTGCTTTTCTATATGTGAGTGTGTATGTCAAAAGCAAAGTTGCAATTTCAAAAGTGAAAAGGATTCTCCCCTCTTCTGATCAGTGTTAGAAACTGAGATATGAAAGCTTGGAGCTAAATAGCACCTTAAACCTAGGTTATGGGCGTAGCAACGGAATGTCTAGGCACACTTCTTTATAACAAGGATACAAAGTTGAAAATGAATGAACTGCAGTTAAAATATTATGTTCATTTTCCCCTTGGTCTAGTCCTTCCCTGGACCACCTCCCTAATATTCTTAAGAGGGTCTCTTCTCCAGTGTTCAGAGAGTATCTAGAAGTGGTGAAGCAGAAAAAAGGTCCTTCTTACCTTCCACTCAGCAGTTTTAATCTGAAATCTTAGGTGCAGTACTGCACCCAGAGCTCAGAAACTGTTCGTGCTAATGAAATTCCCTGTCGCAAAATGCGCCTAGAACAATTGGAGTTTCAAACACTGCTTCTGATTATTAGATATGATTATTTTACTGGGAACTAATGCTGCTCTTGGCCAGCTTGTGATTGACCAACTCCCATCAAACCTATAGGTACTCAAGGATCTGCTTTGAGGCAGTCTATTCTCTTTTCCTAGCCTCGTCTTTATGCTTTCCTTGATCTTGCTCCCATCTTTCTAGAAGGAAGGCTGCATGGTCTGCTGGGCACAATTTTTACTTACCATAAGCAGCTAGGTTCATTTGCATTCCTATGTAAATGGTGTTAGCTAGAGTTTTGAAATTTTGTCTTACAGCTGTTCTTTTCCTTCCCTATCCTGTCTTAACCTGCAAAGGAACTCTGGAGAAAGCCTGTGATCACTATATATTGTAATAAATCACATTTAATAATAAATAATAAAAATCAAAAAGGTTTATTCGGCTTTGTTCAAAGCAAGAGAAAGAACAAACAAGTAGGTCCTCTGTGTGGAGAAAAAAGAGGAATGCTGTTGGGTAACAGAGAGAACATGAAACTGCTGAACACCTACTTTGCCTGCCATCACCCAAAAGGAAAGGAGGGTCCAACCTGATGACATAATAATTGATGTAAGGAGGAAGCTGTAGCCTCCCTGATGCTTTAGTTGAGATTTCTGCGTTGCAGGGGGGTGGACTAGATGACCCTTGAGTTCCTTCCAGCTCTGCAATTATATGATTCTTTAAATAGTAGTCACTCTGACATATTGGAAAAAATCTAAAGATCATGAATATCAGAAAACATTCACATTTCTCGAATAAATCCCCTGCAAAGCCTTAGGTGTTGATCCAGAGACTCATGTGTCACTTGTACCTAGTTTTATACAGTAAATGTGTTTGGTAGAAAAGCTTCTGAGAAGGACACTGAAAGTCTGATACATGCATGCTGTAATTTGTGGGTGTCCTTTTGTTGGATTCTACACCTTCCTTGAGCTTTGTATGTGGGGTCTTGCATGAATTCTTTCTGTGACTATAGAAGCTCCTTTAATTCTTACCTCAAATACCTTGATCTCGAATATTTTAAAAATATTTTAAGTTAAATGATTTAATCTTTTATCACTCATCTACAGCTATGCTTCATATGTGAAAACCTTTAGCAGGCTTCTGTAGTTCCTTAAAAGAGCACCCTTGTTGAGTCTGAACTAAGTGATGGATGGGTTCCCAGCCTGCTGCTCACTTTGTTGCTAGAGTCATGCAACATCCTAACAAAGCTGGGTAGGGAATTGAAATGTTCTCTTCTGAGAACAACAGTAAGTAAAGTTACTCTCTCTCAATTAGCTCCTAGGAGACTTCATGCTTTCACAGGTTTCTTTTGGGTATTTGTGACCTGATTTTTTATGGTATCCATATATGTACTATATAAAAAGGTAAACATTTTCCTTCAACCAGAGAACTATTTTTTTTTTAAAAAAACTACCCTGTTACTTATAAGGGCATCTCTGTTTTTTGGACTTCCAAAGATGATTCTAACTCCACTTTGTTTCACTTACCATGTTTGTGTGATGACCACTTCTGTGCATCTGTGACCACTTGCTGCCTTTTGAGAGTGCCTGACCACTAAGATCTTTGGGGATGGGAGGCCCTGAACTGTGTCCCACCTCTGTCTGGGGTTAAGTTGGTGAATGTGAGCTTTTCTCTACAGCAGCAACTGGTTTCTGAATTTTTCTTCCACAATTGATGCACTTAGCTTCGGGAAGCTTTTAATGTTTGATGCATTACTGTCTTTTAATATTTTGTTGGAAGCCTCCCAGGGTGGCTGGGGAAGCCTGGACAGAAGGTCGGGGTATAAATAATAAATTATTATTATTATTATTATTATTATTATTATTATTATTATTATTATTATTATCTCTTTCTGTCTTTAAGCAAATGGCAAAGATTCTTCTCTTCCATTGAGCATCTTACAGCTGTTTCATCCCATATTCCCCCACATCGCTAGTGATAGCATGGGTGTAGGCAAGAGGGGTGGGGGGGCAGCTTTCCTTTCTAAATCAAGTAAATAAATAAAAATACTTTAAAAAGTGGCAAACCGTGTCACAGAGAGCTGGGTTCTGCCTCTCCCCAGTAATCCTGCCCCCCTAACATAAATCCTGGCTACACCCATGGGTGGCTAATATTGTTTTAAGACCACAGGTTGAAACATAAAATTGTTAAGAATTAACAGCAATCAAATTACATAAAGCCCGATGTCAGACATCAAATGTTTAAAGCACAACTTTAAAATTCAAATGACAATGAACAGAAATTTGTATCACCGTGATAGTCTACTGTGTGAGCCTTAAAAAATTATGTGCTTACCAATAAAACTGTCACCTTATGACTTACTGTATACTGTTTAACAGGAAGGCAGATCTCTGAAAAACTGACTAAGGGACTTTCTCTCTTAAAAGGGAAGTCAAATTATTATTACTAACTTCCTTTATTATGGATCATTAAAATATCAAGTCACCACTTGCACAGATACATTACTATGGTTGTGCTGTAGTTACTGGATCTTATTATTATTATTAGTCTGTGCTGTGATTTAAAAAAGCTACCCAGTATGAAATGTATTTTGGACATCAAATCTTCAAAACCTTTATGTCACCGGGCCTTCCCTCATATCAGCAGAAAGTTGCTATGAGCGTGGTTTGTTTGGGCTTTTTTTTTGTCTAACCCACAAATATAGAAACATTATTGATTTTTCCATTGGGCTTTAGAGCAGGAAGTACCGTATATTTTAAAGCTGCTTTTGTATCTGTTACAACATGCGTGTTTTCACCTTAAATTTAGTAGTATAAATGTACATGTAATTTATTAAATGAGAAATAGAATAAATACCCTCTAACTAAAACTCACTCTTTCAAAGTTTTAATTGGCCACTTGTCACTCTCTTCCATGTATACAAATGCACTATTATCCACAAAAGAGGTTTCATTCTCATATCTGGGCATACACATATCCTTGCTTACAAGTTGGCCTTCTGTCCATCAGCTTCATCTTACCTTTTGAACCTTCAACTTGGCTGAAGCTTCCCATGGCTTTTGGATAGGCTGATATATCAGAGCCATAAGGAGATTGCAGAAGGCCAGATGGAGGAGGTGGTGCACTGAAATTCAAGCCTGAGATTCCCCCTCCCTAAATTATTTTGACATTCTGGAAAGTCTTGTTATCCTATTGGACACAGGCTGTTAATTCTAATATGACAAAGGCTGCTCACCTGTTCATAGCACGGTTCATTGCATGTGAATACTTCAGTTTTACAGAGGCACAGCACAAGTGCTACTGCTCTGCGTCAGAGTAGGGGGCTTTGTTTGGAACTGCTCTCCATGTGTCTTTCTGCTCATTCCTTTCTAGCTCTTGCCATAGTGGGTGGCATGCCTTGTCCATGGACCATAGGTCAGCCAAGACCATGCATGGCTTGGCACTACAGAGTCTGGGGGCATGCTTGTAAAGTGTGCAGCAGGAGCACATGTGAAGGAGGGGTAAACAGGCCTTTATACTGTAGCTGCATGTAGCCTTAATGGACTCTTCTGCCTTGCAAAGCACCCTTGGGAGGGGGACTTTTTTGCACCAGAAGGTGCAAATGCACACATCCACACGTTTACACTGTGCGTGCATACAGTCAGGCACATGCCTGGGTCATTTTCAGCACTGGTAGGCTTGTTGTGACTGCATGTTACACAGACCTTTTCCATGCAGTAATCATTTGTGTGTTTGTGTACATGTTTTTAGCATACCCATGCCCAATTTTTTAATGTTTCATCTTACAAATGTTTTCCAAATGGTGTATTTAAAAAAATAAAATTAAATGGTGCTGCTCTGCTTCTAAATTACCAACCTTATCCAAAATAATGATACATGATGTTTGTAGCTAGCAATTGCAGACCCATCTCCCTCCCTTCATTGTCTGTAAGGATGCGTAGTTCTGTAGCCCAGAATTTATGGCCTAACATTTGATTGTTTCACCACATAAAAATGGTATGTACTTGGCAATGACTCTTGCCAGCTCTCTTGCCAGTGCCACATACCCATTCCCCTCTATCACTCCTTTGCGGCTGGTATGTATCCTAGAATGCTGTGACTTGTCAGCTGCTTCAGCTGCCCAAGGATACTAATGTAATATGTGCATATTTAAATACATCTTTCTAGGACTGAGGGACTATTTTTAATCTTCCAGATAGTTTTAGAAGGTGATTAGACAAAGTCATAGAACAAGATAAGGCTTTCTTATTCTTATTCAGATTTGTATACTATCCTATATCCATAGATCTCAGGGCGGTTCACAGCAGCTATTAACCAGATTGAAACTCCATGTCTAGAGACAGGTTACCTCTGAATAGCAGTTGGTGGGGTCAAACTGCATAGGGCTGCTGCTTTCCCCTCTTGTTTTTGGACATGCTGGAAGCATCTCTCTGGCTACTGTTGAGAGCAGGAGTCTGTGGACCTTTGGTCTGATTCTGCAGGATGACTTCAATGTTTTCCATTGGCTATGCAGGCTGTAATTGATGGGATTTGGAGTCTGCAGCATCTAGAAGGCCAAGGATGTTCTTCATTCCTGCTGTAGAGAAAAGCCCTCACCCCATATTTTTGTGTAAAAGAGGAACCTCTTCATTCTTCTATGGGGAGGGGCTCTATTTTGGGGAGCTGGCCTGGAGGGCTGGGCATGCCACACCCCAGTTTTGTTGTATCTGTTTGGTCACTGAGAACAGAATGCTTGACCAGGTGAACCATTTACCTGATCCAGCAGGTTCTTATGTTCTTCATTTTTTGAGTTCTAGAATGTATATGAAAGATTCCTGTGTAACCTGTGAGAAGAACTTAGCCTGGATACAGCAGTGGAGGGAGACTAGATCTCACTTACTTTGAGAAACCACTTCTATTTAATACGAAAGAAACATAATACTGTACTGGAGTTTGTGTCAACTCTGCCCATGATTGTTTTCTGATACTTGATTGACTGATCCACTGTGGAGTGTGGAAATTGATGAATAATTCTAGGTGCACTAGTTGGTGTCATTTTTTAATATAGCCAGGGTACACTTCATTGGCTATGTTTGCATATATTTGTTTTTATAACAGTGCAAGCATCAAGCTGGCTGATGATTAAAGTACCTCTTCTGTTCTAATGAAGTTAATGGTTTAAAAATACTGGTCAAAGATTCACTGTTTAGTTTGTCAGTTGACCAAGCCTTTTTAAATGGTTCAGTAACCAACTCTGTGTGTGTTTTGTGACTTCATTGAGGAATGGCTTTTCTCCATTTCTCTCTCTCACCTACGTACGATACTTTGCTGGATTTTTATTTTTTTGCACTGTATGCTGTGTTCATGTGGCAAGCTGTCAGTTCAGTGCTCAGGGTTAGAAATCCACAACTGAAGCTGTTAAAGTACTGTTGCAATGCATTAGCTATTAAATGTCTCAATAGGAACTCTTTTGAACTGTCTCCCAAGTGTGGCAGCATGGGGACAGCATGTAAATACTTTCCTCAAATACATTAATGCTTGCAAAACTACAGATAAAATCTGAATGCTTCAAGCAGAACAGAACATATGGAATTGTTGTTGGGATTGGTAGTTTTTTCAGGCTTTATTAACAGCGTTTCTCCTAGGCCTAGTTCATGCTTCTAGGCCCCTCTTGCATACATACACACATGTGCACTGTGCATGCAGACACACTCGCGATAATCTGTGCTACCGCTTTTAAACCTGATTAAGAGCAAGATCCTAAACACACTTAGAGAATCTGATTGTATTTGGGGTCTCAGGGGTACATCTAAATTGCACACTGGTCCTAACTTTACATTTCCAGGAAATAGGTTTTACATGCACTTTTTTCTTTCTTTTAACGACTAGGTTCTGGCTGAAATAATAGAAAAATTGTTGTGACTGTTCAGTATGCATATACTGCGAAATTTGGCACATAGTAGTTATTCCTGGGAGTGCACTACTTACGTTACTCAGTGACTGTTAAACTACCAAGACAAAAGAAATTGCTACTCCCAAATGTGATTGCTTATCTGCTGAAGACAAATTGAACTTTGTGCAGTAATTAGACCATGCTGATACTCTTCAGCCTTGCATGCCTTAGTGAAAACTGTAGTTACATGCATATTGAAATGCATTAATAGTTTATGCCTACTGCTTATGTTGGAGGTAGTATTTTTTTCTTGAATGATACTAGATGGGCAACCCCTCCTCAAGATAGCTTAGCACTGATAGATGATTTAACAGCTAACTAATCACTGTTATTACTGTTGGTCAAATAAGGTTGATATGATATTAGGTAAATATTTCTCCTCATTCCTCCAGTCCATGCTTACTGGTTGCATGTGATGTATGTATCTAAATGAGAAGATGAAGCCAGAATAAACAAGGATATTATCATGTACTGTATGTCCTCTAGAGCGGTGTTTCCCAACCTTGGGCCTCCAGCTGTTTTTGAACTACAATTCCCATCATCCCTGACCACTGGTCTTGCTAGCTAGGGATGATGGGAGTTGTAGTCCAAAAACAGCTGGAGGCGCAAGGTTGGGAAACACTGCTCTAGAGGAGGCATATTTGGTTTCCTTTCTGTGCTCTCATTGAACTTTCAGACAAAGGAAATGTGACGATGATAATGTGAGGTTTTCTTTATATGTGGTGCTCTTGTACTCAGAGATTGATAAATACAGAAGAAACCTTTCAAGTAACAGTTAAATGAACCTTGCTCTTATATGTCGTGGAAGAAGACTTGGGATGTTATGTGAAGTTACTGAAAAGTTTGTTAGCTGCAAGAATTATCAACACTGAACACAGGAAAGTGGCTCTGGTTCCCAACAGCTCAGAAGTGGCTGATAAATAGCCTGAATACTTCATAAATGGGCATACTGACTGGTCTGCATTGGTGGAATGGCTTATCCACTTTGGTAGATCTAATTCAAGGATGGGAAACTTCTGGCCTTCAGGACAAGCATGGCCCACCAGACCTTTGCACTTTTGGGTGGGGGAAGCCATGCCCATCTGCCTTATCTAACATCCTACATAACACCCCAGGTGTGGGGTGGGTAAGTGGGGGGCCTCGATGGAATATTTGGGAGCTTAAAGTAGGTTCCCAGTTATTCAGTTGATGGGTGTTGAGAATGTGGCTTGGTTAAAGGGAAGCAGTTTCTATAGGAGGTGGAAAGAGCCACGCAGGGAGGATTGCAAAGCCCTTTCACACGCTTCCCCTTTCAACCCCCAATGTTGCAGGATGAAAGAATTGGAGGTGGGTCCACCACTTGTCATAGTTGGCCTGCAGGCCCCTGGAGCCAAAAACTGTCTCACTTTACTAAGTATTGGAATTCTTATCAATATGCAAGACACTGTAGCTACCAAATAAACTTTAAAAACAAAAATAAAAAACTTGTTTTCTGAGTATGGATTTTGGAGCTTTCCAAATGCTTATTATTTTTACAGATTATAATTTTACTGTTTGGAAAAGAGTAAAACCCAGAATACTTGAGAAACTTTGCCAAGGTGGTTTATAAGAACTATTTTCCATACTTTTGCCTTAATATAAGGTTCTTTTTCTGACTTTATAAAATTTGGAGCTCCAAAAGTATTTTTAGACTTCGTGTTTCTAAATTATGGGCAGAGAAAAAGGTCCCACCACTCCTTTTGTGGGGCTATGGAATCAAAACACTGCATTTCTCTCTCTCATGCTTTCTGTTCAGTTAAATATAGGCTCAGTAACCAGTTTGGCATACAATGAACAAATAGTTATTTATGGCTTCCATGTAGTCACACATACCGTATTTACTTGAATGTAATGCACACTTTTTGGCCAAATTACGTTACAAAAATTAGGGTGTGCATTAGATTTTATGGCGCATTTATATTCGCCAGCAAATACTTTTTTGGTTTCAACTTTTTGAAAATAAAGGTGTGCATTAGATTCAATAGCGCATTAGATTTGCGTAAATATGGTATGTGTCTGCATCTGCGTAAAGCAAGCTTTGAAACATCCTAGAACTCTAAATAGGAAGCCGGTGCTCAGGCACATTGCTTAAGTCTAAGAATCTGCATGCCTTATGGTCTGTTGTGAACTCCTCCTCCTTTAGTTTTCAACTAATGTGTTTGGCAGCAACTAGATGAACATTCTCCCTGTCTCTCTCACTGCTTTAGCCTTTCTTATGTAGGTCAATGTGAGTGTGATCTCTTTGTGAACGCTGTTCCCTATTCCTTTTTGTTGTATTCCTCTTCACACCTGCATGTTTATGGCGCAGCAGGTTTCTTTTGTAACATTTTTATATTCACATCTTGATGAGGAGCTTATACTAAGAAGATTAATCTTTTGATACTATGTCCTAATTTTACTGTCTGTATGGTTAAACACTGTAGTTAAAATGTTTAATATATATATGGTGTTGAAATGTAGGAGGCAGAGCAGAGGGAACTCTGAAGGGAACAAAGGGAATGCTATTAGCTGAAAGGTGTGATATGATTGCAAAAATTGCTCTTCATAATATTTTTCATAAATAAATAAACAGGTTATTCCAATCTCATCATCCCTATTTTTCCCACAGTTTTACCCGTCTCAGAAGCCTGAAACAGGTGGAAGGTGGGATTGTGATCAGGATTTAACTTAATGTGTTGCAGCCCTTGGCTTTCTTGCTGCTGCAGAACGTCATGACTAGTATTCTGAAATGTATAGTTAAAAACCTCAAAATTCACCTTTCCCCAGGAATGTTTTGGTTTGAAATTGGTACGTATACTTCCCCAGTGCCTTTGTCCCACTACTTCTGTTATCTTTCCTCTTCTCTGTCGAAATTCATATTGTAGAGTCTTCTGTACAGGGGCCTGAGTCCTACCTTTTGCTTATGTTATTCTGTAAAAGGCCAATTGATGATGCTGTATAAATAGTCATGTAGCCTGAGCTTCCGTAGGCTTCAGTGTGTCATGGCAGATATATGAGCATCTGATGATTCAGCCTGTTGCCTACTAAAGCTCATGCCACTGCAAACCAATTAGCCTTTCAGGAGTCATGTTACTTTTTTGCCCCTTGAGTGCTGCTCAAATTAATTTTCTGTGCTCTAAAAAGTCAGTCATTTTCTTCTCTTTGTCCCCCCTCCCCCATAAGACGCACAGTCTGATATTATTAGCAGTCTAATAGTCACATTTATGTTGTAGAACTTTTTAACTTTTAGAGAAACTGCCCTGTTTAGACTTGTTAGAATGACCTCTTTCAAAAATGAGGCAGTGAAAGGTGCTGTCAGAACTGGCTGTTATCTTTACCGCCTATAACTCATTAGCTCATACAGATGGAGATAACTGGCCGAAGAGCTCAGCACAGCAAGCCTTTTCAGCAACAAAGAAAATAAAAGCATTCCTGTGTAACAGGCTTCAGCACTTATCTGTTTTCTGGTACTATTTGTGCTGAACCAAAGCAGCTGCTACCCCGAGTTAAGAGAGAACAAGCTCAACATGGCATGAAATTACTGCACTGCCATTCACATTCATTAGGTTATATTGCTCCAGCTACAAGCATGGTTGGTCTTAGAATGAATAATTAAAAGAAATGTTGCTTTGTGATTTTATGTTAACTTTACAATATTAACAAACTACAGCCCTATATTTGGGGAGCAGGTTTTGTGTCTGTTCAAAATTTAAAAGAAGAGTGGACTTGTGCTTGTTTGTTTTAAATAAATAACTTCATTTATGTAAGATAACCCCAACATTAAACCATTTTGGGGGGGGGAGTGTGTTAAGTTACTGTTTAAACATGGAACTGCTATTTAGAAAGTACAGACACTAGTTCTCACATGTTGAAATTATCCCAGTTTAAGTAGTCAGGTGTCTTGTTTCATCAGTATATAACTATTCTTTGTAGAGCTTGGAGTTTTTCATAACTTTGAGTACGGCGCTTGCTGCACACAAATTGCTAATCTACATATGTACATTGGTGGAGAAGTATTACAAAAAACTTTTGGGGAAGCTAGCCCTCAGATTTTTGGAGAGAAAAATATTTCAAATGTGTTAAGCATTAGCTTCTAGATACTTGGATGAAAAGGCATCCTTCTGAATCAGTTTTCATATGCAAATATATTCACATGCGGATTTGGTTATCAAGGGGAACCTGAGTATAAAATGTGGCACTTGCTGACATTTGTGTGTGGCTCATCTTTGGTACACATATGAGTTTTTCTCAATATTTATAAAGCACATGCTTTGCTGGCAGGAAATCCCAGCTTCTATCCTCTGCTTCTCCAGACTCTTCCCCATGGATAGGCAAACTAAGGCACGGAGGCCGTATCTGGCCCAATCGCCTTCTCAACCCAGCCCACGGACGGTCTGGGAATCAAGCGTGTTTTTACATGAGTAGAATGTGTCCTTTTATTTAAAATGCATCTCTGGGTTATTTGTAGGGCCTGCCTGGTGTTTTTACATGAGTAGAATGTGTGCTTTTAATTAAAATGCATCTCTGGGATATTTGTGGGGAATAGGAATTCGTTCATTACCCCCCCCCCAATATAGTCCAGCCCCCCACAAGGTCTGAGGGACAGTGGACTGGCCTCCTGCTGAAAAAGTTTGCTGACCCCTGCTCTTACCAGAAACCCTGGAGAACTGCTGCCAATCACTGTGGACAGTACCCAAGCTCAGGGGTGTGGGTTTTCTGGGAAATTTTCCTGTGCAAATTAAGGTAGTCATTTTGGAAAATTTTCAGCCTTCGTCGGAAAATTTTCTGATGCCCTAGAGCAGGTTTTCCCAAAAACTGAGGTCTCAAGCTATATTTGGACTACAATTCCCACTAGTTCTCCTAGGTAGAGATGATGGGAGTTGTAGTCCAAAAACAGCTGAAGGCCCAAGTTTGGAAAACCTGCCCTAGAGCAGTGTTTCCCAACCTTGGGCCTCCAGATGTTTTTGGCCTACAACTCCCATCATCCCTAGCTAGCAACACCAGTGGTCAGGGATGATGGGAATTGTAGTTCAAAAACAGCTGGAGGCCCAAGGTTGGGAAACACTGCCCTAGAGAGTGGTGTAATTTAGGATCTTGTCTAACACTGTATTTGAAGTTGATGTTCATTGTTAATAATGAACTTACAAAATAGATTTTTTTTTCCTGCAGAAAAGTATCACACTGGACTGAGCTAGATGGACTTGGTGTAAAGCAGCTTCCTATGTTCCAGCATAGCTAGCCTGAATTAGGAGTTGGGTGGCTTTCTTGTCTTGGGCCATTTCATATAGTTCTTGGAAGTAGCAAGCCATATATTAGTGTCTATCCTCTTCCTGAAATATTTTGTAATCATTGCAGATAGGTAGGATTTTACTATGTTTTGCATGGGGGGACATTAACTGCCATGAAGTATCAAGGAAGACAAGGGATTCAGTGTCTTCCCCTGGCCCTCCCTCACAATGCAGACCAGAAACTGCATGTAGAACACCCCACCAGAAGATATGCACTATGGTCTAATTTGATGCCAAGGGAGCAACTTTTTTCAATAGTTCCATACAAAATTAATCTTGTTAGCAGGCAATGTTGAAAAGCAATGTACTGTGGCAATTTAATATTGAAAAGTCTTGTAATGGGAAAGGTGTCCTAGAACTAATAGAGTAATTAAAGAGAAGAAAATGTAAGTAATCACATACTGCCATTTATTGACCAGACATTAAATAGTAGTGTACAGCTGAGGTGAATAGTTTTACTGATGGAAGACGCGAGGACTTGAATGCATAGTAATCTCATTGCTGAATAACACGCAGTTGCCTGAAGCGTGGATTGAATTCACTTCGTATACAGAATAAAATGCAGCGAGACTTGTTTAAGAATTCTACATGCCTCTCTTGATTTTCTGCTTTGAGCATCCAGATTCATCTTGTTTGGTTTTTTTTTAGCATAGGTATTCTTGGGGTGGAATGAAAGAACTTGTTTGTTTAAAGTCAGATTATATGCTTAATCTTCTTCTCCTCTTCTTCAGGTCAGTAACAGATCCGCGAGATGGAAAGAGAGTTGCACTCAAAAAGATGCCCAACGTCTTCCAAAATCTGGTCTCTTGCAAAAGGGTCTTCCGTGAATTGAAGATGTTGTGTTTTTTTAAGCATGACAATGTAAGTGGCCTGCAGCTTGCTTTGCATGAACTTCAATACAAAATTCAAATAGCAATGAGGCACAGCGGCAGAGGAAGCTGCTTGGGCGCCTGGGTGGACTGTTTGGGCAGTGTGGAGCTTGCGTGCACTCAAGCCACCGCATCTCTCCCCGGAGAGACACGTGGCTCGGGCGTGCTGCAGGCCCCGCGGTGAGTGTCACTCGGCATTTTGTCACCCCCCACAGTGGTGACACCTGGGGTGACCCGCACCCACCGCACCCCCCTTCCTCCGCCCCAATGAGGCAGGTTTTTTTTAAGGACTATGGTCACGCCTTCGCTATCAGGCTAAAAGCAGTTGAATTAGACTTGACCGGCTTCCTCATTTATGGCAAGTAGCAGATGCCCCCAGCGAAGTGTGCAAATGGCATATTACACCCAGTCTCTTCTCTCCCACCTTTAGGAGAGGAATAAAGCCAATATTAGTGTCTCGGTAATGACTCTGAAATCATTACTTTAAGCTTTTCTGAGCAAGGTGCCTAATTATGTTACCAGTGGAGATATCTTTGTTAACTTTTTAACCAGTAGGGACTGTGTGTAAAACTTTTTACCTTGTTTATTTGTTAAATGCAAAATCAAGCATGAACAAAGTCACTACAGAAAACAGGTTAGATATATTAAATCAAGAGACAAAAAGGGGGACCAGAGACTTCAGCAATACATTCCAGACTTTTGGTGTAATAGAAATCATAGGAACCTATAGAAATATAAACACCATTAACATGGAGATACCTTATTTTGGGGGTGGGGAGGGGCGAGCTTCATTTCCTGCAAACCTTAGCTTGTAAAGCTCTGCACATATTCCAATTTTATTGTATCATCAACCGCCATTTATAGGCAGGGATGGGAGGAGATTGGTATAGTATGATTGTTTACATTAATAATGCAGAGCATAACCAAACAGAAGTTTTCTCTCCTACAAGCTTTCACAAAATGCACTACCCATTAGTGAAAAGCAGCCTCTTATATCTGTGCAATTGCCATGGAGAACTTGCACGCTTCATTTGTGTTGAGTGAGAGTGCCAGATGTAAGAGCTGGTGTAGATGCAGCTCTGGTGCTCTGTGAATCATAGTTGACAAATGTGGAGCCACTCCTTGGCAACATGCACCCTCACACACACTAGCCGAGATCAAGAGCTTGCTGTCACCACATTAATCATGACTGAGACTGACTAGGATTACCACCTAAACGGAAAACATTTTTTTTGTTGACAAACTGGTTAATCATGGTGGAGAAGAAATAGGGAGTGAAGGTCTGGCAGGCCATTATTCCTTACTCCAAGGGCTTTGCAAACCTTCAGCATTCTTCCTGAAATCTCCTAGCTTTGTGACATTTTAATCTGTGCAAAGAATGCTTGCATTCAGTCATTCCCAAAAGTAGGCATCATCACAGTAGTCTTTTCAAATGGAGGGAGCATAACTAGAAATAATCTAGTAACCCCAAACGGTATTCAAATGCCTTACTATAAGGACCAACAAAACTCACTAGAATACCTGCTGTATTCAGTTCAGGTGGAATAGCACTCTCTGGAAAGAGCAGGTTTGTAGTCCAAGCTGCCACTGGAGGCCAAGCTACCACAATGGTGAGGAGCACCTGTACCCATCTACAGTTTGTTCGTCAGCTGCAGCCATTCCCAGACCAGTATCAGCCATCTATGCTCTGATAACTTTCCATAGATTCCCCATATTACAGTGCATTCCATGTGGCACTTCCCCCAAAAGCAGCTGCTGCAAGATTCTGCTGACTGCTAGTTAGTGGGTACAGCCCTATAGGGTCATATCTCTGAAGGCACTGCACTGACAGTTGGTAAGCTACCAGGCCCAACACAAGGGGTTGACGTCAGTCTGTAAAATCCTAGATGGCCTGGGACCTAAATACTTGGCAGGACACCTACTATCGTACCTGGTTTTCCAAGCCCTAAGATCTGTCTGAAAGTCCCTGCTTGTGTCCCCGCCAGCTAGTGTGGTGGGCAGGACAGTCATAAAAGATGGGGCATTTTTGGTGGTGGCACCCAATTTAAGGCACTTCCTCCTGATTGAGAGATGACTATCCTCCACATTAGAGGTATTTAGATGACAGGTCGAAATATTTATCCAGGTCTTTGAAACCTGATGATTTTGATGCTGATTGGAGTTGTAATGGATTTATGGTTTTATTATATATTATATTTTTTTCATTACATTGCTGCTTTTTGTTGTTGTTGTTTATACCCTTTTTTCCTCTGATGGGACTCAAGGCAGCTTACAGATAAAAACAGATAAAACCAACAATCGCTAAAAACATAGAAAAACCAATCATAAAAAATCATTACTAGAATTAAAACTATGTACATGTATAAAATCTGTTAAAACATACAAATAATTACAATAAAAACAGCATGGTGTTTATTAAAAGCAGTCAGTTCCCAAAATCCTGTTGGGAACAAGATCTTCACCTTCCAGCAGAAGGACCAGGAGGGAGCCCATCTAGCTTTTCTAGGCAGGGAGAATTTTGGAGGAGACACCAAGAAGGCCCTTTCCCGTGTCCCCATGAAGCTACCTTGTTCTCATTTGGAGGAAAGGTGGGGTATGAAAATAAAATGAAGTAAATTTGTTGCAAAGAGGAGGAATTTAAGTTGCAAATACTTAAGTGTAATAAAGTTGCAGACTTTGGAGAAGACCTTGCCTAAGAAGTTATGAGCAAAGATATTGTGCATATAGTCTGTGGGTTGAGAAAATCTGAATAAAGCAGACATAAAGGATTATGACATACATAGCAGTACAAGGACCATCATTTGCTGGAAACGTCAGTTCTGCAATTTTTTCTTTGATCAGACATCAGTAGTGCCCTTTTTCTTTGTGAAGGCCTCTCAACTTTGCATCTCTCCCCTCAACTAAAGGTGGAGGCAGCGTAGTTGTGAGTTGAAAAGAAAGCCTTGTCTTTGATTTCACAGTTGCTTCTCTAAAGTGAGGATTTCTGGTGTATTACATGTAACCAAATCAGCTTCCCCCTTGTTTTGTAGGTGCTCTCTGCTCTCGACATACTCCAGCCACCACACATTGACTACTTTGAAGAAATGTATCCTAAACACTAAATAAACAGTCTTAAATGAGGTAGGTGTTGATTTGACTCCAGCCTATAAAAATGCCTGCTGCTTTTGAATTTCTTAATCTTTGAGCTTTCTGGCCTCTGGAAAGGTGGTAGGTAGGCCAGCTGTCATAGCCCATATGGCATGTGGTTGCTGATCAGAGGGGGAGTTAGGGAGGCGGGTGTGAGTGTAAGTATTTGTGGTCATCTTTAGATAACATGAATGAATAATCCCATCGGTAAGGGTTTAGAGTGCACCACTCCCCCCTTATCTACTGAAAATGTGTAGGAGAGTTCCCCCAAAATGGCTGCAGATAAATGATTTTGTACTGCATTGTTGCTGACATAATAGTTTTGAAACATGTGGCTGTGCCTTGAAGCACATGCAGAGTGGAGTTAGTTACATTATCAATGGTTTTAAAGTGTTATGGTCAAAGTGTAGATTTCTTTTTTTAACCCTTTTAATGCTTGCTTATGACCAAAGAGTATTCTGATTTTCAATACTGTATGGAATAAAGGGGTGATCTTTAGTTCATATTGTATAACAGAGCATAACTCTGTAGTTGCCTGGCTTTGCAGTCTATGATACATTACTTGGGCAGTGACCCAGTACTGTTGGTACTCTGGCTATATTTTAGATGTTTTCGGCAGCAGGTTATCTTGGGTTCATAAGATGCTTCTGGTTAAGATCATTGCCAAGAATTGGCTTTTGTTCACTGCTGACCTTTAAAGCCTCAACTGCGTATGACACGAGAAGTCTGTGATCAGGATCTCTTGCTGTCTTCTAAAAACTCAATAGCAGCTGAAGATAAACCGTTTATCTTTCCACTCCTTCCACCTTTGGTGGTGTTGGGGTGTGTGTGTGTGTGTGTGTGTGTGTGTGTGTGTGTGTGTGTGGTTAAGCAACAAAATTGCTTGGTGGCATCACCTTTGATGCCAAGATACTGATCAGATTCATATTCTGTCACTCACACATGCTTACATGCTAACACAGCTGTCACCTACCCCTGCTAATCAGTGTGGGTTTTTAACCTACAGGAGATTCTTGATTAGGTCTCGTTTAGTAATCACATTTAGTTTGGCGCCAAGCCTTATATATGAAGTTTTAGGTTCAAAATGGTACAATAAAAAAGGCTTGTGGATCTTCCAGTGTAGAGGGGCTAAATGCTCAGACTTGATCCTCAGCTACTCAAATTAAAATCTCCCAGGTGTCTAAGAACTTGGCCTTATAACAGATAATGTATATGGGCCAAGAGGACATGTAATTAACAAATTATGATCCTTGCTTCTTGTTGGCTTCAATAACTTTTTCTGTATTTGCATTATTTGTGGATATGCTGTGCATGTAGAAATGATATATTCCTCAGGACCTCACCCCCAATTTCTTATATACTTGCATTGTTCAGAAAGTGAATTTGCTAATATTCCTTTTGTCAGTTCAAAGAGGATGTAGATGGTATCCACCTAGCCAAGGACAGTGATTTAAATAAGAATTGTTTTTTGTTCCTCTTAGGGAGTTTACCAGCTTACAGTGCTAAAGATTTTAATGGCAACAGTCTGCCTAGACTCATCCGGCTAATCTATTACTATATTTAGAGTTAACTTAAAACATTAGAGCAGATGAAAAGATAATTGCTACAAAACGTTTGGAAAAGGCTTTGCCAGGTCTTATTTGGGTGAGTAAAAGACACAAAGTAGACAGACAGAGCAGTGTTGGATATCATTTGTGCCCCCCTCCAAAAGCTTTCATTTCTGGGTAGATTTTACAAATCTTTGAACTGTTAAGAATGCCAGGTTGATGACAAAGTGCCACATACTTTAAAACATAGTTGGGGGGGGGGGTTAATGGTGGCTTGAGACTGTAACAATAATCAATAACCATATTTTTCCATGTATAAGACAATATTTTTTCCTTAGAAATAATAGGCAAAAATTGTGGGTTGTCTTATACGTGGATAGCAGAGGGGGAACGGGTGATTGGTGGCAACAGCCAGCAGGAGATTGGCCTGCCGACGATTTACTGCGGCAATTGGGCGATTGATTTATGGCAGCGGCAAGGCATGCGTGCAATCGTTTGTGGATTTGTCAAGTGGTCAGGTGGGCTTTTGGCGTCGAGCGTGCAGATGATTGGTGTCTGCGGCGATGTGTGTGATTTGCAGTGGTGGGCATGCTGTAGAGCGATTGGCGGTGGTGACACCCCCCCCCCAAAAAAAGCGCAACAACTTTGGTCAATTCCCCCCCCCCAAAAAAAATTATTGTTGCAGTCCCCCAAAAATAGGAGTCATCTTATACATGGGAGCGTCTTATACACAGAAAAATACGGTACCACAAGTGAATCCTGCACACGATACGAGTGCCACAGCTCCAATTCTGACCAGACTTGTTGACATTCATGCTCTTTTAAAGCCAATACCTCTTCAGAGCAAGGGTCTTTCCTTTACTAGAGTAATAAAGGGGAACTCAGAAATGGCTTGGGTGATTTATAGCTGATAGTAATTTACTAGTTTTATCTTTACTGGTTCTGTCATCTTTTATCTCTTACTCTTAAGACTTAACACTGGGAAAGGCATGGGTGGGGAAGCAAACCTCATTGCTCAAATTGCTTCTTAAAATACATAATAACAACACACATGTTGCTCGTATAAGCCTTGCTTGGAAGGAGATGAAAAGGTTGTATAAGATGACAACTGTGGAAATAAGCAAGGTGACGAAGCATCCAGATGTTCCTGACTATTGGAACTGTCCAGATCACTTTTGAGAGTATGCATTGCAAGGCAAGAAGGTAGGTGGGCTGCGTTAAATGGCCAGAAGGTGTTTGAATGGGGCTAATCAAATGATTTGCTGCAGGTCAAACTTTTACTACAAAGCAGGCTCTTGTGAAACTTTTCTTTTCATTTAGACCTAAAACTTATTACTGAGGCACACCGATTGTAGTGGTGGAAAGCCATAACTCTTTTAATATTTCCTTGAAAACCTAATTGCTAAATCCCTCTAAGTGGGAGTGGGTAACCCTTATAAAGGACTAAAAATATATTCAAATTCCTAGGAGCCAAAATCAGATATTTGAATTCTTGGCAGCTAAATACTTCAGCACCAAAAGAAGCAGGAACCAACCCTATAAAAACTGGGTAAAATAGAGATGCAGTGCTGGTGCTTAGAGACTAGGTGTCAAGGATTTTTCCAGCCGTGACCTTATGGTGTACTGAAAGCGAGATAATCTGTGCTTGCGAGCAACATACACTGCATCAGAGAAGAATGCTAAAAAGGCACAAGTCCTAGATAATATAGGCAAACCCACCCATTGCTATACTTAATGCTTTTGGCACAGACAGAAGTTATCCTGTTCCTCAGTGTGATTCAGCATTGCATGCTTGAGGTATCCCTTGTTGGAGAAAGGCAAGGTCTGCTCATTTTGCTGTTGGTTAGCTGCTTTTACCTCTAGATAGAGGCAGATGGCTGGGGCCCTACAGAATGTTAGAAAGGATCGCCTTCCCTGAGTCCTCTGTGATCTACCCAGTGCAGCTTATCTAGGGCCTCTGAGTAGAAAATGCAAACTCTGTTGTACAGAGATATGTTCTTTCCCACAATGGACACTGGAAAATATTTCTAAAAAGATGGCGTTCTTTGGGGTGTTTTACCCTCCTCCACTATGAATCATTGCTTATAACCACATCCTAGCTTGACTCCCATTTGAGATTTTGGTTTGAGGTGATGGAAGTGTTGTTCTGTTGCACTTAACTCATGATGAAAATCAAAGGTTTTGGGGCGAGTTTCTAATTTATGGGGCCTGGGAGGAGGAAACAAATATGATGAACAACCAGCTTCAACCCAATGGAGCATGATTTGCTTTAGATCAGCCTCTAGCCTAGCCCCCACCCTTTGAGCCTGGGGAAAGATTTGGAATTTTAAGAAAATGTCACGGGTACTATAAAATACCCATTTAATTAATTATATATATGGGAGGCTCCCCCCTCAAGCCTAATTGCAACAAGGGAAGGGGGATTTGGGGGGTGGGGAGGTCACAGCTGGAAACCCTTGAAATTGCTCTACTCTGTTGTAATTCAGCTTCAAGAAAGGCTATTGTAGTTGGTAAAAAGGCTTCTTTGAAGCCTAATTATGGTGTGAGAGAGGTGTTTTCAGTGTGTTTAGGTGGGGGTGGAATAGCTGGGGAGGGGAGAGAGTAGCTTCTTCCTTCAGCTGCACTCCCTCTCTCTGAAAATGCCCCATGTGCTGTAATCCGGCAAGCTTAATTCCAGCAGGGAAAGAAGAGGTGGGCAGGATCTGGTGGGTGTCTGGGAAGGTTTCTGGGGCCTATGGCTGGTGACCTATATTGTGCATGATGCCTTACAGAGCAACAGAAGACAGATCTCTGACTTAAGGAGCTAAGCCCAAAATTCAGGAAAGGGAGGCCACAGAGGGATCGGGTAGAGATGAGGGTAAACCGACTTTGTTTTAGTAGGGGATGAGCACCAGACATCATGCATTTTACATGCAAAAAGGACCCTGATTAGATCCCTGCAAATGCAGGTAGGATTGCTCTCTACAACCTTGGAGAGATGCTTCCAGTCATCTTATTTCATTCAATATAAGGCAGCTTCCTATAATCCTGTACATCACAGAAAAGATGGGATCTGTCCTCACTCATAGGATCCAGTTGCTTTTCCACCCTGGCCATCTCTGTGTGGTTGCAGGTAGGTCTCAGGGCTTTATAAAGTCATCTTGCAGGGGGAACGCAGTCCATGAGCAGCTGCCAGTTGGCCATCTGCACTCTAGGCAAATGTTTGCCTGAGGCAGCTGAATAAAATATTGCCTGTATTGTCACGAATGCTTGCCTATAGGGTGTTGGGCAAGAATGTTTTTTTTTTAGTGTAGGGAAATAGGCAGCCAGATGGAAGTAATACATTTCCCAGAGACCCTGACATCTTACTGCCTTTTTGTTTTTCACTTCATTGAGCTGGCTTTGTCAACTAGTTTCGGCATGGTACGAAGAAAGCAGTGCCAATGGTGTAATGAAGCTTGGCTTTCTTTTATTAACCACATGCACTAAGAGCTTGAGCAAGGAAGTTGAGCAATGATATGTTGTAAGCATGTCAGTGTACAAAATTGGAAATGCCAGTTTCCTCAATTTACAAGTTGGGTGGGGAAACCCTTTCAAGTTTTAATTATTTAAATCTTAGTTTGTGTAAGAGATCAAAACCTTAATCTGTTCAGGCATTTCCATCGTATTTAAAAGACTCTTCAAGTGATGTAGCTAAAGTGAAACTATTAGGATTCACTTTTAACAGTTCACATTGAAACACTGCTAGTTCTGTGTTGCTACATGTGTTATCATCAACACAGTCCAATGAGAACAAGAGCTGCAATAAGGTGTATATATTAGACAATGTAAGCATATCCCCTGCTGATTAAACCAACTACATGGAACTGTAAACTGAAATTAACTCACAACCTGGTACAAAGGAATAGTGCTAGGATCTTACAGCTTAGAAGGTGGTTCTATGTGGGTTTCAGATTCTTGACCAGAGTGAAAGCAGCCTTCATAAATTTAAATAAACAACCAGATAAGGTCACTAATTATTTCTTTGGCTGTCAAGAGTTTCATGAGGTGGCTGTCCTGATCGTTGGAATGCTTAAGGGAGTAGAGGAAATTATTTGCTTTAAAAAGTGAATCTACTTCTATTCCAGCTTTGACTCTTTGGGCAACTAGACACACTGAATTCTGAAAGTAATGCCATTGTGTGTGTTTTTATGCTTCTGTCCCAACTCCATTCCACCGAACTTGCTCAGAGCTACTGTGGGAGCTTAAAAAGCAGAGGCAGCAAAATGTGATGCATCAAATGTAGCAAACTGTGGACTCCCAAGCAAAAAGGGTCAGTGGCAACCATAGGTCCAGTAGTAAGTTAATGGCCATATGCTAGTGTAACACATCCCTGGGCTTGCAGGTGGCGAAACAGTACAACTCCCCGCACAATAATAAACAAGTTCATTATTTCCTCCATGGTTTGCTTATGTCAGGTCCAACAGGTTTTTGTTGTACTTCAGAAACTTGTGAGAAGCATTGACCCACAGTAAAGAAGACTGATACAGCCCACTGTGGCATTATACTACAAACAAGTCTAGGATGGAGCTGTCCTCCCCCCCTGCCCCTTTGCAAATCAGTGGCTAATTTCCAGTCAATCCAGAAGCTCACAATAATTTTGGTTAAAACAAAATAAAAAAATTCCTTCCAGTAGCACCTTAAAGACCAACTGAGTTAGTTCTAGGTATGAGCTTTCGTGTGCATGCACACTTCCAACTCTACAATTTCCTTTTTCAGCTGCGGCGACCAGAACTGAACACTGTATTCCAGAAATGAACACAGTATTCAAAATGCAGTCACACCATAGTTTTGTATAACAGCATTATGACATTGGCAGTTTCAATCCATTCTTAACAATCCTCAACATGGAATTAGCTTTTTCCACAGCTGCCAAACACAGAGTTAACATATGCATTGAGTTATCCACCACAAATCCTAAGATCTCCTTCCTTGGTCAGTCACTGCCAGTTCAGACCCCTTAAGCACATATGGGAAGTAAGGGATTTTTTTTGGCCCCACTGTGCATCATTTTACACTTGCTTACACTGAATTACATTTGCCATTTTACCACAGCCCAGTCATCCAGTTAGGAGATACCCTTTTGGAACTCCTCACAGTCCCTTTTTATTTTTGTTTGTATCCCACCTTCCTTTCACCATTGAACCAAAGGCAGTGTATATGTTGTTCCCAGGTGGTCACCTCCTTAGTTTCAGCAAGTTGGTGGCCTCAGGTGCCTTCAGGCTATACCCTGGGACTTTCTTAACACTCCAAACAAATTGGTGTCATCAGTGAACTTGGGTACCTCACTTCTCACTCTCTACTCTTAATTCATATATATGCACAAGTTAAAAAGCACAGTTTCCAACACTGATCTTTGAGGTTCCCCCCGTACTTCTTTCACCCCTCCATTGTGCGTACTGTAAGTCTTCATAATTCCTTCTCCTTAGTGATCATGTTATTTATATGTGTTGGTATTATGATGCATACCGTTTGCTCTGTTGCTAAAAATACAAAAATAAGAACTGTTTGCCCAGAGATCATAGCAGGACAAAAATAAATAAACAAATGAACATATGTACTGTAGGCAATGCTATCTCTGTTTTATTACCTTTCAAGTCAATCTATACACAATCTCTTCTTAGTGAGTGTGTCTCTTCTAGGTTTTGAAGCTCTGGCATGAATATGATACAATAAAATATTGGCAGGCTTGTCCCTTTTTAGCATCTCCCACATGATAAAACTTGAAATGAGGCAATTGTAGAGAGCTGCAAATATTCTGTGAGGCACCTGCAAGGGTATGAGTTGAGTGCTTTGTCCTTCTGTCTTTTGTTCTTTGCACCCCTGCTTTTTGTCAAGGTGAACTCCAGCAGGAAAGATGCTGAGGGCAGATATGCCAGCTGAATGTGTCTCTGAAGCATTGCCTTTTCCCCTTGCCCTCCTCCCAAGTTTCCCTTCTTTCATATAGTTCAATGGAAACAAGAGGTGGAAGGCAACTGCTGGTTAGTGCTTCTTGTAACACAGTGCCAAAGAACCTGCAGGCCTCTAGATACTGTTGGGACTCCAACTTCCATCAGCTCCTGGCAGCATTGGCAGTGGCTAGGGATGATAGGTGTTGTAGTTCAATAACCTCTGGAGAGCCACTTGTTCCCCACCCCTGTTGTAACAGCTGGTGTTGATCTATATATCAGTTTCTTTGCTTCAGTTGTTCATCGTTCTTTCCATTCCACTAAAAGAAATTGTAATGGAGAGACAGAAGAAACTGCACCCTTCCCCTATCCTGTAACATACTAAATATGTGTGCCTTCCTTTCCTTGTAATGCAGCTTCAGTTAATGGATTTTTTAATCGTTTAAGTTGTTTTGTTTTCTAATACTAACAATTTTCAATAAGCTTTAAATATGTAAGTGCTTTTGAAAAAAATGTGGTGGTATTGATCCCAAATGGATTCTTGTACCATCATGTTGTTTTTTGGATGTTATCAGTTGCAGTTTCACCCTTTGTCTAAGACTTGGTTTCCCTAACAACAATGAGGTGTTTGAGTCTGAGGTCTTTGTAAGGTGACTTCCAGCTATTTCTTCAAAGGGCTGTCATTGCTTAGCATGTTTGATAGTAATTAGTTCTAGCAGGAACACTTTGATTCAGAGAGAGGCATTTCTAATTGTCACAGAGCCTGAGTAAACTTAAAAAACAACAACCCTAAAAACTTGATAGTGGAATGAAGACACTTGCAAATCAATGTTGAAATATAAACTAGGCCAAGGGCATTCGTTTCTGTGGACTGTTGTCTAACCTTAGCCACTTCTGTGTTAACAATTCTTCACATTTCTGTGCAACCCTCAGTAATGAAACTTGCAAGGTGGCTTACTTCTAGTCTCCTTCCATGCACACAGGTTTGCAGTGTTCTGCTTGGGGCTATAAAGGTGTTAAAGGGCCAGGCCAGGGGGTTTAATTTATATTGGAAGTAAAATGGATGTGGGTTGACAAGTGAGGATGAGGGTAGATTGGTAGGTGACAAATGGTGGTGGAAAGAAAACTAAGATGGTGGGGCATGGCTCATTGGTTTAGCATATGATTTGGATGCAAATGGTCCCTGGTTTTGTGCCCAACATCTCCAGCTAAAGAAACTCTACTTGAGGTGTTGAAGTCCCACTACCAGTCCAAATTAGACATAGTCAGAAAACATCAAGTTTATTGCTAGATGACAGGAGGGTATCTAGTTGCATTTTACTGTTCTTCTTGGTGGGCTGAGGATCATTACATGTGGCAAACTGCAGGAGGGGCTGCTCTTCTAAGCACATAATGATAGATGGCATAGGGAACAGCTTAAAGATGAGAGTCCGAGATAAAATTATTTGAACTGGAGGGAGAGATTGAGAAGTGTGGCACAAGAAAAGAAGAGAAGCTTTAGGTCAGGCATTATGAAGTGCAAGGTTTAAAACTTAATGGCTAGAACTTTGAGATGTTCAGCTTAATGCCATCCCATAATACAGCAAGCATTTGAAAGAGAAATGGGCAAAGCTGTGGCTTGCATGATCTGGCTGTTGGCAGAAGATCTTAGTCGACCTGTGTGCTTTCACAAGTACAAGGGGTGTTCACCACTGACGTGTTCATTAATCACTTGATCAAGCTTCACAACAGGGCTCTACATCCAGCTTTTAAAAATCTGAGCTGCATATTGCTCATTGTCTTTACTTTTGAAATGGGGGGAATTGTTTTTGGTTTGTGTATGTGATTTATTATTATTATTTATTTGCAAGGGAATCTGTTTGGCAGCACAATTCCAGTTATATTTCACTCATTCACATTCTATTCCCCATGGTGTTAACCCTAATCATAATACATTGGTTCTAGCAATTTGTCCTGCACGGTTGGAAAAGCTATTTTTGGATTTTTTCATCTCTTCTCCTGCCCCCACCTCCAGTTAATCCATCTCTGAGCTGGCATTGATGGCACATTCCCCATTACCATAGGCATAGCCAAGCAATACAAAGAGCTTCTGGGCAGGATTCCAGCTGGCTACAGATCCCTGCTCCCTAATATTTGAGCTTTTGATGTACACTCTGGTTCTGTGATACGCTTAAACTTGTAGCCAACTGTCAGGGTGGCCTGCTACCCATTTAGAAAGCGTGGCGCTTTCAGCTTGTCACTGTTGTCGCTTGTTTACATAATTAGGACTACCTGAAGATGTATGTGGTGGTTTTTTGTTTGTTTTTTTAGCAATGAGTACTTCTGCTTGTGCCTGATGGAAGCCAAGAGCTCCCAACGTCACCTATTGATGGTCCCAGTGCATTTATCAAAGGCCCAAAGGGGAACTGAGCTCTTGTGATAAAGCGAATCCCTTTATTTTATTCCTTTTTCTGTCCATCTGTGTGGAAAGAGGAAGCTATATTGAGGGCTCTATGGTGCTATCATAAAATAGGCTTTCCTGACAAGGCTTTTATTTCCGTAGAGAGAGATACTAAAAAAAATCCTCTTGCAAGATGGATGGGCTGATACTATTATTATTGTTGAGAAAAGATGCTAGCATATTAGTGTGTGTGTGTGTGTGTGTGTGTGCGCGCTCACGCAAGCACACAAATAATAAAGGGATTGTGTTCTACTGAGTTGGTAAAAATCAATGATCTTTTAAAAAATAAATTTATTTATTATTTACAAAACATTACTTTGATCTTCAGATATTTGGATGTAATAAAAGCATATACAAATTGAAGCCATGATCTTCTGTCAAACCAGTTTTTCTTTGTAAAAGAATCAACCAGAAACAGAAATATGCAATTCTTGTTGTTAAACACTATAATATAAAATACTATTTATAATTGTATCATGACAATTTAGACTTTCAGCCAGATACTATCTATGTCATGTAGAAACACTGTACTAACTTGCATCTATTGGCCTTTGCTCCTGCAAAGTTTTAGGGACCTTAGTCTTTAAGTAAATAAACTTGCTCAGTCCCTTTGCATGAGTATGTACAGAGAACTACAGTTACAAAGTGTCATAGAGAGTCCATTAACAAATATAGAGACAGCCAAACAGAAATCCTTAATCTCACAATCCCACAAGCAGATATAAATACTGTAGTATAAAAGGCACGTGGGCTACTTGATTAGAATTTTTAGATTATGCCCCAGGTAGTGTAGCCACATTCCATTTCAAAAGTCCATTTTAATTTTTATAGTGCTCAGTTGGTATGTGCGGTTGTACATGGATTAGAAAGTTGGAAGCTTAATTTATCTACCCTCTTTCTTAATTATTGAAATTGCTCTACCCTGATTAATGATTGCCTCCTTGAAAAATTTTGTATGAAGAGACCTAGGGTGATACAATCGTTCTGCCGGTGGTGGTTTTCACTCACAGTGTCTTGAGCATTGGATATTGCTTCAGGCCTATGTGTTATTCCAGCTACGTGAGGTTTCACATCTAGAAGCACAGGTTGTCTAACCGCAGAGTTACTTGGTGCAGTGGTACTGAAGTGTTATGGCTCTTCCATTTGAGAGTGGTTAAAAATTGCCTGAACCACGTGAGTGCTGGGCTTTACACAAAGTGCACATTTCATCAGCAGTATGTATGGCTCAGTAGCCCGGCAGCAACGATATCATCAGGCTAAACCACAATCAACCCCTGAGCCTTCTACTTACTAAGCACAGGAGTCAGATCTGTACCGAAGCTCTTCGTATTAATGCAAGTTGTTTCGGGTGGCTTTCCTGTAATTTCTAATGTTTGAAGACGTAAATCTGGAGCATGGGGGAAAGTTAGTGGGCTGAACTGCTATACACATATACAAGCTGAAGTGGGTGAACAGGAGTCAGATCCCATGTATAATTTTTGTACGCGTGGATCTTCTTGAGCAGTGTCAAAAATGTGACAAAACAAATGTGCTGGCTAGATTGCTTCTACATTACCAAATAGAAACACTTCCCCATACCAAGCTGAAAACAAATGCAACATGAGAATCAGTCCCAAGAGCCACACAATGCTGATTTTTACTGTTGTACTAAAGAGAACTGACAGGAACTGTTTGTCTTCGTGGTCTGCAGTCTGATACATGATGACTATATTAGGAAAAAAAAGTTTTCCTCGTGAACTTTTTCTGTTATATTTCACATATAAACAAAATTTATGATCCATAAAATTAGACTTTTAAGAACATGGTAGAGATGTATTTTCTACTCAAAGCTGAAATTTGAGACGCATGAAGTTGGTGCCATTGCACTCTGCAAGGCAAGTAATATTCTTCAGGGTTTTGCATAGTCCACTCTTTTTCAGGGTGCATTGGGTCTTTCTGGGTTGTTGGCTGCTGGAATGAGAATTGCCCCAGCCAAAGAAAGATGGAGCAGTTTTCCTTAGGCGGAAACTGCCACAATATGTCAGAAGGCTGCAAGCAACAGTTGGATATGGCCGGAGAGCTGATTTAGGATTTCTAAAGGCTAGTCTGACACTGCTATGAATCTGGGGCAGGCAGTGTGCTTGTGTCTACATCCCTATGATAAGACGCCACATTTTGCAAAAAGGGAACATGCTTAGGGAAGAATTTCTTTGAGCTTTGCAGATCTCAGGGAAGGGGACTGCAAACAATACTGTTGTGATGTGTCAGGCTTGTACATTAGGGTTGCTTGTCAGTATGGCATAGTCTGTTAGCTTCAACAAGTCTCTCAGTCAGCACAAATTAAGGCCCTTCTCCTGTCCTCTGCTTTGTGCCTTTGATAATTGTTTTGAAGCAAATTGGTGTGTTTCGTACTTCTAATTTTATGTGGCTCCTTCACTAATTAATACTGTCAGCAGCATTTTCCATCCAGGAGTGCTGTTCTGTTTGGGGGTATAAAAACTAGAGCAACCTCGCAAGTCCTCTGGCCATGATATTTATGGCTCAACATTAAATTTAGAAAGGCAGACATGCACTGAAACTTGCTTCCATTAAATGCCCTTACTTTAGCTTTATGGAGCCCCCCCCCCCCAAGCCTTACTAACAATTATAAGCATTGGAGAAGGCAAATGACATTGACCTATCCAGACACCAGCTGCTTAAGAGGTTGCTGTACTTGTGAAACCGGAAAATCAAGCGAGGCCTGCTTTTGCTCTTGCTTAGAGGCCCTTGTTAAATTATCCAGAGACAATTATGACATAGTTATTGTTGAAGCTAATAGCACCTCTGAGCCCTTATCAAAAGCTGTTTTTTGGAGGGGTTGTTTTTGTTTTAATGCACAGCAGACCTGGAGCTGTGCAGGTGCCATTCCAGGCCCTCGTTTAATTTAAGCTGCTTTAGTTGGCATGGCAACTAGTTGAGACATCTGGGAGACATTAATGCTCGGGATTGAGGTTGAGGAGGATTTAGGTGGGAGAACCAAACAAGGATGTCATACCATAATAAAGCACAGAGTATTGTAACTGGTTTTCTAGAATAGTGCGTGTCTTGGCAGGCAGGGGGGCTGGGGCTGGGTGGGGAAAATCTGTATGGAAAAGAGGGAAAATGCAATGGATGCTAATATGGTTGGGGATTTTACAATAGGATCATGTTTCCTGAGCAGATTCTGTAAGCCCTTCTTAAATTTCTCCATAAGACCAGGCTTTGCGAAGATGGTTAAGAACATAAGAAGAGCCCTGCTATATCAGACCAAAGGCTCCTGTTCCCCACAGTCGCCAACTTACGAGAAACCCACAAGCAGGAAAGAAAGAAGGCAGTAGCTCTCTCCTACGGTGGTTTCCCAGCAATTGGTGTGCAGGGGCATGCTGCTTCTCATTCTGCAGATAGCATGCAGTTGTCAAAACTAGCAGCCATCATTGGCAGAAGTAACAGCCGAGTAATATTTTTATTACGGCCATTGAAAATGTCCAGAGTAGTGAGCAAGGAACAAAAAAGAGGGAGATAGAAAACCTGCTTTCCTGAGCATGATGAAATGAATCATAGTCCTACCGTTTTTTGAGTTGGGAACCGGGGAAGCAGCTTTGCAAGCTTAATTTGATGGGACAGTGCTGCAGGCAAAACGGGATTTCCGTTTGCAGCAAAAGCCACGTGGGTGATATATGTGGATGCAGTCACTGCTCTCCCTTTGAAAATATAAAAGCCAACATGTAGTGGGATCTGTCATTCGGGCACTAATTGGACTACATGTAAAGAAGCGGCGCTTTACACAAAACTCCTAAAACAAGCATAGACAACTTGGCTCTCTTCAAGGGTTGCATGAAATAGCGTGGGTGTGGTATGTCAGGTAACATGCCGGGCTTCTTCATCTAGAAAACACTATGTGACTGTCATGTACCCTAAATTTCATTTGTGGAGGTTCACTCTGCTTTTTTCTGAAGTATGCAGTACAATGACAAAGGAAGTGCTTTTTTATGTTGCATACCTATATCTATAGATAGATATCCTGAATCATCCTGAATGCATGGTCCCAGGGAAGCTACAGAAAAGTAGTAAGAGACAATAAAAGTACAATGTTTAAAAATAGAAAATAAGAAAAAGCATACAGATGCAGCCAACTAAAATAGCCACAATCCATTCAAATAAAAACGTTGATTTTATATATATGCTAACACAAGCTGTTCTTAAAAGCCTGGGAAAACAAACGTTTTCTGCCTGGCATTCAGAAATGATTGGTAGCCAAGGTGCTTCCTGGGGAGGGCATTCTAAAGATGAGGAGACACGGCTGATAAGGCTCTCTCTGGTCATGACCTGTAACATTTCAGATGGTGGGGGACCCTGGAGGAAGATGGTGATCTCAGTGGGCTGGCAGATTGATAGTCGAGCAGGTATTTGGGTTCTAAGCCACATCGTTTTAAGCCACAAAGGTTAAGACCTTTTAAACCCAGAACAGATTTCTTCCATCTTGCTTCCCTCCCCAGAACTCTTCTAGTTCTGTCACTGCAGGCATAACCTGTTTCCTGAAAATCCTGACGCACTGGTTTTGCTGCAGGCTGTGTGTCCTCCCAGACTTTTGTCAACAGCCAAACTTGTGGATCAGAGAATTCACCTGACAATTACATTGGTATGGGAGGTGAAACTGGGATACCATCTTGCTCTTTTTTGTAGTTACATCTAAGCACTTTATTGCTGACAGTGGGAAAAATCAGACCGCTTAAGCAGGTATGACTCAGGCAAACAGGCAGCAGCTATCGGCTGTTCTCAGGTGCTTTTTTCAGCTGTGTTCCCACCCTGATGATGCATGAGAGAAGCAGGCTGGGTCCCTGATAACAATTTCGATTTAGTACATTTGGTTTTTTGCCATCCCTCTGTAAATGTCTGTGGTGCTTCCGATGCTCATTTGCATCTCCACCTTTAAATGTCAGCAGGAAGGGGGTGCTGATTTTTGTCATGCTGAACTACTGCCGTATATCGCCAACAAGCAGTTGCGTTTTCTGCAACTGTGCCAGTCTATTAAATGGTTCCTTTTATCTTGCTTTCTCTATGTGAGCCTGCCAATTTGAAAGAAACAAAACTGGAACTTTTAAAGATGTGCACCCAGATTGCGTTGTTTGCCTAGTTTCAGGGTGCCTCTTCACACACACGAAAGGAGTTGGTAGAGTTATTTATTGGCAAAAAGAATTGCACAGGTTCCACTGCTGATGGTTCTGAAAATAGCAGAAATGTAAAGAAATGAGCTCTACGTTGAAGTTACTTTACTTGAAAAATGGGCTACATTTTTATTGTTCATTGGAATAACATTTCCGAATGTGAGCAATTTGAAAAGCAATGTGTGTGTGGTTTTTTTAAAAGATTGCATCTTAGATTTTTCTTTATAGTCCATGTATACATGAGGGAAAAATGTGTTTATGGTTTCAAAACAAGGAAGCAATTTGGTTTGTCAGCTCTTGGGGATCACTTGAGTCCGTATAGTACAGGCATGGCCAAACTCGGCCCTCCATATGTTTCAGGACTACAATTCCCACTGTCCCTGACCACTGGTCCTGTTAGCTAGGGATGATGGGAGTTGTAGTCCCAAAACATCTGGAGGGCCAAGTTTGGCCATGCCTGGTATAGTAAGACTAAATTTCCCTAAAGTCAAGTTTGGTTTTTCCCACACCTGGGGAGTTAAGTAGGTAAGTAAATCAAAATAACAATTACTGTAGAATAAAGTGCCACTAGCTGCTAACTCTCTGTATCATGTGAAAAAGAGAACAAGAAGAGACAGCTTTTCAGACATCTCTTGCACCAAGTTGAGGAGCTGAAATCATTTGTCTGTATTTTCCTTAATGAGTGCAATTGAAGATATGTTGTTACAGAATTGATGCAGAGCGACCTCCATAAGATTATTGTCTCTCCTCAGCCACTCAGCTCGGATCATGTAAAGGTTTTTCTTTACCAGATTTTAAGAGGTAACTTGTTTTTGGTTTTTAATGCAGAATGAATGTGTTGGGTCCTTATCCCACCTTATCCCCATTGCAACTTGTAAACTCACCTTCTCCATTACCTCTGACAGTGGAATCCAGCTGTGGGACCATCCATAAAGTGGGGGGGGGGGAGGACAAGGATGGTGTATTGGTTAAAATGTGGCAAAGGGTGATGTGGGGAAAGTTGGGCGATTTATAAGCCTTTAACAACAGTGGTATACTTTATGGATCAATCCTGCTCCATTTTTAATATGTTAATTCATTCCCTATGAATTATCCTCCCAAAATTAAAATGTCCCAGCATTTAAACTTGGTGAAAATAATGGGTTATATCTGATGTTAGTGCTGCTCAGAGTTAGACCTATTAAAATGAATGGGCATGCCTAACTTAGGTTTATAATCGTCAGTAGGTCTACTTTGAGCAGAACTTAGTTGAATACAACTCCATATCTTTTAATTTGAAGTTCAGTTCAGCTTGGAAGAATTTATTAAGTTGAACAAACCCAGTCTTTGGTGTTCAGAGAAAAAATAAAACTAAACCTGCTTAATCTTCAGCTATGCATACTCTGATGAAAACCACCACGCCTGGGCATACTTAGAAAATATATGGTTTTGATTTTGACTTGCATATTTCCCAAAGCTTCCAAAATATTTAACCAGCTGAAGTTAGTATAGTAAGGGACCTTTTGGCCATGGTCAGTCTTAATAGTAGCACCTTGATATATGTCTTAAACTCCTAACTTTGTATGTACAAATTTTAGGCCTTCATAAAAAAAAGTAAGGAGTAGATTTCCCCCCCAAGAAACAAAACTTTGCGTTAACTTTTAATGTGGGAAAAATACTGGAGTGTTGACTCTGTTCTTTGATAACTTAACATTCTCCTCCAAATAGTCTGCTGGCCAAAAGAGAACCTTCCAAACATATGTTAACTTGGAGATATAGAGTGTGCTAGTAAGCTGGAAATTCCTTATCAAATGCTACTATTACTGAGAACTGTAATTCTGCATTGAGAGCTTTGCAACAGATATCTGTTGCCTGGCTGGGTCAGTTTTTCATCGTAATGGAAGTCTGAAGAATGTAACTGCTCAACACCTTATGACAAAACATTGTAAATATGATGTCATATTTTGTATGTAGATGTAGCTCATGCCTTATGTCATGCAGTCACTCACACACCTTGCATGTCTTTCCAGGATCTGTTATTTCCTTTTACTCTATGCATAGTGGGCCTTTTTTTTTTTTTACAGCTTCTCTTTTTTTGTTTTTGTTTGCAGGTCTGAAATACCTACATTCGGCTGGTATTTTGCATCGAGACATTAAACCAGGGAACCTACTTGTGAACAGCAACTGTGTTCTTAAGGTGGTTTTTTTCACACCTATATAAAAAATATGGCACATGCCATGCCCAGGTCCAAAAAGGTGTTGCTATTTCTTTCAAAAATAGAAATAGAGGGTCGCTTCTATAATCCGCTTGTTGTCTGTAGCTCTGAGATGCTTAAAGCAAAACCCAGGAACCCTGAACTTCCTAGGGAAAAGCCCTAGTGATAAGTACGAGTTGATTCTCTTCAAGTAGGTGCCTCTTCATTTGAAAAGTGTGTTTCCTTTCATTCCGGTACATTGTTACCATTATGAATGTGGCATTGAACACAAGAGTTTTTGTCATCCACTCTCACATTTGTACAACATTGGGGAATAGCAATGCCTTGCTTTGACTTGGCTTGAAGGAGAGTGAGGACAATAATTTCTCCCCACCTCCTGCTCAGAAGCCAAGAGCATTTCTTCTCTGCAGATTAACAGCACAGTCTTGTGCACGTCTACTCATCCTGTTTCTTCTAAGTGAGTGGGTGTAGCAATGCAGCCCAGGAATCCAGCAGGAGCCTGGTCCTTCCATCTGATCCAGCATAAAAGCTAAATTGATCCCGATATTTATCAATCATACAATGATTTGACTTGATCTGCACACCCTTCTGCTTCTAAGATCCATTATGTGCACAAAGGTCTCACTTATGGGTTTCCTCGTCCTCATTCTTATGGAGCAAAATACCTGTGTCTTGATTGTAGTAATTTATTCTGCAGATGGGGGCTTCTACAACTGAATGCTCCTCCATACAAAAATTAAAAAATCATATGCAGGGAAAACTCTTGTCAAAGTAAAGGCTAGGATAGAATCCTGCTCCCAAACAGTCTAGTTTACTTTGTAGAAGTTGGTGGGGCAGGGGGATTGTATATAGAAACATGAACACAGCTAATACTTTGGTAGGACAAACTCTTAATTGCACACAAAAAAATTCTCAAAAACACGAGAAACCTAAGAAGTCTGAACACAAAGAAGACTTAACAGTTAGTGAACATTTCATCCCTATATTGGGAGAGCTAGATTTAACATGAACGCAACTGTGAAATTTGAAAACTTGCCACTATCTGAAGTTTCAGGCATTTGCTGAAATATTTCAGATCCTGGTAATCCTGATCTGTTAAAAATTTACCTAAACAAATGTGCATCCCATGGGTACATATGCCTGGTTTTCATATGTGTGTGGCTCAAACCAGGTTTTATGTGGACTATTTGGAAGAAGGCAGATTCAGATATCACAAAGCAGCCACCATTCTTAAATCTGTGTATCTGTATATATACCAAGTATTTACTCACCTCTCTCTTTCTTTCTTTCTTTCTTTCTTTCTTTCTTTCTTTCTTTCTTTCTTTCCAGATCTGTGATTTTGGCTTGGCCAGGGTGGAAGAATTAGATGAATCTCGTCACATGACTCAGGAAGTTGTCACTCAGTATTATCGAGCTCCGGAAATCCTGATGGGCAGCCGTCACTACAGCAATGCTATCGACATCTGGTCCGTAGGCTGTATATTTGCAGAATTGCTAGGACGGAGAATATTGTTTCAAGCGCAAAGTCCCATTCAGCAGGTATGAAGGCATTTCAGTCTACCCCTGTCGATGAGCAAGTGATGCCCGGCTCTCTGACTCTTCTAGTGGATGGAATTCAGTGCGTGTCAAATTCTGGTCATTCTTAACATCCTGAAATCTCCATTGGGGTGGGTGGACAGTTGGATAAATGAAGTTGTAGTGTCTAAAGTAATGATTTGAAGCAGCTTAGCCCTGTCCAAAATAAGGGAGAGTGTCCCATCTTTCTCTCTGGACTTTACAATGGATGGCTTCCTGATGCAATTCAGATACTAGTTTAAACTTCACAGTTCAAAATCTCAAACTAGCACATCTGAAGGTATCACCTCCTCTCATGTGAGCTTGCCCTGCTCCAAGTTTCTCCACCTTCAGAGGTGAGGGGGGTGGCTTCCAGTGATGGTCCTTTTGTGTGGTCACACCAAGACTTGAAAAATTTCCTCCCCAGGTATATTTCTCAGGTTTCTTCCTCTTTTCTGTGCCAGGGACCATTGTTCAGCAGTAGATGGCATTCTTTGCTTTCAGAATGTCCCAGGTTCAATCCCCAGTGAGCATCTCTAGCTAAGACTGGGGAGAGACCCCTGCCTGAAATCCTGGAGAGCCACTGCCAATCAGTGTAAACAATACTGAGCTATATGGAGTGTTGGTCTAACTCTGTACATAAAAGGCAACTTCCCATGTTCCTAACTAAAAATGTTTTTGTTCGGTTAAGCGCTTGGCAGCATTTAATTGTGATAGGATGTTTTTTAAAATGTATACATAGCTTTAATGGTGGCTGCCCCTTTGGCTTTGCATTTTTATTATAGTAAGGAATTCTGTTTAATTATTAGAGGGACCTAAACTGGTGGAAAGGTAGAATATAAATGTTTTAAATAAACAGGGGTTCCTGAACATTTGTGCAATGGTTCTTCTGCCCTTGTAGAACACTGAGCCGACAGCCTTGGTTCTTATTTTTCCTGGGTCCTTTAGCTCCTGCCTGCAGATAACAAGTTTGCAGCTTGCTGATCTGATTCATGCTCACAGCAACCTTCTGAGGTAGATTGTCATCCTTCCTATATGACAGATGGGGAACGGAGGTTGAGAGAGAAGCTTGCCCAAGGCCGCCCATCTTGTCCAGGAGTTGCGAGGACAGGTGTGGGTGGCTGAGAATTTGCAAACTAGAAGTGCTTTTAAAAAATAAAAAATAAAAAACTTGGTTGAGAAAAAGTGAAATGCTATTCTGAAGTTTTTCATAGAATATAAAAATGCTTGGGTAAATATACTGATAGTGTCACAGTCTTCCATTGGTTAATATATTAAGGATGCTAGTTTCCACTGTAATCTGTCATCTCCAGAGTTGAAGGGATTTTGCGACAATTTGCTGGGGATCGTATGTAACAAAGTAAACACAGTTTTATCAGTAAATTGTTTCTGCCAGATTCTGGTGAAGAAGACCATGCTGTGGCTAAATGGAATTTGAGGTTTAGCAATACAGTGGTACCCCAGAAGTTGAACGGAATCCGTTCCGGAAGTCCATTCGACTTCTAAAACATTTGGAAACCAAGGCGTAGCTTCCGATTGGCTGCAGGAGCTTCCAATTGGAAGCCATGGAAGCTGCGTTGGACGTTCAGGTTCCAAAGAACATTTACAAACCGTATCACTCACTTCCGGGTTTGCGACGTTCGGGAGCCAAAACGTTCGACTCACAACTGGATTTCATTCATATGAAGTCTACAATATCTACAAAGTATACCCATAGCTTCAGACAACCTGCACGGGATAAGGAAGTGCAGTTCTTCAGATAATAGAGTCCAGTTTGTCCCGCCTCAGCAGCTGAGAGAAAGAAAATTGCATGTGACATGAAGGAGTGAAAGACTTCATCCACTTTGTGTCATCCCCTGCCCCATAAATCCACCTGCAGGATTGGAGGGCAGCAGAGCAGACCTTTGCCCTCTATATAAAAACTTGTAGATCCAGCACTGAATCCCACTACACAGTTTGAGAAGCTAAACCTACCACCTAAATGGTGACTTGGTTGCTGCCATTTGCATTCTGCCAATGGTATATTCGGGCGAGTATCTGTAACACTGTGGTAGAAAGATTGCTGCCATAGCTCAGTGGTAGGATGCACACTCCTTATGCAAGAGGTCCAGACTCAATCCTCATCATCCCCAGTTGAAGGATATTGAGTAGCAAGACTGGGAAAGACCTGTTCCTGAGCTGTTGCCAGTCAAAGTAGCAGGACTGGGCTACACAAACGTGCCCTAAATCAGTTTTTCAGGCTGCATCCTGACTTTAATTGCACTCATCATCGCTGTTAACCAATCAAGCTCAGATGTAGCACGCTTAATGTGCAAAACGTTTTGAAGTCTGTTACCTTCACAGGAACACTTTGTGAGGTAGGTTGCTATGCCCATTATTATTTTCATTATTATTTTTATCCTTCATCAACAAGTCCCAGGGCAGTTTGCAGCCATTTAAAATTCAGAATTATAATCAGTTAAAACAAATTGCAGTCACAGGAATAGGGTGAGTCCTGTAAACACAGGTCAAAGGCCAGGGTGAAGAGATGCATCTTCATCATTCGCCAAAAACCAAAATCAGTGCAATACGTTGTTGGGGCAACGGCAATAAAGGAGAACTGCCAAATAGAATCACATTCTGCAAAACCTTTGCAAAATTACCACTCTTTGCATTGGTTTAGTATCTACAAAATGGTGAGCAACTTAGGCCCCAAATACCTGAAACTCTGCCTCCTTCCCTACAGATGCTCTCAAGTGTTAAGATCAGCAGAGGGGCCCCTCCTGGTGCTTCTGCTGTCCTCAGATGTTTGGGTGGTGGTGACCCAGAAAAGGGGATTTTCTTTGGCAGCCCCAACATTTGTAGTTTCCTCCCCACAGAGGTGCATCTGGCACTTTCTCTATACAGCTTTTCTCTTTCTGTTCTTTTGGGTACAGGTAGGTAGCCATGTTAGTCTGCCATAGTCAAAACAAAATTAAAAAAATCCTCCCAGTAGCACCTTAGAGACCAACTAAGTTTGTTATTGGTATGAGCTTTCTGAAGAAGTGTGCATGCACACGAAAGCTCATACCAATAACAAACTTAGTTGGTCTCTAAGGTGCTACTGGAAGGAATTTTTTAACCGTATTTTTCAGCCCATAGGGCGCACCTAGTTTTTGGGGAAATAAAGAAAAAAAAATTTTGGGGGAAATAAAGAAAAAAAAATTTATTTCCCCCCCAGACTTCCTGCCGGTCTCCCCAGGCTTGCGGATATCTGCCCGAAGCCCGGGGCACGCTCCGCTGCGCTCCCCGGGTTTCGGGCTACAGGTTGCTGTCTGCAAGCCTTGGGAGCCCGGCAGGAAGTCGCGTCGGGCTCCCAAGGCTTGTGGAGAGCTGCCCGAAGCCCAGGGTGCGCTCCGCTGCACTCCCCAGGTTTTGTGCTGCAGGCTGTTGTCCACAAGCCTTGGGAGCCTGGCGGGAACTCCCACGGGCTCCCAAGGCTTGTGGATAGCTTCCTGAAGCCTGGAGAGTGAGAGGGGTCGGTGCGCACTGACCCCTCTCACTCTTCAGGCTTCAGCGAAAAGCCTGCATTCGCCCCATAGGACGCACACACATTTCCCCTTCATTTTTGGAGGGGAAAAAGTGCGTCCTATAGGGCGAAAAATACGGTATTTTGTTCTTTTGGGGTTTGCGTCACCGTGGGTTGTATCACATGGTTGTTCCACTCAGAGAGAAATGGAAATGACTAACTAAGGTCTATTAATTTCAAATGGTCTTGTTTGAATAGAACGTAGGTGGACGCAACCCCGTGGGACTATGGACATGTCAGCCCTATTGTTTTCGGAGAGTTTCAGATCCTTCTAACCTTCCAGGCAATGGAGTTCTTGGAAGTTCTTTGAAGGGGCCTGAGGAATCCCTAAATTAGGCATCCCCAAACTCGGCCCTCTAGTTGTTTTGGGACTACAACTCCCATCATCCCTAGTTAACAGGACCAGTGGTCAGGGATGATGGGAGTTGTAGTTCCAAAACAGCTGGAGGGCCGAGTTTGAGGATGCCTGCCTTAAAAGATTGTCCAGCCCCCTCTAAAGGTTACTATTTCCGGGATGCTCATTGGGCACCTAAAATAAACAGCGATGGCTGCAATACATCTCCAGGTGAATATGCCTGCCACTTAAGATAATCTTAAGGAGCCTTTCCTTGTTACAAAGCCTTCTGAGACTAGGTGGATGTCTACCATAAAGAGAACTTCTCTGTGGCAATGCCCAAACTGTAGAACTGTCTGCTTGGATGTGTTTTCCTGGCACCATCTCATATTTTAGGAGCCAGGTGAAGTCTCCCCTGTTCTCTCATGTTTTTAATAGAAATTTATGTCCTCTTGTTGGCTTTTAATCTGCTGGTTTTACTGTCTTTTATCTTTGTGGGTTTATTTGTGGTTCTAAGGCAAGATATAAATCCCATACATGTGTAAACATGTACACATGCCGCAGTTTCAAATAGTACCAGAAAGTGGAGAATAGAAGGGAAGAGGCTGATTGTGCAAAGTTGTGTATTCATTTAGGAAAAGGGAATCTGCCTTATACAGAGTCAGACCATTGAGTTCATCTAGCTCAGTATTTCTAAACTAACTGGCAGTGACTCTATCCCAACCTTACCCATGAATGTGTGTATGTGCTCATTGTTTAAAAAGAATATGCTTCTATCCAGATTAAAATTGTGGACAATTTCTTCCATCTTTACAGTTGGATTTGATCACAGATCTCTTAGGAACACCGTCACTGGAAGCAATGAGGACGGCTTGTGAAGGCGCCAAGGCACACATACTCAGGGGTCCTCATAAACAGGTAGGATGAAAAACTATGACTCTGAATTTCCCAACAAGCCCCATTCTGCAAGCACATTATGGAGGTGCTAATCTGGGCCTATTCGAATGTAAGATTTTAATACTCATTGCAATGTGGGCACAAGATTGAATGATAAATAACTGAAGGCCAGCCAGGAATCCTCTTTTTGGAATCATTTCATTAATTATTTTTTCAGTGAAACACTATGCTGTATCACTAATATATTTAGTGAAATTGGACAAAAGGCAATACATTTTAGAAAAGTGGGACATTGAAGTTCAGACATATTAATCATATAAATTATCAAACATACATTCTTCAAAAACACTTTATCCTTCTACAAAACATTAGAGAATTTAAGATACAAAACTCTAGGTCAAGATAACAAGTTGAGTATTTTTAATCCAAACCATTACAATTTTAGTGTACTTTGTGGTAGTTTCATTATAATAAAAGGAGCAGGTTTCCTCATGTTTAACCATGTTTATTATTTCAGAGTACTTTAAGTGGTCGAATTCCTGTTCAGTGCATTGACTTTATACCTACCGTATTTCACCAAAAAAATGCATAAACATTTTATTCAGAATTGCTGACTCCCGTATTTTGGTATACCATTCATTCTCTTAGCTCATGGTATTTCCATTCTCTGTCAATTTTCAGCATGTTTTTAATAAAGATTATAAAATAAGAAAGTATCCTAAAATAGAGTTTGGGTGTAGTTCAGTTAAGTTACATTCTGCCTTATCTTCAGAGTATTTCCCCTAGTGCTTCTGTGTGGTTTCCCAGTCCAACCACTGACCAGACCTTTTTAGAGCTTTAGTTTTGCTGAAGCATATGCCTTCCAACCATACCCTGTGTATGTCGCATCACATGAGGCTTTGTGCTTCACAGCCCATCTCTTGGCCCGTAAAAGTAGTTTCTGACCTAGAGAACTAGGTGACCTCACAGGTTCTTTCATTTCTGTGTTTCTGCAGTATTTAGTTTTTTTCTGAATGCATGGTACCTTTTAAACCAAGGACACCTGAGGAGCAGGAAATGGTTCCAGGCAGCAGTCACAAAGTGAATTACCTAAATATATGGCACGAGAACATATGTGTAACTCTTTATTCCTGGATTCAAGACATAGTTGCCTGTTACAGTAGGTTTCTATTGGAGAAAGCAGGCAGGTCTGCTTGACCTGGGGTATAGGTGTAGCTGGCAGTGTGTGGCTCTAGTGAACCATGCATAGCAAATCACGAGAAAGTTCTGAGTTCGTGTGCATTGATGGTAGCATATGAACAATAACACTTAGGCTAAATTAGAATGAATACAATCCAATTACTTAAACAAGCCACTTAACCTCAATTTCTTTCACCATCTGTGTCTTGGGCATATCCGCAGAAGATATAAGGAAATTAAATATAATGCTTGGAGACTATAAAGTGACTTGTAAATCTGTAGAGGAGCAGCTGCCTCATTCAAGAAAATGTATCACTTCAGCAGAGGATGTTAACTTGCACAAGTAATTCTGATAAATGTGAAGCTCAAATGGAACATTCCCAGCTCACAAACAAGCTCTGTGTCCTTTAAAAAATAGGAAAAAAACAGAATTCACTGAAATTCTGATAGAATTGGGTATAGAGAGCTATGATTTTGTGCATGCAGGGTCATAAATAATACAGCTAAGGAATTATAAGTTTATTAGAGCTTTTGAAGAAAAATAGGGCAGGAAACCTCTCTGTAGATAAAGACTTTGTTTCCTTAGGCAACCATAATAGAACGGATCAATCATTGTGTGTGTAAATACAATGGAGAGGCAATGAATGGGAGCAGAAGGTCAATTTTGCAGTTACTGAGATATGAGGCCTGCTAGCTGAGTGGTAAATCCCATTTTTTTGCACACACTTGTTAAATAATTCCTTGAAAGGACAACTGGGCAAAAGGCCCTGCCTAAGACCCTGTCTGTCGGAGGAGGCAGTACCAGACTAAGTGGACTAGTGGCTTGACATAGGAACATAGGAAGTTGCCTTGTACTTAGTCAGAACCATACGTCCCTCTTGGTCAGAGTTTTAGCCAGGGATTAAACCTGGGACTTTCAACATGCAAAGCAGATTCTGTACCAATGAGCTGTAACCCTTCCCTTTTACTTACACAATGCAGCTTCATATAAGACATGCTTGATTTTATAGCAGTTTGAATATGTGATATAAATCAATAGCCATCCTCTGCATCCCTGCAGAGCATTCATTCTCACTTGGCTTTTTTGCCTTTTTTGGCTTGGGGTGGGGATAAATTGTGGCAGGTGTAAGATGTCTTGCCCAAGGAGCTTCCCCTACAGCTTTCATGAAACATTTAATACAGTTTGCCAGCTTCTGTAAAGCTATTGTAGCACCTAACCTTTTCTATTAATGTTCTCCCATAAATAGATAAGGCAAAGGCTTGATTGCTTCATCATATTTCAGGCAGAGTATGTTTTAGTCCTTGGTTGGCATACAGCATATTCCTCCCACATACCAATAACAATTAATCATCTTCCATTAATAGGAAGACTCTTATATAATCTCCTCCCCCCTGCCTTTCTTTGCTCCTAATGGTTTTTTCCCAGCACCTGCACACTCTAGACCTCTTGTAATAAGCTTTGCTTTTTATATTTGCATAGGAAAGCAGATGATTTCTTTAAAAAAAGAAAAAGCACCATGCTAAGGAAATGATAGTGTAGGAAGTGCTGGAGAACAAACAGCTTCAAAGCCCAGAATTTTAGGCAATGTTCTTTTTAAAAAAGAAAATGGCAAGGCTTTTAGATTTGCATAAAGAGGTCAGGGCTATTTTTGTCTGTGAAAATTACTTTTAATTTTGGAGCTGTTTCCCCTACTCCCCCCTTGTGCTCTCATTCTAATTTTAAGATCAGGCACCCTCAGGCTGAAATCTCTCAGCATCCTTGATCCAATGCATAGTGACTCAGAAGAGCATAGCTTCTACTAGTCTTTTTGTCGGACAATGGATACTGTTAGGTTGAGCCACTGGAAAGTAAGGGTGAGAACGGAGGGCCAATGTCCAAAATGCTTCCGCACCATAATCTCCAATGGGTAATCCCTGGTCTCCTGTAGTTCATATGGCCCTAAGAGATGTTGGCAGTATTTAGTGAAACATCTTTCATTGTGCGGAAGAGTCTTCTGTTTCTAGGGAGGTCATTGAAATAATGACTTGGGTGTGTGTGTGAGGCTTTGAAGGTTCAGCAGAAGGAATAAAGTGGCTCTGGCAAGAACAGATCAAAATGCAAGAACCAAACATGAAGCTAGAACAAGGAGCTGCAAACTCTGCCCTGGGGGCTACATTCTCTTTCCGCCATATGCACACAAGTCTCCACAAATAATTTTGCTAGGAGCAAGCGGCTCTGGCCCCCCAGCAAACAGGTTGTGTGGCTTTCTGCAGATCCTTGTTCCCAAAAATATTGGCAAACTTGAAGAGAAGGTAGTAAGTAGCAGGAGTCTTTACACTGCCTGGAAAAGAGGTGCCTGCTGTTCCTTTTGTGATATCACACCATGCCTCTCTCCCAAGCCCATTGTCTGCCAGAGGGTGGTGGTGGGGGGTGTTGGTCACCACAACTAATGGTTGTCTAGTAAGCCAGCCACTGCCTTCCTCCCCTCATATACCTCCCTCAAACCATGGGCTTAGGTTGTACCTTAAATTGTGATGGGCTTTAACTAATACATTGGTGTGTGTCCATCTTGGCTGAAAATCAGTTTGTCAATGTAATAAATACTAGTGTCTTTATACAAAAAGAGGGCAGCATTACTTGCTTGTTCTGTGAACGGAATTTAATATACATTAAGAAAGAAGCAAAAATAACTTGACCCATAATGCGTGTTTTCACCCAAAACATGGTTCTGTGAATAGCAACAGTAGCTTTGGAGAGGTACAGTGGTACCTTCGCTCTCGAATGGCTTGGCTCCCGAACGCCGCAAACCCGGAAGTAACTGTTCCAGTTTGCGAACGTTTTTCGGAAGCCTAACGTCCGATGCAGCTTCCGCATCAGTGCAGGAAGCTCTTGCAGCAAATCGGAAGCCATGCCTTGGTTTTTGAACGGTTTCAGGAGTCAAATGGACTCCCAGAATGGATTAAGTTCGAGAACCAAGGCACCACTGTACAGTACTTCATTTCCTGAGCTCAAGCATGGGTATGTAAAAAGGGGGGGAAGTAACCAAAATCCATTCTGAAGAAACTTATGAGTGACTAAGATAGTAAGCTTAAAATTAAAATAAATTAAAACCTGGGTTTTGTGGTCTTAAAATACTACATAGCATAATCCTTGTTCTTATGTTTCTTAGGGAGATTCTAAGTAAGAATGTCTGTGTTCATTGGATGCTATGTGTGTGTACGCTTGAGTGCGCATGTGCGTGCATGGAGAGACTATGCTGACAATGAAGAGTAGTATTGTGATTGGAAGGAGGGATGTCCTCCAAATGAACAATAATAATACTTAGCAGGTAGGTGGGTGGGTAGGTAGTAGATAGATAACTTGCGTGAAGCCCTTAGAACATTATTTCAATGACCTTTTAACACCCCTGTAGGTTTGGTTCAGGTTATCTTCCCACTGAAGATGCGTGTCTGAGGGTGGGGGAGAGAGAGACTCTAAAAAGTTCACTCAGCAAGTTGATGAGTTTACATACCTTTAAATATATAGAATTTACCAAATATGTACAGCATTACTAGACAATATCAATGACCTTCAGAATGAGGATATATATGAATACTTACATGGATTCTAAGCTTCAGGAATCCTTACTGAACAAAAATGGGAGGAGGAGATGCTCCAGACCTGACAGATTTCTGGAATGCAGGAATCAACTGACCTTGGATTTCCAGCTACCAGGGCTGCCACTCAAACAAACAAAAACAAACAAAAACACCTGACTGGCTCCTCCAGTCCATCTAACTCATTGTAGAAATAAGGTCATTTTTGTTATAACGATTTCAGTTTTGTTCAACAGCCAACCTCAATTTCCCAATTTCTCACTTTTGTGTTAATTCCAGTTTACCCTCACAATTCTAAGAGAACTGCAGTGATTAAATCTTAGAAATGCTGTCCTCTTTATCTCCTTTTGTGTACACATTTCCATAACCTAGAAAACCTAGAAACTTGCTTCATTGAATGAAACAAAATACTGAGGTGTTTTGAACCCACATTCTGCTCCAGATAATAGGCATATTTTAACAATAACTTTAAAAGATACAAGATGAGCTTTTCTGAGCTCTTTCCCTTTTCTTTTTTCAGTTTTAGCAGGGTTGTCTCCTGTATATCTTCCCCTGCCTGCCTTCATTTAAGAAAGTTAAAATCAAGTCTTCTAGCAGCTCTGTGAAAAAGCAAATGCATATTGCTATGTGAAAATGAAGGTGGGATTGGCCTGATGAGTTTTTGAAATGAGACACTTGCTTTTATCCCGCAGAGCTCTTCTTATATACCTGTGTGGATTCCAGCAGAGGGATGTGGAAACTGTGGCCGTCCAGATGTTGTTGGAGTCTAGCTCCCATCAGCCCCAGACAGCATATCCATGGATGATGGGAGTTGTAGTATATCTGGGTGGCTGCAAGTTAGCCACCCCTGCTCTAGGTGTCTGTAGGTGTTCTGTTCATATGTGAAACTTTCCTGTGAGCACAGAGAGACAAAATTGGCATGCTAAGCTCTCCTCCTGCCTTGCCCTCACTTGTGAAAGGGCAAGGTGTGAGCAGGGAACCCCTACTACCCATGCAAAGTTTCCCACATGAGTTACAATCTGCATGATTGGGGATCTGAGTTGCTTGAGAACCCTTCATGGAGGTTTTCTGCTGCAGACCTCACTTCTCCCACATTTTGGAGGGTGACTGGGGACAGGAGCTTAGCACATTTCTGTCCCCCTGTGCTCAGATTTGGGCTTCACACAAGTAGCACAATTGCATTGGGTTTTTATGTTAAGGGTGAATTGCATGTATCAGATGAGGCTCAGCCCATTTTCTCTTTCTTTTCACAGCCATCCCTTCCTGTCCTGTATACATTATCCAGCCAAGCTACACATGAAGCTGTTCATCTCCTTTGTAGGATGTTGGTCTTTGATCCAGTGAGTTGGTGCTTTGTGTTCTGCATTTTGAAAGGGTGGGGAATGGGTGGAAATCAAAAAATATATTTGTGTGTGCACAGAGGGTTAAGGTTGCTTGGCTCCATAGCAATCTTGACACCATGTCCGCATTCACTGAAGTCTCTGGTGAGGTGGCTGATGCAGCCTGGTCACATGGACAAGGTGCTTGTAATTATGCAGCCAGCCATATGTTCCCTCAGCCCTTGCCTCTCTTGGATGATTAAAGCTTGCCCGAGGAGGTTTGCCCGGATGGCTCCAGGGCATGATCAGCACATCCTTGTGCGAAGGAGTGAGCCCAGCCATCTTGAAAGAGGCACACAAACAACTGCAAAAAGCCCACCCTGTACCAATTGATTTGTGACAACTACTGTTTGGTCACAAGTATCCCCATTTGAGGGAAGGTGAAGGGGGAAACTGCTCCAATATCACTGAAAGGAGAGTAGGAGACACTGGGCTTAAACAGAGCACATCCATGAGTCGCAGTCCTCACTCTGTGAAAAACCGTTTCAACGAAGCTGTGTGGACATAGTTCCCCATTTCATACTGGAACACAGGTGCATGTCAAATTTGCAGATTTCCATAGCCCCTTGTGAATCTTCATGGGTCTCCATTTCTTCTTCTTCTTCATTCTGCAAGCAAACACTGCTTTTAAAACAGTTCTGTTGCCTGAGCTCATCTGAGCTCCTTTCAACTCATCTACCCGGCTGTGGATTTTCTATCTTTACAACCGGCCACCCTCGGAAGGGAAGTGGGATTCTATCATGCAAAGGTGTTTGGTGACTCATCCTGGGCTCCCTTCTTCAGCTTAAGTGTTGGTGACAGAACACTTGATTGGCACCATGTGGGCGCTTGCCTTTCTGTAGCAAGTGGTTTTTTCCACTTCCCTTTTGCCACTTGTGTGGAGGGCTCTGTGCTTTCCTCTTTGGTCTCGAGCCCTTTGTTCTTGGCTTCAACTTTTCACTTTCCATGAAGCATCCTTGGCTTTCCCTCATTTTAGCAATACTGAGAGGCAGCCTGTGGCTAGAGGACTCTTGAGGGTGGCTGTGGAATGCTGACAGCAGATGAGTTACTCCTTCCTCCAAAAAGCCCTATCTCTTTGCTCAGACCTTCCTGGAAGGAAGAGCATATTTGGCATGCCTGGGGGGTTTTTTGCCTGTGGTGAGAGGTATGGCAGAGGCTCCCTAAAGAGGAATTCTGTCACTCTTTTGCTTTACAATGCTCCAGAGTTAACAGGCCCTTAGGAAGCAGACCACACTCCCTCAAAACCAAGCAGTATGGGAAGCTCTGGGGCAAGTAGGCATACCAAACTCATCGGAGGCTTGCTTTGCTTTGCTTTTAATACTTTTACAATGGTTTTGCAACAACAACATTCAGCACAAAGCAGCTCACAATATGAAAATAATAGCATTAAAAAGTAGCAATTCTTAAAATTGCTATAATCGTACCAAAAAGACAATAGCATACAAGGCAAAACAACAACAACCATATTCATCAAAACAGTTGATGCAGTTCAATACAAACTTACAATCACAATACAGTGGTACCTCAGGTTAAGAACTTAATTCGTTCTGGAGGTCCGTTCTTAACCTGAAACTGTTCTTAACCTGAGGTACCACTTTAGCTAATGGGGCCTCCCTCCACCGCCGGACCGCAATTTCTGTTCTCATCCTGAAGCAAAGTTCTTAAGCCGAGGTACTATTTCTGGGTTAGCACTGTAACCTGAAGCGTCTATAACCCGAGGTACCACTGTATCAGAAATGGTTGCTGAGCAATAACCCCGTGCTAGCTGGCATACTCTCTTTGGGAAGGGGCTTCTTTGCCCAGAGCAGCAGCTGCAGCACCGCAGTCCCAGGCAGCAAGATCTTTTGTAGCCTCAACTTCTTTTTCAGCCTCAGAGAAATCAATCCTTTCTGTGTTGTTTTCTGAGGGGTGGGGCAACAGGTTCCACAGAAGTTCCAGATTGCCTAGGATGTCTTTTCCCATACGGGATATTAAAGGCAACCCCTTTCCACACTCCCTTTGGAGGAGTGCACTTGGCGGGGCGGAGGGTTTATCCTCTCAGGGGCTGCAGGCAAAAAAGCCACAGGACAAGAGTCCTTTAGCTCTTGCACTCAGTGCCCTAATGGCTCACACCTCTGGCAAGGCATGAACTTTCAAAATTTCCAAGAGGTAAAGAGAATAGACAGGCCTGATGAGTTTAAGGTTTTCGGGTGGAACCTCACAGGTACAGACTCCCAGAAAATGCCTTCTTTCTCTATAAAACGGATGTCTATGTCTCCCCATCTCTCGCTCTCTCTTTCTCTCCCCACCTAATATGTTTTACATATTAATCCAACCTATCTATAAACAGCTAGCGCTCTTAATAAGATTCACTTTGGGTCCAGTGGGTCAATTTAGTCTGGGAGGCTGTTTGCAACAAAGTTATTTAATAGTATCAGAACTACTGTTCCAGAAGGCATTTCTGGTGGGGTGGGGTGGGGTGCGGAAGAGTATATGGTTTAACTTATGAGCCACCTGTCCCCACGTGGGGGAAAGTTGAATTATTCGCAGCACTATTTCAAGCAAACACTGCCTCCTAGTGGTTTTTGTAGTAGTACACAGAGGTTAGAAAAAATGATTAGTTTTATATTTGCATGTTGTGAATACACATGTTGTGTGAGCAAATAAAAATCCCCCTTTAAAATAATTAATTGTGTTTTTAACTCCCTCCCTTCATATTCCAGTCCAAAAGAATATCCGCTAAGGATGCCTTAGCTCATCCATATCTTGACGAAGGGCGTTTGCGATATCATACCTGTATGTGTAAATGTTGTTTTTCCACCTCTACTGGAAGAGTTTACACCAGTGATTTTGAACCCATCACGAATCCCAAATTCGATGATACTTTTGAAAAGAACCTCAGTTCTGTTCGGCAGGTTAAAGGTCAGTATTTTAGGTTAGGAATGTCTCATTCCTCTTGGTTATTGTTGACTGCTTTGTTGTTATGTCAGATTGATAAAGCTGCACACAGAGCTAGGTATGTATAATATTTGTGTATAAAGCAGGGCATATGCCTGGAGAGCATAATGTCAAGAGCATCCTTTACTACAGCATATGTATGAAAAGTGCCCCTCTTTTATGTGTGAGTTCTGAAATACATGCAACATGAGAATGTTTTGGCATTTTGCAAATTTCTGCTCCACAAGGTGTTGCTGCTGTTTTTCCTAGGCATGTTCGGAGCAAAGAGGTTTTTTTTAATTACTGTAGAGATTTCCTTACTTAATTGACCATGACTCATGGTGTTAATCAACTTAAGTTTCCTTTAAGCAGGTGACCACTCTAATTACACTTTGTGTGATTGTTCAGTAGTAGAAAGAAAGAAAGAAAGAAAGAAAGAAAGAAAGAAAGAAAGAACACAGTAGAACTCCTGAATATTTTGAGAAAAACCAAACTGAGATAGGAGGTGAGGAGCTTTGGGCTCCTGCAGTACATCCTGATCTGATGAATGTTTGTGTTTCTCAAGTGGTGTTGCTCGACTTTTTTGCATGCTTCCCCCCTGTACAACCCTAATGTACTATGCAGTTCTTATCAGCTTGTGTGAAGTCGGGTTTGCTTCCTTTCATCCCCAATCACTTCTTGTTTTTCAGAAATAATCCATCAGTTCATTTTGGAACAGCAGAAAGGAAACAGAGTGCCTCTGTGCATCAACCCGCAATCTGCTGCTTTTAAGAGCTTTATTAGGTAACTGTATGTAATCACATCTGGTATTCATTCACCTTTTTTTGTTTTTTAGTGGTGCAGCAACTTTTAAAATGAAGCCTATATTTGAATTAAGGGCTCTGCAACAACTTTAGCCATGCACCTAACATATTATTTGAGTGCTTTAATGTTTACCATGATTAGGTTTGTCCAGCAAGAGCCGCTGCCATGCAAAACCCCACTGAACAGTAACAGAGAGCACTTGGCAAGTTGTTCCCTTGGGGTTTTTTCATGGCGCTACAATCTTTGACTTGATCAGGTGTGCTAGAAGCATTCCAAAAAGCATTCCATAAAGCAGTAATCAGCCACTCATCCAGGAAAAGGAATTGGTGTTAAGCAGAGAAGGGGATAGGAAGCCAGTAGAAGGAATTAAGTTACACACCTTGATCAACAAGGGGATTGAATGCCTCTTGACCAGGCTTCCTCAATCTCAGCCCCCCCAGATGTTTTGAGACTACAGTTCCCATCATCCCTGACCACTGGTCCTGCTAGCTAGGGATCATGGGAGTTGTAGGCCAAAAACATCTGGAGGGGCGAGTTTGAGTAAGCCTGCTCTTGACAGTTGAGTTGTGAGGGGAACTGAGATGTGAGAGGAAGGTTGCAAGAGCCAAGATGGGAAATAGGTAAGGCAAGAGCACAGCGTTCATACAAAGGGACATTTAAAGCACATTTCCCTTCTGAATAATCCTGACAATTATAATTTGCACCTCACCGAATTCAGAAGAACCTTCACAAACTACAGTTGAGATGAATCTCTTGGTGGGCATGGATGTGCTTTCAGTGTATGGAATGTATACAGCCTAAGAGGCAGATCCTTCTTTTGCAACATATGGCCTTACTATCTCTCTCTCTGTCTCTGAGCAACCACAGTCACACCTCTCGAATCAGGGGGCGATATTTCTTCCGCAGTCTGTGCATTCTGGCTGCCAAGGCTCTCCTGCCTCCCCGCGCCCTGCCCCACAGACATGTGGCAAGTGCCACTGCCATGCTAGCATGCGGCGTGGCCTTCTCTGTGTTCCTGTGGCCTCTTGTAGGTGAACACTGATCTTCTGTGTCTTTCTGCCTTCCAGTTCCACGGTCGCTCAGCCATCCGAGATGCCGCCATCTCCACTGGTCTGGGAGTAAACGTGGAAGATGTACTACTGAAGACATAATGTAGCTTTCCACTGGATTCTGGGATTTGCAATTCTGGACATTTAATCATGCTTGTACTGTAATTTTACTAATGAAGTTTTAAATTAACAACCACTATCCTTGTATGATATATGAATAAGACTTAGAAATGTTTAACTAGGCTTTTAAAATTCCTGTCACGGGTGGGGTTGTGCTTTTAGGAGAAGAAAAAAATTATTTTATCCAGAGTTGCACATGTTTTGTCTTTAAAGTATGAATTGTAGCGCAGCTGTAATCTTGCTTGGCTCTGAACAAACAGAGGGTTTGAACCAAATTGGTGGGGAAGTTGCTTTAAAAATAAATAAATGATGGGGCTTTTCTTCTTCTTCTTTTTTCCAAGTGGATAAGTCATTTTTGATATTGAGCCATTCCTGAAGATTAGGGATTTTTTTCTAAAACAAGAGAATAAAAAGTTTAGGGAGTACAGAAGTTTTAAAAACTGTGACCAATCATGAAACCCACCTGATGACAATAGCCCAGCTTCTGTGGGCAAGTGTCATCTGGCAGTTTAGAAGAACCCTTTACGTAGCTTCTCACTAGTGGGGGTGATTGTGTGCTGTTTTCCAATCAGATGTTGCGAGGAGAAAGAATGAGTTTGTGACTAGGGAGAGATGAGACTCCTTTCCCCTTTCCTTTTTAACCCCCCTTCCTCTGGTATAAATAAATATATATAAATATATATATATTTAATCTATTTTTATTAGAAGTTTTTTCTGCTCTTTTCTTACATAAACCATCCCTTTCTACCCCACCTCCCGCGTGCATCTGCAAATGTGTGTAAATAATTCCATTTCCGGGGCTAATAATGTCAAAGAATCTTGCTATCCATTGCTGTGTAAAGAGAGAGAGAGAGAGAGAGAGCGCAAGAGAGGAAGTAGCTTGCACATTTTTAGGTCTGTGAAACATTGTGGGTTTTTTTTTTTTTTTTAATTCTGCACTGGACAGTCAGCGAAAAAGAAATGCAAAAAATGCAAAAAAAAAAGCACATAGGGAATTACGTTAATTGTATTTGTGTCCATAGGCAAAGCTGTGGAAGTCTTGAAATGTCACAGTAGTAAATGACTTTTATTACGTTTTGGCTAACTCCTTTTTTTGTGTGTGTTCTGTTCAAACACTGAATTATTTTGTGCATATGTGTATATATATATATGAACACAAACTGAAGGCCTCTACCTCCTGGAGTATACAACTTGGTTTGTTTACCTCCACATGATTTTTATTTTTATTTTTAAGTTCAGTGTGGAGACTTGAAACTTGAATGTCCCTCCCAACTTTTATATTTAAAAAAAGGCAAGAAAAATCGAAGACTGTTTTTCACCTGTACAAAGAAATAATGAATGGATGGTCTTAAATTTTGAACATTGGTCTGGGATATTTTGAGAGTGAGAGAGAGAGAGAAAGAAAAAGAAACCTTGGTGTTTGTCATGGACAATTAACTGTTAAAGTTATTGTAAGTTATCTGTATTTAGCAGAGTATTTTCAAGAAGAGTGATCTGAGCTGGAACTGAATACTATTAGTTAAGTTATGTTTTGGAAGTTTTAACTTCAATGAAGTAATTATTTTGCTGTGAAAGAGACAAACGTTGAATTTCTCGAACAAAGATGATGAAATATCTTTGTTTTTTATGTGGCTCCTGAGGAATTAAAAACAACAACAACAAGAACAACAACAACCAACTGAAGCATTTCAATTCACTTGAATGAATGAGAAAACGTGTTTTAACTTAAATATGAGCCCAAGAAGACACTGGTATGAAAGGTAAAATCTCAGAGGTTGGTCTGTTAAATGTGGCACACTTGCGGGTCACTTTGTACAATGTAGATTTTGAAGTACAGTGGTGGAAACATTAAATGTGACATTTGAAACAAACAAAAGAAGCACCGTGACTAAGTCTTCTGTTCTCCATCTGGCCGAGGCGGGTTGTGGATTCTCTTGCTGACTTCTCCTTTATATTGAATCCACGTTCTTGGATGTGGGACTTGGGCTGTGTTTGCTACATGGAGTTGTCAAATGAACAGATCATTCAGAGGCTTCATGCCAGCTGCTGGAGACTTAAGATGTGGACCTCTAGGGCAGGGGTAGAGACTTTCCTTCCTGTGGAGGGCTGCATTCCTCTCGGGTGTAGAGTTTATTTCTTAAAGGCCTCCTGGTTAGTCGGGGCTGATCTGGCCATAGAAGCTGAAAGGGGGTGGGGCTACTACTATTCTCCATCCTCACTGCCCATCAGGCTACCATAGGGACTTCGCTTGTCAAGGAGCTTTTGCTCTTGCTTGCTTCCGTCCTATAAGGAAGCTTCCTTACACAGAGTCAGATAGTTGGCCCATCTACCTCAGTATTGTCCACTCTGACTGGCAGCAGCAGCAGCAGCGGCAGTCTATGATTTCATACTGGGAATGCTCTTGGCCTTACCTGGCCACGCCAGGGATTGCACTAAGGACCTTCTGCATACAAAGCAGATGTTCTACCACTGAGCTGTAGCCCTCCAATGTGCTTTTCATATAAAACCTGTACACAATTCCTCTGGCATGTGCATTGCCCCTACAGCACTTTGAAGCACATTCTACGGCACTTTCATTGCCTTGTCTTACTCCCCCCCCCCATTTGAACAATCAAAACATTTTAACCCTCATCTCTTAGGGATGATTTATTCTGAACTGGATTTATTCTAAATTGGCATTTATTTTAAGTGCCCCTCTGGAACCTTTTGGATTTGGAGTGCCAACAGTGGAGCTTGTCCGTTTTGCCTCGCACATCCAAAAACTTCTTCCCACACATCATCATCTCATCCATGCTCCAAGACTCTTCAACTTTGCCCATCTGGTTATAAAACTAGAAACATACAAATCACAGGAAGAAGGAGAATACATCAAAGGATGGTTTGTGTGCTGTTAATAAAGGAATAATTGAGGTTAAACACAGGTCGTTTAGGATTTGTTACATCCTATTGGCGAAAAACCCATCTGGGGGGTTGTTTTTCCCCACCACACACTTCCAATAAATTGTCAGTATATTTGGGGTTGGTTATTGCTGAGTAGTTGTATTGTCCATGGTAAGTACGTCCCATAACTTAGCTATTCCAACCAGTAGTGACAACTGCCCATTGGATTTGGTGGGCCAGAAGGCAGGAAGCCCAAACAGCAGGTAAAGTCAGAACCAATTCTCATTTTGTCCCCATCCTCCGCACTGCTGAGTTTGACAAAGGTAACTGAGGCGGTGGAGGAGGAAACTGTGAGAAGTCCATTCCATGGGCTGGTTTTTAGGAAGCAGGCAGGTGGAGCCTGCCTGAGTTTAGGTTGGTGGGGCAGTACCCTGTTCGTCCTAATGGACCCATCTTCATCGAACACATCTTGAAAATAGCGTGAGGTCTTGTTTTCCTTTTTTCGGTGTGCTCTGGGTCCTAACCACAGGCAAGAGAGTAATACGATCTCTCTCTTAATTGCAGGAATTGACGTACTGTCTGAATGTCAGGTTAGATGAACTCCATCCAAGTTGCTATGCTATGCCAGCTTCCCATTGCACTGATGGGAACTTAATAGGAAATCACAGTGGTTTTGATGGTACCCAAGTGACTGGTGATGCTTTTAAAACTCTGGTGTGTACCCTGGGATGCCATTGTGGTATAGAGGTTAGAAGTGCCTTTCTTGACCTTGGGTGTTCTTCAACTACAACTCCCATAATCCCTGACCACTCGGCAAGCTGGCTAGCAATGATGGCCGTTGTAGTCCAACAACATCTGGAGACCCAAGGTTGAGAAAGGCTGGGTTAGAGTGTCTTAACTAGGACTTGGAAGACCAGGGCTCAGATCCCTGGGTGAACTTTGGCCAGCTGCTGCCTTTCAGCCTAACCAGGGCACCATTAAGCTATTAATCACACCACCACTCTTTAAGTTTTCTTTCACCCTCCCCAGCTCAACAGTTCTGTGCCTCCTGGAGTGCAATGAATTATTATCAAATAACATCCTATTCTTACTTAGCTGCAATGAAGGCTGCAGACAGGCAGGGGCCATGCTCATCTTCTCTATCGTTCCAATTTTAGTATATGTGCTGCCGAACCAAGAAAATAAGCGTGTATTTAAGGAATCTAATTCGGGAACATAATGAGAAGACCGGAGGTCAAATTAATTGGAATTAGCTTGCAGATATTTAATTGGCTTAAGATTTCATATAAGTTAAGTGATGAATCAATATGTTTAATTTTAAAATTAAAGGATATTGTTTTAGTTAAATTTCATAAGAACTTTGATTTGGAAAACCGTTAAAAGGAAGTGCATGGAAATTCAACCAAGGGGAAGCGAGGAAGTCACTTAACAATGTTAATAAGTGTAATTTTAATAAGGTTATGATTCATGTTTATTTGTTTGTTCTCTTTATAATTTTGTAGGGGGGGATTTAAAAGAAGATCGGAGGTCATGTCAAACTTAATTACAAAAAGATGTACCGAATAAGTAACAAACAAGGAATGAATGAGTGTTTATTTTTTATTTTCTCTTTAATATTTGTAGATTATTTTTGTTATACGGTTTTAAGAGCATTTAAAATGAAAAGAAAAAAGACACGCTATCTCTTTAAAACACTTTTCTTCCCTCCCCCCAAAAGAATTCTGGGTACTGTAGTTTGTAAAGGGCTGCTAGGCATTGCAACTCTGCGGGAGGCGAACTACAGACTGCGCTTTAAAGGCACAGCGTCTTTTCGGGGATTCCACGCGCAACAGCTTCCCTCCCTGCGCCGGGTCTGCTGCCTTCCGAGCCCTTTTCCTTTGGCAGTCTCCTTTTGCAAGAAGCGGCCCGGCCCCTTTGCATTCCGCAGCCCTTTTAAAAATGGGCGGGCGCAAAGTGGGGCTGGAAACACCCCTCCCGCTCTTGGAGAAACCAATGGAGGAGGAAGAAAAGTGGGCCGATCTCGGATGAGAAGTCGCTGCTGCGGGGAAGCTCATTGCTTTGCACTGAGAGAGAAAGACGCGATGGCGGCTGGGGCAGCGACGCGCCTCTTGGAATGGATCTTCGCCTTCTATTTCCTCACTCACATCCCCATCACGCTGCTGGTCGATTTGCAATCGCTCCCCGGGGCAGGATTTTACCCCCGCAGCGTAAGTCAACCGAGGACGGGTGGCTCAAGCTGCAATCTCTTCCGTACTTTTTACAGATAGGTAGCCGTGTTGGTCTGCCATGGTCAAAACAAAATAAAAAAATTCCTTCCAGTAGCACCTTAAAGACCGTACTTTGTTAAACTTGGGGAATGTACTTTGGGAATGTACTTTGGGAATGTAAACTTGGGGAATGTACTTCCGTACTTTGTTAAACTTGGGGAATGGAGCTTTTATTACTATTCCTGCAAGGTGGGGAGTGGGGTGAGGTTTGCTTCTAGGTAGAAAAAGCGAAGGATCGCCCTTGTCTGCTGTTCTGTTTTTAATAATAATAATAATAACAATAATAATAATAATTTATTATTTATACCCCAGCTACTCTGGGTGGCTTCCAACAAAACACTAAAATACAATAACCTATTAAACATTAAAAGCTTCCCTAAAGAGGGCTGCCTTTAGATGTCTTCTAAAAATTTGGTAGTTATTTTTCTCTCTGACATCTGCTGGGAGGGCGTTCCACAGGGCAGGTGCCACTACCAAGAAGGCCCTCTGCCTGGTTCCCTGTAACTTGGCTTCTCGCAGTGAGGGGGAACCACCAGAAAGCCCTCAGCGCTGGATCTCAGTGTCTGGGCAGAACGATGGAGGTGGAGATGCTCCCTCAGATATACTGGGCCAAGGCTGTTTAGGGCTTGAAAGGTCAGCACCCACACTTTGAATTGTGCTCGGAAACGTACTGGGAGCCAGTGTAGGTCTTTCAAGACCGGTGTTATATGGTCTTGGCGGTCGCTCCCAGTCACCAGTCTGGCTGCCGCATTCTGGATTAGTTGTAGTTTTTCTTTCCAAGGTGCATTTTAAGGCGGCAGCTTCCGTCTTGCAACACAGTCCAAACGGGCAAGAGCTGTACCGCAATCGCAGAGCATGTGGTCAGCATGCAGAAGGCTTTTCTCTTTCCAGCCTGGATAGCTCAGTTGGTTAGAGCGTGGGGCTAATAATAATAATAATAATAATAATAATAATTTATTATTTGTACCCCGCCCATCTGGCTGGGTTTCCCCAGCCACTCTGGGCGGCTTCCAACAAAGATTAAAAAAATTAAAATGTCACACATTAAAAAATTAAAATGTCACACATTAAAAACTTCCCTGAACAGGGCTACAAGGTTGCAGGTTTGATCCCTGCATATTCCAGTGTTGCTAAATGATCCTCAGTGTCCCTTCCCTCTCTGCGATTCTATAATACAGGGCCTATAAAACCAAGTGTTTGCTCTGCGCCTGTAGCTTTTTGCCCTCGGGTCAATGTGCCTGAATTCTTGACTGCCGTGCTTGCTGAAAGATCCTTGAGATTATGCCATTAATATTTTGCTGTTAAAATTATTATTGAGGGCGTTCCTCTGCAAAAAATGAAAAGCACACATGTTGGCTCCATATGCAGTATACATTTAAAGCAGTATCATGCCGCTTTGAAAAGCGGTGCCTTCCCCCAAAGAATCCTGGGAGTTGTAGTTTGTTAAGGGTGCTGTTAGAGAGACCCCTTATTCCCGCACACCGAGGTACAATTCCTAGTTTCATGAGAAGAGAGCTTTGACAAACCACTCTCTAAGAATTGTAGCTCTGTGGGGAGAATCAGGGCGTCTCCTAACAACTCTCAGCACCCTAAACGAACTGCAACTGCCATGGTTCTTTTGGGAAGCCCTCCCTGTTCAGAGTGGAATGATGCTTCCTTAAATGCATATTGCAGAAGGATCTTGTCGCAGGGCCAAAAGTTGCCCCCCAGGTTACAATATAATTCCTTGTGATATGATATTGAATTGTAGTCCCAGATTAAACCACAGTTTCCCAGTCTCCAGTAATGTGGGTAATATCTCCTGATTGCAGGTTGGGCAGGTGGCTGATCTGATCCTGGTTCCATATCCTCTTTTGTAATCCAATATTAATATTAAGTTCAAATGTAACAGGAAACTGTGGTTTAACAAGCCGTAGGCAAGAAAAGAGGGGAGGGTCTAATAAACCGTGGCTTGCTAGATTGCTGTGACCTGCGGCTATGTGACTGTTCCCCCCTATTCTTTTTGCTTATATTTATCTTTAAAGAGCCATTTGTACTGATGGCATATTAACAGTGGTCAAAATAAGAGACAGGAGATTTTTATGTTTAGCTGCAGTTAACATTACCTTTCCCCCCCTCTCTCTCCCTAAGCTGAAAGAATTGACAAGCTGGTACACGGTTTCATTTAAGGACCCCATGATGCAAGACCCCCCAGCCTGGTTCAGGGCCTTCATAGTCTGCGAAGCATTTCTACAGTTGCCTTTCTTCCCTATTGCAGCCTATGCCTTCTGGAAAGGTTGGTGCGCCAATTGGGGTGGGGTGGGGGGGAAGCACTTGTGATTAGGAATGTAGGAAGCTTGGTCCATCTAGCCCAGTATTGTCTGGGCTCTTCAAGGTTTCTGGCAGGGGGCATGAGAACAGTGGAACGGTCTCCCTCAGGAAGCTGTGGACTCTCCTTCCTTGGAGGTTTTTAAGGCCATCTTTCATGGATGCCATAGTTGAGATTCCTGCATTGCAGGGGGTTGGACTAGATGACCATAGGGGTCCCTTCCAGCTCTACAATTCTATGCTTCTGTGACTTGATGGGCCTTTGGCCTGATCTCAACAGGGCTCTTCTAAGGTTCTCATGAACATTATGGCCAATAGCTCAGCAGCTTTTGCTAATGTTACCCAAATAGCATTTTGATCTGCATTTTTTTAAAAAAAGGGAATTATTTAGCACAATTGTTACAAAATATAAGCAAAATGTTTTCAAATAAGCACATATACATGAAAAAAGGAACAAAAGAGAAAAAAAGAAGAAATGAAAAAAGAAGAAGAAATAAAGAGGAAAGAAGAAGAAGAAAAGTTGGAAGAATTTCTTCCAAATTTACTCTACAAATATCTCAATATAAAAATAATAATAAAATTTCATTGCTTGACTTGATGGAAGTCAATCGGTGACCTGCATTTTGACAGATAATTATATATATATATATATATATAATTAATTTTTAACTTCAGTAGTTAATTTTAATGTGTTCTTATGCTATATGCCAGGGATGTCCAACAGGTAGATCGCGATCTACCGGTTGATCGCGGGGCATCCCTGGTCGACCCTGGTTGAGCGTGTGATCTTGATTGATACCCCCAGAAAAAAGCTCAACAACTTTGGGTCTCCCCCGCCCAAAAAATAAAGCTGAACAACTTTGGTCAATAGAATGGGTAGATCACTGCCAGTTGTTTTTTTTTTTTAGTGGGAGTAGATCGCAGTAACACCAAATAAATCTTCATATAGACATAATAATCGAAGGCTGTCATCATGCAGCCCCCGTGGGAGGACTTCTTGCACCGCATCACAATTTTGGATTGCATGCAGCTGCGGTGGGGCAGGGAGCAGAAGAGAAGGCGGGGTTTATACTGGTGGTTTCAAACAACAGCAGAAGTTTGAATAAAGCAGCGGTGGAGGGACGCAGAAGAACTGTAAGGCTATAGGGCACTGCTGGAAGGAGCTGTGAGGGGATGGGGGCTTGGGTGAGATGCAAAGGAGGGAGGGACTGTCTTAAATTGTTTTAAATGTTATATGTTTATTTGGGTATTTGTAGGTTAGGGGCTTGTTGGACAGTGCCCATTTTTTATTAGTTTGCATACATTAGTATTGTAAATTGTTTTAATTGTTTTTATTATGTATTTTGTGACTTTCTTTTGTAACTTTGTGTTGTGAACTGCCCTGAGACCTATGGGCATAGGGCAGTATACAAATAATAATAATAATAATAATAATAATAATAATAGTAGTAATATAATATAGGGAGAGTTGTTGAGCAGGATTAGCATGTGTGTGCATGTGCGGTGTGATTTGAAGAATATTTAAATTCTGCTCTCAGGCAACTGCAAATGGATCCGAATCCCAGCCATCATTTACGCGACACACGTCATGACCACGCTGCTCCCCATCTTCAGCCACGTCCTGTTCAACGATTTCTCGCGGTCCAAGCACCCTGCGCCCCAGACGCTGCACGAACGCTTGACTCTCTGCGCCATTTACAGCCCCTACTTCCTGATTCCCTGCCTCATTCTTCTCACGATGCTCCTCAGCCCCCTGTATAACCAGGTGGATAAAAGGAAAAAGAAATAAGCCGGCGAGGATTCTTCCTAAAAGAGGGGGAAGGAGTCAGCCCTTGGATTCAGAAGCTTGCAAACTGGGCCAATAAAATGTTTTTTATTATTATTATTGTGTTGGTGTCTGTGAGGTGGATGGATGTATAGCTCAAAGGGAGGAGGACTTGCGGAACAAGGGCCACATTTTCTTCTGGGCAAGCTTCTGAGGGCCACATGCCAGTGTGCAGTCACAAAAAAACCCAAAACCCTTTCCAGCCAGACAGGCAAGAAGCCTTTTCAGAGTGAAGGACATAGTTCAGTCAGGCAGCAACACTCGAGGAGGGTGTGTAGCAGGGCCAGTGAAGGATGTTTTCTGGGGAAGAGTCCCAGGGCCAGATGGAGAGCATGTGACTCAGTCTCAAGGTTACGGGTTCAAACCCCACGTTGGGCAGAATGATTCCTGCATTGCAGGGGTTTGCACTAACTAGATGACCCTTGCGGTCCCTTCCAACTGGGCAGTTCTATTATTCTTTGGCCCCCAGGTTCTCCATTCCTGACATAACTGAAGCACCTTGTTATTTACCGAGGAGGAAGTGGAATTTGGCCATTTCCAAACCGACATCCTGCCCTCGAAACAACCTGCTGATCTGGTAAAAGAGATTGTTTTGCCTCTGGGTTTGTGTCGAAAGAGCACTGATGCTAATCTATTACCCTCTTGGTTCATTCTTATCCCAGGATATTCCAGAGTAAAGGGGTCGTGTGCTTCTCCTTTCCCCCAGGGTGAGGGATTAAGAGCAGCTTTGTCGGAGTGAACTGTTGCTCTGCAAACCAATACTGTAGACCAGACATTTTCAACTCCCAAGAGACACTGATCTACTCCCAGTATTAAAAAACGGGCAGTGATCTACCCATTGTCATTGGAGGGAGGAGGAGTGTGCATGGAGTGGGTGGATTGCACAGAGTTGTTGAGCTTTTGGGGGGAGGATTGTAGTGTTTTTTAGTCCCCCCCCCTTAACTTATTGTACATGATAAGGATCCCGTGATCTACCAGGATCAGCGAAGGACCTACCGGTAGATTGCAATCTACAGGTTGGACATCCCTGTTGTAGACAAGGGGTTGTATCAAAGTCACTTGGTACGATACTTCTTGCACTGGCAAAATGGTAAGGACGTGGGTGGCGCTGTGGGTTAAACCACAGAGCCTAGGATTTGCCGATCAGAAGATCGGCGGTTCGAATCCCCGCAATGGGGTGAGCTCCAGTTGCTCAGTCCCTGCTCCTGCCAACCTAGCAGTTCGAAAGCACATCAAAGTGCAAGTAGATAAATAGGTACCACTCTGGCAGGAAGGTAAATGGTGTTTCCGTGTGCTGCTCTGGTTTGCCAGAAGCAGCTTAGTCATGCTGGCCACATGACCTGGAAGCTGTACGCCGGCTCCCTCAGCCAGTAAAGGGAGATGAGCGCCACAACTGCAGAGTTGGCCACAACTGGACCTAATGGTCAGGGGTCCCTTTACCTTTACTGGCAAAATGATGTTCCACAAGAGGAAAACGTGAGTACATTATGGAAGGATGGAATCGGAGAATTGTAGTTTTGGAAGGTGCCACAAGGGCTAACCCCTCTGCACTACAGGAACCACGGCTGCAGAATCCCTGGCAGATGGTCAACCTCTGCTTAAAGACCTCTCAACGAAGGGGAGTCCACCACCATCTGAGGTAGTCCTTTCCATTGTCAAACAGCTCTTGCCCTCATAAAGTCCCTCTGATGTTTATTGGGGTCTTTCTTCCTTGTCATATGAACCCATTGGTTAGGGTTCTGCCTTCCAAAGCAGTAGATATGGCGGCCATATTCAAATATCACTTTTCAAGCCTTCAGGCGAAACACACCCAACTCCCTCAGCTTTGCCTCAAAAAGCTCGGTTTCCAGACCCTTGATCATCTTGGTCGCCCTCCTCTGCACACCTTCCAGCTAGTAAATCTCCTCCTCAGAGTGCAGTGTCCAGAACTGGACAGTCGTGTGACAGATTGCACAAGATTCAAGTGTTGCGTCACAAGGACCACGAGTGATGCCTACTTTTTCCATGCCAGGCTAATTTTACATGCTCTCCCAATCATGTTTCCAGCCCACACCCAAATGTACTAAGGGCAACTTAATGTACTAAGGGCAACTTGTTTCCTGCTTGGTAGGGGGTTGGACTCGATGGCCCTTGTGGTCTCTTCCAACTCTATGATTCTAGGAAATGAGGCGTCTTTAAAAACAATAATTTATTTCCTGATTTCCTTGAAGGTATTTTACAGGGCTTTTTTTATAAAAACCAAAAAAGAAAAAAAGAAAAAAAAGAACAATGGGACGTTGTGTAAAACACAGAACAGTCTGATGACTATATAAATGACTGGCCATTTAAAAAAAATCTTTAAAAATACAATAGCTGTAGCTGTCCCTTTTAGAAATATCTTATTGCCAGACCTAAAGTAAGTCCAAAAGAGTATTTAAGATCTAAACTTTTTTTGTTTTGTTTTTGAGAGGTGATCAAGGTCAATTCAAAAAATAAAAAGGTCAAAATTGCCCCCTCCCATTTCCCCCCCTAAAAAACCCCCATTAGACTATAGGAATGGTTCAAGATTTCCCAGTGTGTTTGGTGCTGGTCATAAATTCTCTCTCTCATTCTCTCTCTCTCTCTACTTCTGGAAAATGAATTGGTCGATGAATTCGTTCTGGTCCGCTTCTATTTTACACAGCGTTTGATATTCGATGCGGTACCTGGAGAAAAAGCAGAGCAAATGTGTTAGCTTGGCTGTCTTCTGAGTCCAATCAGCCACAGCTGGCCAAAATGGCTGAAGGGTCAAGAAATGACAGGAACTGCCCACTTAGCATGTCTGAAAAAATGGGCTCTAGTCAGGACTCGCTAATTTTTGACCTTCCAGATTTTGCTGTACGCAACGAGAACAGCCCTGGCAGCTTTCCGTCTGTCTGAATCAGTGTGCTCAATGACCAGATCTATGTCCCTTCTTTGGGGAAGGTTTCAAGAATGGTGCCATAGGAGAAAATCCCTTTTCAGCTGGGGCTCCACATCTGTGGAACACTCTCTCCAGTGAGGTCCACCTGGCATCTTCAACCAACCTCTTTCTTGGCACAAGGTAAAAGCTTGCCCTTTTTGCCAAGCTCCTGATGAACAAGGACAGGTGAGGAGGAATGTTGCTGAACTACAAACTCCGTCCCATCCCTGGCCATAGGAATGATGGGAGTTGTAGTTCAGCAATGCCTGGAAGGCTGCAGATTAGGCACCCGGGCTCCCTGCTTTTGCCATGAAGGGCTTTCAGCTTTGAAAGTGTGTAATAAGCAAGACTCACATACATACAAACAGTATGTCTTTGTCAGGGGCTCAGGAGCAGAGGCACAGGGGAGAGAGGAAACGGAGAGCGAAGGGGAAGAATCTGAGGGCAGCGTAGGGGAGTATGACAGTGACCCGAGAGATTCCATGAGTTTCTCCAGCGATTCAGAAGATTCCCAGAGGGGGGCGCCGATGGCCAGGGCAAGGGTGGTCCCAGGGGGGACGCACCAGAAGCAAGGGGCCAGCGGGGACTCCCAAAGCAGCAGCGGAAGATCAGGACCAGTTCCCCCACCAGAGCGTAGTGGGGGGGAAGAGTCCCATGTATCAGGGCCAGCGTCTCCTCCAGTAGGGAGAGAAGATGAGTCAGGGCTGACCACGCCTCTATCAAAGAGTGAGAGAACGGAGGGGAAGTCAGGTCCAGCTAGCCCCCCCCAAAGAGGGAAGCAGTGACAGGAGCAGTGTAACGGTCAGGAGAAAGGTTGCCGGCTGGGCGTGCGCGCCAAGTTCAAATGTACAGGCGCGCGGGACGGCAGAAAACCCGGATTGGGAACCAGGTCCTAAAGCCCGCCAGAGGCAGGGGGAAGACTCAGGGGACTCAGCGTCAGAAGAGTCTAGAAAGGGCAAGACCCCAGTGGACAGGTGGACCCAGAGGAGGAAAGAGCAAAGGAAGAGGTGGAGCAAGGCTAGAGTCTTAAACTGGTGTCTGGGGCGAGGAGATTCAGACGGAGCTTCAGCGGTCTAGAGTTCAAGACGTAGAGCTGCGCGCCGCGGCTTTGAAATCGAAACTGAACTTCAATAAAGACTTTTGTATATAACAAGAACTGGCGTTGGTCCTTTGTGAGCTGGGACCTCGGGCAGCTCTGACAGTCTTATTATATGAACACAAGAGGCTGGCGTCAGAGTTTTACAAGCACATGCAAAAGCATTCTCCAGATAAGGAATACTATTGGCCACCTGCTGCAGATCACAGGTTAAAAGCTCCCTTCCCAAGTTTGGTTTTTCTCAGATTTCAGCCAGAATTAGAAACCACCAGGCAATTGCATGAACGTGGGACTAGGTTACTTCATCCCCTGTATGCCCACTTGACCATTCCGCTCTGCAGAACTGGCACGGCTACAGATGCCAAATAACACTCATTACAACAGTGCAAGAAATCAATCTTTTAGTGTAGCAGCACCTTTGGAACTCCCTGCTGATTGACCCCCCCCCCAAAAAAAACACCCCTCAGGAATTAGAAGCTGTCAGTCAGTTGCATGAACTTGAAAAAGGGACTTTTTTAAAAAAACAGTGATCTGAAGCAGGTGGTTGACATTATTCCTTGTTTTGAGGGATTCTGTATGCATTTCTGCAACTGTCAAGCTCTTGATCTTTTCTCTATATAATATCAATACTATTTGTATCGATTTGTGCTTATTTATTGTGCAGGTAGTGGCAAGACTCCTACAGAGCGCATCTTAGCCTCAAAGGTGGCCCACAAGATCCTCTCATTTTTGCCGGCCACAAAGTAAAAACATTCAAAGAGACACGACAGCTCAGTTGGCTAGAGAGTGGTGCTGATAATGCCAAGGTTGAATCCCTTAATGGGACAACTACATGTTCCTGCATTGCAGGGGGATTGGACTCGGTGATCCTCAGGGTCCCTTCCAACTCTATGATTCTATGACTGGCTGAGGTCCAGTGCCGAGGGCCTTCTGGCGGTTCCCTCACTGCGAGAAGCCAAGTTACAGGGAACCAGGCAGAGGGCCTTCTCGGTAGTGGCACCCGCCTTGTGGAACGCCCCCCCCCATCAGATTTCAAAGAGAAAAACAACTACCAGACTTTTAGAAGACATCTGAAGGCAGCCCTGTTTAGAGAAGCTTTTAATGTTTCATAGGTTATTGTATTTTAATATTCTGTTGGAAGCCGCCCAGAGTGGCTGGGGAAACCCAGCCAGATAGGCGGGGTATAAATAAATTATTATTATTATTATTATTATTATTATTATTATTATTATTATTATGGCTGCTGGATCAGGCCAATGGCCCATCTAGTCCAACATCCTGTTCCCACAGTGGCCAACCAGATGCCTGTTGGGGAACCCATAAGCAGGACCCATGCACGAGAGAGCTCTCGTCTCCTGCGGCTTCCTGAAATTGGTATTCAGAGTGTACTGCCTCTGACAATGGAGGCAGAACAAAGCCATCATGGCTAGTAGCCATTGAGAGCCTTGTGGTCCATGAAACCTCTTCTAAAGCCATCCAGTATACATGAAGGAGCGTCTCCACCCCCATCGTTCTGCCCGGACACTGAGGTCCAGCGCTGAGGGTCTTCTGGCGGTTCCCTCACTGCGAGAAGCCAAGTTACAGGGAACCAGGCAGAGGGCCTTCTTGGTAGTGGCACCCGCCCTGTGGAATGCCTTCCCACCAGATATCAAAGAGAAGAACAACTATCAGACTCTTAGAAGATATCTGAAGGCAGCCCTGTTTAGGGAAGCTCTTAATGTTTAACAGACCACTGTATTTTAATACTTTGTTGGAAGCCGCCCAGGGTGGCTGGGGAGACCCAACCAGATGGGCGGGGTATAAATAATAAAATATTGTTATTGTTATTGTTATTGTTATCCTCCTCCTCCTCCTCCTCCAAATTGGTGGCCACCACTGCCTCTTATGGGAGGATGTGCCATAGTTTAACTCTGCGCTGTGTGAAATAGTATTTTGTCTCTCCTGATTCTTTCGACATTCAGTTTCTTTGGCGGTCCATGGCTTCTGGTGTTATGAGAGATGGGGGAAAGCTTTCCTGTATCCCTTTTCTTTTCGCACCTTTCCAGCTGTGTTGTCTTCTCGGCTATCAGCGCCTGAAGCTGCTGCTGCTGGGCTTCTCTTTGCTTCGCTATGGACTTCAGCAGGTTGCGGGCACCAATTGCCTGCGGAAAGAGGGATTTTATTCTGGGCGATCCCGGAGCACCTTAGCAGCCCTCCAATTTGGCGTGGAGGGGGGACTGATTCTTAGTGATGCAATGAAACAAATCTTACCTACAATGAATGGAGCTTCAATGGATTAAAGAAGTGGCTGCTTTTAATCTGCACATATATTGCAGATGGAGAAAACTTTTTAAAAGTATTTTTACACACATACCCCACTTGGATGACGCCTTCCTGCGATCACAACCAAGCACCCTTTTAGAAGATGCTTGCCAGCCACGGACTTGTAAGTTTCTCAGCCAGCACAGCAAGAGACTCTTAATCTCAGGGTTGTGGGTTCGAGCCCCATGTTGGGCAAAAGATTCCTGCATTGCAGCAGGTTGGGCTAGAGGACCTTCATGGTCCCTGCCAACTCTACAATTCTATGATTCTGTGATCTGAAAATAGCAGGGCCATCACCCAAAATTGTATTGACGCAATCGTACATTCCTCACTTCATCAGTCAAATGTAAAGGTAAAGGGACCCCATACCATTTAGGTCCAGTCGTGGCCGACTCTGGGGTTGCAGCGCTCATCTCGCTTTACTGGCCAAGGGAGCTGGTGTACAGCTTCCAGGTCATGTGGCCAGCATGACTAAGCCGCTTCTGGCGAACCAGAGCAGCGCACGGAAATGCCGTTTACCTTCCCGCTGGAGCGGTACCTATTTATCTACTTGCACCTTGACGTGCTTTCAAACTGCTAGGTTGGCAGGAGCAGGGACCGAGCAACAGGAGTTCACCCCATCGCGGGGATTTGAACCACCGACCTTCTGATCGGCAAGTCCTAGGCTCTGTGGTTTAACCCACAGCGCCACCCGCGTCACTCAATGAAATGTGCATAGGAGAAAATAAATGCTCTGAATAATAATAATAAAGGGTAACTGGTTTTTAAACAATGCATGTCTTGCAGAAGGCATCATCTCAAGAGAGGTATCTTCTTCTCGCTCTCTCAGGAGGGAAAGCCTCCTCTTCAGTTATGAATCTGTGCTTCAAAAGGGCCTTGGATAATTCCCAACTGGGAAACTGAACTACTGTTCAGTTTTAACAGTAGTTGCACGATGCTGCATGTCTGTTGGGGGACAAATAAATTACCGGAGAAAAGGCGCATGCAACAAAGGGCTAGCCTACTTATTCTGACTCACTTTGCCCCATCAGATTACCTTAATCTTCTCATTTTCGGTTGCTTTTGCTAGCTGATCTACAAGTTCGATGAGGCTGCCCACTATTTTCTTAAATTCTGCAATTTCTGGAAAGGAGGAACAGAAACAATCAAGACCAAGGTTCTCTCTCTCCCACCATGGTTATTAAACAAACATAGGCAAGTTAGGAAGATGCTGTCATTGCTAATCACTGTTCTTGATTTCTGAATCAGAATTCACCAGTAAACCATTCCAAGCAGTGAACAGTCAAGCAATGTGTGTGAACCAGCCCTTTGACCAAACATTAATGTTGCACAAAAGAGTGAGAGATGCAGGCCTGTGCTCAGCAGAGAGGGAACTTACTGTCTACAAATACTTTACATTCTTCTTTCAGCTCAGTCGTTTGCTGGGACACCTCCGGGTCCAAAACCCTCAGTTTGTTCAGTTCATCAAAGTGAAAGCCTGCTTCGCCTAGGATATCTTTGGCCATGATGGATCCTTTTTAGGCTTCTGTGCAAAATAACCAAACACAAGAATTTTTTTTTAAAAAAAAAGGAGAGAAGGGAAAAAGAGAGAGATTGCATCCCTCAATATTGGGATGCTTGGGTTCCCAATAGACTTTGATGCTTGGTTCCCAATAGGCTTTGATGCTTGGGTTCCCAATAGGCTTGTCGCCCATTTCCCTATTTCAATGTATCCTTATGTACTCTGTGTGGAGCTTCCCTTAAGGATGGTTCAGAAGCCGCAGCCAATGCAGAATGGCTCAGCAAGACTGTTGAAGGGGGTGCCTTATTGACAGCACATAACAACTCTACTGAAAGAACTGCCAGTACGCTATCAGGTGAAGGATAAGGCCGTGCTATTGGCATATAAAGACCTGAGTAAGGCCTCATCTGTACTATACAGTTAAAACAGTATCACCCCACTTTAAAAGTTGTGCCTTCCTCCAAAGGATCATGGGAACTGTAGTTTGGTAAGGAGTTGTTTGAGAGTTGTTTGGTGATGCCTATTCCTCTCACAGAGCTACGCTTCCCAGAGAGATTTATTTTTCAGCCACTCTGAGAATATTTTTGCCACATTTTTCCAGGGCCGAGACCCACTTCACCAGTCAGGATGTGGTTTTAAACTCAATTTAACAATTGTAACGAAGGCCTACCATTCTTCTGCCCTTCAGATAAATCAAATATGGGGAACCTTTAGCTCTGTAGATGTTGTTGCCTAGCAGGGGAGGACGGAAGCTATTTTTGGTGGCACCTGTGGAACTCCCTCCAAAGGGACACACCACCGGGCCCCTCTTTGGCTATGTAATTATGCATATTTATGGGAAATAAATAACATAAATAAATAGAAGCCGACCTTGTGGCAGGGAGCGTCAAAACCTTTATGTGTTTAGAAGGATGGGAGGGAGTGTCTTTACTTTATTAAAGTATTCTTGGACCACATCTCAAGGTTACAATACGAAACAAATCAAATCATAAGAGGTTGAATAAAATCAAGACAACTCTTTAAAAACACACACACAAATTGCCAGCTGATGAAACCTTCCTTTTACAGCTCAGCTCTGTGTTTCTACTGATGATACATCACACTGGGGCTTGGGCAGCCCTGCCAAACAGCCAATTCACGGCTCTACCCGATGGTCCACTCCCCCTGAACATGGATGCTCCATTATTCCCACCTGTGGCTGCGACCCAACCTTACCCTTCCTACAAAGCCAGCTTCTTCGGACCACCTAGCCCGGCATCCTGTTTCACCACAGCAGCCAACCCTTCAGCAATCGCAAGCCCACACAAAAAAGCCACCCCCAAATAATAATAATAATAATAATTTATTATTTATACCCCGCCCATCTGGCTGGGCTTCCCCAGCCACTCTGGGCGGCTTCCAGAAAAATATTAAAATACTGTAATACATCAAACATTAAAAGCTTCTCTAAACAGGGCTGCCTTCAGATGTCTTCTAAAAGTCTGGTAGTTGTTGTTCTCTTTGACATCTGATGGGAGGGCGTTCCACAGGGAGGGTGCCACTACCGAGAAGGCCCTCCGCCTGGTTCCCTGTAACTTGGCTTCTCGCAGTGAGGGAACCGCCAGAAGGCCCTCGGTGCTGGACCTCAGTGTCCGGGCAGAACGATGGGGGTGGAGACGCTCCTTCAGATACACTGAACCAAGGCCATTTAGGGCTTTAAAGGTCAGCACCCACACTTTGAATTGTGCTCGGAAATGTACTGGGAACCAATGTAGGTCTTTCAAGACCGGCGTTATGTGGTCTCGGCAGCCGCTCCCAGTCACCACTCTAGCTGGAGAGGAAGGAAGCTGGATTAGTTGTAGTTTCCGGGTCACCTTCCAAGGTAGCCCCACGTAGAGCGCATTGCAGTAGTCCAAGCGGGAGATAACCAGCTGGTCCCGTGAGATAGACTGCCCCTGAACAGGGAGGCTCGTCTCTACCTACTGCAGCTGCTAAAGGCGAGCATCATATTCCACCCCAAGCGCCACTCGAGGCCCCATCGCCTGCTGGCCAAGGAAGGCAGGTGCCCCAGGGAAGCCTACGAGGATGGGCACAAAGGCAGGTAAGCAGCGCTGGCGGACGGGCTGCCTGCTGTCCCCCAGCAACTGGCACTCAGAGGCATGGGCTACCTGCCTGCCTGCCACCCTCCTCGCCCCGCCTCCCAATGCCACCCCTATGGGGTCCCCGTCGCCCGGCTCACCTGCAGCCCCTGCGGACGCGCCAGGTGGCTCCCGGCTGCCCCTCCCTCCCTCCTCCAGCGCGGGCTTCCGCTGCCACGGCGACAGCAGCAGCAGCAGCAGCCGCCACTGGCTCCGCCTCCGCCTGCCGCCCCGCCCACAAGGAACGTACCACTTAGCGAGGCGGGGGGGTGGAGGAGAGAGAAGGCATCACGGGAAGTGTAGTTTCTCTAGGAAGCATCCAAAAGCAAGGAGGGGGAGCGCGAGGGATGGCGCCAGAGACGTCTCCAGAGAAACGGGGAACCATTGTACTGTGTTTTATACTTTATACACGCGGCGCTCTCATAAATGTGCAGTTATTTGAGGTTTGTTGATGCAAGGGACAAGCATGATTTTAAACAGTTTAATTTATTAATAATAATAATAAATGTTATTTATACCCCGGCCTCCAAAGCCAAGACCGAGCTCAGGGCGGCTAACACAATTTATTATTATTATTATTATTAGCCAAGGGGGGAAGCAGGTGCAATTGCCTTCCCGACCAAGTAAATCAATAAAATACTTAAAATATTTAACATGAAATACTTAAGATTCCACCCCCTCCCCCAATTAAAACATAAATCCTGGCTACTGCCATGGCGGCCCCTGAGATGAACAAGGCTCCCCACTCCACTCCTGATTTTAAACTGTTTAAAATCATGCTTGTGCCTTGCATCAGAAACAAACCTCAAATAATTGCACATTTATGAACACCCCACGTGGGGTGTTTCATGGTCTACTACTTTGGTCTTTTTTTAAAAAAAATTTAAAGGCGATCGACAGCTCTGGACTCAAAGCTTTTGCCTGGAGAGGGTGGGGAAAAACAAAATGGGCAGTGCATGCTGGGAAATGTAGTCCCGTCTGCGGGCGGCTGCCGGCGCGCGCTGCACGCTGGGATTTGTAGGCCGAGGCGCCTGACTGGGAAGGGCGGCTTGTAGCTGGAGCTCCTCGTTCCTCAGCTCCGCCTTTCGGCCGGGTCTGGGAAGCTTGAGGGGCGCGCCGGCCGGCTGGTTTCGCTCGCAGCCGGTTCTGCTCAGCCCCGTCGCCTCCCGGTGCGAGGCGGAGGCCTTCGTGGAGCAGCAGCGCCGGTTGACTCGCCAGTCGGGTAAGGTAAACAGCCGGGGGTTGGAGGGGCCAGTGGGGAGGCGGGCGGGCCCGCTTGAGAAAGTGGCGTTGTGTTTGCGTTTAGCGGGCAAGGAAGTGGGGCGGGAGGGCGGAAAGTTGGCTGGTGGGTGAGTAAATTTGGGCGAGAGAGCTGATTGGCTATTGGAAGCGGGGGGGGGAGGTCAGAAGTAGGTCAGCTATGGAGGAAAAGGGAGGTAAATATTTGGGGAGGCGGAAATGAAGAATGGCTGTTTTCTCCTGCGTGGTTGCTCCTTTAAACAGGGGTAAGTGGGTAAGGGGTAAGTATAGTTAAAGCTATGGTTTTCCCAGTAGTGATGTATGGATGTGGGAGCTGGATCATAAAGAAGGCTGATCGCCGAAGAATTGAGGCTTTTGAATTATGGTGCTGGAGGAGACTCTTGAGAGTCCCATGGACTGCAAGAAGATCAAACCTATCCATTCTGAAGGAATCAGCCCTGAGTTCTCACTGGAAGGACAGATCCTGAAGCTGAGGCTCCAATACTTTGGCCACCTGATGAGAAGAAAAGACCCTGCTGTTGGGAAAGATGGAGGGCACAAGGAGAAGGGGACGACAGAGGACGAGATGGTTGGACAGTGTTCTCAAAGCTACAAACATGAGTCTGACCAAACAGCGGGAGGCAGTGGAAGACAGGAGTGCCTGGCGTGCTCTGGTCCATGGGGTCACGAAGAGTCGGACACAACTAAACGACTAAACAACAACAACAAACAAAGTGGGAGCAGGAAGTTCCACAGGTGCTGCGCTGATAGGGAGAGGCGACACCGGTTTCTTTCCTGGCTGGCTGTTTAAGCCAGCAAGAGAGCTGGGTGGCTGCAGAGCTGGGGTCGATAGAAATCCCACAATTTGGCCGAGAGAGGCTGGGGAGGCTGCACCTGTTGGATTTCTGCTGGCTGTTACCAACCTGCAAGAGGGCCAAATAAATACGGAGCGCTGGAGGGAAAGAAGACCTGCCATTCACCCTCCCTTTTGAAAACATCACAATGAAGATATTTTGCATTTGGGCACCTTATTGCAATTCACTCCCAATCCCTGACCTCTGTTTTTTTAAACTTGTAAACCTCAGCCCTGGGATCTATCTGTGACAACTCCAGCCCTCTCTTTCTGGCCCTTGAAACTTTGTCGGGGCTGCATCCTCCACCAGCCCTGCTTCACCCCCAACTCTTAAGTGTTTTTGCCGCTCTGGGGTGTGTGTCCTTGAAGAATGCTTCTTGCTTCCCTGACTGGAGGATAAAGAGAGGGGTGTGTGTACACAGAACAAATTTACATTACTTGCTCCTCCAACTTTTGCATCTGGGTCTTCCCATACTGCCATGTGGACTTCTGAGGATTGCCCACATGTGGATGGGACCCATGACTTAAAAAACACTCCCATCCCTGATTTAATTAATATTCTTTTAAAGTTTTTGCATGTTCTTTTCCTGCAGCCTGTAACCATTACCCCCTTGGTTCTTCCCAACGCTCCCTCAACCAACTGACCTTTTTTACAGTGTTAGCCTTACATCTGCCCCTCCCCTTCAGCCATTCATTAAATCACATGAATGAATGGGTCAGTGATAGTTAAGTAAATAGGCAACAATGCAGAATGGGAAAATCCGGTGTGTAGAAAGTAAGCTTGAAAGGTTCCGATTTCCCTTTTCAACATGGATGTGTGAGATGAAGCCTGGTTTTGTTCTGTTTTTCCTATATGAGCATTTGGTACTTGGTGAATGAAGCTACTATTGGTATAGAATTTTTGCCTTCCTTGCTGCCTTGGCTGAGATTCTTTCCCCTCAGGGGAGGGTGATGTTGGGTCAGAAGGCTGAAGCCTAATATTTAAAATCTACATATCAATATGTTCTGTACCAGGCATAGGCAAACTTGGCCCTCCAGATGTTTTGGGACTACAACTCCCATGATCCCTGGCTAACAGGACCAGTGGTCAGGGATTATGGGAATTGCAGTCCCAAAACACCTGGAGGGCCGAGTTTGCCTATGCCTGTTCTGTACCAACTACGTCAGCTCTTGGATATTCCAAGTGTCTCAGTGCAATGCTTACTTATTTCAGTCCTTTATCCAGAAGCATGAGAACTAGACTCTTCTTTTATTTTTAGGGAAAGGACCACAGCTCAGTGACAGGACACCTGCTTTGAATGCAGAAGGCCCGAGGTTCAATCCCCAATAGGGATTGTAACTCTGGAGAGCCACTGCCAGTCAGTGTAGACAATACTGTGCTAGATGGACCAGTGGTCTACTTCTGTACAAAGCAACTTCCTGTTCTCATAAGAGAAATGTCCGGTGTTGGGCTGCATAATTGCATTATCGGCCCATGGACCCATTCATGACTCAAGTTTGCTGGAGGACACAGCACACAGACTGTTTATTATAACCACTGCATTCTCCCAAAGGTCACTTATCTCTGCATTCCCCTGCAATCGAATATTTCCGTGGCCATTCTCGGTACAGCAGGCTTCTCACGCCCTTTCCCAAATGCCATCTGCATGCCACGCTTGGATATGGAAACGGGGCTGCTGGAAATAGAAGCTTGTTAAGCCTTCAGTCATTTCCAGTTTGTGTGTGTGTCACAAATGCAAAAATGCACTGGAGGACTAGGGGAAGCAGAGGAAATGCTTCTATTGTGTGGGACAGTCTTGAGTCAGGCCCATTACGTCATCCTGGAAGGCTGGGAAGGGGCCCCCAGGTTCCTGCCACTGTTTGGAGATGCGAGGATTGAGTTGCGGACTTTGGTCTCATCCAGACGGCAGTTTACTGATCTGCCGGCTGGCTGGCGCTCTGCACCATTGCAGCTTAGAAAAGGCAGGTACCTTTCCCCGTGTTTCAAGCGACTGATTGGCTCCCAGGATTGTGGACAGATAACAATCTCGTCCATTGAGCCCAGAAAGCTAGGTCACTAAGCCAGCCAAACCTTGGCACCTGCGTGGGCTCATATATCAGAATTATCGGAATCTTGCTTCTATTCCCTGTGCAAAGAGAAATAAAGTTCTGTTCTGGACCATCCACTATGTCTCTCATTTTCTCTCCCTCTCCCTTTCTCTCTCCAGTTTCTTGGCTCCAGGGCCAGACTGCTTCTGGGAATACTCTCCTTGCCCAGCCAGTGACCTCGTGGCTCTCCAACCTCCCCCCACAACCACGGCGGAGTCGGTCAAGCCCACCCTCTGCAGAGTTGTCATCTACTTGCAGAAGGAGATGTCCGGAGACACCTGCCTGGCAGCCGCCTGTCCCTCGCCGGGAGCCAAGCCCAAGAGCTGCGGCTTCAAAGGCGGCACCCTGGGCAACAAGTACGTGCGGCTCAATGTCGGCGGGTCCCTCTACTACACCACGGTGCAGGTGCTGACACGGCAGGACACCATGCTGAAGGCCATGTTCAGCGGCAGGATGGAGGTGCTTTCGGACAAAGAAGGTGAGCCAGGGGCCAGTGCTGGCAGCCAGTGTTAGAAGCTCGAGTGCAAAAGCTAAACCTCGATTGTGGTTGCCACATGTCTTAAGCACCTTTTTTTTTTTTTTTTGCAATGAGATTTAGTATTACTGGTGTTATTATTGTTCATTTCATTTCTATACCACTTTATATTTTAAATATAAAAAATCTCAAAGTGGTTTACAACACATTAAAGCATCAAATAAAACAGAATATAATAAATTCTACTTGCCCGGGGTTTGAGATCTTCAGCAAAGGCCCTTGTCTCGGTCCTGCCACCCTCACAGGCATGTTTTGTGGGGATGCAGGAGAGGGGCTTCTCGGTGGCTGCTCCCATACTCTGGAAGTCTCTCCCTAGAGAAGCCAGATTGGTTCCCTCCTTGCTGCCCTTCCGCCGGCAGGTAAAGACTTTATTGCTCCAACAGGATTTTGGAAACTGCTTTTAATGAAAGGGCTGGTGCTGTGCTGTTTTTATTGTAATTATTGGTATGTTTTTAAACAGATTTTATATATACAGTGGTACCTCGGTTTTAGATCAGCCTTGTTTAAGAACTGTTCGGTTTATGAACTCCACAAAACCAGAAGTAGTGTCCAAGTTTGCGAACTTAACTCAATCTAAGAATGAAATCCGAATGGTGGAAGGGCACCGGCGGAGGGAGGCCTCATTAGGGAAAGTGCACCTCGGTTTAAGAACGGTTTCGGTTTAAAAATGGACTTCCGGAACGGATTAAGTTTGTAAACCAAGGTACCATTGTAGCCTGAATTCTGTCGACGCTTGTTTTCCAGTGATAGATTTTTCTGCGTTTTAACTGTTCTTGTTTTTATCTGTAAGCAGCCTTGAGTACCGTTAGGGGAAAAGGTGGCGTATAAATAAATATAACAATGAAGAAGCATTTAAACCAGGGATGGGGCTGGTGCAAGCTTTTTCTTGCCTGTTGTCGATCAGCTCCCACTCCTACATGATGCCAGCTCAGATTGCAGCTGTCTTGTCTTCTCCTGCTCTCACAGGCTGGATCCTCATCGATCGCTGCGGGAAGCATTTTGGGACAGTTTTAAGTTACCTCCGAGACAACACAGTTGCCCTCCCGAAGAACCGGCAGGAGGTCAAAGAGCTAATGGCTGAAGCCAAATATTACCTCATCCAGGGCTTGGTAGACCTCTGCCAGGCTGCCCTGCAGGTGAGAGCTGCATGCGCGTAGCGTTAGGGGACCCTTGGGGGTCATAGAATCACAGAACTGTAGGGTCGGAAGGGGCACCCAGGGGTCATCTAGTCCAACCCCCCCAAATGCAGAAATCTCAGCTAAAGCCTCCATGACAGATGACCACCCAACCTCTGCTTAAAAACCTCCAAGGAAGGAGAGTCTATCACTTCCCAAGGGAGACCATTCAGCTGTTGAACAGCTCTTACTAGCCGTCTATTCAGTGCAGGAATCCCCCAACTGCAGCATCCCTGACAGATGGCTGCCCAGCCTCTGCCATGGGAATGGGCCATAGAGCACCTGGGTCCCAGAGTCAGTCCCCAGCATCTCCTGGAATGGCTGAAATCCTGGAGGGCCGCTGCCAGTCAGTGTAGACAGTACTAGACTAGTTGGATCAATAGTCTGACTCAGTATAAGTCAGCTTCCTAAGGTCCTAAGTATCTCCTGCAAGTACCGTATTTTTTGCTCTATAAGACTCACTTTTTCCCTCCTAAAAAGTAAGGGGAAATGTGTATGCAGCTTATGTAGCAATTGTAGGCTGCGCAGCTATCCCAGAAGCCAGTCCAGCAAGAGGGACTGCTGCTTTCACTGCAAGTGAATTATTCTGAGATTCAGAATATTTTTTTTCTTGTTTTCCTCCTCCAAAAACTAGGTGCGTCTTGTGGTCTGGTGCGTCTTATAGAGTGAAAAATGCGGTACTTCCTATGTCTCCCTGTAGACCAGCTCCTGCACTGATTTTGAGGGCCACTGACATTGTGAGAGACCTGCGGGTGTGGTTCCAGTCCCCCATTCCTCTTTTACACCAGCTGCAGGGAACCTTAGGCCCTCCAGTTGTTGCCAAACTACAGCTCCCATCAGCCCCTGCAAACATGACCAATGATCAGGGATGGTGGGAGTTGTAGTTCAGCAGGGGCATAGGTTCCTCCACACCTGTTTTACACAGTCGGCAACTGTGTGGGGAGGGCAATGAAGTGCATTTTTAAACACCTTCTTCAATTGGATCTTAGAGAGTGCTAAACTTTGAAACTCTGATCCCCTTGCAAGTGTGCTTAGCGTGGTTTTCAGGCTGGGTATTGACTTTTGCGTTTTGCAGGCTCATCTGTCCTGGGTGCTTTTAAGTGGAGATTCCTGCCTTGCTAGATGTTTTGCTAGATTACCTTTGGGGGGGGGTCCCTTCCAACTCTACGATTCTGTGGTCCCCCAAAGAAGGGGACACCGAACCTGCACTCACCTGCCTGTGTGCCTGCAATTCTCTTCCGCAGGACAAGAAAGATTCGTACAAGCCCGTCTGCAACATCCCGGTCATCACATCACCCAAAGAAGAGGAGAGGCTCATCGAATCTGCCATGAAAGTGGGTGCTTTTCCTTCCTTGTTCTTGAATTTCCAGAGATGGGGAATTTGTGGGTTGGGGTACCCCAGGAAGACCCAGAAAGGGGAGATAGAAGGCTTGAGTGGAGCCCTTGACTGACAATATACTGCTGAACCACAGCTCCCATCAGCCTCAGCAAGTGTGGCCAGTAGCCAAGGATGATGGGAGTTGTAGTTCAGCAGCATCCAGAGGGTCAAAAGGATCCCCACCATTTTAACTTTCCACAGTGCCCTGGAGCCAGGGGTGGGGAAACCCAGATCCCGGAGCCAAGCAACTCCCTTCAGACCCCTCTGAGCTCCCGCCAGGCCAGATATCCCTCACCACCCCCAAGTGTTTTTCTTGCTGGAACATACCTTTGAAGTGCAAAAATTCTCCTTGGGGGAGACTACAGGGAGGGGCATGTCAGTGTGTGTTGAAACTAACTGACTACACCAGGGGTCAGCAACCTTTTTCAGCTGTGGGCCTGTCCACCGTCCCGCAGACCGGACTATATTTTTTTTTGGGGGGGGGAAATGAACGAATTCTTATGCCCCACAAATAACCCAGAGATGCATTTTAAATAAAAGCACACATTCTACTCATGTAAAAACATGCTGATTTTTTTCCATCCGCAGGCCGGATTGAGAAGGCGATTGGGCCACATCCGGCCCCCGGCCCTTAGTTTGCCTACCCCTGGACTACACAAAGGCAATAGTTGCATGTGTGGCCCTGCCCACTACTGGCATGTGGCCCTCAGGAGGTTAGCCAGGAGGGAATGTGGCCCTAAGACCAAAAAAAAGTTCCCTTTTACTGTTTCTGAAGAAACAGGGAGCCTCCTGGCTGCCCTTGGGTGTGTTTGCCGCTGCCACTGCTGCTGCTGCTGCTACTGACAAATAGGCTCAAAAAAGTACCATACGAAGGGGGCTCACCAGAGACCCCTTTGCCCAGGAGAGGCCCTGACTGGGCAGTGTGACCTAGCCGTCTTCTTCCTCAGTCGGTTGAGCCCGAGACTTAATCTCAGGGTGGTGAGTTTGGGCCCTACGTTGGGCAAATGATTCCTGCATTGCAGGGGGTTGGACTTGATAACCCATGTGGTCCCTTCCAGCTCTATATTTCTGACATTTCACCTCTTCCTTCCAGCCTGTGGTGAAGCTGCTGTATAACAGGAGCAACAACAAGTATTCCTACACAAGGTAAAGTCTCTGCTGTCTCCCTAAGAACATAAGACAAGGCTGTTGTATCAGGCCTGTGGTCCGTCTAGTCCAGCATCCTGTTCTCACAGTACTTTGAGAAGCATCTGACACCCTCCCCGCAGTGTTGAATTTATTGTTTCTGGTAGTAGATGTGAAGGACGATGAACCCGGGCTTATTTCATATTTATTCCATGTTGGCTTCAGCAGGAGCAAACCTCTCTCTCTTTTTATTATTTGGAAAGGTTTGATTTAATTGCTGTACGAAACAGCACAGCTCTCCCAATTTAAATTTAAAATACCGGGGAGGGTAGGCAGTTAATAGGCTGATCTGCGATAAACAGCTTCCTATTTATTTTATTTGCCCATCAATCCTAGCATTGTCCACTCTGACTGGCAGCAGCTGCCTATAGTCGTGGCCATACCTGTTACCAGTTCTTTTCTTTCTTTTTAATTTTTATTTTAACTGGAAATGCTCAGCCTGTTCTTGTTGAGTACCTGGGGCAAGCGAATCTTCCACTGCTCACTTGGTCTCCTTCAGATAAAGAATGTGAGGACGGGGTTCTTGTGCTTGGGATGTTTAGCATGTGAAGACTAGCATCGTGTAATGGGGTTGAAGTTTCCAACTAGGGAGCCCTAGGTTCAAATACCTGCTGAGCTGTGAATCTTGCCAGGCAGCTTTGGGTCAGTCACCCATCTTCTCAGCCCAACCTACCTAAAAGGGTTATTGTGAGGATTAAAATGGTGAGAGGGACATCTGAGCTCTTTTTTGGGGGGAAAGGCAGAATCCAGATGTGAAAAAATGGTTATTTACTCAATTTATATCCTGCCCTTCCTTGCAAATGAGCCCAGGGTGGAAAACACATCATGGCAACTTCTCTTTAAAAAGCATTCCAAAAACAGTCAAAACATTCAACCAGTGCTTTCAGGGTTGCCAGGAACTGTGTCTTTCAGCCATCAAACACTTGGGGGAAACAGGAATGTTTTTAACATCCTCCTGAAAGTCAATAACGAGGGTGGGCGACATACCTCCCCAGGGAGGGCATTGCACAAACAGGGGAGCCGCCACCAAAAAGGCCCTGCCTGTCACAAGCCGATGATCCACATACGTCATTCTTCTTTTTTAAAAAAACATTGTTTCAGCACTTCCGATGACAATTTGTTGAAGAACATAGAATTGTTCGATAAGCTCTCCCTCAGCTTCAACGGGAGAGTCCTCTTCATCAAAGACGTGATTGGGGATGAGATCTGTTGCTGGTCATTCTACGGTCAGGGGAGGAAGCTGGCCGAAGTCTGTTGCACATCCATAGTTTATGCTACGGAGAAGAAGCAAACCAAGGTATTTTAACCTTGCGGTTTCTGTTGGGGCCTGGGGCTATCAACACGGACATCCCTTTCTGTGTGGCTTCTTCTGGGCAAATTTCAGGGGAGCATTTTACGGTGCCTCCATAGGCCAGGGAAAGAGCCTATATCAAAGCACATGTAAGTAAAGGTAAAGGGACCCCTGAACATTAGGTCCAGTCGTGACTCTGGGGTTGCGGCGCTCATCTCGCTTTATTGGCCAAGGGAGCCGGCGTACAGCTTCCAGGTCATGTGGCCAGCATGACTAAGCCGCTTCTGGCAAACCAGAGCAGCGCACAGAAATGCTGTTTATCTTCCCACCGGAGCAGTACCTATTTACCTACTTGCACTTTGATGTGCTTTTGAACTGCTAGGTTGGCAGGCGCAGGGACCGAGCAACGGGAGCTCACCCCGTTGCGGGGATTCGAACCGCCAACCTTCTGATCAGCAAGCCCTAGGCTCTGTGGTTTAACCCACAGCGCCACCTGCATCCCTCTCAAAGCACATGGATTATTAAGTTATATATGGTCCAAAGCACATGTATTGGACCATATATAACTTTATAATCCAATAAGAACATAAGACAAGGCTGCTGATCAGGCCAAGGGGCCCATCTAGTCCAGCCTCCTGTTCTCACAGCGGCCTGCCAGATTAATTTATTTCAGAAGATCTGTGCACGTCTTGATTGTAAAAAGCAAACATAAAAAATATAAAACAACGAACATGTAAAACAGTAATATAAAACTTACAAAAAGTTAAAATAACAATAGACCAAAGGCAGTCAAGGGAATTCTGGGCAGTCTTGCTTTGACTGTCCCCACTGCGTTTGACTTGCAACAGTCGGAAGCAGGGAGGGTGTCATGTGAAACAAAAAAGCAGAGCAGGGAGCCAAATTTCACACATCAGTGTCAACTAACCAGTCCTTGGGGAAGGGGAAAGCCGAGGGCTCCAATTTGACATGTTTGTGCTTTCGTTTTTTGGTTTTTTTCCTTGAATTTTTATTAACGCTTGAAACACAGTATACAGAAATAAAAATAAAAAAGCAATGTACCAACAAAAGCAACAAATATCAAGCATTTTTAAACATGAAAATTAAAAGAAAATAGATAAGAGAAGAATAAAAGGAGAAAACTTCCAATTTTCTGTCTATGAGCTTTAAAAATTTGAGCACAATTTTTAATTCATAACAACATTCAACTCTTCCACTTTCCATAGCCAATTCTTTTTTCATTCTTCAAAACTGATACCGCACCGGTTCTTTTTCCTTATTGTGCAGAAAGCCCCTGATGGGTTTCCAATCATTAATAAATGTCAACAGTGATTTTTCTCTTAATTAAGCATGCCAGCTTTGCCATCTCAGCCAAACCCATTAATCCAATAGCTGTTCTTCTATAGCAAGCAATAATAAGTACTCCCATCTTTTTGCATGTAAGCATCTCGTCACTGTGATCGGCGGTGGCTTTCTTTTTGCAAGATTCTGCTGCTCCTAGTTATGGCGAAGGGTGTAGGGCGCTTTGGCGGAGGCAGACACTACAACCTCTTTCCCTGCCCTCAGCACCCCTGCTCCACTCTTGCTGTCTGGCACAGTGGAGCAAAGGAGGCAGCTGAGGATTCTGGGGTGAGGAAGCAACTAAGCCCTTAGCTTGGGCTTGTATTTATTTGAATAAGATTCAGCAGCAGGGCAGGGGGAAATAGCTGAGAGGATTTACTCCCTCTGGCCTCCGTTATTAGTATTTATTAAATTTGCTTGTCGCTTTTTTCTTTGCTATGGCAAGTCAAAGCAGCTTATATTTTAAAAATCCATATATTAAAATAGGTGGTGGTGGTGGTTATTTTCTGTTCTTGTTCTTGTTTGCATTCTGTGTTTTTATCTTGTATTTTTAATCTGTGGACTGTCCTGAGATCTATGGCAGAAGGGTGGTATATTATTATTATTATTATTATTATTTGAATTTATATACTGCCTTATACCCGGGGATCTCAGCACAGTTCACAGAATAAAATCAAGATATAAAACCACAAAATACATAATAAAAATAAAAACAACAACCCAATAGCCCCCCCCCAAACCCACCACATTTAAAAGGGTATAGGATGTAAATCAGATCAACCAAAGGCCTGGTTAAAAAGGAACGTTTTTGCCTGGCGCCTAAAGGTGTACAATGAAGGCACCAGGCAAACCTCCCTGGGGAGAGCATGTCACAGACAGGGAGCCACCACAGAGAAGGCCCATTCTCATGTTGCCACCCTCCGGACCTCTCGTGGAGGAGGCACATGAAGAAGGGCATCAGAAGACGATCTCATGGTCCGAGTAGGCTCATATGGAAAGAGGCGGTCCTTGAGGTATTGCGGTTCAATAAATAATAATAATGCATGAAAGCATCCTACTCGCTCTAAAAGGCCATAGGTAAAAAGCCAAAGGCCTGGATAAAAGGGAAGATTCTTGCTTGATGCTCGAAGATACGTAACAGAGGTGCCTGGCAAGCCTCCCTGGGGAAAGCGTTCCACAAACGTCGGTGAAGAAGGGTGATCTTTAGTGCGTTTGCTCCTCCCAGTAACCCCCTCGACTCTTTTCTCCCTCCAGGTCGAGTTCCCCGAGGCCCGCATCTACGAGGAGACCCTGAACGTCCTGCTGTACGAGACTCCCCGGGTTCCTGACAACTCCCTGCTCGAGGCAACCAGCCGGAGCCGCCCCCAGGTCTCCCAGAGCGAAGACGATGATGGCAGCTTTGAGCTGCGCGACCGCGTCCGGCGCATCCACGTCAAGCGCTACAGCACGTACGACGACCGGCAGATAGGCCACTAAGCCCACGCAGTGCGGGGAGGGGGGAGCTCGCAAGGGATGACGCCCTTTCCGCAAGGGTCTGGCTGGCTTCGAAGCCGGGGGGCTGTCCTCTGCACCTCCACTACTTTCAACCCTGCCTCCCCAAGAACGATTTTGTGCTCGGAACGGTCCCTGCCCTGCGCCCAAGCCGGCGTTCCTTCATCGTGCCGGAGCTGCGCTTGGCTTCTGATTCCGGCAAAACAGATCAAGGTGCTCTGAAGGCCTGCAATCCACAATGCCAGCTTCCAAAACCTTACCAGCTGTAATTGTTCTTCTGAGACTTAACTTCTCTTCTAGAAGCTGCTGAGCAACTTATTTCTGGCTCAAGAAGCTGCCGTTTCCTTCCTTCCCCTCTGAGAGTGGTTCTTGCAGGAGGGGAACCATCTTGGGCTGGGTGGTCTCAGACTCTGCTTGGAGAACCCTCTTTTTTTGTTTGTTAGGTTTTTAGAATCTAGGTGCTGAGGATGGTGAGCGAAAGCCGAACACTAGTTTTCCTTACGTAGGGCAAACACTACACACATCCGTTACAGAATGCTCTTTGCCAGAGCTGGAAGAATTTCAGCCCCGAACCCTGACTTAAATATTTTGTTACGTATTGCCAAGGAATAATGGGAAAGCCAACTGGGACTGGTTTCTGGTGAAAAGTGAGTCCATCCTTCTACCCTAGTCCTGAAAGGATTGCATGTCCGGCGAGATGGAATAGAGAGGCAGAAGAGAAATGGGGGTGTGGCAAAATTCAGCCTTTTTCGATTTTGCCCCACAAATCGGTTGAGGAGCTTACGCGTTTTGTGCATGGGGAGGGGGTGCTCATCCAGCAAGTTTGCCTGCCTCAAAGTGCTGTTTTTAGTCCTAAACATCTGCTATTGGCATTATCATTAGATCAGAGGGCAGGAGCTCCTTTTTTTTTTGCTTTCCAGAGTTATGTTCACTCCGAGTTAATTTGTTGGGGGGTGCGGGCCATGACCCAAAGTGGGTGAGGCCACCCTCTCTACCTCCAACACCCTGCTCCTCCATCCCTTTTCCTCCCTTCATAGCGGACTGCTGAGAGAGAGAGATGGCTCTTGCCATGAGATTGAAACGACCCCTTGTAGAGTGAGACAAAGTGCACATTGGTGGCAGTGGTGGAGGGACATATCCATTATACTGTTTGCTCACAGTGCAGATTTGCTATAGAAATACAGTGAAAAGCCAGCGGGGCAACGCCCTACTCGATTGCCAGTCAGTTCAGTTTGGGGAAAACAATCACATTTTTATACTGCATTGTGTTTGCGGCAGTGAAGCCACACCACAATGAGTGTTGTATGCAAGATGGAGATGGAGGCAAGGATGGGGGAAGGGAGATATTAGGCCAGTGGGGGGGGGAACACTACTGGCTCCATGCTGCTGAACCACAACTGGCCCCTGGCCATTGGCCCTGCTTCCAGGATAGGCCTTGGTTCATACTGTATGGGAGCAGGGGATGATGGGAGTTGTGGTCCGGAACATCTGGCAAACACCACTATCCTGGCCACCCCTTGGTGGTGTGGCCAAAGAGCATGTGAGTTGAATTCTCCGTGATGACTGCTGGCTGTGCTCTATACCTCCTTGTTTAATCAGACCTCATTGCAGGCTCCACAGGCCATGTGTGGGGAACCTTTTGCCCTTCCCGATGTGGTGGAACTGCAACTTCCATCAGCCTCGGCAAGCATGGCCAGCAGCCTGGGATGATGGGAGTTGTAGTTCAGCCTGAGGGCCAAAAGGTTCCCCCTGCGTGGTCCAGGCCAGCAGGTTCTTTGAGGTGCGTAGGAGGGAGGAGGACTCCTTCCCCACAAATATAGGCTGGACCAGAATTTGTGGGGTCACTGATAGCAGCGGTTAGCGGGTTGTTAACCCTTGGTGGTTAGATGGTGGTTAATTTTCACCCAAGGTAAGTCGCTGCTTCTGGTTAACCCATGTTTGGCTGAACGTGCAATGGGTTATATATCCGGTAACTCGGATCATGACATCTGTGTGCTCCTGGCACAGAACAAATAAACAATATTCTGTATCACACAGGCCTAATTTTCTTGTAACCTGCATACAATCATGGAAAGATTTGTATATATGTTTTTACATTTTTGTGGGAAGGAGCAAGCTACTAAGAAAGGCACAAGAATCCCATATCCTCGCAGCTGTAGGTCTTGCCCACCTGTTGCTTGTGGAGCTGACTAGGAAGAGCATGGAGACATTCAAGGTTTTTCTAAATATCCATGAGGGCTAGAAACATGAGGTTGGGATGGTGTTTTAAAACTGAGGCTTGATTTTGAAGCCTGTGCTAGATTTCTCGGCTTGGGCATGACCCTGTGCATGTATTTATTTACTTATTTTACATATTATATGCACACCCCTATTTGGGAGGGCTCAAGACTTCACTGCAACGGCTGCCAATATGATTTTCTTTAAAAGTAAAAAAAGTGTGGATTCTTACGGTATTGCTGTATGCAATACCCAGCCTTCCACTTGCAAAAAAAATGGATGCAATTGCCCCTTGATTATTTTTAATGTTCCAATAGGGATATTCTGCTCCCCCCGTGTCTTTCAAAAATGCTGTAGAATTAGATGTCTTCTGGCAAATTCAACATCTGTCATGTGTTCTCCTTTTTTTGCATCACCCAGTGCCAGAATGGAGCTTCAAAATACATCAGAGCTGAGTGCAATCACTGCTTACTCATAACTCAGCCATTCTTTCTCCTGCCCCCTCTCTCCCTATTTTTGAGCTATTTTCATAAGCATTTCCCAGGAGGAAAGAATGCAAGCCTCTCAACACAAATTTTCTTCCCGTTAAGACAAACGTGGGTCTTAGATGGAAAACGTTTTATACGTTGGTGGGATCTGTAATCATTTTAAACAGAAATTCACCCGAGGCCCTGCCTGCCTGCTGCAGGTGGCCTGTATGTTTATTGCAAGTGCATGAAATTCTGATGACCAGGACGGAAATACCTGTTCTGTCCTCACTTTTGCAAGGTCTGGGACTTGTCTAGTTGAGTGTCCAATGCACAAGTCCTTTCTATATTTAATTCTTCAAACTCCAGAGGAAATCCAGTACCAACCCCCAGGGATAGAGAGCCTATATCCCTCCTAAATGTTTATTTGGACTCCCAACTCCAATCAGCCCCAGCCAGAATGGCCAGCAACCAAGGATGTTGGGAGATGTAGTCCAGCAGCATATAGAGGTCCTCTGTCTTTGCAGGCACCCCCCTGTTCTCATTAGGCAGATGTGGAGAACCTGTTGTTGCTGAACTACAACTCCCATCATCCGTGGCCACTGGCTGTGCTTGCTAGGGGCTGATGGGGATTGTATTCCAGCAACATCTGGAGGGTCAAAGGTTTCCCACACGTGCTTGGCCATGCAGAAGGTCCCGGGTTCCACCTCTGGCATCTCCTGGTACAGCGAGGAATGTTCACCCTCCAAAAACCTGGAAGGCCACTTCCAATCAGTGCAAAATAACTGAGCTAGCTAGATGCTGGTCTCAAATTCAATCCCTGGCATCTCCAGTTAGGGCTAGGGATTTTCTCTGCCTGAGAAGCTGCTACCAGAAAGTGTCAACAATGCTCTGCTTGATGCACCAATGATCTGAATCCTATTAAGACAGCATCCTCTGTTCCTTATGTGTGCCAAAACTTTGGCGGGCTAGCTGGTTTAAATAAGGCTCAGTGTCTCCTGAGGACCAGCTTCCTTGGTTCTCAATTCCACATCCTTAAAAACCCACTTTAAAATCCCCAGAGGCAGGGATGGGGCAATGATGGGAGATTCAGTTCCACAGCATGTGACGGGCCGCTGGTTGCCTGCCCCGGTTTAGAGATTGGCGATGAAATGGCATGTTTAACAGTTGCACAAAGTACTTGGCAGAGCGGCTCACGCCTGGCTTACTCAGCCAGCTTACTCAGAAGTAAATCCCATTAAAAGAGCGAAATGTGATTTGCTCGAGGCTGCACGATTGTCTCCTTGGTGCTTTAGTGCTCTTTCCTAGCTTGCTTTAAGAACTAAATTACATTCCCTGTCAACAGTGTCTGCAAACAGCATAGAAGCCACGAGATATTGCGAGAGCTAAAAAAACCAAGCAGAAACAAATTTGGTTGTTTGCTGACGATACGCATCTTTGGGATGTGCAGGTTTTTTAGGACCCATCTTATGATTGAAATGTGTATTTAATAAAGGGTTTCCCAGGCGATCTCAGATCCAGGTGCTTCTGACATCAGAAGAATGTCATCCTTTTGATGGTTGCTTTGCTCTGGGAACCTCTTGTGATTCCTTCATTGACCAGGATGACAGGGCTTTTGTGGTGGTGGCTCCCAGCTGAGCTAACCAGTTGCTTTCAGAGGAGGTCTGCCAAATTTCAGCATCTTGGCCCTTTTGAAAACTGGATCTAAAGGTTGCTCAACTTAGCCTTTATATTAGGGCTAGCCAATGTGGTGCTTGCCAAATATTATGGACTTCCCATTACCCTTGACCACTGGCCATGCCCTAAAGGCTAGCAGGTTTATTGTGGCATAAGCTTTTGTGGTCTGCTGAGGCCACATGAATGCTTGTCCTCAGTTGGAAGATATGTACACAGGGGGAGAGTAACTGTAGGGAAATTGAAGCAAACTGCAGAGGCCAAAATGGCCGTGAAATCCAACAAGTTTGCTCTGCGATACCCTATACTAGAGAAGCACAGTGAATTTACAATGACATAACAGTGATGACACAATCTGGGTTGCCCTGGGCAAGATAAGCGACTAACAAATTCAATAAATAAAATAATCTTTCCAGATTTGTTATGCTAAGTTGACACCCAATTTAGGATACAAAGCCCTGGTGCTGATCGAGTCCTAAACAAAGAATCAAACCCCAGATGGGCAGGGTATTATTATTATTATTTATTAAACTTCCAGTGGTGGTGCTGAAACATCTCAGTAAGCTGTTGCCCTCAAAACTTGCATTTTAAAGTTAGTACTTTTTCCACACCCACCCAAAAAAAAGAAGGGAAAAAAGGACATAGGGCCAAATATACTTTTCTTAAAGCAATTTATTTTTAAATACTTTTTTGTGTTTTTTTGATTGATGATATTTTAGTGACTATTTCTAACTTGTAAATATTTGACTGTTTTCAGAGATAGTGTGCAGAGGTTCAGAGTGTGTTTGCTCACTTGGAAGCTTCTCCTTTTGGCTAGCAATTAGATAGCAATAATTTCCTTGGCAGGAGGAGAAGTGTTAAAAAAAAAGAGTAAGAAGTGAAAGCTTCTTCGAAGATCCAAGCTCCCTTGTCATTGTTTTCAAGCTGTAAGGAAAGTTTATAGCAAACAGATGGCAACGCCAGCCTTAGAAGGAGAAGTGGTTTGAGCTTGCCACAAGAAACAGGGCTCGGATCTAATTTCCATTCAGGAACGTTAACGAAATTCCCTCTGCATTTTTATTATTGTTCATTAAACTTTATTAATTCTCAAGAAACATATGGCAACCACACCAAATAGCGAAATATAAACATTATAAACACCTGTCATGTAGAACTATTAATATTTCACCATGCAGAAAAGCGATTTTATTCATCCACATTTATTCTGCGTTTACTCTTTCCAAATCCAGTTAGAGGATTCCATTTATCTTTAAAATTTCCTCTCTCAGCTTACCATCTCTCGCTCTCATGAATTCTGTAAGTTTGTGCATCATTCCAACCTTCTGGATTTTCACTAACTGTCCTTTCCCTGTTGGTGGTGACCCATTTCCCCACCCCATTTTGCTGGGAGTACACCCCAGGTAGTGTGGTTGCTGACCTTGAGCCAGACATCCTGGAGAGTGAAGTCAAATGGGCCTTAGAAAGCACTGCTAATAACAAGGCCAGTGGAAGTGATGGTATTCCAGCTGAACTATTTAAAATTTTAAAAGATGATGCTGCTAAGGTGCTACACTCAATATGCCAGCAAGTTTGGAAAACTCAGCAGTGGCCAGAGGATTGGAGAAGATCAGTCTACATCCCAATCCCAAAGAAGGGCAGTGCCAAAGAATGCTCCAACTACCGCACATTTGCACTCATTTCACATGCTAGCAAGGTTATGCTTAAAATTCTACAAGGCAGGCTTAAGCAGTATGTGGACCAAGAACTCCCAGAAGTGCAAGCTGGATTTAGAAGAGGCAGAAGAACCAGAGACCAAATTGCAAACATGTGCTGGATTATGGAGAAAGCTAGAGAGTTCCAGAAAAACATCTACTTCTGCTTCATTGACTATGCAAAAGCCTTTGACTGTATCGACCACAGCAAACTATGGCAAGTTCTTAAAGAAATGGGAGTGCCTGATCACCTCATCTGTCTCCTGAGAAACATTGAACACTGTGAGACTTCTGTATAGGATCACGGGCTCGATGAGGAGTCCAGGTTAGCTTTAAGCTGTGCACTCCTGCACTGATAGCTGTTGCTTGGGTGCAACAGCACATCCCCTTACCTGCTCTGTATCCCTCAAGAACAAGAGGGGATGAGATCAAAAACACGCATGTATGTTATACCCTGGCTGCACCGATGCCAAGCTGGAGGGATCAGGTGAAAAAGATCCGGTAGCTGTTGAGCATTCCATGGAGGTGGCAACATTATTCCACCTTCGTCTCCAAGGGAGATGGCCGTTTATTTCTCACACGAACAGTATATCCTGGTGAGAAATGGATGGTGAAAATCATTTAGATGTGGGGAGTCTAAATGTAACTGGAAGTAAAAATCACTTTGTTTTAAGAGCATAAGGAAGATGCTTCTGCTGCCACAGTGGCTGTCCAGGCAGTTCTGGGAACCTGGAAAGCAGGACAGGAGCACAAGAAGGCTCTCCCCACTGGGGATTCCTTGCTACTGATGTTCCTTTGTTGTTGTTGTTTAGTCGTTTAGTCGTGTCCGACTCTTCGTGACCCCATGGACCAGAGCACGCCAGGCACTCCTGTCTTCCACAGCCTCAGACAGTTTGGTCAAACTCATGTTTGTAGCTTCGAGAACACTGTCCAACCATCTCGTCCTCTGTCGTCCCCTTCTCCTTGTGCCCTCCATCTTTCCCAACAGCAGGGTCTTTTCTTCTCATGAGGTGGCCAAAGTATTGGATCCTCAGCTTCAGGATCTGTCCTTCCAGTGAGCACTCAGGGCTGATTTCCTTCAGAATGGATAGGTTTGATCTTCTTGCAGTCCATGGGACTCTCAAGAGTCTCCTCCAGCACCATAATTCAAAAGCATCAATTCTTCAACGAGCGGCCTTCTTTATGGTCCAGTTCTCATTTCCATACATCACTACTGGGAAAACCATAGCTTTAACTATATGGACCTTTGTCGGCAAGGTGATGTCTCTGCTTTTTAAGATGCTGTCTAGGTTTGTCACTGATGTTCCTTAGGCATCCTGAAACTGACACAGCACTTAATTCCGTCCCCCTCTTCCTCCCCATTTGTTTTATTTACAGCTTCCTGGTTCAACTACTCTGGATTGTGAAGTCCTTTAAGCAGGTTACAACCCCCTAGGAAAGCAAGCAGCTGCCGGTTAAAAAGAGAACTGGCATTATTGAGACCCTTTGCCCATTGAAAGGAATTGTGGTTGATTCCTTGAATTGGTTGGTTTTTCAACTAGAGGGGTGGAGGGGAGAGAGAGGGGCACACTTCCTTTGCATAGTGTAGGCAAAGAATAGTGTAGGCAAAGAATCCTAGAACCATAGAGTCCTATGGAAGGGATCCCAAGGGGTGTCTGGTCCAACCCCCTGCAATGTAGGAATCTCCACTAGATCACACATGATAGGTGTATGATCAACCAGCTTGAAAACCTCAGCAGAAGGAGAGGCCACAACCTTCTGAGGGTGTCCATTCCACTGTCAAACAACTCTTACTGCCAGAAAGTCCTTACCAAAACAACAACAACAAACCTGTGGTTACGTAAAACATAATAAACACACAAGACGTAACTGGCTGTACTTTTGAATAAATAAGGAATACTATTCATTGTATCAAATTATAGATTTCAACGGAAGTTTCATAACGTTCACCAAAAAAAGCAGAAGACCCAGCAGATCAGTTCACTCTCTAGCCAGTTCATGCATAAGGTCCATACATGTATAAGTGTTTATTTCACGTGTCTGTTTGTAGAATCCAATAATCCACATGAAGGGTTGTTACAGTTCCACAGAATCCTGTCACAGAGTCTAAGACGAGGATTTCCTGAATATTAGCCTTGTTTCGCCATCCTAGGCTTCATCAGTAGAACAGGCTCATATGTAATATTATAGGATAGTGGATCTTATAGCATAGGAAGTAAAGGTAAAGGGACCCCTGACCATTAGGTCCAGTCGTGGCTGATTCTTCCAGCGCTCATCTCGCTTTATTGGCTGAGGGAGCCGGCGTACAGCTTCCGGGTCATGTGGCCAGCATGACTAAGCCGCTTCTGGCGAACCAGAGCAGCGCACGGAAACGCCGTTAACCTTCCCACCGGAGCGGTACCTATTTCTCTACTTGCACTTTGACATGCTTTCGAACTGCTAGGTTGGCAGGAGCAGGGACCGAGCAATGGGAGCTCACCCCGTTGCGGGGATTCGAACCGCCGACCTTCTGATCGGCAAGTCCTAGGCTCAGTGGTTTAACCCACAGCACCACCCACGTCCTATAGCATAGTAGTGGTTCCTTATTTATTCAAAAGTACAGCCGGTTACGTCTTGTATGTTTACTGAGAAAGTTTGCGATTGAGGGGGCCAAGAGCCATGTGACAACACACCGCATGCCCCAATTCTGGCCAGAATATTCCAGCCTCCTGTTCTCACAGCGGCAGGGGTTAGACTAGGTGAGCCTGGTGGCCCCTTTCAGATCTACAATTCTATGCCAACCAGACGCCCGTGGGAAACCTCCAACCAGGCCCTGAATGCCACACTGCAATTCCCAGAAGCTGCCATCCAGAGCCCTGCTGACTCCGAGGGGGGACCAGACTGATCCCAGAGGTGGTGTGTGGGCTGTCCTTTGCTGGAGGTTTCCAGGCAGTGGCCAGCTGCCCATCTCTCAGGGCTGCTGAAGTTGCAAGATTCCTGTGCTGAGCAGGAAGGCTGACCTCTAAGGATCCCTCCCGCCTGTATGAACTCTGCGACTTTTATGTTCTGAGCCATGGGTAGGCAAACTAAGGCCCGGGGGCTGGATCCGGCCCAGCTGCCTTCTCAATCCAGCCTGCGGACAGTCCGGGAATCAGCGTGTTTTTACATGAGTAGAATGTGTGCTTTTATTTAAAATGCATCTCTGGGTTATTTGTGGGGCATAGGAATTCGTTCATTATTTTTTTCCAAAATATAGTCCGGCCCCCCACAAGGTCTGAGCATCAGTGGACCGGCCCCCTGCTGAAAAAGTTTGCTGACCCCTGTTCTGAGCACACGAGCCACGTTGCTGTTCTCAGTGAAAGCGTCAGTCCTAAGAAAAAGAGAAATCGATGGTTGGGAGTTTGAATAGGTGAAGAAATAGCTAGGAATGCCAGGAGAAGGAAGGGCTTAGATGCTCCTCTCGCATCTTTCCCGAGCTAAACCTCTTTGGTCCCTTTGACTTTGCTGCAAATAACTTTGTTTAACGTGCCACTTGCCATCTTTGCTGTCCTCCTCTGAACCCATATCTAACTCAAGAGGGCAGCAATCAGAGTCTGGAATAAGAAACAAATAAAATTCTGCAGCAGCAAATTCACGCCTGTCTGCATCCGGATGATGAGGTCATGAGAGAGAGAGAGAGAGAGAGAGAGAGAGAGAGAGAGAGAGAGAGAGAGATCTTCCACTCATGCCTGTGTTTTCATAAATGGAGGAAAGCTCTTTCAGGGTAGCCCCTCTGCAGCATCTTGCCCAGTGTTTCTGAAAGCAGCCAGCCAGGTGCTTCTGGGGGAGAACGAAAGCAGCAACAGACCCTCTCCAAACGTGTCTGAGCAGCTGGGGTAGATTGCCTCTGAGGGTGGAAGCTCCGTTCCTAACTTACGAAAGATACAAGACAGGTGGGACTGGCTACCCAAAGCTGCAGGGTGTGGAGGGCTCCTTTTTAGGATACTCCATTCCATTTCCCACTCAAGTTTTCTTTCCCCCGCATCCCAACAACTAGATTACAATCGGCTGTTTTAGGGCATATTCCCCTTTCCTCTTGGGGCATTATATTATTATTATTATTATTATTATTATTATTATTATTATTACTACTACTACTACTACTACTACTACTACAATTGTTTTTCTGAGCTTCTGCAAACCCCAAAGCCTCCTAATACCTCCTTCTTACATGTAGCACAATAAGCAAGAGCACTGAAAACCAGAAACAGAGGAAGAGTGATAGATAAATAAATATTCTATTTATTTTTCCTTTATTTCTTATGCCCCATTTCAATCACTGAGATTTCTGATGGGGATTATTATTGTTATTGTTGTTATTTATTATAACATTATTATTAGTATTATTACTTATTAGTTACAGTGGTACCTCTGCTTACATATGATTCAGGTTACATATAAATTCAGGTTACATACGCTTCAGGTTACAGACTCCGCTAACCTAGAAATAGTACCTCGGGTTAAGAACTTTGCTTCAGGATGAGAACAGAAATCATGCTCTGGCGGCATGGTGGCAGCAGGAGGCCCCATTAGCTAAAGTGGGGCTTCAGGTTAAGAACAGTTTTAGGTTAAGAACGGACCTCCAGAATGAATTAAGTACTTAACCCGAGGTACCACTGTACTTGTCTCGCCTGGCTCCTTCCAGCAATTCCTGCAGCCAAGCTGGTGCCAAACATGCTTTCCTTTGGCCCACATCAGCCAGGAAGAGAGGGGGGGGGCTGGCTTGTCAGCTGAGCAGCCCAAGACCTCCATGCAGACAGCCCAGGCTTGCACCTTGGAGATTGGTTGCTTGTCGCTCGAAGGTCTTCAAGCGACTTGCAGCAAAAAAAGAAAAAGATCTACATTACATAAGGGGGGAAAGGGGTGAGAATCATATAATACATTAATATTTCATGTAACATAAGATCCATGGGGCTGGTGGTGGGAATAACCATACTAGCCATATAAATAGCAGCAAGCAGCATTAACAATACTCAAAACAATAAACAAAGCTACACACTGACCCACTAATTTGCAAATAAGCAAAACCTCAGCCCTCAACCATTCACATCAAACCAATATCCCCCCTCCCCGACTCACCCAGAAGTCTGGGGTCAAGGCACTGTTACGAATTGGTGGTGGGTGGGTCCAGAGTCCTCCAGGGATGGTCCAGAAAAAGTCTCTCCTCTCCCTCCAGGGGGAACAGAAGCAAAGCAAAGCAGGAAAATGTCAACCAAGGCGCTTACCTGATTTGCAGGTGACCCAGGTACTGTTCCTCTGCTGCTGGTGGGGGTGCACTTCTCCCCATGAAGGCCCCGAGCTTCCCTAAGACTGACCCTTCAGTGTGGCAGGCCCTGTCCTGTGGAACTCCCTGCCAGTATTCAGTTTTAATATTCTCAATAATTTTTTATTTTTTTAAATGCACTGATTGTCAGCAGTTCCCCAAGGCTGCAGGTGAGGGCCTCTCCCACTCCTACCTGGGGAATTGAGGGACTGAACCTGATTGTTTTGCATGCAAAACAATATAAGCTACAGCCCTTTTTCAACGCAATGCTGCGTTCTGGGCCTTATACCCCTGAGTTCTTTAAGCACCAAGACTTGGAAATTTCTCCCTCACATGGCATTCCTGCACTCTGCACTTGCCCAGGGGCACCATTTATTTTTGATTTATTGATCATATTTTTACCTCAGCCTTCTTCCAAGAAACTTCAGGATGTTGTGCCAGACGCCCATCTACCGACCCACCCACCCATGCCACTGGCTCAAGGTCACCCAGCGAGCTTCATAGCTGCATGGGGGATTTGAACCCCAGTCTTCCTGGTCCTCGTCTGACACTCCAACCGCTACACCACACTGCCTTTTAAATTATTCCTTTGCCCATTGTACGGTTGCGTATCGGAGGGGAAGTGTGCTGCAGTGGTTAGCACCTGTGACTCCACAGAGAGCCCCGGGTTTAAGCCCTCCCTCTCCTGCATTGGGGGACGCGGGTGGCGCTGTGGGTTAAATCACAGAGCCTAGGACTTGCCGATCAGAAGGTTGGCGGTTCGAATCCCCACAACAGGGTGAGCTCCCGTTGCTCGGTCCCTGCTCCTGCCAACCTAGCAGTTCGAAAGCATGTCAAAGTGCAAGTAGATAAATAGGTACCGCTCCGGTGGGAAGGTAAACGGCGTTTCCGTGCGCTGCTCTGGTTCGCCAGAAGCGGCTTAGTCATGCTGGCCACATGACCCGGAAGCTGTACGCCGGCTCCCTTGGCCAATAAAGCGAGATGAGCGCCACAACCCCAGAGTCGGCCACGACTGGACCTAACGGTCAGGGGTCCCTTTACCTTCCCTCCTGCATTGCAGGGGGGTTGGACTAGATGACCCTCAGGATCCCCTCCGACTCTCTCCCTGACCTACTTCACAGGGCTGTTGTGAAGACAAAAGCACAGAACGAACCCCCCCTCCCTCCATGAAGACCTTCGTGTTGGAGGAGCAGCTTCCCAAACCCATGGAAGCGGCAGGCGGCGGGTGTTTGTGTGCGAGCGCGCGTCCGAGAACTCTGCCCATGCTCCGGATCCCTCTCGTCTCCTTCCTCCCCCGGCAAAACCCAAGCTTACAGTAAGGCAGGCGCAACGTGCCCACCCCCCGCGACACGCCCTCACAAAAGCACATTGTTACCAAATAATCCCCCCCCCGCAGCGCCTCCCGTTTCCTCCCGGCTCCCCGCCCCCACCCCAGCGAGGAACCCCCCCCAAGGAGGCGGGCCCCGCTCGGCTGACGTCAATGTGGGGGGCGGGCTCGGAAGATGGCTGGCGCTGGAGGGAATGCCCTCTTGCAACCGCAGCGCCGAGCGGAGAGCAGGCTTGGCGGGGCCGCGCGGGGGACGCTGCTGGGGCCGGATCGAGGAAGCGCCCATCGCCCTCCTTTTGCACCGGCCGCAGGGACTGCAATCGCCGCCTGGGTTTTAATTTTTTAACCTCTATATCGATCTATCTCTATATTTCCTTCTTTTTTGGAAAGAGTTCCCTTTGGCCACCTTCCCTCGCTCAACCCAGGAAGCACCATGAGTCTCCCTGAAGATGCAGTGAAGGAAAAATTGCTCTGGAATGTGAAGAAGGAGGTAAGAGAGAGAGGGGTGGGTGGGTCCTGAGCACTTTTTTTGCACATTTTTTTTTGGGGGGGTCGTCCCTCCCAAGAGACTGATCCCCCCCCATCTTCCATTTTCCCCATCTCTCTCCCTCTGGAGTCTTCCTTTGCATTTTGGGTCTCTCTCCCCCCCCCCGCCAGATAGATTCCCCATCCAACTCTCACCCCAATTCCGGGGTTTGTTTGTGGGCATTTGGGGAGCGTTTCGTTTAGGGGTGCCGGAGCTCGTCTCGGGTGCGGAAAGGGGGCTTGGTTTGTTTTTGAAGAACCAAGGAGGTGCTTTGAGAAAGGTCTCATGGGCAGCCATGCTTACCCCCTGGGGGTTGGAGTGGATCGGAGGGGTCAGCACCCACCCCGTCCTCGCTTTCTCAGCCCAGAATTGGGGATCAGGTGGAAAAACGTGTGTATACCGTATATGCTGTTTATCGAATGGCGAAGGAAAAGCACTCTGTGCAAGCTCAGAGGCCCACTTTCCCCCTTTGCCCACACTTTCTATATTGCAAGGTACTGGGTGCAGGTGTTTGGATTTCAAATGAACACACATACACACACTCTTTCTTTCTGTGTCTGTCAGTGAACACTATATATTTAAAGCGCACCTCCCTCCCCATGTGAATCCTGGGAATTGTAGTTTACTCCTTGCAGAGCTACAGTTCCCAGGATTCTTGCGGGGGGGTGTGCTTTGAATGGGGTGTGTGCCCCCAAAGTGCATGCTCTCACATATATTCTGCAGGCGAGACTTAAACCTTATTCTTAATGGGACTTACTATGTATTTAATGGGACTGACTCTCTGGTAAAGAGCACACAGAACCACAGCTTGGATTTGACTTAGGGGCCTAAGACTCTAGAATCTGTTTTCTTCCTAGGTTCTGCTTTCGAAACACCCGGCAAGCAAACCTGCTCCCAGTTTGGAAGCTGCTGGCGATGTTTTGCATTTGAGCCTGGGGTTTGTCCGGCTCAGCTGTCAAGCATTCGGCTCTGTGAAGAGAGCAGTTTTCCTGGTGCATCTTCAATTAGTCCTCCCCCTTCCTACTACCAGCTGTGTAACCAGTCGCCAGCCTGATACAGTGTCTCTGGGTGTGTGCAGAGTGCTGTTCTCCCACCACCGCGACACACATAGCTGGAAGAACTTCTCTGTAAGTCTGGACTGGCGCAGGAGCTGCCAGCTCAGAGGTTGTGGTGTTGGGAGCTGCTTTGAACCCCCAAGATCTCACAGATTAAAACAACATTGCTCTCAGGGAGGAAGATTGCTCCAGTGTTGCACTAAACCTGGGATCTGCCTTAACACCAAGCAGATCACTTGACCGGCTGACTAGCAGAGCAGAACCAGGGAAGCAGCCTCAGACCATTGCTCCATCTAGCTCAGTATTGCCTACACTGACTGGCAACAGGGCTTCAGGCAGGGGACGTTCCCAGTCCTACCGTTGGGGATTGTGACCTGGCCGGAGGCGAGACAATAAAGGCATTTTACTGGCTGATTCTGAGAACACTTCCCCAAATGCCTTTGGAAAGCCGTGTCCCCTGTAGGCAAAGGTTGCTTATTTGTGTGGGGAGAGAGATGGTAAAAAGAGAGGGTCTGGAATACATTTTTTGAGGGGGTGTGTGTGCATGCTGGCATACTGGCTGAAAGCACCAAAAGTCTTCACCAGCTCATTTCCACACAACCCCCCCCCCCCCGCCTTTAGTGAGTCTTGCACAGAGATAGAGTAGCAATCTGTTCTTTGGTGGGGAGGGGGCTTCTAGGATGGCGATGGATGCTTTTCTTTTGGGGTGGGGGGGCAGCTGGCTCTAGAGGGTTCATCTCCATGCTTTCTCTCTCCTCTTCTCCGCCTCTCTCCCCTTTATCAGTTGCCTTGTCCTCAGTGACGCAGATGCTTCTGCCTTGCTGATGTGTGTGTGTGTGTGTGTTCATCGAAGTGTGTTGGTGGGGGGGGGGGACGGGGACATGAATTCATTCAAAAATTGCAAGAGCCGCATCCAGCCCTGTGTCCCCTGATGCATGTTAAGTAGCCGCGACAGCTTGATTTAAAGGGATCTGCTGTGAATTAGTTGCCTGGGTTCTAATCCATCAGTTAATTGATCTGAGAGCTGCATAAATTAGCATATGAATGACAAACGGAGGTTCTGAAATGGGAGGGAGAGAAGAATTATTATCTTTTCCAGGGAGGTTTTTTTTTTTAGCTGGTGCAAAAAAAAAAAAAAAAAAAGTTCCCCCCAAAACACATCCATTTGTGTGTGTGTGTGTGTGTGTGTGTGTGTGTGAAAGAGACAGGTACAAATCTTCCCAGGGCAGAGTTAGAAGAAGCTGCTTGTGTGAGAGAGTCACACAAGTCCCTTCCACTCACAGATTTATCAGGGATTGCAATATGATTATCTTAAAGATGTTATTGGTTGTATCCAGTGTTTAGATGTGCTCAGAGTAGACCCACTGAAATTAATGGCCATGACTGACTTAGATCTATATTTTTAGTGAGTCTACTCTGAGTAGCCCAATATGTTTAGAATCCTAGAATTGTGCAGTCGGATGGGACCCCGAGGGCCATCTAGTCCAACCCCCTTACGATGTAGGAATCTTTTGCCCAGCACAGGACTCGAACCCACAACCCTGAGGTCGAGAGTCTCATGCTCTCCTGACGGAGCTTTTATTAAGGTGGCGCTTTTCAATCAATCAATCAAAACTCGGATCGACCTATCCAGCTAATCAATGCATAGCCTACACCAGGCAACTTCGTGCAAGCCAGAAATCTCTCCAGGAAGATGTGAAAATCGAGATTAAAGGCATAAGAAGAGTTTGCTTGGGAGGAAGCCAAGGTCCATTCAGTCCAGCATCTCAGAGTGACTGACTAGATACCTCCGGCAAGCACATAAACAGTGCAAGAAGCCAGTTGCTCTGTCCTGACCCCCTCAACCCATATTATAAGAGTTAGGGATGGGCAAGAAATTTGTTTTGATTTGCATTTACAGTGGTACCTCGGGTTACATATGCTTCAGGTTACAGACGCTTCAGTTTACAGACTCCGCTAACCCAGAAATAGTGCTTCAGGTTAAGAACTTTGCTTCAGGATGAGAACAGAAATCGTGCTCCAGCGGCGTGGCAGCAGCATGAGGCATCATTAGCTAAAGTGGTGCTTCAGATTAAGAACAGTTTCAGGTTAAGAATGGACCTCCGGAACGAATTAAGTACTTAACCCGAGGTACCACTGTAAAGCCAAATCTATCGAACTCACGCTGTAAGGGGTAGACTGCTCCTCAACACAGAGACTCTATTTCTAGCTATCGTTGTTAATAAGAGCAGAGTCCTGCAGGATCAGACTAAAGTCCTATCAAGTCTGTCGTCCCACAGTGGCCAACTATTGTAGATGCCTCAGAGAAAACCCCAAGAAGCTACAGCCCTCTGCCGGTGGTGTCCTCAGTAAGCTGGAATTCAGACGTAGGACTCGAACCAATGGCTTCAAGTTCTAAGAAAGGAGAATCCGACTAAACATCAGGAAGAACTTTCTGACGGCAAGAACCGTTTGACAGTGGAACAGGCGCTCTCAGGATGTAGTGGATTTTCCTTCATTGGAGGTTTTTAAGCAGAGGTTTGTCTTGGATTCCTGCCTTGCATGGGGTTGGACTGGATGACCCTCAGGGTCCCTTCTGACTCTTGCAATTCTGTGATTCTAGGTAGACTGCCTCTGGACATGGAGGTTCTACGCAGCCATTATGGCTCATTCTTAGTCCTCTCCTCCTTCATGAATTTGCCTGTACGCATCCCCTTTCTGAAACCAGCTGTGCCCATGGCAGCGAGTCAGACCAATGAAATCAAGGCTGTGTGTATTAATGAGATTCTCTGGGCTGCTGAGATGGCTTGCCTGATGGCAGCTGTCAGCAGTTCATGAAGCAGTTGCCGAATATGCGCAAATCTCCGGGGTCCTCCTAGGCCCAGGGCGGTCCAGGTTTTTGGCAGAGTTGTTCCCAGGAGACCTCTGCCTCCCTCCCCCTCCCTACATTTATTGAGGGTTTTATAAAGGTTTATATAATACAGCCAGCAATCGAGGCATGTCTTGGAGACACAGTTTGCTGCACACCCCTGCTTCCTGATAGGTAGACAAACAGGAAAGTTGGGGAATCCTGGAGGCCGCACTCCCTTCTAGAAGGCCAATTGGGGGGGCCATGTGCCCTGGTGGGTGGGGCCAGAGGCAAAAGTGGGTGGAGCAATAAATGTGAGTTTTACCTTCTAGCATAGTAAGCTAATTTTATTGCATACTCTTCTTTGCCCTCCGTCCAGCCAAGAAAGCAGCATTATAGAAGTTATACCCGCCATGCAAAAGGACCCGAGGAGCTTTTAGATTTCCTACAATGCCTTGGTACAACACTACATGGCGGCCATTTTTAGGAAATTTAAATGGCAGCCGACTGCTAGGAAAAAGTGGTCTCAGGGCAAACGCTGGCAGTGGGCATTGGAAGGGCAGTAGTGCCCCGAGTGCCTGTTGCTGATGGCAAACCTGCCCCCTCAAAAGGGTCCAGAAGCTTCCTTTGTGGGAACATCCAGCCCACCTTTGCTTAAACCACTTCCTGGCCACGCAGATGTGTTTTGATTGCTAAAGTGTACTCTGATTTCCCCCTTTCCCTCGTGGCATTTAATTCTCTGCATCTTTTTGCGCCGAAGCAGTAAATTAGGCTTTTGCGTGCGACAAATTGTTGCCCTTGCCCTGCTTGGGAAACTGCTAAAATTGAGTTCCTTTTCCTGAGCAATATGTTTCTCTGCCTCAAACCGATCCATTTCAGGTAAATCTTCGTCCTTGGGGGAACATTTAAGAACTTATTTGCTGGCTTGGATTTTCTGGCGGCCTTGCTTGCTGTTCCCACTGGGAAGCAATTTATTTCCTTGACTTTAAGAGAAAGGCAGGCCTGTAAAATGTCTCGAGAAATTTGGCTCAGTTGCCTCCCGACGTTTACCTCCTCTGTGGGGAAGCCTGTCCTGATGAGAAGTGTTGTGAAGCTCGCTGGTCTTTCTCCAGCTGATTTATGGGTTTCTGCAAATCTGAAACAGATCGACATGGGCGATCCAACTTTGACCCTGGGCGACCACTCAACTCCCAGACCCACAACTCCCAGAAGAGTGCAAGAGGTGGTCTTTGTGCAGGGAGGGGGTCCAGTGTAGTCAAACTTCTTTTGGCCAGGGAGCTACTCTCACCCACCACTTTTCCACACAGCTTTCCCCCTCATCAGCAGTGTTTGAAATTAGCCAGGTGCCTTTTCCACCTGACTATTGACCATTTAAAGGGACGCAGGTGGCGCTGTGGGTTAAATCACTGAGCCTAGGGCTTGCCGATCAAAAGGTTGGCGGTTCGAATCCCAGCAACAGGGTGAGCTCCCATTGCTCTGTCCCAGCTCCTGCCAACCTAGCAGTTTAAAAGCATGAAGTGCAAGTAGATAAATAGGTACCGCTCCGGCGGGAAGGTAAACAGCATTTCCGTGCGCTGCTCTGGTTTGCCAGAAGCAGCTTAGTCATGCTGTCCACATGACCCGGAAGCTGTACGCCGGCTCCCTCGGCCAATAAAGCGAGATGAGTGCCGCAAACCCAGAGTCGTCCGTGACTGGACCTAATGGTCAGGGGACCCTTTACCTTTTTATTGACCATTTACAACCAAGTGAAGATACCTGGACACCAGGATGGCGCCTGACATCTCCACCATTTGGAGATGCATACCTGGGGACTTTACAGCCATCTTGCCCCAAAATGGCAACTAGACATTCCGTTTTGGCGACTGCAACCTTGGTTTAAGGAGCCATTTTGTACCTAGCTTATATAACTGAGTTTCTAGCACTGCTCCCCAGCACTCACTTTACAGGGTGGCACTGGGTACTTTACATCTTTGCTCATCCCAACGCCATGTCTATCTTTCTCCACCAAAATCATTGGGGGGCGGGGGTTTCCAGGCTGGATGATAGTCTAGGCTAGAGGTGTGAAGGCATTGAGCAGAGAGTCATGACTAAAAAATGGTCTGTGTTCTCCCACATCCTTCTGGGCCTTCACATATCTACTCTAGTGTAGACCCCAAATCCTTGATGGGCTTATAGGTCCATAGCAGCCATTCTCAACTTTGGTTCTCCAGATGCTCTTGAACTACAACTCCCATAATCCATCACTGCTGGCCATGCTGGCTAGGAAAGATGGGAGTTGTAGTCCAACAACATCTAGGAACCCAAGGCTGAGAAAGGCTAGCCTAGAGTCTGGACCCTGAACTGGAAAGTTTATCATGTTTGGCTTCTACTGCCATTGCAGCTTTGAGACTTGGCAAGTCACCATTCACACTGGATGCCAATTTGTTTCCAGGCTTGGTTCAAGTTGCCAGTCCTGGCCTGTCACCTGATGGTTGCAGTGGGTAGGGAATGGAAAATCAGGAGGGAGAATCGATTGGAGTATCATGAACAAGGGCATTCTGCACTGCAAGATTTTGTTGCGGGGCTCCCCTGATTTTAATTCCAATTCCTGTTTGCTCCTGTTTTCTATGCAAGGTTGCATGGCTTCCCCCAAAGAATACTGGGAACTGTAGTTTAACCCTTACAGTGCTATAGTTCCCAGCACCCTGAATAAAGTGGTCAAAGATCTTGTGATGAAGGATGGTATATCATCATCATCATCATCATCAAAGCAGCACACAAAAATCAATGAAGCAAGAGTAAAACATAGCCTATAATAATCTGTCATATTAAAACAAGTAAGCTTTTTTGTTTTAAAAAACCACTTATTTATTCCTCATTTTGCCCTAGTATCTCGCTTTCTCTTCACTACACAGGAAAGAAACACCTCCATGTTTCTTCTTCCCTGATTTCATTGTGTTCACCAGGTGCTGAAATTTTAATAGAAGCTTCCCTATATCCAGGACAGCAAGATCCTATCAGCTACGAAGCCATTAGCTAAATTAAATGGATTTCTGTCTGTTTTGGAGTGGGTTCAGGGCCTCCAATGTAAGACCCCATCTGTGCTCAGGTCTGTGTGGGCATGAAAGGAATGGTGCCCATTTTTCAAACTGCATCTCCAGGCAGTTTTTCAGGACAGAATCATAATTCTCTAGCTGGTCGGAAGTTTGGGGGAGCGGCAGCGAAAGTCTCTTACAGGTTTTTTGTTCAAAGCAAAGCAAAGCAAAAATGCCCAACTGTCTCCAACAACCTGCATCTGATTCAGAGAGAATGGATTGTGTTGCTTCACTGCCTGTAGCATCTTAAAACTTTTCCGGTTTTAATGCATGGTACGTTTCTAGATCTGGAATTAGGTATGGGGGGGCACCCCCCTCCCATGATCAGAAATACTGCCAGCATGCCAAGGGTGTCTGTCTGCCACCACTGAGTAATTCTCCCATCCTCGACGAGAGGGCAGGGAAGTGTGATCTATCACAGTCCTCCCCGACATAATGTGCAATTTGCGGTTTCAGTTGGACTAGAATATGCTTGGTGGATTTGTGCCCATCTGGGAGACATTTTGCTTGTTGCTGTTGCTTCCCTCTTTGCAGTGATGGATGGCTGTATCCTCTAGACTCCCAAGCACAGAGAAACTTGTGCTGGATCGTTTTCAGTTCTGAGCATGGAGTGAATAATCAGCCACCAGCAATTTTTGCTCCCGTTTCTTTCTTTTATAAGGATTCTCTTGACTTCTCTAGTCTGCAGTGAGCTCTTGTCTGCCCCTGGAACTGGCTGCCATGTGGGGTCTCTGCCTAACACAAGGAGTCTCTGGCTTCCCACATGGAGTCTTTGGCTTGCCATGTGGCATCTCTGGTTGCCACGTGGTGTCCCTGCCTGCTACGTGGTATCTTTGGTTTGCCAGATGGAGTCTCTGATTTGCCACATGGAGTCTCTGGTTGCCACATGGTGTCTCTGGCTTGCCATGAGATGTCTCTGACTTGCCAAGTGGCGTCTCCAGTTGCCATGCGGTGTCTCTGCCTGCTACGTGGTATCTCTGGCTTGCCACATGGAGTCCCCTTGCTTGTCACGTGGTGTCTTGGTCTCTTGGCCCTTTGCCTCTGTTCTGCTCGCTCCCCTCAAAACCTGGCCCTTCCCCAATGCACAAATCTATATTATCTCAGGACAGTGCTTTCTGGGTCTTCTGCCAAGGCAAACAGGGAATGGAGCTGGTTAAGACAACACCGCTTGTTCGAGCAAGCAGGGAGGGGGCCGCCCCGTAGTTCAACAAGGCTGCCCAGGTGTTGCCTTAGCGATGCCACTTAGAGGCCCATTTCCACTCCCTCTCGCTTCCTGCTTGTCAACGTGCCAAGCTTCTTGCCTCCTGCCACTTCTCCGAGAACTGGCTTGCGTCCCGGGAGAACTGTCCGCCTTTCCGAAGTCAAAAGACAACCCGATACAGTTCCATTCTTTCTTTTGGGGGAACTCTGGGAGTTTGTGAGGGGACGAGGGGTCTCCTAGCACCCCTCAGCACCTTTAACAAACGACAGACCCCAGGATTTTTGTGGCTTGAGGAACCAGGACTGCTTAAAGGGTTATAACACTGCTTCAGATGTATGGGGCAGGTGTGGCCCTAGTCGTTCAGGGGCCTCTTTCTATAGGGCCCCATCAGTTCAGGATTTTCAACAGACTTTAAAAGCCCACTTCACTTCAGGTTCCTTTTTCTGCAAGCGTTCCTGGTGCTTGTCATGGTCCTTGGAGAAGGGTTGCAGCAGGGAAGTCAGGCTTCTTCAGGGAACTAGGCCGGAGATTTGAGGCAGTGAAGGACTTGCCCATGGGGCAGCCCCAGATGGACGTGAGGAACAAAAAGCCCCTGCAGAAGAGGAGGCCAGTATCTCCTGGCCTAAGGAGGTTCTGTTTCCATCTTGTGACTCCTGGTCTCTCGGAGCCACTGGTTTCTGAAGCAATATTTGAGCTCTGCTGTTCTGGAGTCTCCAGCCTGAGCCATTCTAGATGGCCTGTGCTATCAGAAAAAAGACAAATCTGACCAAGGATGGAGCAACTTAGAGGCGTAGCAAACTAGCTTATGGCAAGCCAGACTGTCTGTCCATCTATCACAGCCTTATTGGTATTCAAATCTCCTCTCGGCCATGAACCCTAATGCTAACACTAATATTATTTATTTATTTATTTATACATACATACATACATACATACCCTGCCCATCTGGCTGGGTTTCCCCAGCCACTCTGGGTGGCTTCCAACAAAATATTAAAAATACAATAAAACGTCAGACATTAAAAACTTCCCTAAACAGGGCTGCCTTCAGATGTCCTCTAAAAGTCAGATAGTCGTTTATCTCTTTGACATCTGATGGGAAGGCGTTCCACAGGCCGGGCGCCACTACCGAGAAGGCCCTCTGCCTGGTTCCCTGTAACCTCACTTTTCACAGTGAGGGAACCGCCAGAAGGCCCTTGGCGCTGGACCTCAGTGTCCGGGCAGAACGATGGGGGTGGAGACGCTCCTTCAGGTATACTGGGACGAAGCTGTTTAGGGCTTTAAAGGTCAGCACCAACACTTTGAATTGTGCTCGGAAATGTACTGGGAGCCAATGTAGGTCTTCCAGGACCGGTGTTATGTGGTCTCGGTGGCCACTCCCAGTCACCAGTCTAGCTGCTGCATTATGGATTAGTTGAAGTTTCTCGGTCACTTTCAAAGGTAGCCCCACGTAGAGCGCATTGCAGTAGTCCAAGCGGGAGATAACCAGAGCATGCACCACTCTGGCGAGACAGTCTGCGGGCAGGTAGGGTCTCAGCCTGTGTACCAGATGGAGCTGGTAGACACAGAATTGACCTGTGCCTCCATGGACAACTGTGAGTCCAAAAGGACTCCCGGGCTGCGCACCTGGTCCTTTAGTGGCACAGTTACACCACACCCACCCGCCCCCTGTCCCCCAAAACAGTACTTCTGTCTTGTCAGGATTCAACTTCAATCTGTATAAACCTTGAGCTCCTTAGAGAAAAGGTGGGATAGAAACACAATAAATAGAATAGATAGATTATTGAAACTTACAGGGCAGTAGCTCTCTGGGGTCTCAGGCAGATCCTTTTAACTGGAGATGAATGGGCATTGCACATCTGGGATTGTCTTCTTGCAAAGCAGGTTCTCTATCTCTGAACTGTGGTTGCTTTCTTCTTCTTCTTCTTCTTTTTCATAATCTTTTTATTAATTTTTAAAAGATTTTACAAATTCTTTTAGACAACGCTCAAAGCAAATCTCTCATATCCCTTGACTTCCCACCAGCCTTCCATGGTGTTTTCTTACCATATAAAACTGCTATATTTCTCATATTCTACCCATCTTATACATTAATTCTAACTTATTAAACTACCAATTCTCATCTGTTGTTATACTTTAAATCCTGCATATGTTTTAACATAATCACGGTTTTTTTAAATCAAATATTCCACGAAATATTTCCATTCTTCAATAAATTTTCTTCTTTGATTCTATCAGTCAGTCTAGCCATCTCAGTTTATTTCATCTTCATAAGCCAATCTTCTTTCATTGGGACTTCTTCTTTTCAACTTATTTTATTTTACTTATGATTTTCAATTTTATACATTTCAGCAATTTTACAATCATTTTAACATTTCAAAGCTCGACTGCCTTCCCCCTCTTTCTGCGGTTCCTTAAATTTATTTTTTGCATTTTCTGCGTTTTCCAAATTAACTTAATTTACTCATTTATTCATCTACTTTAAATATATATTCTTATAAAACTGCAGGTTATTACAATAATCCTGCCAATGTTCTTATCTGTTTACAGTTTATTTATAAATATTCAATAAACCATTTCCATTCTTTTTTTTTTTTAAAAAAAAGTTTGTTGTCTTGATTTCTTATTTTTCCGGCAAGTTTCACCATTTCTGCATATTCCATAAGTTTTCGTATCTGTTCTTCTTTCGCTGGGACTTCTTCTTTCCACTTTTGCACATAGACTATTCTTGCCACCGTTGTAGCATACTTAAACAAATTAAAACTATTCCTTCGAAAGCTCTGGACCAGTTACACCTAACAGAAAGGCCTCAGGTTTCTTGGGAATCATTACTTTAAACATTTTTTTAAAAAAACTCATTATAAAATAATTTCCCAATAGCCTTTCACCTTTATGCAGGTTGAACCGTGTTTGCTTTCCAAGTGTGCTGGTTCTGGGCCAGCTTGTCCACTTTGGCTGAGTGACTGTTGGCTCCTTCCTCAATGGCAGAGTAAGTCCAACCAAAATCCTCCTCAGCCCCTAGCCAAGAGCACTTGAGCCTTCGGCGTCTGCTTCTTCTTCCATCCTTCTGTGGCTTCCAGTGATGGATTTCTCCCTGATGGGCCAAACTCCAAGCCTGGAGTGTATTGGCGACTGCTATCTGCCTTCTGCTCGGCAATGTAGCTTCTGTCCTGATTTCGTGTCCTCCTGGATCAGATCCACGGCTGGCTGGGCTTTCACAACACACGGCGCTGTTGCCTCTCCAGCCTGCCCACACATTCTGTGGCTGTGAGTCAGCTGTGCTGGGCACATAGCTGTCAACTTACAGATTTGAAAATAAGGGACCAGCAGCCATGAAAATAAGGGATCTGCAGTCAAAATAAGGGATTTTGCTTAGCTTATACAGAAATCTGGCACTGATGGAGCCATGCTGCTTTTGCTGCTACTGACTGTGTTTTGCAGGGGGTTGGACTAGATGATCCTAAGGGTCTACAACTCCGACCAAAGAAGAGTGGCAGACAAAACTGATGAACGACGTCGAGATGGCAAAGCTTACAGGCAGAATTAGAAAGCAGGAAGAGGACCTCTTTAATAAAGAATGGGGAAAGTTTATAATTTATTTGAAAAGCTATTGTAAAGAGTTACATACATTGGTAGGATTGACAGAAAACTTGTCGTAAAAATTTGAACTATGGATGGACAAATGATTTATAAAAATAGAGTTATGAAAGGCATGCAGAGGAGGAAATCACTACATTAAGATGCTGTACTGGTTGGAGGGTATGCTAAGCAGCACGTTGGGACTGCTGTCGTCCTGGCAGGAGGAGTTCCATCGGCCCTTCCCCACCCAAGAGAGAGAGAGGGAGGGAGGGAGGGAGAGAGAGAGAGAGACTCTTGCCCAGCCGCCCGCGAGCCTGGCATGAGGCGGTTGTGGCGCCACGGCAGCCGCTGAAGCACCACCCTTCTGCGTCCCTCCCCATCCCCTCCTCTTCCTCCTCCCTCAGGCTGCCTCCTCACCCGCCGCTGCCACCTCCGGCTTCCCCTGGCAGCGCGGCGGAAGTCTTGCAAGAGGGGGGCTGCCTGACCGCCCGCTGCCACCCGTCTTCTCACAATGCGCCCCTGAGGGGGAAAAGGGAGAGACGGAGATGCGGCAGCTCGTGCACGTGCTCTCTCACGCGGCGGAGGACCCCGAGCTGCTGCTTCCCTCCCGAGCCAGGCGAGCATGAAACCCGGGAAATTTAAGGGACATCATCAATATGGGACAGCAGCGGGACACGGCGCTGGGATAAGGGAGTTTCCTGCCAAATAAGGGACGGTTGACAGCTATGGGTGGGCAGCCTCTTGTCATTGCACCCCTCTTAAGTTGCCCGGTCGTGGTCGACGGGAGAGGAGAACAGGTTAGCAGCTAGCTGCCTCTTGCCAAGTGTTGCATCGCTGTTCCCTCAAGTGCAGGAACCTGGGAAGATTTTGGCAGCCCACCCACATTCCCACACCGCAAACATGCTTCTCAAGTGGTTTCAGGATCCAACAGTCTTGCATTCTGCTTTGGGGAGATGCTATTTCATACAATGTCCACAGCACCCACCTGTTCCACCAAACTTGTAACTCTTATCATAACAAAGAAACGAGAGTCATCTGGCAAATGGCTTGTTTTTGAGAAACCCATAGGATTTATCCTGCAGTGTTTTTACTCCTCACTGCCTCCTCCTTTTCGGATAGACACCCTAGACAGGCTTCAGTGCCCTGTGCAGCAAGCGCTTGGGCTCAGAACTGGTTAAGCACTTGGGGGCGACTCCAGCTGTGTTTTCATGTCCTTCTAAAACACACTTCGCCAACTGGGTGTCCTCCAGATGTTTGGAGCTTCCAGCTGTCATACTCCCATCCCAAAACAGAATTCCCCAGGAAAAAGGGATCGATTGTTTAACCGTTTTGGGGAACTGTAGCTCTGTGGACAGAATAGAGATTCTCAAACCACCCTCAGTGCCCTTCAATTCCCAGGATTTTGGGGGGAAAGCCATGTTTGAAAGTACAGTGGTACCTCTGGTTACGTACTTAATTTGTTCCGGAGGTCCATTCTTAACCTGAAACTGTTCTTAACCTGAAGCACCACTTTAGTTAATGGGGCCTCCTGCTGCCGCCGTGCCGCCGGAGCACGATTTCTGTTCTCATCCTGAAGCAAAGTTCTTAACCCAAGGTACTATTTCTGGGTTAGGGGAGTCTGTAACCTGAAGCATATGTAATCCGAGGTACCACTGTATTTAAAGTGGCATGATGCTGTTTTAAATGTGTAGTGCAGATGGGACTTTAGCCAGCATTCCATAGCCAGCAAATGAATTTGATCATAGAATCACAGAATTGTAGAGTTGGAAGGGACCCCAAGGGTCATCTAGTCCAACCCCCTGCAATGCAGGAATCTCCACTAAAGCTTCCATGACAGATGGCCATCCAGCCTCTGCTTAAAACCCTCCAAGGAAGGAGAGACCACAACCTCCCATAAATAGGATGTGGGTTTTTGGGGGGGCGGGGGGCGGGAGTCAGTGTCTCTGAATTTTTTCCTGAAAAAATGTTCTGCTTCTGCAAATCTCAAGTCTGCTGATCCATTCCTTTTGTGGACTGGTGGCGTAGTTTTGGCTGTCTGGTGAATGGCGGTTGCAGCCAGAACGCTGGGAAAAGAAGGAATAAATAATCAAACAGGCAAACCTGGCTGTGGCTCCCCACTCACATTTGGCTTGGCCAAAGATCCAGAGACAATAATGTTTTCCAAAGCAAGCGAAGGGGGTGGGGTGACAGCTTTGCAATGCTGCCATCACACTTCTTCTTCTTCCTGCAGAGGTTCTTGCCTGTTCAGTGTGCTCCTTCGTTTTCCTTCCCTCCTCTGCCTTAAGCCAATTGTTTGCAAATAATTCTTCTTTCAATTTGCTTTCTGTCCAGCTGTGCTGGGAAGCATCTTTTTTCCCCAGTGGTGCTTGCTGCAGAATGTCAGTGCAAACAAAAACAAAACCCTCGGTGCCTTCCTGCACGGCCTCCTGTTCGATTTGCTCTGATCCTGCACTCATTTGGCTTTGTTCTAAGGCAGGCGTGAAAGGTCACTGCGAGACATCTTTCGGGGATGCTTGGCTCCTCCTTGCAGGGCGGAGATTTATTTGTTTGTTTTTGTTCTGCTGCTGTCGAAAAACAGCCAAACGCACAGGGTTAGAGCACTGCTTTCTTTAATACACTGACACAGCAACACCCAGCAAAAACCAGCGAGGGCCATGGGATTGTCACTTAGACTGAACATCAAAGCAGGCTTGCATGCTAGACAGAAACAGGTATAAAAGCTCCCTCGAGACAGCTGCTTGTTTTAGGAGGATTGGAGGGGTGATTTGGAGCAGAGGAAAATTAGCAGTTTTCCATCTGCTACTTTTTCTCTTTTCCTAATTAACTGCTCCCCCTTAAGAGGACTTAGTGGCAAGAGCTCACCACTCTGTCATCTGGCGGAAATAAAGGATCGGCAGAGACACCCATTGGCATGAGGGGGGCACCAGAGGGCAGCCTGGCAAAGGCCCCTTCGACATTGGCCCGGGGAAAATCAGTCCCCAAGACCCTGGAGGATCTTTGCCAGTCAAAGCGGTTAATACCGGGATAAAGTCATAGAATTGTTGAGTTGGAAGGGACCTCAGCGGTCATCTTGTCCAACCCTCTGCAATGCCATTGGGATAGATGGTCAATACATTCCTCTCATTCATAGAGTCAGTGGGAACATAGGACAGAGAACTCAGCCTTCTACTGAATTAGAACATCTACAGTATCTCACTGTTGTCTGCACTGACTGGCAGCAGCTCTGCAGGTTCTAGGTCACCCTACCAGGAGATACTGTTGAGGACTGATCCTTGGATTATTATTTTTTGCATGGAATAGCAGGTTGTAGACTTGTGGAATTGTAGAGTTGGAAGGAACCATGAGGGTCATTTAGTCCAACCCCCTGCAGTGCAGGCATCTTTTGCCCGACGTGGGGCTCGAACCCACAACCCACAATGCTCTACCAACCGAGCTTTCTCAGGCCCGCCTGGTGCTCCACCACCGAGTGAGCTGGGGTCTTGCAGCCGAGAAGCAGAGCACATTTGCATGTGAAACTTCTGCGCTCAATGCTTGGCATCCCCTGTCATGAAGGAATCAGGTACCAGGTTGTGGGGAAAGATACTTACTCTGCCTGAGGCCTGGAAACCTGCAGTCTCTTTAGGCGAAACTTGCCTAGACAAACAGCCCAACCTGTTGCCGGACTCTCTAAGGTTCTCCCTCTGCGTCTTTATGACCCGTCGAGTGTTGCTTTCCACGCATAAACTTCTTTATTTATTCCTGTTCAGGTGAAGCAGATCATGGAAGAAGCTGTCACCCGGAAGTTTGTGCACGAAGACAGCAGCCATGTCATTGCATTGTGCGGTAAGTGAATAATTGTTGCGTTGTCATGCACAAAACAGTTGCGTTATCATTGCATCACTGTGTGTGCGTGTGTGCGCGTGCGTGCGCGCGTATGCGCGCGCACTGCAACAGCTTTGCAGCCCAACAGAACCACAAGTTCTGTGCCTGGAATGCATGTTGCAAATCACGACTACATTAGCCACAGTTGAATACACCGGCTTTAATCAGATTGTAGAGTTTAGAGAGCCAGGAACTTTATTGCTGAGCCGTTGTTAGGAGACAAGGCAGATGTTCTGCCACTGTGCTAAGGCCCCTCCCTGATCACCAGCCGTTTTGAACCAGTGGGCACAGAATACCCTGTGTGCCCCTCCGCAGGAGGGAGGCAACGCAAGGCCTTTGCAGTGGTGGCTCCCCGCTTGTGGAATGTCCTCCCTGTGGAGACTCACCTGGAGCCCTCTCAGTTTAGTTTAAGGCACTCTTAAGTGAAGGGTTTTAAGTATTTCTGACCTCTTTTGGTGGGGCAGGATCTGCTGGCGCTGTCTTCTATTGGTATGGAAGCATGCGTTTTGTTTTTTAGGTTTTAGTATTTTTGTTGTGTTAGCAGGTCACTTTTCAGTCATTTTTAGGAGCAAAGTGACTAATCAAGTAACAAATTAATAACAATAACTCCCCTAGAAAGTACAGGCACTCTACTAACCCTTAAGATATTTGAAGATGGTCATTGCATGTCTCCACCTCGTTGGTTTCCCCTTCTGCTTCCTGAAAGACCTCTAGGTTCAGTTTCTGATCTCTTTTGTTGAGAGGATCGTGGATATATAGCATGGCACTAGATGGATAAAGTTTCCATTTGGGACAAACCTCTTTCACATGGTCCTTCTATGTAGTACATTCCCTCCTACTCAAGTATTTGAGTGGATCGTTTTATGTTTTGCTTCAGCGCCGTGCGGAGGTGAGTGCTGTTCCATTTGATTGACACCCGCTGTTCAACACTAGTGGTTTTTGATTGATTCCCCACTTTAAGGAAATAAAATAAGATCCCCCTGCTAGGCCTCTTTACTGGCACAGAGGCTGGTTTATTTTTGTTCGTTTTTTTTTGCGGAGTTGTGGCTTGTGCTTCAAGTGACAGTTTTATTGGCAACCTTTTTTCATTTCGCTTTTTCTTAACAACACCTGAAACGTTAGTTGCTTGGCAGCCCTTCCCAGCTAGGAAAAGGGTTGTATTACAAGCTGCCTCCCCAGTACCCCAGGAATGTCTTTTTGCAGTCTCTGGAGAGATGGGAAGTGTTTGCAAAGTTTATGCAGAGCATCCCCAGCAGGTCGGATGGTTGTGCTGAAGGGTGGCGAGGCGCAGCACATGGTTAACCTATGGAACTCTCTGCCACAAGAGGCAAGGATGGCCATCTACTTGGATGGATTTAACAGAGGATTGGACAAATCTATGGAGGGCAAGGTTATCAAGGGCTGCTCACCACAATGACTATGTTCTAACTTGAATGCCAGCAGCAGTCTGTGTGTGGTTTGGGAGCTGCACGGCCAGGGAAAAAACAATGCTATCCAGGGTTGTAAAGACTGCAGAGAGAATAATTGGGTGCACTCTTCCCACCTTCGATCAAATCTATGCTGCCAGGTGCCATAAGAAAGCGGCAGAGATAGCGCAGGATAGTATGCACCCCGGAAATGATTTCTTTCAGCTTCTGCCTTCTGGAAGAAGGTATAGGGTTATAAAGGCCAGGACTAGCCGCCTGAGAAACAGCTTCTGCACAAATGCAATTCTGGTTCTAAACGCAGCATAAGGGGTCTCTGTAGTATAGTGTATTTTAAAATGGGGTTTCAGAGTTTTTAGGGGTTTCTGAATGTTTTATGTAGTTTTTATGTAGTTTTATGTAGTTTTGTAGTAGTTTTATGCAGTTTTTCAATTTCGTTGTTCTGCATGGGACAATGACAATAAAGATATTGTATCATATATATCGTAATGCTTCTGAATGCCAGCAGCTGGAAACTGCAGGAAGGGAAAGTGCAGGTTTTGTATTCAGGTTGTGCTTGGGGGTGTCCCACAGGCATCTGGTTGGCCACTGTGAGAACAGGAGTAGATGAGCCACTTGCATGATCCAGCAGGGTTCTTCTTAACGTCATTCAAATTATTACATTATTCAAATTATCAGGAAGATGTTTAATTGTGTTTTTATATTTCGTTGGGAGCTGCCCAGATCAGCTGGGTCAGCCCAGTCAGATGAGTGGGGTCAGTGTTCGAAATTAGCCGGGCGCAAGGTGCATTTTGCTCTGGACTATTGGCCACTTGTGACAAAGTGATCTGGTCTGTTTGTTGTAGCATGTTGCCCCCTTTTTTCCTTTTTTACATTTTTCAATTAGATGTATACTAAAAGAGTAAAAACTGAAATGCAGCATAATCATACATCAACACATTATTCTAGAAAACATTATTATACCAATGTACTTAATTATCACAGCAGTGACTATTTAATAATCTTAGGGTAAATATCAATAATGTCAGTGATCAATTATGAACCTGCCTATTGTGTTCAGTTGCAATCTCTCCCCGTCCCAGCTTTTTTCTTTAAGTCTTTAAATTCACAGCATTTCATTGCAGATTTCCCTAATATACTCCGCTCAATATAGACATTTTTGCAACCAATTCCCCCTAGTAGGATGCATTTTTGTACGTCATTTTCACTAATACGTGCATTTTAATGCGTTCTTGTGAACACCTTTACCCTGCTATATGCATTCCTTAGCTGGAGAACTGCATTGCAGAAAAGCAATTCGCCCACCCAGGTCTTGGTTACACAAGCCAGTTGAGTTCCCTCATCCATGATCACATCATAGATAAGGCTGCTTCTTACTCCTGCACTGACCTGCCATTGAACAGCCCAACCAGGTTAGGAGCCTGTGTAGCCAGGCAGCCAATTCTCTGCTGGATAGGATCAGTCGAGGGGAATAGCCTGAATCAACAATTAAATGGCTTTGTCTACTTGCAAATCAATCGGGTCTCTCTTGATTTAAAACCAAGCCTGATAAGCACTTTTTTAAAAAAGTCAAATAAACCAGTCTGGTCTGGGGCTATTAACTTGTGTAGGAAGATTTTTAGGCGGTTGGCCAAGATTGATGTGAATATCTTTCTGTTTTCTTCTCCCCCTAATGCCTCAACAAATGAAACGGATTTGTAAAAATGTTACATGGAAGAAGAAGGAAAAAAAAAAATACGAGGCACTACACTTCTGTAAAACAAAAAAATATTAAAAAAAATAAATAAAACGAACAAAAAAAAAAAAAAGTCAAATAAGCCTGAGCTTTGCAGACAGATTGATTCTGTGCACAGTTCCACATTCCGCACACTTGCAGAGTATTGTGGTCGATAGACAGCCCTGGTAATGAGCGACGCTGTGCTTCCTGAGGCCCGAAAATCGATGCAACACCCTGATCTCTTGTCTGTCTTGTAGGAGATGGAGTCAAGCAGCCTTCAGGGCATTCATTGCCTGCGGTCACTGAGCCTGGGAGCTGTCTGCATCAAATTCATCTGTCTGGAAAGTGGGGGTGCGGCTTTGAGGCTTAAATGCAGGCCACCCCAGTCAAACTTAATGCAGCTTTCTGGACAGTGTTAGAAACTCAGATATAGTATAAGCTAATCACCAAATTCCTGCCAACCTAGCCATTCAAAAGCATGTCAAAGTGAAGTAGATAAATAGGTACTGCTCTGGCGGGAAGGTAAACAGCGTTTCCGTGCGCTGCTCTGGTTCGCCAGAAGCGGCTTAGTCATGCTGGCCACATGACCCGGAAGCTGTACGCCGGCTTCCTCAGCCAATAAAGCGAGATGAGCACCACAACCCCAAAGTCGGCCATGACTGGACCTAATGGTCAGGGGTCCCTTTACCTTTACTGGCAAAATGATGTTCCACAAGAGCAAAACGTGAGTACATTATGGAAGGATGGAATCGGAGAACTGTAGTTTTAGAAGGTGCCACAAGGGCCAACCCCGCCCCCCCGCATTGCAGGAACCACGGCCACATAATCCCTAGCAGATGGGCAACATCTCCCCAACAAAGGGGAGTCCACCACCATCTGAGGTAGTCCTTTTCCACTGTCAAACAGCTCTTGCCCTCATAAAGTTCTTCTGATGTTTATTGGGGTCTTTCTTCCTTGTCATTTGAACCCACTGGTTGGGGTTCTGCCTTCCGAAGCAGTAGATATGGTGGCCATATTCAAATATCACTTTTCAAGCCTTCAGGCGAAACACACCCAACTCCCTCAGCTGTGCAACCCCAGAGTCGGCCACGACTGGACCTAATGGTCAGGGGTCCCTTTACCTTTTAATCACCAAATAGGGACGTGGGTGGCACTGTGGGTTAAACTACAGAGCCTAGGACTTGCCGATCAGAAGGTCGGCGGTTCGAATCCCCGCAACGGGGTGAGCTCCCATTGCTCAGTCCCTGCTCATGCCAACCTAGAAGTTTGAAAGCATATCAAAAGTGCAAGCAAATAAATAGGTACCATTCCAGCGGGAAGGTAAACGGCATTTCTGTGCGCTGCTCTAGTTCACCAGAAGCGGCTTAGTCATGCTGGCCACATGACCTGGATACTGTACGCCGGCTCCCTCAGCCAGTAAAGCGAGATGAGCGCCGCAACCCCAGAGTCGGCCATGACTGGACTTAATGGTCAGGGGTCCCTTTACCTTTAATCACCAAATGGGACCTTAAACCTAGGTTACGGTCACCACAACAGAGTGTCTAGGCGTCCTTTTTTATACATTGCAATTTATTATTATTATTCATTTCATTTCTATATCTCTGTCTTTTAAAGGGGGGAAATCTCAAAATGGTTTCCAAGACTTTAAAACATCAAATAAAACAATCCAGAATAAAACAAATCCAAGCTTCAAGGAAAATATTTCAGATCCTTCTCTAAGTGACATTTTGCTTTCTCCATGCTTGTTTACCTACTTAATTTATAGAGCTGCCCCATAGCAGAAGTGCTCTAGGGAGCCAGTGTGGTGTAGAGGTTAGAGTGTCAGACCAGGACTTGGGAGATCCCTGAAGCTCCCTGGGTGACCTTGGAGTCAGTCACAGCCCCTTAGCCTACCTCACAGGGCCGTTGTAGGGAACTGACCAAGGAGGGGGTGAACCGTGTACAGTCATACCTCATGTTAAGTTTGCTTCATGTTGTTTTTTCAGGTTGCGTCCTGCGGCGACCCAGAAGTACCGGAAAGAGTTACTTCTGGGTTTCACCGCTCACGCATGCGCACAAGCGCTAAATCACACTTCGCGCATGTGCACAAGTGCCAGATCGCACCACGCACCTGCGCAGATACGGCACTTCACGTTGCGGGCTTTTCACATTGAGAATGGGCCTCTGGAATGGATCCCATTTGCAACCAGAGGTACCACTGTACTCCTTGGAGAAAAAGTTGGGATATACAGTGGTACCTCAGGTTATAGACGCTTCAGGTTACATACGCTTCAGGTTACAGACTCCGCTAACCCAGAAATAGTACCTCGGGTTAAGAACTTTGCTTCAGGATGAGAACAGAAATCGTGCTCCGGCGGCGCAGCGGCAGCAGGAGGCCCCATTAGCTAAAGTGGTGCTTCAGGTTAAGAACAGTTTCAGGTTAAGAACAGACCTCCAGAATGAATTAAGTTCTTAACCCGAGGTACTACTGTAAATGCAATAAATAAGCTCTTCTGCTTACCTGCTTAAGAAAACCAGAGGGGCCAGCCAGATGGAGATGAGAGTCACCAACTTGGTGGTCGCCCTTGGACTGACGCCAATCGCAAAAGGCACCTGGGGAATTTCTAACGCTGTTTCTTGATGCTGTGAAGCCAAGCCGGCTCACCTGTCCACCTCCCTGAGAATCACTTCCTCTTCTGTGATGCTTATGTGGAGGAGAGCAAGAAAGCACTTGGGGAAGGGACCTTAGCTCTCTGGTTTGCATTTAGATGCTGGGAGCAGCCCCTGCCTGCAACCCTTTAGGGCTGCTGCCATCCACTGTAGACCTGTGGTTCTCAAACTTTTTTCTCTCGGCCACCCTTTCAGAGTAAAAATTTGCTTGGGCCACACCCGATTCTTTCTTGATTAAGAAATAGGTTGGAAAATGCAAAGAAACAAATCCTACCAGTGCTTGATTCGTAACACAGAACACCACTGCTTTATAATATGATCGTGGGGCATCCAGAAAGTATACTGTAAAACAATGCAGCTGCATAGGAACATGACTCAACACCCCCCCCCCCCAATATAATGATAAAGGAGCCTCCTGCAAACTAAGTGAGAGGCGCGATCTTGCTTTCACTGGGATTCCAAAGGCAGATCTGTATATCGACGCTGCCCCTGGCACCCAGGAAGCCCCAATAAAGAATGGGAGAATGAATCCCCACTGACTGGCAGCGAGGCTGGCAAAACCTCAGACCCAATCAAGAGAGCCCAAACTGTTGGGTAAGGAGAAGTGTGCTTGCAGGCGAGTGACTCACCCTCTTGTGTGGGGCGGCTTTCAAAAATAGAACGGGAACGAGCCTCGCAACAAGCTGGATGAGAAGGGAGATAAGCAGATATAGATAATATGAGAACGTAAGAAGGAGCCTGCTGGTCCTATCTCGTCCGGCGTTCTGTTCTCGCCATGGCCGGGCAGATGCAGGTGCAAAACCTGCAAGCGAGACCCAAGCGCAAGAGCGTTCTCCCCCTCCGTGGTTTCCAGCAAGGGGTATTCAGAAGCATGATCACCTCCAACTGTGGGAGCAGAGCACAGCCATCATGTCCAGAAGCCTTTTGTAGCCATGAATGTGTCTCATCCTCTAGGCTGGTAGCCCTCACTGCTTCCTGTGGCGGTGAGTTCCGTAGTTTCACTATGTACCACATGGAGAAATGCTGCATTTTATCTGCCCGGCATCTACCATCATTCAGCTTCATTCAGATGCCCACTGGTGTTACGAGAGAGGGAGAAAAACATTTCTCTATCCACCTCTTCCACGCCAGGCTTAATTTTATAAACTTCCATTATGTCGCCTCTTACTGGTGTTTTCTCTAAACTAAAAAGTCCCGGACGCTGCAACCTTTCTTTATAGAGGAATCGCCCCATCCCTTCAATCAGTTTGCTTGCCGTTTTCTGGAACCTTTTCCAACTCCTTTTTGAGGTGGGGCGACCAGAACCCTATACAGTACTCCGAAGTGCAGTTCGCACCGTAGATTTCTATAATAGCATTACAATACTGGCAGTTTTTATTTTAAATTCCAATGATCCTGAGCATGGAATTTGCCTATTCGTACACACACGCAATTCATAATCCGCCCCCCCCCCCCAATCAAGGCCATTTTTCCAAACCTGTTGAAAAGGCTTGGCAGTTCTCCTTTCAATTAGCCAAGGTGTGATCACAACAGCCAACCTCACCTCCGTTGCTTAAAAACACTAATTACAGGCACCCTCTCACATTCCGTGCGGGGAAGTGGATTCCTTCCCAAGCCTCACTAGGAGACCTTAGCAACTGCGAGGCAGCTGGCGAGCGATTAACTTGCATTATCATATCCATCAACACATATCCAGAGGCAGATATTAAACAGAAGCAAAGCAGTATCAGATTCATCTGTGATGCAGTGGGGGAAGCCAGAGGTGGAGATTGAGCCAGAAGCAGGCAGAGTTTGCCTCACTGCAAGAGTTTGCCACTGCTTCCTGTCTCTGCCCCTCCCTCTCACAGAGGTGTTTAAGCAGAGGGAGAAGAGGAGGAGATGGAGGGAGAAAGAGCAGGTAGCGAGCCTGGAAGGGATGGAAGAGGGAGGTTCTTCCCTTGTAACTCTAGATTTCATAGAATTTTAAATATTGGAAGGGACTGCAAGGGTCAAAGTAGGAATCTTTTGCCCAGCTTCGGACTCAAACCCATGACCCTGAGGTTTAGAGTCTCATGCTGCTATCGACTGAACTGTCCCCAGATGCCAGAGAAGGGGAAGCAGATTGGCCCGTTCTCCCCCCACCCCTCCCCTCTTGCGGAGTACAGAGCCTCATCATTGGGCTGGGAGGAGCACTTAGGCCTGCCAGAAGGAGAAGGGGTGGCAGCAGAGCTGGTGGCAGAAAGACAGGACACAGTCTTGTAGCCATGAACCAGGGGCTACCTTTGTAGGTGGGATCAGACACCCCCGCCCAGCAGGTACGTGGTGGAGCCGTAGCGGGAGAGAGAGAGTCCCTTGAGTGAATCTACTGCCTCTTCTTTTAAAGCTCTGTGGGAGGGATGTGTCCTCTGTTGGGACATCTGTATAGCTTCCATTCAGTTCTTTTTTTAAAAAAAGGTTTTTTATTCAAAATTAAAACAAGACATATTATCCAAAAACATATCACCCTTGTTTTTCCCTCCCTATTTTTCCTCCCTCCCCCCACCCTCCCACACAAAACCCACCCACACCCACCCCCTGACATCCCTCACTTCCAGTCTTTGGTTTCTCCGAGACTGCTGTTTTCTGCATGTTACACAGTTGTATAGATCCTCAAACTATTTAGCTGATTATTATCAAGAAAAGGTTTGTGAATGTTTATTCAAAACCTGCCAAGGAGTCCAGTTCACTTTGTTGCGTCTTCAGATACTTTGTAAAGGGTTCCCACTCATCTCACAGTTATCCTTGTATGTCAGTTTTGCCAGTTCTGCATAGTCCGTCAATTTTTCTTGCCATGATTCTTCAGTTGGGGTTTCTTCAGTCTGCTTCCGTTCAGTTCTAAAGCTCTTGCCTTGCTGCTGTTCCTTGGGGTCCTGTTTTCTGGACCTTACCCTTGCAGCTGAGCCTGAGCTACTATCAGCCTGAATAAAGACCTCTTCCTTGCTTTTCAAGGAACAGCTGCTGCCTTTGCGTTTTGGGGCTGGAGCTTGACAGCTTCCCTCCATCAGTTTTATGAATGAAGTCTGGGAGCATCGTAAAGGCTAGCAGATTCCCAGCCCACTTTCTCCAATCTGTCTGTAAGCCCCTGAAGCTTGTGCCACAATAAATCTGAGCCGTTTCCCCCTGTGCTGTGAGAATCTTGTTTGGCAGTCAAGAATAACCCTGGAGGCTGAAGAGCAGTGACTGGTATCAGAGGCCTTTGGAAGGGAAGCAACCGCATTGTCTCCTGGAGCTGTCCGTGGTGCTGATCTGGTGCTTTTCTAGTTAAGCTCCAGGATCCTTCAGGCTTTAGAGAACACCCTTCCTCTCCTTTCATTTAGCAGAGCTTTGGCTCATTTGATATTTACCCAGTGAGGGCTTTTGAGTGGAATATGACTAATAGGTTCTGTTCTTTGTGTGTGCGTGTAATATTCTGATCTTGTTCTTTTTGTAGTTGCTGGTAGCCTTGGGTGCTCTTTGAATGGAAAGTCAGGTTAAAAACCCTAAATAAATAATATCCAACTAGGAAGAGAGTTGGCTGGCTCAAAACATCACAAACTGCCAAGGCCTTTGTTCCAAACAATACACAAGTTATTCCTTCCCATAAGCCCAGGTTGGTGATATGGGCAGGGCAGCTGTGCACTTGGTCAGCGCAGAGAGCAGGGCCTTTCCCTTGCTGTGATCCACACTTTGCCTTCTCTGGCTCAAAGGTCCACCTCTGGAACCCTCTCCTAAGAACTCTGGGCTACTGAACACAAAGTTGCAGGCCTGGGATTCGGAGACAACTGCCCTCTTCCCTTCCATTGTTGTCTAGGAGGTGCTCTCGGGGGCCAGGGTCTCGCTCCAAAGAGGTGAAAGCCTTTCAACAAAAGCATTTATCCAAGAGAGTAGGGTTCCAGGTGCAGCATAGTCTGAACTAGTCAGGGTTGTAGAATTGTAGAGTACGAGGGCTGTCTAGTCCAACCCCCCTTCAATGCAGGGATCATTTGCTCAACATTGGGCTCCAACTCATGACCCTGAGGTTAAGAGCCTCATGCTCTACCGGCAGAGCTATCCCAGTCCATCTCAAGCACAGAGAATCAATCTAGCTTCCAAACATAATCCAGGAGCAATCAGGAAACAGCCCAGAGTCGATATCACAAGGAAGGGGGATTAGAAATGGGAGCTCAGCCCCAAAGTACAAGGCGCCGGGGGCCTGTGTGGTTTCTGGAAGGCTTAATAGGGAGACCTTCGATATAGTGGCTTCTAAGTCCACACCCTTACCCTAGCTGCTGGTAGTGTTGCTGCCCTGGGCTCCACTGGAGGAAGATGTGAGCACATAAGTCTATTCAATAATTAGCAACTGGTCAAGTTCTTGGGATTCTTTACTCATGAGCTGACAATCATTACGCCTGAGTTGTGAGATGACTCTGGACCCATAGATGAATGTAAGAAGAGCCCTGGTGGATCAGGCCCATCTAGTCTAGCCATCCTGTGCTCACAGTGGTCACCCAGATGCCCCAACCTGGAAGCCCCAAGGCAGGAGCTGAGCACAAGAGCTCTCTCTTCCCACTTGCGACCCGCAACAAACCGTGTCCAGAGGCATAATGCCCCCGACAGTGAAGTTCTTCCTTGGCTTGGACCTTTCAATGCTCAAGGAACAAGGGTTGGCTACCCATCCCCGGACAGCCCCAAGGATTTCCCAGCAGGTCACCCACCAGAGGGTATCTCTGGCACCAGTTCCAGGAGACCCTTGCCTGCTCCTCTGGGTCCTCCACCTGTGGACTGTCTCATCCGTCCTTTGAGGACTCGGTGTCTGGCGCTGGGTCAGAGCTGAGCATGACACCCTCCCCTCCCTCACTCTTAACGCCACCATCTGACAAGCATGTTCCACCAATGTGCAACACTGGAAGGCTTTGATGGTGCGAGCTTGGAGAATCCGGCGGCGAATTTCCTCCCTCTGTTCTGTGTAACCTTTTTCTTTTTCTCAAGCTCTCTGCCAGCTGCTGCTGCTGTGCAGTGGAACGATTGGACTGATCTGTCCATTGCAGCGTGAAGAGGCACATGCTACTTCACTTGCAGCTGTTACGCCCTTTAAGGGAGTGATGTGCCCATGTGGCCATGGGGACAGGATATGCTCTGCTTCTGTTTCCCATCTTGTAGAGCCAACAGAAACACTGCTGTCGTCATTAGATGACCAAGCCTTTGCCAATATCTTTACTGCCGGCACAGGGTAAATTCTTTGAATCGCACAATCCATTAAGTGCTATTAATAGCCATTGATGGTACAATATAATGGCAGCACGTTGCTTATTACCAGCAGGGACCAGGAAACTGCATACGACCTCTGTGTTTCTGTGTGGGTTGTGGAGAAGCTGCACAGGACCTTCTCTGTAGTGGCAGACGTAAGCTGTGGATGTCCCAGCAACCATCTCCAGTCTGGAAACGGCTCGCTGATATGCTCAGAAAAGGCGTTGCTTGAAAACTCATGCTACAGGGAAGGTTGGTGTAGATCAGAGGTAGGGAACCTGTGGCCCTCCAGATATTGTGGGCCTCTGAATCCCACCATCCCTGATGTGAGGAGCAGGTCAACAATAAATCACATGGCATAAGTGAAGTTAAGCCTACAAACAAGATCTGCTCAGGAGGTCATGCCTAGTGAGCACAGCAACTCAACCCAGTTGATCTTGCCTCTGTGAGGCAGTTGTGGGGACAGAAGGTCACTGCCTTTCCCCAGATGCCTAAGCCTCTTCCTCTCCCAGGTCCTTCCTCACCAATCTGAGACCACATCATGTCTGTCTTTGCTCCTCCCTCTTCACGCCTCTTCTGGTTCTGGGAGACCAGCAGGAGAGGGACACACCCTGGCCTCTTCACCAGCCTGACTCATCTCTGCCTCTTGGCCTCCCTTCTCTCTGGCTTCTGTCTCTGCTTCTAATTCGTGACTTCTCTCTGCCATAGACTTCCTGCTCACTAAACTCTGTTGCCTTCTCCCTTTGACCATTGATTGTCATCCCACCACAACTCCCCGGGCTCTAAGTCTTCTTCCCCTGGGGGTTCCCCAGCCTCCCACCACTCCTCTGCATCTGGCCAGTCCGTGACACCTGGTCATTGGTCATGATGGCTGGGACTGATGGGAATTAGTGGCCATCAAGTTCTGGAGAGGTGCAGGTTCCACACCCTTGGTGTATGACCCATCTTCTTCAACCTAGTTCTCTCCAGATGTTTTGGACCATGGCTCCCATCAGCTCCAGCTAGCATGACCCATGACCAGGGGTGTTGAAGGCCTACAATATCTGGGGGGGGGCACAGGCTCCCCACCTCTGATCTACACCAACCCTTCCTAGTGGCTATGTTTCCATCAACCTCAATGTTATGCTGCCATTCTCACTGGAGCTGAAGGGAATCGTTTCCATTCTCTACTAGTACGGCTGATGGCCAGGGATAATGGGAACTGTAGTTCATTAGCATCTGAGGAGGCCAGAGGTTTCCCACGTCTGCTTTGCCGCAGGGAGTTAAAAAGGGGGCATTTACGTCTCCAGTGTTAAATATATTTGCATAGGCCCTGTTTTGTCAGTTCAGCCTGGCTTGTGACATATCTGGAGGCGGCAGAGGGGGCTCTGAACTGCCGCCGTAATTGCTCTGCGCGGCTGACACCCAGGTCTCTGGCAGCCTCTGCCTTTCAAATTCCCCTTTTCACAAAGTGGATATCAGCCTTTCTAAACCGTACACGCATTTCTCTCTCTCTCTCCCTGCCTGAAAGCAAAAGCCTATTACTGGCAATTAAACCGAATGTAATTTTCAAACGCAGAAGACAACCGTGGACAAATTGAAAAGCCCACATTCTGTTGAGAAGGCTTATCTCCAGAATTGGCTTTGGCGATTAAAAAAAACACAAAATCCAGAGGGAAATGTATTGCGAGGGAAAGGGAAGGAATTCTTTCCCAGCGTGCCTATGAGAAGGAGAGAGAACTTTTTTAAATAAAAGGTTATTTAAAAAATAAGCTGTGTAGGCTTGTTTCCCCACTTCCTGAAATGTGTAAAAATTCACACACACAAACATACAATTTTTTATTTTTTATTTTGCTTATTTGTTTGCATCATTTCATTTGAACTGATCAGCCTCCTGCAATCATAATCTGAGGCCTTTCTTCATGTGCCTCCTCTGTGAAAAGTCTGGAGAACGGACATTGTTATTCTTTTTGTTTGTTATTGTTTGTTCCTCTGGTATGTCTTTTTTGTGTTTTCCTCTTGTAAACAGCCCTGTGGTCCTCGGATGAAGGGTGGTATAGAAACTGAATAAATAAAAGTTTAAAATAAAATATCCGTTTGCCGGGGATAGTATAATGCAGTTAATTGGGCCTGGTGGGGTGGAAGGCAGGGAGCCCAACAGTAGGTGGTGCCAGAGGTAATGACAGCAGTGGTTGTGGACACTCACTGGGACTCTGGGGTAGAAGGGAGCCCAGACCGTGGCTGGAGCCAGAGCCAATGGCAGGCAGATCCTGCTCATTCTCACCTCCATCCTCTTCCCTGCGGACTTCTACAAGGGAAACTTTGCTAGGAGGTGGAAGCTGAGAGGAAGGGGTTTGCATGGAACCTTGCCAGACAGAGCAAGATTTAACTCCTGCGCCACTTACCAGCCGATGAGCGAGGGTTAACTCCTGCAGAATGGGCTGCCTGCACCAGTCCCCGGGGAATTGGCTTGCACAGGCAGTGCAGGATCGAACCCCACCTGCTCCCCATCAGCCGATGCCTCAGCTGTTGACCCAGGGGTTCTGGTTTCAGGGAAATGGATTTCTGGGCCAAACCTCTGCTCCAAAGCCATCAATTGGTTGTCTGAAGCAGCTCCCCTTGGCAGCTGGTTTGAGGCGTCACGGAAGGCCAGCAATTTTTTACCTCCTCAATTTATTAGTATTCTCTCTGTCTCTCTCATCAGCAAGGATTGGGAGAGTTGCTTGCAAGCTTTTCTGCCTTGGTTTGCAAAAAAGCTTGACCCCCACCCCGGGGTGCTATGCACATTGTGCTGGATTGGGGGGGGCTCTGTTTGTCTTGGAGTGGTGGCCTGTCGCTTTGAATGCACCACATTTTGCCAGGTCCTGCAGAGCACATCTGGAAATCGTTTCCCCTCCCCCTGTGGTTTTGTTGCCATAGTAGCGGCTGTTGGTGCTCCTGATGTTTTAAAATACCTCTCGCCACCTGAGGACATGGTTGTTTCCCTCTGTTGTGTTCTTCTGCCAAGGAGCAGATTATTGGTTAATTGTTCTTTGTGTATCAACAAAGCGTTTTTTTCTGAGCTGACTAATAGGATCGTGGCGCTAATGGTAATGAGACAATTAGTGCAATCATCTCTCTGACCCGCCTCCTCCACTCTGGTATTAAACAAGCTTCCCTTTTTCATGGGGGGTGGGGGTGGGGGTGATTTTTTTTTAATGGAGCTTGTGTTCCAAGAAGACCCAATATGTGAAAAGAGGCAGGTGTAATTCTCAAAGTTCGCCAACATGCTTTATTCAGTTTCTGGGGTGAAAAGCAGTTCTGCGCAGGCCATTTGAATGGCGTGTTCTTAGTAGTGATGGAAGGATCTGTCAACTTTGGTTCTCTCAATTTGTCATTGTTCACATTTTGCAGGAATCTGTTATTAAAAAATACCGTATTTTTGGCTCTATAAGACTCACTTTTTCCCTCCTAAAAAGTAAGGGTAAATGTGTGTGCGTCTTATGGAGCGAATGCAGGCTGCGCAACTATCCCAGAAGCCAGAACAGCAAGAGGGATTGCTGCTTTCGCTGTGCAGCGATCCCTCTTGCTGTTCTGGCTTCTGGGATTCGGAATATTTTTTTTCTTGTTTTCCTCCTCCAAAAACTAGGTGCGTCTTATGGTCTGGTGCGTCTTATAGAGCAAAAAATACGGTAAATAAATCCTGAAAGGTCACCAGCATTTTAGTGCAAATTTCTCCTAGCAGAGGCATTTTTATATCCAGTTTTGACTAATGTACACATTTTTGCAAGCCAGTTTCCCTAGCAGTATGCATTTTTGCATGTTATTTTCACAAATATCTTCATTTCCATGCACACTTTCCCGAAATAACGTGCCATTTCGCGAACATAGGTTGCTTGGAGACCTGCGCCACAAAATTCAGAAAAGAGTGAAATTTGAAGGATAGCTGTTTCATTGTGCATATTGTTCCAGAGGGCCCATTATACCTCTTCAGCTTTTGATACCTGCTCCACCCATTCTGCTCCCTCTTCTCCCTCTGACCACTTATCTTCATCCCACCACCAGTTCCCTGGCTCTGAGCCTTCTTCCCCTGGGGGTTCCCTTGGGGGTTCCCCAGCTGATGCCCCCCCCTTTTCTGCATCCAGCCAGTCCATGACAGTCCCTTTCTCGTTTCAACTCAGTTTCCGAATCTGGCGGGGTTTGTGTGTTTAAGAGCAACCAGCTGGCTTCCCTTGCTACACGACTGTGAGTTTGTGTGTGCGTGTTTTGCATGGTTTGTTTTTACCTCTGTTAACCCGTCCCCGCCAAGGAATCATTTTAGGATCAAGAGATGCACAGGGAACTTGTATACAGGTGTATCGTTTTTAAAAATACACAAGGAGCTATGAAGAAGGCTAGGACGGTGAATGTAGCATTAAAGATTCAGCTGCGCTTGCTCTACGGCGCTGATCACTCCATCAAGGTTTAGGACAGGGGTAGGCAACCTAAGGCCCGTGGGCTGGATGCGGCCCAATCGCCTTCTCAATCCGGCTGCGGATGGTCCAGGAATCAGCGTGTTTTTACATGAGGAGAATATGTCCTTTTTATTTAAAATGCATCTCTGGGTTATTTGTGGGGCCTGCATGGTGTTTTTACATGAGTAGAATGTGTGCTTTTATTTAAAATGCATCTCTGGGTTATTTATGGGGCATAGGAATTTGTTCATCCCCCCCCCCAAAAAAAAATAGTCTGGCCCACCACATGCTCTGGGGGATGGTGGACTGACCCATGGCTGAAAAAGGTTGCTGACCCCTGGTTTAGGAGATCATTGAAGTCCAAGTCACAGGGTATATATCTTTAAAACTTCGCTGATCGCTCAATACACACACACACACACACACACACACACACACACACACTGGTACCTTGGGTTGATAACTTAATTCGTTCTGGAGGTCTGTTCTTAACCTGAAACTGTTCTTAACCTGAAGCACCACTTTAGCTAATGGGGCCTCCTGCTGCTGCTGCGCCGCCGGAGCACGATTTCTGTTCCCATCCTGAAGCAAAGTTCTTAACTCAAGGTACTATTTCTGGGTTAGCGGAGTCTGTAACCTGAAGTGTATGTAACCCGAGGTACCACTGTATATAATCCCCAAACCTAATATTTTCCTGTGGTGTAGCCCCTGGCTATTGTTTTCATGTTTAGCTCATCGTAGAAGTATGCAAAGGTAATATATTCTCATTAGGAGACCCTGCCAAATGCATTCGCAGTTTTGCCGTAGCAAAATTGCAGAGAAAGGAAGAGATAAGTATTTATGAAAGGGGCAGTGACATGCCTGGTGTGGCCTGCTTCTGCATGCTGATACTTTGAGCTGATAAGCGAAAGGCTGATCGTCTGTCGATACTGCAGGAGGGATGTGCCATTGTTTCACACCACTGCATGCTCCTCAGAACTGGGGGGTGGGGGGCAGCAAATTCCAGGTCTCCAAGCTTTTATATCAGGTGGTAACACCGGATTGGCACACTAGTATCACCTAACCAACTCCCTTTGTTAGGAGGGTTCTGGGATGTTGTGCTGTAGCGAGCAGGGGCCCAGGTAAGCACTATTTTATTTATTTATGTTACTGTAATAAAGCATTGTTCTTCATTCAAGGATTTATCCGGTGTTTTCCAGGGCCTTCAAAGCACTTCAGCACGCATTATCTTGGTAATTTGTTTACAGCAGCTCTGCAAAAGTGGCTCGGTATTTATTGTACCCGTTTTACAGATTGGAGGGAGGGAAGTGGAGATGGCAGCCTAGAGGGAAAGCAGCCTGGTTTAAAGCTGCCTCCAGAATTTGTGACAAGCCAGGGGCTTCATTTGGTGTGCATTTCAAGTCTCTTTGCAAAGCAACGAGGGGCGGATTTGCAGGGGCAAATCAGGTGTCTCAGCGAAGCCTACAAGGAGGTTGTGAAGTTAGCAGCCCTCTCACTAACCTGAGGAATATTCTGGCAAACATGGGGTATTGAAATGAAAAGACAGTGGCTGTTATTTTGATTTCATTTACTGCATTTACATTCCACCTGTTTCTCTAAGAAACTATAAGGAAACATGGATTTGTAGAGTTGGAAGGGACCCTGAGGGCCATCTAGTTGAACCCCCACCCCCTGCAATGCAGGAATCTGAACTAAAGCATCCATGACAGATGGCCATGACTTAAGGTGGCGGACATGGTTCTCCCCCATTTAATTCCCCACAATTACCCTGTGACGTAGGTTATGCTGAGAGGCAGTGACTGGCCTAAGCATCATTGCTTAGTGGGGATTTGAACCCTGGTCTCTCAGGTCCTAGTATGGCACTCTAATCACTATACCACACTGAGGCTGTTGTTAATTATTATATTTAATGTAATACAGCATTTAATTTATCAGATATTTCTTGTTTTGCAGACAAAGGCCATTGCAATGTAGTTCTCTAACAAGCCAGACTGGGCAATCCTCATAATTAATTTTTAGGAAGAATCTAAAAACATTCCTGTTTTGGTGGCTGAGAATTCTGTTCCTGGCAAACCTAAAAAGATTACCTGTAGAAACACAGACACAGACACAGACACAGACACACACACAGCTGTGCCCCTGCTCATTTTGCTTACCAACCCCCTGTGATCTCGCTATTGACTCCTAGAGCTTACCCTTCCCACCCCATGCAGAACTACTAAGTTCAGTTTTAGTGGCCCCTTGGGTTTATCTTGATGTAAATCCTGGATTGTGATGTGGTACTACAAATCCTCCAATGGGGCAGTGCGACGACAGCCTTACATTTCTATGTATATAGGAAGATATATATATGATGCAGTTACATAAGAGTTAACTGTGAAGATTAAGGTTGTCATGTCTGCTGATCTGATGTCTGCCGAGGCTGCTTTTATGAATCTTCTACTGAAGGCAGAGAGAAATTGTGCTGGGGAGATAATTAGATTTCCCCCCCTTTCTGTCTTACAAATGCAATTAGGAGCCTCTGGCTGCCTGATTTCTGAAGCTGGAGACCTCTGTGTTTGCATTACTCTCCCCCATGCTATCCCCAGGGTCTTGAGGTCCAGCTATGGTCCAAGAAGTCAAACAATGGCCTTTAAAACATTGCAGGAAAAGAGCAACAAATCGGGCGGGGGGGGAGAGAATCACAAAGCAATCCTGAAAATAACGAGCAGTACCACACTCTCTAGTTTTCTCTCTGGGAGCAAACATTGGCAGGAGTGGCTCAGAACATAACAGAATTGTCCATACACCCGAGTCACCACCCTTGTAGAAAAACCCCCCCATTTCTGCTGGTTTCCCCGTTTTAAGCGAAAGTACCAAGAATAGCCACTGGTCCCATCACCTCCTGGCAAATAGAAGGGGAAGAAATGTGGCAGTGAGAGATTTTACTTTCTTGGGCTCCATGATCACTGCAGATGGTGACAGCAGTCACGAAATTAAAAGACGCCTGCTCCTTGGGAGAAAGGCAATGGCAAACCTAGACAGCATCTTAAAAAGCAGAGACATCACCTTGCCAACAAAGATCCGTATAGTTAAAGCCATGGTTTTCCCAGTACTGATGTATGGAAGTGAGAGCTGGACCATAAAGAAGGCTGATCGCTGAAGAATTGATGCTTTTGAATTATGGTGCTGGAGGAGACCCTTGAGAGTCCCATGGACTGCAAGAAGATCAAACGCATCCATTCTGAAGGAAATCAGCCCTGAGTGCTCACTGGAAGGACAGATCCTGAAGCTGAGGCTCCAATATTTTGGCCACCTCATGAGAAGAGAAGACTCCCTGGAAAAGATCCTGATGTTGGGAAAGATGGAGGGCACAAGGAGAAGGGGACGACAGAGGACGAGATGGTTGGACAGTGTTCTCGAAGCCACCAGCATGAGTTTGACCAAACTGCGGGAGGCAGTGGAAGACAGGAGTGCCTGGCGTGCTCTGGTCCAGGGGGTCACGAAGAGTCGGACACGACTAAACGACTAAACAACAACAAACCAAGAGGGTTTGGAAATGGCATCTTCTTGAATGTGGTGGAAAACTTAGCAGGGGTGGGCATCCCTTTCTTAAGATAAGCATTTTGCAAATCTGGAAGACAGCCGGACGAGCCAGAAGTCCCGTTATCTTACCTTTGTATTTGTGATGAGGAGGAAAATTCCTCCCAAATAAGCTCCTCTGCAGAACAGAATAATGGGGTGGGGTGGGGCTCTACGTCTTCCTAGCTTTGTGTAAATAATTTTATTTATTTAATGTTCCTGTATGCTCCCTTTTTTCTTTGTCACAAGAGACCCCAGTGCAGTTTTACATGAAAATAAATAAGTCACATCATTTCAAATCAGAGAATGCAATAAAGAGTGCAGTGGAATATAAGCAGCAGTGCTATAAAGCAAATAAACAAGACAGTACTATAAAGCTATAAACCAGCACCATAAAATGAAACAGACTTGAGGCTCCAAAATTGGTCCATCCAGAAACCACCAAAAGTGAGGGGGAAATAGAGAATATGAACAGGGAACTCCTGACAAATGTGTGGCCATCTCTGTCCTCCTGAAGGAAGGAACGTTTCAAAACTGGGGGCAGCGCAATGTAGTTTTATTTTTATTTATTCCAGCAATTTGTAAACCACTTAATCACAGTCTTTTCTGAGGGGTGCATAGGATCAGTGTATTGGATTTGGATGTATTCCAAATACCAGGCTGATGTCCTTTGCTTGATAGGCTGGTCAGACACAAAGTGGAATCTTTACCAGGGTGGAATCTAGGCACATATTTAAAAAATGCTGTGAAAATGCTTTTTTTAAAACACGTTTTAAAAAATAAGTTGAATTTGCCATATGCTCGCCATTGCCATCTAGTATCACATTTGTATAATGCCCCTAAAAAGACACTTAAAACTTTTTTAACTTCATTAGGTCTGCATAGTTCTGTCTTAAAGCATTACCTTTTATGAACAGATGCCAATTTTATGCTTTGACCCATATATTTTTGTATTGTCCCTATGCCAATAAAGGTGATTGATTGATAGTTCTTCTTCACCCCAAATCAACTTTAAATGTTTCCAGCACAAAAGACCCCAGATTTATTTGCCTGTAATTTGGCAGACTTTATCCACTTGGAGGGGCTAGCATTCCTGCAATTTTCATCTACTTCTGCCAAAAGAGGGAAAAAGCTGTAGCCATTAAATATATATATATTATTTCCCAATAACAAATGTGGGAGCTTTTGGGGTGACGGACTCAGATCCTGATAGGAGAGCCTGTGATGCTCCTCAGATGAAGGCGGGGTGTTTGCCGAAGTGCTGAATCAGGGTCTGGATAAAATATTGCGGACAGTGCACACCCCTAAAATGTGGTATCTCCCAGTTGGAACATGCTGAGCTATTATCTCAGGATGGAAGGTGCCAAAAGGGCCATGTTTCAAAGGCAGGGGAAGCTCTGTTCAGAGAGTCAAGATCTAGGAACTCCTGGATTCAGGGCTCTGGGAAGGCGGCGATGACATGCTTTTCAGAAATATTCTTGCAAGGAAACAGGAGCGTGCCGTAGGCCAGCTCTGGGCTGTCGTAGTTGAAATGATTTCCTGAAGCAATAAGGGAGAAGCAAGCACGATTGCGGCAGGAAAAGTCCAATTAAGTCTTCTTTGCTGCATAATTGTCACCTGGAGTTAAATTATAGAGGAAGAACCCTCCTGACTGAGTCTAGGTTTTTATTACTTTGCTTCACTTTTCTGTTTTGATGCATGTGGTGCTATCTCAGCCGACGGGCAGCTTCGCAGATGACGTACGATTTCATTAATTCCCTCTCCCGTCTCCGCGGGTGTTGTGCTGACTCTAGGCTGATTCCACGGCCACTCGCTTTCCTTAATGTTCGGCATTAGTTAGGCTGGGATAGCAGGATGGTCCTGTTGAGACCAGGGATGTAATATACTCCCAGACACCCTTCCCTTTCTTGCCCCTTAATCAAGTCAGCCGGCTGAGGATTCAGGATTGCTCTCCAGTGTTAAACTGCCGGCTTTACATTTGCCAGCTTTACATTTGCCAGGGCAGCCCAGTGGCCTATCTGGTCCAGCATCTTACAGTAGCCAACCAGATGCTTCAAGGGGAAGCCCACAAGCAAAGCATGAGGACAACAGCACTCTGTCTCCCTGCAATTCCCAGCAAGTGATATTCAGAAACATTAGTGCCACCAACAGTGAATGGAGATCATAGCCATGGGCTGGCAGCCACCAAGAGCCTTATGACCAGAACAGGATGGAGATGACAGAAAAAGGGAGTCTTCTGCAGAAGGGCATGGACAGTGAATAAGGAGTATTGGCCAGTGAGTGAACAAGGACTCTCATTGTTGCGAACAAGGACACTGTTGTTGTTTTTTTACCTCCAGAGTTCTCCAAGTATCACAGACTGGTTGGACACAGAGAAATGGTGGGAGGCAGGAGGTGGGGAACGTCCCATGGGATGAAGACGCAGGGCCAGGGGATTGGTGGGTAGGATGGTGTTCAGCGGTCAGAGGGAGAAGCCTGGGAGGAGGAGGTGACAGAAGCAGGAGAGGCAACAGGGTTTAGTGAGCAGGAAGAGGCTGGGGCAGAGAGCAGTTCAGACTCAGAGGCAGAAGAAGAGGGAGGCCCAAAGAGATGAGTCCAGCTGGTGAACAGGCATGGGTGTCTCCCTCTCCCACTGTAAGAAGCACCTCACTCTCCTGGTCTCCCAGAACCAGGAGAGGCATGAAGCGGGCAGAGGAGAAGTTAGCTTCATGCAGGCGCAGTCTCAGATTGCTTGGGGGAAACCCTGGAGAGGAGGGGACTTAGGCAGCTGTGGGGAGGTGGGGGACCTTCAGTCTCAGCAACTATTTCAAGGGGGCAAGACCTGCCGGAGATGAGTTGCTGTGCTCCTGTGCAGATCCTGTTTTTACTAATTGAGAGTGAATCCCAACCCTACTTGGAGATGCCAGGGATTGGACCCTGCTTTGTGTTGGTGACAGCGTGAGACTCCAGACTGTCAGGTGCTTTCCGGGAGGGATCCAAGCCCATACTGGAGCTTGGTTATTTCAAAGGGCTACAGTGCAACAAACGTGCCTTGAAAACACCCACCCATCAAAATAGATGTTTTGCAGTTTGGAAAGTGACAGTGAAAGGCACAGAGAAGTGTGGGGTGAACGACTGACCAACGGGAAGATGTGCAAACACCCTGAAGCAAATCAGGATGGATGCTGAGCAAGTAGGTCCTCTGTAGGGTCCCAGGGACCTTCCTCTGTGGATCCAGCCCTTCCGACAGTAATCTAATCTACTGAGCTGACAAGCTGCCTTTCCCGCTTTCACCCCAATTTTAATTTTGTTGGAGCTGATAGTCTTCTGTGCCCCCAGCTCATGATGGAAGCCAAAGACAGCAATCGTGCCTAGGCTGTGTGTGGGAAGCCCGGAAGGTGAAAAAGCCATATATCCTGTCTCTCCCGCCCACACAGGCACTGGCTGCAATCTGGAGCCTGCCTCGCAGACACAGAAGCCATCTCCAGGCAGGGTATGTGTGTGTGTGTCCCTGAAATGGAATTAACATGCATGCAGATTGGCTGTTCCCTGGCAGCAAATGAAGGTGTTTTAAGGATGCTCAGACAGGGGCGGGCTCGGTTGAGAGCTTATGGCGACGTAAGACGGGGTCAGCAGTACGGACAGGGGAGAGTTTTGATTCAGCGCACCTGGAAAAGTAAACCCACCGAAAACACAGTTCCTGAAGCAATTGCCATGGTGTTAGACGTCTCGTTTTCCCAACATGGGAGAACGATGTGTTGTCCGGGCTTGCAAAGCACCATACAGGCCCCTGACAACCCGCTGATCAGGTGACTGCAAACCTCCTTTGGCTCAGCTGAAGATTTGCCTGCCCTTCACCCAATGTCATAAACGAGAGGGAGAGAGGAAGAGAAGAAAAAGGGGGAGGGAATTGGCTCCAGCAGAGCCTGTGGGCCAGATCTTGCAAATAATTCCAAGTACAGAACACAAATGTTCCGACTGTTTGTTCTCTTTTGGCGGCCACTAAAGGTACCTTTTTCACGGGCTGCAAGAGTGGATAAGAATTGCAGCAAGATTTATGTTCCTTCCAGTATTGCAATACTAGCCTTTTGGCCACCAATGTAGAGTCCACTTAACTTTGCCCCTTCGTCAAGGCCCAGAGCATTGGGATGTTACTGTGTATATAGCATGGCGGCATGGACTGGCTAGATGCAGAGAAGGGGTGAGTGACATGAGCTGGGGGACCCCAAAGGGAAGAAGGCTCAGAGCCAGGGGATTGGTGGCAGGACGACGATCAGTGGTCAGAGGGAGAAGAGGGAGCAGACTGCGAGGAGGAAGTATCAGCAGTAGGAGAGGTGACAGGGTTTAGAATCATAGAATTTAAGAGTTGGGAGGGACCACGAGGGTCATCTATTCCGCCCTCCTGCAATGCAGGTAACTTTTTGCTCGAACCCACAACCCTGAGATTAAGAGTCTCTTGCTTTCATGAGCAGGAAGAGTCTATGTCAGAGAGCAGTCCAGAATCAGAGGCAGAAGCGGAGAGGGTGAGGTCAAGAGGCAGAGATGAGACAGGCTGCAACAGGAGCCAGGAGCTCTCCTGCTGCTGTTGTGACCAGCTCCCTTTCCCTCTGGTCTCCCAGACCCTGCAGATGTATGAAGAGGGCAGAGCAAAGAGAGACAAGACAACGGAGCCTCAGATTGCTTGGGAAGGAACTGGGTAGGAGGAGCCTTAGAGAGCAGTGGGAAGGCGGGGATTTTCAGTCCTCGTGACTGCCTCATTGGGACAGTTCCCTGCTGAGAAGAGTTGCTGTGATCACTAGGCCCACGCTGTTTTCTTTCTTTGAATAAAGAGTTAACTTCACTCAGTGTTTTATTGCTGACCTATGCATGATTCCGGCTTCTGACACATGAGTATCTGACCGCTTTAGGGATTTTCCAAGGCGGTGACTTTCATCTAGAAAGGTGCCACTCTAAAGAATGGCCAGATCGTATGTTTCAGTGCCGCCCCTGGCATACCACAGTGCCAGAAGGTGTCCAGGGATGCCACATGTTTTAAAGGTGTTGTGTGTATGCAGCCTGAATCTCTGGGAGTAAATTTGGACAGTAATGTTGGCACCAGGGGGCCTCACTGGAGGAAGCATTCCATGATTTGGGGTGGGTGGGTGGAGATCACCACCGAAAAGACCCTCCTCCCATCTAACCCAGTTACCTCCATATGATTAAGACTGAGGAGCTGAGACTGGCAGGGTGAGAAAAGCAGGAAGTTCTCCCCACTGGTGTAAGGACCTCTCTAGACTTTTTTGGGGGGGGGGCATGTGTATTCAGTAACATGTCATTGATGCTATAATGGTCGCTTAGTGGTGGATCTCTACTGGATTTATACTGCCCTGTCTGCACGTCATTCCGCTTGTCCTGTGAGTCTTCCCCATTATTGCCACCTGGAGGGGCGCTCTTCCTAGAATCATAGAATTGTTGGAAGGGACCCCGAGGGTCATCTAGTCCAACCCGCCGCAGCGCAGGGAATCGCAGCTTAAAGCACACATAACAGATGGCCATCCAGCCTCTGCTTAAAAACCTCCAAAGGAAGGAGAGCCCGCAACAAAAGTGGGACAGAACACAAAACTCCGGAACGTTTTGTGGTATGAAAAGTTACTGGATTTCAGCAGGAAGCTTCAGGGCACGTTCCAATTTGATACGAAGCAGGGTGCAAAACCTTTTAAAGTGCAAACAGGAGGGAAAATGGCGTTATAACCAACCCCAATACAACCATGAGCACAAATTTTCACGAACACAGAATGAAAACAGAGCCTGCGGAGTCATGCTTCATTTTCTCGGAGCCTTTGGTGCTTATCGATGGAGCTGTGTAAGTCGCAGAAAGATTCCCCCCCCCCTAAAAAAAGACGCAGAGTTTCCTCTCCCTCACTCTCCTTACATGTTTGAATGAAATGTGTGATTTTTCTCCAGCCATGCCCGGGTGTGAATGCAAAGGCTTGGTATTTTTCCACTGCTGTGCTACGAATGTTCCGAGTTTGGGTCTGAGATGTTTAGCCTTTTTTTCCTTTAAAAAAAAAGCAAAATGAAGCCTATCTTCCCAATGGATAATGCCTTTCTCCCCCACCCTCCTCCCTTGTTTTTTCCCCAAAAAGGCTGCAAAATGCGAGTTTCTTTCCCCAGAGGTTGCTCTCAGTAATTGACACAGGCAAAGGCAAGCACTTGTGGTCAGATCAATCTGGAAAAGAGGCAATCCGCTTTATGCTATCATTTTCTTTGGGAGGGCTGTGGGGGTTGGAGGAGCGACCAGGGAGGGGGCCGGAGGATGCTGTCTCTGAGATGTCCGTTCTCCCTGCCTCTTTCTTCCCTTTACGAATTTAATCACCGATCAACTGGGGTTGATCATGGATGAAGCATTCCGTGGGTGTTAAGCGCCAAGATTGCGATGCGGCTCAGTCCACTTGGTAACTACAGAATTCAATACGTGGGCATCTTCTGAAGCGGCAGGAGAACTCATTGTGAAGGGTGGGGGGTGTGTGGAAAAGCTAAATTCAGCCTCCAGTAATTTTGCAAGCACGTTTCGGACTTCTTTATCGGTGCCTCAGAGTTGTTAAACGCTTCTTGCTTCCGGGTGATCAAAAGCAGTGCTGGGGTCCTGACCTCCCTCGCTTCAGGAATCTCAATCTGTATCGCCTGGTCTGCCGCGGGAGCCCTTTTTGTTTGTTGCTCCAGGAAGGGATTTTGGGCAGACCCACAAGGAAATAGGGAGGGGGTATCACTGTGTGTTAAACCACAGAACCTAGGACTTGCCGATCAGAAGGTCAGCGGTTCGAATCCCCGCGACAGGGTGAGCTCCCGTTGCTCGGTCCCTGCTCCTGCCAACCTAGCAGTTCGAAAGCACGTCAAAGTTCAAGTAGATAAATAGGTACCACTCCAGAGGGAAGGTAAACGGTGTTTCCGTGTGCTGCTCTGGTTCGCCAGAAGCGGCTTAGTCATGCTGGCCACATGACCCGGAAGCTGTACACTGGCTCCCTCGGCCAATAAAGTGAGATGAGTGCTGCAGCCCCAGAGTCAGTCACGACTGGACCTCATGTTCAGGGGTCCCTTTACCTTTACCTTTTATGCTTTGGAATGGGCACACTGGAAATTTACGTGGGCCATAAACAGACGCGTTTGAATCCCTAATCTCTCGTTGCCATGGGTGCCTTCTGCCCCGCTCGGATCTGGTCTGGCCTGGCAGCTTCAGATAGGGGGAAAAAGGAGGAAATGGAAGGGACAGGGCTCTGTCTTCTCACTGCGAACCAGGCGCTGCCTTCATAGGTGGGATCGGTTCATGCACCTGCCCAGGTGAGCCATACATGTGGGCACACAGCAGGCCAGCTGGGCAAGAGGGTCCTGCTCATGCTGCCTCATCTTTAAAAGCTTGGCGGGAGGGGCGTGTCCACTATTGGGACGTCTTCTGTTTGGTTGTGAACCTCTTCCGTTGATCGTGTGCCTTGGAATCTCGACTTCTGGACTTTGCTGAGCCTGTCCTGCTCTTAGCCAGAATGAAGAGCTCTTCCTTGCTTGCAAGCAACAGCAGTGTTTGAAATGAGCCTGGTGTCTGGCGCATTTTGCACCTGGCTATTGACCACGTGAAGATGCCTGGGTGCCAGGATGGTCCCACCCTGACATCTCCACCATCTGGAGGTGCATGCCTGGGGAATCCTTGGATCTGGACTGTTTCCAGATGTTTCCACTGGACTGTTTCAACACTAATACCCTCTCCCTTAGAATTTTATCCGTTTTTTGTTTGCACAATGGGCATGAATTTCTGGACCCAAAATGCTTTTTCTGTGCAGCCTGAGCAGCAGCAATCACCATTAAGAAAAAGAGGTCAGAATAGGCCAATGTCTCTGGATCAAGTGACTTTTCTTCTTTTAAGTTGTCAAAGTTCTTGACCTAGCTCTAGGTTGCCACTTGAACTAGCCGGATGTTTAATAGAGAATCAATCATAGTCAGTCCATCATTTGAAAAAAATGAGACTTGAGAGCTGTCTTGCCCCAAAATGACAACTAGATATTCTGTTTTGACAACTTTAACCTTGGTCTGTGGGTTAAACCACAGAGCCTAGGACTTGCCGATCAGAAGGCCGGCGGTTCGAATCTCCGCGATGGGGTGAGCTCCTGTTGCTCGGTCCCAGCTCCTGCCAACCTAGCAGTTTGAAAGCACGTCAAAGTGCAAGTAGATAAATAGGTACCGCTCCGGCGGGAAGGTAAACGGCGTTTCCGTGCGCTGCTCTGGTTCGCCAGAAGCGGCTTAGTCATGCTGGCCACATAACCCGGAAGCTGTACACCGGCTCCCTCTGTCAATAAAGCAAGATGAGAGCCGCAACCCCATTGTTGTCTGTGACTAGACCTAATGGTCAGGGGTCCCTTTACCTTTACCTTTAAGGAGCTATTTGGCACCTAGCTTATACATCTGAGTTTCTAACACTGAACCACAGCCACTGTCATTGTGTTTTGCGACAGGAGCCTGATGGTAGTCAGAGGTAGTTCTTCATTTGTATGCCCAGCTCATCCCAGGTCATAGCTTAGGGTGGGATGCAGTTAAGCAATTGGCTCCTCCCCCTGAAGCTCCATCTTGTAGCCTTGTAGTCTTCGCCACCCAGGCTCTTATTTTATACCTGGCTATGGTTGATGGACCACTGAGTCCATCCACCCTGAGCTTCCGGGGACACCCACACCAGAACTACACCGTCCTTTTGCTCCTATTGTTAAACAGGAGCCTCTGTTTGCTCTGAGACCACAGAACTCTGCAGCGGAGTGGGGTTTGCTCCTTGACACTCTTGCCTTCTTCTCTCCTCCCAGGAGTGGTGGAAGCTTGCCTTCTGCACATGCTCAAGAGACGGGCAGCCGGCTTCCTGCGGACCGACAAGATCGCCGCCCTCTTCACCAAGGTCGGCAAGACGTACGACGTTGCCAGCGACGTGTGCAGGAAAGCCCAGGAGCTGCTGCAGCAGGTAGAAGGCAGGTGAGGGTTAAGGTCCGCCTCCGAAGGGAGTCCGCAGCTCAGTGACGAAACCTTGTTTTGCAGAGTTTGCCCGCCCGTCCCCCAGCCCAGTCCCAGAGATAGATCTGCAGTGTTTTCAGCTGAAAGACTGGAGCGTGTTGATTTCTGCATATATAGATAGGTAGCCGTGTTGGTCTGCCATAGTCAAAACAAAATAAAAAAATTCCTTCCAGTAGCACCTTAAAGACCAACAGTAGCACCTTAAAGACCAACTGACTTAGTTGGTCTTTAAGGTGCTACTGGAAGGAATTTTTTTATTTTGTTTTGATTTCTGCACACTGCAAAGGGCTGGCATCGGGGGGGGGGGGGCATAGCTGTCAACTTTCAGATTTGAAAATAAGGGACCAGCAGCCTCGAAAATAAGGGACCAGCAGCCTCACTTGTCCCGGGGACAGTTTACGGGATATCTAACAATCCGGGAAAGCAGCGGGAAACGGCACTGGAATAAGGGAATTTCCCGCAAACAAAGGGAAGGTTGACAGCTATGTTGTGGGGCGGTATCCTTGCGCAGCGGCCAAGGACCCCGGCACTCTCATGCCCCCCCCCACCTTGATGCCAACTTGCAGGAGCACATTTTAACAGACTGGCTCCAGGCACACATTGCAAGGCTAAGAGAGACCTTACTTGCACTCTTAAGAGGTCACCTCAGACAGGTTTTTCGGGTCCTTTTATTCCTTGCCCTGTTTAAATATTTGCTTCAGCTGTGCTGCCACATTCTGAACAAGTTTATATTTAAATAGCCCATGTGGTGATGTGAAAAGGTTGCACGATGGCTCTGCAGCAGATATGAAATCAGTGCTGAAAGGGTGTGTGTGTTTATTTTAAAAACAAACAAACAAACATTTTATAACGTATATAAAATGGAGAGAACAACTCGTAACAGCAGACAGAAATCAAAAGGTGAAAAAAGAAAACTATAAAATAGGCACACAAAATGAGTACAGTTGCTCGGGTTTTAACACGGGGTTAAAATAACAAAATCCAAGTAAGGACTGTCTGTATTATCAGATTATCAAGTATAGTTCCTGAATTGCTAAACTGGTGACAAGGGTTGTCTTGAAAATGATGGTTGGGCATAAAAGAATGCCAAAGCATTTTAAAAAGTGTTCTAGTCCTTCCTAAAATCTCAAATTATGCATAATTTTCTCCATTTATAGCTATATTCCGTACCATGAGTTTTCTAGTATCATCAATTTTGGACAACAATGGTTTATTTAGCAATATTTATCGTTTCTGTCAAAATCAAGCCATCCTTTGTTTTTGTGAATGCTCTAGGAGGCTACTCAAATTGGCAAGGTGTTATGGGGGGGGGGGAGCCGATCTCTCTCGCACCCCTTCTCCCCTGAGACTTGTTCCAGTTTAACCCAGAATCCCCTGGGAACACACTGTTCTAGGTGCTGACTGTTTTGTCTGTGTTAGCCCAGACCCCAAAGGCATGACCCCCAAAAGTGCAAGTGTGCCCATGTGCACGCTCGCTCATACACAAACACCCACCCTCAAAAGAATCCATCTTTCTTTTTTCCCTTTTCAGGTCACCTTTAAGAAAGCTGGAGAATATAGTGAGGAGTTTCAGCTATCAGCCAGCGCCTCTTTCTCTCCTCAGGTTACTAGTTTATGTCAAGTGAGAATAAGGTGGGGTAGTCCAGCCTACAGCAATCTGGTGCCTTCTGGATGTTTAGGACTACAACTCCCATCAGCCCCAGCTCCCAGGGACTGCTGGGAGTTGTAGTCCAGAGCATGCACCATATTGCCAAAGGCTGAGCTAGACAAATAAGGGTTTTTATTTTCTTTCCCCATAGTCCGGCAGATTGAAGGAGGGAGCAAAAATGTTTCTGATGGATTATTTTTCTCCCCCTCCTTGCCGCCCACCCCCCACATCCATCCTCTCCGGTTTAAACTAGTTTACTAATGTCAGTAAGGCTTGTTTTACTCCTATCAGCTGTTGCTTTGACACTCTTTCGAAAACAGACCAATTAGGCCTTCTGGTTTGGAAATGGTAGCTCCAGTCAACGCACGAGCACAGGGTGAACATAACAACATCACAAGTGTGGTTCAAACACCTGCCTAATGCTAGAACAGGGAGATATCCAATGGAGCCAAATGTCGGACAATGCAGGGCAGATCGAAGGAAGTTTATGGAGCGCATAAACTGTGGAACTCACTGCCACAGGAGGCGGGGATGGCCACCAGCTTGGAGGACTTCTGAAGGTGATTAGACGAAATCAGGGACAAGGCTGTCAATGGCTACCAGCCATTTATAGGTGCTCTTCCCCCAGATGTGACCCCTTGAGGGAATGCAGGCCTTGCATTTGGGGCGGGCACAGAGTTGTCAGTCCCTCTCCAGACAAATTAAACCGTGTTTGCGATGAAGCTTTTAAACTCTCTCTTTTTTGAGAGTTTTTGGGCTTTCTTTATTTCTCTTTAGCAGGAGAAGTCAGCCCGCTGGCCAGGAATCCCTCAAGAGGCAGGCGTCCACCACGAGCAAAGCCCCTGCCCTGACCCCACAAGCCATCAAGCACATCTGGGTTCGCACCGCTCTGATCGAAAGGGTGCTGGACAAGATTGTGCAGTACGTGGTGGACAACTGCAGGTAAGGGACGTGCCGGAGCTTGGCTTTGTTTTGTTTTCCAAAAGGGAAGAGAGCCACAAGTGGCGCATGCTGTCGTTATAAAAAAGCTATCAATGGCTGGGGGAGGGGACATGACCTTTTTCAGCCTGAGGGCTGCATTCCTTTCTGGGCAACGTTTCAGAGGCCAGTGGGCAGAGCAATGAATGGAGGCTGTCTCATCATTAGTAATAATTTTGATTTATTGCCCATCTTTTACCCTAAGACTCCAGAATGGACCATTTTAATTTAAAAAGCAATGTTGAAAACAGTTAAAACAAATTAAAATCACAACTCGACTGAGTCTTTCTTTCTTTCTTTCTTTCTTTCTTTCTTTCTTTCTTTCTTTCTTTCTCTCTCTCTCTCTCTCTTTCTTTCTTTCTTTCTCATCTATCTAATCTGTATCTATCTCTATCTATCCATCATCTGTCTGTTATATAACTATATCTATCTATCTATAATATCTATATCTATCTATATCTATATCTGTCTATCTATCGATCTATCGATCTATCATCATCTATCTATCTATATCTATCTATCCATCCATCATCTATCATGTATCTATCTCTATCTATATCTGTCTATCTATCTATCTATTGATCTATCATCATCTATCTATATCTATCTATCTATCTATCTATCTATCTATCTATCTATCTATCTATCTATCATCTATCTATCTATCTATCTATCTATCATCTATCTATCTATCATCTATCTATCTATCATCTCTCTCTCTCTCTCTCTATCTATCTATCTATCTATCTATCTATCATCTATCTATTTTATTTTCCTTTCTTCTGTTTCTTTTTTCCATCTTGCTTCTCTTCTCTTTGCTCCTGTTTCTTTTTAGATTGGATTTTTTAAAACACTTCTTTTATTCTGGCATTGGGCATAATCTTTGAGTATCAATAGCAGCACACCTGGAACTAGAGACGATGCTTTCCTTCTCACCGGTCGATGCAGAGCAGCTGGCTTCCGTTGCGCCAGTTCCCTTTCCATGTTAGCAATATGCCTTAAATATGCCTTAAAGAGAGGCTCCTGTGTGCTGTGCCCCCAAATCTGTACGAACAAATGCTGATGCTGCCTCTTTCATTTTTGTAAAAAAAATGCCTTATGGGCAGCAGCCAAGGCAGGCCACCGAGTTGCAAAGGCAGCCCACGGCTTCTTTTTTAAAAAACCAGGAAAATATTCCTGGGCGGTGGGAATGACATCAGCACTCTTAGGGGAAAGAGTGAGGACTCCTGTTCCCTCTAGTGGTGAAATGCCACCATTCCCACCATAGAATCAGAGGGATGGAGAATTGTAGACGGAAGGGGGGACGCGGGTGGCGCTGTGGGTTAAACCACAGAGCCTAGGGCTTGCCGATCAGAAGGTCGGCGGTTCGAATCCCCACGATGGCTCGGTCCCTGCTCCTGCCAACCTAGCAGTATGAAAGTACGTCAAAGTGCAAGTAGATAAATAGGTACCACTCCGGCGGGAAGGTAAACGGCGTTTCCGTGCGCTGCTCTGGTTCACCAGAAGCGGCTTAGTCATGCTGGCCACATGACCCGGAAGCTGTACGCCGGCTCCCTCAGCCTATAGAGCGAGATGAGCGCCGCAACCCCAGAGTCAGCCACGACTGGACCTAATGGTCAGGGGTCCCTTTACCTTTTCAGGTCCAACCACCTGCGATACAAGAATATGCAGGGATAGAGCCTGCAGCCTTGGCATTATCAGCACCCACGCTCTAAGCCAGGCAACCTCGGCCCGCCAGATATTTTGGGACTACAACTCCCATGATCCTTAGCTAACAGGCCCAGTGGTCAGGGATGATGGGAATTGTAGTCCCAAAACATCCAGAGGGCTGAGGTTGCCTATGCCTGCTCTAAGCAGCTGAGCTAAGAAGTATGAGGGCGAACTGAGGTTGGTGGAGCAGACCTCCCATTCTCCAGCCTCCACTCTGGCCTGGAGAATGGCTGCCAGTCTGAGCAGGCAACCCTAGGCTCAAGGAGCCAATGCTTTGCCAGGGTATATAAGGCAGGGGCCCCTGTGTAAGAAAGCCAGCCCTGCTTTTTTTGTTTCAGGCTTCGCTCCTTTCAAAACGTGGCCTGTGTTTAAATAATAATAACCGGAAGAGCCTCTCTCTCTCCTCCGCGCGGCAAACTTCATTAACGCCCGTGCTCCTTTTTTTTCACTGAAAGGTAAATGTTATTTTATCGCCGGTCGTTTTGTGTGGTTGCTCTCTTCCAGCAAATATTACGAGAGAGAAGCTCTGCTGGCAGATCCGGTCTGTGGGCCCATCTTGGCCTGCCTGTTGGGTGAGCATCTTTCAAATGTTATTTCTGTGTGCTTTGGAAGAGCGCTGTTTTGACAGTCCCCATGTGGTTCGCCAAAAAGGCATTTGCACAGATGATGAACGTGAGTCAAGAAACGTGATGCTGTTGCACCAAAGGAAGGAGCAAGGATTCGGGGGAGAGGAAGGGAGAGGAGGTTTCGTGAAGCGATGGGCTCTATCTGAGGCACAGCTGAGCTTTTGGCATCAGCATCAACAATTTAAAAATCTCATTTTTCCTTTTCTGGTAAAAGAGGAGTGGGTTATATGTTCTATGGAGCTGGGTCTGGGGAACCTGTGACTCTCTAGACATCGTTGGACTCCAGCTCCCATCAGCCCCAGGCAACATGGCCAGTGGTTAGGGATGCTGGGAGTTGTAGTCCACAGAGCTGAAGGGCACCACTATTAGCTGTCCCTGATATAAAGGCTGATAGGTATTTAAATCCTGTTTTGCCAAGGGCCAAGATGCTGGATTTGGCAGACATCCACAGGCAATTAGTTGTGTAATCTGAGGGCCACCACCGAGAAGCTCCTGCCACCCTGAAGAGTTTCCCTGAGCGAAAAGTAAAGATGTTGCTTTTCTGCCAGTGGAAATCAAGCAGTACCCAAATTTGAGATAACCTGGGAAACAATTTATTTGCCTGTTCCTTTAGACCAGGGATGAGGTCCTCCGGACGTCTTTGTACTCCAGATCCCACCAGCCAAAGCCAGTATGGCCCAGTAGTCAAGGATGATGGGCGTTGGGAGTCCCACAACATCTGGAGCCCCCATCACTGGCTTAGATCTCTTTAGCTGAGGAGAAGCTACTGGCTTTCTTCCACCCCTGAGAAGGCAAAAGGAGTTTCCCAATTCCATTCTCTCTCTCTCTCTCTCTCTCTCTCTCTCTCTCTGGTCTGTTCTCAGTTGGACCCTGTGCCCTGGAATACACCAAGCTGAAAACAGCCGACCACTTCTGGACAGACCCCTCGGCCGACGAACTGGTCCAACGGCATCGCATCCACGGAGCCCACGGCCGGCAAGACTCTCCGTCCAAACGGCCAGCGTTAGGAGTGGGTCCTTTTTTCTCCCTGATATGGCAGCGCAGCCTTTTCCATCCCATGGCCCTTCAGATGTTTTGGGGCTATAGTTTCCATCAGGCCCAGCCAGATGGGAGCTGAAGTCCAGAATATCTGGAAGGGTGTGGCCAACATGGTTATAACCCATTTAGGCTGCATGCCCACTGTATGTTTAGGGCACTTTTGAAGCACAGCTCTACCCCACGAATCCTTGGAAGTGTAGTTTGTTAAGGGCTCTGGGAATTGGATTTCTGTGAATACGGGGGGGGGGGGGGCAAACTACGGTTCTCAGAATTATCTGGGGAGGGTGTGCTTGAAATGCAGTATGGAAGCATTGGGAGGAATTCAACTTTGTGCTACGTTGAACGTGCTTTCCGTGCGAGCTTTTCAGCTTGCCAGACAGAACAACCTCCCCCTGTGCAGTGTTCTGGGGTTTTGCCTGAGTCCTCTTGAGCTGATTTTGGGGTGCAGGGGAGGCACAGAGGGAGGAGAGTGGGGTGGGGTGGGGTGGGAGTGGGAAGCCCATTGCAAAAGCAAAGGTTCTTGTGCAGGGCTTCCACCGATGGGACTCCTTAGGGGGCACCCACCTCTGAGGAATGTGCAGCTGTTCCATATAGGGATCAACCTGCGCTATATATATATATTAATAGAACTGAAAGTGATCCAAGGGGCCGTCCAGTCCAATTCCTGCAGGAGGATTGTAGTGCCCTCATTCATAGGCTGTGCTTCTATGCAACAAGGGATTCTCTCTCCCCACAACAAAACTCCCCCCTCTGCAAGTATTGGGCTTACTTGAAGGAAAGTCACTTTTTGCATGTTTAGGGAATTTTTTTAATGTTCAATGTTTTATTATGCTTTTATATTTGTTGGAAGCTGCCCAGAATTGCTGGTGTAACCAAATCAGATGGATGGTATGCTCTCCTCCTCCTCCTCCTCCTCCTCCTCCTCCTCCTCCTCCTCCTCCTCCTCCTCCTCCTCCTCCTCCTCCTTCTTCTTCTTCTTCTTCTTCTTCTTCTTCTTCTTCTTCCAGAAGCATGAAACTGAACATTAAAATATAGCTGGACTTCTGAATACTCTTCCTTGGACAGTGAAGCCCATCAAAATCAGTAGGATTTCCTTCTGAGGAATTCAGATGGCGGCCTTGCTGCGAAATGTGGCGCTGTTCCTCTTTCGGAAATCTAATATGGGGCGAAGCTTTCCCCCACCCCAGAAAAGGGCACTTCTCTTTGGTGTCTTGTATCACCATTGCCCATTGAACCAGCATGACCACGGGGACAGGATCAGGCGATTGCTTGAGTCTCGTTCCTTGCTGTGCTCCCCCCCAAAAAAAGTTGTGGCAGCAAATGCGGATCGATATGAGGAGATCGTGCCCTTCAAAACTCCATTTGGGTTAGGGCAGAGTTTCTCAAACTTGGGTCCTCGGCTGTTTTTGGACTACAGTTCCCATCATCCCTGCTAACAAGGGATGATGGGAGTTGTAGTCCAAAAACCAACAGGAGACCCAAGCTTGGGAAACTCTGGGCCAAGGAATAACCACAACTTAACAATGAAAATATAATTAATGTGAGGGTGCCTATCTCAACAAAGCAGGTTATTCACAGTTGCCCATTGCAGCCAACGCAACGGTATCCTTACGTGTGTCCCCCCCCCCCAGATACGGAAACGGCACTCCAGCGGAAGCATGTCGGAGGATCGCTTTGCTGCCTCGGCTAGGGATTACGTCGAGTCGTTGCACCAGAATTCCCGGACGCACTTGCTGTATGGAAAGAACAACGTCCTGGTTCAGCCCGTAAGTGCTTGGATCGTGTGGCGTGGGGCAGAGGAGCACATCTGCCTGGGGTGACGTTTCATATTGGTGTTAGAAAGAGGAAACCATGCCAGGAATCCTGCTTCTGTTCCCAGCCCCCATACAGCAAGCCCCCATACAGATCCTGCCCCCCGACTTGCGTGAGCTAGAGGGGTATGGGGGCTTGTTCAGTAGGGCTAGGGTGATGTATCTCAGCTGCTTCTTCCTCCCCTAAGGTGGAGAGAAAGAAGCAGCTGAGATACATTCCATACTGTGATATACAGTGGAACCTTGGTTTTTGAACTTAATCCATTCCAGAAGTCCGTTCGACTCCCAAAACCATTCTAAAACCAAGGCGCAGTTTCTGATTGGCTGCAGGAGCTGCGAGGGACGTTTGGCTTCCGACAAACGTTCGAAAACTGGAACACTTACTTCCGGGTTTTCAGCGTTTGGAAGCCAATTTGTTCATCAACTAAGCCATTCAAGAACCAGGATTCCACTGTATCAGCATATCGCGTATTTAGTTACTGATATATCGCAATGCTGAAAACCAGATGCTACCCAGCCCTGCTGTACCTTTAAAGCAGTATCATACCCCTTTAAGCAGCTGGGCCTTCGCCCAAATAACTCTCCATGGGAATCTCTAGGAGGGGAATAGGGGCCTCCTTGCAACTCTCAGCACCCTCAACAAACTACAGTTCCCAGGATTCTCTAGGGGCAGGCCATGAGTGTCCAGAGTGGTATGATACTGCCTTAAATGTGCAGTGCAGATGAACCCAAGTTTAAGTCACTTTTAGCTTGTCGCCTTGATAATTCCAACAATGTACTGAAGGAGAGAAAAGAGTCTGGTGAGGGGTATATATTAATTCACCTCGTTTGCCAATATCACGATCTCTCCAGAATCTTGGCTGTTAAGTGCATCATCACAAGCCAGCTGGGGACATGTGCCGCTTCACGTCAGAATTAAAAGATATGAAGTGGACACTGACAAGGGAATTCATTTAAAGACATGAGTCACAAACAGGACAGAGAGGGTTGGAAGCATTGCGATGAGTCACCAATTCATGCAAGTCAATGAAGGGAAGACCAGAATGTTGGCTTCATTTACATCTAGGTACCTGGGTCAAGGAGACCCCAGCTTTGACATCACACGTCTCCTATTTTTGGTCCCCTTTCCTCTCCCTCGCTCTCTGTCTCTTTGCTGTGCTCAACAAGACATCTCGCAGCCTTACTGATCCTTCACAGCTGCCTAGAAGCTGGCTGTGCATTCGAAGTTGAGGACAAACAACAGAGAAATGTTATACCTCCCTCTCTCCTAACAATAGAATTGGTGGGACATCTACGGAAGCTGGATGTCGGGAGATTCAGGACTGATGAAATAAAGTCCTTCGCACAGTCAGAGCATAGTTAAATTGCGGGACTCTCTCCCAGAGGAGGCAGCGATGACTAATGGCTTGGATGGCGTTAAGAGAAGATTAAATCAATTCTTGGAGGAAAATGTTCTAGTGCTATGAGAGAGGGAGCAAAAGACTTTTCTCTGCTTGCTTTCTGATTTGCAGCCCAGGGCCTCACCTGCTCCCAGTTTCTTTCCAGTTCAAAGCCGTGCTGTTGAAAGGTTTGAGGCCCTTTGGGGATGGAATGTGCAGAAGCAGTGTCCCTAATACTAATAATATTATTATAATAATTTATTCTCTATTCCCTGCTCATCTAACTGGGTTTCCCCAGCCACTCTGGTCGGCTCCCAACAGAATATGAAAGCACAATAGAACATCAAACGTTAAAAACTTCCCTAAGCAGGGCTGCCTTCAGAAGTCTTCTAAAAGTCAGATAGTTGTTTATTTCCTTGACATCTGATGGGAGGGCATTCCACAGGGTGGGTGCCACTACCAAGAAGGCCCTCTGCCTGGTTCCTTGTAACCTCACTTCTTGCAGGGAGGGAACTGCCAGAAGGCCCTTGGAGCTGGACCTCAGTGTCTGGGCTGACCAGGGCTCTTCTCGTTTTTGCAGTGCACAACGTTGCTCTCTTTCTCCTACATTTGTCCTAAACCGTTTCCTCTCCTTATTATTTGGCTGGCTTCCCAAACAGAAAGATGACATGGAGGCCATCCCGGGCTACCTCTCTCTCCACCAGTCGGCCAATTCCCTGACTCTGAAATGGACGCCGAACCAGCTCATGAACGGGACGCTGGGGGACTCGGAGCTTGAGAAAAGGTAAGACGCAGTAGTGGCCCTTGCGACTGCTGGGTGTAAGAAAGAAGTCTGGCAGGCGGGGGGCTGGCTGAGGGCAGATTGGGCTTGTTTGGGGCAAGCGCCCCATTCGCTGCAATGCACCAGTGGGGAACCTCAGGCCTGGGAGGGGAGTGCAGATGTGGTCCTCCCGGGGCTCTCTGCCTGGCTGTCACAGACTGGCTGGACACCTAGGAATGCTGAAAGGAACCAGCTGGGGAACCCCCCAAGGGAAGAAGACTCAGAGCCCAGGGAGTGGTGGTGGGCTGACAGTGAGGGAGAAGAGGGAGAAGACTGGGAAGAGGAGGTGGTTTTGGAAGATGAGGGGTAACAGAGCTTAGTGAGCGGGGAGAATCGGTGGCAGAGGGAAGTCCAGAATCAGAGGCAGAAGCTGGAGCAGGAGAAGACAAGAGGCAGAGGGGAGTCTGGCTGGTGAAGAGACCCTGGTGTCTCTCCTTCCTGTTGCAACAAGCTCCCCTTCCCATTGGTCTCCCAGAACCAGAAGAGGGCTGAAATGGGTGGAGCAGTGGCAGGCTACATGCAGGCACAGTCTCTGATTGCTTGGGGAAGGTCCTGGAGAGGAGGAGACATAAACAGCTGTGGGGAGGTGGAGGCCTTTAGTCTCTGATTTTCATGGAGTAAGACTACTAGGAATGAGCTGCTTGATCTTCTGCCAAATCTGGGAAGATCTTGCTTTTGCTAATAAAGAGTTAACTTCAGCTTTGAATGGTGTGATTTACTGCTGGGTCGCACTTTGACACGGGCCTTCAGATCTCTTTGCAGGCCACACCCCTCCCTGGCTCTGCTTTGTTGCTCCCCAGGCTAGGATGTGTCTTTGAACCCTGATACTGCCTCTTTCTCACCTGGGCAGAGGGCAGAGAGGGGCATGTGCAAAACCCCTCTAGCCCCAAAGCGGGTGCTTTGTGCTGATACTAATTTTGTGTGTTGTGCGTTGCCTTGACAAAAGCTTGGATTATTAGCCAATCAATCAAACAGTAATTAAACAAGTATCTGAAGAAGTGTGCATGCACATGAAAGCTTATACCCAGAACAAACTTACTTGTTCTCTAAGGTGCTACTGGACAATTTTTTATTTTTTTTAGTAATTAAACAAATTTATGTTGGGTTGACAGGGCCTTGAAGAAATGATCACCTCTTGTATTTCTGTTTGCTTATCTTATTACATGCGTTCAGCATCTACTGGGACTATGCCTTGATTGTGCCATTTAGCCAAATCGTGTGCATCCACTGCCATCAGCAACGTAAGTATTATACACCCTTTGTCATGGGGAATCTGGGACCTTCCAGAGGGTTTCTGGACCATATGCACTTTCTCCGGTCAGTATGCAGATTCTCCAAGACACATGCCACCTTTTCCAATTTCTTGTTCAGCAGTGTGCAATCTGCACTCCTCAGGCTGCTGCTGGTCCACTGCCTAATCTTACACGGCCCACAACACACCTTCCTATTGACTGGAGAAAATGCATATTGCCCAGAGATGTACAAAATTCAGTCACAATATGCACATCATTGAGGGCGAGAGGTGGGGTCTTGTCATCTGGGCAGCCCAGGACCTCCATACACACTGCCCAGGCTTGCACCCCGGGGAGGTCAAACGCTTATGCACATTCTCCAAGACTTGTTGGGGATTATGCACAATGACAAGAGAATGTACAAAATTCAGTCGCAATATGCACGTTCTCCAAAGCCTTTTGGGGATTATGAATATTGACCAGGAAATGTGATTCATGGAAAGATTATGTGCACATTCTCCCTGAGGCCTGGTAGGAATGTGCACAATGGCCAGGTTTTCCCCCCACATTAACCACTCTACTTAGATTCCTCTTGACTTACGTAAACAGAGCTAACATTGAGGCATATTCATTCCTGCAGCAGAACGAGGGGGGACGTTGGTTCTGGTGAGTCAAGATGGCATCCAGCGGCCCCCGCTTCACTTCCCGCCTGGCGGACACCTCCTAGCCTTCCTTTCTTGCCTTGAAAATGGCCTTCTGCCCCGTGGACAGTTGGAGCCTCCACTGTGGTCCCAGCAGGGAAAGGTGAGACCTCTAGCCTGGCAAATAACGCCTTCCATATGGACCTGACAGGACAGTAATGGGTAACCTCTGGCCCTTGTGATGTCACTGGACTCCAGTTCCCATCAGCCACAGCAGCCAGCAAGGCCGATGGAGAGGGATGATGGGAGTTGTAGTCCAGCAGCATCTGTAGAGTCACAGGCTCCCCATCTATCAGCGGCACCTGTAGGGATCCATGCAGAGAGTCCCCATAAGCTGTGTGAGGTGCTTTGCAGCCCCAGCAATCAACTCCCTGTTGGGCCTTCAAAGCTTGCTTATACCTGCACTGTTTAATTTCAAGTGGCAATTGATAGGTGGGCGGCCCCATCGACCTGCCCAGTTCCCCACTCTGCTGTGTCCAATCAGGGTCTCTCTTCCAGTCTCAACCAACCATATGCTTACCAGCTCTTGACGGCTATGTACCTCGCCCAACCAACTAGTACTCGGTTATATTTCATGAAGGGGGAGGTTGTATTTTGGCAAGCAGCTGCTGAGAACTGCTCCACTGTAGGGTGGAGCGCTGCTGCTTGGGAGCCAGCCACCCAGCTGTGCCCTTTTCCAGGATATCCAGTCCAGTCCACCACCCGCAGTTAGTCACTTTGGACTGTTTGAGGATGAAATCGGCAAACCCCAGGATATCTAAGCCTTCCCAGACCTTTGTGTGTTTGTGTGTGTGTGTGGGGGGGGGTTGCCATTATGGCTATATAACTGATGGCACGCCCTTGTTGCACATCAAAAATAGCCAGAGCAAGATAGACCATTCCTCCTTCTTCATGAGAGGCCAAAAAGAGCCCTGCTAGATTGCATCAAAGTGCCATCTAAGCTAGAAGCCTATTCTCATAGTGGCCAGCCAAATGCTCTTCAGAAGCCCCCAGTCAGCCCTTGAAGGTTATATTGCCCTCTCCGATAGTTGTTGCTCCTTGGCAACCGGTACTCACTGATAGACTGCCTCTGAACATGGAGGTTTCATCTTAGCCATTGATAAAGAGACTGCCCTGCTCCATTTGCCACCTCTTCCGGCTATTGACTTCCACATCTTGCAAGGAAGTCCTCCTTTGGCCTGCCCTGCATTTACTGCTTTGTCGGGTAACCCCTGAGATCTAGTGTCATGAGAGAGGGATTTAGAAGTCTCTACTACAGCCTCTCTCTGAGTCACATCCTGTTGGATTTCCCTGTTTTACATTGTAGGGCAAAGTTTTCCCCAAACTCCGGAAACGGAACACCCACAACAGGTCTGTGGAACTGGAAGAAATGCCGGTGGCTATGGAGACGGCTGCAGATTACGTCTTCAGGATCATTTACCCAGGCCATAGGCATGACAACAGTAAGAACCTCCTGTGTTTTGATTTTTCATTTTACGTAGATGACGGCAATTTCTTTGGTAGCGGCGACATTGGGGATTTCCTTGAAGTTTTTAATCTTATTTAGAAATTTGCACTGTGCCTTTTTGACTTAAATTGCCCTTGAGGCAACGTAAAAATAGATCACACCATAAAATACAGCGCCGTTAAAAAATAATAATTAATGAACTACCATCAGGGTCAGGAGTGGGGAACCTGTGGCCTTCTATTCTTATATCAATTTTATTAAGAGTTTTCAACATATGATACAATGAAAACCCAATTAGTCTAAAAAAAGAGATAGAGAGACTTACCAGCAAATTGGCATTACATTTGATTTTCCATGAGAAATTCTCACGTACAGAAAATTGTGAGTTGCAGCCTTCAATGCAGTCATTGGCAGCATGCGTCTCTCTTTTTAAAAATAAAAATAAAACAAAATGGAAGGATCGACCACAGGGAATGAGAACCTGCAACCCTCCAGATGCAGATGGACTCCCAAAACCAACAGTCCCAGCCAGCATGGTTAGTGACTAGGGGTGATGGGAGTTGTAGTCCAATGATTCATCATGCCATAGATGTGTTAGCTGAGATTCCTGCATTGCAGGGGGTTGGTCTAAAGGACGTCATGGTCCCTTCCAGCTCTACAAATCTGTGATTCTGGAAGGTTGTTTGTGACATTGAGGGTGGGGGGATGTATACAATTGTGTGCAGTCTTCCTTGACTGGCTGAGTAGGCAAGCCATCTTTCGACAACTTTTGGAAGCACCAACCCCAGTTGTTGCGCCGTTCATGCTCAGCTCTTAGTGATGGATGAATGGGCCTTTGGTTGGAAGGTGGCCTTCCTACCAATCCATGATGTCAGAATCTTGTGTTTGCCCCCTTGTGGAGGGGAGGACCCGGTTCCCTTTGCTTCAGACATGTCCTTTCAAAGCTTGACTGGTGGATCCCAATGCCCGTTTTGTTTTTCTTATTCCTCTTTCACTATTTTCTTTGAGCAGTAACTATTAACTACCACCACTTAGCTGCCAGCCGCTCTGCCTCCGTCGACGATGACGAGGACGACGAAGACAAGCTGCACGCAATGCTATCCATGATCTGCAATCGGAACCTCACAGATCCTAAAAGGATGAAAGGTTTTTATCCTTCTCCCCCCGCAACCCCACTCCCTCTTCATCCCCACCCCCTGGCAGCTCCAGAGCAAAACATACTTTCTCACACTCACACGCAACGTGCAACGGTGCTGGCATTGCTGCAGCCTTGATGCGCCTCCTTCCAGGTCAGAGGAATTGCAAGGAGGCCGTCTTGGAAAAGGGAAACCTAAGAGACCAGTGGCTCTTTTGTCCCCTGTTTCCGTTACAGTCACTAACTCCTTTCTCTTCTCTGCTTAGATCAGCGGTTCTCAACCTGTGGGTCCCCAGATGTTGTTGGACTACAACCCCCATCATCCCTGAGCTCTGGCCTTGCTAGCTAGGGGTGATGGGAGTTGTAGTTCAACAACATCTGGGGACTTACAGGTTGAGAAAGGCTGGCTTAGATGGTAGTCCGCACTCAGTACTCAGGAACCTTGAACCAGAAAAGCTTGAAGACATGGCCGTCCACAGTGGGGTGGCAGTGAAGAAGGGGATAGTTGCCCCCATCCTGCTGGGCAACCCATAATCCCTACAATCTCAGTTTTCATTTTTTAAAACAAGGTTTCTCGCATTTGTCAAACCTGAGATGATAGGCAAAATGTCTGTGTTTGTTTCTAATTTCTTTAGAGAGCAACTTGCCTGTTCCTTCCTTTTTCATTATGTTATGTTATGTTATGTTATGTTGTGTTGTGTTGTGTTGTGTTGTGTTGTGTTGTGTTGTGTTGTGTTGTGTTGTGTTGTGTTGTGTTGTGTTGTGTTGTGTTGTGTTGTGTTGTGTTGTGTTGTGTTGTGTTGTGTTATGTTATGTTATGTTATGTTATGTTATGTTATGTTATGTTATGTTATGTTATGTTATGTTATGTTATGTTATGTTTGTAGGGTTTACTTTGCTGTCCCCACATCTGCCCCTCCAAATTCCTGCCCATGCCTCTAAGGTGGTGTGTGCAAAGGCCTCTTCAGGCGGACAAGGGAACTGCGGGTGTAACATCGGGCCTCCTGATTGGCAGCCTATGTGAAGCTTCTAGATTGGTCAGGCCTGATATAAATACTCAGAGTCGAGTCTTTTTTGCGGGTCGAATGCCTTTTCTCGTACCAGCATTACTCAAAACCCAGGCTTATACTGTAGGCAGTGAAGCTGCAACCCTCCAGATGGACTCCCAACCACCGTAGCAAACGAACCAAAGGCGATGGGAGTTGTAGCACAGCAAGATCTGGAGGGTCGCAAGCTTCCCATCCCTGCCAAAGATGGTGGCACGCAGGTCTCCAGTTTCCACTCCAGGAAAACCATGGTTAGAGTTTGTGGGTCGTACATCCTTTGATCCACTGAGTCTGCTGCAATGGCCCTGCAATAAATCTGAATTTATTCCCACTCCGACAACCTTCAATGGCGCCCACAAGCTTCCACTCGCGTGCTGCCACTCTTCTCAGTTGCCGGATAATAGCAGAGTTCACACGCAGCGTAAAATGGCTTGCCTGTGTCGACATAGTGTCTTCAATAACTCAGCTCGACACCAGTGCTTCTATTCTAACACTCTTTATTTAGAAGCATAACAAACAGAAAAGAAAACCTACAGAATCTAGCTGCGTGTTCGCCGCTTTCTGTCTCTAACAAAAACGAAACTACCTTGCCCACGTTCTGAGATAGACTGCTCTCCAGAGAGAGCTCAGCCCCACGGAGCACAGATCAAAGGGAAATGCCCGGATCATGTGGGCAGTGCACCCAGTTAATAACAACCATTACCGCATGTCTGAATCTGTCCACAGTCGGGCTCCGACAACTGGTATCTGGGCGGATGCAAAATGGTGAAGAAGGCAATTGGGGCACCAGATCAAAGCCCGAGCCTCTGTCCTCCCATCCTATTCCAACACGGATGGAGGACCATTTGTAACCTGAGGGCCTCATTCACCTCTGGGAAGCCTTCTGGGGGCCAAATGCTCGTGGTGGGCGTGACCAGAGGTAAAAGGGGGTGGAGCGACAGGCAGTCATGCTACCAGTTGTACAGTGGGCTAGTTTCTACAGATATACCCTCCTGCATGCAGGCAAGCAACAGGCATGATCAAGAGTTCAAAGACACATCCCAGCCAGGCAGAAAACACACAGGGGTGATGTGAAGTAGGGCCAGTGAAGGGTGTGGCCTGGCTTGAGTTCTCAGGGCCGAACGGAGAAGCTTGGAGGGCCACATTTCTCTCCCCCCTGCCCCACTCCCAGGACTGAGGTTGCTTTGTCCTCCTATGGCCTGGTGCTTTGTCACTCCAGCACACTCGGTCAGCAACATTTGCTGTCTGGATGAGCAAGCAGGGAAGGGCATGGAATCATAGAATTGTAGAGTTGGAAGAGACCCCGAGGGTCATCTAGTCCAACCCCCGTGTGCACCTACATGTCAATAGCTCCACACACCTACATGCATGTGTGCAAGAGCCACGTGGCATCCAGAACGCACACCCTCCATAGGGCTGAGGGTGGGGCACTCCAAAACGCCCGAAAAGTAGCAATATTGGCAGCCAGGGCTACCATACTTGTACCCCTTTTTAAATTGACTTGGGTTATTCTTTGTTTTGTACTGCAGGCTTTCTATGGCCACTTTGCACATCTCTCTTTGGAGAGAGGAAAATGCGGGATATAAATCTGATTGCAAACAAGCAAAATAAATATTTTTTTAAAAGAAATTCCCCCAAAGTGTCTCTCTCTCTCTCTCTCTCTCTCTCTCTCTCTCTCTCTCTCTCTCGTGTCAGGAACATGATTTCTTAGGGATAAAGGGAAGAAAATCCATTCACATAAAATTAATCCATTCATATAAATCCATTCATATAAAATTAGCATGTCAGGAAGAAGACTAAGTCTCCCTGACTTCCTAGTTTTCAGTGTACGGGGAATGTTTATAGAGGAGCCCAGTGCACATTGGAAATGATGGGACAGAAGGCAAGGAGCCCAACAGTAGGTGGTGCCAGAGCCAATGACAGGCAGAGCCAACTCATGCTAGTTTTGTCTCCCTCCTCTTCCCTGCTACAAGAGGCAATACAGTGGTGCCTCGCAAGACGAAAAGAATCCGTTCCGCGATTCTCTTCGTCTAGCGGTTTTTTCGTCTTGCGAAGCAAGCCCATTGACAGCTTAGCGGATTAGCGCTATTAGCAGTCTAGCGGCTTTTAGCGATCAGCTGTGAAGCGGCTTATCAGCGGAACAGCTGATAAGCGGCTTAGCGCTTAGGGAAAGGGCGAAAAAAAGCGAAAAAACCCCGCGGGAACTCGCAAGATTTTTTCGTCTTGCGAAGCAACCCCATAGGGAAATTCGTTTAGCGAAGCGCCTCCAAAACGGAAAACCCTTTCGTCTAGCGGGTTTTTCGTCTTGCGAGGCGTTCGTCTTGTGGGGCACCACTGTACTGGGACCAAGGATGAGAAAACTGACAAGTTGTTCTGCCAAGCAATGCACATTACTTAAGCAGATGCCGTAAGACCTTGAAGTCCAGAGTCTCTCCTTACCCAGCCTACCCCTGGCGCCTTGACCATTCCTCTGGACAGCATAATGACAGCACTCTTGCACCCACCTCGCTCTCCATTTTGCTTTTGAGTTCCTTGCCACCCCCTTTTGACATTTCTTGCATGCGGCTGAAAATCTGGCCATTGATCAGGAAGATTTGCGGAAAACCGATTTAAAACAAAAACAAAAAGCAAAAACAAACAAAAATGAGCTCTCATTTCTGAAGATGCTGTTCACTCTAATTCTTCACCAGTTCTGGTACCTTTCATCTGAATTCTTAGGTTCTGTGGGGTTCACCTTAAAAGGATATGGTTTCTTTTAATCAATAAAGACCTTCCAAAGCTGTCTTTTTCTTGTCTTGTGGAGGGGTGGGGGGAGAAGGGGAGGAAAAACCCAAACCACACTCCCCACCCCTTTAAGATTGGTTGGCCAAATGGATTTGGGGTGGGGGAAGTTGCCATAAATACTGGCTTGTTCAGCTCCTTCCTGAAGAATTAAGGTGAAGAGCATTTTTTATCCTCCCTGCTCGCTTTTGCTTTAATGGAGTTTGGCTTCTATAGCATGAACATAACATCTCTCTCTCTCTCCTTTTTTTTTTTGGATAATACTAACCGCATTCTCCGATCCAACCCATATACCTTTCTGTTAACACTTTCTGTTGCAATAATAGCTGAATCCATTAACTGCTCTAACCCCACGCTGAAACAGGCCACTTTTTGGAAACGTTGAATACACGCTGTGTCGGCTAGCCAAGTTGCATGTTTTGGAGTTCCTCCTCCGTTCTTATTTTCTAACCCTTTCCTGCCAAAATCTGAAAGCACAGCCGTGGGGAGATAACCTCGCCAACCCGCATCTTGCTTGCATGTTTTCAGTACGGCTGCCTGGTTTGGGCCCAAGCCATTTGCCTTAATGGACATCATGGATGAGCTGACAGCCAGTTGTTTATGAAAGGCATCATCCGGTTTAAAAAGAGGGAGGGGAAATAAAGGGGTGGCGGTTTCCCAGCCTGGTGCCCTCCAGATGCCACAGGCTACAACTCCCATCATCCCCAACTACGAGCCATCTGACTGCGGATGATGGGAGTTGTAGTCCAACACACCTGGAAGGCACCATGCTGACTCTCTGTGGCTTACGGAATCAGGGTCGCAATGTTTTCTTTTTCTAGCTATATTTGCCCCAAATGGAGCAAAACAGAAGCAGGGAGAAATCAAAGTGTTGCAACTTGTTGGTGTTGGTCGGGGGTGTACCGGAGGGGAAGCACACTGCAAATCTTTGCAGCATATTTCTCCTCTTCCCTCCCCTCCAAATCTCAGCCCAAAGGACGCTCCGAGGCTTCATATAGCGCTAAATATTTCTCCCTCTCCCCCACCTCCCCTCCATTTCTCTCTTTTGCCTAGATATCGGCGACACGTCAGAGATGCAGGGGTTTGGGGCCAGCTTGTTGTCGTGGCAACTGGACCCGTGCAGCCAGGGGTCCTCCTGCCTCTCGTGCTCCACCGGCAGCTCCCCTTACGACGTTCCCAGCTGCTGCACCTGCATCCACGACAGGTGAAATGAACTGCCCATCTGTTGACCTTGCTTTTGGGGGGGCGGGCTCTCTGTGTTAGTGCAAATATCAAAGAATAAGTGAATAAGTGCATTTCAGTTTGCATATGGCTGTGGGAAGTGCAGATTTTACAGATCTGTGTTTTAAGTGCGTACTGAATTTACCGTATTTTTCGCTCTATAAGATGCACCAGACCATAAGACGCACCTAGTTTTTGGAGGAAGAAAACAGGGGGGGGGGGATTCTGAATTCCCAGAAGCCAGAACAGCAAGAGGGATCGCTGCACAGTGAAAGCAGTGATCCCTCTTGCTGTTCTGGCTTCTGTGATAGCTGCGCAGCCTGCATTCGCTCCATAAGACGCACACACATTTTCCCTTACTGTTTAGGAGGGAAAAAGTGTGTCTTATAGAGCAAAAAGTACGGTAATCTCTCCTCCATCCCTCATTGCTAGCGTGCACGGTTTGGCGGCAATCGCGTGATTGACGAGGGTTAATTCACAGAACTGTTGAGAACTCAGAAAAACAAAATTAGTGTAATCAGCACTGTCTCTGTGCTTTCTTTTCAACCTCACTGTTTACAACACACACACCTCCAATGATAAACTCAGGAGCTGCACCATGCATCTGATGAAGCAGACTGTAATCTACAAAAGCTTATGCCAGGCTGCTGAGAAGTTTCTTCTAAAAATAAATTTTAACATGTGCATTTGTCAGTTTAAAGCCTTTGGATATTTCTTTCAACAGGACCCCTCTAAAAATGTTATGCCAAAGCATGAAGAAACAGATTATTTCCAGAGCCTTCTATGGATGTAAGTAAATGTTTGCAAGGGGGGGGGGCGTTGTAAGTCCACTGTCCCAATTGAGATGTATCATGTTTTGCTTGGAAATAAGTCTTCCAATGTTTGAAAGAGACTCCTCTTTCTCTCTCAGAACTACAATTCCTAGTGGACCCCAGGGATTAATGGTTAAACTGCTCTGGGAATTGTAGCTCTGTGAGGGGAACAGGTACCAATGGAAAGTTCTCTCCTGGAGTGAATAACATGCTGGGACGTGGAGTGATATTCAAGGGTGATATTTAGGGGAGCAGATAGTGCTGTGGTCTAAACCACTGAGCCTCTTGGTCTTGTCATTCAGAAGGCTGACAGTTTGAATTGACATGATGGGGTGAGCTCCCATTGCTCTGTCTCAGCTTCTACCAACCTAGCAGTTTGAAAGCACACCAGTGCAAGTAGATAAATAGGTACCACTGCGGTGGGAAGGTAAACGGCGTTTCTATGCACTCTGGTTTCCATCACGGTGTCCCGTTGCGCCAGAAGTGGTTTAGTCATGCTGGCCACATGGCCCAGAAAGCTGTCTGTGGACAAACGCCAGATCCCTCAGCCTGAAAGCAAGATGAGCGCCGCACCCCATAGTTGCCTTTGACTGGACTTAACCATCCAGGGGTCCTTTACTTTTACCTTTGCCTTTTTATTCAGTGGTACTGCAATGCATAGAGAAGGGTCTTAAAAGCCCTTCCCCTCTTAAATCAACAACAATGGGATATCAGCTCTGCCCAAGGCATGACGGATAACAGCAACAGCCAGCGGAAAGAAAGACATAACATCTTACAGGGCCAGGAAGAAACACCACGGACAGCATAATTGCCATACACTGGAAGAACAAGGATTTAGTTTTGAGTTCCTCACTTGTAGTTGTAGAAATCATTTAATGTGTCCACACGAATAGAAGTTTATTAATATTGCAGGTGTTGGATGAGGGATTACGATGATGACCGGAATGTAATTGAAATTAATAAGATTTTGGAACGCAGAAATAAAGAAAATCATCAAACCATCTAATCCAGCATTTGCGGGGGGGGGGCACTTTATCTAAATTATATAATTCAGTATTTGAACGATTGATATTAATAATTGTATTATACAGTGGTGCCCCGCAAGACGAACGCCTTGCAAGACGGAAAACCCGCTAGACGAAAGGGTTTTCCGTTTTGGAGGCGCTTTGCAAAACGAATTTCCTATGGGATTTCTTCCTGCGGGTCCCCCCCCCTTTTTTCCCCTTTCCCTAAGCCGCTAAGCCGCTTAACAGCTGATCCGCTGATAAGCCGCTTTTCAGCTGATCGCTAAAAGCAGCTAAACCGCTAATAGCGCTAATCCGCTAAGCTGTCAATGGGCTTGCTTCGCAAGACGAAAAAACCGCTATACGAAGAGCCTCGCGGAACGGATTAATTTCGTCTTGCGAGGCACTACTGTAAATTGGTATTGTTAAAATGAGGCTATTATTGGACTGTAATTGAAAACTAATAAAATTATTATTAAAGGGGGAGGAATTAAAAGCCCTTCTCCTGCCCCATGTACTGTGGTTCATATCCTGGGTGGGGAAGGAGTTACAACCCTCACCCTGGTTCACTGTGGTCCTTAACCGGCATCTGGGGAAAGGATCAAAACCCTCCCCCTTTTCTGTGCCCTCCTGTGTCCTTTAACGTGCATGGGGAAAGAGTTGCAACCCTCCCCTTACAGCACATTGTGGTCCTTACCTGAATGGGGAAAGGGTTACAATTCTCCCCCTCTCCATGCGCTGCGGTCCATACCTGCACGTCGGAAGGGTTAACCCCCATATGACGCCCTACAGTCCTTAACCTGCACTGGGGGAAAGGGTTAAAACCCTCACCACCCCCACCCCCATACACCAGATCCTGCCCTTTTAAAGAATTTTCTAAAAAGCGTGTGAAGCACTCATAAAGTAGCAGGTCGTTCAGTTCTCCACTAACCATCCTTTTCTTTCTCCTCCCCCTCGAACTCAGGGCTCGCCTATTGCCGCCACCTGTCCACCGTCCGGACGCACCTGTCTGCCCTGGTAAGCCACACCATCATCCCTCCGGACAAACCCACGAGTGCCGCGGGGGGACTGACGAAAGAGGTCTGGAGCAAATATCAGAAGGACAAGAAGGTAGGAGGCCGTCTTCTGTACTGATCGATTTTATAGAAATGCTCTGCTGCTTGATATAATAAGAATCTCAAGCATGCGCACACAGAAACACACCATATGTAGTGCACATGCCCACAAATAGCTTTTCCCTCTTTCCATTCTGTCCATCTATCTATAAAATCAGGTGTGGGGAGACTTTAACTCTAAGGGCCACTTTCCCTTGCAGACAGTTTGGAAGCAGCCAGCGACCACCGGCTTATTGATCTATTTCGTAAAATTCATACACACTCAATTGTAAACAACAACAACCCAGAAAACTCCAAACTGGCTTAGACAGCCTTAAAAGGGAAGTAGATAAATCCACAGAGTGGGAGGAGGGCTCTGATGACGAGTCCCACCTTGACAGCAGAAATCGAACTTCCATGAGCCATGGCAGTGTACCTCTGAGCATCAGTTCACGGGGAGAAGATGTCGATGGCACGAAAGGTCTGTTGCTTCTGTGCCCTGCTCTCGGGCTCTGGCTGGCCACCAAAGGAAACGGCAGTGGGCAGATTTTGTTGTCGTCTGATCTGGCAGGATTCCCCTGGTCTTAGCAGGAAGATTCTGGCCCATGGCGTCCTGAGTCGAAATGCTAACAGGCCTTCCATGAACGCCGCCGTGATGTATGGAGTTGGTGCTCGAACCCGTAAGGCTCCTAGTCCTCCGGCAGATTCTCTGAAATCTATTTGCTTAAATAGCCCTGAGCCCATTGAAGATGCACTTGATGATAACAGGCCATTAAGAAACCATTATGAGATGCAATCAGGTTAAGTGTTGATGGGTTCGCCCCCCCTTTTTTATTATGTTGCTGACTCAGATTAAGACCCATCTTCTCTTGTATATTGTTTTCTATCAGATGCCTCATGATGCTACCAAGGAAGGCAGGAAAATGATAGCCCCAGACAGCCAGGAGTGGAAGAGAGCCTCCACCGAAGAGCCTTTTAGTCATTGACCCCGCAGGTCCTCCAGAAATCCTCTAGAGCAGTGTTTCCCAAAGTTGGGAGTCCAGCTCTTGTTGGACTACAACTCCCATCATCCTTAGCTAGCCGGTCAGGAATGATGGGAATTGTAGTTCAGCTGGAGACCCAAGTTTGGGAAACACTGCTTTAGAGTAAGGATGAAACTTGACACACTAGGCCTCACCATTCTGTTCGGAGCTGCCCAGAGTGGCTGGGGAAACCCAGCCAGATGGGAGAGGTATAAATACAGTGGTACCTCGGGTTAAGAACTTAATTCGTTCTGGAGATCTGTTCTTAACCTAAAACTGTTCTTAACCTGAGGTACCACTTTAGCTAATGGGGCCTCCTGCTGCCGCCACCGCACATTTTCTGTTCTCATCCTGAAGCAAAGCTCTTAACCCGAGGTACTATTTCTGGGTTAGTGGACTCTGTAACCTGAAGCGTCTGTAACCCAAGGTACGACTGTAATTAATTAATATTATTAATACTAGCCACACACACCCTTCTGGGGGAGGGTTCTGGGCCCACTGCTCAAATTAGGACCCCCCCCCAAAATTTCCCACATTTTTTCTTAGGCCTTTCCCATCTCTAAACCATGCCTACCTGCCTCACAGATCAAGCCAGGTGTGCGGCAGGTGGAGAGGTGGTTGTGATCCCTGCAATGCAGGGGGTTGGACTAGATGACTCTGAGTGTCCCAGCTCCACAGTTCTACGATTCTAAAGTCGAATTCAGCACACACATCTGCTGATGATGCAGGGAGTTCGTTCCTGCTCTGTGCGGGATTTCAACATTCAGTTTGGGGTCATTGCATTTTTTTTCCTGCAGCCATGCTTCTTTGAAACACTTGTTCATACAGTGTTAGATGCTGGCAAATTTCTGGAAGAAAATATTTGGTTGTATAAGTATGATAATGAGTTACAGGTAGGTAGCTGTGTTGGTCTGCCGTAGTCGAAACAAAGGTGTCTAAGGTGCTATTGGAAGGATTTTTTTTTGTTTTGTTTTGTTATGATAATGAGGAAAGAGTTAAAAATTTCCAGAACATAGCATTAGCTTAAATTATATACCTAATATATGGGGCTTGGCAATCGGGCAAGTTAAATGGATTCTCTGTGCCCTTACATCTGCAAAAAGATTGATACTGATACATTGGAAAGAGGAAAATACGGCCTCTTTCAGTCAATGGATGGAAGATGTGACAACTTTTGCAGCCCATTAACAGATCACTTGTAGACAAAAGATTATGTGTGGGAAAATGTAATGATATTTGGAAAGTACGGTATTTATTGAAACCATTGTGACCCAGGAATCAATGTATATTTGAGGGAAACGGTAAGTTCATCCATTTGCGTATATGTTATATAGCAATTTTAATTATATTTTACTGTCATGTTGTTTTAAAGTGTTTTATGTATTCTTTTTCTACTTTAACTCATTGTAATAGTCTTCATAATGATGATAATAATAATAATAATAATAATAATAATAATAATAATAAAACAAATCTCTCTCCCTCCTTTCTTTGGCTCAGAATTACAAGGAGTTGGAGCTCCTCCGGCGAGTTTACTATGGTGGGGTGCAGCATGACATTCGGAAGGAGGTGTGGCCGTTCTTGCTGGGACACTACAAGTTTGGCATGACCAAGAAGGAGATGGGTCGGGTGAGTACTTCAGGTTATATTTAGATGCTTGGTAACCGACCTGGTCTTTTTTTTGTGGGTGTGGGGGAAGGAGTGTTGCTTGAAGATGCTGTTAAGACAGGGAGGTTCAACGGCAAAGTGTCTCCATTGCACTCTCAGTTCCACCCTGGGCATTTTCAATTACAAAGGGTTGCAGAAGAACTTTTGGCAGCAATCCTGTGCTGTGTGCACCAACAGACAAAGGCCAGTCTCGGTTTCTCTAGGGAGGCTTGGTCCTAGATGCATCCTCTGGTGCAGGTTCACCAGATGAGGCAGTGGGGTTCTCAAACTATATTGGTGCCCCATTCCCTTGGTTCTATAAACACATCCCTATCCTATTAAAAACTAAGATCATGGCCACTGGTCCCATCACCTCCTGGCAAATAGAAGGCGAAGAAATGGAGGCAGTGAGAGATTTTACTTTCTTGGGTTCCATGATCACTTCAGATGGTGACAGCAGTCACGAAATTAAAAGACGCCTGCTTCTTGGGAGAAAAGCAATGACAAACCTAGACAGCATCTTAAAAAGCAGAGACATCACCTTGTCAACAAAGGTCCGTATAGTTAAAGCTATGGTTTTCTCAGTAGTGATGTATGGAAGTGAGAGCTGGACCATAAAGAAGGCTGATCGCCGAAGAATTGAGGCTTTTGAATTATGGTGCTGGAGGAGACTCTTGAGAGTCCCATGGACTGCAAGAAGATCAAACCTCTCCATTCTGAAGGAAATCAGCTCTGAGTGCTCACTGGAAGGACAGATCCTGAAGCTGAGGCTCCAAGACTTTGGCCACCTCATGAGAAGAGAAGACTCCCTGGAAAAGACCCTGATGTTGGGAAAGATGGAGGGCACAAGGAGAAGGGGACGACAGAGGACGAGATGGTTGGACAGTGTTCTCGAAGCTACCAGCATGAGTTTGACCAAACTGCGGGAGGCAGTGGAAGACAGAAGTGCCTGGCGTGCTCTGGTCTATGGGGTCACGAAGAGTCGGACACGACTAAACGACTAAATAACAACAACAATCCTATTAAAAGTATTATTCAGAATTCCATTCTGCACAACCCACTAAGGAAGATAACGATGCAATAAAATACAAAACGCTGACAATTAGCTGCACATTTATTCAAAATCCATTTGAAACCTATTTAAATTAATTAATTCAACAAGATGGATGACCTCGATCCAGCAATAACAGCTTTTCAAAGCCTGAGAGTCATTTATGCCCGCTGCCCCCTTACCACTTAGGCAACCCCTTGGGTAATACCCCCCAAGGGACGGGAACCACTGAGATACAAAGGGGTTAGAATCATACAGTTTGAAGGGACCCCAAGGGTCATCTAGCCCAACCCCAAAGGCTGTAGCCCTTCAGCCCCACCCTTCTTTCATTTTTTTTATCCCCCAATCTTTCAGAGAAGCAGCACCTACACTTTGGAACTCCCTGCCTATTGACATCAGGCAGGTAACCTGGCTGTGCGGTTTTTGGCAAGTCTCCTTCCTCCTAATTTGTCCTGCCCCTGCCTTCCTTGGCACATCACTTTGGCGCTAATGCTAGCCGGGTGCGGAGTTCATTGTGGCTTCTTGCTGGCTCAGTCTCAGAGCCCTGCACAGAGAACGCCCCAGGTTCAGCTCACAGCACCTCTAAGTTGGGCTGAGAAACCTTCTGCTTCCAGTCTGAAGGGTTACAGTCCAGGAACAAGACTGTATCCTGCAGAGACCAGGCCTAACAAAGCCGCCTCGTTGTGTATTAGGGTATGTCATTTTAGGGAGCGAAACCTATAGGTAAAGGTAAAGGGACCCCTGACAATTAGGTCCAGTCATGACCGACTCTGGGGTTGCGGCGCTCATCTCGCTTTACTGGCCGGCATACAGCTTCCGGGTCATGTGGCCAGCATGACTAAGCCGCTTCTGGCGAACCAGAGCAGCACACAGAAATGCCGTTTACCTTCCCGCCGGAGCGGTACCTATTTATCTACTTGCACTTGAGGTGCTTTTGAACTGCTAGGTTGGCAGGAGCAGGGACTGAGCAACAGGAGCTCACCCCGTTGTGGGGATTTGAACCACCGACCATCTGATCAGCAAGTCCTAGGCTCTGGTTTAACCCACAGTGCCACCCGCTTCAGTGAGGAGTCTTAAAATTAGGGTTTTGGGTGTGGGGAATTCAAACCTGGCATTATTTTTGTGATGGGATAACATTTAGCTTGGTAAATCTGTGTTTGATTAGAAAACCACAGGAGAATTGTGTTATTTTTTGGCATCAAAACCTTTACCCTCCCCCCCCCCCGGAGGTAATGTAGAAATTGTTTTTCCTGAGGGTACACCAGACTGCTAGGGTGGGTTTGGTGATGTCTTGCTGGTTACCTCCCCCCCCCCCACAAGAGATAAGGTAGAGGATTTGCTTCTGAGCAGCACCCATGAAAATAGCAAAAAGTGTGGGTCGCTGTGCAGACCCACCTTGTGCTTATATTTATCTCCAGGCTTGCGATTTAAAACATGAATTGTTTAAAATATAAAAAGCACGTGAACTGCTCCTAAAACCAAATAATGTTAATTGTACCTTCTGAAAATGTCAGGTAATGCTCGCAACAACAATAACAACAACATATAAGTGAAAGTGCAATGAGTATGCAACCCTTCAGCATCTCCCTACGGCGAACCAAAATGTAATTATTCCCTAGGCGGGAGTGACAAATGATGGTTATAATCGACAATAGATGTGCAACAGGAAGAATCTACCCAGAGCTCACTGGCGGAGGTTAAGATGCTAATGACAAATGAATGATCATCTGCAGAGTCCTGAAGTTTCTCATTTCTGTCCCAGGAGAGAAATGGGAACAGCTGCAGGCTGCAAGGTCAGCGTGACCTTGGGGTTTTTGGAAACAAGTGTGCAGATAAAGTCTGGAGGAGGAGGACAATTTGCCTCTTTTTCCCAGCCTGCTAGCCCCCTCCTCTTTTTCTTGCAGCTAAGATAAGATTAGTGGTGAGTCAAAGAGTGACTCTTAGGGTTCTGAAAGCTTTCATTTGGCGATGTTGCCCAACCCTGGGCCCCCTTCTCTCCCACCAGAACCTCGGGTGCGCATGGACAAGACGAGTTTATAATTCAGGGGCGTTTCGGGCTCAAAACTCCCATCAGCGTGGCCAATTGGTCCATGGGGCAGCAAAATCCTGTGGGTCGGCGCCTGACCTGCCACTGCCACCACAGAAGTGAGGAAAAGTGCCGGCAGTGGCGTTCAATGAGATTCTGCTGGAAGCTGCCACCGTGCGACTCAGGGCTGAGGTAGCAGGAGACAGCATGTTCCTGTTTTGCCTCAGGCGGCGAAATGGGACAGGCCGCCCTCTTATAGTCCAGCAATCTCTGGAAGGCCACAGGCTTCCCATCCCTGACTTGGGAGAAAAAGCTAAGAATTGCTGCAGGAGAGGCGTGCAAGAGTCCCCCAGTCACTTTTGGGAGAGCTGAGGCCGCAGTGGTGATGGATTGCAGTGGAGCTGAGGAAACAGTGGATCCTGGACTAGAGTGAAGACTTCAGAAGATTTGAAAGGCACCTGAGGAGAAGTTAAGCCTTCGTTTAAAGCCCTCTGAGAAAGCTTGCGAGTTAATTTCAATGGTGTTAACAAGGGTACTTGGCTTAAGGTTGTTGTCTAGGGCAGGAGTGGAGAACCTGTGGCTCTCCAGAGGTTGCTGGACTACAACTCCCATCATCCCTCAATACTGGCCAGGCAGGCTGGGACTGATGGGAGTTGTAGTCCAGCATCGTCTGAAGAGCCTCAGCTTTCCCTGTTGTGAAAACCTTTCAGAACCCACCCCCTTTTTTTTGTAATGCACACAGTATATATTTTTTATTTGTTCTGTCTTGTTTTCTACGTTGATACTATTTCTTGTTTCCTTCTTTTTGTGTGTGTCTTATCTCACTCTATGCACTTGTAATTTTGTACTTTTGATTTTTTTTAAAAATAAAGAATATATATATTTAAATGAAAACCTGCAGAGGTTTCCCAAGGCCTTTCCAGAGATGACTTCCTGACAGCCTTTCCCCCCTTCCTTTCTGAAGGTTGACGAGGAAATTGGGCTCAGGTATCAGAAAGTGATGGCCGAGTGGAAAGCCTGCGAGGTGATTGTGAAGCTTCGGGAGAAGGAGTCTCAAACAGCCACCAAGTTCTCCTCTGGCAGCAGCATAGACAGCCACGTCCAGCGCTTGATCCACAGGGACTCCACCATCAGCAACGATGTAAGGCAATGTGCCTTGTTCCACATACCTCTTTGCTGTGACATAATGCAGAGAGCCTTGCTGGGTCAGACCGAAGGTCCATAAATCTAGACCAGGGGTCAGCAACTAGAGGCTGAGAGCCCCAGTTGGCCCGAGGCCTAATTACATTTGGCCATTGCCCTAGTTTCATGCAGGTGCAAAAGGAGGGAATGAGAATGGGGAGAAAGAGGTGGCACAGAGAGGGAGAGGGAAGAGGGTACCCTGCCCATCATTGGCTCTGGAACCCCATCTAGGCCCATCCACAGCTTGCTTGCAGCCTCTCCCCCAGCAGATGGATTTGATTTTGATTTGATTTATTACATTTCTGTGCGGCTTTTCATCCAAGTTCTAGTCACCACACCATGGCAGTTTTAAGGTCCAAAATAGTTTACTGCTACGGAAGATAAGGCTTCAGCAATACAGTTCTGGACGTTGATTTATACATAAAGCTTGTAGCCTTTGCAGATACAGATACAGATATATACAAGTAGAAGGCGTTTCTGTTGCTCCAGCAGTTCCAAAACGTAACACAGACTCGGACTCATGGGCAGGACTCATGGACTGACAACTGAGCTGACATGTCCTAATCACTTATATAGATGGTACTGGGCCATTGCCATAGCGACTGGCTTGGCTGACCTTGGACCTTTTGCCTTATCTCATACATGGGGTGTTTTGTGCCCATGAAATAAATTCACCCCTTCCTCCATGTCCGGTTCTTCCAACTGTTATCATGTGGTGCATCAGACCTTCACCTTCCTGCTGTGTTCGTTTAATCCTTCCTTCCTTTCATGGTAAACATCTTGCCCTTCAGGTGTTTATATCCGTCGATGAAATGGACTCGGTAGAGCGAGACCTGAAGGTTCAGGAAGACCCATCTTTGACCGGGGGCTGCAGCGATGCGCCAACAGTCATTGTGGCCGTGGAGCAGCAGCAGTCGGTAGAATTTGACTCCCCCGACTCCGGGCTCCCGTCCTCCCGGAATTACTCCGTCACGTCGGGCATCCTGTCCAGCATTGATGACGGGCAGAGTGTCTGCTTTGAGGACGGGGCTGAGGAGGAAGCTGGCTCTGATCCACAGAGGCAAGATTCTGACCAGGATCCTCAAGCCAAGGGCTCGGAACCTCAGGACTTAGTAACTGAGGAACAGCTCTGTTCCCAGATGGACTGTAAGGAACCTGCAGAGGAGGCCATATCTGTGTGTTCTGCGTCTTATACGGTAGGTAAGAGGGATCCTGTAGAGATGGGCAACTGGTGGGCCTTCAAATGTTGCCGGACTACAACTCCCATCATCCCTGACCATTGGCCTTGCTGGCTCAGGCTGATGGGGTTTGGAGTCCCAACAGCATCTAGAGAGAGCCACAGCTTCACTCTTCCATCCTACTCTCTTGGACGGCCCTGAATACTGCATTTTGGTGATCCAAAAAGTCTGAACCCTTTAAGTCTGTTTCATTGGGCCCTGCCATCTCCTGCCCTCTCTTTCCCCCCCGAACTTAAAACAATGCCCTCTTTTTTGGCAGGGCATATTGCAAAGTTAAACAAAGCTGAACATATTTTAACAAAGTTAAAAATCAACAAAACTTTCGAAAAGAAATATAAGCATCTCAATCTTGAGTCTGGATAGACAGGCCTCAACGGAAGAATTCTCAGCAGGCATCTAAAGCAATATAGTGTTGCTTAGAGGAATGACTCTGTAAGTTCTGCAGGTTGAGGAGTATGTGCCCATAACTGGGGTGCTGTTGCAGAGAAGGCCCTGCGCCCAGTGGCCTCAATAAGTGAGGGTGCCTGAAGCAGGGCCTCCGCTGAAGAGCTCAGCAAATGGGTGTTTTTATGGGAGAAAAGGGTCCAGTTGATTTGCTGTCTCCTCACAAGGGTTGCTCTTGCACTTGAACACAGAATGAAATAAGCCGTGTTCCTGATGTAAATGAAGGACTGGCATGCATTAGATGAGGGGTAGTCAACCTTTTTGTACCTACCGCCCAGTAATGCATTGATGGAAGGAGGATTCAGCTTGTGCCGTAGAACCCCCAGCCGCCCACCTAGAATCCTGAAACGCCCACTAGTGGGCGGTAGGGACCAGGTTGACAACCTCTGCATTAGCTCAAAGTTAGGGAACCTTAGACCTGGTCCAGGGGGGGACCTTCATATGCTATGTTTTGACAGATCTGCATCAATCACACTGAATTGCAGAACTGAGTAGGTCCCACACAGAATTCCCAAAGGAATTCTAAGATACTAGTCCTCATGTTGGCTGTAGAGAAAGAATGAAATGCAATGAAAAATGCATTTGAACCTCTTGGGTTTTTTTGGGTGGTGGTGGTTAAAAGCCTTTTTTTGCTCTCTTCCCCCCATCACAGAAGGCAATTAATAAATCAATGATGATTATAATAAATAAAATGTAGTAGTGGTGTGTGTGTGTGTGTGTGTGTGTGTGTGTGTGTGTGTGTTTAAAACATACTCAAGTTTCCAAAATATCAGATTGCAACAGAGAAGTCGTGTTTTATTCAGCAACACCTCTGTGACGTGTACTTGTATCTTCTAGATAGAAATGTTGGACACTGTTGCCTTAAACTTGCACAGAATCGATAAAGATGTACAGAGGTGTGATCGGAATTATTGGTATTTCACTGCTGAGAACCTGGAGAAACTACGGAACATTATGTGCAGGTAAGTGGAACCGGGATGCTCCCAGGTGCGGAGTCTGGGATTCAGCAGGGGTGGAGCCTGACAGTTTGAGGGCGGAGCCTGTTGGAGCAAGGGGCGGAGCTTGGGAGAGCTACAGAAGCGAATAACGATAATATAGTTCGAAAACCCGGTTAGGAGTATAAGAATTCAAATTTTCAGGAGGACGTTCCAAGTTCAGAGGAGCTTCTTGAGAACCTTCCTCCAGATCCTAGTTTGTTTTGGCTCGACCAAAGTTCCAAGCTGCATTTTGCAAATTTGCCCTTTAATCGGAAGCAGTTCATTTAAGAGACGTTTCAAGCGTATGACTCCATTTCTCTTCCCTCTGTTGCAGTTACGTTTGGGAACATTTAGACGTTGGGTACGTCCAAGGAATGTGTGACCTCCTGGCTCCACTCATGGTTATACTCGACAAAGGTTAGAAGTCTTCATGGTATCTGTGCAGCCCCATATAAAAATATATATTCATTTATACCACAGTTGCACGTTCATGCTAAGCCATAGTTTACCTTAGCTTACAATGACGTAAGCTATCCCAAAGCCACCTTTTCTGATTATTCAATTTATCTGGGGTGGATGCAGAATCTTCCGGGATTTACTAGAAGTTACTAGAATATTCTTGTGCTTTCTGGACAAAGCACATCCACAGCTGTTGTTATTCTTAGAGTCCTGTAAGAACTCAAGGTCAGTGCTTAGAGGCAGAGATATAAACCTGCCACTGAGCGCTGCCTGAATTCTTCTTCGTCTTCTTTTTCTCTATTTTGGTTTCTGTATATACCATGTGTTTTTGCTTCTGCAAAAGCGAGGTTTTTGCCTTGTTGGGGATCCAGGAAGTTCCTGCATGCTTTTAAAAACCTCAGTAAACTTTTACTGAAGAACTCTGCCTGTGTGTTTTACTCCTTTGTACTCTACATGAAGATGAACTTCCATTGCTCTGCTGATTTTGGCCCATGCACTGCAGTTGCCCAGTTATGGAGACACCAGTTGGCTGGATTTGGCCAACTGAAACAATTTTATTCTAAATACAACTGATTGATTGACTTTTTTTGCGTGAGAGAGAAAATCAACTTGTAATATCTGGAATTGAAGTTTGAAGAAATATTGGTATACAGAAGGCAGAATGGTTGGATGTTAATGAGTGAATACTATATTTAGCTGCAGGACAGAGAACTGAAAGTCTTTTATCTTTCTTTATTTTTTTCTCTCTCCTTTCCCTTTTTTTCTGTCTTCCTTTATTTCTTTCTTCTTCTTTCTGCCTCCATTCCTTTTTAGATCAAGCATTTCTTTTCTGTGTATTATATAATAGATACTTTTCATGGAGTATGAATTTTTGTATATCTATGGGCAAGTATCAATATTTTTTTTTTTACAAATAAATAAATACAACTGATGGATGTACTGGTTCACAGTTCAAGCCTAAACATGTCTACTTGGAAGTAAGTCTTATTAAATTAAATGGGACTTCTAGGCAAGTGAGGTTAGGATTGCAGCCTTAGATTGCAACCTTAAAAACTAGGGAATGAGCCCCATTGAACACAGTAGGGCTTACATCAAACATAGGATTACACTGTTTCTTGATTAGAAAGCAGATTTACCCTTTAAAAAGCATTGCTTCACTGTTCTTGTTTTAAATTAACATCTGTCTGTGTTTGATTTCAGATGAGTTGGCTTACAGTTGCTTCACCCATCTCATGAAGAGAATGAGTCAGAATTTCCCTAACGGAGGTGCCATGGACACTCATTTTGCAAACATGAGGTCCCTGATCCAGGTGGGGCTTTGCATGCCTATGTTAAAAAAAAAATTAGCTGTCCTGTTCCGTCCATTTGAAGCTGAAGGCAGTTTAGCAAAATTAAAATGGGCACAAAACTAAAGACTGAAACCAAATTAAATACAATCCATCCAAACAGCAGCACTAAACCAATGATTTGCTTCCCACAATTAAAGCCCGCCCCCAAACCTTTAGTGCAGCTGGTGCTCTCCAGATGTTTTTGACTGCAGGGGCTATAGAGCATGTGCAGAAGGTCTCGGGAATGATCCCCAGCATCTCCTATAGAAACAGGAGACCCTTCTCTGAAATCCTGCTACCAATCATTGTATACACTTCTGACCTACATGGATCAATACCCAGCCACCGATATAAGACAGTTTTCTGTTTTCCCATCACCCCCAGCAAGCTCTGGCTGATGGGAGCTGTAGTCTCAAACATTTTCGGGTGCCAGGTTGGCAGACTTAGTCAATGGCACAGAATTTGCCTGGCACCAAAAGGCCAAACAAGGCTTGATCCCTCCTTCAGTCTCCTGGAAGAACGCTGGGACAGACATCCCATTTGTCCAATGGCCCTGCTGTTGATCTTGTAGCGGCGCTGGCTGCAGATTTTGGGCCGTTGGGCAGAATGGCATCACTGCTGCCCATTTGCTTGCCTTCTCCCTCTGGGTCCCACCAGCTCATGGGTAAAAATCCAGAGGTGCGCAAGCTTCGCGTGGCCCTCATATTGTATCTGATTCCCAGCTCACAAGTGCGGCATCTCCCATTTCTTCCCATTATCCCTGCACAGAGGAGGGCATCGCTCAGAGGTTCAACCACGGAGCATGGCAGCTAGAGTGGCCTAGAATCCCTTGGAAAGATGCTGTAGCCGGCACACTCTGTGGTCAGGTGTCTGAGTGCAGATGGGCATCCCTGGACACGTGGCAGCCCAGAGCTGAGGACGCTGGGGAGGGAGGAGCTGGAGCAGCTCCCCACCTCTGCTATCTCTGGGCGGGGGGCCAGTTCCTATGGGAACCGTGCAATTCTTCTGATTTCTCAGCACATTTCCCTAAAAGGGGGAAAGCTCTGCAGCAGGGTTGTGAACACAGCTCAAACGCCTCCCTGGGACTTACTTCTGAGTAGACACATGCCAACCTAGCAGTTTGAAAGCACATCAAAGTGCAAGTAGATAAATAGGTACTGCTCCGTCAGGAAGATAAATGGCGTTTCCGTACGCTGCTCTGGTTCGCCAGAAGTGGCTTAGTCATGCTGGCCACATGACCCGGAAGCTGTACGCCAGCTCCCTCGGCCAATAAAGTGAGATGAGCACCGCAACCCCAGAGTCGGTCACGACTGGACCTAATGGTCAGGGGTCCCTTTACCTTTACTTTTAGACACATGCATGAGATCAGGCCAGCAGGTCTGGAAGAAGGGAACGTTAGGGCAGGGAGGTGTCTGCCAACTTAAATCTGGAAGAGATAATGCGCTTGGCTGGAAGAGATAATGAACATTGATTGACTGGGGTTCGTGTGAGGGGAAGAATGGATGCCAAAGGGTGGAAAGAGAGGATTGTAAAGGAGAGTGGCAGAGAGAGAGAGAGAGAGAGAGAGAGAGAGACAGAGAGAGAGAGAGACAGAGAGAGAGAGAGAGAGAGAGAGAGAGAGAGAGAGAGAGAGAAGAATGTGTGAAGAAGGGCATTGTGGTGCCAGTCAGAGCACCTGGCTGGGATTCTGTTTCAATGTGGTGGCCAGCTGGGAGCCCATCATCTGCCAAAGGTTGCCAGGTTCTGGTGCGGACCCTGAGCTGCAGCCCCTTCACCGAAAAAAGCCTTGTGTCCTTACCTCCTTCTGCATTGAGCTCCCCACCTCTTCCCCTCTCTGGGTTGGAGGCCCAATAATCTCACCTGACGGTCAGGCCATGGTAGGTGTGGCCTGCTCCCAAATCTTCACTGTTCGAAATCCTGAGACCTTGCAAGCCCCTGATTGCACAGCTGTATTGTCGCTCGGATATCTGTGTTGTCAAATATTTAAAACTGGAACTCATTTTGTCTCTGTTGTTGTTGTTGTTTTCACATTTCCCCCCAAAGATTCTGGATTCTGAACTCTTTGAACTGATGCACCAGAACGGGGATTACACTCACTTCTACTTTTGCTACCGCTGGTTCCTGCTGGATTTTAAGAGAGGTAAGATGCTTGAGCCACATGTTGATCGTGGGACCAAAAGGGTTGGGTGGCATCTTGGGAGTCATCTAGTCTGACCCCAACATGCGCTTAGTGCAGATTCTGCCGTTTCAGGATGCAGCAACAGCATCCCCGGCAGGTGACCCCTCCAAGTCTAAAGATGCCATTAGAGATTATTTATATTAGTCTTAATTTCCCCCCCAGGGGGAGGGCAGTGGGGGGGGATTAATGTCGTCAAGAAAACTGTTGTGACCATGATGCGCTTGAGTAACTGAATGCTCTCTGCAATGTTTGTTCCTTCCCTTCAGAATTGTTGTACGAGGATGTTTTTACAGTGTGGGAAGTTATTTGGGCAGCAAAGCACATCTCTTCAGAACATTTTGTCCTTTTCATTGCCTTAGCACTGGTAGAGGCCTACCGAGAGATTATCCGCGATAACAACATGGACTTTACTGATATCATCAAGTTTTTTAATGGTAAGGGAGCTGAGCTCAATGCAATTTCACTCTCTTTTTCTATTCTTTTTTCAAGGACTTCGATGTTGTTCAGTTTAAGATTGTGGGCGTTTAGGGAAAGCTTTTCATTTGTTTGTTTAGGAAGCAAGGGATTTGGGCAGAGGGAGGACAGAGCAGATCAGAATTCAGTCCCGATCATCTGTATTTTGGAAAGCTGCCTATTTTTCCACCTGTTCTCTGTGGTTGGGCATGATAGTTCCTGAGACAGAGGAGCAGGTTTTTGTCTGCGTTCAGATACCACCACACACCATTTTGAATCAAGGTGGCAGACCAAACCTTTCAGAACAACTCAAGATTGTCACCAAATTTGGTGCGATGGTGTGGCGATCACACAGGGCCCCTGGACGTTTGACGGTTTATTGACCCTGTGCCACCACTGTGATTGCTTTTTCCGCTGCCACCACCCCGTATCTCATGAGGACACACGGAGTCCAGTCAGTTGTTAACATAAACAAATAATCAAGTTTATTTTAAAATGCAGGAACAAGCTTATGGTTTCAGTTAGTTTTTCTTGACAGTTTCTTAATCTTAGTTCCTAACAACTTCAAACTGATTATCCCCAACTATCTATCTGACTCCACCTAACAATTCCTCTCACTCTCTCACAATACAACTCGACCAGCCCACTGCCTATTCCTCCCTCTTCCTTCTCCAATTCCCAAACCTCAACTGACTTTTCAAAACCTCCCACTCTGACTTTTACTCCTCCCTTGCATTCCCACTGGCCAATCACATCACCCTCATTTAACCCTTTCCTTATGACCCACCTAGGAGGCAAACGCCACAGATGGTTTCTGAGATGCAGGAGCAAACATTTCTCTGTTTTTGGATACAACCTGTTGCCACCTTGAATCAAGAGATCAGGCTGCACTTTCAAAACTGCTTCTAATCATTTTTTGGTTGTTTGTTTTGTTTCTTAAAATGCCCAAGCAACGGCAGGTACGAGGCTTCACCTTGGAAATAAAGCGATGCTTTCCTTTCTGGTTATTCTCATCTCAAGCTGAAAGCTGTGAACTTGTTTCTGGGATGAACTGCAACAGAGTACAGAAGGGGCTCCTGTGATGGGAGTGTTGCTGTGCAACAAGAAAAAGGCACCCTCTGCATCTCAGCAGGGTCAACGTCCTAGTCTAGCATTTTCCTTGACATGGAACTTTTCCGAAAGTGGGGCTGTTGGGTTTTTCTTTGTAGTTTCCAGGTGAAGATAGCTCAGCGGTTAATGTGAATCGGTATATGCAGGCAAGGAGCGTATCTGTTTTATGTGTGGGCTTAATAGCCATATCTTTAATTGGGGAACAGGAGCTGGAAGAGCAGCTGTTTTGGCTCAGCGTTTTTAACTGATAAGAAACACTTAGAAGGCCATCTCGACCCAAGGGTGCTCCGCAGTTTTAACATGGCCATTACATGAGCACGTAGTGCTTCAGTTAAAGCATCCAGAACTCCTTTGCCAGATTTAGTCCAGAAAACTATGCTATGGACTATTGTGACTCGGCAAGGTGGGCCGGGTAACCGCAACTTGACTGTGGCAAGAAGAAATTAATCTATCTTACATGGACAGCTCTGGTCCTCTAAGTTGCAAATGTGCAAGTAATGGGGCTGGAATAGCCTTATCCCAAACAAGGTTTTGCTGCATATTCCTCTAGTGAAAGCTTAGCTAACTGGTCAATTGAGCTCATTAGGAATTGATATAAAAATTGAGGGCACAAGGAGAAGGGGATGACAGAGGATGAGATGGTTGGACAGTGTTCTGGAAGCTACAAACATGACCAAACTGCGGGAGGCAGTGGAAGACAAAAGTGCCTGGCGTGCTCTGGAGTCACAAAGAGTCGGACACGACTAAATGACTAAACAACAACAACAAAAACAAGGAGCTGATATATACACTAGTGGCCAAAACTGTGGAAACCTTTTGGAAAAGGTGTATTTCTGAGGTTAGAAAAAGGAAGCACAACTGCATATCAACTAAAAAAAAGCTGCATATCAAACACTTAGTTGTGCTTCCTTTTTCGGGTTATATGGCTATAACTTTTGATAGAATACAGATAAGTGATCAAACTTTGTTGCATTACATTCTTCATTAAATTATCTTTCCACTGATATATAATTTTATGGTATTACTAATAATAATAATAATGGTGCTATGAGCCAACAAACCTCAGAAATGCACTTTTCCCAAATGGTTTCCACAATTTTGGCCACTAGTGTATACTCCCAGGCAATCTCAGCTTCCTCCACTCACTTTTGCCTCTGGCTCCTCGCACTACTGGTCCTCCCCCTCCTCTTACTTCTGTTGTTGTGTGTTTTGTGCAGAAATGGCAGAGCACCACAACGTGCAGGAGATCCTGAAGATCGCGAGAGATCTGGTCTGCAAAGTGCAAACGCTGATTGAGAACAAGTGAGCGCAGACACAGAGGAGGAACGAGAGGGTTTGCCTGAGGCGACGGCAGCAGCAACAACTGCAACCTGCCCTGCACCCTTTTAGGGGGAGGAAGGGGGAACGAGAATTTGCCTGCACTTGTCACTTCAATTAATGGTTTACTGGCATCTTCTTCCATGTAATAATGTTTGTAAATACCTGAGAGAGTTCTTTCCAGGAGAAGAAAAAGCACACAGGAAAAACAAGGTGGCTTCCCACCAGGAGTTGAAGTTGTGTGTTGGTGTGTGTGTGTGTGTGTGTGTTTGTGCACACGCACACACCTGAGAGTCTTCACTGCAGACTCTGTAATTCAGGGCCAAAAAATATTTGTGTGTCTTTCGTTTCTCCGGTTTGTTGTGTTGAGTTTCCCAGCACAGGGATGGTCAAACGGTGGCCAGCATGGGCAGAAGGGAGACTGATGTGTGTGCCCCCTAATTTGTGCAAGGTGTTGTCCGTCTCCGAACCCACCTACCCACTTGCAGGAGATCCTTCCCGACGCCCCACCTTCTTGCCAGTATTTCAAGAGCACCTCCCTGTTCTAAGCGAGCAGCATCTATGTCAAGCTGCGCCAAATTCTGTGACGAGATTGGGCATAGACCGAGGTGGGGCATCCTTCTGAGGTTGCGCATAGACCAAGGACTTTATGCCAGAAAATGAGCCTGTATATCTCTGAAGCTCGTCTGCAAACCGGAGAGCCCCATCTCCTCCCAGCGTTTGCGGCACGGCAGAAGCTCTGTGGAAGTTAAGCACCAAAAAACAGGCTTTCCTCAACTTATGTCACCCCTATGAAGCATTTTATCCTGAAGTGCTTGGCCCTGAACAGGGAAACCATGATAACCAGCCACGGACAGAGAAAGCTCACCAAAAAATAGTGGGAAAGGGAAGGCAGCAGGCAGGTAGTCCCAGTTTTTTTCTGCACAACAATGAGGGCTAAGAACCTTGATTTTTCTTTTTCTTTTCAAAAAGAGAACAACCAACCAACCAGCCAAACTGTGGAGCCCAACGAGGTGCTGAATTCTACAAATGCATGAAATAATTATGTATACTTGCCCTGGTTTCCTTCTCTGTTGCCAGTTCGAGGATCTTTCAGTTTTTATGCTGCCTCGTTGTTCTTCAGCTTTTTCTGTTATATAGACCGTTGCGGGATTTGACCCAGTACTCTTAACTGCTGGAGAAACAGACATGGGAGGTGGGGCAGCTAGCCCCCAAAGCATCGCTGACTTCCAGCTAGTTGGGTTTGTTTTGTTCCTTTTCCCTTGGAATGCAATAGAGGGGAAAGTCTTAAATCAGGAAACTGACTCTCTTTTTTTGGCTAATGCTGGCATGCTCACACGGTTTGTCCCTTAGTCCTGTTGTTTTTTCTCTTTCTTCCTTGTGCCAAGTTAAGTGTTCAAAACATGCATGGTTCTGCCAGACAGTGTCACAGGCGAGGAAACTGCTTTTCCGATTTTGTGTGCATTTTCATTCAGTTGAAAGGTGAAGAAGTCTTTAAAATCCCCAAAACGCCCTTTAAAACCCTGATGGGTTCATCCATGTTTTAAAAATGAAAACACAGTGCACTACATTTTTGGAGAATGTATTATATACGACACTTTACTATGTAAAAAAAAACACACAGAGAGAAAAAGGAAACACAACCAAAAACACACAAAAAAATAACGAATTTAACTGTGCAAACTTTGTTGTACCTGTTTATTATAATGTTTCTGCATAATAGTATTTTATGAATATTGTGTACTGCCTTATTTTTGTCAGGAGCAGAATATTTTCTTTATTGCTCAAGAGTTTATTTATCTTTTAAGTGCAACCAATGGATTAAAAGAAAATACATATTGTCAAAGCTTTTTCTAATGAGTAAAGTTTTCTTTGTCGCTCATAAAATGACAACAATGACCCTGTAAGAATGGAAGTGTAACTTTGCCACCTCAGACCAAAAGTTACATGTAGGCCAGACTTCCTACAGTGGACAAGGAACTGCCTCCTTTGGTAACAAGGGTCATAACCTCTGACAATGGAGACTCCATTCAGATTATTGTGGTTTCTTATTCTTCTTGTTTGTTGCTTGTCACCAAAAGTCTCCAGCAACTTACAGCACATTTAAATATATTAATATAAATAGGTTGTACTATAAAAATGTAACAAAACAACCCCCATAATAAGCAGCCACAGGAAGGTGTGACCTCCACACTAGTAGCCACAAACAACATCTCGCTGAGGTAAGCATTCCAGAGACAGGGAGCCACCACTGAAAAGGCCCTGTTCCTGTGTCACCACCCTCCATGCCTCCCACAGAGGGAGACAGAGAAAATGGCCTCAGAAGGAGGTCTAAACATTTGGGCAGGTTCATCTCTTGAGGCGCATTCCAGAAGATATCGTGGTCCTGAGCTGTAATGAGCTCTATTGCTCAAAAGCAGTCTTTTGAATTGTCAATCGCAGTTTCGACAGCACTGGTGGTTCTGTGATCTGCTTGGCTCGAATTGTGTCAGCCGCCAGGACGGCCATGTTCTGCGCTCCTCAAAGGCCTCTTTCAAAGGCAGCCCCATGCAGAGCGCAATGCAGTAGTCCAACCCTGAGGTCATCATACCAGAGTCCTGCTTGAGCCAACCAAAGCAAACTGGCTTATCTAGGCCAGCATACTGTTCTTGGCAGTGACCGAACAGCCCCCATACCACTTCCCAGAAAACCTTGAGCTGGATGTACAGGAGGAGGAAAAAGCTTTGCCAGGTGACTTCAACTGATGCAGCTTGCTGTTCAAAATAGACATCACACACATCCCTAAAGCAAAGCCACAAGCAGGAGAGGCCAGCATGTTTAAGGGAATACTGAAATGCGCCCAAGTAGCAACAAAAAAGTCTCTCCAATTTTCTGAACAGCTTAACAAAGACTAAACATGCACAGCAGTCATCTGGAAAAGGAAAATAAGGAGAGGGGTGGAATGGACTGTCAGGAGGCAAGTATGGCTGGCAGCCTAGCCAGAAGCGCTCCTCATGGATTGCAACATTTCATTGCAGCACAGGCTCGGAGCGTATTACTATTTCTGTGCAGCCTTAATGCAGTCATGCAATCACAGATGCTGGCACTAGGTGGCAGAATGTCCCTGTTGCAATAGACGCATAGGAAAGGCCAGGCGTCTGCAACAAAATCTTACGGTTTGCACAGGGCTCTGCTTCAGGGCCCTGGCCAGACAAGCACTCTCTGCCGGGATACACCCGCCTCTTCTCTGCCCCGGTTCCCGTCCTCCCCCCACTCCAACAGACATGGTTCATTCACATACTAGCATCTTGCAAAATGTTAGAAGGATGTCCATTCAGTGCACCATTGTCCATGCAGCCCAAACTAGCAGTGAAGCAGATATTTATTCCCAGGTAAAAGGGGACAACCTTGCAGCCTGTATCTCATCCTTGCCTCCTTCAATGTGGCTCTGCTCTAACTAAAGCGAGAAAGCAACATCTGACCATGGATGCTGGTCTATTTGGGCAAATGTACCAATTGGAGGGACGCGGGTGGCACTGTGGGTTAAACCACAGAGCCTAGGACTTGCCGATCAGAAGGTTGGCAGTTTGAATCCCTGCGACGGGGTGAGCTCCCGTTGCTCGGTCCCTGCTCCTGCCAACCTAGCAGTTCGAAAGCACGTCAAAGTGCAAGTAGATAAATAGGTACCACTCTGGCGGGAAGGTAAACGGCGTTTCCGTGTGCTGCTCTGGTTCGCCAGAAGTGGCTTAGTCATGCTGGCCACATGATCCAGAAGCTGTACGCCAGCTCTGTCGGCCAATAAAGCGAGATGAGTGCCGCAACCCCCGAGTCAGCCACGACTGCACCTAATGGTCAGGGGTCCCTTTACCTTTACCAATTGGTTTGTCCTCACCTGACTACCTTACTTACAACCTGTCCAGGGGCTGGCACTGCCTGTCAAGTTTCCTTCTGAAGTCTCTGTGTCTCCCTTGGAGAACTCAGCAGAGAGGAGGATGGGGGCAGAAGTAGAGTTGGTTGGCTCTGACGCCACCTACTGTTGATCTCCTTGCCTTTAGCCCCATCAGCTGCCAGTGACATATGACCTGTAGCTACCCCATGAGTGTGTCACATGCCTGGCTGCATCTCCCCAGAATATGTAGAACACAACTTTGGACTTACAATATTCAGGTTCTTTTCTATAGTGGACTGTATCCTTGAATGGGTGGTAATCAGTGGCACTGAGAAGGAGAACATAGAATTGCAGAGTTTGAATGGACCCCGAGGGCTATCTAGTCCAACCCTCTGTAACGCAGGAATCTTTTGCCCAACGTTGGCCTTGAACCCACAACCCTGAGAGTCAAAAGTCTTGGGCTCTAGCGACTGAGCCACTCTGAACGCATTATGACAGATCCTCTGCAACGGAACAGGTACCCACAGAGGTGAATATAAGGGGCTGTTGTTGCCTGCCCCCCCCCAGCAACTGGTATTCAAAGGCATTCTGTCCTGAATCAGAGCGGCCCCCCCCACTTCGCTTTCATGGCTTTCGGCCGCTAGATCTAACCGCCACAAATTAATCTTATCTCATTTTAAACCCAGCACTCATGGTATTCTAGTGCCCCAAGTGATTTCTAGGGACGCAGGTGGCGCTGTGGGTTAAACCACAGAGCCTAGGACTTGCCGATCAGAAGGTCGGCAGTTCGAATCCCCGCGACGGGGTAAGCTCCCATTGCTCAGTCCCTGTTCCTGCCAACCTAGCAGTTCGAAAGCACGTCAAAGTGCAAGTAGATAAATAGGTACCACTCTGGCGGGAAGGTAAACAGTGTTTCTGTGTGCTGCTCTGGTTCGCCAGAAGCAGCTTAGTCATGCTGGCCACGTGACCCGGAAGCTGTACGCCAGCTCCCTCGGCCAGTAAAGCGAGATGAGCGCTGCAACCCCAGAGTTGGTCACGACTGGACCTAATGGTCAGGGGTCCCTTTACCTTTAAGTGATTTCTGCATTGAGTGTGGCTTTCTGAATCTACTGCCAATTTCACTGCGTGACTCCCAGGCTCTACTCTCATTGGAAAGGCGGGGAAAAGGAAGAATCTCTTACTTTGTAAGAACCCAGGAGACCTGTTGGATCAGGCCATTGGTCTATCTAGCACAGCCTCCTGTTCTCAGTGGCAAACCAGGTATCTTCAAAGCACAAAACCTGAGTACAACAGAGATCTCTCTCCTCCCATGGTTTCCACGAACAGGTATTCACAAGCATACTGAAGCAGCTATCGCAGCTAGTAGTCATTGACAGAGTTATCCTCCACGAATTCTTTTTTTTGGTAGCCATCACTGCCTCTTGTGGGAACCAAACCACTAGTTCAACTACACACAGTGCGTAGTCCTTTTGGCCTGTCCCGAATCTGTCAGCACTGAGTTTCATGAATGTCCATGAATTCCGGCACTATGAGAATTGGAGAAAAACATTTCCCGATCCGTTTTCTACATGCTGCACATTAACTTCATACAGTTCTATCATGTTCCCCTCCCCACCACCTCCAAAATCTGGAACAACAATGTTACAGCCCCCTCAAAAGAAAAAGAAAGAAGTAATTTGAAAGAACAAAGACTACACATGCCATTTGAACCGTTCAGCGGTGTCTGGGAAGGAAACCAAGCCTGGCATTTTAAAATTCCGTCTTAGGGTTTGACCTGAAAATTTGACCTACTCAGAATCATAGCTGCCAACGTTTCCCTTTCTTAAAGGGAAATTCCCTTATTCTGAATAGGATCCCTTGCAAGAAAAGGGGAAAGTTGACAGCTATGCTCAGAATCTCCAAGGAAATGAGTACTATCCTATCTAGGGGAGGAGCCAAAAGCAAGAGTGGAAGGAGCTTGGTTTCAGCTGCTCATAGCTCCGCCTTCCGCGTTCTTGAGGCTCCGCCTCGGAGGCAACCAGCCAAAGCCTCCCTCTCTCTCTCTCCCCCCGCAGAAATGTTGAAGAGCCTTGCTTTGTTGCTACCAGGTCCCACTGGGCTGTGCTTCTTCCCTAAAAAGCTCCACTCTTCTAAGGTTAATATGCCTGGTGGATCAAAGTTGAACGAGGAAGCGACCCCCCCCCAAAAAAAAAACATGGAACAACAACGGAAGCCACACATTGAGGCCACTGGGTACTTGACAGGGAATTCTCAACTCTCCCTGCAGCCACAGATTCGAGAGTAAGGCACATCTTCAGAGGAAATGTAGGTCAACAGGTGTCCCTTTCTACTATCCAGCGGCTCTTTATTTTCGCTTTCAACCTGTTTAGGCCCTAGGCTTTGAAAACACATCGAAAAATGCAGCAACTTATGAGGTTGTCATCTCAGAGGGAAAATCGAGGCACCATAAGCCCCACTGAAGTCTCTCATTCCAATGTCCGCTTCCTGGGCATGACATGATTATCTCTTCCAGTAATCTGAATGGGGCGATGGAAACCTCAGCTGGGTTGAATACACAGCAGCAGAATTCGACTGCCCCCCACCCTCAATCCACGCAGAGAGAAAGTAACGTTATTGTAAATCATGCATGTTTAAAAATAATAATAATAATTAAAAAGCGGAATAGGGACAAAGGCGAACACAGCGAGTAATTTATAAAACGAGACCGTTTAGGAATTACAACAACAAAAAATCCAGTTGTGTGCAATTTTTTTTTCTCTCCTTTTATTAGACAGAGTGTTTCCTTAAAATGCCAGTAACAAGTCACAGTGATTATTGATGGTTGAACTGAAATGCAAATATACGGAAAGGAAAAAATACTGCAACATGTCGCGTATGTTTTTTTTTTTTTTAATATGGTTTTACCCTGGTCCACCAAACCATCTGTCTTTGAAAGATGCTCATTTAAAAAGGATAACTCTGTCTTCTCTTTCCAAAAGGAAGAGATTATTGTTTTGTTTTTTTTTCAAATTTTCTGTTAACGTGTCTAATATTCCTGCAAGGAAAAAAAAAAAAAAAAAAAAAGAAATCAGCCTTCTCAACGGCCTTCATTTGATAACAATATTTATATATATATGTAGCTATAGGCAGGTAGATATATATATAAATATATAATATATATATTTCTATGATTCTCTTCTTCTTCTTCCTCTTCTTAATCTATGCAAAGTCTCTCCATAAAGAGATCAGCCATTTTTTTTTAAAAAAACAAACCTACAAAGAAGCAACACATTTAAAAAAAATAAAAATAAAAATAAAACGGGGTAGGGGGAGGGAAGAGGAAAAAATGTCTTAAGAACATTATTATAGTCATACTTCGTTGATTACATGGAAAAAAGGGGGGATTAATAATCACTATGTAGGACTGTTCATTAAATGTTCTGATTGGGGGAAATTCAAGTGCAGTAGCAGGACCTGGTTTTTCTCAATTACCAGGTTGCCTAATAGAAATCAAGAAAGGGGAAAGCGGGAGGAGAAAGAAGAACAGCGCGTGTGTGTGTTTTAATCTTTTTTTTTTTTTGTCTGTCCCCACCCCCCTCCTCCCCAGACCTGTTGCACCCTCCCCTCTTCCTCCTCCCTCTTCTTCCTCCTCCCTCCTCACTTCACAACGGGGGGCGGGGGCACGCAGTTTGGAATGTATGGAGTTTCGGCCGGGCGCCCGGCGGTCCCTAAGCCAGCTTCAAGGTGCTCACTGGGAACGAAGGCATGGTGACCATGGTGACGGGGTTTAAGACCGTCTGCCCCACCAGCTGCGGGTGGTGCACCACCTGAGTCCCGACGGCCGGCTTGGCCATGACGGCCGGCTGCCCCAGGCCGGCCGTCCCGTTCACTTGCTGGTGAGAGATGGTGTGGGCAATGTGGCTGACCACCGGCTGGCTGACCGCCACGGGCTGTGGGTAGAGGGGGAGCTGCTGGCCCAGGTGCGCCACGTGGTTGAGGGCGGCCGGGTGCACTGTGATGTGGCCGATGGGCTGGGCGGCAGCCGTGAGCTGGACCGGGCTAGAGGCGGAGGAAGGGGCGATGTGCGCGATGTGCTTGCCCGGCGGCCCCTGCAGGACGTGGTTGACAGTCTGGATGACGGAGGCATGCGTGGTGGCCGTGTGGGCGATAACAGTCGATTGAACGGTGGAGGCCGCCACCAGGTGAGTCTGTGCGGGGACGATGGCCTGGGGAGGCACCAGCGCTTGGGGCGGAAGGGGGGGCTGCGCGTGCGGCGGAGGAGGAGGGGCGTGCTTCTGGGCCAGAGGCAGGACGGACGGGTGGTGCGAGGCAGCGATGGGGGGCACCGCCTTCAAGAGCTCGGGGTGCTGGCGGTGGGACAGCTTCGGCAAGGAGTTCGCCGGCCGGTCGTCTTCCATGTCTTCGTCCATGTTGTCTTCACCCTCTGTGGAGAGGACAAAACGGGGGCACATGTATTTATTACAATCATACCTCGGGTTACAGACGCTTTGGGTTGTGTTTTTTCGGGTTACAGACCGCCCAAACCCGGAAGTACTGGAACGGATTACTTCTGGGTTTTGGCGGTCGCACATGCGCAGAAGCACTAAATCGCGCTTTGCACGGAATCGCCGAATTGCAACCCACATGTGTGCAAACGCGCAGCTGCAGGTTGCAAACGTGCATCCCGCACAGATCACGTTCACAACCCGAGCATCCACTGCACATGTTTGAAATTTTTATTTTTTTGGAAATAATTTTTGATTTTACAAATACAAAATTATAACAATGCAACCATACACACCCACATTTAAAGATCCCTCCGAATCTCTGGACTTCCCACCTTCCCTTTCGTGGGTCCTATTATCAAACCTTTTCTACTGAATCTTTTTAAATAGTCCGTATTTTGTGTAACTCCATTATCTCCATAGTACTTGCTCCGTGTTTGAAAAGAGGCACATTTTCCACAAGACTATCGACCGCTTCGGACCAAGCGAAGATGCCTGGCGTCTCCACCCGCTGGAGGTGTGTGCCTGGGGATCATTGAATTGCGACTGTTTTCACACACTAATGCCACATCCTATAGAATTCTATCAGTTCTTTTTTTATCTGTAAAATCGGAATGAATTCCGATTTTACAGATAAAATCATGTTTTTTCCTCTGCAGCCTGAACAGGAGCAGTGAAAAGCTTTACGGTTCATTGTTGCAGCTTCTCTTCACTTACCCCATCCCACTGCCCTGCTGACAGCTGCAAAGAATATTTTTACGTTATGAATGGTCCGTGTCATCATTAAGAAAAAAAGGTCGGAATAGGCCAGTGTGTGTGTGTGTGTGTGTGTGTGTGTGTGTGTGTGTGTACTGTCCCTGGATAGAGCGACTTTTCTCATCGTTCATAACCTAGCTCGAGGTTGGCGACTGAACTAGCCAGATGTTTAACTGAGAATCAATCACAGTCAGCCCATCATTTGAAAGGTAATTTCGCCTTGCCCAAAAATGACAACTAGGCATTCCGTTTTGGTGACCTAGCTTATATATCTGAGTTTCTAACACTGGTGTGTATCCTCGCTCTTTCTGCCAAAGGAGCTCAGATGTGGCACACAGTGAAAATTCCTGAAGTTATTTTTTTTCCAATGTAGATGCAGGGTGGGAAGGTCTAGAATCACAGAATTGTAGAGGTGGGAAAGGACCCTGAGGGTCATCTAGTCCACCCCCCTGCAATGCAGGAACCTTTTGCCCAGTGGGGGACTCGAACCCACAACCCTGAGATTAAGAGCCTCATGCTCTACCAACTGAGCTATCCCAGCCTCCGCCTCTAGTTAAAAGGCTTGTTAGAGGGTGAAGGTCTTCAGAAGACACCAGAAACAGACAACAGAGATGGTGCCTGTCTAATGATGGCATCTGCAGATGTTCACCTGCCAAGCACAGTGATCTGTAAGGTATATTACAAGAGGTGAGATAATTTTTCAGGTATTCTGGCACCTAGTTTACACACTAAAACCAGCACCTTGACCTTAGCGCAGTAGCTAATTGGCAACTACTGGTACCACTGCCTCTTTGGCACAATGGAACATGAACATACGAACTTCATCATGTCCGAAAGTTACAGACAGTCACTTCCTGGCGTAGTCAACAGAGACCGCACCATCCCCGTCATGAGATGGGAAATGTGTGTTTGGGCTGCACCACTTCAGACTCCATATAAAAAAGCAAATCTAAAAAATGTATTTCATTCCCGCTCATAGAAAGCCAGTATACACTGAGGTCCAGCGCCGAGGGTCTTCTGGCGGTTCCCTCGCTGCGAGAAGCCAAGTTACAGGGAACCCGGCAGAGGGCCTTCTCGGTAGTGGCACCCGCCCTGTGGAACGCCCTCCCACCAGATGTCATAGGTTATTGTATTTTAGTGTTTTGTTGGAAGCTGCCCAGAGTGGCTGGGGAAACCCAGCCAGATGGGTGGGGTATAAATAATAAGTTGTTGTTGTTGTTGTTGTTGTTATACAAGGGGAAAATATTCTGTCACCCTGAGAAGCTAGTTTGCTACCTCCAGGGAATTTGTTTGTAGGGAGGAGCATTTAAATCATGCGAGCCTGAAACAGTATAGCCTCAGACACGGCAGCTGGGGAGGGGGGCCAGAGGAGCGGAGTTTTCCTGGATGGTGCGAATCTGGAACTGCTTGTTGGGGCATGTGCAGAGTTGCTTGCATACCATGGTGGGCTGGCCCTGGATGGGAGTTTAGTACATGGTTCAGAATGCAGCCTATTGGGCAGAAGAACATAGGAATTTGTCTTATACAGAGTCACGCCGAAGACCAATCTAGCTTGGGCGCTGGCTATGCTGCCTGGCGGTGCCTCTGCAGAATTGCAGACAGGATTTCAACTGGAGATGCTGAGGACTGGAACCTGGGACCTTCTGCATGCAAAAGATAGCTCAGTTGTCCAGGAGGACTCAAGCTGGCAGAGCATGAGACTCTTCATCTCAAGGTTGTGAGTTCGAATCCCACGTTGGTCCCTTCCAGCTCTATGATTCTACAAAGCAGGTGCTCTATCAATGAGCTACAGCCGTGAGCGAATCTCTGCGCGCCCCGCCACCCCCCAAAATCAACCCGCCATACCACCAGGCCCGCTGGGCAGCATTTCGGACGCACCTGATGCAGTCGAGGTAGACGCTTGATCGTCCTCCGGCTGAACCGTCTGCCGGATAATCCGGTCGATCTCCAGGATATCCATCCACTGGCTGAGCTCGTGCTTCAGGTCCGCCAGCCGCTGCTGTGTGGCGATCTTCTCCCTCGCCAGCCGCTCCATCTCGTGCTCGTACTCCTTCTCCTTGCGCTTCAAAGTCTGCAAAAAGGACCCGGATAAAATAAGGAGAACCGCAGGAGGAAAGGAGGACCACAAAGGCAGAACGACAGATTTAAAACCCCCCAAAAACCGGGGTTGGGGACAACATCTCTGGAACTCACTATACCCCTTGGGGATTCGCCAAAGCTTGCGTCTGAGCACACTGGGAAAACAGCAAAGGTTTTGCACTCAGAATTGCTTCTCTTTCCGTGGAGGAAGTGGAAATCATTGGGCTGCAAAACCCTAGACGCAGCTAAGAAAGAGTCTGGAAATCTTTTTAAAATCGCTCAGAAAATTCTCTGCTGCAACAAAGCCTGCAACCCAATCCAAAGCATGCATAACTAAAATAAGCAGCGTATTCCTTTGCTGCTTACCCCCCTCCCACCCGCTTTGCCCGTTGTTTCCCCTGTGCTGAGTTTTACAAAGCGTCTTGGGGCAGAGACCTGCCCTGCTTGTGCGTTGCAAAAGTACTATAAACGCTGACGGTACCGTATGAAAATGAAAGGCAATCGATCAATACTAGTAATTGAAATGCAAAAAACAGGAGGGGAAGAAAGGGAGGAGGTCTTAAATCAGGGGTCAGCAATATATGAAGAGATAACATAAAGAACTGGATGCAGAATTTGAGTAAACAATCACAATTGTAAATAATAATAATAATAATAATAATAATAATAATAATAATAATATATGTATTGGGATAATTTTGGGGAAACAATACACAGGGTGAACAATATGGAAATAAAACAAAATGGGAGTATGAGGGAAGTCCAGGGGAGGGGTAGGAAAATACGGAAAACTGTTAGAGAAATATTGTTAGAGGATGTATATATGGAAAACCAATAAAAAATATTTTAAATAAATAAATCAGGGGTCAGCAAACTTTTTCAGAAGGGGGCCGGTCCACTGTCCCTCAGACCTTGTGGGGGGCCAGATTATATTTTGGGGAAAAATAATGAACGAATTCCTATGCCCCACAAATAACCCAGAGATACATTTTAAATAAAAGCACACATTCTACTCATGTAAAAACACCAGGCAGGCCCCACAAATAACCCAGAGATGCATTTTAAATAAAAGCACACATTCTACTCATTTACACGCTGATTCCCGGACCATCTGCGGGCCGCATTGAGAAGGTGATTGGGCCGGATCTGGCCCCCAGGCCTTAGTTTGCCTACCCATGTTTTAAATGCTGCAAATATACCAGCGCTTCTGCATAGGAAAGAGCAGGCATCCCCAAACTCAGCCCTCTAGCTGTTTTGGGACTACAACTCCCATCATCCCTAGCTAACAGAAGCAATGGTCAGGGGTGATGGGAACTGTAGTCCCAGAACAGCTGGAGGGCTGAGTTTGGGGATGCCTGGGAAAGAACATGCCATATGTGGAAATGAAAGTCCACGTATGTTAATCGCCATTGCATGGGTGAAGGGACATGTGACAAAGAGGCCTTGCCAAATCACAGCTTCCTGGATCGCACAAATGTAGAGAAATGGGTGCGAGAGGCAGCGTGGTTACCGTGAGGGGCAGCGTGGTGTCGTGGTTAGAGTGCTGGGCTAGGACCTGTGAGGACTGGGTTCAAATCCCTGCTCAGCCATGATGCTCAGTGGGTGAGTTTGGGCCAGTCGCTGCCTCTCAGCCTTCTCTACCTCACAGGGTTGTTGTGAGAACAAAGTGAGAAGGGATGCAGGAAAGCCATTGAAAGCAATGGAACTAAATAAAGACACAATTTATAGACAGAATAGACCCGCTGAAATCAACAGACCCACTGAGCAGTAGACGAACTTTGGATACAAGCCAGTGTGTTTTAGCACAAAGGCACAACAAAGGATGCCTAATTATCCCAATGACACACAATTAGCTGATAATTGGGGTGGGAGAAAGATAAATACAGTACCACTTCCTAGCTCTCAGGGATGCTGTTCCCAGATTCCCCCTCCATCTTGGGGCATCCCTCTGAATTCTCCCTCTGCAAAGCAACGCTCTTCACACACTGAGAATGCAGCATTTTCCCCAGCTCAAACCTGAAACCCTGTAAAGCACAGAAAGATCAAGGAGGCAAATGCTAAAAGCAGGAAAGCCTCGCTTGGGAAGGGCTGTGTGGGGTTTACTCTGGCAGCCACGGCACTGGAAGGTGGCGGAGGGGAGAGGGTTGGCGGCGCTGCTGGGCAAGGAAGCCAGAAAAGGATGAGATCAGACCTCTAGTTGCACGTGACCAGATTCTGCTTCTCCGCCACTGCGGTCCAAGCGGCAACTCCAGGAGCCCGGCTAATGAAGTGGGAGGCGCATTTATACTGTGGAGAGGTTTGCGGGAAGGGGAGCCAGACTTTGAGCCCCTCTCTTGCACCCTTCGAGCTCCCCATCTGAGGTGGGGAGAGCAAACTCATGTTCTTTGAAAACAAGAATAAAACCTCTTCCAAAAAATAAGTGTTGAAGGTGGGAAGCTTCCTGGTGCAGAGTCAGGCCATTGGTGTCCCCTCCTCCCTTCCTCCCATTATTAATGCTGTACTGCCAGGGTTTCTCAGAGCTGGGAAGGAACCCAGAGGTCATCTAGCTCAACCCCTGCTTCATGCAGGGTGCAGTCCAGACTCTGCTACGGCACCTCCAGTGAAAGGGAGATCAATGCCTTCTGCCCCCTGCCTGGACAAGCACCCCCAAAATGAAAAGACAGAATGTGTTTGTGTGCGAGTTCCCCCTCCCCACCGTGCCCACTTTCCTGAGCATCTGAACAAAGGCAATTTGAAAACAGAAACTGCCCTTATGGTTGGGAAACAAGGGGGGCAGGGGGAGAGAGAATTAAAGGAGGTTTTTATTTGTGAATCAAATTGGCGCAGGGTAGATTCAATACTGGCCCAGCCCTCGCTCAAACTAGCCAACCTGCAAATTTGGATTGTGCTTTTTTCAGACTCTGCTCATTTGACCGAATGCTCCTGTACACACAAAAATTTTACAAATATCCTTGCATGAAGAAAGCCAGCATGTCAGGGAAATGGATGCACACACATTCTCTCTACGTGCAGGGGTTTTATTTTTCTTATTTTGCATACGGGGAAGCAGTGTTCCAGCACACGCTCCCCGTAGGCTGAGGAGAGACAAGCCAAGACACTTGTGGCTTGCAGCCTCAGTAAGAACTAGGCCCTTGAAGGGAGGGAGTAGCGGATTGGGCAGGGATGGCGGCACTTACAACTTGGCTTGTTTACTGAGAGCGCCCAATGCTATACGCTTTGCTGCACCAGATCAGGGCACACGCATGGACTGGCTTTGCACCAGCAGGCTGAAGCAGAGGGCTTTTCCCTCCACCCTGGGGAGGTGCCCTCTCGCAGTGTTGCAAAGATGCTTTTCAAAAAAAACACACACTTCATGAAATCTAAGCCTACAGGCATTGTGCAGAAAACCCTCGCGAGGGAGAGCGAGAAAAGACAATGGAGAAAGATGCTTTCAAAACACACACCTAAAAAAACAACACTTTCCTGCCAGTGTCTGCAAAGTGCTGGAAAAGTGGACTTTTAGCTTTAATTGCCTGTCATCCTGAACGACCCCCAAATTCAAGCAATGTCCCCTTTACACACTGCCCCCCAGGCCCCCCCCCAATCCTGGTTTTTGCTGAGTCATGCATTCCCAGGAGGCTCCGGGACAGACGCCCCGCAGGAAGAGTGTCAGCAACCCTGGCCTTCCCTCCAGCTAAACTCTGTCACCAGCCTAAGCCTCGCCCCTCTCCCTCCTGGGAAAAACAACTTGACCATGTGCTATTTCCCCACAGCTGCCCTCCTCACGCAGCAGACTCCAACTGGCACATTGATTCTGCCACCAAATCAGAGAGAGGGTTGCCTGCCCATGAGGGTTGTGCTTATTAAACACAAGCTTAGCAATGTCCAGTGAGCAGAACACTGAGCACTCTGCCCAGGAAACTCCTTCGCTCTCGATGGCTGATCCTCAGTGGGTCAGTGGTGGGGAAGTGAATACAGAATTGGCTGGAGCCGCCTGTGCCCGAATGGTTTGGAATCGAAGTAGGGAAAGTGCTTTGCAGGCCCCAGACAAGCAGGTGGTTGTTGGGGCTTGCAAAGCATTGCAACCACTACTATGCTATAAGATCCACTATCCTGTAATATTACATATGAGCCTGTTCTACTGATCAAGCCTAGGATGGCGAAACAAGGCTAATATTCTGGAAATCCTTGTCTTAAGACTCTGTGAAAGGATTCTGTGGAACTCTAACAACCTTTCATGTGGATTAATAGACTCTATGAACCGACAGGTGAAATAGACACTTATACATGTATGGACCTTGTTATGTACCGAAGTTCTCACACTGGGCCAGCAGGGGGATACTGTAGATAGTTTTCACTCAGGTCCACATATGCAAATAAGGGGTTGAAAGTGACGTTCAGTGATTGGATAGTTACAGAAAGTTGTTACAGTTGTGTTGTAGTGGAGCTCTATATAAGCAGGCTGCCTGAACCCTTCAGTTCAGTTCTGTTCTGGCTTGTGAATAAACAAGAGCTGTTTGAAGAATTGCTGTGTCGTCTGATATGTTCACCCACAACTTAACAGACCTTATGCATGAACTGACTAGAGCATGAACTGATCTACTGGGTCTTCTGCTTTTTTTGGTTGAACTTTATGAGACTTCCGTTGAAATCTACAATTTGATACAATGAATAGTATACCTTGTTTATTCAAAAGTACAGCCGGTTATGTCTTGTGTGTTTATGAAGTATGTTTCATGTAACCATAGGTTTGTTGCTGTTGTTTTGGGGAACTGGATACAGCATTGGCTGGAGCCACCTGTGCCCAAACAGTTTGGAATCGAAGCGGGGAAAGTCCTTTGCTGGCCCCAGACAAGCAGCCAGTTGTTGGGGCTTGCAAAGCATTGCATGACATCAATGTGACCAATGGGTGGGAAGGTGAACCACTGAGCTGGGGTGGAGGAGTCTGCTTGGCCAGTACCAATTGACAAATGTGCTTGGCAAAGCAGCACCAGGCAGGATTGAACTCTCCACCCACTGGCTGATGAGCGGAGACTTCAATCCTGCTCTCTCTGCAGGGGTCTGCTTTGCCAGTGCATTCCTTGCAGGGGTTGTGCTGGCAATACTGGATAGCTCAACTGGTTAGAGCGTGGTGCTGATAACACCAAGGTCGCAGGATCAATCCCCATATTGGACGGCTGCATAGTCCTGCATTGCAGGGGGTCGGACTAAATGATCCTCAAGGTCCCTTCCAGCTCTACAATTCTATGATTCTGTGAAACAGACCCCAGCAGCAGAGAACCACGTCCCTCTCCCTATATAGGTTCTAGAGAAATGGCCTCGCAGGCTAAATTGGGCTGTCTAAGACTGGCCTGCAGGATGAATGTTCTCCACCTGGCTTTAGCAGAGCAGTGCAATACAGTGGAACCTTGGGTTATGAACCGTCCTCCTAATGAACGCTTCGGGTAACGAGCTCCGCTAACCCAGAAGTAGGTGTTCCGGCTAGCAAACTTTGCCCCGGGATGTGAGCGGAAGTCGCGTGGCGGCAGCGGGAGACCCCATTAGCAAAAGCGTGCCTCCGGTTAAGAATGGTTTCGGATTAAGAACACACCTCCAGAACGAATAAAGTTCATAAACGGAGGTACCACTGTATTTTGCAGGCTAGCAACTGTGTACGCAGCTCTTCCCAACCTTGCTTCATCCTCACAACAACCCTGAGAGGCAGGCCAGGCTGAGAGACGCTGGCTGGCCCAAGGTCCGAGCCCAACACACTAACCCATGGGTAGGCAAACTAAGGCCCGGGGGCCGGATCTGGCCCAATCGCCTTCTAAATCAGGCCCGCGGACAGTCCGGTAATCAGCATGTTTTTACACGAGTAGAATGTGTCCTTTTATTTAAAATGCATCTCTGGGTTATTTGTGCCTGTCTGCTGTTTTTACATGAGTAGAATGTGTGCTTTTATTTAACCCCCCCCCCAAAATACAGTCCATCCCCTCACAAGGTCTGAGGGTCAGTGGACCAGCCCCCTGCTGAAAAAGTTTGCTGACCCCTGCTCTAACCATTGCATCACAGTGGCTCTCCAAAAGCACAACCGGGGATTCAAACTCAGAGACTCTGGATCCCCACCTACAGCCACTTTTACCCACTGTGCTCTTCTGAGGCACAAGGTACATTTGCTGTTCCACCCAATATTGCCACTTGGCCCCTGGTTGCTTGCGGAGAGAAGAGTACAGCCCTCAGTCCCCACCCTTGGTATCATTATGTGTCCCCAGGATGCCAAGGAGAGAGAGAGAGAGAGAGAGATGATAGATAGATGATAGATAGATGATAGATAGATAGATAGATAGATAGATAGATAGATATTATACTAAAAAGACTGGGAGGTGGCAGAGATTGAACCCAGGACCTCGCGGCAGCTCAGCTGGGGCAGCACACACTTTGCATGCAGACGTTCCCAGGATCCGAGCGAACTAGCCTCCCTGCCAAGGTTCCCTTTCTGACTTGGCTGATCCGGAAAGCTCCCTAAAGGAAACGACGGACACGGCAAACACGTACGTGCCGTAGCAGGACAGGGTGCCTGAGCTGGGTCCGCAACTGGTGGAATCGTCAAAGCAGCTAGACTAAGGAAGCTCCCCCCCCCAATAGCTCTCCCCTCTCCTGCTCTCTCTAAGGAAAGACAAAGGTTCGAGTCAGCTGCGGCCTCCTCCTTCCCCCGGGGAAACCATGTGGGGGACTATCTGCAGAGAGCCTCCTTCTCCTGGCGGCTGCAGACGGCAGCTTAATCTTTATCCTGGTACCAGCGGCTTGCAAAACTCTTTACCGGAGCCTAAACCTTCCTAACCCCCCGCCTCGCATTTCTATTAGTCTGACAAATAGGGAAAGTGGGTCAAAAGGCAGGGAAAGAGGGGGGGTTGGGGGCTGGAGGGGAGCACTCCAGGCACGGTGACATTCCCAGATCGTGGTTGGCACAGTGTGGCGGCAAATGCCACTTTTAATGGGTATTACAGGCCCAGCAGGGACGCAGGTGGCGCTGTGGGTTAAACCAAAGAGCCTAGGGCTTGCCGATCAGAAGGTCGGCGGTTCGAATCCCCGCGACGAGGTGACCTCCCGTTGCTTGGTCCCTGCTCCTGCCAACCTAGCAGTTCGAAAGCGCGTCAAAGTGCAAGTAGATAAATAGGTACCACTCTGGCGGGAAGGTAAACGGCGTTTCTGTGTGCTGCTCTGGTTCGCCAGAAGCGGCTTAGTCATGCTGGCCACATGACCCGAAAGCTGTACGCCGGCTCCCTCGGCCAATAAAGCGAGATGAGTGCTGCAACACCAGAGTTTGACCAAACTGCGGGAGGCAGTGGAAGACAGAAGTGCCTGGCGTGCTCTGGTCTATGGGGTCACGAAGAGTCGGACAAGACTAAACGACTAAACTGAAGCATGATAAAAAAAATGGTCAAAAATTATGATATATTTAAACTGCTAAAGATGAGGTAAAATGAAAATCAGATAGGGGACTTGGGGAAGCTCACCTAACAATGTTCAGAAAAAATAAGGATAAGACAAGAATTTGTTTGTATTGTTTGTTTTTCTGTTTGTGTTGTTTAGTTGTGTTATAAAATGAATTTTAAAAATTGGGGGGGAAAGGGGGTTGAATAGTCTTGTGGACAAAGGGTTTCGCTTTCTTCAGTACCAACTTTTTGGTTTCCGAGATTTGTTCCAATTGCGCAGATGAAATAGAACGGAAAAAATTCGACAGGATGTGGCATTAAGTGTGTGAAAACAGTCGAGATCCACGGATCCTCAGGGATGCACCTCCAGATGGTGGAGATGTCGGGAGCTATCCTGGTGCCCAGGCATCTTCACCTGGTCACAAGTGGCCATAGCCAGGTGCAAAATGTGCCTGGTGAATTTCAAAAGCTGAGCCAGTTGCACTCTCTCCCGGATAACCCATGAAGGAATATTTAAGACAATAACAGCTACGCTGGCTCAAACGGGAGGGAATCCAAAATACACAGTACGGCGACAACACCTTTATAAAGTCTGCTACCAAAGTGTGACAAAATCGTGAGCAAGCTTTAGAGTCCCCCGGAACTCTTCATCAGGGGTTCAGACACACACAAAACACATCAGGTGATTGCTAAGTGCAGCACTTCCCTGGAGGGAAGAATCCCATCAAGCATTTGTCATGAGAACGGTGGCAATTTTTAGTTTTTTAAAAAAACAAAACAGCAAACACGGGGGGGGGGGGAATACACCACGAGGCAAGCTATCACATGGGATTGGGTTGCTATAGCAACAACGCACCTACAGGCTCTGGTTCTGGGAGACTTGGCCGTTGCTTGGGTAGCCACATCTCTCAACTGCATTTTGAACCTGGGCTGTTTTCATTTCATTTTTCTCTTTGCTGCCACGGCCCTAAAGTGCTGGTCCCGGCCCGAATTACTGGCACCCCGATTCTGTGTCGCTTGCAGGTGGATACAGGTGGGTGGGGAAAGCCTCCTTACACCAAATAAATGAAGGAGGTGTGTGTGTGTGTGTGTGTGTGTGTGTGTGTGTGTGCAAAAACACACACACACACACACACACACACACACACACACACACAGAGCATCAACAAGGATCCTGATGGAATTCTGTGCTGGAATTCCAAAGCTGAGCCGGTTAAATTGTGACCATTTTTTGCTTATTCTTCCAGCAGGTGGGCAGCGAGGTTAAAAAAGAAGAAATGCTTCCTTTTCGTTTCCACAACCAAATTCTGCTACTGGCCTTAACTGTGCCAAGGAAGTCCAGCTAGAGCACGCTTGGGAGCATATTTTGCACACTTTATTCATGGGTGGGTGGGGGTGCTGCTGAACCCCTGGGTATCATACTAACCTCCCCCCCAAAAGCTCTGTGTGATTTCACCTGCCTGCCAGAGTGGACGATATCTGCGGCCCCTCCAGATGTTGGGGCAGCCGATTCCCCTCAGCCCCTCGACTAGCGTGGCATGCATGATGGGGGCTGGAGTTTGGCAATGGCCCCGATGTTTGGCCATACACCAACACTGGGAAGAAGGAGGAGGTTGAAATGAACCAACCAGTGGCTTGGGGAGGGGATCCACTGCTCCTCTCCAAGGGAAGCAGAGCAGCTAGGCCACCAGACTTCCCCCCAAAGAATCCTGGGCATTGTAGTTTGCCCTTTGCACAGGTCCAGTTTCCAGAAGCCAAACAAACTACAGCCCCCAGGATTCCATGGGAGAAGCCATGTGCTTTAAATCAGGCAGAGGCAAACTCGGCCCTACAGATGTTTTGGGACTACAACTTCCATCATGCCTGACCACTGGTCCTGTTAGCTAGGGATGGTGGGAGTTGTAGTCCCAAAACCTCTGGAGGACCGAGTTTGCCTATGCCTGCTTTAAATGAATAGTGTGTCTCAGCAATATCAGGGGTAGCCAATGTGGACCCCTCAGGTTGCCGGGGTCACCATTTCCATTAGCCCCAGCCAGTGTGGCCAGTACCAGAACCTCTGGTGGCCTCCGCAACACTCCCCCACCAGCTGGCCCTACAAGAAGGTACGCCCAATGGGGTAATGCTGATCAGCCCACAGTTCTGCAGGAAGAGGAGAGGATGGGGCGACTCGAGGGAAGGCAGCCGCAGAGGTGGAAGGCTGAGACTCTGACACTGCTGGATCCGAGTGCAAGTCTGTATTCTGCTTCCTTGTACTGACTGCAGGGCTGCTTCAAGAAAGCAGACTGGGTGGAGAAAACTTATCCGTGTTCATTCATTAATAATAATAATAATAATAATAATAATAATAATAATAATAATTTATTATTTATACTCCACCTATCTGGTTCGGTTTCCCCAGCCACTCTAGGCGGCTTCCAACAGAAGACTAAAATACAATAACCTATTAAACATTAAAAGTTTCCCTAAACAGGGCTGCCTTCAGATGTCTTCTAAAAGTCTGGAAGTTGTTTATCTCTTTGACATCTGGTGGGAGGGTGTTCCACAGGGCGGGTGCCACTACCAAGAAGGCCCTCTGCCGGGTTCCCTGTAACTTGGCTTCTCGCAGTGAGGGAACCGCCAGAAGGCCCTCGGCGCTGGACGAGGAGATGGAACGATGGAGATGGAGACATTCCTTCAGGAACGATGGAGATGGAGACATTCCTTCAGGTATACTGGACCATGGCCGTTTAGGGCTTTAAAGGTCAGCACCAACACTTGTGCTCGGAAACGTACTGGGAGCCGTACTCGGAATTGTGCTCAGAAACGTACTGGGAGCCAGTGTAGGTCTTTCAAGACCGGTGTTATGCGGTCCCGGCGGCCAGTCCCAGTCACTAGTCTAGCTGCCGCATTCTGGATTAGTTGTAGTTTCCGGGTCACCACACAGAGCTCATTGCAGTAGTCCAAGCGAGAGATAACCAGAGCATGCACCACTCTGGCGAGACAGTCTGCGGGCAGGTAGGGTCTCAGCCTGCGTACCAGATGGAGATGGTAGACAGCTGCCCTGGACACAGAATTGACCTGCACCTCCATGGACAGCTGTCAGTCCAGAATGACTCCCAAGCTGTGCACCTGGTCCTCCAGGGGCACAGTTACCCCATTCAGGACCAGGGAGTCCCCCACCCCCACCAGCCCCCTGTCCCCCAAGAACAGTACTTGTCAGGATTCAACCTTAATCTGTTAGACGACATCCAGTGGCAGGTCTTCATCCTCTGATCATGGAAGCTCTGTTTAGGCATCATGGCAAGTAAGCTATTGATGAAGTCCAAGTGTTAGCGTGTTGTGGTGGTTAGGGTTCTGAACTTCGATCTGGGTTCAAATCCCCACTCAGCCAATGAAGCTCGTATTGTGTGACCTTAGGGACACTCACTGCCTTCTCAGCCTAACCTACCTCACAGGGTTGTTGTGGGAGGTTTAATAGAGGGAGTGCTTAAGCCACCTCGAGCCCCTAGGAGAAAAAGCTAACGGTTGTCGGTGGTGGCGGCAGCACCCGTCTGTCTCAAGAGACAATGGAGTGCGGCTCTTCTCTGCGGTGCCCAGACGCCAAGACTCACGGACGTCGTCCAAAGGAAAGCAGAGCAAAACATTTGGCACCAGCAATAATAATACTACATGTTGGAATTGCATTTATCCGATTTAAACGCTTTCTCTTTTCGTGCATTTGCCGCCTCGGGCTCCTTTGGGAGGAAGAGCAGGAGCGAAATGTGATAAATAATGAACCCCTTCCCCGAACAATGATCAATTCAGGGGCACCATTTATGCCTCAGTTACCATCTGTCAGGAGACGGAGGAGGAGGCGGCGGCAGCAGCAGCAGCGAGAGAGGGGTTGGGATTCCTCTCTGGCATATGGTGGCGCCTAGGCCAGCCTCTGTGGGTGGGGAACTCTCTGGATTTGTGAGTCATGGTTTCCCCCTACCCACACACCCAAAAGAATCCTGGGAGCCAGCGTGAGAAACTGAGATATGAAAGCTAGGAGCTCAGTGGCACCAGAGACCTAGGTTATGGGCGCAGCAAGTCTAGGCACACTTTATATATATATAAAACAAGAATACGGAAGCTGAAAATGAATGAACTGCAGCTAAAATATGATGTTCATTTTTCATATGGTCTAGTCCTTCCTCTGCCCACCCCCCCAATATTCTTAAGAGGGTCTGTTCTCCGGTCTACAGAGAGTAGCTGGAAGTGGGGAGGCAGAAAAAAGTCCTCCTTTCCTTCTACTCTGCAGTTTTAATCTGAAATCTTAGGTGCAGCACTGAGCCCAGAGCTCAGAAACGGCTCGCACGAATGAAATTCCATGTCCCAAAATACACCTAGAACAATGGGAGTTTCGAACACTGCTGGGAGCTGTGGCTTGTTAAGGGTGCTCAGATTTCTTGGGAGACCCCCAAGTCCCTACAAGAGCTCCAATTCCCAGAGCGGTTTAGCAATCCCTCGCTCTGGGTGGGAAACAGGGGACTCCTAAGAACTCCCAGCATCCTCAACAAACTACAGCTCCCAGAATCCTTCAGGGGAAGACATGGCTGTTTAAAGCTGTATTATAGTACTTTAAATGCATGGTGAGCAGGCAGTGTACATGGTCGAACCACTCATTTAATCTTTGCGACAACCCTGTGAGGCAGGTTTGACTGAGAGACAGTGACTAGGCTGAAGGTCACCGAGTGAGCTTCCTGGCTGAGTGGGGATTCGAATCCTGCTCTCTCAGATTATATGCTGATGGCACCCTAACTGCTACACCACACCGGCTCTCTAGTTATTTATTACATTTTCACCCCACCTTTCCTCCAAAGGAGCTCAAGGTGACATGAGTCAACCTTCGCCAACCCGGTGCCCACCAGCTTTTTGTTTTTGTGGGGGGAATACAACTCTCATCAGCATCAAACAGCTGGAGCTGATGGGACTTGTAGTCCAAAAACAGCTGCAGGGGACCAGCTTGCCAAAGGCAGACCTAGATAGTTCTTCTCTCCCCCCCCCCCCCACTTTAATCTGGATTACTGCAATGCGCTCTATGTGGGGCTTCCCTCACGCTTGACCTGGAAGCTGCAGTTAGCGCAGAATGCTGCAGGACAATCGCTGACAGGAGCGAGGCCTCATCAGCATATAACGCCTGTGGTCAGAAATCTGTGAAGGTTGCCGATTTACTACTGAGCCAAGTTCAAGGTGTTGCTGGATATAAAGCCCTGACAACTTGGGACCAATTGACCTATGAGATCGCCTGTTGAGATAAAGCAGGTGCCTTCAGTGTACTCTGCTAAAAACATTCCAGTTTCAGACAAACCTACCCAGGTGCTTAGAAAAAGGAGGCACCGTATTTTTCGCTCTATAAGACGCACCAGTCCATAAGACGCACCTAGTTTTTGGAGGAGGAAAACAAGGGGGGGGGGAAATATTCTGAATCTCAGAAGCCAGAACAATAAGAGGGATCGCTGAGCAGTGAAAGCAGTGATCCCTCTTGCTGTTCTGGCTTCTGGGATAGCTGCGCAGCCTGCATTTGCTCCATAAGACGCACACACATTTCCCCTTACTTTTTAGCAGGGGAAAAGGGAGTCTTATAGAGCAAAAATATGGAAATTTTAATCCATTTAAAAAAAATAACAAAAAAACATAACTTTCATGTGTCTTAAGGTATGGTTGGGAACTGTTCTTGATTTTACAGTGGTGCCTCGCAAGATGAAAATAATTCGTTCAACGAGTCTCTTCGTCTTGCGGTTTTTTCGTCTTGCGAAACACCCCTATTAGCGGCTTAGCAGATTAGCGCTATTAGCGGCTATTAGCGGCTTAGAAAAAGGGGGGGGGGAATGGAAAAAACTCGCAAGATTCACAAGACATTTTCGTCTTGCAAAGCAAGCCCATAGGGAAATTCATCTTGCGAAGCGCCTCGAAAAACGGAAAACCCTTTCGTTTAGCGGGTTTTTCGTCTTGCAAGGCATTCGTCTTGCGGGGCACCACTGTACTGTTTTATCTTTTGTAAATCACTTTGAGGATTTGATTTTATTTTTTAATGACCAAACACTGTATAAACTTTATGAAATATAAATGAATATTCACAGCACCTCTGCGAGGTAGGTGAAGCTGAGAGACAGTGACTATCATCCCCAAGGTCACCTAGTGAGTTTTATGGGCCGAGTAAGGATTTGAACCCAGGGCCTTATTGCACAAGGAATGTGTTTTAAAGTACCAGACGCCTGGAAAGACTCGCTTTGTTTAAACGCCCTTGCAAGCAGCGCATTTGAGGCAAGGCCCGCCCTGTCACTACTCCACCGCGTGCCCGCATTTAGGACACAGCAGCCTACATTTGTCGCTGTACAAATATTTCCCAGATTTTACAGCCGACTGTAATTAAGTCGCTTGTTCTTGCATCCGAGTGAAGAAAACAAAGCTCCGGGGGCAATTTCTCTCTGCGCCTCGCCTCTGGAAGAGTGCTGCGCTGTGCAATTTGCAAATGGGAGGTTAAAAAAATAGGCCTTATTTAAGAGGAGAAAAGGAGCAGCAATTTGCTCATAAGCGTTCGAGTAGAAGCATGCGGCGCGAGCCAGTGAATCGTTCCATGGGCTGCAGAGGCCAAGGTGGCCGAATAAAAGGGCAGTGTCATCTCAGGCTATAGGCAGTAACCGAGAAGAATCCATTCGCTTGAAAATAAAGACCTCTCTGCAGATAGAAAATCAGCACCTCAGGGAGAAACACATCTACCTGCAAGATCGCCTTATTTCACATTATGCCCACTCGACCAGAACGGGAACTGTTACAGATGCCACAGAATACCTGTTCTACATTTGTAAGAACTCAATCTTTTAGTGTTCCAGCACCTATACACTTTGGAACTCCCTGCCTAATGAAGTGGGCACGTTCACTGTAGTCTTTGGTGCCTGCTAAAAAGATTTTTGATTAGACAAGCCCACCCAGACATGTAGAATGCTGATGTATGTTTTAATCTGTGTTTAGTTTATTGCTTTTAACTTTTTTGAATGTTGTAAATACAGTGGTACCTCAGGTTAAGTACTTAGTTCATCCGGAGGTCTGTTCTTAACCTGAAACTCTTCTTAACCTGAAGCACCACTTTAGCTAATGGGGCCTCTTGCTGCCGCCACGCTGCTGGGGCACAATTTCTGTTCTCATCCTGAAGCAAAGTTCTTAACCCGAGGTACTATTCCTTGGTTAGCGGAGTCTGTAACCTGAAGCGTATGTAACCTGAAGCATATGTAACCCGAGGTACCAGTGTAGTTGTTTTTAATTTTTTTTTCCCTGATGCTTTTCTTGTTTTATTCTCTCTGTAAACTGCAACGAGACATCTGGTCAGATTTCTCCCTCTTTCTCCCTGACACCCACCCACACCCGTGTTCGAAATCCACCTGGCACATTTTATAACCATGAAAATGCTGGGTGCCATCTTGGCACCTGATGTCTCTGGAGGTGAATGTTCGGGGATCCTTGGGATCTTGAGTACTACCACATGATGCAGTACTCTATCCATTATAATCTGCACAATCAGAATGAATTTCAGGAACCAAAAGGTCTATTACAAATATGAATTTTGAGTCGCCTGGCCCAACAATGGCAACTAGGCATTCTATTTTGGTGACTGTAACCCTGATTTTCCTGATTTTGATGTATGGAAGTGAGAGCTGGACCATAAAGAAGGCTGATCGCAGAAGAATGGATGCTTTTGAATTATGGTGCTGGAGGAGACTCTTGAGAGTCCCATGGGCTGCAAGAAGATCAAACCTCTCCATTCTGAAGGAAATCAGCCCTGAGTGCTCACTGGAAGGACAGATCCTGAAGCTGAGGATCCAATACTTTGGCCACCTCATGAGAAGAGAAGACTCCCTGGAAAAGACCCTGATGTTGGGAAAGATGGAGGGCACAAGGAGAAGGGGACGACAGAGGACGAGATGGTTGGACAGTGTTCTCGAAACTATGAACATGAGTTTGACCAAGCTGCGGGAGGCAGTGGAAGACAGGAGTGCCTGGCGTGCTCTGGTCCACTCGCTCAAAGAGTTGGACACGACTAAACAACAAAAAACCCCTGATTTAAGGAGCCATTTGGTGCCTAGCTTTTATATATCTGAGATTCTAATACTGACACACACAACCAGCATCATTTGCTGGGGTTTCACCATCCCACAGTCCTCATAAGGTCTAGCAACATGACTAGTCTACTGCTTATGAAGCACAAAATCACAGCCACGGAGCACACAAACTCAGCTGTAAGTCAACAAAATACATAAAGGCTGCTATTGGATTTGAGCAAGGAATTATACTACGAGGGCTATTGCTGGGGGGGGGGGAGAGAATGGCCCACCACCAATAAGATCAAGTCATCCCAGCCCCATATATTTTGATCTAGTTATTTCAAATATTTACGACCTGCCCTCCATCTAGACAGACCCCAAGGCAGGCTACAATACATAAAGGAAAGCAGACAATAATCTATCTATCTATAGATATAAAATGATAACACAGCACCCGAGTAAATAAAGACAGATAAAACACAGCAGCCTAGGTTAGAATTGCCATGTCCCACAATGCAACACCGCCACAAGAACACCGCAGGATCGAGCCCCAGCGCTTGCGTATATCCTGCATTCCATATTCTGCATGTGTAAAATAAAGGGGGGGGGAACCCTGCCGGTCTCCTAGGTAACGAAAGCTAGAGTTGCCATAGCAACCGTTTCGTGCAACCGGCTCTTTCAGACAGTGGCGCCGATGGCAGAGAGGTGCCTTCCCTTGATTCTCCAGCCACAGACTGGAAAATAAGATGGGGGGGTAGGTGGGGGGGAATCTCTGCACTACGGTGTCATTAGCAAGCAAAGAAGATGGAGATGGGGGAACCCAGGCTAGACAACACCGGGGTGGCTGGTGCAGGCTTTAATGGCTGGGGGTGGGACTGCGCAGGCCTTTCCGAGCTAAGATTGCAGGATGGGCTCTCCAGCCACAGGTCGCGTGTTCTCTTCTGAGACACCCCCATGAGAGCAAACCGGGACCTGCTCACGCGGCCGACTGGAGGTGAAGCTACGAGCCATGGATTTTTCACAGGCAACTCCTAAGTTATGTGGCAGTCTGCGCAAGGGCTCCTGGGACTGCACTTGCAAAGGCTTGTGGGATTGCTAGGCGCTGTTTCTGCACCACTAACATGCTCCTGGGGGGCTTTTCATGCCGCTTCCGGGTTCAAAGTGATGCGCATGTGTGAGGTTGCACATATACTGAATGCACATAAATGGGGAGTTGCCTGTGCTTATTTTTTTATGCTCCCATGAGGAGAAAGCCAGCACACCAGGGACAAAGGTTTTCCACTTACAGAGATCTCTTGGGGTGGGGTAGGAACACGATTTCCTTCCCCTTCATCTGCAGCCTGAACCGGACCATCCCATTCTGCCGCGTCACAGAACCGTACAGCTGGAAAGGACCTTAGAGCTCATCTAGTTCAACCCGCTGCAACGCAGGGATCACAACATCCGTGTGTAGAGATCCAGGCTGCAGCTGAACATACGCACCACCAGAGATGTACATATTTATTAAATATTATTCTGCAGCAAAGATTCCAAGCAGAATGATATCTCTGAGACACACACGCACAGAGCGTATTTTGGGTTCAAAACAACCAGAAATCCTCTTTCCTTCTGCCACTCCCAGTTTCAGAATTCTCACGAACAATGCCCACATATTTTCAAGCGTTTCTTAACTGGCTTAGTTAAGTAGCGCCGCTGCCTCTAGCAGCTTTTTCCAATCAATGCCTTCGTTATTCTCCTTTAATGATCTGTAATTGTTGCTTATCGCTTTTTATTTTTCGTTTTGCCTGCCGGCACATTTGGTTATCACCGCCGTCAAAGAGGAGGATGTAAACAAAACAGCAGCGGGCTAGAAGTTTTCTCTTCTCTTTTGAGAAGGGGAAGTAGGTGATATTGTCTGCACACTTGACACCCAAAAGCAAGTGAAGAAATCCTGCGCCTCCACTAGACACTGACGGAATATAAACATAGCAGAGTTATAAGAGATTTGTAGCTGATGCATTTGGCTGGCCAGGGCCGGGGGGGGGGGGGGCACACTTGGAAATGCTTCCATGACAGAGAAAGTGTCAGGACTGTGATCTCCATGGCAACCTGCCACGGCCTATTCCAGTTCCTCTCTCTCATATATCTATATTATCGGACCTCAATTGTGCTGCATTTTGCCAGAGCTTTAAAATAACACCAGCACCTTAAGGGAGATGGAAGATGCTTGCAATCAAAAGGTCACAAGCTTTGATTGGCCCATCCGTCAACAAAAGCTTTTGGCGATTTAACAAAATGAAATTAAAATCTGGAAAGGAATTCCATTTCTGAAGCTGCCTCAGAAATGATGTCATACTGCTCTCTCTCTCTATATAAAAAAGGTTAAAAAGGGCCCTGCTTGGGTCAGACCAAAGTCTGACATTTTCTCCACAGTGGCCGACCAGATGTCCCCCTGCTATGTCAGGTGTGGCCTTTGGCTGTCCTGATGTCACTGAACTACACCTCCCATAATCCCCGGCCGCTGGCCATGCTTGCTGGGTATGATGGGAGTTGTAGTTCAGCAACAACTGGAGGCCCAGAGGTACCTGCACTTGGACCAGGTGATGTTCATGGGCTCTACAAGTCTACTCCTCTGTGCCTCAAGGCAGGATTACACTTTCCCATGTAGGGATAAAGAACCCCCTGGCCCATTTTTAGTGGCGCTTGCTATTAAAATGACCACACGCTGCTTTCCCCCATTTATTCCTCCCTCTGCTTCCCAGGTCGCACTTCAGATTGTAAGCTCCTCGGGGCGGAGCTGCATGCACACAGATGGACGCGGAAACAAAAAACAACAACACACAAATAAACAAGAGTCTAAAAAGAATAGAAGTTGAAAGAATTCTCCCCTCTCCTCCTCCCTCCCTAAAACTGATATGGGGGATTCCCCCAAACACCCAGAGAGGATTCGGGGAGGGCGCGGGACTTATGCAAAGGAAATGGGAGTTCTGTTGTGCAATTCCTTATCCTAATGGAACAAGTGTATTAGATACCACTCAAAGGGTTTTTTAAAGTCAGGAAAGGAGATAAATTTTGGGGTTGCTTTGACATTTAAAGCCCCACCCCCCAAAACCAAAGAAAAAACTCCCCCCCAACTTTCCAATCCCCCTGAAAAGCTAAAATATTTTTTGATTAAGAAGTTGTTGTTTTTTTCACAATAATGAACAAAATGTTTGACGATATGTTTGCTCCCTCACAATCATTTCCGAAAGTGTAGAAGGGGAACTGTTGCAAGAATGTCCATGGTTTCTGCTTTCTGGTTTTTGCCTGCTCCTCACAAACCGGCAAAACCAGAGAGAGGCCAAAGCAGTTGCATACAGTTCAGCCTCTTGTAGCTACTTTTGAAAAATACAGTAAATAAAAATACATTTCTCTTCCCCCATTCTCACTTGAACCTCACCACAAGCCAAGGGATGAATGACTGACCCCAAGTCACCCACTGAGCTTTGTGGCAATCCGAACCCGGGCCCTCCTTGGTTCTAGCCTGACGCTCTAACCACTCCACCCCACTGACTTCCATGGCGTCCACTGTCCAAAGATGTGGCTTGGGTGCATCTTGAGAAAGGCCGGCAAAGCTATATACTGGCAAAAAAAAATCCCCTCTTTTGCTTTCAGCCATGCTGGTGGGGCGGGCCATTTTCCAAAACCTCTTTCCCAGCAAACCACTAACGCAGCACCACCACACTGCTTGAGAGCCTCCTCCTCTTCCTTCCTTCCTCCTTCTGCCACGAAATGTCCACAAGGGCGCCCTTTAGAGGCTTATGGAAATCTAAACTGCTAGTGTCCTCTTGACCTACTTTCCCGGGCTATTAAGTGTGCCGGCCAGTTAAAAGGCAGGAAAGCATAGAGTATGGTCTAGAATCGGAGTTTTCTGAAACGCGAGAAGTGGAGAGAGAGAAATGGGGAGCCTCTGTGCCAGCCTTCATTCGCTTCCAACAAGCAACATCACCCACCTGCCTGTCTCCTTCCTTGCAGCTAGCCCAGAGAGTGATGCTGTCAGCTCCCCCCCCCCCGCCCCCACATTTAGTCTCAGCATTTCCCCTTGCAGGTGGTTGCTCAGTGGTCGCCGGGGGGGGGGGGGCACTACTTATGGCCCTCCAAATCTTCCTTCAATCAGGGCCGCAGCCGCCCCATACATTTAAAGCACGGCGATGCCCCTTTAGACAGCTCTGGACTTGTTGGTTTCTTTTATATCTTTCCTCCAAGGAGGTCACATAAAGTGGTGAAGACAGTCCCCCCCCCCCACTTTACGACAACCCTGTGAGGTGGTTTTAGGCTGAGAGACTTCCACTGGCTCATGGTCCCCCTGTGAGCTTCATGGCTGAGTAAGGATTCAAACGCTGGTCTCCCGGGGCCTAGTCCAACGCCCTAACCCAGGGGTCAGCAAACTCTTTCAGCAGGGGGCCAGTCCACTGTCCCACAGACCTTGTGAGGCTGGACTATATTTTGGGGAGGAAATGAACAATTCCTATGACCCACAAATAACCCAGAGATGCATTTTAAATAAAAGGACACATTCCACTCGTGTAAAAACATGCTGCTTCCCAGACAGTCCATGGGCTGGATTTAGAAGGCAATTGGGCCGGATACTGCCCCCGGGCCTTAGTTTGCCTACCCATGCCCTAACCGGTACCGCTCACTGGCTTCAGCACCCCCCAATAAAGAGGAATCCTGGGAACTGCAGTTTCAGAAGCAGCTTGTTTTCTCCTGTTCTGGAGGGTAGGACTTGAATCAATGGCTTCAAGTTACAAGAAAGGAGATTCTGACTAAGGGTCTCCCTTGGGAGGCTGTGGACTCTTGTCCTTCCTTGGAGGTTTCCTAAGCAGAGCTTGGATGGCCAACTGTCTTGGGACGCTTTAGCTGAGATTCCTGCATTGCAGGGGGTTGGACTAGATGACCCCCTGGTGTCCCTTTCAATTCTACGATAAGAATTCTACACAGCACTGGATTCCAAACACATGGAAGGGCAGAAGTGATGCAAAGGTCACCAAGCCAGGGCATCAAGGATCTTTAGGTTTTGAATCGAGGTCTGAAGCCAGACTGAAATGGGTCTAGATAATTCTTTTCCTACAACCACCACTAACTCAATGGCCATGCCCACCCATTTAAAATGGTTTTTAAATGTATAGTTTCATGTAAGTGTCTATAATTCAGGTACAGTGAATGAGGCTTCCAATCATGGCAGTACTGGGCTGGGATGCATTTGACAACCGACAGCTATTCCATTTTTTTAGGTGTTCCATGTGATTAGTACGTCTCCTGGAAATACTATGAGCTACTACTGACTTTACTGAATTGCATTAATTGTTAAAGTTACGGCCATGTTTGTTGTCTTTTAACACTATGATTTGGGATTACTGCGAGCCGTTTTGAGCGCAATGATTGTCGTTGGGTAAGTGGAATGCAAATTAAATAAACTCAACTCCTCAACTCTCCCTAGGGAACTCTGGGAGGGGGGAAAGGGTTCTTCTAACAAATCTCAGCATTTCCCAGAGTTCTTAGGGGGAAGCCATGACTGTTTAAAGTGAAAGAACTGTGCTTTAAATGTACAGTGGTACTTCTGGATGTGAACGCGATCCGTTCTGGAGCCCCATTCGCATCCTGAAGCAAACACAACCCGCGGCTGCGCAGGTCGCGATTCGCTTCCACGCATGTCATTTTGAACATCTGTGCATGCGGCGAAACCCGGAAGTAACGCGCTCCGTTATTTCCGGGTCGCCACAGAGCACAACCCGCAAACACTCAACCTGAAGCTACTTCAACCCAAGGTATGACTGTACTGTGGAGATAAGGCCTAGAATACAGACATTCATTATTAAGATCATGAAGGATCCCTATTCCGTAACCGAGCTATTTAAAGCAGGCGTTTGGTGACCTTAATCAGCTCTTTCCCACTCCTTGCTGAAAGAGCTGTTCTTAGAACAAAGCTTTTCACGGGACAAGAATTCTGCTGCCCAGTCACCAACTGTAAGCTAAAAAGGTGCCGACACAAGGATAGGAAACAAAAAAACTGCCTAGGTTCCGGAGACTTCCAATGACCACAGCTTTCATGTGCGTTCACAGAAAGACCACAAAGTTTTTAGTCCTCGTGACATTGAAAAGCCAAAAGAATTCTTCAGTGCAGAGGTGGGGTAGATGGGGAAATCCTGAAAATACTCCAGACAGGCAGCCTAATAATAAAATCCTGTAATCATCGTAATACTCATAATAACACTCCCCCACATTTTTACCGGCCATAGACTATTTAACAGCCATAGGCCTGGGCAAAGAGTAATGTTTTTGCCTGGTGCCTAAAGACATGATGGCGCCAGGTGGGCCTCTCTGGGGAGAGCATGCCACAATCAGGGAGCCACCACAGAAAAGGCCTGTTCTCTTGTTGCCACCTCCGAACCTCTCTGGGAAGGGGGACATAGAGAAGGGCCTCAGATGACAAGTGCAGGATCCGGGTCAGTTTGTATGGGGAGAGGCAGTCCTTAAGATATTGAGGTACTGAGTAATGTAGGAGCAATGTAATGCACAAAGCAGCGATGTTAGACACAGATTTTTTTTTAGAAGAAAGGGAAAGGGAGGAAAAGAGTAGAAACGCGCTATTGTGGTTCAAGTTTCAATGGCTCAGTGGAAACAATACGACGCTACGTTTTCAAAATTCTTTCTCGGGCAATGAGGCCTAGAAGGTTAAAAAAAATAACTCAAAGCTAGGATTCTAACAAGAACCTACAAGCTTTGGGTGCAATATGCGGTCTGCCAGCTGCAAACTGTCTACTCAGGTGTAGAAAGCGGGGAAAACACACAGGGGAGGGGCGAGAAACTACGGTATTTTGATTTGACTTCAGTGCCTTGCACAGCCCCTCTGCCCACACCCCCTCTCCCAGGGCAGTGTGTGCTGCCTCTTGCAAATTAACCAAGCTAAGCTCATATTCCTCATTGCAGACATTCCAAGGGCTGCATAAAGTCCATTTACCAGCAGACGCTTGTCCAGGTCACACTACTGATTGCACCCAGGCACTTGGGGGTGGGAGGAAGGCGGTAGGGTACTTAAAACTGCACAATCAAGAGATTTCTGCTCAACCACATGATTTTGCAAAGGTTTCCACTGTAGTAATCACCAGTCTTCCCTTTCAGAGAAAAAGCTTTTTCGGTTGCTATCAATATTGTTACTGTTGCTTTATTACTTATTTTCATTCCTACGCACATGCCCAACTGCAGTTGTTGGGAGTCATTAGTATAATGAGCGATACTTACCATTATAGCTAAAAGAAATAATCCAAAGGCCTTCAAAATTAAAACGTGCGGCAAGGAAGGGAAGAAATAAAAGCCCTTATACAGTGGTACTTCGGGTTACAGACGCTTCGGGTTACAAACTCCGCTAACCAAGAACTGGTTGATCCAGGTTAAGAACTTTGCCTCAGGATAAGAACGGAAATTACGCGCCAGCGGCGCAGCGGCAGCAGGAGGCCCCATTAGCGAAAGCGCGCCTCAGGTTAAGAACCGTTTCAGGTTAAGAATGGACCTCTGGAACGAATTAAGTTCTTAACCCGAGGTACCACTGCATAAGCTTTCAAAGCAAAGCTAGAGACTGGAGCACGTGGGATTTGATTTACAAAAAAGGAACAAGTGTAACTGACAGCAAAAACGACTCCCATCTCACCCCTTTCACTTCTTCTGTTGCAGGGGTGAGGGGCCTGTGGCCAGTCCTGGACTCCATCTCCCATCATCCCTTGACTCTGGCCGGGCTGGCAGGGGCTGATGGGAGTTGGAGTCCAACAACATCTGGAGGGCTACAGATGTTCCCCATCCTTGGTCTATTGCTCTCCAAATCCTCAAGACTTTAGGTTCAGAATAACTAAAACATCGGGGATAAAATAAAACCAGCACCACCTTCGTTCACCAAAATGAACCCAGAGAGAGTATGTACATGAAGATGGCTTTGGTTTTAAAACCCAGACTTACATGGAGTGCTCTTTTTTCACCACTCAGTAAGCACAGTCCAAGACCCGAGTGTGCGAGGGGGTGGGAACTGAGCCCCCAAATCACAGACTAAAGCGTCTAGACATGTATAAACCACAGCATCTATTTGGTGGTTGTTTAGGGTTGAAAATAAGCAAGCCAGCTTTTTTATACCATTTTGCCTGAAAAGCAGTCTTAATTAAAAGATGTGTGCGTCTCTCTCTCTCTCTTTCTCTCTCTCTGTAATATTGATGCATTCATTCAACAAGATTTAAGTAGCGGTTAGTCTGAAGGACTAGGACCTGGGAGACCTGAGTTCAAATCCAGCCATGAGCCTCACTAAGTGATCTTTGGTCCAATCATTGCCTCTCAAGCCTAGCCTACCTGACAGGGACAAGTCAGAACTAGGAGAGCACATGCAGCACCTTGGAGAAAAGTTGGAGGATATAAAGGGTAATTGTTGCTCTCAAAAGATTTATTGCAATTTTTTTGGATGGGAGGAGAGAATAAATGAAGGAAAGGGGAGAAAAATGAAGCCAAGGGTTTTGCAGGGGGAATATATTGGATGACGAATGGGTCTCTGACTTATCTATGTACAGTGGTACCTCAGGTTAAGTACTTAATTCGCTCCGGAGGTCCGTACTTAACCTGAAACTGTTCTTAACCTGAAGCACCACTTTCGCTAATAGGGCCTCCTGCTGCTGCCGCGCCGCCAGAGCCCGATTTCTGTCCTCATCCTGAAGCAAAGTTCTTAACCTGAAGCACTATTTCTGGGCTAGCAGAGTCTGTAACCTGAAGCGTATGTAACCTGAAGTGTATGTAACCTGAGGTACCACTGTATTAAAAAAGGTGAAATCGAAGGGGAAGAAAAGGCCATAGGCCTGAACCAAAACTCTACAAACCCACACGGAGAGTTTTGCAAACTGCTCCTAACTACGCATGCCCGTCTGGAAGGGAATAAGCCCCTTCCATTCAGTATGCCCTACTCCCAAGTAAACATGCACTGAACTGCACCCTTAGACAGATGGGTTGTAAAACCCCATGCTAGAATTAAGAGGTCAACATGGGAGCTGGATTGTACTCCCTGCTCTATTCCAAGGAAACTGGGACGGATTGTGTTTTATTTTTTAAAAGAGCAAGCCTCCTTTTAGGGAACCTGGGTGCGGTTCTTACTTCTCCCCTCCGGGCAAAACCCCCGCCTGATTACCCTGGAGAGCGGCTGCCAGCCAGTGTAGGGCAGGCCATACTGAGCTCCGCAGAGTCGGTAGAAGGCAGCTTCCTACCTTCCCTGCTGTTTGCGGTTTTCCAGGCAGGCGCATTGAAAAGAAAAGGGAGGGGGTGGAAATCAGGAGGCTGCTGGCAGCATCCAGCCACAGCAGCGGCGGCAGCAGCAGCTGGTTGCACAAGCTGCAATCCCTGGCTAGGCACCCCACCCACTGGCCAGGGGAACAGGCAGGCATTGCTCCCTCCCTCCTTCCTGCAGGCCGCAGCTGCACGGGTAACCTCGCGCGGCTTGTTCCAGCTTGGCTTGTTCCAGCTCACATTCCTGTCTGGGCGGGCAGCCCTGGTGACGTCACTCGGCTGGGGCCGGCCATGTGCTCTCTGTACACGTGGACGAGCTGGCGGGAACAGAGCAGAGGAGGAGCAGAGGAGGAAGGCCAGTGGGGGGAAGCCACACAGTTGCAGTGACCTTTGGCTGCAAGGCGGCGGCGGCGGCGGGGGGGGGGTTAATGACATGCACACGCACCTCCCGTTCTCTGGGCATCTCCGCATCGCTTTCCAAGAGCAGAATGCAGCTTAGATCAGAACCCGGAATCCTGAGCGCATGCAGAGAAGCACATGGCAAAGTGCCAGGGGTACCACCTAATCGCCAATTCTGGAAAGGGTGAAGGGGAGAGAGGAGCAAAGCGGCACACCCATTCCTTGGGGAGCTTAGGACATCAGTCTTGGGGGCTCCTGGGCCCAGGCGCAGCGTACACAACAAACGGCAACAGAACCGAATGCAAAGGAAGTCCCCGTTTTCTCGGTTCCAATGCTAGGAACCAGAGTTAAGCTTGCAAAGTGAACAGCCAAGCAACAGGGAGGGGGAATTTTCCCAACCAGGTGCAGTCAGTGGTATTTATTTACGACACGCGCTCACAGTGAGGGACAGCCTGGCCTTTCGCAAAAAAAGCTTGGCAAACGGAAAGGTTTAAAGCGCTTGTAAAAAAAGAGAGAGGCCCAGGGGGGAGATTTCGACTCAAAACGCAGCGAGAACGAGACACAGGGAGAACAACAAGGCAACCTGCCCTCACTGTGGTCCAGCCACTTCTATCCAAGTGTCAAAAGGAGTCCACATCCCACGTCTAATCGGCACAGACAGGTGTGTGTGCGCGCACACACACACACGGTTCATAACCACAGACTGAGAGGCTCAAGACACACAGAGAAAGTACGCCATCACAGTGCATATTGAAACTATGGAATCTGCTCCCGCCAGAGGCACTGAAGGGCACCCACTCAAATGGGCTTCACAAGAGGGTCACAGAATGAGGCTGTCCATGGCCGCTAACCCTGATGTCTCTGTTCTACCTCCATCGTTGGAGGCAGTGTGCTTCTGAATACCAGTTGCTGGAAACCACAAGCAGGGAGAATGCTGTTGCGCTCAGGTCCTGCTTGCAGGTGTCCTCTTTGGTCATCTGGCAGACCACTGAGGAGACAGGATGCTAGACTAGGGCCCATGGCTCATCCAGCAGGGCTCTCCATATGTTCTTCTATCAGGCTGACACATGCAAAGATGTGAGATGAGAGAACCAATGGCTGCAACCAACGGGCAGAGGGGAGGTACCATTTGGCTGAATTTCCCAGCTCTGGGGCTCCATCTCACTGTAACAGGGGCAAGAGAGGAAAAGTGGGTTGTGGTTTGCTCTTGAAAATGCAACTGGATTCCGTGCTCCTGCTCTACGGACCCCGCCTTCTTAGGGAAAAAGAGAGACCCAAAGTCCTCGCTTCCAGCTGCTAAACTCTGACTCAGAAGATTTTGCTGACAAACCTGTCTTAGAATGAGTCAGGGCGGGAGGAGGGAGTCCGTTCCTGGGGCAGATCCCTTCTGGTGGTGGGCACCTCTTTGCATACAAGAAAACTAGCAGGCCAGGAAGAATGAGCTTCCATGCTGGTTTTCTAAGAGCAAGACCAAGCACAAAAGCACACACAAACACCCCACCGAGAATCTGGTTTTTGTACCTGATCTTCAACTTGGCTGGTTGGCCGGACTTCTCCCAACATTTACGCACCTCTGCACACACACACACACAGTTAGGAGCCCAGCTGTTATCAGACCAAAGGTCTGCCTATGCCTGTATACAGGTTTCCGGCAGTGGTCAGCCCAGATGATTCCAGGAAGCCCACAAACAGCCTTGGAACTTGGTCGTCTCTGCTCACATGCTAGCGAAATCACCTCCAAATGGCAAGGCGGGCAGCAATTTAGCCAGAACCCAAAACAAAACAAGAACATTTTATCCTTCACCCAGAGATTATCTTAGTACAGTGGCTCCCAAACCTTCTACTTTAAAATTCCTGAGAGTTTTGAAGGCCCTGTCAGTAACATTTCTGCCTGTTTGGGCAACTATAATGCACTGTGCTAAACGCTGCTTGATTTTTAACTGAATCAACATTTAACGTCTTAATTCTAGCCTCCCATTAACTTCACCGCCGATCCTCTCCACTCCTTCCCAGTGCCTCTGCCTCCTCCGGTCACTCCTGGTTCATCCTGCTCACCTTCCGGGGGGGGGGGGGGGCTGCCGTGAACCAGCCACGGCACCCACTTTGTGCACAGCTCCTGCTGCTCCTCGCAGACCCGCCACGGACCACCTGAGTGAATGTCGCAGGCCACAGTTTTGGAACCCCTGACTTAGCTGTGCTTTGGGGACAGCTTTTCTTTACAGGATGGTGTGTCCTCCTAACACCACCTAAAGAGCAATGATGTGCTTTTGGCATTAGGTAGAGATGGTGCAGGTGCAGTGCTAAACAAAAATAAAACTAAGCCTACTGTGCCCAGGCACATTCAAAGCGCTTCTCCAGAAAAGCCAAGCAGTTTGCATGTTTGCACACAAGCGCTCTCTCATTTCGCATCTTTTATTTTGTATTATTTTGCGTAAGTTCTTCGGTGTTTTGCTAGCTGTAAAAGGGATAAAGGGCAGCAGGTTAGTGAGGTGCTACCTTCGATTGCTGGGGGAATCTTCCTTGGTGATTTCTTTGGAATTCTGAGGGCCAAACTAGACAACGCGTTAAAGGTATATAGGCATCTAACACATTTTTTAAAACCTTGAAAACAACAGCTGTGGAATTAGGAGGAGTTGAGTTAGAACTGGGGCACATTGGGGGGGGGGGTAAGCCCTTTCCCTGTGGGTCCTGATCCCAGTGAACCACACAAACACACAAACAGGCTGCTGTTTCCAAGGCTACAACTGTCAGCGCCTAGGGATCTCTAAACTGCAACTGGCGTTTCATTAGCCCAAAAATGGAAAATGAGCAAAGTCCCAACTAAGGAAGAATGGCAACTTAAACTGATGGAATATATGCAGCTTGCGGACCTAACATATAGAATAAGAGAACAAGAACATCATACGTTAAAAGAAAATTGGAAAATGTTTATGAATATATGGGAGGAAATTGTGTATATTTGAAAACGTGGACAGCATTAAGATAAATTCAACAGTGCAAATAAGTTTTTATGGATGTAATAATGGAATACTGAATGGTTTATTTTATACAAAATATGCCTGGATTTATGTTATGCAAAATGAACCATGGAAAGAGAAGAAGGGAAGTCACTGATATTTTAAGGTTGTTTAAATGAATATTCTAAAATGTAAAATAGAAAATTTAATATAAATTATGGAAAATAAACTGCAACTGGAAACCCTGGGAAAAAAGAGTTCCCAGTCTAAAAGCAGCTCTGCACAAACATGTGTAAGAGCCAAAGCGCACATGATCAAGCAAATGTGTGCAAGACGTGCGTTCACTCATGCTGACTATATCATGAGAATGAGGACACACCTTTTCCCCAAGCTCTGATGGGTAGCACATTCCAAAAGTGAGAAAGAAAATATTCCTTGCTATCAGGAGAGACCATCTCCCGCTAAGAGTGCCTGCTGATGACTCACCATTAATCTAACACAGTCATCCGTTTAACAGAAGGATGGTCAGTTAGCAGCCACCGCAATACTGTCACAGACATAAGGACTAGGAACTTTTGGAGCTCTATGGAAAAGCTCAGATTCTCAGAAAGCAGAATTCACCCAGCAGCACCACAGCCTGTGCGCCTGTGATTGGCCTCCATCCGTCTCGAGAGACAATGGAGTGAGCTTCTGGGAGTGAAGTCAAACCTCCGGAGAATCACAGCGCCTGCTGTGGCTGCAGAAACCAGTAAAAGATTAACTGCTCCCGTGTTGTTTCTGCTGCATTAGCAGCAGCAAAGTGACCTCTCCAGGGTGCAAGCCTGGGCAGTGCGTATATAGGTCTTGGGCTCTCCGGACAACAAGACACCTCTCTCAGACTCGCTGACGTGGTCCAAAGGAAAGCAGAGCAGTATGTTTGGCACTGGCTTGGCTGCAGGAATTGCTGGAAGGAGGTGTGCAAGGCACCATCCAACTGTCTTAGGGACTCCTCTTCAGATTGGTGTAGGGTTTCCTTAGCCTTTTCTTCTCCCCACAAGACAGAAGGTATGGGTTTTTCCTCAAGAGTTTGCTCCCGAAGGCTTTCTCAAAATGAGTATCGCCGTAAGGCAGTGGAGGTTTAGGATCAGAGTTTTCCTTCTCCTAGGTGGGCTACCTTTCCAGGTGGATGAGCCCCATCTACCCCTCACTTCCCTCTAAAGCACATGCATAAACTGCTGCCTTTTCCCCTCTTTCCAAAGCCCAGTGCCCAGTCAGCAGGAAGAAACCAGTGCTGAAAGGGGCCGCCCCTCCCTTCAGCTACAGGGAACGGTAGCTGTCTAGAAGATTTGACTAGCGATTGCTATCTCCGTGACCAACGGATGAACTCCCAAACAAAGCTCTTGTCGTGTGTCCCCCGCCCCCAGTTCCTTGAGGAATACTTGGGGCTCACAACCTAAAATTACGAGGCTGCACATCGCAAGGAATTTGGCTTCATCCCCTGCGATGCGGAAACGAGCCGAAACTGGATGATGGAAAAGCAAAGGGGGTTGGAGGAGGCGGGGGGGGGGGAATGGAAAATGGCTTTTGCTGCTGCAAGGATTATATTTTGGCTTGCTGAACACGTGGATTACGTCTGCTAGGCATCTGAGGACACCGGCTCTGATTTTCTCTGCTGCTCATCTCCGGCAGAGAGAGAGAGAGAGAGAGCTCGGTCGCCGTTGGGGGAATAGTAAGATGCCGATTGTCACAGCTGGGGAAGGAAGATGAGATACAAGCACAGCAAAGGACGGCACCAACATTTTGGAACAGCCAGTGAGCTGGGGCAGGGAGAGAGACCAAAATATACATTCACAAGGGGATTCACATAGAATAAAAGAGCCCTGTGAGGGACTGGCAGTTGCCCAGTGATGGAAATCTACATTCATGGAACGTGCTGGTTTGCACTGCCTGCAGCCTATGACGTCAAAACTGTGAGTTCTGCTCCCTAGCGCAACAGGGAGATGAACAGATTGCATCCTCTGCTTTCCATTGGCGTTTATGGACCTCCGCTTCCCACCTGGAGTTTCCCCTGGTTATAAGAAGCAGCTGGGTTTCAAGCCAGAACGATAATGGTCTGCCTCTACTGCAGTGCAGTCCCCCTTGCTTGACCCCACAATAGGAGAAGAGTCCCGCAGGATCGCAGCAAGAAAAAGACCACCTAGCGCAGCAACTTCTCTTTTGGGTCAATCTTTGGTGAGGGCAGGGATGGGGAACCTGTGGCTGGACTACAACCCCCATAATCCTCTGCCCAAATAATTGAATGGGAAGCATCTAAAGCATATATCCGTGGTCAAATAATTGCATACCTGTCGTATAAAAATAAAGAATTAAAGGGAGGGGGGAACTGCTGAAAGAAGAACTTAAAAGATTTTGGGGCTCAAACAGTCAGGAATCCAACTACTATGATAGATAAGGAAATACAAAAAGGATATTTGAACTAAATAATATACTGTACTGTCCAAGCAAATAAGAATTTATGCTCGCCTGTGTAAGACAGAAATACTGGGAGACTGGTGAAAGACCAGGAAAAAAATTTGTCCAATCGTTTAAAACAAAAGCAGGATAAGGCATTTATCCCAAGTATTAAAGGTGATAAAGGTAAAGTCTATAAAAACTCAAAATATATTAATGACCAAAAATCCTCGGCCATCAGCCATGCTGGCTAGGATGGATAGGATTTGGGGCTCCCAACAACATCTGGGGGTTCACAAATGTTTGCTGCCACGCTGGGCCAATGGAAGAGATGTCATTCCCATATCTTCTTTTTCGGATGCATATCCTTCCTTGCAGGATGCATGCTTGCCAACCACAGATGTTTCTCCACTTGCTAATGCATAAGAACATAAGAAGAGAGCTGCTGGATGAAGCCAATGGCCCGTCCAGTTCTGACAACAGCCAACCGGATGCCTAGAGAAATCCTGCAAGCAACAACAGCACTCTCCTCACCTGTGAGTTTCTAGCAAGTGGAATCCAGAAGTATTACTGCCCCGGAAAGTGGAATAAAGCACAGCCTTACCCTCCACAAATGCAACTGCATGGAAACAATCCCCAATTTTTGAAGGAAGGTTCAGCTCCCTGTGCTCCCGGTTAGAAAATGGAGCATCCAAACCAAAGCAGACAGGAAGCCCCCCCCCCCAAAGAAACAGGAAGATACTGTCAACAGCGCAAAGTTGGCCAGAGAGGCAGGAAACACCTTCTGGCCCTGCAGTCGCCTCTAGCAGCTCCCCCTGGACAGGTGGCACAGACAGCAGTTTCCAGGACCGTGCACAAGCTGCAACAAACGCTGCAGTAGATGAGCACTGCATATCCTACTCCAAGAATGAAATGGGCATGTTCCCCAACACCAACAGTGCTGCCTACTGCAGTACAATCCCAACGCTCGGCTTTTTCCATCAAGCATGAGCTGGGACCCTTGTCTGCCCTCTGACTCATTCCTGTAGGACTTCATCAGCTAGACCACAGCAAAGACTCAGCCACCGGCCACCTACCCCCTCCAAACAAACTGCCCCTCGCAAAAAAAAACCCAACAACACCCCAAACTTTTAGGAGGATTCACCACCAGTTTTTCATCAAACGGAATCTCTCGGTGCGTTTGTCCGTGGTTAAATCCAACTCAATGTATCAGAAAGCAGAACAGCAACCTGGCAACGTTAACAAAAACATGCATGTCTGGATGTGCATAGATGTGGCAGAATTTAGGCATCACCCCCAGACGATGGTGAAGAAAGCTTAAACCATCTTTCTTGATCAGCAGCAATGGCTTGAAGCAGGGTTTGCAAACCAATGGTTTATACCATCTACCGTTTAGCAGTGTCTAAATGGATAAACCATAGTTAAGAGGCATCTCAGAGACTCAGTTTCCACGGCTTGCTGCAAATATGCCAACCTGGGCTGTTTTGCTTCTCCGTTATTGAGTGGGGTGGGGGGTAAGACCCGTGACCATTAGGTCCAGTCGTGACCGACTCTGGGGTTGCGGCACTCATCTCGCTTTATTGGCCGAGGGAGCCGGCGTACAGCTTCCAGGTCATGTGGCCAGCATGACTAAGCCACTTCTGACGAACCAGAGCAGCGCACGGAAACACTGTTTACCTTCCCGCCGGAGCGGTAGCTATTTATCTACTTGCACTCTGACGTGCTTTCGAACTGCTAGGTTGGCAGGAGCAGGGACCAAGCAACGGGAGCTGACCCCGTCATGGGGATTCGAACCGCCGACCTTCTGATTGGCAAGCCCTAGGCTCTGTGGTTTAACCTACAGCGCCACCCGAGGACATAAATCACAGGCCTTGGCTCAGCATTGTGTTTACAACTGGAATTGTGGTTTGTTCCCCACATGTAAGAGCAGGGACAAGCAAAGCAACACACACACACACACCAGATTGGAACACCAACAGTAATACAAGTGTAACTGAGGAAAATAACCAGATCAAAAACACATAAACCAGCACATAAACCAGCACCAAACTATCACAAAGCAGCATAAGATGAAGGAAAACAACAATTTCAGGACAAAATCCAGCACAGAGACTGGGGGGGGGGGGGTTTGAGGAGGAGGAAGGAAGGAATTAAATTATTTCCAAGAACTGAAATGCCCTAAAAGGCCTGGGAGAATTGGGCACCTGATGCCCAAAAGATTCTAACAAAGGCACCATGTGGGCCTCACTGGTGAAAACCATGCACAATCAGGGTGCCACCACAGAGAAGACCCCGTCCTTAATAATCCCCAGCCTCACCTCAATGGGTGGGGAAATGTGGAGAACAGCCTGCAATGGTAATCTGAAGGTTCAGGAAGGGATATAGAAAAAGAACTAGCCATGAATGAAATAAACACACATACATGCACATATCTATTTCAGGCCCCTACCTGGATATATCTCAAGGCACTCCTTAGGACGCTGAGGTTTGAGGTTTTCTTGTCGTCGACGTTGGGGATGTTCCGCTTAAGGGTTTCAAAGCATTCTTTCAAATGGGCACGTCTACAGAAACAAATCCCAAAGTCACCCCCTCGGTCACAGCACACTTGGAGCAAGGCGGAAGGGTGCACTGTTACAGCGGATCATGGAAACCCATTGACGCAAGCCTAAGGCAGGCTTTTCCAACATGGCACCCACCAGACAGATGCTGGAAACCGAAGTTCAATCAATTCCAGGGAGGGATTGGCCAAGGGATAGTATGTGTACAGCAACTAAGATTTTTGTACCTGCTCTGGACAGCAGATCTACCCAGTGGCCTGCAGTGCGGTGCAGTGAAACTGCAGTGCCAGAACAGGTATAAAACACCAGGGCTTTTTTTCAGCCAGAACTCAGTTCCAGCACCTCTCAGGTGGGCGCCATTACCATTATAAGAGAACAAGGTATTCATGGTGAGTTCTGGCACCTCTTTTTCTAGAAAAATGGCACTGCAAAATACCCTCACCCATACAAATTACTTTTGTCTCCACAGGTCTTACCTAGGTAAGATATATTTTTAAAAAGTGCATTAGCAAGTGCTTTCTCCTTGAAAATTTGAAAAACATAAGAAGTCAGTGTTTAATGGGCATCCGCAGAGGGAGAAAGGGGCAGTTTCCCACCGCCTGAGAACAAACCATAATCTCCAGTTTTAATAGTTTTTTAACGGAGCATTTGTAGAGCCTGAGATATGAGGCACTTTTATTTATTTTGGCGGGAAGCTAGCCTGCTCCCACCTTTCAGTATTTAATTTTGCCTGCCCCCCACCGCCAAATTCTGCAGAAACACATGCCCCCACCCTATAATTATGGTTGGGTGTAACTCCCAAACTGACAAGCCAGCAACCAGCACCAGAAAACGTGATTCAAAGTGGGTTTGCAAGCCCTGGTTTGTCCTGGGACGTGACATGATTAAACCATGGCTGGAAATCATACAGCAAACTAGAATTGCACAAAGCCACTCTTAATAAATCATATTGTGTGCTCATGATGGTTTGGTGTAGCATTGCTATTGACAAACCAGCTACAACCTGGAATGCTGAGCAGGTGGAATAGCAAAAGCAGCACCAGGCAGCCTTGGTACCCTGTTTTGCCTGCGGCTCATCTGGAAACAACAAACCATTGTTTGGGTTCTGAACTATGCTTAGTGAAACCAGTGGTTTGGCACAGTGTCTGAATTGATTTCCTCCCCTTTTTAAAAATCAGAGAATCTCACCTACCATAACTGACCTCCCTGGGAAACCTCTGTGTCCCCTGGAACAACAGCTGGAATGCCCCCACCCTGGTCTAACCTCCAGCCGACCCAAACAGTCCACTGGTTACATGCAAAACCGGTTATCATTTTGCATTCTTTTTTTTTTTAAAAAAGCTACATACCTGTTTTTCTCCAATTTATTATGGACTTCCCTGGTGCCAACCCTAAAGTCCAAAAGAAGAAGGAAAAAATATATAAAAATTCACCATCAGCACCAGGTTTCAGAAGAGCTCTGCACTTAAACCTAAAAGTTTCCAAATGGAGTTTTTTTTTGGGGGGGGGTGTAAGAGAGCCAGCTGTTGCAAAGGCTTTGCAGATCAATTTAGGCATGCTGACTTGCTATTAGGTGCTGGAACAAAGCCAGAACATATAGACATGGAAGGAATTCTTTGGAATAAGGATAAAACACACACACTCTCTCTCTCTTTTTCTCTCTCACATGCCATCTCTCTTGCACAAAAACAATTTTACACATTCCTATGTGTAACAAGCTAATGTGCTTCACTCAAATTATTGCTTCTGATCCTTGAACCCAGGGTCCTTTGGAGCAGAAGACACCCTCCCCAGTCCCACAGCCCATGTTTTCACAGGCACACAAGGCTTGCGTGGCACCCCGATTGTCACATCCCCTGTTGTCGTGGCAACAAATGCATCTGTTTGCAGTCAACCTGCTAAGGGAAACACATGCTGCTTAACAAATCTCCACGCTGAACCTGAAGGGCTGGGCTTTGTCTGCAACACAGAAAAGTAGCAACACGACCCACTCGCTGCACAATTTTGGGTCATTTTTACTGGGGGGGTGGGCATGAAGAGAAGTTCCCCAATGCAAGAGTTTGCATTCAGATGAACGAAGCAAACAGCATCGTCTCGCGCTGTAGGTGATACAGTCTTCAATTGAATGGCTTGGTCTTCTTCCATTTTACAGATATGGGGTTGTACCCAATATTCCTCCTCCACAGAGAAGAAATTGCTGGGACCCAACTAACTTAAATCCACCATTTCAATGGATCTGCCTTCACAATATATTTAAAGCACAAGGAAGCCACTTTAAACAGGCATGGCTTCCCCCAAGGAATCCTGGGAAATGTAGTTTGCTAAGGGTGCAGAGGGTCGTGAGGAGGCTCCTATCCCCCTTCACAGAGCTACAATTCCCAGAATAGTTTAACAAGCCATCCCTCTTTCCACTGGCCTGCAGAAAAGTGTATTCAGCTCTTCCAAGCATTTTCCCCAGGAATGTAAGAAGAGCCTAGTTGCATCAAGCTGATGGCCCAGGTATCCCAGCATCCTGTTCTCACGGTGGCCAATTAGGGGAAGCCGACATGCACAACAGCGCTGTCCCTTCCTGCGGTTTCCTGCATTCAGAAGCATATTGCCTCCAACAGCAGAGGCAGAAGGTTGCCATCATAGTTGGTAGTCACTTCTTGGCAACTGATCCACAGTTCCCGATTTCCACTGGGGATGTGCAAACTTGAACCTGGGAGCGACTGAATGCAAAGCATGCGGTCTACCACACACAAACGCTTGCCTTTGGTCAAGCCAAACCACTGGTCCACCCGCTTCACTGGCTATCTATGCCCACCTTCAGCAGATCTACAGGGTCTCAAATAGCATTCCTTCTTATTTATTTAAATAATTAACCAAGCGAAAGAAAAACCTCACAGCACGAAAACCAGAAGAACAGCCCTCAGAAGGACCAGGGAATAATAATAATAATAATAATAATAATAATAATAATAATAATTACTACTACTACTACTACTACCGTATTTTTCGCTCTATAAGATGCACCCAACCATAATAAGGCGCACCTGGTTTTAGAGAACAAGAAAAAAAATATTCTCTCCCTCTCTGCGCAGCGACGCAGCAGGAGAAACGGAGCCCCTTTCATTTCTCCTTCCGCTTCGCTGAAGGGGCGCTGCGCAGAGGGAAAGCTGCGCAGCGCCTCTCAGGCGAAGCCAGGAGAGAAAGAGGGAACAGTGCGCACCAATCCCTCTTCCTCTCCTGGCTTCAGCGAAAGCAACGTGAAGCCTGCGGAGCGCAGCGGGACCTCCTGCTGTGCTCTGGAGGCTTTGGGTTGCTTTCGCTGAAGCCATGGAGCCTGCATTCGCTCCATAAGACGCAAACACATTTCCCCTTACTTTTTAGGAGGGGGAAAGTGCGTCTTATATAGTGAAAAATACGGTATTTTGAAGTCTTTGCCTGATGCTGGAAAGACATCAAGATGCAACTTGAGACAAGCTGCACGGATGAGAGCCTTTTTGAGCCAAGCTCTCCTCATACCCCCCCCCCACTTCAGATTTGGAGCCGTTGCAAATGGCCCAGTGGGGTGGGTGGGTATTTATTTATTTACAAAACAAGGCAAGATCCCGGGCATTGCAGAGGGTTGTACTAAATTGTTCCTGAGTGGGTCCCTTTCCACCAGAGCTGCTCCCCAGCGACCCCACACTCACCCTCCAGGCCTTTTCTTCTGCTCGTTGGGCTTGACATCCTCCGACGAGGGAGCCAGCTTGACGCCGAGGGGCTGGTGGTGGGGCTGGTGGGGCTGCAGAGGGGGAGGCTGGGGCTGGATCGGCTGCTGGACCATGTGGTGCTGTGAGATAGCCAGCACCGGCGTGGCATAGTGAGGCAGCTGCTGCTGCTGCTTCGGGCTGCTGCAAGGGGGCGTGGGGGCCTTGATGTCCGGAAGAAGCGAGGGGCCGGTCTTCTGGATGACGGGGGCCGCCAGGGGGGGCTCCTTGCCCAGGCCGGGAGCACTCACAAGCGGCTGGTGGCGGTGGATGAGGGGCGGAGACAAGGCGTTGTGCGCCGCCGGAGGGGCGGGGCTTGTGACCACGGGGATGGGGATGACGGAGATGGGGGCCGCCAGCGGCGGGGGAGGGGGCGGAGGCGGGGCGGGCGGAGACAAGGGCACGGCCGCCATTTCGAGGCGGGGCTCCTCGGGGCGAGCGACATGGTTAACCCTAGGCACGCTGGCCTTCTTCTGCTCCTGTTCGCGCTCCAAGCGTAGCTTTTCATGCTTCTCGTTCTCCTCTGTTCGGGAAAGGAAGGGGGGGGGAGAGAGAGAAAGAACCACGGTCATTATCGGCAGACATTTGTTCCTGCGGAGCAAGGGTCTCCGTATCATAAGATACTGTATTTTTCCGTGTATAAGATGACCCCAATTTTTAAGATTAATTTTTCAAGAAAATAACCTAGTCCTATACATGGAAAAATACGGTATATGCACTAATCGCCAAATGGCACCTTAAAGCCTAGGCTGCGGTTGCCACAACCAAATGTCTAGGCGCCTTTTCCCCCCCACCCCCACTGGGATTTGTTGTTATTGCCTTTCATTTCTATACCGCTTTAGATTTTGAAAGAAAACGAAAAATCTCAAAGTGGTTTACAGCGCATTTATTTTAAAAATCCAGAATCAAACCAAGTCAAGCTTCAGGGAAAATATTTCACATCCTTCTCTAATGGACATTTTGCTTTCCCTACTCATTTATTTATTTATTTACCTACTTAATTTACATAGCTGCCCCGTAGAAGAAGAACTCTAGGAAGTCGGTGTTGTGCAGTGGTTAGAGCAGAGCTTTACAAACTGTGCGTCGGCTGCAGTGTGTCTCAGGAACGCTCCTCCCGGGGCTGGAAAGGGGTTAGTTTAACCTCCAGTTCGCTAGTAAAACTGAACGACTGTGTCACGAAACGACGCACATCTAAAAAGAGCGTCAGCGGCGTGAAAAGTTTTGAAAGCTCTGGGTTAAGAGTGTCAGATTGGGACCCAGGAGGTCCGGGTTCGAATCCCCACTCCCATCATGATGCTTGCCGTCAGTCACAGCCTCTTAATCTACCTCACAGGGCCGTTGTAGGGGTTATAACTGAGGAGGGAGCTGTAGCATGTGCTCCTGGGGTGGGGAGGGAAGTGGTATATAAACACAGTCATCTCTTCTGCTTACTGGCTCAAGAAAGCTGGAGAGGCTGACCAGATGGAGATGTAAACCACCAACTTGGTACCCAAAGATCTCCATGGGGTCGCCATTGGACCCGCGCCGGTTGCAAAACACACCTGGCTAATTTCTAACAACAACAACAACAACAACAATAAATTTTATTTATACCCTGCCCTCCCCGGCCAGAGCCGGGCTCAGGGCAGCTGACACCAGTAAAATTACAGTAAAATCATAATGGGGGGACGGACCAATTTAAAATACAGGTTAAAATGCAATTTAAAATGCAGCCTCATTTTAAAAGTAGCCCATAGATCAAAACCATAAGGGGAGGGAAACAGAAGGGTCAGACTGAGTCCAAACCAAAGGCCAGGTGGAACAGCTCTGTTTTGCAGGCCCTGCGGAAAGATGTCAAGACCCACAGGGCCCTAGTCTCTTGTGACAGAGCGTTCCACCTAGTCGGGGCCAGTACTGAAAAGACCCTGGCCCAGTTGAGACCAATCTAACCACCTTGCAACCTGGCTGATGACCCCTGCGGACCCCTTCTGACTCTCACAATTAATAGGAACTATAGTGTTTCTCTCCGAGGTCCGTTCATTGTGAAGGTGGAGGGTCTCGGGCCCACGGCACAAAATGGCCCCCTGAGATCCTTCATTGCTTCCTTTCCTCAGTTCACACCACTCTGTAGCCCTGCTCTGCGCTCTCCTCAGGAACTTCTGCCTGTCTGGGAATGTGTCCCCAAACTGCAATGGTGCCTCTTGCTAGACTGGATGAGGATGGAGAGGGGGGGTTGGGGGGGATGTAAAAAAACAACCCCTCAGACTTTTGTGCCACAGGAAAACATGGCCGACACCTCTTGTTCCTCCCACTGCTAGGCCTACTGGTGCCCGGCCATAGGAGCCAGCTCCTAGGGGCTGAGGTCCATTCGGCCTCCACAACATTTGAGGGGGCCAGCCCCCACCCCAAGTGGATAGGCATTGCAATTCAAATGGTGTGAGCATGCTGCACCTTGTTATTTTTAAAAATGTGAATTTTCGACATAAAATACAGTCAGAATCAAACTGGTCTACCGAACAAGAATAATAAGAACAATTTAAAAAACTCAAAAATAAAAATGGGGGGGGGGGAGAGAAAGAGGAAAAAAAAATACCCATTAGGCCCTTTACCATATTTATATCATCTCTATCCTGTCATTCATCAGGGTATTCTGTGCTGGGTATTGTGATCAATTATGCAGTGCAGGGCTTACTTGCCCCCCCCAAAAAATATGTTATTCAAGTTTGCCCCCCTGCACCCGGCCCTGGAAGCTTGCTCACCCCAAACTGCGGCCCCCCCTGGCTGAAAAAAATGTTTACTGAACTGGTCCTCAACTGGTGGGTCAGTACACACCAGTGGGTCATGGCCTAATCCAATGTGGGTTGTGACAGGAACTTGGTAAAGGTGAAGGACCCCTGACAGTTAAGTCCAGTCGCAAATGACTCTGGGGTTGCAGCGCTCATCTCACTTTATTGGCCGAGGGAGCTGCCGTTTGTCCGCAGTTTTTCCGGGTCATGTGTAAAAGCCGCTTCTGGCGAAACCAGAACAGTGCATGGGAACGCCGTTTACCTTCCCACCTATTTATCTACTTGCACTTTGACGTGCTTTCGAACTGCTAGGTTGGCAGGAGCAGGGACCGAGAAATGGGAGCTCACCCCGTCACGGGGATTCGAACCGCCAACCTCCCGACCAGCAAGCCCAAGGCTCAGTGGTTTAGACCACAGCGCCACCCACGTCCCCAGGAACGTGACTGCCAGGAACGTTAAGAAATGAGTCTCCAAATGGGTTAAAAGTGGGTCTTAAAAGATTGAAGATTTCAAAGGCTGAATATTATTTATGGAGTGGTATACATACAAGAGGGGGCAGTTTTTTTAACAGAGTAACACTCACAAGTGAGGGGAGGACCCATAGGTTACAGACCGCAAAGAGCTTACACTTATAAAACAACTCAGAGTTGCCTTACCCTGAAGAAAAACAAATGCAATAAACTTGACTAAGGGTAGGAGTCAAATGTTGCGGCCAGAGGCAGACAGTGGCTGCTCTTTTCCTCTCCTACAGGCATCTTTCCTGCCCATTATTTCGACTTTATTGGTATACCCAGCTCCTCAAATCTTTATGACGATGCTCCGATACTTTATTTATTTGCCTATTTACAGCATTTGTAGCCTGCTCTTCAATTTCTTTTAAATCCCAGAGTGGCCACCAAAGCAATAAAGATTTAAAGGGGAGGGGGCGCGAAGATACTATAATATACACAAATGATTAAAACAGCCCCAATAAACAACAAATTAACAACTCCAACGTAAGGCGAAGAAGCAAAACCATAAGAATGAAACTTATCCACCACATTTAACCAAGTTTTTAAAAAATACACTCAAGATTCAAACTGATTAAGCAACCAATGGTTGGAAATAGTTCCCACACCATTTCTCACCTTTGGCAGCCTAATAATAATAATAATAATAATAACAACAACAGCAAGAAGAAAAAGAAGAATGTTATTATTTATATGCCCATCTGACTGGGTTGTCCCAGCCACTCTGGGAGGCTTTTTAGTAAAATATGCATTAGCTTCAAGCATCTAGTGCTCATTATTAAATCTGTATTCCCGCCCCCTTTACACCCATTTCTGGTTCCGCCCATTCTAACCAACCCGACATCTGCTGCAATTGGCCCTCTGGCCTTCCTTCTTCCACACAACTCCGCCCCCGCCTATCCAGTCCAGCCAATCCCATTTCTGTCTCTACATAAGAAATACGCAATACCTTATACCAGGTATAAGGAACAAATGTGGCCCTCCACGCTCCTTTCCCTGGCCCCCGAGGCTCTCCCCAGCCCACACACCCTTTCCAGACGCACCCTCTCCCGGGCCTGCTTTGCACCCTTGGTTGGAGTGTATAGATAGGGATACATGACATGTGCTAAGAAAACGGCCTATTTGAGGAAGGTGAAATGTGCATTTCATGCTCCACCCTCAGCCATGTAGCCTCCAAGAGACTGCCCAGAAGTGAATGTGGCCCTCAGGCTGGAAAACCACCCAGGCACCATCTGCATAACTCCCCACATCGCCCTGGCTCCCCACCCCCACCCTATCCCTCTGAGGAGAGAGATCATTCCCCTTTTCTCTAACCCCTGCCTGAAGCCCTGGAGAGCTGCTGCCGGTCAGTGCAGACAACACTGAGCTACATGGACCAATAGTCTGACTCAATTATCCTAGAGCAGCAAGAACACTCTGCATAAGCTCAGAGGTATTCATTGTGACTCCTTTAGACCCGAAGCCTGGTAGACGTCACCCAGGCTCTGCCTCACAGTCATTTCGTTTCTTTCTTTTTTGTTCTCCTGACAGGGAAAACAGACCAGTGAAACCAGTTCCCCTTGCTGCCGCGGAATCCAGTTCAGCCTGGTGGCTTTCTCGGCAGCCTCCACTGGCCTGCCATGTGTTTTTGACAATGCACTGCTTGAACTCGATAAATGAGATATGGGTGTCCTCACTAGGGCAATGTCGGGTTTTCAACATCGCGGTTTGGCGATATACCACAGAAGCTGAAAAAAGCTGTGTTGGCCCCCGTCAGCATGATGCCTGGGCAAACTGCCACAGCTCTCATCATGGGAGATGAGGCGCTTTTACCCCAGCTCCTCAGGGGCTGTGGCCAAAACAGCTGACCCCAGCCTGCTGCTCAGCCGGGGGGGGGGGGGCAGAAAGGCTCCTGCCCCCAGCAGAGCCAGCTCCAAGTCCCCTGCCAATATATCGCCTAGGCCTCGGCCTCACCTTGCCAAATAAAACCATACATTTGAAGAGATTTATAACCCCACCTTTCCCATCTCTGCGCACCCACGAGACAGCTTTAAACAATATAAAGCAGTACAATTAAATACTTAACAGCTAAAGCATAAAAACGCAAACAGCAGTTAAAAAATACACACCAAAAGCAGACAGAAGACAAGGGCAGGGGGTTATCGGCTGTCCCCAAAAACCCTCTGATTTAAGAGTCTTAGGCCCCATCTGCATTATACATTTGAAGCAGTATTATACCAGTTTAAGCGGTTAACGAAGAAGCCTGCGAACTGTAGTTTGTAAAGGGCGCTGAGAGTTGTTAGGGGACCCAGCTAATCCCTCAAAAGAGCTACAATTCCCAGAGCTCCCTTGGCAGAGGGGCTGTTAAAAACCAGTTGGGGAATTGCAGCTCTGTGAGGGGGAACAGGTTGTCTTCCTAACTCCTATCAGCACCCTTAATAAACTACAGTTCCCAGGATTATTATTTGGGGGGGGGGCATGATATGAAGCCGCTATGAAGTGCAGATGGCATGGTATGTAAACACAAACATTCAAAATGGCTAGACCCACCCAACCACCCTGCTCTTCCTTCTGCGGCCAATTATTATTGCTGGGTGATTTTGTGGTGGACAAGAACCAAGCAGTGCAGGATCAACCCCATTTCCAAGCAAGATGCCTCCAGGAAGCCAGAGAGAGAGGCTTATGGGGGGGGACAGTTAATGCCCCCACCCCAAGCTCAAGGTTTTCAATGCCTTTGCACAGAGGACGGCCATCGTCTCCCTTCGCCGGCCCCAGGAATATTTACGCAGCAGCTAAAAAACCAAAACCACACACACCACCTAGGAGAAAAGAGGCCAGAGTTCTGGAGCAGGTGAGCCGAGAGAATTACTCAACCGCAAGAGGCTGCGGAAAAAGCTCCCTCTCCCTCGAAAACACCGGGAAGGGGGGGGGCCAGCCCCCAAGCACGTGTCTGCCTGCTGTGCACTTTAGAAGACAACACGGCAGGTCAGCTGGGCGGCAGCCAAGCGGCAGAGAGAACCTCCCTCGCCCATGACGCACCACGTCACCACCAGGAACGGCCAAAAGACCTATAAGTCGCATGCAGCATCTGCAGTACGGGATGCCAGCTTCTGGGGCGGGGAGAGAGAAAAGCGGGGCGGATTCCAGCGGCTGAACTCTTAAGCGCCATGCAACTGCATTGGCGAGTCAGGAAGCACACAGCAAAGCTGACCCAAAGCTCGGATTCTGCAATGTTGCACGCTTTGCTCAGGGTAGTTATGCAAGCCTCATGTGCCTGGTTTGTTCCGTATCTGAGACAGATCCAAGGAGCCCTGAACTGGGTGTTGTAGGCAAGCACCATCCCCTTCACACACATACACAGATGCGAATCCTGATCCAACAGAAGGCTCTGACATATAAAATTATCCAGACCTTCCTCTGTTGCCTTAAGGACTAGGAGCGTCAACCCTCAGGGTAGGAGGTGGGACTGGTGGAAGGGTTCTTTGAAGCTAGGCAAAATTCCCAGAAATCTTGGAATCCTCAGTTAATCTCTACAACGACCCTGTGAGGTAGGTTAAGAGGCTGGGACTGACTCCAAGCTTCATGGCTGACTGGGGATTCGAACCCCGATCTCCCAGGTCCTAGTCTGACACTCTAACCACTACACCCCACTGGCTTCCTAGAGTACTTCTGCCACAGGGCCGCTCTATAAATTAAGTAGGTAAATAAATATGGGGGAAAGCAAAATGCCACTTAGAGAAGGCTCTGAAATACTTCCCTTGAGCCTTGAATTTGTTTTATCCTGGATTGTTTTGTTTGATGTTTTAAAGTGTTGCAAAGCACTTTGAGATTGTTTTCTTGAAAATATAAAGTGGCATAGAAATTAAATGAAGAATAACAATAAATCTTATGGGGTGGGGGGAATGGCACCTTGACATTCCATTGTGGTGACCGTCACCTCGGTTTAAGGTGCCATTTGGAGATTAGCTTATACAGTACAGTGGTACCTTGGGTTCTGGAGGTCCGTTCTTAACCTGAAACTGTTCTTAACCTGAGGTACCACTTTAGCTAATGGGGCCTCCTGCTGCCACTGCCCCGCGATTTCTGTTCTCATCCTGAGGTAAAGTTCTTAACCCAAGGTACTATTTCTGGGATAGCAGAGTCTGTAACCTGAAGCGTCTGTAACCCGAGGTACCACTGTATATCTGAGTTTCTAACACTTCATATTGGTAGTGAGTGACAATTTTAACCTGCCCAAGAATGAAACAAGGGCTGTATGCATACCATACATTTAAAGCACACCATCCACCCACAAGAAAAGAATTGTGGGAACTGTAGTTTACTGCAGCACCCTTAAGAAACTATAATTCCCGTGATTATTATTATTTTTTTGAGGGGGTGCTTTAAAAGTATGATGTGTATGCAGCTCAGGTCACAGTGGAGGGTTCCCTTCCTCGAGGAAACAGAGGAGCCACACAGAAGGGAAGTTTTTGGAGGTTGACCACTGTGATACATCTTCTACCGGTAGCTCTAGGGATCTCTCTTAGCCGCAGGAGTGACTCACGCCTGCCCAGCTGGGTGGGGAGTTCAGGTAGGCGTCACCTGACCTAGATGGAGGCTCGTACCCACTGAGTCAGCTCCTATCCCAAAACATTCTTCCCACTTCCTGTTACATAAACATACGCAAAGAGTTACGCCAAGACGTCACAAAGTCACATTCCGTGGCCGGCTCAACAGGTGGCTACCACAGGTCAACCTACGGGCAATGGTGCTACTTATGTGTTGTTTTTTTTTTTTTTTTAAATAATTTTTATTGATTTTACAACATAAACAAAAAACAAATAAACATAACACGACTTCCCCGAACCTCCCCTTCACTGCATCCATATTTTAAAATTTTTAGCAATTCTTCATCCCATTTTTATATTTAATTCTCTTTAAAAAAAAATTCTATTTTATAAATTTCAATTTATAGCTGTAATTCTTTGTATCCAATCCCTTGACATCTTAACATTCCGAAATTTTACAACAATTTTTAAGATAGATTTTAAATTTTTTCCAGTCCTCCTCCACTGTCTCTTTCCTCTGGTCACGGATTGGTGCTACTTATGAGGAAGAAGTCTAGGGGTCCTCTCGACAGAACTGAGCATGGGAGCCCCGCAATGCAGCCAGGCTGCTTTAGCACATGCAGAAGTGAGGGAAGAAACGCAAACCTGTAAAAGACAGAATCACCCTCTCACCTGGTCAGAACATATGAGGCCAAAGCAGCGCTAGAAACTCAGGTACATAATCCAATTGCTAGTCTCAGGCTAGAAAAATAAATAAAAACTCCAGTATACAGATGCACATGCTCTTAAAATTAGAAAAGCAAGACGACCCAGAGGCTAGCGCTTGGGATATGGAGCTGGTTTCAGCACCCTCTTCAGCTGCAGGTTTCACAGCCTTGTGCATCAGTCTTCCAAATCCCCTTTCTGCCAAATGGGTATGCTGGTCAGTATTGCTTATCCACAATGCAAGGATGAATCCCAAGGCTACAAAACACTGCCGTGAGGCACCCCCTTAATATTCCCTGAAGGCCTAAGCCAGGTGTCCCTTCCAGATGTCTAAAACTACCTAACTGTCATCATTGCCAACGAGAAATATTTCCTAAAATGCAATTTGCATTTTCCCAGAAATCAGTCCTCCTGCAGCAGGGATGGGGAGCCTGTGGCCCTCCAGGTGTTGCTAGACTACACCTCCCATAACCGCCCATCAGCATGGCCAATGGCCAGGGATGATGGGAGTTGTAGTTCAGCAACAACCTGGAGAGCACCGTCCTGCCTCCCCGGGCCTAGGGGCCGCTGAAACATCTCCATCACCTCTGTTCACACTACAACTGCAATTTTGCTCAATAACCACAGGGCAAAGAACTTTGCAGGGTCTCACTGCCCATTCCCACCACACCCCCATGGATATCCTCTCAGGAAAAGTGTTAGAAACTCAGATATATAAGTTAAGCACCAAATGGCTCCTTAAATCAAGGTCGCAGTCGCCAGTGGTACCTCCAGTTATGAACTTAATTCATTCCGGAGGTCCATTCTTAACCTGAGGTACCACTTTACCTAATGGGGCTTCCCGCTGCCACTGCCACCGCCACGCGGTTTCTGTTCTCATCCTGAGGTAAAGTTCTTAACCTGAGGTACTACTTCTGGGTTAGCGGAGTCTGTAACCCGAAGTGTTTGTAACCCGAGGTGTTTTTAACCTGAGGTACCACTGTATCTGGGACGCGGGCGGCGCTGTGGAAGGTCGGCGATTCGAATCCCCATGACGAGGTAAGTTCCCGTTGCTCAGTCCCAGCTCCTGCCAACCTAGCAGTTCGAAAGAATGCCAGTGCAAGTAGATAAATAGGTACAGCTCTGGCGGGAAGGTAAACGGCGTTTCCGTGCGCTGCTCTGGTTTCACCAGAAGCGGCTTAGTCATGCTGGCCACATGACCCGGAAAAACTGTCTGTGGACAAATGCTGGCTCCCTCGGGCAGTAAAGCGAGATGAGCACCACAACCCCTGAGTCATTAGTGACTGGAGTTAACCATCCAGGGGTCCTTTACCTTTACCTTTTACCACTGTATCCTAGTTGCCCTTTGGTGGCAAGACAGCTCTTATTTTTCAAATGATGGACTGACTGTGATTGATACTCAGTTAAATATCTGACTAGTTCAGATGATAACCTTGAGCTAAATTAAGAACTTTGAGAACTTAAAAAAGTAAAGTCACTTAATCCAGTCCACATCTATTTCGGCCTATTCCTACCTCTTTTTTTTTTAAGGGTGACTGCTCCTGCTCAGGCTGCACAGAAATAGCAATTTGGTTCCAGAAATTCATTCTGATTATGCAGATAAAATGTAACTGATAGAATTATACAGGATGGGAAAACAGTGTGTAAAAATAGTGTCCAGATCCAATGATCCGCAGATGGTGGAGATGTCAGGTGCCATCCTGGTACCCAGATATCTCCACTTGGTTGCAAGTGGTTGGACGCCAGGTGCAAAATGCAAATTTCAAACACTGATCTGGAACCTCAGAGCACAGGTTAATCCTCGAATCAGGGAAGCGCAACATAGATAACCATTATTCCCACTTTACAGATAGGGGAGATGGAAGACTGACAGCAAAACCATGGCTGAACAGCATTCATGCCACCGTTTTTTTCGCTTTGTTTCTCAAGCGGCCCCCATCTCTGCCAGCCGGTTTGTCTGGGTTTTGCCTCAGCTACAGTAGGCGGGTGCCCCAGAACTGAGGAACAATCTCTGCTTTGAAACAGATTTCAAGGGAGAAGCCTTGAAACACCCAGAAGCTTAGTTGGGACATTGGCCTCCAACCATCAAAAAGGAAAACAGAAAAGCACACACAACCACACACAAAGGTGACCTCAGGTGTGACTGGTTTTCCTAAGTAGGTGACTTGCCTCCCTGTAATCCTTGCCAATGAAAGGTTGTTGTATTCTTTCCCAACTACCTTGAAAGGTAGGCTGGTGTTGCCTCAGCCAAGCTGAGAGCACACAAAGTCCTCAAGGAAGTAGTTACCAAAGGAAAAGCACCCATTCTACAGATCCAACCACAGTAGAGACCTTATTTAAACCATTGTTTTCCAAGGGAGTCATTGTGATAACTGCAACAGAAGAGCCACATGCACCGCCTACATTATCACTTGATGGCCACGGCCACGGAAGCAGCTCAGCTAAAGGAGCTGAGTCTTTTGCCTCCAGCCATCCTCTTCCACGAATCTGCCCAGCCCCTTAACCTAATGCCATTTAAGTCAATAGCCGCAACTGTGGCAGGAAATTCCCTAAGTTGATGATGCAATGAAGACAACATTTATATAGATAGATAAATTCAGGTAACTGGGACACGAGTAGCAAGACCTAATTGTAAGTCATCTGAAGCTGGGGCTATGGGGGGTGTTAAGGGAGGGACAGTGCCTCTAACAAGGGACGTGTCACACTCCTTCTGGGGTAGTTTGTCTGCCTTTGGTCCCCCACCCTGCACTCAGCTCTCACCTGTGGCTCCTAGAAGATGTCAGCATGTGACAGTGGCCACACGGGAAATGGCTTAGACTAGCCGACTAAGCCAGGTGAAGGTAGCCAGCCGATGGGTCTCAAACCCTCGGAGAGTTAGGGACTTCCCCTGGGTACGAAGACAGGTTCTTCTACCTAGACTCTAGGTACCCCATCGAGGAGAAGGAAAACTCTGCCCTTAAAACCTCCACTGCCTTGCGGGAAATTTTCAGAAGAAAAGGCTAAGGAGTAAACACTCCTTAGTGTTGGTGCTGACCTTTCAAACCCTAAACGGCCTCGGTTCAGTATACCTGAAAGTGCGTCTCAACTCCCATCGTTCTGCCCGGACACTGAGGTCCAGCGCCGAGGGCCTTCTGGCAGTTCCTTCACTGCTAGAAGCCAACTTACAGGGAACCAGGCAGAGGGCCTTCTCGGTAGTGGCACCCGCCCTGTGGAACGCCCTCCCACCAGATGTCAAAGAACAACTACCAGACTTTTAGAAGACATTTGAAGGCAGCCCTGTTTAGGGAAGCTTTTAATGTTTATTAAAATTGTATTTAAATACAGACTATTGTATTTTAATACAGTGGTACCTCGGGTTAAGAACTTAATTCGTTCTGGAGGTCTGTTCTTAACCTGAAACTGTTCTTAACCTGAAGCACTACTTTAGCTAATGGGGCCTCCTGCTGCTGCTGCGCCGCCACTGCACGATTTCTGTTCTCATCCTGAAGCAAAGTTCTTAACCCGAGGTACTATTTCTAGGTTAGCAGAATCTGTAACCTGAAGCATCTGTAACCCAAGGTACCATGGTATTCTGTTGGAAGCCGCCCAAAGTGGCTGGGGAAACTCAGCCAGATGGGCAGGGTATAAATAATACATTATTATTAAATTATTATATTGTTACTATGGAAAGCCAGAGTGGAGTCCCTAAGGCAGTTGGGTGGCACCTTTTTCCAGCAACTCCTGCAGCCAAGCTGGCGCCAAACGTATTGCTCTGCTTTCCTTTGGACCACATCAGCCAGGATGGGCAGCCCAGGACCTCCATACACACCAACCAGGCTTGCACCCCAGGGAGATCATTTCGGTGCTGCTAACACAGATATTTGACTTCACCCCTGGAGGCGCACTCCATTCTCTCTTGGGACAGATGGATGACAACAACAACACCTGTAGCTGCACTGAAAGGAACAACTGCATCATCCTAAATAGAGTATGTCGGGGATTCCCAAACTATGGTCTGCAAGATTCATTCAGGTGATCCAGTCTCAGTGAAGCGCAGTGGCTACAAACATTGTTCCTAGACCCTGGCAGTCTACTCAGGTGGTGAGCAGGATGAATCAGAAGTGATGGGGGGGCACTTGAAAGTAACTATGTTCTTGTTGTTGTTGTTGTTGTTGTTGTTATTATTTCCAAGATGGCAGACTTAGGCGTCCTCCAAGGTTTGCAGAAGTACAAAAAAAAAAAAAAAGCTTTAGGAAACCCACCCCCCAAAAAACTCAGCACAATGATGACTGAGTGTTCTTGGTTGTGCGGTGCTGAGCCTGAGCAGAAGCACTTCACTCACACACTGCAAGAATTTGTTGCAGGTCCCACCTGAATACTGCCATCTCAATTCACCCAGGCCTTGTGTAACCCAAACAGCACCATCTATAACTCCACCATCCTTCCTCTGCATAAGAGAGAGCTACTGGCAAACTCAGGGAAATGGCAAGATATGCAGGAGGACTAAAAAAGAAAAATAAATTGGGGGGGACATTGGCCCTTGAGGGAAAACACCCGAAAACAGCCTAATGAGGACTAAGCATGATCAACAAACGCAGTGTGTGTTTATGGGGATGAAGAGATCATGGGAACACTTAAGGGATTGAGTAACGGAATGGAGTTCTTGAAAGAAGGCATGGTCGGCTGAGTGTCATCCTGAACTGGCATGCACTCCACATTGCAACATTTTCTTGCAGGCTCCAGGTAGGATGTCTCTAACGACAGTGTATCCCAATGTTACCTCTCCATTCCATTGATTTATTCCAAGAATTTGCAGGTTTTACAGCTGCGACCTTCCCCCACGTGCTGAGAGCCCTCTGTTGTGTGACCATCTTCCAATGTGATGTAGTAGATTTAAAAGGGATTTGTGTCAGCACCCTATGCTCCCCACGTACTATATTCCTCACCTGCATCAGCTGACTGGGTGAACTTGGGCCAGTCGCTGTTTCTCAGCCTAGCCTACCTCACAGGACTGTTGTAAAGATAAAAGGAGGAAAGGAGGAAAACAATGACCACCAGCTTGATCTCCTGGGAGGAAAGTCTGGATTCTAAATGATGATGCAGCAGAAGAGGTAATAAAACAACTACCACAACAACACAAGGTGGGTGGAAAAAGAGGAATCTATCCTGCAGCTCTGAGACGTCTTTCTTTTTGCTTTTGTGGTTGAATTTTAATTTCCTTCTCATCCACCTTTCCTGGAGTGACTCACTGCTGAGACAATACGTTTCAGGCTACCTCCCATCAGATATGACACACACACAAAACACAGACATTTGATCCTCCACTGTGGTTGCAAAAGCTATGCCCCCCCCTTGCATTGGAGAGGCCTGCCACCCATGGCAAGTAACAGGAAGGCAAGGGAAGAAAACAAAAAAAAAGGGGGGGAATTCCCCCAACTCTTTTGGCAAGAGATTTCACATCGTGAGCAGGTCTAAAAGCATCGCTCAAAGATTTAAAGCAGGAGACCTTGAACCGCCCCTAACCCTACGTCACAGAAAAAAACAATCCAGATTTCAGAAAAGCGAACACAAGTGCTGTCAACACAGGTAAGGTGCTGGCGTTCCGTCCCATCGATGTGCAGGCCACTCTGCAGTGAAGCCAAATTATCGGCTCCCTGCCCCAAGGAGCTTGCAAATTAGAAACCAGCCAACTGTGTGTGAGAGAGAGGGGGACTATGGACGGAGACCGTGGTAGATGGTATTATGGGATGCCGGGGCACTGCACATGGGGCCTCCAAGCAGCTATTTGTTGCTACTTATCTATAGGGGATGAAGTTGACTCAGTGGAAGAACAACAGCAGGAGCACCTTGAGGCCCTGAATCAAAACAGTGATCAGCCTTTCCCCTACCCAAGAGAAACTGTTTGCTCATTAGGCAAATGATGAGTAGGATCTGCGACAAAATGTTGCAGCGTGGAATTCTCCCCTCTCAGGATTCTAGTTGGACTCAGAAATGTCCACTTCCAGGATACTCCAGTTGCTCTCCCACCAAGTTTTCTAATTCTCACCCTCCACACACACAAAAAACCCCAGACAGCATTCTGTGCCCATAGACCAGTATTATTTATTATTATTGTTATTTAATAGTTAAGCTTCTGTCCCACACTTCTTCCCAAGGAACTACAAGGCAGTGAAAACAAATGACTAAAAAAACACACACCATAAAAGCAATCCCAGTACAGATGCAAACTGGGGAAGATCTCCACGCAAAAGGCTAGTTGAAAGAGGAACGTCTTCTGCAGGTGCCGAAAAGACAGCTGGGAGGCTGCCTGTCTAATATTTAATGGGAGTGCATTCCAGAGGGCAGGTGCCAGGACACTGAAGACCCGATTGCAATATTGTATGGAATGCACCTGATTAAGATGGTATCTGCCAGACGCCCCTGTCTGCAAAGCACAGGGATCAACCGGATACAACAGCAGGTGAGACCATATTTCAGGTATGCGGATCCCAAGCTCTAGGGGACTTTATACACGGGAACCAGCACCTTGAGCCTAGCCCAGTAGGCTTGGGACGGGGACAAGGTGTTGCTGCTTCGACATATAAGCAATAACAGTCAACAGAACTGAAACAGATTCAGAACGTGGTTTAATCATGATAAGCCAGACACAAAAAGCCCCAGAAATATAACTGCACCTAAGTGACAACTGGCTCAGTCGGTAGAGCGTGAGACTCTTAATCTCAGGGTTGTGGGTTCGAGTCCCACATTGGGTGAAAGAATTCTGCATTGCAGGGAGTTGGACTAGAGGGCCCTCATGGCCCCTTCCAACTCTACAATTCTAGGACTCTATAAAATTATTGTAGGTCAGGTTGGAGGACACCCATCTCCTATCCTGCCAGTTGCTCAGGCCCCAGCACCCTGCTAGGGACCATAAGGGGTGGGTGCCTTTTCTTCTGTTCTGCCCCACCTTAATTATTTCCCTGGTCCAGGGTGTCAAGCAGTGCTTCGCAGCCAGATCCACTCTGCGTTTTGATTTCCCACAATGCCCCTGATGTTAAGTGTTGTCCAAGGGCATTGTGGGAAACCAAAGGGGGACCTAGACACAGCCATCTTTGCGCTGCTTCAGGAGCCACTCAGAGGAGTGGGGCCAATCGGAGAACACTTTGCCTAGCTCCCTCCCACCAAACCTGGAGCCAGTCCAAAGATTTAAGGGCCTCTTCTAACCCAAATCTTGCCTGACACATGCAGCGGCCAGCTAAAAGGTTAGAAACTCAGCTATGTAAGCGAGGCGCCAAATGGCTCCTTAAACCAAGATTGCAGTCGCCAAAAAAGGATCGCCTAGTTGCCATTTGGGGGTGAGACGGTTCTAAAAGTCTTATTGGCCTGTGACTGATTCTCAGTTAAACGTCTGGCCAGCTCAGATGGCAACCTTGAGCTGGCTTAAGAAGTTAGAGAACATAGAGAAGAAACATCACACAATCCACATATATATTGGCCAATTCCGACTTCTTTTTCTTAATGGCAACACAGACCATTCACAACGAAAGAATGTTCTTCACACCTGTGAGGTGGGATAAGTGAAGGCAAGCTGCAACAATTAACTATAATGTTGTTCGCTGCTTTGGGTAATCCACAAAAACAGGGCAGGGACTCAAACGATGCTGCTTTCTGGTTTCCAGAAGCACAACGCCTAACCACGGAGGATGTGCATGGCCCAGGTAAAGGCAACCTTTGACCGTCCAGCATGGCCAGGGATGATGGGAATTGTAGTCCAGGAAAATGTGGAGGTTCCCCACAGCTCACCTAGGCTTATCCACGGAATTGTCTCCAAGACAATGGCCGCCTTCCTGCCTGACCACTGTTCCTCTGTCCCTAGCTGTCACTCTTCCCCTGCCCACCCACGAGATATGGATTGAAAACCAGACTTCAGCATAGCATACTAAATCTCAGATATTGCCCCCACTATTACGACTATTGGTTAATCAGGGTAGCTGATGGGTCTCAAACCCAGTGTGAGTTAAGGACTTCCCCTGCATGTGAAGACAGAAAGGAAGATTGAGCAGAGGAGACCAATTGTGGGTCCAACGGTCAAGAAGACGGTTTCTGCATGTACTGTAGAGGGAAGTAAGAGGCAGATGGGGCTTGTCCACCTGGAAAGGTAGCCCATCCAGGAGAAGGAAAACTGATCTTAAATCTACGTTGCCTTGTAGGAAATCTTCGGGAGGAGAAAAGGCTACACAAATCTGGAGTGCAGTCCCTAAGATGGTTCAATGGTGCCTTGAAGGCCACCTTCCAGCAACATGTTCAGCCAAGCTGGTGCCAAACGCTTTGCTCTGCCCTTTTTGGACCACATCAGCAAGGCCAAGGAGGAAGTATTTCCGTCTGGGCAGCCCAGGACCTCCATGCACACTGCCCAGCCTTGTGCCCCGGGGAGGTCACTTCAGTGCTGCTAACACAGCGGTTTGACTTCACCCCCGGAGGCGCACTCCACTGTCTCTCGAGACAGACAGATGCCAACAACAAGCTGATTTTTTGTAATTGCACGATATATCATTGAGTTCTTAGGAGAAAAGCATGGCAAACTGTGTTCCAAGCCAGGAACCGATTTCATAAGGAAACAGGTACAACTGCGGTCACACACCCACAGGCCAACCTGCCTCCACAATGTTGCTTACTGAGCTATGAGCCATATGTAAATTTTCAAAATGAAAGCTGTGGATTAATACGGGACAGGGCGAGGAGGAAGGAGATGGGAGAGTAGCTACATGATGGGTCTCAGATCTGCCCTACATACATAGCAGCAGTTTCCGTGCACTCTGGCTTCCGTCACAGTGTTCCATTGCTCCAGAAGCGGTTTAGTCACGCTGGCCACATGACCCGGAAAGCTGTCTGTGGACAAATGTTGGTTCCCTTGGCCTGAAAGGCAAGATAAGCACTGCACCCCATAGTCGCCTTTGGCTAGACTTCACCATCCAGGGGTCCTTTACGTTTTTACACAGCAGCAGTACTAATATAGTATGACAATTCTGTAGGATAGTACAAATTCTTGTCTGCCTGCATTTCTGAAGCTGTTGTTACTTCAAGCCAATCAGAGACAGGTAAGATATCTGGGTTCAAAAAAGTAAGGCAAGATTCCCCCCTAAATGCACCTTTTATTTATCAAACAATATTTAAATTATTCTGCAGCACAGTCCACACGCCTGGGGCTGATTGCAGGGACATGGCTGTTGTTTGCTACAAGCCATAAACAGATAGTTGAAGGAGATCTGGATTAAAAGTCTATTTATGACCCCTAACAGTACAAAGCTATATCCATGCAAGCAGTTCAGAGTGTACGCAGTGCTATAAAGCATAATGATGATTAATAGGATGTATGTCTGGAAGATCCCAGACTCAGCATCCTTAACCACAACCATTTTTAATCCGGAGCTCTCCTCCTTTCGGAATACAGTAGAAAGCAGCGTGCTGGGTTCCCCCCAACAGATCTTCACCAAATTAATTTTCATTGTCAATATTCCCAAATTCTATGTTGTCATTCCACGGAGCACAGCCCCAAGCTCTGAGCTGCCTGCATGGTGAATACAGCAGGTCTTTACCACGAGCCCCGAATACAAACAAGAGGTCTGGAGTTTTAAAATCTGTTATTCAGATTACAGCAAATAAAAATTAAAAAAAAACGGCATGCTGGTTTTCAGATCTTTCCTGCATGCCATTTCACACCACCCTCGTTATCATCACCACCAACGTTCCTGCAGCACAAACAAGTGAGGGCAGGCCCTCCCCACCACCCTCGTGTACGCACAAGCGCGCGAACGAGAGAGCGCGTACACGCGCATACAGTAGTTGCAAGAATGAAAGCGCGCATCCAAGCAGCAGCAGCGGCAGCACAGCAGAGAGGGAGTGTCCCCAGCGCACGTGGTCGAGGGCAGGGCCTTGACACGTCACCCGTTCCCCGCTAACCAATGGAACGGGCCTGGAACGCAGAGCAAACACGCAACGTTCCAAACCTGGGGGAGGGGGAAGAAAATGAAAAAAAAAAAAGATACAAGCGACGCCAACGTTCCATTGTGCGCTTAGATCTCGACCACGCGCTAACGCAAGCATCTCTCCGGAATTTTAATGTGTGCATATGTGTGTGTGTGTAGCGTGTGTATGCGGGGCGGAGGGGATCGGTTCCTCCCGCATGCAGCAACAGCCCTTTCTGGATCTCTCCCAGCAGATTTCCCAATTAGGGGAGCGGCGCATCATCAGACGAAAGAGGCGGAAATAGTTAAAAAAAAAGTGCATCATATGACACCCCCCCTCCCTCCCTCGTCTTAAGATCAGGAGCGCCAACAGCCCCGCCACCGCCCTGGAAAAGCCTCCGTCGAGAACGAGAAGGAAACGCTTCCCCTCCCCAAAAGGAAACCCAACAGATTCAAACCCTCCCCACAGTTGCTGCCTAATGAATAACTGCTCCTGATGATAAATCAGGAGGCATCGTCAAAAAAAAAAAACAGAACGGGGAGGCAGTAGGAAGGAAAGGTTCCTATCTTTTTTCTATTACGGTTTTTTTTCTTTTTGGCGCATAACTACATGACATCGTAACCCACCCTCTGATCCAGCCCGCCTCTTAAAAGCCTGCGCGCGCCTCCTTGCATTCACTATGCGCCTTAGAAAGTTTAAGAAGGAAATAATTAAAACCGTGTGAAAAGGACGGATCGCTGCCGGATGCATGAATGAAGAACCGCAAGAGCAGGCAGAGACCCAAGCATAATTAATTATGGCTATTACGTGGGCTGCATCGGTTAACTACGTCCGTGTTGCAAAGGCTTGTTTTTCTTCCTAGCCCTCCTTACACTGCAGGGCGGAAAGGGGTCAGGTAGTTTATTTTTGGGGGGTGGCAATAAACGCGAGCACGGGAATCGGAGAGAATCTGCCCATCCGCAGGAAATGAATGGGCTGAATTATTATTTTTTAGTATATACATACATGCATACATATCTCGGCTAGCATGTGTCAGCAAATTCAGAGTAAACGCAGAATGAAGCATTTAGACCACGTTGACAGGCTGCTCCCGCCCCCGGCTGTAATCCTGAACGCATTTACCTGGGAGTAAATCCAATCTAACACAATGGGGCTTGCTTCTAAGTAGACACGTCCACAACGCGCTTGTTAAGCGAGGCAGCCTGCTATCCTCACAACCGCCGCCTCGTTAGGCAATCTCATATTTTTCTTAACCCGGTGCAAAGATATTTCCGATCACCCCGCCCAAATGTTCATTAAAACGAAACAAAAAAAGGGACATTTTACAAAAACGGGAGGAGGGGAGGAAGGAGGGGAGAAGCCGACTAGAAACCCCCACTGACGAGAACCGACGAGAAATCAGAAGACCTGATCATCATTGCAAAATCTGCGCTACGGAGGAGAAAGCAATCGTAACGCAGTGCAATTTTTTTTAAGCAAAGCGGGGGGGGGGGGACTCACCACCTAACCCGCCAAAATAAATACGACGGCTTCGGTTGGGGGAACCGACGGGCCCCGAGCCCGAGGCGCTGTTTGCTCAGCGGCGAATCCGAGGGGACTTACTCCCGTGTCAAATGCACGCACAAGGCTTTGCAATCCGAGGCGAAAGCGCTGCAAGCCTGTGACAAGGGGGAGTGCAATCCCCGGGCTTCCGACTAAAAGGCGACTCGCCTCGCGCTGCAAAGTTGGTTTCTCTTCCAACAATCAAAAAACGGGGGGAGGGGAGGGAATATGATAAATCCCACCGCGTGCATTATTATTTTTTAATTATTCTGCGTTTCTTTCAAAAAGGAGAGACACGAGATCTTAATTCCCACCACCACCACCACCCCTGGCTTACCACGTGTTTTCTGTTGTTGCTGAGCTTGCCATTCTAGATACCTGGCCGCTTCTAACAATGTCTCAATGCTCATTTCTCGGGGCTGCGTTTCGGCGGAGGATCCAAAGTCTTGGGGAGACTTATGGGGAAAAATAAAATAAAAAAAGTGGAGAAGGGAAACTCCACGCTGCCACCCCCGCGGCAGGATTCTTTAATTTTAATGTCGGGGTTTGGTTCTTTTGCAAAGGGGGAAGAGGGAGGGGGGGAGGAGGAAAAAAAAATAAAGAAGCCGGAGCCAGCCAGGCGATCGCCCCCTCCGCCCCGAGCCCCTCTGCGAACCTTCCAGACAAGGAAAGGGCTTTGTAACAAGATGGCGATGTGTAACAGAAACACAACAAGAAAAAAAGGGACTGACACGGCCCTCAGCTACTATAGGGAGAATTGCAGGCAAAGCCCGGACTGGATTACAACGCTTCGCCGGACGGGAGCGCGCCTGCTTGCTTTTCCTTTTGGGTTTTTTTTTTTTTTGACAGGACGGGAGTTTCCGCTTAGACGTCTCAGCGCAGCATGGCACGATTGTGAAAAGAAACAAACACAAAGCCCTCTTCCTGGGCGGTGCCGTTCCAGGCTGCACGTGGAGGCGGGCATGCTCGGGTGCTTTCCTGCAGGCGTTCTTTGCACGTAGAAAACTAGGGTGTCCCATGATGGGTTTTGTTGTGTCAACATAATCGCAATGCTAATTATTAATCCGTTAGGTGCTGTTTCATAATGCTTGGGCAATTTGGCCTATTAATAGGTATCAATAAACCTGCCCTTCTAACTATCTTTTTGTGTATGTCCCTTGATCGCAAATTCTGATAGATTTTGCCCCAGATCACTGAGCTGGCACAGAGGTCTCAACTCATCATGGTAATCTTACCCAAACCAGACTCCTTGCAGCTGTTGATAACAACTTTGTGTGGGCCATGCATATCAATGTAAGTATATACCGGTAAATAGATAAAGTAGGTAAAGGGAAAGGACCCCTGGATGGTTAAGTCCAGTCAAAGGTGACTATGGGATGCAGTGCTCATCTTGCTTTTTGGGCCGAGGGAGCCGGCATTTGTGCACAGACAGCTTTCCGGGTCATGTGGCCAGCATGACTAAACCGCTACTGGCACAACGGAACACCGTGACGGAAACCAGAGTGCACGGAAACGCCATTTACCTTCCTGCCATAGTGGTACCTATTTATCTACTTGTGCCAGTGTGCTTTCGAACTGCTAGGTTGGCAGGAGCTGGGACCGAGCAACGGGAGCTCACCCCATTGTGTGGATTCAAACTGCCGACCTTCCAATCAGCAAGCCCAAGAGACTCAGTGGTTTAGACCACAGTGCCACCTGCTCCCCGAGATAAATAGGTAGCACTGCGGCGGGAAGGTAAGCGGCATTTCTGTGCCCTCTGGTATGTCATCACAGTGTCCTGATGCGCCAGAAGCGGTCTAGTCATACTGGCCACATGATCGGGAAAGCTGTCTGTGCACAAACGCCGGTTCCCTCGGCCTGATGGGAGGGGTGGATCTGAACTGATTCATCAGGGTTCATCTCATTCTTCTCCTGGAGAAGGTGCCACCTTCAATCCCCGCCATCTCCAGGCAGGTCAGATAACAATCCCCTCCTTAAATCCCAGAGAGCTGCTGTGGGTCAGTTTAGAGTAGACAATGCAGTAAGCCTGCAATTTACATGCATTTTTGTGCGCATCAGCTTTACGCACGGGGCAAAATAAAAAAATTACAAAAATCAGGAAGTGGGGTCATAAAAGAGGCAGCATTCTAGGATAAATGACTTTGGCAATCCTACCTGCCATTGAACCCAACATGGTTTGACAACACCTGATTCTGGATTTGGCACAATCCCCGGTTCTGCACTTAGGCAGGAAGACCCAGATGCCCAAATATAAGATGTGGGGCTTCTGGCTTACTAGCAGTACATGTAAAAATGATCTGGGGGTCTTTGGTGGACCACAAGCTTAATGAGTCAACAGTGTGATGCAGCAGCAAAAAAGGTGAATGCTATTCTAGGCTGCATCAATAGAAGTATAGTGTCCAGTTCAAGGCAAGAAATAGGACCACTCCATCCTGCTTTGGTGAGACCACACCTGGAATACTGTGTCTAATTCTGGGCACCACTATTTAAGAAGGATGATGACAAGCTGTGATGTGTGCCAAGGAGGGCAACCAAGATGATCAAGGGTCTGGAAACGAAGCATTATGAGGAATGGTTGCGGGAACTAGTTATGTTTAGCTTGGAAAAGAAGAAACTGAGAGGAGATATGATAGCCATCTTCAAATATCTGAAGGGGTGTCACATGGAGGAGGGAGCATGCTTGTTTTCTCCTGCTCTGGAGGGTAGGATTCGAACCAATGGCTTCAAGTTGCAAGAAAGGAGATTTTGACTAAACATTTAGAAAAACTTTCTGACAGTAAGAGCTGTTTCAGCAGTGGAACAGATTCCCACAAGAGGTGGTGGACTCTCCTTCCTTGGAGGTTTTTAAGCAGAGGTTGGATGGCCATCTGTCATGGATACTTTGAATTTCCTACATTGCATGGGGTTGGACTAGATGATGAAGAAGAAGAATTTGGATTTGATATCCCGCCTTATCACTACCCAAAGGAGTCTCAAAGTGGCTAACATTCTCCTTGGGGTCCCTTCCAACTCTACATTTCTATGATTCTATGTACATTACATAGTGAGAGCTGGACCATAAAGAAGGCTGATCACTGAAGAACTGATGCTTTTGAATTCTGGTGCTGGAGGAGACTTGAGAGTCCCATGGACTGCAGGAAGATCAAACCTATCCATTCTGAAGGAAATCAGCCCTGAGTGCTCACTGGAAGGACAGATCCTGAAGCTGAGGCTCCAATACTTTGGCCACCTCATGAGAAGAGAAGACTCCCTGGAAAAGACCCTGCTGTTGGGAAAGATGGAGGGCACAAGGAGAAGGGGACGACAGAGGACGAGATGGTTGGACAGTGTTCTCGAAGCTACCAGCATGAGTTTGACCAAACTGCGGGAGGCAGTGGAAGACAGGAGTGCCTGGCGTGCTCTGGTCCATGGGGTCACAAAGAGTCGGACACGACTAAACAACAACATGTACACTACCGAGCTAGGGGAACCTATGGTCTGACTCAGGATGAGTCCCGTACACAGGACTGCAGTGGGGGGGTGGAGGGCTTGTGCAATTGCCAGCACTTTTGCAAGCCTGACTTCCTCCCCATTCTGTCGCAAACGAGGTGGTCCTATATCTCCTCCTGCGGTTCCTCTTCCTCTTCGCCGCCTCCTTCCCTTCCACCACCATCCCAACTCCGCCTCCCCCCCTCCCCGTTTAGACTCTGGCCCCGGGCGCTGCTTCCCGACTCCGCCGCCGGGTTTTCCGGGCGATCCTCCCCCCCGCAGTGCGTTCGCATGCTGCTGGAAGACGTCACCCGGGCTCCGGCCAATCGGCTCGCAGAACAACAAGGCATGGAGCAGCTCCACATGGGCACTCTGCTGCGTGTGTCTCCGACGGCGTCCTCTTTAAAGGGACAGGCGCCCCTTTCGCCCGGAGTCTCTCCCGGCGCTCCTTCTCCGGCGTCCTCCCACCCCTCCGGCGCGCGGGGAGGAGAGGGGCACGTGGTCACCCCCGGTGAACTCTGGCGGAGGAGGCTGCGCTTCCATCTGCGTGCCAAAGGGAGAGAGAGAGAGGGTTTTTCCTTCCCACGCTGCCGCTGCTACAGGCGGCAAGAGGGAGCTGGAGCGCCCAGTGATAGGAGGCTGTGGAGGGGATGCGTCCCCTCCTTGTCAGCGCCGCAGCTCATCGCAGAGCTGCAGGATATGCCACGCACGTTTCGTTTTGTTGCAAGAAATCCGCTTCTGTTCTTGAAACCCAGGACTTGCGCATTGGATGCGTATGGGGCCAAATCATGAGCTTCTACTGTATAGATATAATGAGCTTTTATATACATAATGAGCACGTGTAGTAAGTAAACCCCACGGAGAGCAAGGGAATTTGCTCCCAGGAAAGCTGGAGACGGGTCTAGGATTGTGCCTTTCGTTGAATGCAAGCAGTGTAAGGTAGATGGTAAGCTCCTGCGGGCAGGGACCTGATCAGTCCAATGCTGCGCGCTCTCTCTCTCTCTCTCTCTCTCTCTCTGTACACTGTACTGTGTATATATGCAACAACAAAATAATCAAAATAATATCAATGTATTAATGTGAGAGAGGTATTTCCCCCACACTGGTCATTGGGTAAGTGGATTCCTCCAGGTCTTATCTTTAAGGCTGCAGCCCTGTACAGCATACAGTTACCTGGCAAAAGGTCTCAAGCGAACTTAACGGCGTTTGCTTATGATGAGCAGGATCTCCCTCACTGAATTTGTTCCTTCTGCTGCCCCTGATGAGCCTAGGACGGTACTTCAGACCATTGGTCTATGTAGTTTAGCGTTGTCCACACCGACCAGCAGCCGATCTCCGGCGAGGGTCTCTCCCCCCCCCCCCAATCTTACCTGGAGATGCCAGGCATTGAATCTCGAGCCTTCTGGCTGTGAAACAAGGGATGCCCCTCCACGGAGCCACAGACCTTTCGTGGCAATCTTTATATTTCATCCTTGTTTTTATGGTTTCACATTGGGACGAGAGACCGAGTGTTGAGCGGCCTGGGGTTGCAGGGGTTGGACTAGATGGCCTCTGGGGATCCCTTTAACTCTACGATTTCATACGGCCAGGGTTGCAAGGGCGGGCATGGGAAGCTGCACAGTTACGGAAAGCCCTCCGCCTTGCTCCTTTTGCAATACTTGGAGGGCAGGCGGCGGGGTGGGGGTGGGGGTGGGAGGAGACAGGAGGCGTGGCTTGCCCCGATCCCACCCACGTGGCTGACTCTGCGGGAGGCGGCGCTTCGCCCAACCCCAGGACCTATCTGGGACAATCTGTCTAGTCATGGCTGGTTGGGAGCATGGCGCGTTGCATTCTTAAAGGAGCCTCGCCCTATTTCCACCCCGAAATGGGAGCGGGCGGGGGAGGGGGAGGAGGAAGCACGTGAACCCGGGATGCGTGATAAGGCGGGAGGAGGAGGAGGAGGAGGAATTATTTGTGCAGCAAAACAGGAAAGGCTGCTGGGGAGGCGCTTCGCAGCCGGGCAGAGGGAGGGAGCGAGGCACCGCCTGGTTTGCGCCTCCCTCCGATGGTGTCAGATGAGATCACATGCAGGCATGCGAGGCAGCCCAAGGCGGGAGGGAGCCTGGAGGAGGAGGAGGGGGGGCAGCAGCGCGTGCGTGTTTTGCAAGGATGAATGACAGCCGGAAGTCAGGCTGCAGAAATCGCACGCCGCCCCCGCGCCGAGCAAAGCTGACCTCGCTGGCTGGCTGGAGTTTCTGGCTTTCCTCTCCGGGAGGAATGTTTCGCTCCCCGTGAGTCATTATTGCCCGACCAGATGCAAGCAGTCACAAGGAATAAATGCAAACGTCCCAATCGGGATGCAACAGAATTAAACACAAACTCCCAGCCAAATTCGTAATAGGGTCCTGCAGTGAAGGTGCAAGAATGGAGCGAATGTGGCTAGTACAGCGAAAACGAAGCATCTCCGGAATTACCGGTAAATCTTTTGACCGCCCCCACCCCCGACGAAAATGCCTATACAATGTACCCCACCCCCATAGACGATTGCATAAGGTACACTCTTGAAAGTAAATTCCATAATTAATTAAGTGTGAGTGGTGGTATTATTATTATTATTATTATTATTATTATTATTGCTGTTACTACATTTCTATCCTATCCTTCATCCCAAGGGAGCCCATGTCAGCAAACAGCAGAACAATAACAGAATCAGAAGTGTAGGATTGAGCAAAAAGAAATTGTTTTGGTGGATGGGCCTGATGACACTGGTAGGGTGGAAGGCAGGGAGACGAACAGTAGGTGGTGCCAGAGCCAATGATAGGGAGAACTGCCCCCTGCTGGCTGGAAGCAGAAAACAGGCAGGTTGGGGGTAGACGGAAATTGGTGGGACACTGCCCCATTTGCCCTCATGGGCCAACCTCCCCTGTAATTCACACCATATATTTAAAACACATGGCTTCTCCCAGAGTGTCCTGGGAAGTCTCATTTGCCACTCACAGAGTAACAATTCTCAGCATCCTTAAGGTTCAGTGTATGGTGTGCTACGGAAGGGGCAGTGTTTCTGGTGGGGGACACGTGCTCATTCTGGGGGTGTTTTTCCACCTTTGGCCCCTGCCCTGCACTCAGCTCTCCTCTGTGTCTCCTGGAAGCTGTCAGGATGCGACAGCGGCCACACCTTGGGAAACTGCTTCGACTGACTGGCTAAATAATAATAATAATAATAATAATAATAATAATTTATTATTTATATCCCACTCTGGGCAGCTTCCAACAGAACACTAAAATACAATAACCTATTAAACATTAAAAGCTTCCCTAACTACCAAGTGAGAGCAGTCAATGGGTCTCAAACCCTTGGTGAGTTAGGGACACCTCCTGCGTTTGAAGACAAGTTCAATAGTGGGTCCAGCAAACAAGAAGGTAGTTTCTGCATGTGCTGTAGAGGGAAGTGAGGAGCAGATCAAAGTGGGAAGAGAGCCCATCTAAGAGAAGGAAAATCTGATCCTAAACATCCTCTGCCTTGTGAGATATCTTCAGAGAAGAAAAGGCTCATGAGTAAACCCTACACAAATCTGGAGTGGAATCCCTAAGGTGGTTGGGTGGCGCCTTGTAGGCCTCCTAGCAACTCCTACAGCCAAGCCGGTGCCAAAACTATTGCTCTGCTTTCCTTTGGACAACACCAGCGAGGCCAAGAGAGGCGTCTTGTCATCTGGGCACCCCAGGACCTCCATACACACTGCCCAGGCTTGCACCCCAGAGAGGTCACTTCGGTGCTGCTAATGCAGTGGTTTGACTTCACCCCCAGAGGCACACTCCATTGTATCCTGAGTCAGAGCGACGCTAACAACCAGTTCCCAGGATTCTTGGGGGGAGATAGAGGAGAAAAAAATAGCTGATGTTGAAGCTCTAGGGCATGGGTAGGCAAACTAAGGCCCGGGGGCCGGATCCGGCCCAATCACCTTCTAAATCGGCCTACAGACGGTCCAGGAATCAGTGTGTTTTTACATGAGTAGAATGTGTCCATTTATTTAAAATGCATCTCTGGGTTATTTGTGGGGCATAGGAATTATTTCATTCCCTCCCCCAAAATATAGTCCGGCCCCCCACAAGGTCTGAAAAAGTTTGCTGACCCGTGAAGAGTTTGCACCTGGTGACTTCAACATCAACCAAGCACTCTTTTTCTCTCATACCCATTGCTCTGTTTACCATCTAACCCAGGGGTAGTCAACCTTTTTATACCTACCGCCCACTAATGCAGCTTTCTTGATGGTAAAATTTCCTTACCACCCACCAGTGCTCAATGGAAGGAAGATTCAGCTTGTGCCATAGAACCCCCTACCGCCCGCCTAGAATCCTGAAATGCCCACTAGTGGGCAGTAGGGACCAGGTTGACCACCCCTGATCTAACCTGATAAAAAGAGCGCTGGAGAATTCAAAAGTCTGCACATCGCCAGCCGCAGCAAGGGGGGGTGGGGAGACCAACCTGCCCCCATCCATTGGCTAACCAAGCAGCAGTTTTTCCGGTGCTTGCTTTTTTCCTCTGCCCTCCCCATGCCTTTTTCCTTTTGTATCTTGTTCTGTACAGTGCTTTTAAAATGCTATGTGCTTAATAAGTATGATTGATTGATTGATTGATTGATTGATAGATAGATAGATGATAGATAGATAGGTGGGCCGATGCCCCCATCAGCAGTCTGACTACCACGTTCTGCACCAGCTGGAATGACTGCTGGGAGGAGCGAAGGGAGAAGAAATGCAGCGGTGCATCTTCAGCAGAGCAACCAGACGCCTTCATCTGCCCCAGCTGCAACAAAACATGTCTCTCCTGTATCTACAGCCACAGCTGGCGCTGCAACCTTCCAACAGTTTGACTTCACCCCCAAAGGTGCACTCCTCCATCGTCTCCCGAGACAGACGGGTGCCAGCAACAACAAGGAGCTTCTGAACCAGGCCCAAGGGCAGCCCCACATAGAGTGCATTGCAGTAATCCAGCTTCAAGGTTACCAACTCGTGGACTACAGGAACATACAGGGAAATCCAGTAGGGAAAGACGGGACTCCACAGCGCCATCTGGTGTCACAGTGTTATATCGCATATAAATGCTTTTTCTTTACCAATCTAGCTGAGTCCCCAGGCTCAGATCTGCATGATGGTGAAGATTTAGGAATGGAAGCTCCAACCTCAGAAACAACCTGCCTCAGATAGCACCCATTGCAGGGGACATTCAACTGAGGAGGGCTTCTTGTGGGCTCCTTGTGGGCTTCCCAGGATAGCTCAGTCGGAAGAGCATGAGACTTTTAATCTCAGAGTTGTGGGTTCGAGTCCCACATTGGGCAAGTTTCCTGCATTGCAGGGGGCTGGACTAGATGAGCTTCATGGTCCCTTTTCAACTCTACAATTCTGTGATTCAGTTGGGATGCTGGACCAGAGAGACTTTTGATCCGATCAAGCAGAGCTCTTCTTATAACGACAAGGAAGCAATGCCGGTTCTTTTCCAATGGGTAGGGAAAGTGGGGAGGGAATAAAAAAAACCCTAGAGATTTAGCAGAAATGGGAATATGATTTCCAAAGGCCTCGTTTCTCACTCCCAGCTGCCATACTAAGAGGTCTCTGCAAATGGTTGTGTGCTTTGCTGGGTTCTGCAATACAATGGCCTGTTTGTTTGGCTTTGCAAATCACTTAACCAAGTTAGGGTAGCTTCCCTCCTCCTTCTTCCCTCATTGAAAAAAAACCCATGAAGGGGATGATTTATCAAGCAGCACTTTCAACCCAGCACGGTTCCAGGAGAGGGAAGGAGGAAAAGAAAAAGCCTCTGGGCTTTTTTTGAACCCTGGCCTATGATGAAGGAGAAGTTTCTAAAAATACAGTGGTTTTTTAAAATAGCTTTTTTTTAAAAAAAAGCAAATCTCTTGTCCTTCGATAACCCCATCCTTGGGAACGGTTAGATTACATGCTATAAGTAATAAATAAATAAAAAATTCTAAAGCTCATGGGGTAAGACCTTTATTAGGCCTAAATTATTATTATTTTAAAAAAACAAAAAACATGGGAAACTTTCAGGTTGTCTAGAATTCTTCAAGATATTATATGAGGAAAATCAGTTTCGGTAGAACAATTAGGCTGCATCTTATGGCCGTGAGGACTGCTTGAAGTCAGGAGTGGGGAGGAGTCTGTTTGGTTCACACTTTTAATACCAGTGCTGCTTAGTGCCCATTGGAACTTTTGGGGCAGAAAGCAGGGAGCCTAGCAGTAGGTGGCACCAGAAATGCCCCCTGGTGTCACAGGAGCCAGAGTCAGGAGTAGGTCACCAGTAAAAAACACACCAAGTGCTAGCGAATTCTTCATTCAAATAAAGCAAAACAGTGCAGGCCTAGGGATCCCAGGAATTATTCCCAGTAGCTCTTGCAGACCCAAGGAGGCAGTTGCAAGGACTGAAGGTCCTTCCAACAGCTGTCTAAGACTCCTTCCTCGGGTCCTTTCCCTGCAGTCTGGCGTTGCTCCGTCCTCTTCATACCTCTTCTGGTTCTGGGGGACCAGGGAGCTGGTCACAGCAGGAAGGTAAGACTCCCTGACTTCTTCAGCAGCCCGCCTCATCTCTGTCTCCTGGTCCTCTTCCTCTCCAGCCTCTGAGTCTGGACTGCTCTCTGCCACAGTCTCTTCCTGCTCACTAAAGCCTGTTGCCTCTTCAGCTTCCGACGCCTCCTCCTTCCAGCCTGCTCCCTCTTCTCCCTCTGACCATTCATCATCATCCCACCACCAATCCCCGGGCTCTGAGCCCAGAGGCAGAGATAGCTGCTCCGGCACCCAGGGGTGGGACAAGCGTCCCGGGGGGGGGCAGAGTGCACCACCTGGGGGAGGAGTCAGCCGCCCATGGAGGGCTGTTTCCTGGGCAGGGTGGGGGGAGGGAGCTGTGCCGCTTTGCCAGCAGCCTTCCTCCCTTCCCTGTTCCTTTTGACAGCTCGGGGGAGACTTTCCCCCCAGGAAGCAGCCCAGAAGTGGGGGGCAACGGCGCGCCACCTACCTGTGATTCCCAAGCCTCCCCCAGCTGTCAAAACGAAGGGGGAAGGGGGGAAGGCCTCTGGCAAGGCGGCACAGCTCTGCCCCTTCCCCCAATGGCTTGGGAATCACGGGCAGGTGGCACACCAAATGTCACCCCCCCCCCTCAGTGATGACACCCAGGGCAGACCGCCCCTTCCTCCGCCCCTGTCTGAGCCTCCTTCCCCTGGGGGTTCCCTCTGGGGCCTCCCATCATTCCTTGGCATCCATGACGCCTGTATGCAGAAGACAGGCAAGTGGAGGCAGACTAGGATTGGAAAACTCCCATCTAGTTTTGTCCCTGTTCTCCTCCTCCTTGCTAAGATATATATATATATATATATATATATATATATATATATAAAGATTTTAAAGGTTACAGAAAAAAAGGAAAAGAATATATATATATATATATACACACATAACAATCAAAGGAAAAAAAAGAAAATACAATACATATAGAAAAACATCATCAAAAAACAGAAAAGAGCAAAAAGAAAAAAGAAAAAAGTCAAACCTTTAAGTCACTTACTTACATTCACTTATTTCCTTGACCTCCTCACGCCTCCCATTTTTGTATTCTAATTCAGTTAGATATTCCAGCAAATCCTTCCAACTTTGTTTTTATCCTAATAGTTTATCTTAATATACTATAGTTTTACATTCTCTCTTTCACCAATTCATTTTTACTTAATCCTTTATATCTTTTCTGCTAAAACCACATAATTTTTTCCCCAACATCTTTCTAACATTCCTTAATTTTACAATATTTCTGAAGATAAACTTTAAATTTCTTCCACTCTTCTTCCGCCGACTCTTCTCCTTGGTCTCGGATTCTGCCAGTCATCTCAGCCAGTTCCATATATTCCATCACCTTCATCTGCCATTCTTCCCGAGTGGGTAGATCTTGTGTTTTCTCTCCCTGCTAAGTTCTACAGTGGTACCTTGGGTTACAGACGCTTCAGGTTACAAACGCTTCAGGTTACAGACTCCGCTAACTCAGAAATAGTACCTCGGGTTAAGAACTTTGCTTCAGGATGAGAACAGAAATTGTGCAACATCAGGAGGCCCCATTAGCTAAAGTGGCAAGAGGAGCCTCACTGACAGCAGACTTGAGGTTGGTGGGGCAATGCCCCATTTGCCCTCTGGGATCAGCCTTCATTGTTTCACAGAAACTTACCCAATTCACACTTCCCGAAATATGCAGACCAAAGGAAAATTTCCCCGAATTTTCTGATGCAGTTCTCCAGCCAAACAATTTGCACAGACTGAAAGAGAGAGCGCATTAAAATGCAAACATCACATGCAAGCAATATGTAAAATTGCATCACAGTTGGGGAAATTACTTGCAGAAGGGTTTCTGTTGTGGAAAAGTGTACAGGGAATTGAAACGTATTGAGAGAAGTTTGCACTAAGATGCTTTCCAAAAACGTTCCAAAACAGAGCTGAATTTTGCAATGCGGTTCGCTAGCCAAGTAATGTCTACAAAAATGCATATGCCTAGAGTAAAGTGTGCCTAAAAATGCAAATATCAGCACAACAAAACCATGACAAAACTGCTTTGGAGAAAAATCACACAATAAAGCTTATTAATTTCCATGAGGACCCTAAAAATAATAACCACAAACTGATACGGAAAATCAGACTCAAGATTGGGGCAGAGGGATAGAATCAGAGAGGAAACACAACTGATAGATTCACCCATCCCTGTTAGGCCAAGGACTTGGCTTAAACTTTTTGAATATGATATTCTAGTGCCTTCTCTCTCCTCTGCCCTTCTTCCAATTGGCTAGTTGATGTCATTTTGGGGGGTGGGGAATGAATCGCTCAGTTTTGGTTTCTCATTTTTCCAATCTCAAACTCAGTCCACCTAATTTTTGCATGTGAGTCCATATTTTTTTGTTCACATGAACACATGAACACATGTATGCATGTGCATGCTCACTGCTCCTAATATGCATCAGCCGAAACTGATCCCATAGCATATTGTCAATTTTGGCATTTGAGACCTTCAGCCACAGCTGTAACAAGAGCAGATTCAAGTTCACGCCTTGCACTTCTCACTGCGAAGACACATTTTTGCACACTCTCTTTGGTTTGAGGACAGAACTGCAAAATTCTAAGAAGTGTGAATTTCAGAGGAGAGCCAGATTCCAGTTTGCATATTAGTCCAGGGTGTGTAAATGTGGCAATGCAAACCAAATTTGTTTCTTCCCCATTATTCCTTACAGTGCAACCCTACACATGCTTACTCCAAAGTAAGCACCGTCGAATCCAGTGGAGCATACTCCCAGGTAAATGTGCAGAGGACTGCAGCCTTAAAATTGTGTGTTGCTCCAAAGCTTGAAAGGGAGCAAAGAGGAAATAAAACAAAACCAAAACAGAAAAAAATGATCATTATACAGTAAAAGAAAAGACTGTCATAAGTTTCTGTGCAATAATATTCAAAAGCACATGGATTCTAATGCCAACTCTGCCATCTACTGGGCACAAGAGAAAGAACAATAACAAAGAACTTGATCTGCATTTTACACAGATATATTCTCAATTGGACACACACACCTCCGTTTTTCAGCTAAATTCAGGCACATGCAATGGGAAATGAACCAGACCTTTGCAATATGGAAAGAGGCAAGACAACTTTCTGGAATGCACTTGCTAACATCTGCTGGGCACAACATCCCTGCAAACAAATCAGAATGCTCCATGAATAGCCAACGTCATCTAACGGCCCCACAAACTTCGTGCAAATAAAGCAAGTGTTGAAATAAACAGATTGCTTGGAAACAAACACAGGTATCTGCACCAGAGAGATTGCAAGCAGCATCTTCTAACCAAAATGCAGCCTGTTCTTTTATCTGGCCACAAGGTGGTGCCCTATGCCCACCACACAAGAACGTCAAACTCCACTCTCCCTAAATATTATTATAATAAGCCAGCCTCCAGATCCAGTTTTTGTGAAGGAGAATAGTGATGGGCAGCTTTCAGAAGAAACCGGAGCTTTAAATCTCCGCTAGTGCAATCCTATATGCGGTAAAGGTAAAGGGACCCCTGACCATTAGGTCCAGTCGTGACTGACTTTGGGGTTGCGGCTCTCATCTCGCTTTATTGGCCGAGGGAGCCAGCGTACAGCTTCCAGGTCATGTGGCCAGCATGACTAAGCTGCTTCTGGTGAACCAGAGCAGCACACGGAAATGCTGTTTATCTTCCTGCTGGAGCGGTACCTATTTATCTACTTGCACTTTGACATGCTTTCGAACTGCTAGGTTGGCAGGAGCTGGGACCGAGCAACGGGAGCTCACCCTGTCGTGGGGATTTAAACAATCCTATAAAAGAAGATCAGACAAATGCATGGAGGACAGGACTCTGGAGGGTAGGACTCAAACCCAGGGCTTCGAGTTACGAGAAAGGAGGTTCTGACTAAACATCGGGAAGAACTTTCTGGCGATAGAAGTTGGTTGACAGTGGAATGGACTCCTTTGGAAGGTGGGGGACTCTCCTTCCTTGGAGGATTTTAAGCAGAGTTTGGATGTGCCATCTGCCAGGGACGCTTTAGCTGAGATTCCTGCATTGCAGGGGGTTGGACTAGATGACCCTTGGGTCCCTTCCAACTCTACAATTCTATTATTATTTGATAAGGCTATCAGTGGCTACTTGCCACAATGGCTATGTTCTACCTTCATTGTACTTTTATTAGGCAGCATTGCATTAAAAATGGGCATATTAGGGGAAATTCTGGAGGGTTTTTGTGCGGACTTGTAAAAAACCCCAACACACCACAAACTAATGCAGGAACAGGGCAAAATGCATTAAAGATTAGAAAAACGAGAAACCATAATTGTCAGATTCATTCAGTGCAGGGGGACGTGATATTGAATTCTATCAGCATCGGATACAAACATGGCATTCTGATAAAATTGGGCTTTAAAAACAAATCAGCAAAGGGGCTAAGCAGCCTGAGAGATGCATTTTTATATTTCTAATGGCTATTCGAGGAAAAACAAAGCACCCAGGTGTTTTTCAAGAGGGTACACAAAGAGCCACGCTTGAGCTTCGCAGGCAAGGAGCAAACATACATTATTCAGCATTTTGCGATGTTTCCACATTGATGCCTGACAGCGGCTAATCCAACTTAATGCAAGGGCTGGGAGAGAGCCAACGAGTCAGCGCTTTCGGATGATGCGGAGAGGTGCTTCTGGAAACAGTTCCTTCGAATAAGACCCACCTTTCCTGTGTCGCTGCTCAGAATGTTAATATATCTGGGAAACCCTTTCGCCATGGTTTGGCAGCACGTGCTGTGGCTTTCTGCACCGGGGGAATCGGCGTCGTTCTGCTTCTGATGTGAACGTTGATTAAAACTGCTGCTTAAAAATGCTGACCTGTGTTCTTTTCGGGCGCTGCATTCATTGACGTGGCTGCGTGCGAAAACAGGATCTGGCACATTGAGCAGATGAGAGCAATTGTGGGTCCAACGATCAAGAAGTGTCAGGGAAGGGTCTGAAGAGAAGGACTGGGGGATGCATTGCATGACAGACCAGCTTCTCTCTGATGGAGAGCTGGAGAGGGAAGAGTCGTTCCCCTTGTCCACAGGGAGTTCAGAAGCAGAGAGAGAGAGAGAGAGAGGAGCTGAACAGCTTCGGGAGGAGTTACCCAGTTATGAGATAATGGCAAGAGAACCAGAAGGGAGGGGGCAGCTAGTTGAGACATTACTTGAGAGTGTGGGGGACCCCCCTCACCACAGACTCAGAGGTCCGAACGTATCAGAGAGCAAAGGTGTCAGAGGGAGGGAGGAACACCTAAAATGCTGCGGAAGTCGGATTTAGAATAGCCAACTGCCCTCCTTGTGGGAAGCTGTGTATTTGTGCTTGCAACATCATGCTGTAATAAAAGGACTACAAATATATCAACTGCTCATTAATTCTCATCTGTGAAGTTAGCGAAGGGAGAAGAGGAGTCTCCACATGTGACAAGAAGGCAGTTTTTGCATGTTCTGTAGAGGGAAGTAAGGGGAAGATGGGGCTCGTCCACCTGGGAAGGGAGCCCATCCAGGAGAAGGAAAACACTGATTCTAAACTTCCGCTGCCTTGAGGGACATCTTCAGGAGAAGAAAAGGCTAAAGAGTAAACCCTACACAAATCCAGAGTTAATATATCCATCCCTAAGATAGTTGGATGGTGCCTTGTACGCCTCCTCCCAACAACTCCTGAAGCCAAGCTGGTGCCAAACGTATTGCTCTGCTTTCCTTTGGACCACATCAGTGAGGCCAAGAGAGGCGTCTTGTCATCTGGGCACCCCAGGACCTCCATACACACTGCCCAGGCTTGCGCCCTGGAGAGGTCACTTCGGTGCTGCTAATGCAGTGGTTTGACTTCACCCCTGGAGGCACACTCCATTGTGTCTCAAGACAGACAGATGCCAACAATTCGTTGATATGCTGTACTGGAATTCCAGGAAGATGATGTGCAAATAAAATTCCCACCTTGCCCAGTGCTGCCGACTTAGACTGGCAGCAGTTGTTCAGTCAGGGTACCTGGGATCTGCAGGCAGTTACCGGGGGCCCAGTCCTCTGCCAGGGGCCCCCTGTAAGTCTCTCCCCGCCCCCAAGACTGATGCTCTAAGCAGCACCAGGAAAATTGCAGAAAATGTTGATCCATATCGAATGAGGACACAGGAAACTGCCTTGCGCCAAAGCAGGCCGTTGCTTTGTCTAGCTAAGTATTGTCCACACTGACTGGGAGCAGCTCTGCAAGATTTCTGAAAGGGATCCTTCTCAGACCTATGCACTTGGAGATGTCAGGGATTGAACCCGGTACTGCCTGCAAGCAAGGCAGATGATCTACCATAGAGATGTAATATGGGATGGTGATTTGAAGAGGGTGCACACCGTGTGGACCCTGCGTGAAACCTCTGTGTGTAAGCAGGGCCACGTCCACAAGAAAGCCCCCCTGGGATGCCAGTGCCTTGTCTCCCAGGGGTTGGAAGTGTGGGATGTGATACATAAGTAGCAGTCAAGTACAACATTCCTTGTTTTCCTAGAGTGGACATGCAAGGGGATGTTGGACCAGCCAGTTGATAACTTCCTGTTTCCTCCTGGGCTGGGACATACTTCCTCTTGCATGTGACTAGAGATGGGCATGACCTTACCTGTGCAGGTAACAAAAGCACAGGTCTATCTTCCTTTCGTTGTGCGAACTGCAGTGACTGTCAGTCTGCAGTCACTGGGATTAACCCCCCATATGGGGTAGATCCACATATATATCTGTAACTAAGTCTGCCTTCAGGGATCCAACTGTGAACTGATGATGTGAGTAAACTACTTTTATATATCTTAAATAAGATTGTGGCATGTTTATTCTTTTAAGAAGGAAAAAAGGGATCTTACCAGGAATCTATATCGAGAAGCTTAAACAAGCTTGCAACCAGCTATCCACTGTGTGTTTAAAAGGGGAATGTTAAAACTCTCTGCTAAGTTATAGAACTTGGAAGCGCAAGTTTGGAAGGCTATTAATAAACAATATATCCTCTCCTGCCTCCCTGAACATTCCCACAGGAAGAGTAGCTGGCAGGGGGTGGAGAAACAGTCCATGGGAAGAAAGTTAAGCTTCTTCTTTCCCCGCCGCTGCTGCAGTCAAGTTTGACTTCCGCCTGCATGTTGGTTGAAACATAAAAAAAGCTAGAAGAGGCTTCACACACCTCCTGCGTTCCACCTAGATTGGGGCCAAGATCTGGCTGGTTTGTTTATTAGAGAAAGAGCGGTAAAAATGTAGAGAAAGAAGGTTCTTTGTTTCATTTGTGGTGGTGTTGTGAGGTTAAAGCTTACTGGGAAATGATATCTAATGAATTGAAAAAGATGTTTAAAATAACTTTTATTTAAAAAACAAACCAGAAACTTTTCTTTTAGGAATTATAAGGTCAGAACTAATTGTATAGAAATTTATTTATGTATGCTACTACAGCAGCTAGAATGTTACTTGCCCCAAAGTGGAAAGAAGCAGAAATCCCAGTAAAGGAGGAATGGATACAAAAACTTATGGAATATGCAGAAATGGCGAAACTCACCGGAAGAATAAGAAACCAAGATAATAAACTTTTAAATAAAAGAATGGAAATGGTCTATTGAATATTTACAGATGAATTGTAAACAGATGAAGGCATTAGAAGGGTTAGTGTAATAATAACCTGCAGTTTTATAAGAGTCCATATTTACAGTAGATAATTAAATGAGTGAGTTGGATATGCAGAAGATATTAAGAAATAAATCTAAAGAACCGCAGAAAGAGGGGGTATGAAGTCAAATTTTGGAATGTCAAATTGATTGTAAAACTAATGAAATGTATAAATTTGAAGACTATAAATAAAAAATTTAAAAGAAGAAGAAGAAGAAGAAGAAGAAGAAGAAGAAGAAAAAACTCTTCCTTATGTGGGACTTTCTGTTTTAGGTAAGCATAGCAGAGGATCTTTGCAAGCACCAGAAGGCAAGAACTCTGCTGGGCATGCAGAACATTAAGAAATAAACCCTCTGTATGCCTCTTTATTTCTTCTTTGTTAACATTGCATTGTAGCCAACACAACACTATATATATAGAGAGAGAGGGATGTGGAGGCTGCATCTTTCCATTTGCCTCCAGGGAGAAGTTCTCTCCCCGGCAACGTGGCTGCTTTATCCCAAGAAGCACTCTCCTTTTGACTCCCGCTGTTCTCCATTGGGCTAATGTGCTGTTTTCAAAACCTGGGGCAGCAGGATATCAAACAGGCTTTCAGGCTATCGGCCATATTCTCTTGCAAAGCTAAAATGACTGTGGCTGGGTTCCTGCGATGGGCATTTTGGAAGGAGGCTCCAGCTGGTGCAAAAATGCTGCAGTTAGACTGTTCCTGGGGACAGACTCCTGCCAGCACATAACTCTGGTTCTCAAAAGCTTGCCCTGGCTGCCCATATCCTGTGGACTAGGTTCCAGGTTCTTGTATTAATTTTCGAGGTCCTCAACAAAGTAGGTCCAGTGTATGTCAAAGACCACCTGATCCCTGCTCTCCCTGTCTGATCTTGCTCTTCTCCCAGATGTTTCCCAAACAGTATCAAACTGTGTCTGCTCACCTCTGACCTCTGTCCTGCCCTCCTCATTACTGCGTTCTTGGAGACCAGGAGAGAGTGGAGCTTGTCACAGCAGGAGAAGGAGACTCCTCAGATTCTTCAGCAGCCTCTTGCCCTGCCCTCCTCTGCTTCAGCCTCAGAGTCTGAACTGCTCCCTGTCACCGGCTCTCCCTGCTCACAAAACCCTGTTGCCTCCTCCCAATCTTTCCCCTCTGACCTCAGTGTCCCACCACCAATCCCCAGGCTCTCAGCCTTCCTCCTCTGGGGTTTCTCTTGGGGGTTCCCTGGCTGGTGCCTCCCACTACACCTCCTTGTCCAGCCAGCCCCTGACATCAGGTAGGAGGATGGGTAAAGGTAAAGGTAAAGGTACTCCTGCCCGTACGGGCCAGTCTTGCCAGACTCTAGGGTTGTGCACTCATCTCACTTAAGAGGCCGGGAGCCAGCGCTGTCCGCAGACACTTCCGGGTCACGTGGCCAGCGTGACGAAGCTGCTCTGGCGAACCGGCACCAGAGCAGCACACGGAAACGCCGTTTACCTTCCCGCTATAAAGCGGTACCTATTTATCTACTTGCACTTAAGGGTGCTTTCGAACTGCTAGGTGGGCAGGAGCTGGGACTGAACAACGGGAGCTCACCCCGCCGCAGGGATTCGAACCGCCGACCATGCGATCGGCAAGTCCTAGGCGCTGAGGTTTTACCCACAGGAGGATGGGAAGGGGAGGCAAATCTGGAATTAATTGGCTCTGCCTATCATTGGGTCTGGCGCCACCTACTGTTGGGCTCCTTGCCTCTCACCCTACCCGTGTCAATGGGCATACACAATGCAGGAGAAAGTCCACAGGAGGGCATTCTGCTGGGCACCCCCTCAAACTGAGAGACAATCCTGTCTGTAGCAAACACATCCCACCCAATTTATCCAGCCCCTGTAGCTCTGACGCTGGACAGAGCAGCCAACTGATGTCCTGCTCAGGATATTGACCCTCCTGGCCATCTTTGGCAGGAAAGAAAAATCCTTTTTCTGAAAGACCACATGGCTTTTCCTCTGCCTAAAGGAGCCAGAGGGCTCACTGGGCCAGAAAGCCAAAGTTACCATAGAAACAGTGCAACCACAGAGGTTCGGGTTTAGAATATAGGCCAATATTTCTGCTCAGCTGGCTCCTGGGCTTGATGTATTCTTCCGCCTACCCGGATTAAGCAAGAACATGTGGGAGAGTCAATTTCCCATTCCCCCCCCCCTCACACCAGGCAGTGGGGATGCCCTTGTCCCTCTCTCGTTCCTGGGAAAATGGTCTCTCTGTGTGCACACACATCGGCCGGGCCAATGCTAAGAAACTGTTGCTGGGTTACTACGGACCAAGAAGCCTCTCTCTCTCTCTCCCTCTCTCCCTGGTTTAAGTGCATCTGGTAGAGCACTGGGGAATGCAGAATGAAAGCAAAGGGCTGGTGGCAGCTGCAGGATTTTGACAGGAGATGTCAATGGCTGAGCATCACGGTTGACCAAAGTCTTAAAGGTGGCCAGGCCAAAAAAAGGAGAGATACTGGTTCTCTTAAACATCCAAGTTTACAATATACGGTGGTACCTTGGGTTAAGTACTTAATTCATTGCGGAGGTCCGTTCTTAACCAGAAGCTGTTCTTAACTTGAAGCACCACTTTAGCTAATGGGGCCTCCCGCTGCTGCCGCACCGCCAGAGCATGATTTCTGTTCTCATCCTGAAGCAAAGTTCTTAACCCGAGGTACTATTTCTGGGTTAGCGGAGTCTGTAACCTGAAGCGTATGTAACCTGAAGCGTTTGTAACCCGAGCTACCACTGTATTGCGTCCCTAAGGGCATGTAAAGGATAAGTCTGATAGGACCTAGGCACCTTTTGCGGTTATGTAACAGGACAGCGAGGGTCTTTGCTGGCCCCCAAACACACAGAGATTGTTTTGGGCAGACTATCAGTGCTCCTAAAATATTGAAACAGGGCAAGAAACTGTGAAAACCTCAAAAACACTCACCTTTTTTAAAAAGAAAGAAATTTATAATTTTCCATTGTACAACAAAACATGCAAATTAACAAAACAAAAAATAACATCAAATTGACTCCCCTCCCCATCTGTAGTTCCTTCCATTTTATCTCTACTACTGCATATCCACAATAATTCCTTCATTATTTATTTTCGCTAAAAATTTCCCTATGTTTTCTTTACTGCTCATTTTACATTAACCCTGCTAGCATTTTAAGTTGTCTACAATATCCAATATTCTTTCTTCCTGGTTCCTTATTCTTCCCATGAGTTTACCCATCTCCACATACTCCATCAGTTCTATCTGCCAGTCCTCCTTGGTTGGAACCTTTTCTCCCATTAGCGTTCAGTGTTTCTCAAATTTGGGTCCCCAGCTGTTGTCGGACTACAACTCCCATCATCCCTGACCACTAGTCCCAATAACTATGGATAATGGGAGCTGTAGTCCGACAGCAGCTGGGGACCTAAGTTTGAGAAACTCTGGTAGGTGCACCTTTGATTCAATTCATAATCTGCGCCTGCCATTTGTAACTGTGATTTTAAGTTGTGAAATCTGCAAAAACAAATATTTTTTTCCGAGGTGGGGGAAGGAAAGAAAATAAAAACAAATGGCAAATCTTTCCAATTTGGCATCTCTTGGTTTCTCATTGTTGCAAATGTCAGTTGTTGTTTTCTGGTCCACTGATGAGGTGGAGCAGAAGTTGCAGGACCATGGAGAGCTCCAAGTGAAGCCACAGGTTTGGACAAAGGTTGGAAGCAGATCTGGAGGGACTTTCATGCCTCTGTCTCTGGACTGCCTTTTCCAGGTTCCACCAGCTTGTGGATAACTTTAGACTGAGCCTCAGAGGACTAGCCCTCTGCCTGGTTCCCTGTAATCGCGTTTCTCACAGTGAGGGAACTGCCAGAAGGCCCTCAAAGCTGGACCTCAGTGTCTGGGCTGAATGATGGGAGTGGAGATACTCCTTCGGGTACACAGGGCCAAAGCTGTTTCGCGCTCTCTCTATCTCTCTCTCTCTTTCTCTTTTAAACTTTATTCCAAAACTGAAAAAGAATTACAAACATCAAATTCAAAATCCATATTCGTTTTGTAACATAAGCCTCTTACATAGTTGACTAGATTAAAATATACCTAATTGCTATAGACTTCCCTTTGCTATATATAAATATATAGCAACAGCATTTATTTATTTTTAAAGCCCTTGTGAAATTTCACAAGTATTTTAGTGGGAATTGATCATACCTAATGCACACATTTTTATTTGCAAGTTTGCCTAGTGCACACCTGTGCGATGTCCCCTGAAAAAAATGCACACTGAGGCGTATTATGCTATCTTGTTTTGAAAAGCGGCTTTAAAGGAGAACTGAATCGAAATCCACACTCCCACCCCCACAATTCCTCTGTGGCCCTTATCATTCTTAAGTGCAGCACGTGTTGAAATCTCCTTGCTTACAAGCGTGCCTGACAGCTGGGGAGGCAGGTAGCTGCAGGCCACACCTTTCCCTTTCAGAGGCTCTTGCAGGGAAGGAACATCTCAATCTGCAAGCGATCTGTGTCAGTTCAGCTATGACAGGAGCCCGTTCGCAGTTTCCAATTCCCTTGGGATCCACATAATTACATTGAGCTATCCATTGGAGGGGACGTCAAGACAGAGGTACGGCAGGGGGTGTGCATTGGGTTTCTTTTCGTATTGTCGCCGCTGCAATACGAAGGGCCAGGATGCCTGTCTGTTGCGGCAGGAAACGTGTCATTGTGTTGCAGCAAATGACAACAAAGAGGGGCGACACCCAGTGCTCCGAGCAGTTTCAAGCAAGCGGATCTCTCCCCCTGTTTAAGTTCCCACGATGCCCCTGACCTAGTGCTGCTCAGAGATGTTGTGAAAAATTAAGATCGCCCCCCCAGACCACAGGAGAGATTCATGGGTATACTGGAAATTTAGGTTTACAGTATTTACTTATGAAAATTATATCCTGCCTTTCCTCCCCAAGGAGACCAGGGCAGCCAACACTTCTGTGATACAATTCAAAAGTTATTTTTGTAAGTGTTAAGAACATCTAAAAACGAAATAAGAGATAACGTATTTTTTGCTCTATAAGACTCACTTTTTCCCTCCTAAAAAGTAAGGGGAAATGTGTGTGTGTCTTATGGAGCAAATGCAGGCTGGCAGCTATCCCAGAAGCCAGAACAGCAAGAGGGATTGCTGCTTTCACTGCGCAGCGATCCCTCTTGCTGTTCTGGCTTCTGGGATTCAGACTATTTTTTTTGTTTTCCCCCTCCAAAAACTAGGTGCTTCTTGTGGTCTGGTGCATCTTATAGTGTGAAAAATATGTTATATTAAACAAACTGAAGAACAGCTGCAGCCAAATCATGCGTCTGAACAGGCCTGCCAAATCCGAAAGGTTTTCAGCAAGTGTTTAAACGATTATGGTGATGGCGGCCGCCTGATGTCAATACGCAAGGAGTTCCAAGTTCAGGTGCTGCTATGCTAACAGAACGGTTCCTTACAAAAGGGGAAATGAACACTCTGTGCCATAGAGATGGCTGTGGACAGGATTCCTGCGCTGCAGAGGGTTGGACTAGATGACCCTCGTGGTTCTCTTCCAACTCTACAATTCTAAGTTCAACAGATTCAAAGTGATTGATTTGGCGCATATAGCTTCCTTTTGCTTGTTTGCATTTAATAGGAATTCTGATTTGCATGTGCGATCGTTCGTTTGCTTGGAAGCCTGCTTGGAAGGTCTCAGCACAAAGTTGGGATGGGAGTGGCTGGAATAAGAGAAAAGCTTGTCCGATGTATTGGCAAAGCCCATTTCATCAGTTGCCTCTGCTGATGGGAAAGTCTTGCCTCCAGGCCAGGTTAGGCATTAGGAGGGATGCTTGGCTGCTGTCTCCGTGGCAACCTGGCATTGTGCTTTCATGCTCAGAGTTTCCCTGCCACCCACAAGGGACAGCAAATGGCAAGGAGTGATGTTGAGGGACAGCTATTAGAGTGGTGACATCACTTCCTTTATGGATAGTCTCGGTTGTAGCTAAGGTCTGACAGAACTGTCCATTTTGGTTTCTTGCAGCTTGTTGTTTTATAAACCTTCAGCTCAGTTCTCTGCATTCCCACATCAGTTTGTGACGCACCTAATTTTTGGAGGAGGAAAACAAGAAAAAAAATATTCGGAATCTCAGAAGCCAGAACATCAAGAGGGATCGCTGCGCAGTGAAAGCAGCAATCCCTCTTGCTGTTCTGGCTTCTGGGATAGCTGCGCAGCCTGCATTCGTTCCGTAAGATGCACACACATTTCCCCTTACTTTTTAGGAGGGAAAAAGTGAGTCTTATAGAGCAAAAAATACGGTATTTATTTCTAGAGTCCTCACGAAAATTCACCAGCATTTTCCTTCACATTTCCCCTAATGTACACATTTTTGCAGTGCAATTTTCCATAAGATACATAATGTTATTTTCACTAATGTATGCATTTTGTGTGCAAGTTATCTTAACATACCTTTTTTATGTTGTAAACTGCGCTGTGATCTGTGAACGAAGGGGGGTTATGTAAATTTAACAAATAACAGCAATTAGTATATGCATTTTGGTACACATTAATTGGCTAAAGAACTGCACTGTCAAACGCAGAGCAGTGTGAATTTCAAACAGGGATACAGGGATCGAAACACAGCTATCCTTCAAAGCACGGGAGGCGTCTGAGGCAAAGAATGCATGCATTTGAGAAAATAACATTAAAAAGTGCAATATATTAGGAGAAAATGCATTGCAAAAACGTATATATTAGGCAAGAATTGCATATGAAAATGTGTATGTTTAGGAGAAATTCGCACTAAAATGCTGATGAATTTTCATGATTTTTTAAAAACTGTGAACTGATGTGGACTTGTGCAGAATGGAATGTAAGTCTGGAAAAATGAGAAACAGAAAGAAACAAAAACGGGCAGATTCACCCAACTCTCACTGCACATTCCTGACTGGGTCTTATTTCTAAAAAGCAACAGACGCCTGAGGAATGTTCCACTGCTCTTGTTTCTTAATGTGCAAATTTCAGAAATTCTGTCAATGGAAGCAGAATTCAGGTGGAATCCTGATGCAAAGGCAGTTCCTGGAGCAATAAAGGAATAAAGAATGTGACGTTTGCTGACTGCAGTCTCTAAGCAAGCAGCCGGTCTGATAAAAGGCATGTGCTCCACTTTGTGTTAAACCACCATTCCAGGTTTCTTCCGATGTTTAGGAAGTAATTGATATATGCTCTGTTGAGCTTTTATGCTCAACACCTTCCTTTCTTAGGCCACTCAGCATCTCTGAGTTGAATTCTGGGATGCGAGAGCTCAATTATTCCTCTCCTGCAACGCCTGTCATTTCAGCCACATGTGGCAGGAAGAGAAATCAGGCGAGACAAATGGCTGTTCCTTTGGTCCACTCATTCGTCTAATGACAGGTGTGGCTGTCCTCCATAATTAGCCATCAAGAAGAGATCCTCTTCACCCTCCTCTGAAAAGCCGTTAGCGGCCTCTGTCTAACTTCATTAAGCCTTTGACAGTTCGCCGTGTACACATCTGTTTTTCGTTTGCTGGTTTGATTTGAAGAATGAAACGGGAGGTGGAATCAGAGGAGAGTGGCCACATATTTATTTAGGCTCGCGACTGAGAGCAGAGTCTACCTGGTTGCTCATCAAAAGCCGTGTCTCAAATGCATCATGACGCTGTTTTCAGAAACACCACCAGCTTTTCCGTGTGGAAATCCCATTCCTTACACGTACCTGAGTCGGAGATGCACATTGGTGTGCTTTACATACGTGCTAAAAGAACGCCGCCTTTAAGCAAAGCCCCAGCATTCAGCAGTGCGGCATAGTGGTCTGTGTGTCCCAGGCTGTGACTGAAGAGACCCAGGTTCAAATCTCTCCCGTAGCCACAAGGCTCACCTCGGGCCCCGTTTCTCTCAATTGATCCCAATGTGAAAAATGAGGCAGGTAGAGAACCACATATGCTGCCCGGAGCTCCTTAGAGCAGTGTTTCCCAACCTTGGGCCTCCAGCTGTTTTTGGACTACAATTCCCATCATCCCTTGCCACTGGTCTTGCTAGTCAGGGATGATGGGAGTTGTAGTTCAAAAACAGCTGGAGGCCCAAGGTTGGGAAACACTGCCTTAGAGGACAGCAGGATATAAATAATTTCAGAGTTATACAGCGGTACCTCGGGTTACATACGCTTCAGGTTACAGATTCCATTAACCCAGAAATATTGCTTCAGGTTAAGAACTTTGCTTCAGGATGAGAACAGAAATTGCGCTCTGGTGGCGCGGCGGCAGCGGGAAGCCCCATTAGCTAAAGTGGTGCTTCAGGTTAAGAACAGTTTCAGGTTAAGTACGGACCTCCGGAATGAATTAAGTACTTAACCTGAGGTACCACTGTAATTGTTATTCATTAAATTTGTGTACTGCCCTATACTTACTTACTTACCTACTTACTTACTTACTTTATTTGTTTGTTTCTTTGTTTGTTTGTTTTACCCCACACATCTGGCTGGGTTTCCCAGTCTGGGCGGCTCCCAATAGAATATTAAAAACACGATAAATACATCAAACATTAAAAACTTCCCTAAACAGAGCTGCCTTCAGATGTCTTCCAAAAGTCAAGTGGTTGTTTATTTCCTTGACATCTGATGGGAGGGCGTTCCACAGGGTGGGTGCCACTACCGAGAAGGCCCTTTGCCTAGTTCCCTGTAACCTCACTTCTCGCAGTGAGGGAACTGCCAGAAGGCCCTCGGAAATGGACCTCAGTGTCTGGGCTGAAGGATGGGGGAGGAGATGCTCCTTCAGGTATAATGGGCCAGGGCCATTTGGAGCTCCCCCCCCCCCCCCCAGCCATTGCTCACTAGGATTTTTTTTTCTACTTTCAATTAAGAATAATAAAAAAAACAGCCAGGAAGCTCTAGGAAGGGAACATAGAACAATACAAATACTGGAATTATAGGAATTGCTCATCTGAAAGTCCCCCTCCCTTCTCCATTAGAATGGATTGGCTAAAATTAGTACAAAACCCTTAGATATATGTTTTTTCAATTCAAAATCTAACATAAGCTTATTACATAGATTACCTAAATTAAAATATACATAATCACTCTAGGCTTCCTTTTGCTATATGTAAATACAACACAATTAGAAATTTTATATTATAAATAATATTATAGATTCCCACATGCCCCTTACTCCCCTTCACCCATGTGTGATCTCAATATTTTACTTCTTCCATCTGGTTGTGTTGTTATTGTTTAATAATTATTCAATTAATTCTATTGTTCTTTTCCGTTCCAGAGCCTTGCTCGCATACTGAAGCGAATGCAACCCGTGTCTGCACCTGCGCGGGTCACGATTCGCCGCTTCCGTGCATGCGTGTGACGCCATTTTGAGCATCTGTGCACGCGCGAGCGGCAAAACCCGGAAGTAACGTGTTCTGCTACTTCCGGGTTGCTGCGGAGCGCAACCTGAAAACGCTCAACCTGAAGCTACTTCAACCTGAGGTATGACTGTATTACATTTAAATCTCATAACTAATATCTCTCAGAACGAATTACCGTATTTTTCGCTCTATAAGACGCAGCAGACCACAAGACGCACCTAGTTTTTGGAGGAGGAAAACAAGAAAATAAAATATTCTGAATCTCAGAAGCCAGAACAGCAAGAGGGATCGCTGCGCAGTGAAAGCAGCAATCCCTCTTGCTGTTCTGGCTTCTGGGATAGCTGCGCAGCCTGCATTCGCTCCATAAGACGCACACACATTTCCCCTTACTTTTTAGGAGGGAAAAAGTGAGTCTTATAGAGCAAAAAATATGGTATGTTCTTAACCCGAGGTACCACTGTATAATAGAGGCGCCAGCCGAATCTCCCTGGGGAGAGCATTCCACAAACTTCTCCCTCTGACCACTCATCATGGTCCCACTGCCACTCCCGGGGCTCTGAGACTTCTTCCCATGTGGGGGATCCCCAGCTGGCTCCTGCCACCGTTCCTTTGCACCCAACCGGTCCAGGACCCATTATGCTGAGCAGCAGCGGATAACCTGTACACCCCAGCAGCAGATAACCTGCAGCAAACTCTTGCGCCTGTCACTTCCCCGACATCTTTTTAATCGCCGACTTCCAAAAACAAAGCAGCTGGATTTTTTTGAGCAATCTCCACTTGATGGTCGGAAGCAATTCCAGAGTTATTACGGAGATAATGAAGTGGAACAATTTATTAGTCTATCATCACTAAACAAATGGGTTCCCAGTCATATTAAAGCCTTAATGGAGTGTTCCGAGGTTAACCATCTCGCGAAGCCCCCGTAGGCGCTTCTCTATGTGGGGTGGGGCCGTGAAATAAATAAACAAGCGAGCAAGATGGCTCCTGTAGGCTTGCGAGCTTCATCCTTGGACATGCCAAACCATACCTGGTAGATGTAATGAGGGTTTATTGCAGCGGCGGCGAACAGCGCAATCAAATTGCAGATTAATTTCCCTTCTTTTCTCTGTTGAGGGATGATTGCTTTAATTAGACTGAGCCCCATGAAAGCCGTTTCCCTCTCCCATATTAATTCTGGGCTAGCCGGAGGCAGTTCTGCACCACACGGCTCCGTGGAGCGTTGGCCCTCACTGCTGCAAGCGGGCAGCCAGCCTAGCAACTGTGGAAAGCAGAGTGGTTTTTGCTAGGCCTGACAAACTTAAGAACTAACTTTGCTAGCGCAGGGCGAGGACCATAGCTGTCAACTTACAGATTTGAAAATAAAGGACCAGTAGCCTCAAAAATAAGGGATCAGCAGCCAAACTAAGGGATCAACAATTACTTTGATAAAATACATATTTTGTTGTGTGCAAATGGCTTTAGATACCTATTAGGTCCATAAATTACCATATAGCATATATTCAACACAAAAAAACAGCAACAATTTGTTGTTGACAAAGGACAGCTGGACATAGAAAGGGCCCCATTACCTTCAGTAGCTTATTTAAGGGACATCATCAATAAGGGACAGCAGCGGGACATGGCACTGGGATAAGGGACTGTCCCGCCAAATAAGGGACGATTGACAGCTATGGCGAGGACCCATCGAGCCCGGCGTTCTGTTCTCACAACGGCCAACCAGATGCTACTTGGAAGCAGCCTGTCAGCGGGACCTGAGAGCAACAGTGCTCTCTGCACTTGAGATTCCCAGGAAGCAGGATTCAATTCTCTCCTGGACCTGGGAAACAGAGGAGCGGGAGAGGTGCTGGCAGCAGCAGGAGGAAGTATGGAAGCCCTTGGTGTGAAGACACCAGCCTGACCTTGCTTCACCTCTTCCTGCCCTGTTCTTCACTCTAATTCTGCAGCTTCTCCTGCCTCTGACTCTTGTCTCCTGGCTGATACAGGTTCCCCCAGTCAGAACCCCACTTCTCCCAGTGTCCACTCATCCAGCCACCAGTTCTCAGCTTATGCCAGGGGTCAGCAAACTTTTTCAGCAGGGGGCCAGTCCACTGTCCCTCAGACCTTGTGGGGGGTCCGGACTGTATTTTGAAAAATAATAATGAACGAATTTGTATGCCCCACAAATAACCCAGAGATGCATTTTAAATAAAAGCACACATTCTACTCATGTAAAAACACCAGGCAGGCACCACAAATAACCCAGAGATGCATTTTAAATACAGTGGTACCTCGGGTTACAGACACTTCAGGTTACAGACTCTGCTAACCCAGAATAAGTACCTCGGGTTAAGAACTTTGCTTCAGGATGAGAACAGAAATCGCATGGTGATGGCACGGTGGCAATGGGAGGCCCCATTAGCTAAAGTGGTATCTCAGGTTAAAAACAGTTTCAGGTTAAGAACGGACGTCCAGAACAAATTAAGTTCTTAACCCGAGGTATAACTGTAAAAGCACACATTCAACTCATGTAAAAACACAAAGGAGGCCTCACAAATAGCCCAGAGATGCATTTTAAATAAAAGCACACATTCTACTCATGTAAAAACACCAGGCAGGCACCACAAATAACCCAGAGATGCATTTTAAATACAGTGGTACCTCGGGTTACAGATGCTTCACTTTACAGAAGCTTCAGGTTACAGACTCCGATAACCCAGAATTAGTACCTCGGGTTAAGAACTTTGCTTCAGGATGAGAACAGAAATCACATGTGGTGGTGCAGGGGCAATGGGAGGCCCCATTAGCTATAGTGGTACCTCAGGTTAAGAACAGTTTCAGGTTAAGAACGGACCTCCAGAACAAATTTAGTTCTTAACCCGAGGTACAACTGTAAAAGCACACATTCTACTCATGTAAAAACACCAAGCAGGCCTCACAAATAGCCCAGAGATGCATTTTAAATAAAAGGGCACATTCTACTCATGTAAAAACACGCTGATTCCTGGTTCGTCCATGGGCCGGATTTAGAAGGCGATTGGGCCAGATCTGGTCCCCGACCATCCGCAGCCGGATTGAGAAGGCGATTGGGCCGCATCCAGCCCACGGGCCTTAGGTTGCCTACCCATGGCTTATGCTCACCACCCTTGGGTGTAGACTTCCTGCCTCCCATCCTTATTACTGAGCTGCAGCTCCTTCCCTTTCTTCCTTCTCAAATGTTCCCCAAATCAGCTGTCTTCCTTCCCAGGCAAGGGGTGACTAGGGGTGAGCAAACCTGTCAATTTTGGTTCTTCGTCCTTCCATGCTTAGATTCCATTCTCCACATCCGTTTGCATGTTCTTCTTTTAAAGAAAACATCCTCGTGGAAGTGCGTTGACTTGTTAGTGCAACTTTCTCCTCATCTACACGTTTTTTGATAGGTTTTGTTCCTACCCTCCAACATTTCTCCAATGAAAATAGGGATGCCCCATTCCATAAGGATAATTTTACTATTTATACATCACACGTCTTACTGAGTTGCCCCAGCCGCTCTGGGCAGCTTCCAACATATATAAAAACATAATAAAACATTAAACTTTTTTTTTTTTTTTTAAACCTTCCATATACAGGATTTCCTTCAGATGTCTTGGGGGGTCGGATAACTCCATACCCTTCAAAAATACTCCAGTGAAAATAGGGAGATCCTAAGGAAAAGTGGGACATTCTGGGATCTAAATCAGGGACGTCCCTGGAAAATAGGGGCACTTGGAGGGTGTCAGGGAACTGCCATCAGCTCAGAGGCGAGAGGTGGAAGGGCAGTTGGGTTACAGGGAACCTCCGAAGATCGTGAGAAGCAGCTCTTCCTCCGGTGAGGAGGGAAGCCCGACCTCCAGTGGGGAAGGGATGCAGGGGTCGGAAGATGCAAGAGAGAGCCGCAACACCGAGCCCGAGCAAAGTGGGGGGGGGAGGGAGGCAGGTCCCCCTTTGCCCACGCCCTCTCTGCGCAGTCGGTTTACACGCAGAGAGGGCAGGCATAGGATGGGGGTCATAAGACTGCTATGCTGGGTGTTATGTACTGAAGTTCTCATCCTGGGCCAGCAGGGGGATACTGTAGATAGTTATGCAAATAAGGGATCGAAAGTGATGTTCCGTGATTGGATAGTTTTAGAAAATTGTTACAGTTACATTGTACTGGAGCTCTATATAAGCAGGCTGACTGAACCCTTCAGTTCAGTTCTGTCCTGGCTTGTGAATAAACAAGAGCTGTTTGAAGAATCGCTGGGTCGTCTGATATGTTCAGCCACAACTTAACACTGGGGAAAGTTTAAGCACCGCCCACTCCCAGATTCTGCTAGTGACTGAGCAGACATGGAATTGAGACGTTCTGCACTGTGAATCTTTTGCACAAATAAAGCCTTGAAAAGACCCGTGGGGTTCTCGCCTGTTCGCCGGCACACATAACAGAGGGTCTGTATGTTGCCTAGCAAACATTTATTTTTATTTTTGCAAGTGACTTCCCTGTATGCAATGCATTTCTATCACCACCAATATATGAAATTTGAAATACGTTTTCCCCTAGTCTGTGCATTTTTGTACGCATTACTTGGCCAGAGAAGGGCACCCCAAAATTCAAAGGTGTTGTGGTTATCAAAGGGTGCTTTGGTCTGCGTATTGTCCTGGGAAGTGCAAATGAAGCAGGATGAGCTTTAAAGGCAAAACAGGCCCACATTTCCTCTCCATTCCAAGATGTTCCTGACATTTGGGGCCACAAGCCCCGTGAGCCAACAGAGGTGCCTGCCCTGAGCCGTCCTCCTCACCTCTGCCACTTCTGCTTCCGAAGGAGAGGACTGTCTTTATGGAGAGACTCTCCTCTCAGCCCCTCAGCTACGGGCAGCTGTCCCCAGCCCTCCATTGTGCTGCTTAATGGACTGGTGAAGCCGGCCGTGATAACCTGGATGATTTTCATGCATGACAGAGAAAAGGAAAATAATCCCCACGGGCTCTGGGTGTAACACTGGCACAAGGGCTTTTCTTTTCAGCTTCTGACTCTGCTGCGGTTCTTTCTGCTCAGATGGTAGGAGTCAGCTGCATCTGCGGTCCTTTAAGAAAAAACCATTTGCCCACTATCTAAGAGGAGGAGGAAAAAACTAGGTTAAGGCTTTTCAAAGCGGAAGGAAAAAGGGAGAGTAGGAATCACAAATCTGCCTGGTTGCATTCCCCGCCCCTTCCGACAAACCTCAGCCCTCTGCAGCTTCAACCTGATTATACATTAAAAACATCACATTCCAGGTGCTCTCTTTTTGCAACCTCTGTTTTTTAAAAAGATTCCTTGGAAGGAGACAAACCACATGCTTTTATTATATCACAGTCCGCTTTGCAGCAGGCACTCCCTTGCGCCGATTAGCTCTTATATATTCCACGCCCCACCAAAAATTAGATTTATTTATAAACCACTCATGCGTCGCAATGCAATCATCCGGGTTATGCTGATATAAGCCGTGGCTGGGGGCCATTTTATGTGGGTGCCTGGACCGTGAAAAGTGTTAAGTCGTTGCCTGGTTATGCCTGCAGGGGGCAGCAGTTTCCCTACAGCAAGGGGGGGAGGCAGACCTCGGATCACGACTCTAAATGGCGTATCCCCCCCCCCTTTAGCGCAGTTATGTAATGTTCGTGTATAAGAGCATTTGTGTACCACCATCTCATGCAAGAGGTCAAGGCTGCGTTCAACAATATATACAAATATAATAAATTGGGTTCTCAGTGGTAGGCTCTCAGCCTAAGTCAGATGCCTTTATAGTTTAATTAGTTGACTTTTTCTTAAAACAGATCCCTGGTATCAAAATTTCTCTGCAGCTCAGAACATAGCAGTTTCCTAAAATTGGGGGTGGATCTACACACAGGAAAAACCCACTATAAATAAGTCAGAAATTAAATTGTTATAACAAAAGGAAAAAAACCTCTATGGAAAATTGTATAGAATTTTTTTGCTCTCCAGCGCCATCTGGTGTTGCATGTTTATAATGCATTCAAAAACACTGGTGGTTTTTTTTTTTACTAATGTAGCTGAGTCCTAAGTTGCAATAACCATATTCCCAGTGGGTGGGGGAAATGTAGAATTGCACCAGTTTGACCAGAATGAGGGAAAGAAGAATGTGGTTTTGTTGGAGGTGGGCACGTGATCGCTCTGAACACCTATAGATGACGCTAGAATCCAGCTGATCAAACCCAAAGATGTAGTTTGGTTGTGCCAGTTCTGATAAACACGGGGCGTATGTACCCCCGACACACCTGTGCCAGAGATTGCTTCCATTGGCAGGTGTTTGCCTCAAATTGCTGCTTTTAAGGACATGGGCACAGACCTGGCCTAAGGAAATTTGGCACCTGAGGCGAACCACAAAATTGTGCCCCCCCCACCAGGTGACTGAAGATCTATATTGGGAACACTGGTAAGAAGAAACCAGCAGTGCCTAGTTCCGTTTTCCGTTCTGCCCTTTATTTGTCTCATGCAACACTGTTTCTGTTCTGCCGCAGCCTGTCTTCTGCCCCCAAAAATAAATGTCTCAGCATTATGTACCTTATGTAATTTACACAAAAAATTACCGTACTTTCCCACGTATAAGACTATATTTTTTTCATTCAAAAATCATGCTCAAAATTGGGGGTAGTCTTATACATGGGTAGTGGCATTGTGGGGACGTGGGATTGGTTGCTGATCTGAATCGGAGATTGTTATTGGTGGCTGTGGCAAGGGCTGGTGTTGATTGGCTGTCATTCTGGCAATTGGGCGGGCAATTTGCTGCTTTTGTCAGCGAGGGGACAGAGGATAGTTTGGTTTGCTCAACAACTATGGGCGATCCTTCCCCCCCAAAACTCAACAACTTTGGGGGATCTCCCCCCTTTCTTAATTTTGAGTCCCCCAAAATAGGGGGCGTGTTATACATGGGAGCGTGTTATACATGGAAAAATACACGGTACATTGTCATTATGCTATTCTACCTCATGCATTTCAGTGCAAAGAAAATACAACACAAATGGGGGCAGGAAGCAATGAGTTATATATTGTTTGTGGGTTGAAATGTATGTGTTCATTTCTATATTGTAAGTCATTTTGAGTCACCTTGAGAAAAAGGTGACCAATAAACTTAATTATTATTATTATTATTATTAATTTGTAATGTTTGCTGCACTGAGAAATGACCCAGAGACACCTCTTCTCTTTTAAATCACTCCGTTCTTCTCTTCTAACAGGGAAAACTCTATTTTCTTTTGAAGTACATTTTAGCTATTTGCTCAGATCATGTGCGTGTGTGTTACACACACAGATATCCATGCAGACAAATGAACGGGGCAAGTCCAGAGATCCAGATGCTGATCTTCAGCTTCTGGGAACGAAGGTGCCAAGTCCCAAGGTCACAAATGATTAATCTCAACCTATGAACCTCGAAAGCATCAAAGCTTCCTAATCGGCGCCTCATGCCGTACATCAAAAGCCGAACATGCTATGCAGCCTGTGCAAAATAATGAACTGAACCTTCCCAACCTGATTCTCTGGGTGGCAATTAAAACACTCTGCAGATGAGATCTTTTAACCTCTGCAGGCCCCTGTGGAATTATGATGTTCACAATTTTCTGCGCTGTTTTCTGTCATCTGTGGAGGGCACGGGGCTGTGTATATTTGAGCACAGCATTTCCACTGATTTCAGAGAGCTTTAGTGCTGCTAACAGGTCGACCAGACAATTGTAGTATTAATTACAAGTCGTTTGGAGACCTTAAGAAATATCAATAAATAATGGTATAGATTAAAAAGGTAAAGGTACCCCTGCCCTTACGGGCCAGTCGTGTCCGACTCTAGGGTTGTGCGCCCATCTCACTTAAGAGGCCGGGGGCCAGTGCTGTCTGAGGACACTTCTGGGTCACGTGGCCAGCGTGACGAAGCTGCTCTGGCGATCCTGCACCAGAACAGCGCACGGAAATGCCGTTTACCTTTCCGCCGGAGCGATACCTATTTATCTACTTGCACTTTGACGTGCTTTCGAACTGCTAGGTTGGCAGGAGCAGGGACCGAGCAATGGGAGCTCACCCCGCCGCGGGGATTCGAACCGCCGACCATGCGATTGGCAAGTCCTAGGCGCTGAGGTTTTACCCACAGCGCCACCCGCGTCCCTAATAGTATAGATTATTTGGGAACAAATTGTTATACAATTGTACACACACATGTGGGGTGTATGGAGAGAAATGCACTCTGCACCAAGCTCATAATATTCTCACAACCGAGTGAAACCGAGGCTATGTTTAGCCCTTAAAGGTAAAGATAAAGGGACCCCTGACTGTTAAGTCCAGTCGCGGATGACTCTGGGGCTGCGGCGCTCATCTCGCTTTACTGGCCGAGGGACACACACACACACACACACAGCAGTGGGTATGGGGCTTACTGGCTTGTGTTTTATTGTTGTTGCTTTTATTATGGACTTTGTGCTGTTATATTGTATTTTTATGTTGTAATCCGCCCGGAGATCTACTGACGAAGGGAGGCGTACCAATTTAATAAATCATCATCTCACTCATACCACTCCCCCAAACTCTGCCGTCAACTCTGGCTTTTTCTGTCAAGGGATGTTCCCACACACATTTGCTGTCTCGCACTGAACCCCTTCACCCACCCCCCATCACCTCACCTCATACGCTTCAGGTTACATACGGTTCAGGTTACAGACTCCACTAACTCAGAAATAGTACCTCAGGTTAAGAACTTTGCCTCAGGCTGAGAACAGAAATCGTGCTCCGGCGGCGCAGCAGCAGCAGGAGGCCCCATTAGCTAAAGTGGTGCTTCAGGTTAAGAACAGTTTCAGCTTAAGAACGGATCTCTGGAACGAATTAAGTACTTAACCCGAGGTACCACTGTAGCTTGGCCATTTCCCGGAATTAGAAGGCTTGGTTAGATTGTAACATTTGCTGGATTCAGGGATTAGAGGGGTCTGGCACAGGGAGGGCTGGTGGGCCTGAGGAGATGAGATGTGTCCTGGGTTCCAAGCGCTGGGCAGAAAACCCTGGAAGGCTGTGTGTGGTCCTCCACCCCTATGGAGCCAGTGTGGTGTAGTGGTTAAGAGCGGTAGTCACATAATCTGGGGAACTGGGTTCGCTTCCCCGCTCCTCCACATGCAGCTGCTGGGTGACCTTGGGCCAGTCACACTTCTCTGAAGTCTCTCAGCCCCACTCACCTCACAGAGTGTTTGTTGTGGGGGAGGAAGGGAAAGGAGAATGTTAGCCGCTTTGAGACTCCCTAGGGTAGTGATAAAGCGGGATATCAAATCCAAACTCTTCTTCTTCTTCTATTGGAAAAGAACCAGATGTAAGTTGGGTCAGACTAGATGAACTTTTGGTCCCTTCCAACTCTACTTTGCATCTCTACAATTCTGTGAACACCAGCACCAGAAGCAGGAAAAGACAGTTGGAAATTGGCATGCCGCTTTTGGCCGAAGAACAGTAGTTAGGTAAACCTGAGGGCCCGCCAGTCTGAAGCAAACTCTCCGCTCCCGTACAAACAGGCTGTGAACTGACCATTCACGCTGGGACCTTTCTGCTCTGAGATTTAGCCTTAGGTCAAGACAAGCCTTTCTCTCCAGCCCCAGAACCTTATCTGCCACTGCTCGTTTGGTAAACTTCAGCAGGCGGGTGATGTGGCAATAATTTATTCCGCTGGGCTGTTTATGTTTCGTGTCAGAAGGGCTGCTTTTCGCGGGAGACAGTCTCGCTTTTGTGTCAAATGGCTCCCAGAAAAAAAGGCTTGTTTATTAGCCGAAATACAATATTGCCATTATGTCCTCTCTGGCATCGGAGTGGCAACTGGGCCTCAGAGCCAACTTAATATGTTGGCTGTGGAACTGAGGTCATGTGTGAACCGGGCAACGTTATAACGCCTTCCCAAATGTACTGCTTGCACCTCAGCTTCCCTCCGTCTCGCACAACTCTGCAACTTGTGGACATCCAATGAAGGCGAACGTCGGAAGATTCAGGAAAGATGAAAAGGGAGTTCTTCAGTCGGCACCTCTCCCACAAGAGGCAGTGATGGCTGAAGTGTAGGTGGGTTCCCACAAGGCAAGATATAGTGATAACAGCAGGCATAGGCAAACTCGGCTCTCCAGATGTTTTGGGACTACAACTCCCATCATCCCTAGCTAACAGGACCAGTGGTCAGGGATGATGGGAGTTGTAGTCCCCAAACATCTGGAGGGCCGAGTTTGCCTATGCCTGGATAACAGCAAGAACCTTTATTAAACTAACAGAACTGGACAACAGGGGCAAAGCAACTGCTTATATACATTTCTGAAGGCCTGGGCCACTCCCACTCCCAACGTGACTGGCTGTCTAAACTTCCAAGCTGCGAATCATGAATCAGAGTTGAAGGGCCAGTGGCAGAGGCCCAAATCCTGAAATGTCCTGTGATTGGATATCATGTATCGAATCAGAACACAGGGGCTCAGAATCCTTAGTCCAGGCTCAAGCTCAGGCAAACACAGACCACTGAATACATAACAATGGCCACCATCTTGGATGACTTTGAAAGAGGATTAGACAAATTAACGGAGGATCAAAGGCTATCAATACACCTAGTCACAATAGCTATGTTCTGTCTCCATTATTGGAGGCAGCATGCTTCTGAATTGTAGTTGATGGAAACCACAGGAAATGGTGGTTCTCACAGTGGCCAACCAGATATGCAGGGGAAGCCCACATTTTAATGTATTTTTAATCTTTGTTGGAAGCCTCCCAGAGTGGCTGGGGAAACCCAGCCAGATGGGCGGGGTACAAATAATAAATTATTGTTATTATTATTAGCAGCACCTGAGCACAATTGCACTCCCACTTCCTGTGCCCTTTTTAAACCTGGACTGAAAGGCTCATCTAATTCGACAGCCGTTATATCAGAGACATTCAATGAGGTGCCCTCCATAAACTTCCACCTTCCCTGACCACTATGTACTGATGGGTGCTGGAGTCGAACAACTTCTAGGGGTCTGTGAGTTCCTGGCCTTCAGCCTTAGGAACATTGCACCTTCTAGCCCACAGTTCTCCATGGCCTCTCAGGGGGTTCCTTTCCCATCACCTGCTCCCCAAATCTTGGGGATGCCAGACTTTGAACTTGTGGCCTTCTGGATGTGAAACATGTGCCCCGCAAGCGCCTCTTCTTTCTGAGCCAATAGAAACCCTTCTTTCCAGACCCCAGGCTGGTGGAGAGGGCAAAGGCATTCTGAACAGGCTTAGCATCCTTCTCCACTTCCTAAATTCCAGGAGAGAACCCTGATGGGCACAGCATCCTTCCTACGGGGCAATTTGTGGAGGCAATGACGAAAGGCACAGGTGTGGGAGCACAACTGCATTATGAGCAGAGGACAATGGCAAAAGGGACATGACCTGAGCTGTAGACACCACCTGCTCCATTCCTCTGTAACTCCCCCCGCCTCCACCTTCCCGGCAAGGTCACATTTTGCGTCTTCGTTCCGGTGATCTATTGCGTCTCTGAGTTGCCCCGGGTGATGGACAGCTCCCTGTCCCTTCAATGGGCTTCTCGGCGGATGGCTGCCGATTATGGCTCAGCGCCTCCTTCTCCGAGGGAGAATGCGTGCCCCACAGATCTGCCGCAGCTGGGGGACAGGGATGGATGGCATCACAGATCGGCTCAGACGGCCCTTGGCACCGGCACTGTGCCGCGGCTTCCAGTTGGAAGGGCACAAAAAAGCCCGCATTGTACTCACGGAGGAAGTCGGAGCTGCCAGGTGTCCCAGATCATCCTGGCCTACTGACTTGGCTCTGGTGGTTTGGGGGCTTTTTTCTCCCCCAGGACAAAATGCGAGGGGTGAGGGTTTTTTAACTAGTCAAGACCTGATGTACTTTCAGAGCCACGCAGTCCTCTGCCTCATTTCATACTGGTGGGAATGAGGAAAGAAAGGGGCTGGCAGAGAGAGAGAAGGAGGAAAGGAGGAAGAAGCGATAGAAGATTCCTTACCTTGTGTGTGTGGGTTGCCAAACTGGGCTTTTTGGCCCTGGGTGAAATAAAGTCTAGTTTTACCCCTGGCCAAGGAAATTGTCTTCTCCAGAAAACTAAAATAAAAAATCTGTCAACCTTGCCTTACAGCAGCAGATCACTCCCTACAGTCGTTCCTTGGTTTTTGAAGAGAATGCGTTCCGGAAGTCCATTCGATTTCTGAAACATTCAGAAACCAAGGTGTGGCTTCTGATTGGCTACAGGAGCATCTGAGGCAAAGTTCGCAAACCGGAACACCTACTTCTGGGTTTGCGACATTCAAGTTCCAAGTTGTTTGTGAACGAAGCTGTTCGAAAACTGAGGTACGACTGTATTTGACCACAGGGGTGCTCTTGCAATCTCTCTATCTTTTTCTCATGATTTTTATTAAAGTTTTTCACAATGCAATAAGATAACAGCTACAAAAAAACCCAAACAGAAGAAGTAAAATTCAGAGTCCTCTGCTAAAGGCCATTCTCAGCCTCCACCACCCAGAGAAGGGAGCAGCCCCTCCTGGCTCTCACCTGGAATCCTTCCTTTCTCCTCCCAGCCTCTGACCCTGGGAGTCCGACATTTTCCTGTCTCCCACCCAGGGTCCTTCATCCACCATCTACTACCCTCAGGAGTACAGTGTTACCTCGGGTTACAGACACTTCAAATTACAGACGCTTCAGGTTACAGACTCCGCTAACCCAGAAATAGTACCTTGGGTTAACTTTGCTTTAGGATGAGAACATAAATTGTGTGGTGGCAGCGCGGCAGCAGTGGGAGGCCCCATTAGCTAAAGTGGTACCTCAGGTTAAGAACAGTTTCAGGTTAAGTTCATAACCTGAGGTACCACTGTATGCAATCCCTGGACCTTAGCAAAGGCTTCAGACATGGGACTTCAGAGAAAGAAGGAAAGGAAAGAAATGACAAAAAATAGAAGAAGAAAAAAAGGAAAGGAAGGAAACTCTTGGAATTCTAAGGAACTGCTGTGGGCACGCCAAACGACCCATTTCCCAGAAGGAAAAACTGGTGATGCTCACAACCCTCCTTGTGGAAAAACTAGGCAAAACACCTACACCTCCCCCCCCCAACCCCCCAAACAAAACCAGGCGGAAAAAGCCAGCGACCAGCCATGAAAATGAGCAGCCTCAAACCTGCCCCAGCAAAACAAAACAAAACAAAACAAAACAAAACAAAACAAAACAAAACAAAACAAAACAAAACAAAACCCTCCATTACAAAAATAAAAATCTGAAGGTGCAGAGAATGTGCCATGGGTGTGTGTATCTGAGGGTGCTGTCGGCAGTTTTTCCGCTGAACCTACATTTGAGGTGGACCCAGGGCCTGTCCGCCCATGAGGCAAGGTGAGGTAGTTGCCTCAGGGTGGCTGGGCTCTGGGATCCAGCTTTTGCAAAGAACACCATGCGTTTGTCAGCCTTCTGTTAAATTAGGGCTGCCATATTTCAAAAAGTAAAAACCAGGACACCTCCAAACTGTTAAACTTTTAAAGGAAAACCCAAGATTTTTTAGACAAACCCCAAGTTGCTGAGTTTTTTGTTTGTTTTGTTTTTTACAAACACCCCCCCCCCCAATTTTTGGATTGACTTGCCTAAGATCCAGGACAAAGTGCCACATTTCTGACGTATGGCGGCCCTAGTTAAAAAAAATATGATAAAATTCTTTTCCTATACATACATGCTTATACATCATTTAAATAATCATATTGCTTGCAAGTCCTACTCAGAATAGACCTATTAAAAATAATAGCCGAACTTGGGCTGTACGCTGAGTAAAACTTGGTTGGCGACGACCCATTGCTATTTCCCACATGCAATCAATTAATTAATGGCTCGATCAATTCAGGGACTCGTATGATTAAATCAATCAAATTGTAGAAGTTAATTGGCTTACAGCACTAAGTTATGCCCTTTTAGAAGATCCTGAGGATGATGGATGTAAATTTAACACACATTGGCAGGACTCAGAGATTCTAGTAAAGCCAGACCACACAGGCTATATGGCCCACCCTGATCCATAGGACCTTACAATGCTATTTCATCAGTAATACACACAGTTCATTATATAGCATGCTGATATCTATGAATCATTTAAGTCTGTATGAATAATTCATTTTAGTTTCAAAAAAGAAGGGGAGGGGGCCCTGCTGGTTAAAGGTGAATGGCTGTTTAGGGGCATCCCAAATTATATTCAAAACCCAGAAGTGAAAAGTGGGAGGAACCAAAGAGGAAATGTCCACCTTTGTCATGCAGGCTATGTGCAAAATGATCATAGAATTGTGGAGTTGGAAGGGATCACGAGGGTCCTCTAGTCCAATGCTCTGCAGTGCAGGAATCTTTTGCAGGGCTCAAACCAACAGTCCTGAGATTGAGAGTTTCATGGTCTACCAACTGAGCTATCCCAGGAAGTATTGCAATAAGAATAAACAAAGGCTTATCCAACAGGTGAACACAATTAAACAGAGGAACGGTTAGTATTTCGCAGGAGAGATTCCAACGCGTATCAGATCTCGAGGCTTGCGCAATTAAAGTGGATCAAGGTGCGCTGATCCAGTTTGGAAAAGAACTGTTCTCTACGAAGGGAATGAAGCACTTTGATTGATAAAAGGGTATATAGCTCCTGCTATACACTAACGGCAAATTCAGTTTGGTCGGCATCAAGAGGAAAGTATCGGCAGGCTTGAGCAGATTCGAAGTTGACAAAAGCACCATTTTGCAATGGGGGAAAAAATTAAGGAGGGGGAGAATCCCAAAATCAATCTAATAAGGACAGACATGGCAACAAAATGCTTGCTTACTGACTATTGTGGGGAGGAATGAGAAAACCAGAAAACCAGGGAGGAGGAAGAATGGAATGGGAAATCCTGAGAAATGACCTGGCTAGCTGGCTGGAATCCTGACCAGGAGCAGTCTACGCTGCAACGTTTTGTTGTAGGGTCACAAATGCAGAACCTCTGGGGTAGAATTCCTCTAGATAAAGATCATCAGACCAACAACGGGGTCTTCATCGTGCTGTCAAGTTTTCTCTAGAGTCCGTTGGATCTTCAGAGTTCTTTTCAAATCCTGGGCAGACAGCGCAGATCAATGTCTCTCATTTCAGCCTCAATTTTATTTTATCTGACTTCCCAGAACCCTCAAAGGCTTGGACATATATTTGCCCGTAAGAGTAAACCTGTGTACCTACTGGATGGAAACGAGACTCCATTGCCTGGAACTGTTTGAGGGCAAGGATGTGTGCAGGATGAATCTGTTCATTAAACTGTCAAGGTATAATGCTGGATTTTACAGCTTGAGTAACCAGTCCAGTGGCTGCAGCACGCTGTCAGTTACAGGCCTGCCTTTGCTTAATTAAAGGTAAGGATAGATTGATAGGGCTGCCTTGAGCCAGACGAAGAAAGAGGATGGCAAGGAGAAAGTTTATTCAAGTGAAGCAGGAAGTGGAGTGAGACCTGTCTCTGCCCCACCCTGACCCAGGCCATTCAGTTCTGCAGCTGTGAATCCAAAAGATCTGAATTCACGGTCGCAAAGGTGCAGTAGATTCTCCTTTCGTTTTTAAGTATGGACTGAAACAAGGAGAAGGAAATTTCCCCCTCTCAAGTGAGCTAGAGGAGCTCTACCCATGTTGAGCAGGGCTAAAAAGTGTGCTGGAGGGAAATTCAGATTTTAATGCAAGTCTACCCAATATGCACTTCCCAGCATTTTCATGTCTCTAGCTTTGGTGCAATGCAATTCTCTGGCCAAATAACTTATACAAAAAATTGTGGCTATTGCAGGAAAGCGTGCCCCCCCCCAAATCGCAACTGAAAAGTGTTCTATTGGGGCACTTTGCTTGCAAAAAAATGTGCATGTTGGGAGAAACATGCATTAAGATGTCAACAGATTTAAAGCTTGGAGAAATGACAAATGGAGAAATTGAAATTGGCACATTCTATTCTGAGCTGCGGGTGGCGCTATGAGCATCGGGACGCGGGTGGCACTGTGGGTTAAACCACAGAGCCTAGGACTTGCTGATCAGAAGGTCGGCAGTTCGAATCCCTGTGATGGGGTGAGCTCCCGTTGCTCTGTCCCTGCTCCTGCCAAGCTAGCAGTTCGAAAGCACGTCAAAGTGCAAGTAGATAAATAGGTACCACTCCAGCGGGAAGGTAAACGGCGTTTCTGTGCACTGTTCTGGTTCACCAGAAGTGGCTTAGTCATGCTGGCCAAATGACCCGGAAACTGTACACCGGCTCCCTTGGCCAATAAAGCACAACCCCAGAGTCGGTCACGACTGGACCTAATGGTCAGGGGTCCCTTTACCTTTATTCTGAGCTGCAGGTGGGTAAGGGTGGGGCTGGAGAGGCAGCAAGGGGTTTGGGCTTGGGGGACCTTCCAACTCTATGATTCTGTGTTGGAGCGTATGATGATGCCAGCTAACCATTTAACAGCAGGAAAGTTTGATGAAAACCCACATGCCTTTGCTTTGTCCTCACGCTCTTTAGGTACAAGAAAAATAATGGCCATGTTCTCCCCATCAATATTTAACCATATTTGCTTCTGCTGCGTAAGGCCACATCTGCCATCTGGGTGCTAATAAGCAAACAGCTTAAAAGGGGAATGTTTTCCTTTTGGCCTCCAATAGTCTGATCACATCTTCCCCACCTTTGGATCCTTCAAAGGATGTAAAGCTGATGTTCCTCTGCTTTCTAAAAATTATATTATGCACACACTTTGACTGTAGCCTTTCCACATTTGGCTGGACAATGTCACTAGGAGGCCTGTAGACTCAGCTTTTAAAATACGATTTCACTAAAAATAAATAAAAATTCCCAGCATTTTGCAGCTCCTCTCGCTTTTTATAAAACCTGCAGGTTGCATTTGTTTTATTAGAAGAAATATTCCCCTCCTAAGTGAGAGAATAAAGGAGATCCATCTCCACTGCTGGCTTCAGATATCATCCCTGCCTGATCTGCCGCTCCAGCACCATCTGTCTGGTCACAACCTGCAGGGATGCCAGATAACTCTGACCAAAACATAAACAGGAGCGGCAGTTGCCGATTGTTGCTTATTCATCCCATGACCACAAAAGAAATCGATCCAGCAAGTGCAATCGTCATTCGCCATTGTTGCTTTCGGTCCGCGATCAACACGTAATTGACTTAGAGCACCCCACCATTTGCTTTGTGTTTCCTTTGTGATGAAATGAAGTTTTTATAGATATCGCTCTAAAAATAGCAATGGGAAATACACAATACAGTGGTACCTCGGGTTACAGACGCTTCAGGTTACAGTCTCCGCTAACCCAGAAATAGTACCTCGGGTTAAGAACTTTGCTTCAGGATGAGAACAGAAATCGCACAGCGGCAGCAGCAGCAGCAGGTCCCATTAGCTAAAGTGGTACCTCAGGTTAAGAACAGTTTCAGGTTAAGAACGGACCTCCAGAATGAATTAAGTTCTTACCCTGTGGTACCAACTGTATACCTGCTAGCTTGTTTTGTACATCAAATCCATTAACTGGTTGAATAGACAATACAACCTTTAAGGCACATTCAAAGCCCATTTTCCTCCTCAAAGAATTCTGGGTGCTGTAGTTTACCCCTTACAGATTTACAATTCCCTGCAGCCCTTCACAAACTACAGTACCCATAATATTCTCTCTCTCTCTCTCTCTCTCTCTCTCTCTCTCTCTCTCTCCTTGTGTGTGTGTGTGTGTGTGTGTGTGTTTTGAATGTGTTTTAAGGGTATAAAGCATATGCAGCCTGTGAAAGGGCAATTTAGACCCGCTGCTTCTTTCCTTTAAGCAACATTCCTTCTGTTTAGTTTTTTCTGCACCCTTCAGGTAACATGGCTGCCTTTGTGAGTCTGGCTGGGCCACCAACATCACCTAACCCAAATTTTGTCACAGCAGCCGAGCTACACGTGGCAAATTCAGGGTGGAAAGGAAAACAATGCCTTCTTAACACCCCAAATGATGTGTAAACTGAATGTTGAGCAGGATAGCTCGGTGGTCTAAATCAAGGCTGGTGTCATGGGGCTGTCAGGCAAGGCATGTCCAGAGGAAGGAAGTATCTGTTGTCAAAAAGTACACTTACAAGTTAGGGAAAGGCATGTGCATCAGTCCTACTTTTTTCCAGCTACTCCTAGGTGTGCAGAAGCGACAACAGAGAGCTCCCCCCCCATTGCAAGGGGTAGGACCACATGATCCTTCTGGTCCCTCCCAACTGTACAATTCTACGATTCTACGACTGTATTCTATGAGCTCGGCTTTTGTATCTCCCCCATCCGAGCTGCATGCAAGCAGGAGAAGGCTACACCCACAAGTAACTTTCTGTTCTTTTCTCTTCAATCCTCTCCTGGTCCTGGGAGACAGTGGAGCAGGAGAGGTGGGGGCAGGAGGAGGAGGAGGAGGAGGCGGGTGTGTGGAAGCCCTGACATCTCTCTCTCTCTCTCTCTCTCTCTCTCTCTCCTCCCGCTCCTGTTCTTCACTCTCCAATCCTGCACATTCTCCTGCCTCAGATTCTCATCTCCTGGCTGTTTCAGGCTCCCCGAGACCACTACAATGGTACCTTGGGTTACAGACACTTCAGGTTCCAGACACTTCAGGTCACAGACTCCGCTAACCCAGAAATAACTCGGGTTAAGAACTTTGCTTCAGGATGAGAACAGAAATCGTGCTCCAGCGGCGCAGCAGCAGGAGCCCCATTGGCTAAAGTGGTGCTTCAGGTTAAGAACAGCTTCAAGTTAAGAACAGACCTCCAGAACGAATTACCTAAGTTCTTAACCCGAGGTACCACTGTAATTCCTTCTTCCAAGTCAGTCTCCATCGTGGCTTCTCTCAGTGCCCACTCATCAGAATTCAGCCACCACTCCTCAGGGTCTAGCCAGTCCATGGTAAAGGTAAAGGGACCCCTGACCATTAGGCCCAGTTGTGACTGACTCTGGGGTTGGGGTGCTCATCTTGCTTTTTTGGCCGAGGGAGCTGGTGTACAACTTCCAGGTCATTTGGCCAGCATGACTAAGCCGCTTCTGGCGAACCAGAGCAGTGCATGGAAACGCCGTTTACCTCCCTGCCGGAATGGTACCTATTTATCTACTTGCACTTTGACATGCTTTCAAACTGCTAGGTTGGCAGAAGCAGGGACCAAGGAATGGGAGCTCACCCTGTCGTGGGGATTCAAACCGCCGACCTTCTGATCGGCAAGTCCTAGGCTCTGTGGTTTAACCCACAGCGCCACCCGTGTCCCGTGCCAGTCCATGGACTCAGCTACATTAGGAAAGAAACAGCGATTTGGTACTATTGGTCCATGCTTACCTGTCAGGAGTAATCATGGACCAATGGTACCAAATAGTATGGGAAATAGCCTTATTAGAAAAACTAACCAATAAACTGAAACTGTTGTTGTTGTTTAGTCGTTTAGTCGTGTCCAACTCTTCGTGACCCCATGGACCAGAGCACGCCAGGCACTCCTGTCTTCCACTGCCTCCCGCAGTTTGGTCAGACTCATGTTTGTAGCTTCGAGAACACTGTCCAACCAAAAGTGGACAGTGATCCCCTTCATGGATCACTGCCTTGCCGTGGCGAAGGGGCTTGAATAACTCAGAGAAGCTATGAGCTATGCCGTGCAGGGCCACCCAAGATGGACAGGTCATAGTGGAGAGTTTTGACCAAACGTGATCCACCTGGAGCAGGAACCGGCAAGCCACTCCAGTATCCCTGCCAAGAAAACTCCATGGACAAAGACAACAGGCATACAAACTGAAACTGACACAGGGACAAATGGAAGAAGACGCCTTCACCCTGGTATGGCTCCCTTTTATCACATACACGGCCTAACAAGACAACGACAAGAACTCACCAACAGCATACGAATCAATATGGCTAACCTGATTCAAAAACACCCACCCACCCCACTCACACATGAAAACAAAGTTCACCACAGCCAATCACAAACAACCACACCCTAGGCCAACCCCCAACCTCTCTCAACACCAAAGGAACACAAGCAAATAGTAAATAAACTGCACAAGCGACACTGACACAAAATCTCACACATACATTAAGTAAAATAGAAACATCGCCACCCGACTCCACCCCCACTCACCATTCCCCGCCTCCACCTCTTTCCCCCTTTTCTTCCTAATGTAACTGTCAGAGCTGCCCGAGGTCCCAGCTCACAAAGGACCAACGCCAGTTCGTTGTTATATACAAAAGTCTTTATTGAAGTTCAGTTTCGATTTCAAAGCCGCGGCACGCAGCTCTACGTCTCAAACTCTAGACCGCTGAAGCTCCGTCTGAATCTCCTCCCCCCAGACACCAGTTTAAGACTCTAGCCTTGCTCCACCTCTTCCTCTGCTCTTTCCTCCTCTGGGTCCGCCTGTCCACTGGGGTCTTGCCCTTTCTAGACTCTTCTGACGCTGAGTCCCCTGAGTCTTCCCCCTGCCTCCGGCGGGCTTTAGGACCTGGTTCCCAATCCGGGTTTTCTGCTGTCCCGCGCGCCTGTACATTCAAACTTGGCGCGCGCGCCCAGCCGGCAACCTTTCTCCTGACCGTTACACTGCTCCTGTCACTGCTTCCCCCTTCGGGGAGGCTAGCTGGACCTGACTTCCCCTCCGTTCCCTCACTCTCCGATAGAGGCGTGGTCAGCCCTGACTCATCTTCTCTCCCTACTGGAGGAGACGCTGGCCCTGATACATGGGACTCTTCCCCCCCACTACGCTCTGGTGGGGGAGCTGGTCCTGATCTCCCGCTGCTGCTTTGGGAGTCCCCGCTGGCCCCTTGCTTCTGGTGCATCCCCCCTGGGACCCCCCTTGCCCTGGCCCTGGCCCTCGGCGCCCCCCACTGGGAATCTTCTGATTCGCTGGAGAAGCTCATGGAATCTCTCGTGCCACTGTCATACTCCCCTACGCTGCCCTCAGATTCTTCCCCTTCGCTCTCCATTTCCTCTCTCCCCTGTGCCTCTGCTCCTGAGCCCCTGACAGTAACACTAATGTCTCAACAAATGAAACTGATCTGTAGAAAATGTAACTTGAAAATGAGACATTGCACATACTTTTGTAAACCGAGAAATGTTTGATAAAAAATATGCTAAAAAACAACAAAAGCGATTTGAAAGCACTATAAATATGCAACACCAGATGGCGCCAGAGAGCAGAAAACGTTAAAACACAATAGAGATTTTTTCCCCTTTCATTATAATGATCTAATTTTTTACTTATTTATAGCGTTCCCCCTCTGTGTTTAGATCCACCCTATGTCACCTGCTGTTCTCCTGATATGGATAGGTTCCAGCTTCCACCAGCCCCTCCCACCACGACCAAGACCTATGAACGCTGGGAACTGTAGTCCCCAAACATCTGGAGAGCCACAGGTTCTCTGCTGCCGCTCCGGATGATTAACCTGTTCCACGCTGCAGATGTGCAATGAAACCCCAGTGCACTACAGAGAATTCTGGAATGTGCTCTAGGTCTCGCCCACTGCACCGCCCAGCACCTTTGGGACTTCCTGTTGCACCATCTGATCTGACAGCGCCCTCCTGAGTACACCCTTGTCAGGGCTAAGCTGTGGGCAGCTTCCGGAGGGGAGCCAGGAGTCGAGGAAACAGTGCCAGGAGACGCAGCCAAGGAACAAAGCAGAACGCAGTTGATCAGGCAAAATTCTGGTTCAAATCAGACGGCTTTTATCGTCTTTCCTGTCTAGAAGAGTCCAGTGGGCAGTCTAGGTGTGCAAAGGCCACTTCACTGCCAGGAAGGTGTCTAGACCTGCAGTTCAAATGACTCCTCACAAAGGATGGCTTAAGGTTTGTTATGTACTGAGTTGAATAGGATCCAAAATGCAACAGTCTGATTGGTCCTAGAACAGTAGGATTCAGAATGCAGCAGTCTGATTGGTCCTAGAACAATAGGATCCAGAATGCAACAGTCTGATTGGTCTACAGGAGCCACCCAATCCAGCTCCAGGTGGAAGTGAATCCACAACCTGATTGGCCTACAGGAGAATCCCAGAATTAGCCAATCACGTTGGGCCCATTGTGTAAATAATGTATATAAAGCAGACATTCTGGGGGAACTTCCATTTCTCCTCACCACTATGAGCTGAATAAAGAGCATGAAATCCACTCTCGACTCCGAGTATATTTCTGGTTCCTGGTTCTTGCTCTGAGAGGGGGAGCTCCTCCCCCCACCCACTGTTGCATAACCATAGGAGTCAGCTCCTATTGGCCGAGGTCACTTCAGCCCCCCCCAATAAAATATTTGAGGGGGCCAGCCCCCCTCAAATGATGGGCATTGCCATTCAAATGGTGTGTGTGCCACGACTTGTGATTGATTACATGGGGTGGGCCTTAACCCCCCCCCAATATTTCATTCATGTTGGCACCCCTGCCCACAACTGCATGTAGTTCAACTGTATTTCCAGGGAGTTCGTCCACCATTGGTCATCCTGTTGAGAAATCTCAGATAAACCTGATAATTTAATCTGCTCCAACTATCCCTATTTATCAGAGCTGGCCTCAGTTTGCCTTTAGTGAATCATTGCACCAGACTGGGCAATGCCGAATGGCCCATTGCTTCATGAAGATGGTGTTTACCCTTTTTCTCACCTGAAAAGTATATAGAGGAAGTTGTAATGGTTGCAGAGGAGAGGGAATTTCAGCAGGAATGCCTTCCGCAACACATTAAAAGGCGCAAGGAGCCCTGCTCTCTTTGCATCTTGAACCGGGCCACCCTAAGTCCCACTGCAGAGAAGCACAGCATTCATCCGTGCTAACCATCACATCTGGATTCAGCTGATTCCTCCTCCTCTTGCCAAATTAGGGTAAGCGACCGGGAGGGATGCAATGGCGTGTTGGAATAAATAAATGCATTTGCCCCAGGAAACAGCACCAGGGATCATTCGTCCTGATTTGTTATTCAGGATGAATGCCCCAGATGACCTGTTTATTGAGCATTAGCCCTAATTTATTTGCACCAAATATGTGTGGTGGTCATACAAAATCACCATCAAGTGGCAGTTGTCCTGCATTTTCCAGGGCAGGACTTGGGCATCTTAAAGACAGTTGCAGGTGGGAATAAATAATAGAATGGCAAATTTAGATTGCACAGTTAAAGTGGACTCGGGGTTTTTGCATAAAAACCCACATCTCTGCCCTCTTCCTACCCCACCTACTTTTTGCGGTATGGAAAATCATGGAAAAACACACTGGAAAATGTAGGATAGCAATTGATTCCCACAAAATTGTGTGCATAAACAAATCAGTATTAAAGATCAATAAACAGATTGTCTGGAAGAAGCCTTTTTGCAAAAGAGTCTCTTTTTAATTTTTTAAAAAGTGGTTTTGTTACGCAAGAGTTCTATAGTGCCAGAGATTTATTTTATTTATTTATTTTTGCAATATACCTGCCTTCTTTTGGTTAGATTACGAAGACACACTTTTGCAAGGACTGTGCATACTGGCATCTGAAGTGACCTGGTCATACTTCTTTCAACTCCCTTAAAGCAATTGTCAGCCTCCAGTCTTTGCTTCCCCACCCCTATGGAACTGCAGATTTTCATTTTTTAAAAAGGACAGGACTCCTGATCTCTGAGTTTTGGCAAGCACCATCGCAGAACTACCGTTCCCAGGGTTCCTTTGGAGGAGCTAATATTAGCACAGTTAATATTAACTCGCCGCAAGCATGATGCAACCCAAGCAGGGAGAATACAAACAAAACAAAACAAAACAAAACAAAACACCAAGCCCAATGCTCAGCTATATTATCGTATTAATAACTGACCTGTCAATCTATTCTGTATCAAACTTTCTGTTCTTCTACCTGTCTGCTTGAAATTGCTATCCTGATCAACCTTTCTTAGCTCCTAAATTGTGCTTTGTCCATTTCCTAGTGAACGCTACCAGTCCAGGAAAGATATTTGTTTGGTCTCGGGTAGGCCTTGTCTCTAAGCAGCCCTGGGGCCTCCGAAGAATCGTATAACGCTCACGCGCCACAAGTTGTCACCAGACACCTTGCTATGTACGTCGACTGGGCGTGGGGGATGCCGTCATTGGGGAAGGGGAGGAGGGAGAGGAAGGACAGAATAACGGCACACGAGAGAACCAGCAGCCAGCACGCCGATTGCTGAAAACATCACCACGTCAGCAGGGAGGAAAGAAACCCCGCCTTGCTGTGAGCATTTCTGAAAGGGAGCATGTGGGCAGCGATGCTTGCAGCCAGTTAGCTCCTCCAGTCCTCATTTGGCTGCTCCTGTGGCAGTTCTGCTGAAAGAGGGAGGGAGAGAGGGAGAATGATGCAACCGCTTTGGCTTCACTTGTGGCAATCGCTGGGCTGTGCCTTTTTCCAGAGGAGGAGACCAGGCATGCCCAGGACAGACAACAAGGCTAGGCCGGAAGCAGCAGTGCCAGAGATCAGAGGAAGAGATCAGAGTTTTCCTTGTTAACCATCTCTAAGCAAAGGAGAGCCGGTCACCACAACTTCAGCGAAGTGCTTGAATTAGGGAGACTCTGGACTCTTAGTATGCTCCAGGAGGAATTCAAGCGCATACCCAGATTTTTTGTTTGTGCAATTAAAAGCAGAGTAAAGCACTCATTTGTCACCTTAGCACAATGCTTCCACTTTTAAAAAAGCATAGGGATGGATGAATCTGGCCATTTCAGCGTCTTGCTTTTCCGAGGTTCAGTTCAGTTCTCCACATTCCTGTGCAAGTTTGTAAGATTTTTAAAAATGAAATATTCTGGAATTTTTCAGCCTTTTAGTGTGTACCTAACATACACATTCGGCCCAATATACACATTTCCAAAACCAATGTATCTTAATTTTATGCATTCTGCAGGTGGTTTTTGTGCATTTTGTATATTGTTTTCCCCCATATACATTTTTCTGTGAGCATCGTTTCATGGGAGAATTGCATCGCAAAATTCAGAAGAGTGAAAATTTCGAAGGAGAGTTCCGTTCCAGTTTACATATTGTTTGGGGAACTGTGAATCGTGTTAAAAAGCAAACTGAAGCTTGGATTGAGTGATTAACAGGAAGACGTGTAAACTCTCTGGAAACAAATTGGGATTGAGGCAGGACGAAGGCTCATGGTCTACGCACCCTATAAACAAATCAGAACGCTTTCAGAACGAATGTGCAGCAAAGATTTGAGCTTTGCGCAAGGAAATCAGGGTGAACGCTGAACAAACTGGATGTTGAAAGGATCACCTTGAATGGTTGTGGGTGTCTGTCCCTGCTCCCTTGGCCACTGTTTTTAAGAAGGTTACAAGGGGTCCATGATTTGGCGAAACACTTAATGGTGCTTGGGTGATGTGTCTTCAAGCTCCCTTCCTTTCTCCCCTCAGTTCTGGCACTGCTTCCCATTCTGTTCCAAAATGTCTCTGCACATTTTGCAGGGTTACAGGTGCATTGATCTGGGTTGTCCCATCTCTGCAGTTCAAATACACTCAGCTTAAAGGTGCACGAGGTAAGTCAAGAGGGGCTCATGCAGGCAACAGGAAGATACACAACATGGCTTTTGTTGCACCTTCAACTCAATGCTGGACTTGGCAGTAGCAGTGGCATAGCGTGGGTTGTCAGCACCCGGGGCAAGGCAAGTAATTTGCGCCCCCTAACCCGTGGATTTTAGCACTCGAGTGCGAGCACGCGCCCCCAGATGTTGCGCCCGGTGCCGCCGGCCCCCCCTGCACCCCCCACGCTACGCCACTGGGCAGTAGCAATCACTTAGGACTGGTTGGCCAGGCATCTCTAAAGCCATTTCTGCACCTATACAGGCAGCTTTTGAACTGCTAGGTTGGCAGAAGCTGGAACAGAGCAACAGGAGCTCACTCCATGGACTTATCTGTCCAGGGGTCTTTTAACTTACATTTTAAAGGCAACTTCTTTATCCCAAGTCAGACCACAGGTCCATCTAGCTAGAACTGTCCACAGTCACTGACAACAGCTGCCCAGATGAAGCGATCTCACATTGCTTTTTTGTTCCTCACTGGCCCACACAAATAGTTGCATGCTTATTACGGCTGCAGCTGCAGTCCCATTTGCCCGGGCTGAATTCAGCAAGGCTTCCTTCTGAGTAGACACGGTATTGCGCTTAGCTAGCAAAAATGCTTCTTCCAAACCAATGCCACGTTCAGCATGCTAACACGACACACGATACTAATTCCCAGATGTTTGCAACGCATTTGGTGCAGGCCAGAGGAGTGTTGCCGCTACCCCAAATCAAGACTGGCATGTGGCAGAGCACAAACGGGCGATGCCCACTTCATTCCGGTTTGGGGAGGTCACCTGCCTATTTGGCTTTGGGCCAGGCTGATTGTTAATTGCAGCCTGATGGAGCTGGCACTCTCCTGGGCTCGATCAGCTCACTTGGCAAGCTAAGTGGAGAACAGGCCACCTGGCTAATAAAAGGGCTAGGGAACATTTCGCTAGCTTGATTGTCAGCCTGATGAGGCATTTTTCTGTAGCTGACATTGAAAGTAGCCTCTCTTTTCATCCTTGCTCAGTGGCCTTGCCTGAGTTTGCATGCTCCCCAAGCAAGGAAGACTCATCCCCCCTCCTGTCTGCCGCCAAGGATAAACGGAGGCATTTTTCATAATTGCAAAATTGAAGTCAAAATATAGCACTCTCTCCCCTTTCAGTTTCCTTAGTTTTGGGTGGGCACAGCTCATTGCCACATCGCCTGTCCTGGTCTCTTAATCGTTGCTGATTTCAATTTCATATTTCTGTCTGCATCGCTGTATGTTTATGACAGTTTGCATATATAAGCACATTTCTGACAGTGGAACTGGGTGGGAATGGTGAACTCAAATTCTGTTATTATTTACCAGTCAGGAAGGTAAAACAAAACAAAAAAAATATGACTGCAATCGCAGTATGGGAGTATGGAATATAAGGGTTTGTAATGCAAAATTCAGTCAAACTCCTAAGAGTCAAGTTTCTGGCCCTGGTGGTTGCAGAAAGAAAACTGAAAATGTGTACAGTAACATCTATTAGTGTAGAATAGCTAGAGATAAGTTTCCACTCCTGTTCCTTTGTTTTGACATTTCTTCGGTTGCCTTTGGAGATCTGTGCGGTGGGTTGGGTCTAGCTTGCTTCTTTTGCTTCTCAGAACCAACGAATGCATTTGCAGTGTGTGTGTGTACAGAATAAAGCTGCAATTTCATTCCATTCCCCTTTTCAGGTACCAAAGCACTGCACACACAAGTTGTCTGTTTCCCTGTCAGCTTGCCGCTTCCTCTACATCTCCCGGAGATTAAGCAGCCAAGTTATTCGGTAACAGCTCATTGGCTCTGAGGCTCTTCTGATGCCTTTTGCTGCCTCAGCCTTTTTCTACCCAAGAGAGTGCTTTCTATTTTCCCCGGCTGACAATGCAACCCTTTGGCAATGGCCCACATTATTATTATCGTTTTTAATCTTCAGCTGGAAAAGGGCTGCAGAACAAGGAAGCGCAAGTGTCCTTTCTGAACGTGACATTTACCGCCGCAAAGTGCTTGACTGGATTGCCTCTGCTGAGCATGCTGGTGCAATTCTGGGAGTATGGGCTTAAAGAAACCAACCAACAGCCAGGTTTCTATCTCTGGTGGGCACAGCTCATGCAGTCTCAACAATCTCAGGAACAGTATTGCCAGGAACAGTATATTTCACCCACAAATGGGGAGCTGCCACTGAAAAAGCCCTGTCAAAGGTCACTACTAACTGGGGCAGCTCCCAGTGGCAACATCACCAGCAAGCTTCACCTGTCAATCATAGGGTCTGAGATGGTTGACATTATTTGGGTAGCCTGTATATTTCATAACAACTATTATATTTCTGTCCCAGTACTTCAAGTCACAAATTTTCCTCGCTGTCTGCCATTTTGTGTAGTTATATCAACTATATGGCAGTTCTAGCTAATTCCCTCAAGTTAGCAAGGCAGTCCTGGCATTTCTAAATTTGTAATATTCCAGTACAATAACCACAGTGGCAAAAATGAATGAATGAATGAATATCCAGCTTAAAGATCCCTGAAGTGATCACTTTTGTAAACATACATGTAAGATATGGATTCACACGTAGCTGTGAAGGGATATACAACCAGATCTGTTAACAGTAGAAAATGCATATCTAATTGTGCAAAAGTCATAGTACAGAGTTACTGCCTCCTTCATCAGTTATTTCGAAGCCTTGATCAGTGTGTAATACTACATGTTTTAAAAAACTAATTTACTGGGCTTTAAAATAAGGCACACTGTACGGGATTAGGTTATTTTGAGGTTCTTTCCATTTCTCTGGCCCAGGTTGTACAGGAATAGATTTCTACAGAGCAGTAGGCACAGCATGTGTAAGTAATGACAGATAATGCTATCAAGGACTTTTCCTAGAATGCGAAGCTTAAAGCATCTCATTAAACAGTACAGGATTCCGCTTAGTCTGATGTACTACGGCTTCAGGAGTGATATTTATGTCAATCGGAGGGCATTATCCTCCACGAGGGACAGAGCACTCCCAGCACGACCTCAGTGCATTTGGATTTTCTTTGTCCCCATAGGTTGGCACTTCAAAATGAGAGTGGCAGGGGCTAATACAGAGACTTAAAACTGAGGCTTTCCATTTGATTTCACAAAAGGCGAACAGATAGGAAACTGATGTGGCCAGTGTACACCATAAATTGGTACAGTCCTCATGCAGTGGATTGCAATGATGAAGAGGAGCTTTTGTGTGCAAGCGCTTCTCCCTGCTGAGGTGTATGTTTCGTAAGGCACATGGTGCAGGGAAAACCCTCTGGAAAGAGGATAGCAGAGCTGGAGACACATGAGGATTCAACCACAGTGGTACAAGTAGGCAGCCCCTTACTTAATATACCAGTGATGCTAAGAACCCAGAAGTGGCTGAAGCAGGCTAGTAGAGATTAGCAACTTTTCCCTGATTGGTTCCTTTACTATTCTGTAAGTTCACCCCGTCCTGCATCTAACACTTCCTGAGCTCTGAAATAACTAGAAGAATTTATGGAATTAATTAATAGATTAATTCCAGTTTGCTACAACTTTCATCTCCTTTACTTTGTTTGAACGATTTCCCTCTTGATGGTGGGAGTCCTATGCACACTTACCAGGGGATAAGGCAGACACAGAAGGATGTTGAGGAATTGTGAGGGAAAAGGGGGGGGGGCATGGGAATTGCTATAGTTCGCTTGTTTGCCTATAGTCAGGAATGGAAATCAGTCAAGCGAATATAATCTGTATCAGTTCACATTTTTAAGTCCACAAAAGAGATGTAATTAATGACTTTCTTTTGACATTTCCTTTTTATTGAAATGAATGTAAGTCTTGAAAATGAAATAGTGTTTGGTGAGATGATTCATGTAGGATTCGTTGGGAAATGATGTGCAGTGGAACAGAAACAGCACTGGTTGTGACCATTAAGAGTTAGAATGGAAATTGCTGCCTTCTTACATCCCTACTTTTGAGTAAACATGCATAGGATGGTGCTGCATGCTACCAATGTGCAGGTGCAAAAAAAAATTTAAAAAAATGGTGCATCTGGCATTCAGAAGCATATTGCCTCCAACAGTGGTAGAAGTTAGGCATTAGGATTTGTGGCCTCTCTGATAGCCTTATTCTCCATCCATGAAAGCCTTGGAAGGAAAGTTTGGGTGCCAAAGTCCCACCATCTTTCCCTTCAGCTTTTCAGCTTCCCAAGGAAGTATGGAGGAAAGGACTAAACTGCCAGCAGCTTCTTAGATGGGTGAGGCTGGCTCACCCTAAATTTTAATTAACACTGGAGGGAATCACAAGAGCCCAAAGCTGGGAACTGACAACAAACTAGAAAAGGTTGTCTTCTGTTGGTCCCCTGAGCCAAAGCAAACTGAAGTCTGGCTGTCTAAAGGCAAGAACAATGTGGATGTCCCTGTTTTCAAATTGCAACCTTATCGTTTCTCTTGAAAAAGAAAGGAAAAGCACCTGAGACCATTGTATCTGGAATTTCAGGGTGTGCTTGTCTTGGTCCCCCATGATGACAGAAATGTCTGTGAGAAATTCTGCTGACATGCTTGTGTCTTGTTGGACCGGCATGTCGTTGGAACAGATGGAGAAACAAGGGACTATGCCTGGTTTTTCATACAGAGATACCTGACAGTCAGGCCCCTGCTCTATCGAGCCTAGTAGTATCTGCTAGGCCAGATACAACAAATAGCATCAAAAAGAATGCATCAAAAAGGTTTCTTGCATTTGTGGCCATGGGAATAGTTATAATGGCCATTATGGAATGTTACCTGGGAAGAGCCTTTTGTATTGCTGCATCACATCCTAAATAATTTCATTACACGATTTCCACTTCCCTGCGGACTGTGACAAAATCTTTAAAATAATTGAGCCTTATATTCTGGATTCTCTCCAACATCTATATTGGGAAAAAATAACTTTGCCTCCAGCAGAGAGGAGACAGACACCTTCAGATTTACATAATGTTCATTCTGTTGACTTGGCATACTCTCCTTATTTGATTCCCCTATAGCCACCTTCCCAAACACCTCCTTAAAAGGGCATGCTATTTCTTAAAACAAAGAGAAAAGGAGAGCAGCTCAATAACCATAACATTTTAGAAACATTCTATTGATTGCACGCCTGGGATCAATGCCTTTCTACACCAACAAGCCGCATGCTTTGTAACCTGTCAGAAGGACGTCGAAATGATTATTGTATTCTCTTGCATGATAAAATGTCAAAAGTGGTTTAATTTAATATAGCTTTCACAAAGCCACCTTAATACTAAAAGAGCTACTGTGTTATGTCTGGAAGTGGCTGCAGATTTAATGGCAGAACCTGCACATGGGGATGAGGCCGGGTGGGGGAGGGAGCTCAGGGAGAGAGAAATGCTTCTGGTTGTCAGAGACGTCCATAGGGATTATTCTCTTGGAATGAACTGAACTCTCATTTCGAAAGAGGTAGCAAACTGCCAATTGATTCCCACCACCTCAAAATGGGAAAAACAAACAAAAACCAGCTGGTTGTTATATATTGAAGGATGGGTCTGATATAAAATTGCACAAGTGATGGGGGCACAGCAGGGGGTTGGACTAGATGACCCTTGGGTCCCTTCCAGCAATTTATTGAAATGTTTTCACAAAGAAAAAAAAATTCCCTGTTTTGTTATTTTTCGAAGAGTATTTCTAAACACCCAACTCATAAAAAACCATGGTGTTGTACAATAACATCATTAAAATGTACTAAAATAATAAAATCCAATATCAGTTTTGCTACAAGGGCCTTTTCAAGGAAGTCTCAGACGATTCATGAAATTAGGAAACAGACATTCCCATTCAAAGGAAAACAATATAGGTACTTCATAATTACTAATTTTTGTTTTCCAGTTTGCTGTTCTAGAAGGCAGACAAATTTCATGTCTGAATGCCATTGGCAGCTTTAAAATTATACCTGCTATTATTTTAATAAAAAGGGGGGGGGTGTCCTGCACTATGCTCCTCTCACATATTTTTGTGAGGCGTTACCCCCCTTTTGCTATTAACAATTTATTGAAATATTTTCATGAAGAAAAAAATCCCTATTTCGTTATTTTTCTAAGAGTATTTCTAAACAACCAACTCATAAAAAGTGTGGTGGTGTACAATAAAATCATTATAATGTACTAAAATTATAAAAGCATACAGAGCAGAACAAATTCCCAACAGTGAACTAAATTAATTCTCTAAAAAAAAACACTTGACAGAATGTTTTTAGCAGGCAGTGAAAAAGCAGAGTTGTTTAAAAGAGCACCCCCTCCTCTTCTTTTGAATATCATATTATGTATCATGCTGCATACCTACTATCCATTTAAAGCACACTCCCCCCCCCCACCCCAGAACCTTAGGAACTGTAAGGGTGCTGGAAATTGTAGCTCTGTGGGGGGCAAACCACAGTTCTCAGGATTCTTGGGCGGGGACGTCTTTTAAATGTATGGTGTGTCTGCAGCCATAAAGAAAGGGAATGTATATGTATGTACACGTACATATGTAAGTGGATAAGTCATATAAAACACTCCTGATTTTTAACTAAAATTTACACAGTGAGCACCCCCCTTTGATGTGGTCCAGGTGACATCTAGACCATGTGCAGCTCCAAGAACACCACCCAAACACAGGTCCCCCCCTCCATGTAAATGACTGCAGTGAGTGACCCTTTTATGATATCCTTTCTTTGCTCCTCATATATCAAATCTGGTGCATGCAGAGAGGAGAGAAAGATTGACAGCCACAGCTCTTAGAATAAATAGCTGATACTCTTAGGGAGGGGCGTACAAATCCATGTTTCTCATTTTCTAATTTTCCTAGCCTTCAGATCATCCCATTTCTATATTGATTTTTGATATTATTTCTTTAAAAAGTCTGCATGGAAATTTGCACTCATTTTTTTAGCTCATTTCTTTTAACGTACTGTTAATGTGTGTAGTTTTGTTCAGCGTGTTTCTTTTTGAAAGCCATTTCCCCTGTCAGAATGCATTTTTGTACATTAATTTCACTGATAAATGCATTTCTGCGCACACTTTTCACTAATATACACATTTTTGCAGGCATTATACGGCTGGAGAACCATATCACAAAAACTGGAGAAGAGTACAGTGTGGAAAGGGGTGTTTTACCTTTATCTATTAGTTTGAAAGTGCACGTCTGGTAAATTAAATAAAAAACGAATGCATAAATCCTTCAACACAACTCTTGGGCCAATTGACTGGAGGACAGTAGCATGTATATCCTCTTGGAAGAACAGGGAGATGAGGTCTCCCACCTGCAGTAATACGGCAAAACTGCTACTACCTTTGAGAGAGCAGTACCAGCCGTTTGAAGAACTATATCAGACAATCTCTCTTTTCCTTACACATCGGCAAGATGTACTGTATAGGAAGAGGAGATTGGATATGTGTGCAAGAGTGTGAGAGGCTTGGATGAGTCTCTCTGCCGCTACAGCTATTCGCCCAGCTATAGCCAGGACCAAGCCAACAACCACACAGCAATGGCAAGAAGGGATGATCAACCAGTGCTAGTCAACTGTGAGTGTGTAGATGGGTGGGTGGAAGAGTTTCAGTTCAGTCTTTTATTTTCTCCCACCCCAACCACTCTGATATAGGTTTTGGTATGAACATATGTATTTCCTATTCCCTAGAAGTGGGGTGAGGCAAAGTTAGAAGAAGCTGGGGCTTTGAGTATCTCTCTCTCTCTGCTACGAGGTTACCTGAAGCAGGAGAGACTATCACACTTTGATAGCTGAAAGGGCTGATATGCAAAAACCTAAATCTGGAGGGGGAAAGAAAGGTACTGTCACTGCTCCAAGATGGGTGAGTTAGATAGGAGCCATTTTCTAGGAGGAAATGACTATGCATGCCATAGGAAGAGCCCAGCTGGATCAGGCCAGGAGCCCATCTAGTTCGACATCCCCATTTTTACAGTGGCAAACTAGATGCTTTTGGGAAGCCTGTAGGCAGGAACTGAGCACAATGGCAGCCTCCCCTCTTGTGGCTTCCAGCAATTGGCATTCGGGGGCAGACTGCCTCCAACAGTGGAAACATAGTCATGTCTTCTTTTCAGCCGGAACTCAATTATGGCACCATTCTAAGAGAACGAGGGAGGTGCTCATGGTGAGTTCCAGCATGTCTTTTTCTAGAAAAATAGTGCTGCCCACAGTATATAAATAAGATCCTTAGCATTGGAAGACAAAGGTAGTATTAATTCCGTCATGCTGAGATGACCTACAAACGACCTACAAAGAGCTTCCTGGCTTTGGCTTTTGCCACCACAGAGTAAGTTTTATGTGATATATGTAGGTGACAGAGATAATGGCATCGGCAGGCTTGCCCACTGACTCATTAAATTAAAAGGTAAGATATTTCTAGGAGTTAATTTCCTTCAGTAAATACACGGACAGCTAGTTATGACAATATTTGTGCCGCCAGATTTATGCCTGATTGACAGAGCATTAATCTCCCATACCAGGTCCATGCAAGCGATTCTGCATGTCATTTCATTAAAAACAACTGATTATATTGCAGGGTGGGGTAATTATCACTGCTGCTCTGTACACAATTGCTGGCAGGGTAGTACTGAAAAGCAGTAGTCTTTGGGGGGCTACATTAGTAGGGGTGGCAGAAAGGGGATTGCCTTTCCTTGTTATCCATAATTTTAGCTGAGGAAGGATTCTTCTGTACAGAGTGATGGTTATCCAGTGAGCTTCATAGCTGACCAGGGAATTTAATCCGGGTCCCCATGGTGTAAGTCCAGCATCTACTATAGTGCACTTGGTCTCAAATTAAAACAGGCTAATAAATGAAAACAGCAAGCGACTCAAAGCAGCAGCACCAAATTCCATAAAAGTCTTAAATTAGCCTAACATACTAGATTTAACTGATAGTAGCTTAATAAAGGAGCCTTCACTTGGCATCTAAAAGTCAGTGACGTATGAGCCAGGCAATATGCCCAGGGAAGGTATTCCATAATCAAGGTGTCACAGCTACTGAGCAAAGCCTCTCCCTAGTAGCCAGCTACCCTCAAAATGAAAACTGCATTTTGAAATACAGCCTTTTATGCATTTCCCTCCAAACCAGCTCTGATCCCAATTGAGAAAAAGAATGACCTAGCTGCTTTTAAGCCAGTAGTGTATAAATAGCCATTCCCATCAGGCCCAATTGGAATCGACATGCTGGCCGGAGCTGATGGGAGTTGTAGTGCAATCAAAACACCTTGAGAAAGGCAGGTGTAAAATGTCAAGCAGCCCTCATATTCTCTCATCCTGTGCATGATCTGGGACTGCCTGCTCTTCAGGTCTGGTAGGACCACAGAGCACCTGCCGCTTACCATTGAGTGGTCACAATTTCAGGATCAGGGCTTTACAGTGCATGTGCTGTCCAAGTTCTGGTCCGGAATACTTACCATGCTTGCGTATTTCTGCTGCAGATAGACTAGTCTGTAACTCCTTTTCCTGTTTTATTTTTAGCTAAGGAAGTGATTTATGGAACATAGCCACAACTCAAAGCTTCTACTTTGGGAAATACAATGGCTTGTACCCAGCATTAGTCAAAGTAGACCCACTTAAATTAATGGAAGTGAATCAAGCCAACTTGAATAAAATATTGGGGGGGGGCAAGTAAGCCCTACCCTGCATAACTGATCACATGACGCGGTGCATTAACCCCATTTGAATGGCAATGTGCATCACCTTTGGAGGGCCTGTCCCCCTAAAATATTTGACCCTTGGAAACCTAGGATTTGGCTGCTGTGGAAGTGAAGGAGTGCTAGGGACTGACCTTCTGTACTTTAAGTTTCTTACCAGCTTGAATGCAGAATCAGGGCCCCATATCAGGGACTCTGATAGAGAACTGTTGGGAGTTAGGTGCAGATGTGGGGAAGGACCTGGAAAATGCATCTGATCCTTTTATAAAAGGAGTTCTGGAGGCAGGGAGAGGGGTAGGATGAGAGGATCACACATGTCCCTAACAAGTCAGAGACAGATGGAGAGAAAACTCCTGGATTAGTAACCTTGGGCACTCAGTGAGTGGTAGTCCTTATACGAAGAAAGGAGCAAACCTGAGTCCCTAAAGGGACTAAGTGTAGACAGGGAAGCAGACCTCATGTAGTGTATCCCTTTACCTCAGTGTTTGGAGACCTGGAAGCATGGATAGCTTCTGGAAAGGAATGGCAAGATTGTTTTCGCCTTCTTCATACCTGTCCCAGAAGAAAAGCCAAGTCATAGTTGTTTCAGAAAGTAAGAACTGCACTAACTGTTTGTAAGAGAGCTTTTAAGTTGGGATCACTGGCATGGACAGGGGCAGTGCTTTTTTCCTTTAAAAATGTTTAGGGGTACTCTCATTTTCCTACTCTTATTGAAATACTGCCCCTCAAAGAGGCCAAACTTAGATTCTGCGTCCCCCCAGAAAAAAAGCACTGGACAGGGGTATTTAGAACATGCTGTAATACCTAATAAAAGCTGCTGAGGTTGGTATTGAGAAAGGGAAGCATGATGAGCCCCTGTCCTAGAGTGGACAAGACTGGCTGAGCTCCATTAATTTCACTGAATCTACTCTGAGTAGAACTTAGATAAACAGTGTACAGTACTTGCTGCAGTTTCAACCTCTCTTTCCTCTGTGTTTTGCCACGGTCTCCAATTAATATAATGGGCACATCTTATTTAACAATAGACTCAAGCAATAATGAAGGCAGATTGGATATTGCTAATGGGGAAAACAATTGTTCCATTCTGTGAGTGAGACTAAATTCAAATCTACGCTATGTGCCCTAAGCATTTCAACCAAACAACAGTTGCTAAATTATTAGAATGCTATGGTATATTTGTATGCTTAAGAAATAAACATGTAATATAAATTTCTGGTGCCTCACCGAAGCTTAGATGATATTGTGAGACCTCAGCCCACTGAAATTCTCTCAGAAATTCTTTTTATTTTATTTGAAGAAAAAAACTCCCATAGATGATCACAGAGAAGCCTCTTTGATGCTATACACACATATCTGCATGCCCAATCTTCAAAGGATTTCTTTTTTAACAGAGCCATGGTTTAATACTTTTTAAAAGTTTTGTTCCTATTTCATACACCATTTGATCTTGTCTTCAATCACGCGAAGTGAGCTTTAAAATATAGTTTGCAGTCTTTCATTCCTTTTACTAGTCTTCCCTACTGAAAAAGCTCATAAAGACTAACGGCCCTTCTAGGCAAGACTGCATATGTTGGTTCTTTTTCATTATTAGCATGCTTCTGTCACATTCAAGACAGCAGGGAGACCTGATTTGTTACTTAAGAGCCATTAATAGATTACTACATCATAACTGAGTAGAAGCCATTTGTCTCCAGAAGTCAGGTGTTTAGCCAATTGCAATCAAGCAGGCTGGATGCACATCTGCTTTAACACTGGTCTTACCTGTTGTCTATCTACTGTATATTTTGGAAACAGTTTGTCTGTCTGTCCATCTGTGCTCTATAGGTTTGGCCACCTCTTTTGAGATATTGCTGCCAAATTTGACACGAATGTTCCCGAGGTAGGGGCTGCAGTCTTGGTTGACGTTTGAATGCCAAGTGCCATTTTGAATCAAGATGGCAGACTAAAATATGACTAAAACCCACAAATTACACTGTCCATCTAAAAATCTCACAGGGGTTGTGTTATTTGAATTCCTAGGCAGCGCTGGACTGCTAGTGGAAGCTTGAAGGATACTAAAGTTTAACAACAACAACAACAACAACAACAATAATTATTATTATTTTTAATTTATACCCCGCCCTCCCCAGCCAAGGCCGGGCTCAGAGCGGCTTACAAGCAACAATAAAAACAAGATGAATGATTACAACTTAAAAACAAAAATAAAATACATTAAAATAATGGAACATTAAAATATTAAAATGTAGCCTCATCGCAGGAGGGGAAGGGAAAGAAAAAAGAAAGAGAGGGAGGGAGGGAATCAAATTGGCTCCAAGCCAAAGGCCAGGCGGAACAACTCTGTCTTACAGGCCCTGCGGAAAGAAATCAGATCCTGCAGGGCCCTGGTCTCATGAGGCAGAGCGTTCCACCAGGCCGGAGCCAGAGTTGAAAAGGCCCTGGCTCTGGTTGAAGCCAATCTAACTTACTTAGGGCCTGAGACCACTAGGGTGTTGTTATTTATGGACCTTGAGGCTCTCTGTGGGGCATACCAGGAGAGGCGGTCCCGTAGGTACGAGGGTCCTAGGCCGTGAAGGGCTTTAAAGGTCAAAAGCAGCACCTTAAATCTGACCCTGTACTCCACCGGGAGCCAGTGCAGCTTAAAAAGCACTGGGTGAATATGCTCCCATGGCAGAGACCCCGTGAGGAGCCTCACTGCAGCATTCTGTACCCGCTGGAGTTTCTGGGACAGCTTCAAGGGCAGCCCCGCGTAGAGCGAATTACAGTAGTCAAGCCTGGAGATGACCGTCGCATGGATCACTGTGGCCAGGTTGGGCCGGGAAAGGTAAGGGACCGACTGCTTGATGTGGCAAAGGTGGAAAAATGTCACCTTGGCTGTTGCTGTAACTTGCGCCTCCATGGAAAGGGAGGCATCAAGGATTACACCCAAACTCTTAACGGAAGAGCACTTTCCACAACTTTCATCATTTCTGACCATTGACCATTGTAGCTGGGGCGGATGGGAGGAGGATTCCAACAATATCTGGAGAGCTGTAGGTTAGCTGCCCCTGTTGTAGAGGGTGAAGCACCATTTACAACTCCTTACATAACATGTCTGCATTATATATTTAAGTCAATTCAAGTTTCGTTCAGACTAATTCACCCATGCACCTCCATCTAAGCCAGATGGATTATACCTCTATAACAGGATGAGGTGTATCTACTTGCTATTTTGCAGCATCACAAAAGTACCAGGAACTCTTGAGAGGAAACCTTAATCCCAATCTGTGTTAAAGTGGATGCTGGAAGGTATTATTTTCATTCCCACCATGTATTTGTCACATTCAACACTGCTTCCATTCTGCAGTGTTCCACCAAAAACTAAACTAGAAACTATACAAAATTTTGAAAAACAGTTTTTCATTTATATTAATGAAACAATAATGAACAAAGCAAACTTCTTTTCTGAGTCACAGCATTATGTGTCATGCTTGGTTGTTTTTTTTTGCTATTATGTTATACAGTATATTTTGTGCTTTTATCTAGCAAACCGCCCTCAGATCTTCAGCTGAAGGGTGGTACATAAATTTAATAAATAATAATATTAATAATAATCCATCTCACCAAAGTCATGACAACTGTGAATAATGTGTCAGCTCGGTCTGCTATCCAGGTGCTAACTTGATGGAGAACCACAAGTCCTTCCATTTCTCTGTCTTCTGGTTCTTCCTCTTCAAAACAAATTTGGCTCCAACTGTATTTCAGATAGAGGACTCCTTTAATAGCTGTCCATCAAACAGAGGAGAGTTCTGCAAATGAAGACATAGAATTGAATCACAGAATTGTAGGGTTGGACCCCAAGGGTCTTCTAGTCCTGCCCACAACTGTCCCTGGGTGGGCTTGAACCACCAATCTTCTAGTTAACCATAAGCAGCATTGACCCATATGCCCACCCTACCTCCTATGCAGTTTAGAGTCCATGAGACCTGCTTCCAAGCAGACATCGGGTAGCCAGGTTGGTTTTGACCATACACAATTTTGGCTTTACATGCTCTCATTGGAATGTAACCCCAGCATAAATTGAGTCGCCTGTATGTAACTTTAAAAACGGCAACCTTTGTGTACTTGTTTTCCTCTTCCCTCCCTGTTCCCTTTTCCTCCAATGTGGTGTCTATTAGACTGTAAGCCTGTGCACAGGTTAATCTGTGTACTGTCCCTAGGAAAATTAAAGTGCTTTGTAATTTACAGTAACAGTATTTTCCCAGTATACCCCTGCCTCCACTCCCTTGTGAGTTTAATTTTAGATTACTAGCTTTTCAGACAGTGAACTGTAGTCTTATACTTTGCAAGCCCCCTCATCCCTTTGGAATGAAAGTTCAGAATGAAACTATTAATTGGCCAAACTTTTAACTCTTACCTATTTGGGGATTTTTAAATTTTATTTTCTTCTTTGAATTGTATTGTTTGGGGCCATTTCGATGGCTGAAAGGTTGTATTAGAGAACAAAAACACCTATGCTGATATTTCCACCTACGTGGTGCTGTTAGCGCAACTAGGACTGACACTATTGTTATTCTAAAGCCTTTTTTGAGGGTGTGAGAGAAGCGCTATGAATGCATTTATAAAAAAGGCACATTGAAGTAAAAATAAATGAATAAGGCCACCACCGTATTTTTTTACTTGGGAATAAGACCTGTGGAACTCAGGAGGTTGTATGTAGAGATTTAGCTTGTAACAACATAAGGATGTAAGAGGTGTTGAGAACAAATTTTAGTGGAACTAGACTGTGTAAGAGAATTTCCACCTGTTCTGTAAGAAAAACGTGCAAGAGGACGTTAGTAATGTCATTAATAATATTACATTTATATTGCTGCCCATCATTGTATATTTCATGGGTGGTTTACAAAAAAAAAGAAAAGCTAAAAGATAATGAAAATGAAAATGAACCGCCAGTCATTTAAGAAACATAAAAGACATGATTGTTCATAAAATAAATCATTAGCTAAGAATTTTTTTCTCCGCTGCTTGCCTGTGAAGGATTACTGATTTCTGCGGGTGGGTTGTTACTGTTATTTTAAAAGGGGGTCTTTAATTTTAAAATATTGTTTTGACAGCGCGACTTGTGAGCCGTTTTTGAATTTTAAAAAGATGTTGTTGTTGGTGCTGCGGTTCGTCCGCCGCCTTGAGCTCGTCAGAAAACGCGACGATCACAACGACGATTGTTTGAAATAAAGACCAACAGAAGTATTGTAATAATCATAACCATATTGTTGATGAGAGTAACAATGGTGAGTATAAACGGGGAGGGTTGAGGAGAAACCAACCGACCGCCACACAGGCAGAAGCGGCCAGGCGGGCTGAGGTAAGCTGGCCGCGGTGCATGTCGGGAACAGAGTCCGGGCGGGTGCTGCTGCTGCTGCTGCTGCTGTGGCGGTGGCGGCGGCTACCCTCGTCGTCGTCGCCGCCCACCCCGCGCCGCCGCCTTCTCCTCGGCCGCGCTGCACGCCGGGAGTCGGCGCGCGTCGGCCTCCCCGCAAGATGGTCTCCGGGCTGCTATCCCCTCCCCTCTCCGCACATGCGCAGTTCTTAAAGCGGGCCGAGCCTGCTCCCTCCTCCGCTGCTGCTCCCTCCTTCCTTCCTTCCTGGCGGCCGGGGCGCCACTGACAAGACCGGGGCGGGAAAAGGGCGGTCGACGCTGCTGCTGCTGCCGACGACGACGAAGGAAGACGACGACGACGACGACGAGCGCGACGACCATTACCGCCGAAGAAGGAACACCGCTGCGACCCCTCCGCCCGCCCCTCCTCAGCCAGCCTCCTCCCACAAGCTTCCTCCATCTTCTTTCTCCACAAGCCGGCAAAAGGGGAGGGGGCCGAGAGAGCCCTTCTTCGGCGAGGCCGGCTCTGTGCCTCCCCCGGGCCCAAGGAAGCGACCAGCAGCCCACCCCCCTCACTGTACGCGCGCGGAACCGGCGCCGCTGAACTGGTGGGAGCGGCCTCGGAGGCTCGGGTAAGGCCGGCCGGCTTCTGGGTCCCGCGGGAGAAGGGAGGGTGTCCCACCTATAAGGCGCGACACGCTTTGCTTTATTATGGCTTTGCTTGATTATAGCTTTATTTATATATGTATAGGGTGGGTTGGGCGCGGGGTGAACAGGCGGTAGGCCCCGGCTTGGGGCTGCTCGTGTTGCTGCTGTCGCCGCCGCCGCCGCCGCCTCCTCCTCCTCTCCCTCCCTCCTTCCTTCCTCGCTTCTTTCCAGCTCGCTCTCAAAATGGCCGCCGCGCCCGTTGATATTGAGACGGGGGTGGGGGGGGGGAAGGGAGGAGAGAAGGAGAAAGGGAGGGATGAATAAGGCTTCCCTCCCTTCTCTCTCTCTCTCTCTCTCTCTCTCTCTCTCTCTCCCCGACTCGCATCCTTACCGTCGTCATCGCGTGTTTGTGTTTTGCCCCCCCTTCACGCCCCAACCTTCATTCGCACATCTCTCTGAAATGCACGCTGCCCATTCTTCTCCTCTGTCGGATACCCCCCTCTCTTCTCCCCTTCTTTCCTTAGGTGACTAGGCAAGAAAAACGCGTATGGCGTGCTTTCCTTTGCTCCCGCTCATCCACCCTCCACACAGAAACGTTGTTCTTCCTCCTGGCCTTTAGCCACCCCTGTACTATGATTACCTCTGCCTCTTTCCCCGCATCTCTCCTGAACATCTCTCCGTGCACCCACCACCTGCCAAACGGCATGACCCTGTTTATTCTTTTCTCGGTTTCCCCCCCCCATAGTAGGTGGGTGGGTAGATTGGTTCCCCCTCTTTACACCCCCCCTTTTGAGATATTACGCTTTCTCAGTCTCTAGTGGAATCAAGGTTATTTTTGCTCTTTCATCCTACTTTCCTTTTTAATGGGAGTGGGGCACGTGTGACCCTCTAGTGCAGTGTTTCCCAACCTTGTGCCTCCAGCTGTTTTTGGACTACAATTCCCATCATCCCTTGCCACTGGTCTTGCTAGTCAGGGATGATGGGAGTTGTAGTTCAAAAACAGCTGGAGGCACAAGGTTGGGAAACACTGCTCTAGTGGGGGGCTGCACCTTGTTTCTCCTCTTCCACACCCATCTTATAGGTGACACTTGTCTTCTAATAGGAAGCTAAAGGGCTTCTTTTCCTTCTTACCCCTCTTTCCTGTTAGAGAGGCTGTACAAATGAGTATATAGTTGCCCTTTGACTTCCAATTTTGTTTATCTATAGAGGAGGTCGGTGGCCCCTCACCTTGGCTGAGAAACTAGCCTCCCTTTAATGGAGAATCTGTTACATTTTCCACTAAAGGATATAGATTTTCCATTGGAGGGAGGGGAGAGGCTCCTAATACTGCTGTTTTACTATTATCTGAATTCTCAGCATCCCTCTCCAGTTGGATGTGATCTTTTCCAGTTCTTCAGTTCCTCAATTCTGCCGTAGCATCTCCGCCCCATAATCCTGCCTTACTGCATTTCTCCCCTCCCCTCTGTACACACCTCTTCATCTCCTTTCTCTAGCTGGAGGAGTCTGATCACACCCTTTGCTCTCTGGTTTTTCCCCATTCTCAAGCCATCTTTTAAAGCATAATTTGTTGGTACCCTCTACCTCCTACTACCACAGCATCTCTCTACATCCTCTGTTCCTAGCTCTATCATCTCCCCTTCTTGCATCTGCTTTGTCACTCTGAAACCTCATCATGCTGCCTTGCTTGAAGGCCCTTCATGCTCTAGTCTAGACCAGCCTTTGCACCCATCTTACTTTTGCTTCTGACATTCAGAACCCTGCTTTTCTTCAGCTTTAGTCCTCTACTCCCAGCTCTGTTGTTATATCTGTAGTATTTCTTTACTAGCATTTTATTCTTGAATCTCCCTACTTGCAACCTCCGGTCCATTTTTCAGTTCCATATTTCTGTAAGCTTTGTCTCACAGCCCACAACTCTGGTCTCCTACCACACTCTTCTTTCATTATCTTTTCTTCATATTTACTGCCACTCCACTGCTTGACCACCTGCATTCCATAATGATGTTTTCTTCTGGCGACTTCACAATAAATGGGGTGGAGGAGGTTGTAGTGATAGTGACCCCAATAAAGGCTTGGAAGTAAAGAGGAAGTCAGGTTGAAAGGAAATATATCATAGATCTCTCCCCCCCCCCCGGCATGCTCCTTGAATTTCTTTATTCCTTTCTTGTTGACAAAAATGGGAGGAGAATTACTGTTTGTTGGCAAGTTGGCCTGCTTCTCTGTGTTGTTTGTTTTAAACAAGATGAGTGTTGGGGTACTGGCTCATTAAAATAAATGATCTGTGGTACACAACATAAAAGAGATGTCTGGCAGCTCTAATCTGGTGGTCTGTCAAAAGGCCCTTTTCCACCAATCTCCCTGCAGTAAGAGAAAAATCATTTCTAGGAGGTGGCTCAGACCTTCAGAACAAGCTGCAGCAAAAATGGGAGGAGGATGTGATGGAAGACTTAGGGAGAGCAGATTCCACATGTTGGGGCTTAGCACCTCATTGCTGGTAGAACCTCATTGCTGGCAGCTTCGAGAAGAAATTGCCCTTTTGAAAGATGGGGAGGAGGAGGAGTGATGCTAGAGATGCCAGCAAGGAATCCCATCCCATTAAGGGGCTTGTTTGTTCTGTATTGTTCAGAATACAACTCTTATTGTAACAATTTAGCTTTGTGATTCTCTCTTCCCCTTTACCTTACTTCTGTGAAGAAGTTAAGGTTGGTCACACACTTATAGGAGAGGTTTTTGGAGTGGTGATGTGGGTGGGGGAAAGAGAAATTATGCACTCAACCTCTGAGACTAGTCACATCCTATCTTATTTGCTTTAGTAGCATTGGCTGGGGAAAAATATGTTCCGATACTACTGCAGTATGGCTTGATTGATGCAGGTCAAATATTTTTGCAGTGAGTTTCCTAGCCATGAGTGTTGGAAGCTATACTAACATTTTTCACTGTGCCTCTCCCTCTGTCCACCCAAAGGGGGGGGGGAGAATAGTAATGTATTTAGGTGCATTAACCTGTTTGCATATTCAATTTCCCTCCTGGAATTCTTTAACATCTTGCTACTGTGCATATGTCACATTTGTAGACTGCACTAGCGGTTGTGGAGGAGGGGGTGAAATGGTCTGAATTCTCAGATTTATAATTAAACAATTGTGCACCATTGAATTGCTTGGCAGTGTGGGACAGGATTTTTCAGTAGCTGAATTATTATTATTATTATTATTATTATTATTATTATTATTCAAAGTGGTTTAGAATATCCCTGAATCAGATATTTTGAACAAAGAGAACACTTTTAACAAAAGCCTCTGCCACAGATACATTAGTTTGTCAGTAATGTTTTGTGTGTTCTTGTTTGGTTGGATTGTGTTTATGGAGGGCGAGTACAGCGAGCACAGCCATTGAGGAGAAAACTGGGTGGAGTAAGGCAGAAGCTGTGAAATCGCTAGATTACCCTTTTCATAGCATCCACACCACCCATTTTCTGCTTGTGTTTTTGCTGGAGTGGAAGGTATAGTAATTGCAGTAACAATGAAGTCGGTTCTTTAGGGAGGAGTCTAGTGGTATAAAAATCAAGTGAATGTAGTAGTCTTTATTTATCTCACCACCCCCCTTCCGTAGATCTTGATTTGTCTAGCAGTAAAGTAGCCAGTCAATGTTGGAAAGCAAGGGTTTTTGTTGTTGTTTGATTATCTTTCTGATTGAACAGATTTTCACTTTTTTACTTCATTTGAGATATGATATATTTACACAAATAGTACATATCAAATTTCTACATTAGTGAATGGTGACTTCATTTGTTCTTACATTTTGTGGTGGTTTTCTGTAGCAGAGTGTTACCTTTACACTCTGTCTTGTCTTGTCTCCTCTCCACAAGTATGATCAAATTGAGCACTGTTATCCTTTGACACATTTTTAAAGAGTACAGAAAAAATGTAGGACAAAAGGATATGGAAAACACTCTGATGGAATGGTAAACATGATGTTCCATCTTTCTTTACACTTACCTAATGAAGGATGGCAGTGTTCTCATTGATATTCAATCTTTGTCATGCCAAATCCAATTCTTAACAAGGGTGAATATACATAGATTGTATCGGACAAAGCACAATTTGATTCTTATCAATATGGGTGTGGATTAAACTGTACCATATATAGTATATTTTTTTAGCATTTCTTTTATGAGTGGCTACTGTTTCCTGCATTTCTTCAAACCAAATAGTTTGGTTGTTTGCTAGAGTGTCTATTGTATAAGTGGATTCAAACTCTAAATTGACTAAAACCATTGACCTTGAGATTTGGGTTGACCCTGAATACTCACACTTAACGCAGGAAGAAAATGCATATATGCAAAGAAAAAAATGGGAGTTAATAGGATTATATGTTCTGTTATGTCTCCTCCTCCCACTTTCAAGGCATATTTATATATAGATATATAGTTATATAGATAGTCTTTTTAGCTTATTATATGCTTATATGATTTGCTTGTTGATTATATAATCTTCCTTTTGGCCTTGCTGAAGTGCAACCTAAAATGGAACACGTTTTAAATGTTTTGTAAAGTTTGTGGCAAGATTTAATATACTTCCTTTTGGGTTAGAATGTCACACATTGCCTTTGAATATAATCCAGAAATTAAAATGGTCTCAATTATTATATATAGTGATACTCAGTGTTGAGGTGCTTTTATTTTGTGAATAGGTTAAAGTTGTCATTAGGAAAATCTGTTTTTCGTATTTTTGGTGTTGTTGTTGTTTACTTCCAAACGGTACTACTATAAGACTTCTAAGGATGCCTACTGTTCTAGCCTGTGGTATTTACATTTCAGGTGGCAAAAAGGTTTGACCCTTTCTATATTTTTCAGTGCCTGTTTATGGGTGGACAATTCATGTCTGACACATGGTGAATACAGAACAAAGATTGTAGCTGTCATTATATTAGCATAAAATTTAACATTATGTTGTGAATGTTGGGGTGAACATCTGGATCCTGGTGTGTGTGTGCTTATCATGTCTCTTAGAAGTATGGGAAACCTTCCCTAGTAAAAGGATGCATTGTCATGTTCTCAGCCTCTGTAAAAATCTTTCTGGTTTATGATGTTGTACTCTGCAATATCCATTCTTTCCCTTTTAAATTGTACCTTAAATTGTTTTGTAATATAGCTACATTATGCTATGCATAATCTTTGTCAGTGCTGTAAGCTGAGTCATGGAATCAGCTGTGCAAATGGAATCATATCTGGGCAGAGGTCTCACTGTTCATTAGTGCATTTAGAATTGCAATCTAAGAGTTCATAAAGTGAATTTATGGCTTCTTGGAGAATAGAGCCCAGATCCAAGTCCAGTCAGATTCTTAACTTTTTTGTATTGCTGTACTTAATTTTTTCTTGATTCCTGTTCATCCAAATCTTCATTTGGTACAGTTACTGTGTTACCTACGTTCTTAGCTTCTGTACCATGTCTTAGGCATGATATGGTACAGATGCCACTCAAGTCATCAGTCAGTAGAACTTATAAATATGCATCAGAGTGGATTTAGAACTTCACTTTTACTAAATACTATAAAAAACTCCTTTGGATGATCTGTTGATTGTTCAGTGTGGTGTAATAAATAGTGTTGGACTTTGAATGGGAAATCCCAGGTTCAGATGCCTTCTCAGCTTTGAAGTTTATAAGCTAACCTTAGACCGAGAGAGAATCATTGGTGCAATGTAAATCACAAGGTAGTTGTGAAAATAGAAGGGAGCAGGGACATTATGTATACCCTCTGAGCTTACTGGAAGAAACTGGGATAACTTTTCAGAATATAAAATTTAAGAAATCATGAACAACTGAAATGTAGGCAAGATTACAAGTATGTAAACAAGGATAAATTCAGGATTAGGACTAACAGGTTGTATCAAACTTAAGTTCTACTCAGAGTAAACCTGTTGGAATTAATGGACCTAAGTTATCTATGTCAATTAATTTCAGTGAGTCTGCTCTGAGTATGACTTAATGTTGGATACCCAATATTACCCATACCCATTGTATATTATTATCAAACTGTGCGGCATAATGGGAAGTCAAAGATAGCAATAATATAGTGAACAGGATACACACAGCCTGTCGAGGTAACCTTGTATGCTACCAGTCATAATTGGAACTCTGCTTCTGTCAACTGTAAAACAAGGGAAAGGATGCTTAGCTACTATTGAGTACCACACTTGCCTTAGCACTACTTTTAATGGAAGATTAATAATGTCTTTATTTGGACATGGGATAAACCTGGATTGAGACTATACATTAGAGTTCTGGTTTTGGAAATTGTGGGTTCAGTTGCAATAATCTGGGCTGGGCAGTCATTGTTAATGTATGGTGTTTGCTAATTAAGGTGGGGTTTCAGATGGAACATTGTTTGGCTTATACGTCACCTAATCTAGTCTACCATGCACTTTAAGAGGAAAATTAAAGGACTGCTAGGAGTTTGACAGACTTGACTGCTGCTGCTACTCATTGACAGTGTACTCTCTTCAATACAAATGCACAGCTAGGAATCAGATGTCTTCATTCAAGGCTACCCCATTAGCAGAGAAACATCTATGTCTGTTAAAAATTGACATGCATCAGGACGATTTAAATCACTATTGTAAATCAAGTTTCCCATTTCTGATTTTTCTTTTTGAACAGCATGCCTGCAAACTAGTTGGTATAACAATTACCACATATTGGCTGATAACTAAATGAGTCATTATAGGATTACAATTTAAAACATTTGGCCTTGCAGCCCATATGTCTTTTGCACTGCAAAACTATACCTGCTTAACTAGAATTCGGCTTTGTCTGACTCTACATATATACGAGGATACTAAGCAAGATCACTTGCTTGAAGGCTCAGGATGCAGTCAAAGTGAGATTTACAGCTCAGTCTCAGAAGTAAGTGTTCAGAACTTTCCTGAAAAGGAACTGGTGGTAGTTACTCAAAAAGTATTTATCAATGAGATGGAAGTGTCAGTGCTGTTTAGCTGTTGTAAACACTCATAATTTGAGAACAGAATACATGGCAGAGTTGAGATACTTGGATGGTGTAAAATAGGAGTACAAGAAAATTAATTTGTGTCCCATCCTGATGAGACACGTGATGGCATCTCCTGAGATGTGACACCTTTGACACCCTAGTCCCTAGGTCCCATAGAAAGCACACAATAACTGAAATATGATGTATAACTTCTTATGTTTCTTATAATGCTTCAGTTCAAAAGTTTGATATGTCTGTATATGACTTTATTACGGAACATTTAAATTGCTGTTTGGCATGTCATGACTCAGTTTTATGGTAAATGTAGACTTTAACCAGGTTTCCTTTTTAAACATTGGCTAAAGAGAAAAGAAAAGCCCTACTGGATCAGGCCAAAAGGCCCATCTAGTTCAGCACCCTGTTTTCACAGTGGCCCACTAGATACCCAAGGGAGGCCCACAAGCAGGACCTGAATGTAGCAGTACTCTTCCCATTGATTCCAAGTCACTGGTATTCACTGCCTCCAACTCTGGAGGTAGAATACACCATTGTGGGTAGTAGTCATTGTGGGTAGTAGCATAATTGTAGATTTAGTATAATTGAAATTTTAAAAGTTCAATCCAAAATACATTTAGTTCTTGTAAGAACTTTAAAAAAATCATACAAATAGTTTAATTACTTCTGCCAGTGACAGCTTCCCAAATAAATTGATCTGTCAGCTTAACAGATATACAATATATTTTTAGCCATCCTGTTCTAAGTTTTCTTACAGTCAACATTAGGAAGTTCATACAGTGTCAGTTTGAGTACTGTCAACTTCATTCCAAACACTATTTTAAAATTTCATCCATCCAAATTCCTGCAGTGCTTTTAGGTGGTTTAGTTATGCTTACAGTGTTAAGAAGGTTGGTATGTTTGATAAATAAAAATTTGCAGTATTAAGAGGTTGCTCTTGTAAAGTAGTGTCTGATAACGCATTAGGAGGACAATTTTAAATGTGCCTTTTAAGTTGAGGTATTAAATGAAGCAATTGTTCTGACAATTCTGAAACATTGTGTGCGCTCAGCTTAACCAGCAATGAGTTGTTTAAGCTTAATGTGTCCAACAAGTTTTTGGATGGATCTTCTGGAACAAAAAGGTTTTCTCTGAGGGAGCCACTTACTGGTGCTCCAAGCATCTATGAAGCTATTGTTTCTGAGATGTCAAATTTCTCTTCCCATTCTTTTTTTGACACATCATGGAAATGTTAACCTTACTGTGTTAGATGATTTTAGCATTCTCTTCAGCATAATTTTCATAATGCTTTTCATAATTTTTGCTTCTGAAGTACTTCTTTAAAGTGTATCTTTGTTAGAGATTGGACACAGAAAATCAGAGCTCAGCTAGTGCTGAAATGGCACTTGAAGGGGTATCTACATTGTGGATTTAAAGCAGATTAACAATTGGGGCTGTTTGAGAGCAATGGTTGTTTAGGGGCTAAAGGGTTGGGTTTAGGTGTGGGGAATGGCTTCAGGTTTGAATTCTGCTTTGCAGCTCACTGAGTGGGTTTAGGAAAGCTAGTCAACAGTGTTTGAAGCTTAATGAACAATTTAATGACATGTCTGAACTGACAAGGCATCAGCTGGCAAACCACAACTTTAAACAAATGGTTTGAAGGGGACTTGCAGACTGTGGTTTGGTGTGATGCTTGAATCAATAAACTATAGTTTAAAACAATGGTCTGCCTCTGGAGGCTACTTCCTTGTAGTGAATTTGCAAAGCAAAGAAGATAAAAAGCAATGCAGGCAAGCTGCTGTAAGCCACGTTTGTATGTCTGGTTAGCATAACAACCATCGTTACAATATTGTTTAAATTCAGCCATTGTCCATTTGCTTTATCTACCAACAATGCAGTCCTAAGGCATACAGCTCAAAGCTTCTTGGAGGAAGGACAATATAGAGATGTAACTAGTAAATGAAGATGAGAACACCTAAAGTGACCGTAGGATTGTATCCAGTGCTAATCCTATTCAGAGTAGGCCCATTGAAAATAATGGCTCACTAATTTGGGTCCGTTAATTTAAATGTGTTTACTGTGTGTCTACTCTTAAGAAAATGTAGTTGGATACAACCCAAGCATTTTTTTCTTTGGAACATCTCTATGCCTGGATCAGAAGATGTTCATAGATTATATTGTCCATTGGTACTAATCAGACTTTATCAGGAGATATTTCTGATGAGTTACAGATAGGTAGCCGTGTTGGTCTGCCATAGTCAAAACAAAACAAATTCCTTCCAGTAGCACCTTAAAGACCAACTGTCAGGTAACAAAAATAATGTCAGGTAACAAAAATAATGATTGATTTAAGATGGAAGATACATCTTTTTGTTCATACTGTTTCAGTATGAGCTACTTTATGTAATCCTGCAGCTGGTCAGAGGTGGACTATGTTTACAGAGTTTTGTAGTTGTAGTATGGTTGTCTTGCTGAAAGACTTACCTCCTCCAAGCAGAACATTCTGCCCATGAGTGGCTTTCTCTTATCCCACTCAGTCACTGCATGTAATCCAGATAAGTAATCCATGGAGAACTGATGTGTACTGCACTGAGTTGCTAAGTGGCTTAAAATGTGATGATGTTTTTCTCCTTGACCATGAAAAATGAGAACTCGTAACACCATGATGGTGTGTTCTCTTTGCAGCATGTTATGATTTGGATGAGATGGGCTAACTACATAGGAATGCGTATAAGGGAGAGTATTGCCTCTTTGTAAGTCCTATCATCCAATTCTGTTGCATTCTGTTTCATTGACTTTTAGACCTTGTCGCTGATTATTGTTGTAACCAAGGGAAATCAAATATATGGTCACCAATTTCTGTGCCAGATGCTTGGCTGGCCATTAGTGGCACAAGCTTTCTCTACATAACTCCCCTCCAACCCCATATGATTTACGGTATCTGATGTTGATGTTAAAAAACTAATCAGATACGAATCTGTTCAAGTTATTATCTGTTCCAGTAACTGAAGAGCCCATATAAATTGTAGGGAAGTGTGGTGATTAAGTGTGCCACTTTATTAATTACAATACAACCTTCAACATTCCTCTTTCCACAATTTTTTGCTGGGCCAAATCTTCAGTTTTCCAGAGCTTGGATCAAGCAATATAAACATTCCTTTTAATTATTAATAACTAATGAGGGCTGTTCTTAAGCACTATGTATATACTTGGATCAAATTACCAATTTCTCCAATTTCTCTAATAATAAATAAATCGGACGTACCCTTTTCAAAATGGTTTTATTGTTTTGTCTTTCAAAGGTATATGGACAGCTGCAGTACTGGTGTAATGAGGCAAGTCAGAGAAGATGTGACTAATAAAGTAGCAGTAGAATTGTGAACAGGTAGTGCAGAACTTAGGTCATTAGGCATTCTCTCTTATCTTTCCTATAATAGGAAATGAAATATTGAAAAATCATTTTCTCTGAATAAACTTAAGAGTTTGAATCTTTTCATGTTACAAATTGCCTTCCATCTTCGAGTGACTTAATTTTTCTTACAGTGAACTGTAGTGCACATGCAAATTGCACTGAGGAATTTTAAATACCTACCTTTTAATCTAATGGATATCTGCTTTGTTAATTACTTGCACTGTAATTCTTAAAGTGTATTAAGATATCAGGTGATTATCACTCAAGGAACTGTGCCACACACACACACACTTACAGAAAAGGGTGAGAGGGTTTTTGTATGTGGCATTTGGGTGATTGTTTTGCTCATACAGGAAAACAAACAGCATAGCTGTTATTAGGGCTAGCAGTTCAATATATGATCTGCAAAACAGATAAACCAATCAACTCCCTGGATTAGGTTTGCATATACCCTACCAAACTTTAAGTACGATCTATTCTTTAAGCGTAACATTATATTTAAATATTATATTTAAAAACTGCAGAATTAACTTCAGGAATTGTTTTCTGCATTAGAGTGAAATACCAAGCATGTTAACTTAGAAGCAAGCCCTACCCTGAGGTCCAGCGCCAAGGGCCTTCTGGTGGCTCCCTTGCTGCAAGAAGTGAGGTTACAGGGAACCAGGCAGAGGGCCTTCTCGGTAGTGGCGCCTGCCCTGTGGAATGCCCTCCCAGCAGATGTCAAGGCAATAAACAACTATTTTACTTTTAAAAGACAACTGAAGGCGGCCCTGTTTAGGGATGTTTTTAATGTCTGATGCTGTATTGCTTTTAATATTCAGTTGGAAGCCACCCAGAGTGGCTGGGGAAACCCAGCCAGATGGACGGGGTATAAATAAATTATTATTATTATTATTATTATTATTATTATTATTATTATTATTGCTGCTGCTGCTGCTGCTGCTGCTGCTGCTGCTGCTGCTACTTTGTCTAACATCCAATTAAGTTTACTTCAGGATTGCAGCTTTCAAGATGTGGGATCAGGCCTTTAATAGGACATATGCAGATGGGATGGAGAATAAAAAAATGCTTTTTTAAGTCAGAGGCAGTATGCCACTAACTACCAGTTGCAGAAGAACAGCAGACAAAAGTTACTGCCATCATGTCCTGCTTGTAGGCTGTGCAAATCACCTGGTTGGTCACTGTGGGAAACAGGAACTAGATGGACCTTTGATCTGATCTGGCAGAGCTCAGGTTCTTTAAAGAAATACGACTTTAATCAAACCATTCAGTCACCCTTTACATGAATTCAGAAGAGACTGACCAGTGTTTTCCTTAAATGAAGCCACCAGTTTTCTCCAGGTCCAAATCATTGTGTTGGTGCTTGGTATTTGTGTCCTCATCAAAACTTAGAAGAACAGCAGCTAGCCAGGATGCTTAGTGCCATTTCCCTTTGGAAGATGACAATATCTTGCTCCCCTCTCCATGTTTGAAAATACTTAGTTATGTATTTGCATTTTTATATCATGTTTATGAGAGGGACCCAGTTTTAATGCTAATTTTTAAGCATCTGGAGTTTTTTGCACAATGAGACCACTCATATTTTACTGTGTTTTTCTGCATCATTGTTTTGGGTCAATATGCCTTCAAAACTACTGTGCCAAAATACTACCCACCCACCCCGGTCCTTATATTGTGAACAGGAACTTATGACAATTCTGTGTGAGTGTTTAAAAGGGGAGAAGTAAGATTACTTTTTAAAAAAATAGCTTCATCATTGCTTACAAGAGATCAAGGTTTTAGTTTAGTTCCTAGTAGAATTGGGATCTAAAGCAGCATTTACATTTATGTACATGAAATACTGAATTCATTAATGGGATCATAATGGAAAAGCAAAAGGGAGAAGGAGGTGCAGGTGCTTGAAAGTAAACTTTGTGAACATTTTTTACAGAGAATTCTTGCTTAAAGGAGCAAAATCCCTTTACCTCATAACTCATAAATGCTAGTGAAACAGATATACCAAATCCATGATGGGAGAGTTGCTTGTCTTGATGGATAATTTTTTTTACAAAGGAAATATCCTGTAAATTCTCCCTGAGCAATTGACAACTTGATAATCTGGTCCCATCTCAAGAGAACCTCAGAGAGATTCTTGTAAAAATGGGTTGAAATAAAGGTGATGCATAGTCTGACACTACACATACTTACTCTGAAGTAGCCTTTCTCAGTTCAGTGGCTCTTAACCCCAGGTTGTTATGTACAATATTGCTGTCTTAGGGTTGTTGTTTTTAAATGACACCTTTAGTGGAAACCAAGGTGGAACTACAGTGGCCAATGAGGACTAATGGTACATTTGGGTATTGAGCAAGCTTTGTAATACTGGATTCTTTAATAACACAAAAACATATCAGTGTTGCAGACAACTAACCATCCTAAATTTGTATGTTACTTTATATTCTTGAAAATGTTTGCATAACTAACATTTCTTGTTTGGTGAAATATTTTGTTTGGTCCAGGTTGAAAAGACCCCCAGTTTTGAAATAGAAATACAATAGCCTTCTAGAAAGCTAAAAACTTGGGACAAATAGAAACTAACTTCTCAGCTTTTCATGTGCTGTTTCTTCTACATGATGTTCAACTGAGGCAGTCAAGAAGCAAGAGCTGAACAAGTTTCCAGAATGCACCACTGATCCAAATACCTGATGTTAGTCTCTGGTTTGAAAACATTTTTCCAGCACAGAATTTAACACACACACATCAAATTAACATCTACTTTTTATATTTGAATTTCAATTGGAAAACCTTTTTCTTTTTATCTAGCTTAATTTCTATAGGTGGACTTGAATTTTTAAATTGATAAGAATAATGTGTGGAAAGTGATCCCATGAGATGGTTGATTATTTTCTGTTACCCTGTTCTAATTCTGAAAACCTTTAACTCATTTCTTAAACTGTGCAAAATCTGCACATGAATTTTAAGTTGATTTCTTGTATAGCAGTGAGTGATAGTGGGATACTACATTAATTTTTAGTAGTACAGTGGTACCTCGGGTTACATACGCTTCAGGTTACAGACTTGGCTAACCCAGAAATAGTGCTTCAGGTTAAGAACTTTGCTTCAGGATGAGAACAGAAATCGTGCTCCGGCGGTGCGGCAGCAGCAGGAGGTCCCATTAGCTAAAGTGGTGCTTCAGGTTAAGAACAGTTTCAGGTTAAGTATGGACCTCCGGAACGAATTAAGTACTTAACCCGAGGTACCACTGTACATCTCTGTATGTTACTTGTGAAAAATGTCTGCTGTTTGGTGGCATAACTGAAAACATAATATTCTGCCTCTTGCACTTGTAGTATCTCTCTGCATAATGCCTGTGCCATGAAGACAGAAAATAAGATTTAAAAATGTACACAGGAAGCTGCGTTTAAAGAACCGATCCTAGTTAGGAACTTTGGAAGGAGACTGAGAACAAAGCACATGGGAAGAAAAAACGGCCAGATCAAAAGCATTTCAGCCATCTTGACACTTTAGTACCCAGTCAGGCCTTCCTTACAACAGACTGAGCAGTATTGACTTTATCCCAATAAGTTGCTTTTTGAGCAAAACATTCAAGCAGGCTATAGAATTACTACCAGGTGCTCTTTATAGCTTTTCCATTGTGCTTGAAACTTTAGTAGAGTGGGCTAGAGATTTACTTTTTAAAGGACTTGGTCTGGGTCCCATGCTGGCTCTGGGACCAGTACAGCAATATACCCCTTTCAGCAACCCTGCCAACTACTCTGATGGATCTTGAATAATAGAATCTGAGTTGGAAGGGACACTCGGGATCATCTAGTCCAACCCTTGGCAATGCCAGAATAGGCAGCTGTCCTTTACAAGGATAAAACCTGCAACCTTGGCGTTATCAGCACCACGTGCTAACCAACTGAGTTATCTAGCTGCCAAGACAGAGGTTCCCAAACTGGTCTGTGGACTACCAATGGTCTGCGATCTTCATTCAGGTTCTCCACAGTGTGCCTGTGGATTTCCAGTTGAAGCTGGGAGACAGCAAATCCATCCCATTAAGTATTCATATGGATATTTAATTGTACTGAATTGCTTTTTAAATTTCTTCTATTGTATTTTACTATATTAGAATTTGAATTCTATGGAATGCAATAAAATACAATATCTAATACTAAATAAATAAATACACAGTTAAAAATCATACAGACTCTAGCACAGTTCATTACAATTGCTAAAATGGGCAAAATAAATAATTAGCAAGTGGTTTGTGGAGAAAAGAAGTTTGTAAAACACTGCTCTCAGTGGTGCTTTCAGGGCAGGACTTTAAGACAAAAGTTTGGGGCCCTACTCAACAGAATAAGAAAGAGGGACCCCCAAGCACCTAAACAATCTAGTATTAGGTCGAAAGCTTAACAAACTGGCAGTAAAGGCCATCTCACCCCCCAAGGTAAATATTAATCCCTATAGTCCTCTCTGAAGTGAGTTTTATAAACATACTTTTTATGTGTTATGAGCAGGCAAGGCAGATAAAATGTTCCTGCTACACTTGGACATTTGTTTTCAACTTTCCCGTTGTTTTATGGTAGTGGTCAGCAATCAAACCTTTGACCGCTTTGTTGGCACTCTTTGCTGTACTTTTATCTATATGAAAGATTAAGTTCGTGTATTAATATCAAAAGTGAAAGATGAAACAGCTATAACTGAAATGAAGATAGCCAGAAGTAGGTGGATGTGTTCTTGTGACTGTTGTACATCTCTTTTAGAAAGAGAAAAAGAATAAGAGTAAGAAATAGCAGCACAAAGGCTGGATGAACACTTTTCTTACTGAACTCCTTAACATAGAATTGTTCTGGTATATATAATTAAGCTGGACAGGTTTAAGAGACATCATGTAGCTTAAAAAAGCACTAAGAAATACATGGTTGGATTTAAAAAATGTTTCCGTTTTAGACACCTCAGAAAAGCACTCGCCACAATAAACATTAATTGGGGAGGACCAGGTGAATTTCCAAGTGGCTCTCCATGGCTGGTGCTGTAGGGGTTGAATGGAGAGCAAGTAAAACCAAAGGCGATACAAATCAGTCTTTTTATTGGAGAATTTTTATGACACACATATGCACAGCCCAGTATTATGAGCTCGAATAAAACCTGCGTAAGACAAAACAAGCTTATTAAAAAAACGTAACAATAGCCTGTTGGATCAGGCCAATGTCCCTTCTAGTCCAGCATCCTGTTCTCACAGTGGCCAACCAATTTCCTATGGGACGTCTGCAAGCAGGACCTGAGCGCAATAGTACTCTGCCCACCTAAATGTCATCTGGTGTTAGCGTTCTTTGTGTTGGGGTTTTTTTATATATAGAAATACAGTGTGTGTGCATGAGTGCTGTTAAGTAGATGGGAGCAGTAATGTGCAGAGGCTTTATATATAGATTGCCCACGCATGTGGGGAAATGGGTTGTGTGTCTTTGATTTTGTTGCTGGAATAGACACTTAAATGGATCTGTTTGTGTATATCCAAGGCTCAAATTGGTTTTGCTCAAAAAACACAAAAGGCAGCTTGACTCATGCTGATATCTGGTAAATGCTGTTAGACTACACTGCTTTCTTTTAAACAGTTTACTCTTGAATTTATCCTAGCATGGGCATCTGAATCTTGGTTGCTTCCAATCTTGATCTTTTGACCCCTACTCTAGCCTACCACTTAAAATACCACATCTGCTCTTGCAACAGAATGTATGTATTTCTGCTGGCGAGAGTTCAGCTGATGAAACATGTCACTGGTAACATAAACTGCTTTACACACCTCATGAAACCATGAAAGTTCTTTATATGATTTTAGAGCTGGTTTGAGCAGGGATGTTGAGCCTTAACTTAACTGTTGGTTAAGACCTTTTAAACATGGAAAAACAGTTTTGGGCCCTTCACCCCATCTACAAAAAAGGATACAAATTTGTCAGCTGTTTTTTGTTTAGCCAAGCCTATGCAGATATGCCAGTGTGCATTTTCTTATGTAATTTTAGCCTCTATTTTTAATGCTTGATTTTATTTATTTATTTAAGAAACTTGTTTTAACATTGATATTTATTAGGTATCCCGATGTATATATTTCTTATAAACAGCTTAGAGGCTTTATTTACAATTAAATAGCAAACAAATAATGTTGCTAAAATTACGTCACAAAGCATATGTAAGTGTATGCCATCTCTTGCTAACATAGCAGAGGATGCAATCAACATACAGTGCACTGCACCCTTAAAATCCTCTTGACACCCCTGGTACTTGGCTGTATTATGATGAAAATATTTATAGGATAAATTAGCTGTGTTTGGATCTTCTTATGGAAGGTGGTATGAAAATTGGTAATAACATCCTAGCTATTCCAACAGGAATACAACATTTCCCAGGAAAAATTGTAAGGTGCGCACTTATTGTCCAAGCCAAGGTTTCATTGAGTAGGTTTTTAGAAATTTTATTTGATCTTGCTGTTTCCGTATTTATATTTTAGCTTGGATGTGTTGTAACTACTCCAGGCCTTTGGGACAGCGTAGAATAAAAACCTAAAACAAGCTTGGGTATGAATGCTTTTTGACATTTTGAATTTTTTTTTGATTGGTTGCATTTTTATTACACTTCTCCCATAGGGGCAAGTGGCTGATACATATTTTTTTTTCTAGTTGAAAATCTAACATCTAATTATTTTCCTCCGCTTCCTGTTGTATATGATACTCAGGTCACAAATTAAGGCTTAGCTCTGTTCATCGATTGTTTCAGGAAGTTTTTAATGTCTGTTCTAATCCTGAAGCAAAGTTCTTAACCCGAGGTACTATTTCTGGGTTAGCGGAGTCTGTAACCTGAAGCATATGTAACCCGAGGTACCACTGTATTAGTGCTGAGAAGCATTGCATTCTTGCATGGAAGCAGCTTTGGTGTCTGGATTTTTGGTGATGAATGCTTAAAAGATTTCTAACTTTCCCACACAGTAACTTTGTAAGTATGTGAGTAGTATTTGTTTTAGTATGTAGTGGTTATAATGTTGACAACCATGAATCTAGTCCTACATAAAAGTTTTCAAAAATTAAGTCACAAAAGGCGTACTAGCCTGCTTGCTTGTCCTTTAAGACACACAGGCAGTCTGCAGCATTCTTATCTTGTTTAGAGTCACTATGGTTTAGCACTATTATGATCAGGTATAGTCATCCTAGGCTATTGGGGGCTCCTTCTATCCAAACCAACCAACTGCAGTTAGCTATGTTTAGTCTCAAAACAAGCCAATTTCAAATCAGCTGGCTTTCTGAAAGTAACCCTAGTTAATGTTGACCACAGTTCCTGGTTTAAATGAAATTACAATCTACACTGAACTAAAAGCAGAAGCAAAAATTTCTGCTCCTGCAGTGCTGCTCATGAAAATTGAAGGGGAGCATGTGTACCTGGGAGGAGGCCAATTTTTTCCCCTGTGGCATTAAGCCTCTGGTTTAGCTTTGTGTTCGAATGTGGTTACTGTGGCAGGTAGTTCTATGGAAGTGGCAACTCTGGTGAAGCTGCACTGTCCATAAGACTTCTATCTAACCCTAGTTTGGTTGAACTTAAAAGGCAATCTACCTACTGAATGGTGCACTTGTGTGTGGATAGCCATCCATGTGGAGTAAATGCACTTTAACCAGATCAAAAGGTCAAGGTTCTTAGTCTCTCTTGGTATTAGCATATAAATAGCAGCTAATGCACCATGGTAATTCTATTTAGACACAACTGTGTGTTTCTATAATTATTAGGAAGTTCATTTGCTTTAAAGGGGAACGTTCATGTTAGAACCATCTTTGCTTCAATGCGATTTGATTCCATATAGGTTGCACATCTTCCACAGTAAGCTCTTTGTGAGGAATTTAAACAGCTATCAGATTCAGGTGAAGAAAAGCCAATAAACAATGAGTATTTTTAAACAAGGAAATTTTGTAGTTTAGAAGCGCAGTGTGATGTCACAGGAAAAAACTGATCTCTCCCTACTTCCCCACTCTGCCTACTTATTTGGAGTGAATTCCATGCACTTTGCTGTATGGGACCAGTGGTGACCAGGGAAGTAGTAAAATACAATAGATTCTAGTTGTCATACATTAGGGTTGCCATATGTGTGGGATTTCCCAGACAGGTCTGTATTTTGGGGGCCAGCACCCCTATCTATTTTTGCATTTTGGATTAAATGTCCAGGTTTGGGTTTTTATTTTTTTTTATTATGTTGTTGGGTTTTTTGTGGGGCACATTCATGCCCAGAAGGCACTGTGTCCCGGAACAGGAAGTGGGGTGGCCTGGAGTAGCCTTCCCAGGCCCCGTGCTGGTCCCGGTGGTTGCCAGGCCTTGCGCAGCTTTCCTGGGGCGGCTCAGCCTCCCATCATGAGCAGGAGGCCCAAGACAGCAAAGGTAAGAGAGGCGAAGGAAGAGGGAACAGGCCAGCGAGGAAGGGGTCAGAGGCAGTGAGGGGGTGAGCGAGGAAGATGCGGGATGGTGGGGGAGGTGTCCCGATGGTGGGGTATGTGTGGTTTTTGATCCTTGGAATATGGCAGCCCTATCACACATGGCATGCTGCTGTATTGTCCAACATTTTTTCCTCTGCCTCTGTTCATTTGATGAAAATTGCACTCTTGGGAACTTCAGAAGCTGCCTTACACTATTTCAGACCTTTGGTCCTGCTAGTTCATTACTGTCTGTCTACACTAACTGGCAGTGGGCCTTCAGGGTGTTTCTGATCAGCAGTCTCTACCAGCCCTTTTGGGAGATACTGGGAATTCAACCTTGGATGTTCTGTGCACAGAGCATGTGCTCTGCCATGGATCTGCAGCCCTTTGTACATTATATTCTATCATTGTTATTTTGAAATTCAAAACCTACGCTGGAAAAAAGCAAATGTCAGGTATCAAAATCAAACTCTTATTTCTACTTGAAACTAAATTTCTTCAAAATCAAAGCTACTTATATTGGATTTCTAGGTGCCTGCATGCTAGGCTAGAAAAAAAAATGATTCTATCTTCCAGTAAAAAAAATTGATACAGGCCTTTTGGATCTGGAAATAATTTTCAGCTCTCATTTTAGATAAGTAGCTATCTGTTAAGAAAAGACTCGAGTCCATGAACTCCCTGGCTTTCAACACCAACAGTGATGTTTTGTACTCTGTATACAATCAGATAATCCTAAAAGAAGCAGGATAGTTATTTGTAATTTCTGAGAATATATTTGATATATGTAAAAGCTGATCTCTGTACTGTGTGCTTTAGCCTTGCAGCAAGAAATGGGTCCTGATGGTAACGTTGGAGTGGACCTAGGCAGAGAGGCAGTGGCTTCCCAGTGAGTTATGTGAATGGATAACAATGTGGGCCATAGCTGAGAGGAAACAAAAACGATCTGATTTGTATTATTGTCTCTTGCTTTATAAAGGGTAGCAAACTTCCTTTCACCTAGGAAAGCCATTTTTTGTTGCGCTTTGTATGTACTTGTGCAGCTATCCTGAGGAATGATCCTATTTGAAGAGGACAAGGAAACATAGATGCACATAAGTGCCATTTAACTCACCATTGTTTTTTTAACTCAACTCGTGTTGTTTTTCCCCCAGCCACTTTACTTAGAGGCAGAAGAGGATATTTCATTTAGGTATACTGTTGTAGGGAGATTACAACTTGATTTTGATGGATCCTCGTATCTTAACCATGGTGATAATGAAATATGGAAGGTTGTGGCAGGTCTTTGAGTGCAAGGTTCTTTCCTTGGGCCTCTGACAGAGAGAAAGGAGTTCATAGAATCATAGAGTTGGAAGAGACCACAAGGGCCATCGAGTCCAACCCCCTGCCAAGCAGGAAACGCCATCAGAGCACTCCTGACATATGGTTGTCAAGCCTCTGCTTAAAGACCTCCAAAGAAGGAGACTCCACCACACTCCTTGGCAGCAAATTCCACTGTCGAACAGCTCTTACTGTCAGGAAGTTCTTCCTAATGTTTAGGTGGAATCTTCTTTCTTGTAGTTTGGAACCATTGCTCCGTGTCCGCTTCTCTGGAGCTGCAGAAAACAACCTTTCTCCCTCCTCTATGTGACATCCTTTTATATATTTGAACATGGCTATCATATCACCCCTTAACCTCCTCTTCTCCAGGCTAAACATGCCCAGCTCCCTTAGCTGTTCCTCATAAGGCATCGTTTCCAGGCCTTTGACGATTTTGGTTGTCCTCCTCTGGACGCGTTCCAGTTTGTCAGTGAGTTAAAACAGCTGATTTTGGGGGGTCCTCCCTGGCTAGGCCAAATCTAGCATGGGTTGGATTCTGTGACTTACAATAACCTCTCTAGCTCTGTGTTTAGAATGAAGGTTGAAATAGATTTGCTTCAAGGTTAAGAAGCACCTTGCAAAAAGATTAAAGAATATCACTGGATGGTGGTCTTACTCTGCTTGGCATGGAGTGCAGAATATCTGGTAGGATCAGAAAAGCTGCTTAAGCTCATAAAATTGATTTGCATCTTTTTAAAACGGCTGACTCTTCATTTTGAAAGCCTCCTTAATTTCAAATGCAGTTTATTATTCAGCAAGAGTGGCTGTTGTTCAAGACAATGTAAATCCCTTTGGAGTCAAGTAATATTGGATTCGGTTTGAGACTGTTACTCTCCCAACAAAATATTGATTTGCTGCCATTAGAATTCCAACCTCCAGCTTATAAGCATTCTTCTAGTCCTCCTCCTTCTGTAGAAAAATGAGAAATTTAGGATGATCAGATGGAATTCAGTAGGAGTAATGCATTAGTTCTTCTTAAGTGTAGACTGGTTTAATGTGCATAAATTATTGCAGACGTTCTTTCTGCTTCTGTTTCAGAATTATGATGCAGACTTCCAGACTTGCTTGTTTGTGCTTTTGGGGAAATACTTACTAGTCACAGCATTTATACCCCTTTCTTGAGAAAGAATGGCTTAAGAGTAAGTAATAAAAACAACACAGTCCCTACCTTCAGGCTTAGAATCTGAAAAGATGTGACACAAAAGAATAAAGTGATGGAGAGGGAAGAGAAAAATGACATCAGGCTCCTGATAAAAAGTTCTTACAATGACCAGCTTGAAGGGAAACGAGCTGCTTATAGTCAAAAACAAATTAGGTCTCAATGAGTCACACCATCTTGGAAGTGACTGTAATGCAGGCAGAAGTTGTTGACTTTACAACCACCTTCCCTGACAGATGTTGCCTGGGGCTGATAGGAATTGCAGTCTAAAACATCTGAAGGGCACTGTGTTGGGAAAGGCTGCCTTACAGGGTGGGGCCTGTTCAGCCTAGCTGCATAGGCCAGAACTTATTCCTCCCACTGCTGCAGGTAGGTTCTCAGGGGCCCAGTTGATACCATCATCCTCACAGCAGATAGTTGCTGTTCTTATAGGCAGTTGGTTCCAAAATCCTGGGGAGGGACCACCTGACCTGGCCTAGGTAATGAAAGCAATGAGTGGATATGGTAGATCCTTTTGGCGGTTCTTTTAAAACAGGGAGGCTACAAATGGTATCTGGTAGGAGTTTGTTTTTAATGCACTTTGACCTCTTTTCCTGGATCTAATTTATTTCGATTACCTTTGTAGCTTTGGTTGCTACTAGTGACTTGTGGCATGCAGAACTTCTTGTCAGAGTACATACATAACAACCAGGCAGTGCTTCTGGCACTGTGCAGGATGATGACACTGCTGTTTACACAGCAGCAACACCTGCAGTACTTGGATTCCTTCTAAGATCATAGAGGCAGCTCTTTGTCGGAATGGCACATCTGTCCTCACTGAGAAATGCAGCAGCGGAATGATGCCAGTTGAGAGAAGAGGCACTGTGTGTGTGTCTGTGAGGCCACAACAACAAATAATATTCTGTCTGACTTTTAAAATGATAGCAAATTGTTATCATAGGTGAAAGTCAACCCTTTATCCCAACCCATGCAAGCTCTGCTGAGAATCTTTAAATGTTCATGACTTCTCATATTTGGGGAATAAAAGAAAAGTCTGCAAAGTAGTGCTAATGAGAACTCTAATGAAGTTAGCATCTGTAAAAGAATGCTAAAATTCTCGAGGAGCTGAATTGCTTTCTGTGTGCAAAATTCCAAGAAAAATCTCAAGTGTTTCATGTTTACCAACTCTAGTTTGACACCCAAGTTTTATGAAAAACTATGTAGATACAGTAAGTGTGCAACTTACTGGCATTTAACTTGTGTGCATTCAGCTTCATGTGCTTGGTAATTTAAAAGGGGGGGGGGCAGGTGCCTGCGGAAAAAAAGACTTTGGCAATCCCACATGCCATTGAACCCAATGTGTTTTGACTACGGTATATGTAATTTTGGCTTTAGGCGAGATCCTGGAATGTAAGCCCCGCGTAAGTTGTGAGCTTACTTCACAAGCTGACTGTATGCTTAAAACAGGACACATGAAGTATCACAAGCTCATATTGAGCAGCTCTTCCTTCCTCATTGATCATTTTAAAAATAGCATTTAGGCAGAGCTTTAGGTGGGTTAGTATTATCCTAATGCATATGGGGTAAGTAAGGCCATCTAGTGAGCTCATGGCAAAGTTAACACTTGGTGTAGATACTTAAAGTTGTGTTTTCTTTTTAAAAAACCAATTTGTTGTACTGTTGCTTGAATATTACTATGCATTAAACCAATAGTTTTTTTCTGGGGGTACACGGGGGTATGCATACCCCTAAATATTTTGTCAATCTAAGTTTGGCCTCATTGAGGGGCAGGGCAGTATTTCAAAATGAGTAGAAAAAAGAGAGTATCCCTAAACATTACTTTTTTTTTAAGCAAAAAAGCACTGCATTAAACTCTTCTCCCCAAAATCCTACCTTGATACCACCAAGGAAAGTTGGTATGGACTAGTTTCATTGAGGTGTCTAGTAAACCTGTGTCTGAGTTGTACCACTTCAGTCTGGTGTTTTAAACTCTTTGCTGCACTTTATCACCTGAAAATAATTGATGATCACAAATCTCCCTTTAAAAGTTTCATTGATAGTTGTTTTTGTAGGACTGGCCTTGGAGAGGTTCTATGGATTTAGTGTGTAGCAGTTTGGCCAAGGTAACCTTGCCATTCTGGCGTCATCAAGGCTTCAGATTTCATAAGAGAGACGGTGACAACATACAAAAATAATGGAAAAATAAATGCCTTTTAATAGAATCATAGAATCGTAGAGTTGAAAGGAACCACAAGGGTAATCTAGTCCAACCCCCTGCAATGCAGGAATCTTTTTTTAACCCACAGAGGGTTGAATCCATGGCCCTGAGATTGAGTCTTATGCTCCATCGACTGAGCTGTCCTGTCTGTACCCCATAAAGTGGAGAAATCATAGCCGTTAACTCTGAGTATAGAAAGAAATGACTTGAGTTCTTGGGTCACTGATACTCTGTAACCTGCCTATTTAATCTTTTGCATGTTGAACATAGTAATAATGTTATTAGACTATTGTCTGTAGTTCACTGGGTTTTGGCTGATGAGTCATGACTTGAAACTTGCTCCCTAATTTGTATTAGTGGTGTCAATACCATTTTCAGTTTTAAAAATATTTTAAGAGGAAGAGAGAACATTTTTATTGTATAGGACTGACTGTTTTTACAGTTGTTTCTTCTGCTTGGAGACCCCTGCCTGGAACTGGTGTTCTGTGGGAAGGGAGCTAAGGGTCTCTAGCAAACTAATTTGCACCTCATCAAGTGATTAAACCAGTATAAAGCCAATAAAAAGTTTGGCATGTGTCCACAAACTGAGAGAAAGAAAGAGGATGAGGAGCAAGGTGGGCACCTGTAGTTAAAATAAAACAAAATAGTGAATTTCATATGGCAGGATGGAGCTAAAGGTTGGTCCCCATTCTAAAGGCCAACAGTGGAATTACAAAAGTATTTATTATGTTTTCTGCACTCTGCATAGTTGTTGCTTTTCTCTTTGTTATGATGGATGACAAAATTATATGCAACCCTTAATTTCCCCAGCTTCTACCAACAAGACTTGCTTTTTTGCCCAGGTATAGGATCAGCCCCTGTTTAATGTGTTTGAACTTACTGTTTTTTCTGTGTTAAATGCTTTTATGTTTTATTAACTATGTTTTATTAGCTGTGTGTTAGATGCTTTTATGTTTTATTAACTATAGGCTGTAATTGTATTTTAATAGAATATTGTACACTGCTTAAGAGTTTTTTAAAAAACTATTAAGCAGTTTATAAATGCTTTCAACAAATAAAAATAACATTTGTCTAATGAGTAGTCAGTACTTCAGTGTTGCAGAAGTTGTTCATAGCAATAATTGAACAAACTCTTGCATTTTCTAGATGGAATGAATCTTCCTTGTTGAATGCATCCTGTCTGCTTGGTAGAGTTTACTTGTGGAGACACATTGTCCTTTGGGTTGAAGCCACTTTGTGGCAGACTGAATTGTGGATCCCAGAATCCCAAGCTGCTTGACGAGGAGGAGACAGCTGAATCACGTTAACTTGACATCACAGCCACAATGGTGCTGTCACAGAGGCAACGAGATGAACTGTAAGTAGCTCGAGAATATTAATCTTACCTTGCTTTCAGTTGGCTGTTATGAATTGGACGCGATCATGTTTTCTTAACCAATTTTAAAGCTTTCTATAGGCATCTTAATCAGAATGCACTAGACATTAGTTTTAAAAAAAAATTAAAAAAAAAGATCTGGCCACAAAGCAAGAATGAAGAAATGGGTTTAGTAATTTTGTGGGATCCTCCAAATTCTGGAGCTAAGCAGTGTGCTGGCCGTGATGTTAATTTGTTTTTTGGGAGATGGGTGGGAATGGGATGAAAATTGTATTCTGGAAAAAAAAAAATCTTCCTACTCAACTTGGCAGGCTTTGTAAGCACATGTCTGATATGCTTCTGTTAACTTTGCAGCTGTGGTTGTGGGCTGTTCCACAGTTGATGCCATAGGGATATCAGGAGTGGGGCAGGTGGGAATGGCTTGGGAAAAACTGCCTTACAGGTCAAATTGGGACCCAGCTACCCCACATTCTGGAGGTTCCTTACTCATGCTACAGAAGGTCCTTACGAGAAAACAGTGGCAAGCCCAGTTCTTTTCAGGTTTATTTTTACTGCTCAGAGGACTGTCTTTGCCAAGTCTTCAATCTGGACTGAGCATTTTGTTCCTCCTGCTGCTGTTCTAATGATTGTCGATGCTGTTAATATGTATTAGAATGAAGTTTTTGTTTTATTGTAGACCATCCTTAGGGCCCTTGATTGGTTGGACATACATTCTTAATAAAAAGAAACACAGACCTGTCAGGAACCTATACAGTTAAGCCTGAGTACATTCCTGACTCCCTGCTTTTCTTCCTTAGCTGCCTGTCATTTCCCCCAGGTTTTTTATGTTGTGAGATTGTGGTCTGGAACATGAGTGTTTTGCTTGTACAATATCTAATATATTTTTATTTCTAAATATTTTCACCCCATACTTCAGCTATAGTGATAGTACTGTTTACAAACTTAATTGTTTTATTCTAACTCAGGCATAGGCAAACTCGGCCCTCCAGTTGTTTTGGGACTACAACTCCCATCAAACCTAGCTAACAGAACCAGTGGTCAGGGATGATGGGAGTTGTAGTCCCAAAACATTTGGAGGGCCAAGTTTGCCTATGCTTGTTCTAATTTGAATACCAAATTTATCTTAAAAGCTTCAAAGTTATAAATGCAGGATTAAAATGACATCTAAAATGCACAGGAAAGTAAGAAGGTCTTTCTTTACTTGCTGCTGAAAGGACAGTAAGAAAGGTGCCAGGTGGAACTTCTGCGCAGAGTGTTCCACAACAGGGGTGCCACTACTGGAAAGACCTTGGGATGGGGAAAGCACCTGTTAGATAATATATGGAGGGAGATGTTTCTTAACGTTCCCAGTCCTGACCTGCGAAGGGCTTTACAGGTCAAAACTAGCTCTTCTCAGTTGAGCCTGAAAACTGGGTAGGAACTGTTGCAGTTTTCAAAGTATGGCTATAATATACCCAGTCTCAGTCCCAGTTCCACTCTGCAGAATATGGTTTCTATATTGCTAACATAAGTTTGTGAATGGAAAAGCATAAATAATTGTAATGCTCTCTTGAGGAAGGGTTTATTTGCCATAAATGTACATCTATTGCAGTTGCTGGTGCACATTTTTCTGTATTTGGGGGTTTTTGGGCAGAGTTGGCTTGCATATTCCAAGGAGAGCATTTAGTGAGTAGAATGTGTTTGAGTTCTATTAACTGGATAAGCAAGATAAGGATTCACTGAGGCTGAGAGCACTTGCTCACAAAGGGCACAGCTTTTCTCTTTCTGCATGAGTTGGGCGGTAGACCAAATTATTTGATACTCCTATTAAGATACTTACGGCATTCCAAGAACTTAACACTGTATGTTAAGCAAACCTGTAATGCTGGCAAGGTGATCTTTAAGCAGTATTTGAACAGTTAACTGGTCAGTTAATTGCTAACTGATCTGCTGACAAATATTGTCCTGCTTCAGCCAGCCAAGTAAATGCAAGGTCCCTTTCATTTAGATCATAGTCTACCTTGACTGTCAGAGCACCATCTGTTAGAACAGGGGTGTCTCTTTTGTCCTCATCACTGCAGGGGTCAATATCTGATGCTTGCACTGACATGCATGCTAATCTCTGGAGCATGTGCCAGCATTGTGATGTCTGCTGCTGTTAAATTGACTTCTTGCTTTGCTCATTCTTGGTCACATGGTAGCTCAAAAACAACTGCAAATGGTTGGAATAAAGACTGTGTGTTCTGAAGTTTTAACTGCATAACATCTGCAAATAGGATGACAAATTATGTGATAAATGCTGAATTTATATCTCCACTATTGATTTCATTGATTAAAAACATCGTCTAGTAATGGTTCTGCTGGCAGTCATGAGGAGCAGAAAGCTATGCAGAGCTTGAAGCCTTGTACCCACACATTCAACACTATCTGCAAGATTTTTTTTAAAAAGAGAAACAAAGTTCTGTGCCTTCCACAAATTAGTGTATTTTTACACCCGCACCCACACACCTGTTTATAAGGGAAGGTGACTCCTAGCCTGCACAGTGCCTCTGATGACTACAGCATCTGATGACTACAGCATTTTAATGAAGGTGTGGTTGAATAGCCTGCCCACACTTTTGCTTGTAACAGAAACTAAAATTGTTTTCAGGAGTTGAACTGGAGTCATGGTCTACGCATGCAGGAGAATGAGGTGGGAGGAAATGCTCTCCTGTGTGCCAAGTGTCTTCCATGTAAAAGTTACTGTACCAGGGGTACCCTGTGGCATTAGTGTTTTGATTGCAGAGCATTTTTTAATACAGCAAAGCATTCAGAAACTGATCCGGCCGCAATCTGAAATGAAAATAGTCCATTCTGCCACTTCGTATTTGCTGCATGTAAAGACCAGGCATAACAGTTTGTTGCTGCATCTCTTTGGGCTGTGTTATGTTATCACAGTGTGTAAGTGCACGTGCTTCATAACTGTGAAACCCCTTACACTGCTCTTCCTGGGATTGGTGATGCTGTGTGTCAAGGTTAACTTCTGTTTCCTGGTCTTTCATTTTAAGAAATAGTGATTGCCTCCAAGCCTTGCAGAATTTAGTCAACCCTGCTGTGAGCAGATACAGATATAAGGTGGGATATATTAGACCAATTCAGCCATGAGCCCACCTTAGGCAAGCAGCTCTCCCATAGGCTCTTATTCCCCTTCCTGCAATTTAGGATGAGGGATAACCAACCTATAGAATAGTCCAGCATTTTAAGGAATACTTGAAAATGTCTGCAAAGTACCTCCAACATTTGGTTTTGACCCTGTAAATCAGTGATGAACAAACTTGGCCCTCCAGCTGTTTTGGGACCACAATTCCCATCATCCTTGACCACTGGTCCTGTTTGGCCAGCAATGCTGTAATGAATATTATTATTCTAGCCCATGTCTGTCAACACTTACAATGAAAATGCCCCTGTAGACCAGCAACACCTTGGTGATATAGCTAAAACAAGGACAATAAAGTCCCCAAAGCGACTGTCAAGGCTCCCTCATTTTTAAATTTAATTTTATTGAATGTATATCCCACCTTTTCTCCAAGGAGCTCAAGGTGGTGTACATGGTTCTGGTACCCATTTAATCATCAAAACCAACCCTGTGAGGTGAGGTAAGCTAAGAGGCAGTGACTGGTCCCCAAGATCACCCAGTGAACTTTGTGGTCAAGTGGGTATTTGAACCCTGATCTCCCAAATCCTAATTTGATACTCTAACCCACTACACCACACTGGCTCTCAGAGTTAACATGTTGGCTTGTTAGGCATTTATATGTTTGAGAGATTCATTTTGTTCTTGTTCCATCTGGTATGGGTGGGGCTGCCTCAAATTAGCAGGTGTGACGTTGCAGAGCAACAACAAACACAAGGAACTTGTGCATCCTGTTACTGCGCAGCAAGGGTGCATCTGAAGATGTCAGGCCAGTGCAGTGCAGGTTGTGCTGTCATCCTCGTGTGCATCTTACTTTCATGAGAGGAGGACAGAGCTGTGAAGATGACATTAGATTAATGTTCCTTTAACTTGTATTTGATAAGTGAGTTGGTGGTATTTTTACAAGTCTGTTGGCACCCTGCTATGAACCTAGTCCAGGGGTCAGCAGACGTTTTCAGCAGGGGGCCCATCCACTGTCCTTCAGACGTTGTGGGGGGCCGAACTATATTTTGAAGGGGAAAAAATGAACGAATTCCTATGCCCCACAAATAACCCAGGGATGCATTTTAAATAATAGGGCGCATTCTACTTTTGTAAAAACACGCTGATTCCCAGACCGTCTGCAGGTCGGATTTAGAAGGCGATTGGGCCAAATCTGGCCCCCAGGCCTTAGTTTGCCTACCCATGACCTAGTCATTATAAAAAGCAATAGTAAATGAGCAGTAGAAAGGCCAGTACTCATGTTGTTTTAAACCAGAGGTTGCTAACCTGTGGGCTTCTGGATGTTGTTGGACTCACAACCTCCAGCAAGATATTGGGAGTTGGAGTCCAGCAACATATGAAGGGCCACAGTTTTCTTTCACCTGCTTTAAACTACAGCTTAGATTAGATTTATGCATCCTCTTAGTGCAGATCTGAACCTCCCAAGCCAATGCAATACAGTTCTTAAATTCTCAGTTGAAGTGAACGAGTAATGTTCTGGTGGTGCATGTTGTTCAATAATCCCAGTGCTGCTGCTTCCCTGTTCTTTTCTTCAGTGCACGAGGGAACAAACAAACCAGAGGCTGGCTTGATGTTAAAGTGTGAGTCAGCACTCAGGGATTTTTCTCTCCTAACCATAATGTTAAACCAAGGTTTGTTCTTGGCTTGCTGTCATGGCTTGTTAGTAGTGCTGGTTCATGTCTAATGTCTCTGTGTTTTATTTCCTCCCTAGAAAACTGAAGAAGGGAGTGAAGCATGATTTGCTTGTTCATCTTAAAGCATAGTTTAACATAAACTAAGGTTTAATGTGATTGTTAATTGGGACACCCCCCCCATCACAGGGAAAGCCCAAAATTTTCAGTCCCTGCGAATGAGTTATATTTGTTCCACTGTATAATTAAACTAAGTGCCTTCATATATGGAGAGAGAGAGCGCACATGAGCAATTTTTTAAAAAGTAAATAAAGGGGGGAAATAAATTGTAGCACAAATTGACATTAAGAATGGGGATATTCTCATTCTCCCATTGACATTTAGAGATGCAGATGCTTCATGATCTCTGCTGCATCCAACAAGGAGCAGATTCAGGGCCAGGAGGCACTTCCTTCCAACAGTTATTGTACTGGGATCTCTGTAGTAAATAGTCTTAGGTTCCAGGTGGCCTTATCTCTGGTGATGCATGTTAGCTTTGTTTAATTTCTTGCAGGCCAATTTGAAGAGAGGTTCAATTGAACCACTCTCATCTTAGCTCCCTGCTTGTCCATTGTTCTTAAAACACCAGAGAAGAGAGTTTAAGCCAGCTTTGCAACTCTGCTAAAAGCTCTCTGAAGTGGAAAGGTTTTCAATCTGCCTTCAAAAGGCTGAAAGAAGTTGCCAAGGGAAATTTTTGGGGTAGGAAGTTCATAACTGCCATATCACTACCAAGAAGTGACTAGATCAGCCCTCACCATCTTGGTGCCATTTGGGTGTTTCAGACTCCCAGCAATCATTAGCCCCTGCCTGGAATGGCCAATGGCCAAAGGTGATGAGTTGTAGTCAACAAAACGTTTGGAAGGGACCAAGTGGGTGAATGCTGGTCTAGATCATATGACCGCGCACAGTACCTCAGGTAGCAGGGACATTTGCAAAGGAGACTCTGGATGGTCCTAATGTATACAGGAATGTTTTGTAACCAGTTTTTTATTATATGAAGTTGCTGGAAGAAGTCAATTGAAGGATTTGGTTTTTAAGATGTTGCTTTCTATGTTGTAATTTTGATTCATTGATTTTTTTTTTATTAAATTCCTACTTGTTCTATTTTTTTTCACCGTTCTGTGAATGTAGGGGTGTGTGACACACACAAAAGTAAAGGCACAGCATCCAAGTCTGCAAACACCCTTCTAATTGAAATGTGAAATCGACTTAAAAAGCAACACATTTTGGGAAGCAGCAGGGGAATGGCGTGGCTATGAAATTTGAGAAGCAGTTTTAATTACGTTTGGGTGGCTCGGCAATTTTTCTATCATTTTTAGGTCCAAAGAGCCTATGTCTAATCGCAGTAGATCAGATAAGGAAGAACAAACTCTTGGTCTGGTAATCCAGCACACTTTGTTCTCCTAATTATTTCGCATGATCAAAACTATCTGATCCAACTGCAAACACTTTCTAGTGGGGTGTGGGCCATTGGTCACGTTCCAGGGCCAGAATTTTGTCTGAGCATCTTGGGTGCTTTTCCTTGAAGAATTGAAGGGCTCCAGCCTGCTTGGTTGAGCATTCTCAGCATTCTTCCCTTGGGGCTCGGGGGACTGCACCAGGCTCTCCTCCTTCTGACCCCTCGCCACACAATCCTCAATGCTCTCCAACTTCCAGAAGATCAACGCCAGAGACCTTCCAGTGAGAAGGCTTTGCTCACCAATCAAGCTTAACAGTTCTCCAGTAAATAACTCCTCTGTTGCTCCAGGCAGATTAGTTAGCTTTTGAGATGTTATTTGAATGGCGGTATGGGCTGTTACTTTGAGCTTCTTGGGTTGCTCTAATCTTTGTGGGCTTTCCTGTAGGTCTGTTTTTCTTTGAACCTTTTGATCTAAGGCCTTTTAGCTGTTTGGGGGGATCTTGCCAGTCACTGTCTAGCTGCTGAGAATTGGAACTATCTAGGGATTGTTTGTCACTGCCATGGAGATTATTTCCCTCCTCCGTTTGGACTTCCGAACTTGTTCCTAGCCCATCAGTAGCCCCCTTTGCTATTTTGGGAGTTATCCATTCTGAGAAGTCAGTCAAACTTAGTTGTTTAGATTTGGATCTGGTCAAGTGGCTTGGCACAGAACTGCTTTTTCTTGGGCATCAGGGCAGGGTCAAGACCCCCGGAACAATCCAAAACAATCCTCGTTACTTACGATTTGTTCAGTTTCTGAACTGGGGATGGAAAATTTTAGTCAGTAGACAAAACTGCAAGTCAGTCACAGAGGCAGGTTTCATCGGGCGTTCATTGTTGTGGTAAATCAGGTTGAGCGGTAAAACAATAAAACAATAAACTAAAAACAAGGAGAGGCGATGAGACAGCCAGTAAGACATTAAAAATGTGAGATTAGAATCAGGAAGTAGCTAAAAACTACTTAAAAGCTTTATTGAAGGCAGGAGCTCTGCCTAGGCTGCTGTCTCGGCCGCCATCTTGGAAAAGTCAGGACCATGCCATTTTTACTTTCGCGAATGAGTGGCCCCCTGTCTCCATTACCGAAGTTACAAGTTTAATTGATCAGATGAAAGCAGGAAAGGCTGCCAGCCCTGATGCTATTCCATCTGAATTGATCAAAGCCAAGTCAGAGTGGTGGGCTCTGATACTAGCGGATCTATTCACTGTGATAGATAGATCTGGTATCATGCCTAACTCATGGCAGCAATCTATAATTATCCCAATCTTTAAAAAGGGTGACCAAAAGCTGCCATCCAACTATCGGCCAATAAGTCTATTGTCAAACATTGGGAAATTGTGTGCTAAACATCTGCTAAATAAACTAACTACTTGGCTTGATGAAAATAACATCATAGGTCCAAGAGCAGGCAGGGCTTAGGCCAGGGAAATCCACTTTACGCAACTGCATGGTGTTATCTCACTTAGCCGCTAAGTATACGCGGCTTCATAAAGAATGTCTTTATGTGACCTTCCTAGATATCAAGGCTACTTTTGACACTGTTGACAGGGGGCTGTTATGGACCAAATTGGAGACAATGGGCCTAGAACCTAGATTACTATACTTGATCAAAAAGCTTTATACAAATAACACCTGTCCTATAAGAACAACACCGGGGAATGTAATGACAGATCCCGTCATTATAAAGCAAGGAGTAAAGCAGGGCTGTGTACTCGCTCCCTCTCTTTTTAATCTTTTTCTTAATGACCTCACTTCTTCACTAAAACAGGTGGATGCCCATAACCCAAAACTCAACACATCAAGCATCTCCATTCTCCTATACGCAGATGACATGATTTTGCTTTCATGGACAAGAATTGGCCTAAAACGATTGTTAAATTCCTATATTGACTATCTGTCCAGAATGAAATTATGCATGAACTTTGATAAAACCAAAATAATTGTTTTTGGGAATTCACGCCAGAGCTATAGCTGGGTACTTGGTAGAAAACGCATCCAGCAGGTATTTGAATTTAACTATCTGGGAATTACATTCCATCTATGGTCCTCGCACCATACAACGGCTGTGAATGCCAGTAAGATGTCTGTGCAGGCAGTAATGCTATTTTTCATAACGAGGTAATTCACATATCCCCTCTGCCCTCAAGGTCCTCAACGCCAAAATAATAGCTCAGTTGCTCTATGGAATTCCAGTCTGGCTGCCAGGGTTTACCCAGCTGGTAGAACTAGTGCAGGCAGCTTTCCTTTTTAAGATTTTTGCTGTCCCACAAGGTAGAGACCGTTGCCTGGGCGAGATTTCTTCTATGTTGGTTAAACATCTACCCCACATTAGATAAATATCCTTTTCTCGGTGGTCTTGTCAGACCCCTTTCTTTCCCCAGGGCTACAACAGTTTAACATAAAGGTACAGCAACTTGGACTGTCAATGGAACTTTTGCGATCGATGCCTCCACCATCTGCCAAGTCTATAATAAAAACTAGGTTGTTGGACATTGAATGCCAGGAACTAACAGCAGCAGCAGAGAAAACATGTTCCCCTCTTTACTTTCAGCTTTCTTGGGCGCATGAAACTAATTACAATTATCTTGAATTTCTGCTTATCCCTCAAGAAAAAGGGCATTTTCGATGGCCAGGTTTAATTCAAACCCATCAAACCTCCTTTGGGGTAGGTTCTCGGGAATGGTGGAAGGAGAAAGAATTTGCCCCTGTGAAGATCACCTGATGGAAACTCTTACTCACATGGTTCTTAAAAGTAAACTATATGCTGATCTCCGCCAGCAGTTTCTAGAACAATGCTGCATTCCCAAATGGAAACCAGAGTTGGAGGTCATACATTTTCTATTACTGGGGAATGATCAGGAGCTCACCAAATTAGTGGCTAAATATCTTTATTTGGTTTTTTGTCGCAGAAACACATTGCAGATGCCTGATCTCCCTGGAGACCTAGAGATGTAATGTTAGATTTTTTTGCCTCTTTTCATTTGACAAATGAAGGGGAGGTGGTAATTCTGTATTGATTTACTATGGATGTTTGTATGTGATGCCAATAAAAGGTTTGATGATGAGACAAAAAAAGAAAAGAAATAAAAGATATGGGAGGGAATGTTGCTTCAGATACTAATGCTAAGTAAGACTTTTAGGGTCAAAACCAGCACTTAAAATTGAAGATGGAAACAGGTAACCAATATAGATCTCTTAGGGTGTTGTGTGGTCCTTTCAGAGTGTACCAGTTACAAATACAGATGCTGGCATTTTTGACGTGTTGAGGCTTTTGAATTCTCTTCAAATACAGACTTGCACAGAGTGCATTAGAGTGATAGGGCATGTATCTCTTACCAAGGCAAGGGTACAGCTGGCGCACTTTGTGAAGAAGAAGGCACTCTGGGCCACAGCCACCTCTTAGGAATCCTAGAGAAGCCCCATTCTGTGGATCAGCAGTTCAAGGATGCATATGACACTGTCCAGGTCCTGTTCACTAATTACTTGATCAAAAAATCCTACACTCCCCACCACTTCTGTCACACCTGGGTTGAGTTTCAGTTTATTGTTTCTTAGCCAGCTCATTACTGGTTCCAAGCAATGATTCAGGGTTTCCACTGCCGCAGTGGGATTTAAGAAAAAGGAGAAGCATAATTGAATTTCATCAGCACACTGATGATGGTAAACTCCAGATCCTTGGACAACCACCTCCAGTTAGCAACGTCTAGATATTTGGGTAATAGGAAAAGCCCCTGGGATTATTTGCATTGGTCAGAAGAGGATGTTCTATCTCCCCTGGCACAACAGTAGAAAACTCACCTAACCACAAGGGAACCACAGCAAATTTTCCCATTCCTATTAGGTGGTCCAGAATTATACCATGGTTTCTAAAGCATCTGAGAAGTTAAGGCAAAACAACAAGAATGCTTTTCCCAATCAGTGTTCTGGCAGTAGATAACTATTATCCTACAGCATGCGAAGAACCCCTTTTTATACTACAATGAGTATGGAGGGAAGTTATAAGGACCACCAGAAACTTCAATAAACCATTGTGCACAATATCCAAAAGAGAACTAGCCATTAGTTCAAAGAAAAAGGGAAGGAGGTATTCGTTTACTTGTTCTTTTACTTGTTCCAGTCAAGCATGTTTGGGTACATAGCTTTGTGGATGGGAGGTTGAGAGAAATTTCTACAGAATTAATTATAAAAAGAATATTAATTAAAGACTTAAATCTCACTTCATTTAGAAATCGAGCGATAGCAGATTACCTTCGTTCTAATGGCTATGAAGAGGCATACTCTGTTTTTAAAAAGGAAGCAGAGCTTGATGTGGTGAGTACAGACTTCGTATTCCTTGTGTGATCCTCCTGATTAACCTTTCTGTCATATATGCAGTAACTTTCTAAACAGAGGTAATGGAATGGAATGCTCACAAATCTCTGCAATTAACCTGAATGGTTACTTAAGCTTCTACTATCAGTGACTGTTAAGTTAACCAAGTTTGTGGAATTGTTAATTTTACTTGAGGTCTGTACATTGAGAATGCAAGGTAAATGGACCAAGATATTCAGTACTAGCCACAATGGCCATGTTCCACCTACACTGTCAGACACTGTTGCCTCTGAATTCCAGTTGCTGGGAATTACAGATGGGGAGAGTGCTGTTGTGCTCAGGTCCTGCTTGCATCCTTTCCACAGGCATCTGGTTGGTCACTGAGAATAGGATGCTGGACTAGGTGGGACATTGCCTGAACAAACAAGCTCTTACAATGTTCACATGTCTATAACCTTTTGCACCATGTCACATTGTCCTTGAAACTAAAAAGCATGAAGGATATCTTTCCTATCACATTGTAGTTATTAACTTCACATGGCCTATCTCATTAAAAGAAAACCCAATTCTTAATCCATGTCTATAGCCTTTAACTGTTCTAGAGAGGACTTGGTTGATTACCTTTAATTGGGGGATTCCTCTGGAATAGTTCTAGCTATTCTATGTGTAACGTATACAATACATTTTGAAATCAACATGTTTTACACTTGCAGCAAAAACTAAAGGATCCAACTATTTACTTAAAACTCAGATTTGGGAGAGGTTAAAATGGGTACTATAAATTTCTTCAGTGGCAACTCTAGCCATATTTCATCACATACCAGCCAAAATATCGCACCAAATGAGGGGAAGGCTGAATTCTTCAAGAAGTTGCATGAGACTTTAATGGACTTTTTGGACCTTAAAATTATAATGATGGGCGATATGAATGGAGTTGTCTCCACAAACATGGATAAGGCCCAAAGACAAGTATGGAAGACTACCAAATGATGGAAGACTACCAAAGACTTTTTTTGAACTGACTGACACTATGGACCTGATTGACATTTGGAGAACTAGGAACCCTCTGGAAAAGGAGGGGACTTTCTTCTCTGAAGCAAAAATGACATGGACTAGAATTGACCAAATATGGATTTCTAGTAATCTGGCATCAAGGGTTAAAAAAACAGAAATTTGCCCAAAAACCTGCTCCGACCATAATGCTGTGAAGATGGAAATGAGACTGACAACAGCTGGAACCTTTAGATGGAGAATGAATGACACTCTTTTTGGAGATGAAGAAATTTCTAAAAAGGCCCAAAAGACACTTAAAGACTACTTCGAGATAAACCTGAGATCAGATGTCGAAAAAAGAGTAATTTGGGACGCAAGCAAAGCCGTGATGCGTGGCTTCCTAATACAACAGAATTCAATAAAGAGGAAAAAACAGAATGAGAGGAAAGAGAAAATTTGGAACCTAATAAAAGAAGGAGAGAAGAAACTGAGATCTAAACCCAAGTCTCATGAGATTTTAAGAGAAATAAAGTTTTATCAAACACAATATATGGAACTGATGAATCAGGAAATAGAATGGAAAATCAACATGTTGGAAAATAAAACAAATGAGGCAAAAGACCTTCGAGTCAGCAGATAAATGTGGGAAGCTACTGTCATGGCAATTGAAAAAGAGACAAAAGCTGAATACGGTGACATCACTCGAAGTAGATGGGAAGTTTATTAATAAACCAAATGAGATAAGTAACTGCTTTCAAAGTTTTTTCAAGAAACTGTATAAACAAGGGCCAAAGAATGAACAAGAGATAGCAGAATTTATTGAAAAATACGGCCTGCCAAAAATTTCCGAAAAAAACAGAAGGAGTTTGAATGAGAAAATTACAGATCAAGAAATAGAGAGTGCCATTCAGGATATGCAACTAGGGAAATCACCAGGACCAGATGGACTAACTGCGAGATACTATAAAACATTGAAGGAATGGTTAGTACAACCATTGAAAGAAGTTTGCAACCAAATTTTGGAGGGGAAAAAGGCTCCCGAATCGTGGAAGGAAGCATTCATCTCACTTATACCGAAGACAGAAACTGAGAAACATCAAGTCAAGAACTACCGCCCTATATCACTTTTGAATGTGGATTATAAAATTTTTGCAGACATTTTAGCAAAAAGATTTAAAAAAGTTTTGTTAGAGGAGATTCACAGGGACCAAACAGGCTTTCTACCAGGTAGACAATTGTCAGAAAATGTGAGGAACATTATAGACATTTTGGAACTCTTAGAAACTGACATAAATAGAAAAGCTGTGCTGATTTTTGTGGATGCAGAGAAAGCCTTTGACAATATTTGCTGGAGTTTTATGAAGAGGAATCTCCAAGGGATGGGGGTAGGCCAAAATTTAGAAAACGGTATAGGTGCAATATACTCTGAGCAAAAGGCTAAACTAATTGTAAATGGTATGGTCATGGACGAGATTCCAATAGAGAAAGGGACACGACAGGGATGCCCAATATCCCCCCTATTGTTTATATCGGTACTGGAGGTTTTCCTGAATATGATTAGAAGGGACCAGCTGGTTAAAGGAATACAGGTCGGAACTAAACATTATAAGTTAAGAGCATTTGCAGATGATCTAGTTTTGACATTACAACAGCCAGAAGCCAGTACAAAAAGTTTTGGAATTAATTGAAATATTTGGTCAAGTAGCAGGTTTCAAATTAAATAAGCATAAGACAAAGGTGCTGGAAAAAAATCTAACGATGGGGGAAAAAGATAGTTTTCAAAGAGAAACCGGTTTGGAAATTGCAAAAAGAGTAAAATATCTGGGGGTGAATTTAACATCTAAGAATGTGAACTTATTTAAAGATAATTATGAGAAATGTTGGTTGGAAGTGAAGAAAGATTTCGATATATGGTCTAGGCTGAGACTTTCCTTGTTAGGCCGAATTGCTGTTATCAAGATGAATGTATTGCCGAGATTGTTATTTTTGTTCCAGACATTGCAAATTTTAGACAAGATGGACTGTTTCAAGAAGTGGCAGAAAGATATATCTAAATTTGTCTGGCAGGGCAAAAAACCCAGAATAAAATTTAAGATTTTGACTGATGCAAAGGATAGAGGGGGCTTTGCCCTGCCGGACTTAAAACTTTACTATGAAGCAGCAGCTTTTTGCTGGCTGAAACCATGGCTACTTCTTGAGAATACAGATATTCTGGATCTGGAAGGTTATGATAACAACTTTGGTTGGCATGCATATTTATGGTATGACAAGGTAAAGGTACATAGAAACTTTAAAAACCATATTGTCAGGAAAGCACTGTATAATGTATGGAACCGATATAAAGATTTGTTAGAGAGTAAAACCCCCAGGTGGTTGTCACCAATGGAAGCCAAGGCGGTAAAAAGACTGAACATGGATTCAGACTGGCCAAAATATTGTGAAATTATAGAATATGATGGTGAAAAGTTGAAACTACAGAGTTTTGAGAAATTGAAACCTAAAGTCCGAGACTGGTTACATTATTACCAGATTAATGAGACCTTTAAGCAGGACAGGAAACTAGGATTCCAGAAGGAGAGGTCAAAGTTAGAAACAGAATTGCTAGAACCCAATACTAAGAATTTGTCTAGAATGTATAATTTGCTGCTAAAATGGAACACACAGGATGAAACGGTTAAATCAGCCATGATTAAGTGGGCACAAGATATTGGTCATGATATTATGTTTGCTGACTGGGAGCAGTTATGGACCACAGGTATTAAATTCACGGCATGTAGTGCCTTAAAAGAGAATATAATGAAAATGATCTATAGGTGGTACATGACCCCAGTCAAGCTTGCAAAGATATATCACTTGCCCAATAACAGCTGTTGGAAGTGTAATGAATGTGAAGGAACTTTTTATCATCTTTGGTGGACCTGCCCGAAGATTAAGGCCTACTGGGAAATGATCTATAATGAAATTAAGAAAATCCTTAAGTGGACATTTGTAAAGAAACCGGAGGCTTTTCTCTTGGGCATGGTAGGCCAAATGGTTCCAAAGAAAGATAGAACATTTTTTATGTACGCAACAACAGCAGCAAGAATTCTTTTGGCAAAGTATTGGAAGACTAAAGAACTACCTACTCTGGAAGAATGGCAGACCAAGGTGACTGAATTTATGGGACTGGCAGAGATGACCGGCAGAATCCGTGACCAGAGGAGAGAGACAGTGGAAGAAGACTGGAAAAAATTCAAAATTTATCTTAAAAATTGTTGTAAAATTTCGGAATGTTAAGATGTCAAGGGATTGGATATAAAGAAATACAGCTGTAAAAATTGAAATTTAAAAAATTTAGAGAGAATTAAATATAAAAAGGGATGAAGGATTGCTAAAAAATTTTAAAACAAGAATGCAGTGAAGGGGAGGTTTGGGGAAGTCGTGTTATGTTTGTTTGTTTTTTGTTTATGTTGTAAAATTAATAAAAATTATTTTTTTAAAAAAACAAAATATCACATAAACATAGAAACCTTACCAAAGGACTGTGGAAAATGCAAGATCAGTCCCATATAGGAATGCTCTTTCTAACAGAAGTTTTTATACCACCTGCAGTTCTTGTTTTCATATTATTTAGGATTTCTAAACAATTCCATCTTGGTATAATATTTAGGTGCGCTTTTAAGCACATTTCTTGTGAGACAATGTTGTTTAGCACTTACTTCATTCTGTTTCTTGCAAAGCCTTGCCTGAACTGCCATGGCCTTGCTAGTAATGTGTCATTTGCTACCAGTTTATCCTCACCTCATCTGTACTTTCCTGTCTTCCTCTTCCATGTTTTATCCTGCTGACCTTATTTGAATAATACAGGCTTTCGGTAGAAACAGCAGTGCTGCTTCTGTGTTCCATGCTCCCTACAACAACAAGCATGCAGTTTATACTACCTAAATGTTAAGTGGTGGAGTTTAGGCTTTCTTTGTAACGGAAGTGTATGTCTACCAGCCCTAAGGCATTTGACCCAACTCTTTTTGAAATAATTGAAACTCCTAATTCAGCTCTTACTTTGTAGGTTTTGAATGAGGAATAGCTATCTTGGTGTGATCTATAAATACTGTGCTATTTCTTCAGATCATATAAGCGACTCTGACTCTGAACCATTTAAATATATGCTAATCTCCTAAGTACCCTTTAGGCCTACCAATCATGCTGTAAAAGCGTAGAATTTTGTCTGCCTTAACCAAAGTACCCACTTGAGGCCCTACATTTCATTTCCCCAAATCTCATTCAAATAAAGTCCTGGTTGTAATCTCATTGTACGCGTAATTGAAAATGGGGCTTGATGAAAGGAGTGCTGGCATACCCATCAACCTCATTAAAAACTCTTTCCCCCAAAAGGTAAGAAGGAGGACCTGGATATGCTAAGCAGCCTTGTTATACAGCAGTCATTAGGGAGATGTGTTTCACTTCCTTATGAGAGAGCTGTGTAGTGAAGCTGTCGGAGTATGAATTAGGCAGAACTCTTAATGAACTAAAAGACCCCAAAACCCAAGCACCAGTGAATTGGAATCTTATGTGTGCAACTGCTTCAGGGGCTACATTTGGCTCCAGCACAAATTAGTTCCACAAATAACCCCAAATTCCCCCAATCACAGAGGGTGGTAATGCCTCCACTGTGGCCTCTTAACCAAGAAGATAATCCAATTACCAGTTCTGATGTTTTGCTATTCTCCTGCCTTTTACAATCTCCAGTATTGCTGGACTCTCTGAGACCCCAGAACTTCAACATTGCATATAGCATCTGTTTGCACTTCCTTTGATTTTTGAGATTAACCTCTTCCCTTAATTGATAGGGCACACAGCTTGTTTAAGTAAAATTATTATTATTATTATTATTATTATTATTGTTATTATTATTATTATTATTATTGTAGTTGTGGGGGAGCTGCTGCACTTTAACCAGTGCCACTCCCTTTGACATTCATTTCTCAGCTGGGCTGTGGTTTCTGGCCATGCCTTTGTTGAACACCCTGACTCCACAGATAATCAGAATGGGGGCAGACCAGAGAGGAGGGTGTGATTTTTTTGGCTTTCATAAATTCTGAGAACTTCCTGTAAGCAAGAAGTTATTTCCCTGAAGAAATAATGTAAGGAGCGAAACTTGCCCAGGATGCTTCACCGGATAGTTCAGTGCTTGTGCCTGCTTTGTGCTCTTGGTTGATATTGGATCATGCATATCCTGAGGATTGTGCCTCTTAACACAAACCTGTTCATCAAGGTCATCCACTGATGATTACAGCAGTGGCTTCCTGGCAGAGTAATTGACGGAATGTGTGTGAGCATGGCACTGGCTGCCACAAGACGGACCCAAGCTTAGGGGATCAGACAAATTCATGGAGGAAGATGAGCTTATTAGGCACAATAAAGAAACAGAACATGTACATTTACAGGCACTGTGCCACAGAATACTGATTGCTGGGGAGCAAAAAAACATGGAGGGTTATTGCTTTTCATTCCCTGCTTGTTCCTTCCCAAAGACATCTGCTTGGCCACTTGTGGGACAATGAAGTTAGACAGTTCTGGAAAATGTGTATCAACCCATCATTCCCATTAAACCACCACACTTGCAAGGGTGGCAGTTCGTTGCAGCCACATTAAACAATTCACATGGTCCAAAGGGGGGGAAAAGACCCCCCAAAAGCATAGAAGCACTCATGAAAGCAGATGGAAGGAGCTTTTCCCCCTAAATAGCTAGTTCCTTTGGCTTTTAATGTGTTTTATCTCTGGCTTCATACATATTTGCATCAAGCAATATATAAAGGTTTGTAGGGTTCATTGATAAGCCCCACAACTCCATGCCTTCAGTTTCTAAGACAATAGAAAATGCTATTCTTATAAAAAAAAGCTGGCAAATTATTGCTCTGTTTGATGTTCTTAATTTTGGGAGAAAATGCTGCTAAGCAGGACTGATGGCATTGCAGGGGGGTTGGCCTAGATGACCATGAGGGTCCCTTCCAGTCCTACAATTTATGTGTTCACAACAATTCTCTTTATCTTCAGAATGAAGAGTTAGATAAGAAGTATGCTGGACTCTTGGAAAAGAAATGGACATCAGTTATAAGATTACAAAAGAAGGTGAGTACAAGCCTCAGTTGGTATATTGCTGGCAACACTACTGCAGTGCTTTTAAAAGAAGTATGCAAAACAACCTATCCAGTTGGAAGTCCATACTATGATAACTGGTTTTATAATTTTTGACCTGACAATGTATTGCAAATCATGATTTATGTCTGTGTGTGCTATGCAAGAATCACAATGTGTGAAAAACCGTGAAGTCAGTCAATGTCTCCACATAGCTCCATTCTTATTTCAGACATTGTGATATATCAGTATATCATGATGTTCAGCTAGTTGAAAACCAGGTATCACCCAGCTATAGTCTCCCAATTCCTCTAAATATGCCCACTGGTCTCAAGGCTAGGAGGTATGTAGGAGATAGGATCCAGCTGAAGCCTTGGCAGGTTTTTGCTTTAAACAAACACAAGCAGCATTGTTAAAAGGTAATTGTAGCAAGGATATTTGATGCAAAACGCAGGAAAGAGAAAAATTCTGGCCGATAAGGAAGGAATGACAGAGCAGTAGACTTGCACTCATATCTAAGGGAACAAAGTTCAGGTAAAGTAAAAATGACGACAAACACATTTTCTCAAAGCTAAAATGAGCTAAGGAGGGTTGGATTGATTTCAAGATAACCAGGCAGATATTTTCCTGTGGATCTCAGGTTTTGTTCGGTTCCTTTTAGCTGTTACAGCTTGTACTTGAAGATAATTTGAGAGCTGTGTGGCACAGTTCCAGGGTTGCTGTGGATTTGGTAATGGTCAATGTGTGTTGGTCCTTCAGAACTTGCAAGGTCTTATTTCAGACATTGTGATATATCAGTATATCGTGATGTGTAGCTGGTGATATATCACAAAGTTGAACACCAGGTATCACCTTTTGTTTGTCTTACACTTTTGTTTGTTCTCTCCACTCCTCTCTCCCTGCCCTCTCTCCAAAACCATTTAGGTTATGGAATTGGAATCCAAACTAAATGAAGCTAAGGAAGAATTTACTTCAGGTGGACCACTTGGTCAGAAGCGAGACCCTAAAGAATGGATCCCTCGTCCTCCAGAAAAGTATGCGTTGAGTGGACACAGGAGTCCTGTCACAAGAGTAATTTTCCATCCAGTTTTCAGTGTTATGGTTTCTGCTTCAGAGGATGCCACAATAAAGGTAAGACTCTTCTATAAACCTGGTCTGTCTTGCAGCTCTCCAGAAGTGTGCACCTCAAGGGGTTGCTGCAGGCTATTTACACAGGAGGTGTGAGCTGATCAGAATTGGGATATGGCTCCCATTGTGCTTTTTGTACTGTGTTGGCCCAAGTAATTTTTTTTTTTTTTGCAAAATGGCATTCTGTGTTTGTGGTCACCCATAGAAATGTAGAAACTTCAGTTAATACGCAGCCTGGTGGTTTGCCTCCTGAAGCTGGCATGGGTTGATGTACTATTCTCATCCACTCTTCGAAGCCTGCGTTTGTTTGCCTCAGGCACACTCCCGGGCATAATATAATGTACAATCTTAAACAGCTTAGGATTCTTCAAGTATGCCACTTTTTGTACTATACTACTGTGGCCTTTAGTAAGAACACCAAGAACAGATGATGAGCATGTTGATTGTAGTTTCCAGTCTTTGGGACTCATTCATGTAGAAGCTTGCTGGAGCCTGAATCTCATTATGGCTTGATTCTCAGTGAGGTGGTCAACCTGTTATCTTGGCTCTGAGGCTCCACTTTGGGCCATAACTATTGCTCTTCTATACACAACACAGATTCCCTCCACAAAGGGCTAGGCTTCACCCTTACATGCTAGCTTTCTGTATGCAGGGATAATGGTAGTGATTATTGGATGGAGGAGCATTCAGTCACTGTGAACTGGTAGAACACAGGTCGGCCACCTTGGTGAGTACTGGGCCCATATTTTGTTGGCGGAAGAATTTTTGCTTAGAACAAGGGTCCTCATACTTTCTACCCAGGGCCCACTTGGGATGGCTAAAAAACTCAGGCCCACCAGTCCAAATTGGGGTGCTGGGGGCAGAACCAGTTATAAAAGTGTGGCAGATGGAAGCAGAATTTGGCACAATCAGCTGGCAAATACTAGCATAACTTTCTTCTGATATTAATGCATCATTGGAAGTAGCTAAATACTTTGCCACAGCATTTTCCTTGTGGCAGGTCGAGTTCTATAGCTCAACTTTCCTCAAGCTAAGTGCAGGCATTTGTTCTTGGAGGCATTGTGATTCAGCCTCCCTATTTCAGGCAGCATTTGCTGATCTAGTGTCTTTAATTGGAGACAGCTTTTCTTCTATATTTTTTTGTTCCCACACCCACATGCCTCTCATAAGTATTTTAGCCCAGCTCCTGTAATGTCTTTCCCCATTCTCCTTTTCCATTCAACTTGTACCTTATTCCTACCCCCAGAATTGCTAGTTTCTTTCATCCCTGCTTCCATGTCCTTTTACATTCATCTCTGGTCCTTTCCCCTCAGAGGACTCTTCCCCCATTCCCTGAACTTCTCTGTCTCTTAGCCACCTTTACTCTGCATATAAGGAGTTGCTGGGGTTGTCATTGGTACAGTCAAACAGCTTTGGCACAGTTAGTGGGGAGAGGCTGGCAAGCAAGGAGGCACTGGCCAGACTGGTAGTGAGTATATTAATACTTAAGGGCTGTGTCGTATAATATATTGTTTTAATACATCACCTGAAGCAATTGGGTTTTTCATACATGACCCATGAAAAACAAAAACAAACCCCAGCACACCTTTTGCTCTGGAGTCATAAGAGACTGAGTTGAACAGTGGAGGATGGAGTAATCAAAAGACAGATCCTTAAATGGCTTGGCCCTTTAGGCCTCAAATACTTTAAAGCAGTGGTTCCCAATTAGCTAAGTACTGCAGATCCCCTGTTTTTCAAAAGCCCCTACTTTTGAAAATTTTGGTTTTTGTTACATGAATGTCTGCAGAACACCAATTGGGAATACTGCTTTAAAGACTGACTCGTTCCCTACAGACTCCCTTGGCTGCTAAGATTGGCAGAGGAGGCCCCCTTGGTAGTTCCACATCCCTCAGAAAGGGGGGCATGACCCAACAGAGGGCATTTGCTTTGGCAGGCCCTAAGTTGTGGAAGTCGCTACTGACAAAGATGTGTCTGGCATTTTCATTATATAGTTTGTGGCAAATGCTGAAGATACACTTCTGGCTTTTTGACACTTGAGAATGTATATTTTTAGGACCCACTTTATTTCAGTAGTTTTAAGTTGCTTTAAACTGTTTTTAATAACTCTGTTTTAATTGTTGTGACCAATGCTGGGACCTTGGGGTGAAGGCAAATGGAATAATAATATTTTAAAAACTTGTGTCCTGCCCTGCATCCAATGACCCATTTGGGTGACTGGTTCCTCCCATTTTTTGTTCTGGCTTTATTCTTAGTTGCCAATGTGTGCAAGGCAGATATTCAAGAATTTGAAATAAAGTGTTCTACATTGGTATGTCTGAATATTGCTTTTGTCTCATAGAAAGCAGGAGTTTTATGTGTCTACACAAATAAAACATGCGCATCATCCCATAGAAAGGGAGTCTGCTCTTGTTTAAGGCAACAGGAAGAGCAGCAAAATGTGCTGTCTTCTGGCTTATTGATTTATCTTGGAAATGGGTTGGGTGGAGAGAGAAGGAGAGGTGCTTATTATTGTCTAATTAATTTGAAAAGTCAGTATACCCTTCAAAAATGTTATTGGTTCTTACCTTGCTCCATCTCTTTCTTCCATTTTGAATTAATGTTGAACAGAGTGCCAGACAGCTGCTTTGAATGCAAATGAGAGCCTGGAAGATATATATATTTTGTGAGGGCAGATGTTCACCAATTTCTTTGTCTGCTTCCTAGGTATGGGATTATGAGACAGGTGATTTTGAACGAACCCTGAAGGGCCACACAGACTCAGTGCAGGATATTTCCTTCGACCACAGCGGCAAGTTATTGGCCTCCTGCTCTGCAGATATGACAATTAAGCTATGGGATTTCCAGGGCTTTGAGTGCATCAGAACCATGCATGGTAAGGAATTGAGGAATCCCACACTTGGATTGTGAATTAAAATCAAACCAGTCCAGACTTGCCCTTTTCTTGAAACTGAAATTAGGAAGGGGATGCAGAACTCTTAAACCAAGGTTTGGGGGGGATGCTGCAAGATAGCGATTTGCAAGGGGCTTCTCAGCTGATTGTTGGGTCCTGAGAAATCCCTTTCAGCGTACTTTGCAGATGCTGCTAATCAGCTGATTGATGGTGCCCGCCCCACACCTGATGGTGTATAGGGCAGATAGGCATAGCTTTGGCTTTGCAGCTCAAATGGGGGAGGGCTGGAGGTTTCGCACCCCTCCCTTACACATATGATGTGGTAAACTCATGGCTGAACTATACCACTACAGTCAGCAGACATGTGGAGGGGAGGGCATCACACGATTGAATACTCTCTTCTCAATAAAAATTACTGCACATGTAAAGCTAGCAGAGAATTGTTCTGTATGAAAGAAGATAATCATGGGGGCTGTCACTTGCAATCTGAAATCGGTATAGTCAAAACACAGACCCACCATGTTCGCATTTTGAGTTATTAGATAAAAAGATGGTTGTTGCCTGGTCAGTATCCTGGGTATATTTTGCAGTCTCTGCTTGAAATGTTAACAGGCTTGTGTTCCCTATTGCTAGTTTGACGAAGTGGGAGCTGTAAGGCTTTAATATGGGCCCATTTCCTTAGCTTGCTGGGAAATGAGGCGAGGCAGTCTTGCTCTACTGTATAGTATGGTTAGAGCTGAAGTACCCATGGGAAGCATCACATTTTGGTTCATTCTGTTGCCAGCTATATAAGAATCTTGGATATTTCCCAAGGAGGGCATAATTTTTGCTCCATAGTTGAAACCTGCCTGCCTTCTGTGTTCAGACCATAGCTTGCTTGTTTGAAGCATTGTAAACTGCTCAAAACAATGGGAAGGACTCAACATTTGAAATGGGAAAATATGACTTGAAAGGGATTGGGTGAATTTTGCAAATGTGAATTCTGCTTCATGTGCAATCCCTCCCTGCTCTGTTCAGCTTTCTGGAGGCAGCTGCCTGCCTTTTTTACCAGGGAAAAATAGCAGAAGCAGTGGTTCTGGCCATTTCTTGTTGCTGCCTAGGAGTGTCCTTAAAGAGCCTGGATAAGCAGAATGTGCCTCTATAACTGCATTTACGGCCTGTGGAAAGGAGTACTGTGTCACTGGACCCAGCATGGGAGAAGATGGTTGCTGTTTCCCAGAGAAGCATTGGCGAGAGAGCACATCTTCACAAGCTCCACTCCCGTTCCAGTTCTCTAGAATCTGAGAGAAGCTTCTTACATCACACTGAGCTTTGGAGCAATACAAATCAAGCCTCGCTGTGAAAGAAAGACTTGGGCTGCTTCTGCTTGCCCCTAAAGCCAACAGGATAAATAGATTTCCCTGAGTCGCTTGCCCCTTGTCTGCTTTGTATGCTTGGAAAACTTTGGGGAGGGGTTTCTTCTTGCAGTGATGGAGCAAGGAAATCCTCTAAAGAAGAGTGTTGCTGCTTCCAGCTTCTCCTAAGATTTTGTAGTACAAAGATGAGAGCTGTGTGATACCCTTCCCAGGTCTTCTGGCATGCATGCAAGGGGGCAGTGGTGTTTCCACCTTTGCACCCTTTTGCCTGTCCTTTTCAAACTTTTGTTACCAGCTCAATGATATATTTTTGAGATGTGGCAACCAGAGTGTTCTCAGTATTTCATATATGACCATCTGATGCCTGCTTGCCTGGAACACACGGTACTGTATGCTCCCTCTTCATTGCTGCTGCAACATCACTTTCTCTTTTGCTGGCAAAAGTGCTGAACATCTAATGCACCTGCCTTGCCTGACTTTGAAACTGGGAAATGCAGCCATGATAGTTTCATGTTGCTTATTACCACTTCTTCTAATAGCCAGACAACCACTGTAGACGTCCTGTATTTCTCTCAGTTGGGTCCCTGGTTTGCATATTGAGGCTTACCATGCAGGATTATTGTTGCTTGTGTGAATCGAGTACTCTTCACACACATTGTGAACTAACACAGTCACAGCAGAAGCCTGATATGAGCGTGTTTGTTGTGTTGTTTTCTTTTTCTAGGTCATGATCATAATGTTTCTTCAGTAGCCATCATGCCCAATGGGGATCATATAGTCTCTGCCTCGAGGGATAAAACCATCAAAATGTGGGAAGTTCAAACAGGGTAAGATCTTGCAAATGTGTTCATGTGATGGAAGAAACAGTGCCTGGTTGCTTTTTGAAGATTCTCCCTAATGCATGGGGATGGGGAACCTCATGGACTCTTGTTGTTGTACTTCAACTCCCATCAGCCCCAGCCAGAATGGCCAGCAGTTGGGAATTGTAGTCCGCAACATCTGGAAGGCTAGTGACTAGTGGTATATGCCATTGGTCTTCAGCAAGTGGGATAGGGCCCATGAACAGATGAACAGCCTAATGTAGGCAAGGCTCCGTGCTGTTGCTCTTAAAACATGCAGAAAGGTGGAGAAGACTGCAAGCAAAGGGATATCTTCTGTACAAGCTTAACTGGTATACCTCCCTCCGATCCTGTGGCTTGGTGCTTCTTGGAATCCTATTAGATCTCTGAGAGAAGGAATGACAAACTAGTGTGACACCAGTGTAGAAATGCTAAGAAGGAGAAAGAACAGTATGAGGGAAGAAGAAAACTGGCATAATTAATGTTTATTTTTAAAAAGAATCTCAAGATTGCCTCAATGTTGAGGATTCTCCCAACTTCTCCTTCTGATATATATTTTGTATTACCTTTTGGAAATGGATTCTTAAAATGACCCAAGTAACCTTTGGTTTAACCTTCTGCACAGCCCCTTGTTCTAGCTGCTGTTTTCTTCCTGTCCATTTGCCCAGACTTCCCCCAGTCTTCTCAACTCAATTTAGACCTTTCATTTGTCAAAATATTCTGTTTACAACTGCTGCCAACGCCAGCATTGTCCCCAAACCATCAATACTTCAATTCTTGCTTTATATAGTAGTGTTCTGTCAACAGCGGTCTTCTTTTTGTTTATTTTCCTTGCAAACAGCTACTGCGTGAAGACTTTCACGGGGCATAGAGAATGGGTCCGCATGGTGCGGCCTAACCAGGATGGCACGCTGATTGCCAGTAGTTCTAATGACCAGACGGTGCGTGTCTGGGTGGTAGCAACAAAGGAGTGCAAAGCTGAGCTCAGAGAACACGAGCATGTGGTAGAGTGCATCTCTTGGGCTCCAGAGAGCTCTTATTCCACCATATCGGAAGCTACGGGATCTGAGGTAAGGAGTCTTCTATTGCGCTTCTCTCTCCTCTCCTCTCCTTTCCTCTCCTCTCTCCTCCCCTCCCCTCAGTGTACATTTCAATCTCTTACTCTTCATTGGGGCATGCATGGACATGTGGGATTTGTAGTGGCTGTTTTGTTGCCTCGGATTTCCATCACATGCTGGTGCTGTCTCCCACAGCCATTCCACCCCTTTGATTCAGATAAACATCTGATCTAAAGCACAAAGTCCTTTTTAAAAAAAACTCAAAAAGGAAGAGGTGGTGGCTTTGGGCAAACTTGTGTGGTTACATACTGAAAACCCATTTTTTAAAGAACATCCCTCCCCCCAAGTGCGCTAGACTCTTACTGCTTGTTCTAGAGCGTGTCAGAATCCTACATACTTGGCCTCTTGAAATAAGTCACTTCCATAAAGGGAGATAGCCTTTCTTTTCTGAATTATTTTGGGCACCACAGTGGACATGTGCTATCACTCAACAGTGGCCAAGTTTGAACCTGGGCCCTTTTTTCACTTACTTAAAAGGCATGTGTGTGTGATTTAAGGACATATCTCTCAGCTGACTGCTTAGCTGCTTCACTTTCTCTCCTCTGCCCTCTACTGGCTCGTTGCAGAAATGATTGCCCAAGAAAGGCATGGAAGGTGAAGAGAGTTGTGAGGCTCAAGAAGTCGTTTTAGCCTGAGCCTGTCCTGGCTTAGATATTAATGGAGGCATGTAGAAGGGAGAGACATACACTTGAGAATTCCACACTCTTAAGAGAGATTAATGCGTTTGGCTGAATGTGAATAGAATAGATTATGGAGTTGTGCGTTTATCTCTTTGGTTCTAAGAGCAAAAGATTGTATGATAGATGTTCCCTTCTCTTTTAGACTTCCCAGTTGAATTTTGGGGGAGTATCTTAAGCAGCTCTAGTGGGTGTCTTGAGTGAAAGGAGAAAGGGGAGACACACGTATTTGAAAGAAGGAGGTGTGAGCCTTGGTGGAGAATAATGGTGAACAGAATAATTGGCAGTGGGCATGACAATCTGACATAGAAATGTGGCCTCAGTGTAAAACTTAACAGTCCAATACAGTAGCATAATAACTTTTTATGGTAATAGGCTAAATAGTCGCACCAGTTAGTGACTTTGAATTTTCGAGAACTCTTCTTCAGGCTGGATACTGAAGGGAGGGAGTAAGAGAGAAGAAAACAGCCAGCGGAGGCCAAATTCAGCAGGAATGCCTAGTGCTTGGAGGACATTTCTCTTCCCCTGCCCCACACGTGACCCCAGGCAATGTCGTTAGTAAGTCGTAGGGAACTTTCTTCTAAAATTTCTTTGAGTGGCTAAACTCTATTTATAAGCTTAAAAAAATGCAGACAGCAGTATCGTTGCATTAGAAAAACAAGCTTCTCTTTAAATAGATCATTAATTGTAATTGAACATAAACAACTTTTTATGTTCATTGGCAAAGTCTAAAGAATTATGTTTTAAAAGTGTGTGAGTGTTGCTGCCGTGTTCATTAACATAAAGTGTTTAATTGACTTCTGAGTCCTGTTTACCTGGAGCACAACTTTCTTTGTGCTTGCTTTAGGTCTCAGGTACTCCAAAGGTGGGTCTGCGTTTCTACCACCTGGAGTATTCATTTTTGTAATTTCCTTCTCTTTCCTTTATAGACTAAGAAGAGTGGCAAGCCTGGGCCTTTCCTGCTTTCTGGCTCTAGAGACAAGACCATTAAGATGTGGGACATTAGTACTGGCATGTGCCTTATGACACTTGTAAGTTCCTGTGTGTCCCCCTCCTGTCGGACTTCAATCCTGTATACTGTTGCTTCATAAGGGAGTAGATGAGACAATATTTCCTGGATGACCTCAAAACAGTCTCTGAGGAATCCAGCCAGACTAGTTAGAATGAATAGAATCTGTACAGATTGAAGGAATAATCCATCACAGGGCCCTGTTCTCATCTGGGGAATTCAATTTCCTATAGTTCCAAGGCGGTTAGTTTGGGGCAAGTAGTGGAATGATCTTACCATTGGATTTCAAATCATGTTGCGAATGTTCAGGTGTGCACACAATATGTACTCTCTTGTGACCTTGTGCCATTTTTTCCCCCTCTCTCTCTCAACAGGTGGGCCATGATAACTGGGTACGTGGCGTCCTGTTCCATTCTGGGGGGAAATTTATTTTGAGCTGTGCTGATGACAAGACCTTGCGTGTCTGGGACTACAAGAACAAAAGATGCATGAAGACTCTCAATGCGCACGAACACTTTGTTACCTCGTTGGGTATGTATGTGCACTTATTCCAGCACAGCGCAGCTGAGTACAGACCTACGTCTTCTCTGTAGGTTAGTCTTTACCTGGAGCCCGACTCATAAACCAGTGGCACCACTCTTCAGCTAAGAAGGGATACACTGCACTGCATTAAATACTCTCTATAGACTGTCAAAGTATACCTGTGTTAGGTTGGCTTAAAAGTCCCCATGCTACGAAAAATGTCTGGCCTCCCTCTCTTCACAAAAGAAGAAAGGGGAATGGGGCATGTTGGAAGTTACAGGGGAAGTATATGCTGGTAGTGTTTTGCCAAGCTGGTGAAGACAGTTGGGTTTCATTTGTTTCTGTGCAGCGACCTTTTTTTCAAGCAAAGAAAAAATTGGAAAAATTAGTTGCTTGTACAGGCATAATGAAAATTGAAACTGGCTTCAATAGGAGTGAAGCTCCTTTATATCCCTTGAGGTAGAGGTTCCCTGTTCCCTGTTCCTTTGTTCAGAGCTGGTGGTTCCTCTGCCCCCACCTCTCCAGTTCACAGGACCCATAAAAGCCAAGCTGCTTTACATTTATTGGCAAGCCATCCCTGACTTGCTGTGCTGACTGTACTGCTAATGATGGCTGATGGATGATCTGTGACGTGGGCCTTTCAGCTAGTGGTTTGCTGACGTAACTCAAGGTGCGTTGCATCAGTGGCACCATCATTTTTCTTTAAAAAAATGTTAGGAGGAGGAGGAGGAGGAGGGCAGAGTAAAGGTATGTCTACACTGCTAGTTTACACTAATAGTATGCATTATCTGCTGGCATGGCTGTCCCTGTGAGAGGGGGAAATAATGGGGGCTGTAGTTTAGGGTAAACTGGGTATCTCCTCCTTTCACAGATCTGTGCACAGACTGCACTTCTCAAGGTTCCTTAGCGAGGAGGAACAAGTGTGTTTTCGGAACCCTCGATTAATACAGCCCTCACCCAAGAGGACACTCAGAGGCAGTTTCTCCACTGCCTCAAAATACAGGTTTTTGATGAAAAGCTAAAGGAAAACAATGAAAGCCGGCAAGTCTTAGCAGGTTCCCTTCAGGCATAAACTCTCTACAGTGTAGGAAACAATAAAGCTTTGCCATGGCCACTCACAGTATATGTACTGAATTTTAAAATCTTTTGGCTGATCCAGCATCATGGACATTTTTCAGCTCTAGTATTGACCTATCCTTTGTGGTGCTGTTAGTAACTTCCTGTCTTCCCCCGCCTCCCTCTCTCTCTTGCAGATTTCCACAAGACAGCGCCCTTTGTGGTTACCGGCAGCGTAGATCAAACAGTAAAAGTGTGGGAGTGCCGTTGATTGAATTCACACCTGGCCCACCCCCCTCTTTCCCTCCCCCTCTGGATGCACTCGGATACCATGGTTACCCATTGAGCTCTGTTTAAAATAAATATTGTCCTTTCATGTAAATTATTCTGGATGTAGATTGAGCTTATTAAATGTTACACACAAAGTATTCATGCATGGTGAATCCAAATTGTATACTGTAAATTTACATACGTTGTCTAGAAGTACCATAGGTTTAAGGACATGGGCTGGCATTGGTCACATCAGACCTGCGAAGGCAGAAGCTGGTTGGTTGAATTAAGGGCACTTAAACCAGCAGCAGCAGCAGCAGCAGCAGCAGCAGCAGCAGCAAAATCCCGTTCTGTGCTGGATAAACTGAACACCCGTTCTCTTCTGTTGGGTGGTGCCTATAACTAGTGACTCTCATACGGATTCTTTTTTTGGGTGGGGTGGGGAGGGCTCTTTCAAGAAACACGTATCTCTGTAACAACATCACTTAAGTGTGCTTAAGAAATCTAAGGATACTAGATAAACAAGGCTGCAACTTAGAACCTTATGTAATTAATGGAAACTAATTAAAACTTCCAGTTTTTTCTCGTCATGATATATTTGCCAAATCAATAGGATATATTTTTATTTTGGCTTCCTATCACGTTTAAAAAGAAAAAAAAAGGTTAGTATCCTGATACTAACAAGCTACAATATAGGAAGAGAAACCTTGGTATGATGTGACGTGTATTTTTTTTTTTTTTTTAAGAAATGGTTGTTGGAGTTCTATTGCATTCTAACACTTGGCGCTTAATGCTTTCCATGCAAAATGTGTCTTAGGGAGTCTGTCGGTCTTGCTTGAACGTAGCTCTTAACTGGACAGTTGGACTCAATCTCCCAGTTGACTCCTGACAGTTCAGCTTTCTGTTGGCTTTGGTTGTGGTTTATCAGGCTTGTGCGATGTCCACAATATCTGAGGGTGTCCTCTCTCCTCCCCTGCTTTCCCTGGTAGTTGGTGAGTGTGCAGCAAATAGGGTAATAGTGGTGTGATTCCCTCTCCTTTCCAGTTAGCAAAAAGGTCTGAAAGCAGGACAGGGAGCCAGAGGATGGTCAGATGTGATGGGACATGAGAGCAGAGTTTGCAGTGCTCCAAAAAAAGCACTGTAGAAAGAAAGAAAGAAAGAAAGAAAGAAAGAGGGAAACAGGAGGAGGAGAACCACTTATGCTAGCAGGTACTTTGCAAGCTTCTAGATAACCTTACAACCGCATGTTAAATCCACCTGCTGACATGCAAAAGCCTGCTCTTGTTACAGAGTTTTGAAGCCAGCTTCAGTTTGGAAGCTGCCCCCTTAATTTGAAGAGCTCTAAAAGAAAGAAATGCCCCCCAATTCATCTTTTTTCCAAGGAGCAAGCATCGTTCAATCAGCCTTTTATTGGTCACGTTCTGTTATAGGCATTTTTAAGTCCAGCCCTTCAGTCCATCCCTCCAAAAATCCACGTACCAGTCTGGACAAACTGTCGGTCTGACAAATTTTAACACACGTGAAGTATTTTGTTTTATTAGCTCTGTGGCTTTTAAAAGAACTGGCCCTTAAAACAAAAAAGCAACAAAACCCCCCACTTGTTTGGAGGGTTACTTGCATGTCAGTAGAAATAAGGCTTAATCACACATTTCGGTTCACCCGCAAGGAGCATTTTTTGGTGTTTGGCTTCTTTTACAGGAGCTGGGAAACCAAAGGCAGTGAATGACTTGAAAGGGTGGGGAGTAAGTTAGGGTGCAAGTCCTGACATCTGGAGAATGCAGTTTTTTTAGTGAGCAAGTTTCCCACAAGCCGAATCTTACACATTTTGAAGTCTTACCCTCGTTTTTAAGCTGTTTTTGACAGGGAGTTCATTGCTGTTTTGGCCTTTTTGAGAATTTCTGAATCTGTAGTGGGGCAGTCATAGCAATGCCGGTTAGCAATTGTAAAGTAATTCTTGGCTGAGGTGTAGAAATCCTAGTTCTTTTCTTTTTTTAAGGGTTAAAGGTAAACTCTGCATTTACAGAGTCTGTAAAACTAAGGTACCTATTAACATGGGAGCTTGACCACTATTCCCTTCACTCCTTTGAACATAATACATGGTTTTAGGATAAAAAAAGGAACCATTTTGTAGCCTCTAGTAGTCACGAAACCTCCTTGGCGTTGAGTAACTTTAAACTTGTAAGCTACACGTCCATTTAGCCGGTTTATAATAATAGGCGAATTACCATGAGTGGTTGTAGACTGCACCAGCAGTTACACCCCTGGTTTTAAAACAAAAGAAAATGGAAAAGGGGAGAAGTTGGTGGTATGGTGGAGTTGTCCCTAGGAGTTGGCTTTTGTGCTTCGCTCTGGCTATCTTAATCCTGTGCCTTTTCTTTTTCTCCCGTGAAGAGTCTCAAGCGCTGAGGTTTACTGGTTTGGATTGAAAGAGGATTTTTAAAAAATATATATATCAGAAGGTATTCAGGAGTGTATTGCTGTGTGTTCCGTCACACAAAGAGTGGCATTCTGTTTTTAAAACTGAAAGGGCAGTGGTCAAGCACCACGCTTGCAAACAGACCAGTTTTGGTGTCCAGTCTCTTGAAACAAAGAACAAAGCCACAAATACATACCTAGACACGTATATCAACACACACACACACACACACACACACACACACACACACACACACACACATTCCAGAACTGCATGGATTATTAAGATGTGCCCAGGAAAAAAATAAATAAATCCCAGATTCATTTTTCTTTTTGGAAGTGCAAAATCCACCCTCCCCTCTTTTTTGATTTGGACACAATCTGAGAGCTGATGACTTGGACCATCCTGCACTTTACCATTTTCATTTAAAAGCCGTCCTGCTTTTGTGTGTGGTGTGACCAATGAAGTGCCCAGGGCACAATTTTTTTTTAAAAGAAAAACAAACTCCAGAAAATACTAGTTGCTAGCAAGTTGTCAAGAAGCTGTGGAGCACTGTAGTATTTTGAAAGCTTTGGCTCTCGCCTCACCAAGCTACCCCTACCCCTCCAGCCCTGGTCTAATCTGTTGACACCTGGCTGCTTCTCCCATTTACCTCTAAACTCTTTTTTTTTTTTTTTTAAATGTGAAATGAACTGCCTGTTTAAATCATTCTTAAATAGCTTTCTCTTCTCTCGCCTCACTTCTCTGCCCGTCCCTCATCCCATCTTCCCACCCCATGAAAGCTATTTAAAAGGATACGGTTTGGGTTGGGTTTTTCCTCCGCAGTGGCTTGATAATCCTGACATGGATTGTTTTGAGTGCAAAATTTTAACAGAATTTGAATGAAGGAAAAAAGAAAAAGAAAAAAATCGACATAATTATTCCATATTCTCACTCTGGCTGTGTATATTTAAAAATAAATACCCAGGGTACTAGCTACTGCAAAACCTCTCCATTAGTGGCAGAAATGATGTGTATAAAATAGGGAAACTTGTTTGGGAGGTTTTTTTTTTGTGGGGGGGGGGGGCAGAGGGTGGGCAAAAGGTTGAGCCAGATTGGCAAGTCATGACTGGATGTTAACCAGCCTTTTTTTATTCTCTTTCTGCTGTGTCCCTGTAAGTAACCACTTTCTTGTCCTAAGCATATCCTTCAAGCTGTCCAAAGTTCTTTCTGAACAGAATTAGCAAAATATTCCACGTTTTTAGAAGTTTGATCCCAACACTGACATGACGACAAGCATCTTTATTTCTCTCCCCCCCCCCCATTAAGAACGGTGTAGAGATTGCCATTGGAGAAAGCTTCCCCCCTCACCCCCAGACTGTAGGAGTTAACTGAAGATATTGACACAATTAAAATTTAAAAAAAAATCAGTAAAGGAATGTATATAATACTGCTCTGTGTTTTACAGTAAGATTTGTTGCTCTCAGACTGTGTAAAACAAAATTTATTCATGTTTTCTGCATATTAAAACAAAAATCTTATTGTACCAATTGGTAAACTATTAAATGCATATAAAACTAAATGCGTTTCATTCTTTTTGTGTGTCTAGGTGCAGAAAAGATCATGTGCTTTTAGATTGTTCTTGATTAGGCAGTTAAAAGCAGAGGGCAAAAGAATATCATGTTGGGTTTCAAGCTGGAGGAAAGCAGTGCTTCAAGTGACAATGCAAGTTGGGGTGAGTGGTGTGGGGCAGAGCAGATGAAAGGAAGGGTGGGCTGGTACAGCAGGGCAACCGGCTTACACAACATTTGTCTCTTGTGAAGCTCTAAAGGGGGCAGTTACCCTCCATTTCCTAAGTACAGGTGCCCCCCCAATGTGTGTTCTACTAGCGCACAACCACATATATGTGCACCGCCAGGAAATAAATAGAACCAGAAAATGGCGGGGGAGAGTCCCTGCAGCTCACGAGGTGACCCTGCCCAGAGTGAACGTCAATGAGGGCAGAGGAAGCCCCAGAGAGACCTTAGGCACAGTGGGGCTTTTTAAAGGCTACCCAGCCTCCCCGCCTGACAGCTGACTTGCATGGTAGACTATCAGCCGGTTTCCTGCACAGCCTCCAGCCAGCCCCAGAACTTCAGCTCTAGTTGAAGCGAGAGTTTGAGAGCAAGGAAAAATTAAGTTGGGGCGGGGGACCTGCAGTCAAATTCTGCTTGTGGAATTCATTGTCGTAGAACGTGGTGAGGGCCATGGGCATAGAGACAGCAGAGGCTGGCACCTAAGGGCAGATGGGGCACTGCCCCACCAGCCTACCCTCAGCTGGCCCTTTCCTGCTTACAACCAGTCCAGGTGCTGCTGTTGCCTCTCAGCTTCCTCCTTAGTTGGTGTTGCCCCCTTCTAGAATGCAAGGATGGGAGCAAAGCTAGGCCTAGCAGGCTCAGGCGCCACCTCCTGTTGGTCTCTGTCATGCTGGTCTCAGTGGGCATCGGCCACCATGGCTTAGAGATGCATCTAAAAGCAGACATACTTGGAGGTCTTCTTGATGGTGACACAGAATGGAGTATGTTCAGAGGGATGATTAAGGACAGTGCCATGTGGCTGTGTGTTGCCTCCAGGCCCTGCATTGGAGCTTCTCGCCGGCATCTAGCCAATGCCCGTTGGAAACGGGATGTTGAGTTTCTGCTGTAAATGCAACTTGGGGTCTTGGTATGGTTAGATAGCAGCACTGCAGAATGCCCTGTACATCTTGCCACTTGGAAGTGGGCAGCCCAGATTAATGCTTGAGGCTGAAGGTCCCTACTGGAGGACAGTTAGCTTGTTTGTGGGAACGGTGGATTTTTTGGTTTCTTAGCCTGTCTGTTGCTGCAATACTTAAGTACCAAAACAAAACTCATTGGAGCCAATTTGTTTTCAAATGCTTGCGAAGAAGCTGCAGTGTCACCCAGGACTCTTCAGGCTTACTATCATGTATTTTGGGTTGACTTGCCATCCCACCCTCCCCCAATGGGTAGAACCCAGTGCAGAAAATGCCTCAAGTTACCAGGGAGGGAGAAGCCACATCAATTAATTTCAAGCCGTACAAATGTAATTTGACCTAAATAAATCTAACACCCAAATGAGCAACTGTGTTAACTGTAGGCAAGTAGAGTTTTATTAACCTAATTAGTATTGACTCTTTGACAGGGCGACCTCTTTCCACTGAGCTGATTTTACCTACATACTATCGTTGACCTTGATTTTCCACAATAGGCGATAGCAGCCTTGTTAACTAGCATTGGAAAAAACAACAGGTTTTCTGTGCTTCACACAAGTGGTTATCCCACAGTAAGCCTTTAACAGCTCTGACCTCTGAAATCTTCTAGTTTTTCTTGTTTTCCTTCTGATTGACTGAAACCAAAGAAGCTTGTCATCTAGAGTGGGTGGAATTTTACTAGTTTGATCTAATTTGAAATGGGGTGGTGATGGCAGGGTTGAATTCTGAGTGCCACTCCCCATGCAGCTGTTCTGCTAATGTGGCATCTATATCCCTTTTCCTAATCAGCTAAGACTAGTTAATTCACGGGTAGGCAGAAGGGATATCTGGGTTATATGGAGAAATGGCCCCCTGGTTGGTCCTATTGATGGGTATGTTGGGGAGATCCCATTTCCATTTAGAAACTTGCTAGGCCAGCTCATGGAGGTGGCCTATAGTTGTTTTCACATGGTTTAATTGAGCCAGTGGTTCCTTGGTTTACAAACTTAATCTGTTCCGGAAGCCCATTCTTCAACCAAAACGTTCTTAAAACAAGGCGTGCTTTCCCATAGCAATGGGGGACTCAATTTACAAATGGGACACACTCAACAGGAAGCGAAACCTGTTCTGCTTCCAAGGCAAAGTTCACAAACCAAAACACCTACTTCCGGGTTTGCAGCGTTCTTAATCCAAGTTGTTCATAAACTAAGCTGTTCTTCAACCCAAGGTACCACTGTATCTTTTATCCTTGCTGGATCGGGACCGTAGAAATAGTCTAGATAGCAGTTTTTTGTTCTCAGCTAAATGTGGATGAAAGCACAAGAGGCCTGTAGCGTTACAAAGCAGTCTGTGTGTGAACAATGGCGAGAAGATTGCCTACAGGTGAGGCTCCTAACCTGGCAGCTATAGTCAGGCACCATGACACCCCAAGATAGATGCAGACACCCTTGCTAAGGGCTTACTCTTTTAGGGGTGTGTGTGGGCAGAATGCAGATCAGTTTTCTTCTGTGCAATTGGCATTTTGTGGTGCTCTCCCACCTTACAATTGAGACGACTAGGCTCAGAGAGACGAGCTCAAATCCCGTTGGCTACAAAGTTCACTGGGTGATCTTTTAGCAAATCACCTACATTGGGGAGCGGAAGAAGCAGACAAAGCACTTCCTTCATACAGTGCATAGTTATATGGAACTTGCTTCTACTGGAGGGCAGTGATGGCCACCAAGCTAGGAAGCTTTGAAAGAGGATCAGACAAATTAATGGTGGAGAGGGCCGTACTCTGCCTCCACAGTCGAAGGCAGCAGTGCTGCTGAATACCAGTTGCTGGAAACCACAGAGGGCACGAGAGCTTTTGCGCTGGATCTTAGTTGCAGGATTCCCACAGGTATTTGGTTAGCCACTGTGAGAACAGGATGCTGGACCAAGTGGGCCGCTGGCCCGATCCAGCAGGCTTTTCTTACGTTCTTAAGCATGTGTGCCTCCTTGAGGTCATTAAGCTAAGGCCTGGTGGGCAGACCTTTTGGGTCTCCCTCTCACTGGTAGTGGCAGCACCCCAGAACATAGTGCACACCTCTGGACCCACAAATTATAGAGGTCATGTAGTCTGTAACGTAAGGAAATGTGGCAGAATAGCTGAGCCACAGCATCTGGAAAGATTCTGACCATACCACCTTAAAGCCCCTCAGGAGACAGATATCCAAGGCTGTCATTGGCTTCAAGTATAAAATTAAGCCAAATTGTCCACTGTCTGCGAGATAAATTGGGCAGATGGTTCTTTTTCTGCTTATGGCACAAATTTATTTGTGGGGAACCATTACTGGGAGATACTACTCAAAACAAAGCACACAAAACCTAAAGTAAAAGTTGCATTGAAATCTGTTCTTTATTCAGACACTTCCAAGGAAATTCTGTATTTTTCTCTCTCGCCCCCCACCTCCACATCTGGACCAAAGAACATTCTCTCGCCCAGGGAAGGGGGCAGGGCTCTTGCTATGTACCTAAATTGCACTCGCGTCAAGGAACAGGCAACCTCCGCTATCTGGGCCCCAGAACCATGCCAAAGTTTCGCTTTATTTTATTTTGCCCTCTGTAGCAGCAATTTCCAGCCACGCTACGATGACGTCGCTCACTCACACACTCCCCTCCCACCCACCTTTCTTTGGTAGCCGTTTTTGGCAGGTTTAATAGGGCCGCAGGGACCGTAAGTTGCCCAACCCCTTGCACTGAGTCTGTAACACAAGTCCCACCCCCCCAACCCATCCTTTCCCAAAATACAATATTCGAGTCACATGGTAGAAACATGACCTCTCACTCTTGTGGTTTTGAGCAGGGTGGCGGCTGACAAAATGCAATTTAGTACAAAAGGGAGAGGAGGGAGGTGGTGACCACCAGACTCTGCATTTTGAACTCAACATGATGTGTGTTTTTTTAGGCAGGGAGGGCAGAGCTAGGAAATCAGCTTTATTGTTCTTACGAACACATTCAACCTGTCGGTAATAGCAGGGACATACAGTAGTGAGAGCTATTAAGAGTAGCTGAAGAACATATCACCATTTTCCCCCTTCAGGGGAGAGCAGAATATTGGGCAGAGCATCCATTGCCAGCAATGAATGCCTTCTTGGGAAACTTGTGTTCTAAAGCTGATGAGGCTTTGGGACAAAAAACCTCCACATTGAACAAGACCCTCCCCCCCCCCCACCAATCATCTTGTTCCGTACTATATAGTATTTAATACAAATTTATTATTTTCACTGCGAGAAGGAAATTAGGGGGAGAGAAAAGAGCTTCATTTTAGGTTCATGATTCTTGTTTAGTACATTCACAGATAAACCTTTTAAAAACAACAACCCAAACATTGATTCAATTCAGCTCACCAATTGAACCAATTGTTTTCGAGACAGCAGTCTTCAGCTCCTCCAGTACGATTCTGGGGCGCGTAACTTGCGAGAGACGACCGAGGCGCTTTTGTTCCATGCCATTCACACAACTCTTTGAGAAGGGGGTGGGGAGAGAGGTAAAGTATAGGCACTAGGGATTTTCCATTGTATAAGCTGAAAAGGGTAGAGGGGGAATTTATACCAGACTTTAGGGTTGCTTTGACATGGAAGGAGCCTAGCCTAGTAACTCAGCACTCCCTCCCTGCCCCCAAGCCATCAATTCAGCTTTTACAGTTAACTTGGCATAGGGGGGCAGTTGGATGATCAGAGCCGTAGCATCCCATGGCTTGGTTTTCTTCTTTTTAAATACCCCCCCCCCTTTTTGGATGCTGTTTCTTATGCTGTGCTCAAGAGGGAGCAAAGCACAAGGAATTTAGGCGGACACAAAAACCACACAACATCTCCTTTCCTGGGCCATGAAACTTGCAAAAAAACAAAACCGCACCCCACGTTCCCAACAAATCTAAATAGTTGGGGGGGGGAAGACAAGGAAAGAATAAAAAGAGGAACCCTAAAAGGAATCCAATGGCTGTCTCCTAAATTTAGACCAAAAAAAAGTTCTATGCCATCTCCTCAAAACAGTTTCCTCTGCAGTACCAACTCTGCTCAGGCCTTAAAGATAAAACATTGAGATAAAAAATATGGCTGAATTTATATTTAATATATAATATTTATAGTGTCACCACGATCACCTAAACAGTGCAGCAGCGGGCTGAGCCTCAAAAGTTGGAAGAAAAAGGAGAACTTTTTTTGGGTGGTGGGGGAGAAGAACCACCAGGCCCGGGAGGTGGGGAAGGTTCCTTTTCTGCAAAGTTATAGATGTCCTTTAAAAGTCAACAGAAAAAATGACCTGAGAAATGTTATTATACCTCACTTGGAATTAAATCTCTTATGTACACAGTAAAAATGGATTGAAACGTACACGCACACACGCATGCCCCCTTTCCACCCTCCCCACGGCATCCCTGCATTCTCCCGCCCCAGTTAGACTCTCCGGGCACCAGCAGCTGTTGCACCGCCCCGTTTCGGGTGCCCAGTGCCCGCCTTGACAGGTAGGGTTCATTTCTCAAAATTTAGTTCTTTGCATTGTGTATTCATTGTACCAGTGCAAATTAAAAAATAAAAACAACAACAACACAAAAACACATTGCCGAGGAGAAGCCACCCCGAGGAGAGACTGAGCAACTCCCTACATCCCACCCTGGGACAGATTCAAACAGCCAGAGCCTTCTCCCGACGCAGACCCCCAAGCTAGGGGGCCGTGGCTGCAGGCGGGCTTGCTTCAGGCTCGCTCTCTTCCATGGGTTTTTCTTCCGACTCCAACTCTTCGCTGCCCTTGAGGACCTCCTGAAGTTGCTGGCGCCGCTGCACTTCGGCTTTAAGGTTCTCCAAGTCTTTTTGGCTGCAGAGGGAGAAGGGGGAAAAGCTGGGCAATCCTGGGCAGAGCAAATTCAGAGGAATAGCACGCAGAGCGGGGTGCTCAGGGGACGGTTGACAAGAGGTAGCTCATCTCTCAAGCTGTTGCCGCGACAGAAAGACCCGACCTGTGCTTATGTGTGTCTCCTATCCAAGCTGCCTACAAGCAGGCAAAGACTCCGCCTGGGATTAACCTGCTTCTGCTCCTCCCACTTCAATCCTCTCCTGGGTCATGGGAGACAGAGGAGGGGTCAGCAAACTTTTTCAGCAGGGGGCCGGTCCACTGTCCCTCAGACCTTGTGGGCGGCCGGACTATATTTTGCAAAAAATAAAAATGAACGAATTCCTATGCCCCACAAATAACCCAGAGATGCATTTTAAATACAAGCACACAGTCTACTCATGTAAAAACACTCTGATTCCCAGACCATTTGCGTGCTGGATTTAGAAGGCAATTGGGCCGGATCCGGCCCCTGGGCTTTTGTTTGCCTGCCCATGCCCTTGACTCTCCACCAGCCTGACCTCTCTCTCTCTCTCCCCCCCCCCCCTTCTCCTGCCTCTGATTTTCATCTCCTGGCTGTTAAAGGCTCCCCCAATTCACCCACCTCCACTCCTTGGTGTCCAGCCATTCCTTGATAATCTTATACCGAAAGATGATTCCTAGTTTTTTCGAAAGGTAATTTTGGCAATGCAGATTTGGCCCTGGTGCTTTCTGGAGCAGGGGTATGGAACTGCAGGCTAGGAGCCCCCCCCTCTCTAGAGACTCCTCTTTGGCCATTCCCCCTTGTTCCAGGTCACACCCCTCACCAGCCTTGCACCTCAGGTGCTTTTGTCCTGGCTGAAATGTATCCTTGTACTATGATAATGATTCAGAATGGAGGGTTGTGTGTGTGCGCTAGCCTACCGTACAATGTTAAAATGTGCATCAGTTGCTCTGCCCATTTTTGGCTCTGGCCCCGCCCACCCCTGCCATGTGTCCGGCAGGGAATCTATCCCTTGGGATGAAATCCTTTCCCCCTCCCCAGCTCTAGAGGAACAGATAAAGGCAGGAGAGACTTTATAACACAACGAAGGAACTCCCGTCACTGTAGAGCAGATGAAGAGTTTGCTATGCACTTTAAAGTTAGGTGGGGGTGAATATTTGGCTCTCCAACTACTGCTCATCTACAGCTCTCCTAATCGCTGGCCGATACTTGCTGGAGCTGATGGGAGTTGTAGTTCAGCAACCTCTGGAGGGCCAAAGGAAGTGTTGCCAAAGAAGTGACCTGGAATTGCGAACCAACCTACACCTAAGCTTCAAAATTCTCCTGAATTCTCAAAATTCTCCTGAAGGCCCCCCTGCCCATTAAAAACAATGGAGGCGACATCCAATGCCATTCATACCACCACCCCTGGAGTGGTAGAGAGAAAGACAGTCAGATACACAAAGTTTGGGGTCTCTTACCTTAGTGGAATGAAGAGAATCCCATTGATTATGTTCAGCTGCTCCAGGACGCTGGCCATACTGGGAGCTGTGAACTAAAGGAAACAAGAGATTAGCTTATTAACCAACAAAATAAAAGCAACACATGGGGCTAAGAAACCAATGCACAGTTCTAAGCAGCAAACAAAAATGCCGGGCTGCCTAAATGGGACCGTGGATCCTAGAGGCAGCCAACGCTCTTCCCCAGTATAAAGGGAGCTGGTGATTTGGGTAGCGAGCAGAACACACGGTTTCTGATACAAACAGGACTTGGTGACTGGACGACTGGGAAGGGCTCCCAGCAATGAGGATACGGACACTGGCTCAGGACCGCAATACCTCAAATGACCGGCTCTCTCCCTATGAACCAACCTGGACCCTGCTGTCTTCATCTGAGGCCTTTCTTCGTGTGCCTTCTCCATGAGAAGTGTGGAGGGCAGCAACACAAGAACAGGACTTTTCTGCGGTGGCTCCTCATTTGTAGAATGATCTCAGCAGGGAGGCGCGCCTGGCGCTTCCATTACATATCTTTTAGCACTAGGCAAAAGCATTTCTTTTCTCCTTGGTCTTTAGCTAATTAAACGATCTATGGCCTTTTACACTGGGTGTGTGTGTGTATTATTTTTGGTTTGTTACTACAGTAACAACATTTTTTAAAAAACATGCCTGGAATGGTATCTGGGAGCCAGGTGTACACCACACATTGGGTTCCAGGTTGGAAGAAAGACAGGAAATAAATGCAAGTAAATAAAATGTATGCACTTCTCCACCCTTCTGAGCCTGATTCCCAAGAACAGGAACCCTTTAGGTCAGGTTAGGCTTAGAAGGGAGTTGTTTCCTGGCAGTTCAGTTGAGTGGGGAGGGAACAAGTCACCAAAGGATCATTATGCTGACTTCAGTTGCTTCGTATCTGCACTACAATGAATTAAGCCTTGGCTTTATCTGCCATTTTTATCTTGCCTAGAGCCCTCAGTGCTTCACACACACACACACACACACACACACACACACACACACACACAAAAAACAGTGTGGCTTTGACCCAGACCCAAGTTCAGGTCCCTGTCCAGCTGCAAAGTAGTCAGGCTGATCTTCAACAATCAACTGCTTAACCCCCATCGCTCAAGGATATTGCAAAGACAAGCAATTCCAAGCTATCTGAAACAGGAAAACACCATGGCTGAGCTCTTGTGACGAGATGGGAGTAAAAATCCCCGAGTAGTGGTGCAGTAGAGTAAACTGAACAGCACTCCTGGACACTGAAGTGTGCTATGCATTGCTGCTTAATTCCTCAGACAAGAGGTACATCTTACTGCCAAAGCCAATCTGGGCAGCTACTGCAGGGCAACTCACTTTCAAGGGCATAATGTTGGCGCTGGATCCGTTCTTGTAGATCTCATTCATTGTGCGTTGCAGGGCCACAGCCTGCTGAGTCAGATATTTCAAGTACTCCGAGCTTTCTTTGGTCTTATCGTGATGCTCACCAAGCTAGCCAAAAACACACACAGATATTTATTAATACTTACATGTATATTAAACAAATGCACATACATAACGGAAACAGAAGGCGTCCAATGTATTAAAGCAAAGCAAGGGACCCTTACCTGGTTTTTGTAGATCGTGTAGCCTTCCTTCTCGTGCTGCAGAGCCGACCGGAACTCAGCTTTGCTCTCGTACACTCGGGCGACCAAGTGGTGACTGCAGAGAGGATGCAAAAAGGGAAGACAGCAGAATGATGTTTCTGCGCATGGTTGAAAAGCGATCGCGCACGTGGTGAGAATTCGGTTGCAGAAGCAGGTCTGGCAGACGCCTCCCCACCAACTTAACACTCAACAGTGTTTTTCAATACTTTCATGTAACGTTTGATCAATTGCATTTCCGTGGCTGGCGGGTCACGATACACACATTTGCAGAGGCATTCCTTAATATAATGCATGTATTTTAGCTGCGAAAGCCCCTCCCTCCCCACTGGGCAAACAACAGGATTGGGCATTTCACCTGAGTGCAACTTTCAGAGACTTGGCGCCGTGGTACTTGGAGTTGATGAGCAGCGCGTTCTCCAGAAACCGCAGGGAGAGATCGTACTCCATCACTCCATGGAGGACCAAGCCAATATTGTTCTAGGGGCAGAAGCAATGTTCCAGTGAGGCAGGGCCAGAAGTGGACCTTTAGTGCTAGAGCTGGCCTTCCCACACACAAAAGAAGCCCTAAGGAGCCCGTCCATCTAATCTACCCGCATGGCACATACAGGACACAGAGTGATCAGAGGTGCGGCAGGGGGCGAGAACCCCCCCATTTTTATGCAAAAGAATAACTTCCGCTTGTCAGAAACACTGCATAAAAATGAATGATCATCATAATCCTTACAATGCTGTATATACAATATTTTAAATCAAATCTGAAAACAAGGTACACAGGAAGATAGCAGTCTCTCCCGTCCCCCACAATCCGTTGCAGTTAATTTTGGTTACTAAGGGAATTTCTAAAAAAGATTTATACAGCACAGAATCAAGTCTGCTGAATCACAGAACTAGAAGCCCACAAGGGCAAAGGAAACTTGTGTCCCAAATTAGAAATGCAAAAGGGAGAGTTTTTTCAAGACGCTGCATCTCATTGGAAAAAGTCAAGTTCAGCTTTAGGTGTTCCGCCTGCAGAAACTACACAGGCTCTTTAGCTGGGGCTCCAGAAACCCTGGCCGGCCAACAGCTAAACTTACATCCAAGAGTGCCATTTCTGGGTGATCTTCGCCAAACACCAACAGCATGAGGTAGCGTGCGCGGTATAGCAAGTTGAGCGCTGTAGACAGCTGGCTGTTTGCAAAGCAGTACAAAGCAAGGTGCATCTACAAGAGGCATAAGAGAATCTGGTTGCAGATAAACAATTTAGAAATAATAATAATAATAATAATAATAATAATAATAATAATAATAGTTTCAACAAGAAACAAAACGGTTAAAAGTCAGAACCACCCCTCCTTGCTGTTCTCCCCGCCCCCCTGGAGAATCTTCCTTCTGTTTCCAAAATTTGGACTGTGATGCCTTTTATTTCCATAGTCCTAATTGGCATCATTCATGGTATTAGCCGCTGGAGGGGATCAGGATGGGAGTTTGGAGAAATACACTTTTTTACGATTTGGGGGTGGGTGGAAGGAATTCAAAGATAACCCAGTGAGGATAGAGTGTTTTCAGTGACTATGGAATACTGCTAGGATGAAGAAGATAAAATTTGTTTGCTGCTGGGGATGGAACAGGCTAAGTCCTGAGCAGGCAGGACTTTGCGCTGCAATGTTTTGTTGCAGAACCCAGTTGCCTCCACCAAGGGAAGAACACACAATCCAAGGCTGCACCTGCACCTTATATTTAAAGGTAAAGGTAAAGGTAAAGGTAAAGGTACCCCTGCCCATACGGGCCAGTCGTGTCCAACTCTAGGGTTGTGCGCCCATCTCACTTAAGAGGCCGGGGGCCAGCGCTGTCCAGAGACACTTCCGGGTCACGTGGCCAGCGTGACAAAGCTGCATCTGGCGAGCCAGCGCAGCACACGGAAACGCTGTTTACCTTCCCGCCAGTAAGCGGTCCCTATTTATCTACTTGCACCCGGGGGTGCTTTCGAACTGCTAGGTTGGCAGGCGCTGGGACCGGACAACGGGAGCGCACCCTGCTACGGGGATTTGAACCGCTGACCTTTTGATCGGCAAGTCCTTGGCACTGAGGCTTTTACCCACAGCGCCACCCGCGTCCCTTATAACCGCACCTTATATTTAAAGAACTCTTATGCTACTTTAAACGCTCAGGCCTTCCCCGCAAATAATCCTGGGAACTGCAGGTTGTTAAGGGTGCCTGGAGTTTTTGGGGGCACCCTGATCCCCATCACAGAGCTACAATTCCCAGAAAGGTTCAACCAACAACTCTCCTTCCTAGGAGCTCAGAATTGTAGCTCTGTGAGAGGAACAGGAGTCTCCCAAGCAATGCTCGGCACCCCTTAATAATCTACAGTTCCCTGGATTCTTTGGGGAAAGCTGGGACTGTTAAAATGCTATAACAATGCTTATTTGATGCAGATGTGGCCCAACTTCCAGGGGGAGAAGAGAAACTCAGAACTCTGACACCAACCCCCAAAAGACTGCTGCTTGTAAGCAACAGATCTCAATGGTAGAAAAGTGGGCTGGTTTTCTTTTTTGAGGGGGCGGGGGGAAGAGACTTCAAATGCAAATGGTAACAGGAATTGGAATGTTCTGATTTCAAGATCTCCCTGCATTGAGAAAACACAAAACCTAGCACCTCAGGGAAAAGGATTCTGACTTCTCCTTGATGTGCTAGTTTTCTGTGGGCAAGGGAGTGTTTCCATGATGCTTCCTCCTTGCCTCCTCAGCTGCCTGCTGCAGAAGCCTTCAACCCTCCCCGCTGTTTGGTACTTACATATTCCTGAATTGTGTTGGGGTGCTCTATCCCAAGGACTCTCTCGCTCATGAGCACTGCTTTCTGCTGGTTACTTAAGGCCTGGAACGAAAGGAAGAAGACACAGTTGAAGAGCTAGGAAAACCCAAAACCTTCTCCGCCTCTCACAAAAAAACCCAGGAGATTTTCGGGTTTGGGCCTCAGAAAACCAGTTGTTCTTTCTTGCTTTCTCAGAACGCTTAAACTATAGTTGCCAGGATTCTTTGGGAAGGAGTGCCAGCCTATAGCCCAATGGTGTCATCCGATAAAGATATTGGTGGGGGAGATTCGGGAGAGAAAAAGGAAGTACTTCTTCACACCATGTTATAGCTAAACATGCGGAACTCATTGCCACAAGATGGGGGCGAGTTCCCTCCACCAATTTGTCTAAAATCCACCAAGGGATAAAAGTCATTATACTTCTACGGTCAGCCCTCAATGTATCAGAGGCAGGTGTCTTCTAAATACCAGTGGCTGGGGATCTGTTGTTCTCCTGCCCTGGTTGTGGGCTTCCCAGAGGTACCCGATTGGGCACTGTGGGAAACAGGAGGCCAGACTAAAGAGGCCTTCCTTCGGTCCAACCCAGCAGCCTCCTGCCTACGTAATGCAGAAGATTTGGGAGCAGCGAGAGGTCAGGGCTGCCCGTACCTCTGAGTAGTCTCCCATGATGTAGTTCAGGCGAGACAAGAGACGAAGGCAGGCGCAGATTTCCATGTGCATGGCGCCATACACGTTGTTGAACAGGTTTAAGGCCTCGCTGATCAGCTCGCAGCCCTCCTTCAAGAAACCTGAAATGAGCAAAGAAAAAGCACTCTTGAGATTGCAGGTGATGCTTAACTATAAGCAGTTGTTGGCATCCGTCTGTCTCGAGAGACAACACAGTGCACCTCTGGAGGTGAAGTCAAAACCGCTGCATTAGCAGCACTAAAGTGACCAAGCCTGGGCAGTGCATGTGGAGGCCCAAATGACAAGACCCTCCCTCTCAGCCTCACTGATGTGGTCCAAAGGAAAGCAGAGCAATACGTTTGGCACCAGCTTGGCTGCAGGAGTTGCAGGAAGAAGGCATGCAACACACCATCCAGCCACTTTAGAGATCCACTCCAGATTTGTGTAGGGTTTACCCCTTAGCCTTTTCTTCTGGATGTGGAGGATGTAAGCAGTGGAGGCTGGTTTTATCAGTGCAAATGGGGCACTGGCCCCACAGCCTCTCAATCTGCCCGCACCTTGCTGCTTACAAGTCGGGGAGGGGAGACGCCTCCTTTGTTTTTGTTTTGTTTTTAATATAATATTTATTGAAATTTCAAAAAAGGTTACAAAGGTAAGAAAAAAATAATACAAAATACAAAATACAGAAAAAATAAACACAATTAAAAGTAAGTCCATCATTCCATAACTTATCTTTCATTTACTTGTTTCGCTGACCTCCCCACACCTCCCTTTTTTGTATTCCTGTTCAATTGGTTAACTCAGCAAATCCTTTCCCTCTTTATTTTTATCTTAATCCCTTATCTTAATATATTATAACTTTACTTTCTCGCCTGTTAAAAATCCATTTTCACCTACTCCTTTCTAGCATTACTGCTAAGAACCACTTAACTTCATTCTAACATTCATTGATGGGGAGACGCCTCCTTTGTCTCCATATTGCCCACTTGTAGAACTCAGAGGGAGGAGGAAAAGGACAATGTTGCTGGATAGCTCAGTTGGTAGAGCACAAGACGCTTCATCTCAGGGTTGTGGGTTCAAGCCCCACATTGGGCAAATGATTTCTGCACTGTAGGGAGTTGGACTAGAAGACCGCTGCAGCCCCTTCAATGTCTGCAATTCTACGAATTATGTGTCTGTGTCTGCTGCTGGATCTGGCGCCACCTAGTGTTGGGCTCCCTGCATTCTGCCCTACCCTACCCCAATGACTGTGCCGTACATATGTGTTGCAAATTAAGTGCCTCTCTCCCTGCCACATGCCTTGCACAGAGATCTGGGTAAACTTCCATTTTTAAAAATTTTATTTTAAAACTTCTCAGGAAGTCAAGATCCAGCTTATAAGAGCCCCTGGGCTGCCAAGGTTCAACCCCACCCCCAGGACCAATCCACCTTGGTTTGAAACCAAATTCACAGCCAGTAGAACCTTGCAAGTGATACCTTGCTGCACTTTTGCCTGGCCGCTTTGGAAGAAATGGAAGGCGTCCGAGGCTTTGGGGTTGACGTGCTTCACAACTGGGAAGATGTTGAGGATGTCCTCTTCTGTGAATGTTGGCTTGTGGCGGTTATCAAAATTGTATTCTTTCAGAAGAATCTGAAACACAAACACACACAAATGCTTCCATACCTTTCCTAAGAGAAAAGGAAAAGCCAATTGTTAAGTACCACTCTATGTTGCCTCAGTCCAACCCTAATTGGGAGTCCTGCGTCCAGGTTCTGGACGCCACAGTTTAAGGCGGGTATCGACAAGTAGTGTTCCCAATGAGGGCTGATCCTGTTGCTTGCTTCCATAATTTTTTTTTTAGAAGCTTTTCCACAATACAATGCAATAAAAAGCAAACTAATCTAACTAAGCTTTCCAGAGATGGAAAGAAGATAAAAGTCCCCACCAGAGAAGAATGGAAGATTAAGTTGATGGATTATGCCGAAAAGGCAAAAATGGCTGGAAGAATCAGAAATCAGGAAGACCAAAATTTTAATAAGGAATGGGGAATTCTTTACAATTTATCTTAAAAACCATTGTAAACTGCTAAAATAGTCAGTGGGACTGGAGTAGCACTTGCAGTTTAATGGTGAATTTTGGACATTATGGAGAGGTAAAAGATTTGGATTATTATAAAAGATGCAGCGGGAAATGATTAATAATAGGACCCACAAAGGGGAGGAGGGAAGTCCAGGAGATTCTTTGGAATCTTGTTTTTATGTTGGATGCTGGATATGTGCAGTGCTTTTTTCCCCTTTTAAAAACATGTTTAGGGGTACTCTCATTTTAACTCAAGGAAATCACCATTTTATGGTTCAAATCGGGAAAAATAAATACAGCATATGGACAAAAGTACAAAGATTCACAAAATGTTTAGGGGTATGCGTACCCCTGCGTGCCCCCAGAAAAAAGCACCGTATAATATTATCTAAGTAAAAAGAAAAGAGAAAAGAAAATGCAAAGTCCTCTCTCAAAAAATAGATTTTAATACCCTCCAATGATAATAGGGACATTTTCATCTGAGGAACTACGCAGGGTGTGCTGTTGCTTCGGCATCTGTGTTTCTGCTGCCACCCCCACGCGGGATTTCTCACCCCCCCCCAAACCCCCCCCCCTGACCCTCATTGACTGCTCTTTGAGTTTTGAGCTGCTCTGCAGCTGTGGGGTGGCAATGGCTCCTTGACCATAGCAAAGGAGGAGGCCTGGGTCTGCACGTAATAGTGAGCCATGGTTAATGGTGACCAAACGAGGCTTGTAAACACTGGCAGAATCCAAGACCAAGGAGAAGAGTTGGTGGAAGAAGATTGGAAGAAATTTAAAGTATATTTACAGAAACACTGTAAAATTAAGGAATGTTAGAAGGATGTTGGAATGAAGTTATGTGGTTTTAGCAGAAATGATATAAAGGATTAAGTAAAAATGCATAGAAGAGAGTGAAAGAAGAGAGTGTAAAATTACAGTATGTTAAGATAAATTATTGGGATAAAAACAAAGATGGAAAGGATTTGCTGAAATATCTAATTGAACTAGAATACAAAAAAGGGAGGTGTGAGGAGGTCAAGGAAATAAGCAAATGGAAAATAAGTTATGGGAAGGTTTGATTTGTCCCCCCCTTTTTTTTTCTTAATTGCTTGTATTTTTCTGGGTTTTTTATTATTATTTTTTGCTTGTCTGTATTCATGGTCTTGTTTTTTCTTGCTTAATCTAGTGTTTTCTTTTGTAATTTTTAAAACTGGAATAAATATTATTTTTTAAAAAAACAAACGAGGCTTGTAAACAGAAAACCTAGTCAACTATCTCATTTTAACCGTGATTTATAAACCATAGTTAAGCTGCAGGGGCTGGGTTCACGAGACCAGCTACAGTTAGCTAAAACCATGGTTTGTAAACCATGGCTCAGAGCAGATGTGGGGAACGTTCTGGCCCTCCACTTGTTGCTGACCTACAACTTCCAACATCCCTGGCCACTGGCCATCCTTGCTGCGGAGGAGGAGTTGGAGTTCAGCCAACATCAGAAGGGTCAAAGGTTCCCCACGAGTTACAAATGAACCAGGCATCGTGGGCAACTCAATTGGGAGCCATCCTCTTAGTCACAGTCTTAAACTAAGAGTGTAGGTGAAGATTGCAGAATTAATTGGATTAGGCGCTACCAGGTAGTGTGTGGGTTGCAGGCTGCACCTACGACTGCTGAAGCACAGCAGCAAAATAATGGTTAAAATCCAGCAGTTACTGTACTTTTCTCCTGCCTAAAGCCAAAGTTCCTTCTTAGGGAGATTACTGAAGGGGATGCATGACAGTTTCTATCAGCAAAGCTAGAAATTAATCTCAGGTGGCATTGCATAGCCTAGTGGCTGGCAGGAACGCAATGCATTCCTCCTGTTCGCCAGAAGAGCTCAGTAACTAAGAATGAGCGAATCCTCCCTCTTCCCTCCCAGTTCCTTTTCCTTTCGTGCTGTCGCCCATAAGATTTTGAGAGCTCAAGGTCTAGGGCTGTTTTCCCTCTGATATTTGCAAACTTGCTTTGGGAGCCTTTTCCAGCTAAAGCGGTGTTTCTCAAACTTGGGTCTTCCGCTGTTGTTGCAACTACAACTCCCATCATCTCTGACCACTGGTCCTGAGAGTTAGGGATGATGGGAGTTGTAGTCCAACAACAGCGGAAGACCCAAGTTTGAGAAACTGAGCTAAAGAGTGGGGGTGGGGGGGGGGAAAATGCCTTTTAAAAATAAAGTCTTTCTGTTCTTCCAAGTTGTGTTCGGAGGGTTAAGCGAGGGGGAAGAACTTGGAGGTTGTGTACGCTGTTCCTCACCTGGATTCCAGTTTTGAGGGAGATCTCACGTAGCAGGGTGACCTTCTGTAGAGTGTATACTTCCACTGCTTGGTCAACACTCTCACTGCAAAAAAAAGGAGAAGGGGGAGTCAAAAGGAAGCAACACACCAGAGGGAGCCACATTTTCAAACTAGGACTTCAGAGGGCAGACATTTCCAGATTTACCTGGGCATGTTGGGGTTTGAACCTGGGACCTTTCCACACATGACACAGGTGCTTTAACCCTGAGCTACAACCCTACCCCCCTAAGCTCTGCACTGCCCAAGTCACATCCTGCTGCCAGTCAAAGTGGAGAGCACAGGGCAAGATGAAGACATAATCTGATGGGCTCTGGAGTCCAATATTGTGTGGAAGACAGTGGATCCCTCGCCATGGACCGATAGCAATCCTTACACACAACAGCTGTGAGTTTCCTAGGTTTTCTTTTTAAAAGACGTACCATTCCAAGCCGAAGTCAAAATAACTCTTGGCTTCCGAACAAATGTTCTTCCACAATTCTTGAGGGCTCATGGTGGCCCAGGCAGTGTTGTCAGCGGCCCCCAAATTCCGATTTTTCCTCCTCTTGTTCTTTTTCTTGGAGACAAGTTCATCGGCCGGGAGATGGGCCACGGGGTTTGGAAAAGAGCTGAGGAAGCAGTTGAGGAAATGGCTGATGGCAGCTGATAAGCCCGACAGCTCCACTCCCTGTGGGAGGGAAAGAGGAGACCGTTAGCACGCTACATGTTAGTGAAGTCGAATAATGCAAACGGAGTCCGGGGAGAAAAGTCCTTACTGAGCAAACCCAACGCAAGCAGTGTGTGATTTGAGGAGAACGGAACAGAGAGCTTCCGTTTTCCTTACTTCAGGCCTTCTACATAGCAGGGAGACATTCAACCAAACATACAGAGGAAAACTCCCTCAGGACTACCCAGCTAGTCATCTGTTCATTTAAAGATGTGTAAACTGCACTTTCATAAAAAACATCGCACGGTGGTATGTCAACTAAAAACACAGTATCACAATAAAAAAACTTAAACCACATAAGAAAGAGCTGGTTGGCAAAGAATCTCAGGTTTGAAAGGACTGCCCAAATAACATGTTTTTTATGAGACGTCTTAAAACAAGCAGGGACGGCTCCTGCCCAACTTCTATTGGCAAGGAGTTCCACAGAGCTGGACCTACCATGCTAAAGTCTCATCCCCTGGTGAAGGCCAGACGAACCTCAGGGATAAGTGGGACCAGCAAAAGTGGCCCCTCAGAAGGCCTTGGCAATTGAGGAGGAGGAGGAATCAAGCAGTCCTGAAGGTACTTTCCATCTCTGAGGGCCTTCTGGCAGTTCCCTCACTGCAAGAAGTGAAGTTACACGGAACCAGGTGCAGGGCCTTCTCGGTAGTGGCACCCTCCCATCAGATGTCAAGGAGACAACTATACCATGTTGAGAAGACATCTGAAGGCAGCCCTGTATTAGGAAGTTTTTAATGTCTGATGTTTTACAGTGAAACCTCAGTTGCCGCACGTAATTCGTTCCGGAAGCTTGTTTGGCTTCCGAAATGTTCGACGACCGAGGCGTGGCTTCTGATTGGCTGCAAGAGCCTCCTGAAAAACGTTAAAAAACCAGAGCCATTTACATTCGGTTCGGGAGCCGAAATGTTCTACAACGGAGGCTTTCGGGAGCCAAGGTTTGACTATTATTTTTTTATAAATGCTGGAAGCCTCCCAGAGTGGGTGGGGCAACCCAGTCAGATGGGCACGATACAAATAGTAAAATTACTATTATTAATTCCTCCTACTACTACTTTGTGTCCAGGTCATTTGGGGCTTTGTGAATTAACAGAAGGAGCTTGAACCTGGGATGGCAGTACAGTGGTACCTTGGGTTAAGTACTTAATTCGTTCCGGAGGTCTGTTCTTAACCTGAAACTGTTCTTAACCTGAAGCACCACTTTAGCTAATGGGGCCTCCTGCTGCTGCCGCGCCACCGGAGCACGATTTCTGTTCTCATCCTGAAGCAAAGTTCTTAACCTGAAGCACTATTTCTGGGTTGTTGTTGTTTAGTCGTGTCCGACTCTTCGTGACCCCCATGGACCATAGCACACCAGGCCATTTCTGGGTTAGCAGGGTCTGTAACCTGAAGCGTATGTAACCTGAAGTGTATGTAACCCGAGGTACCACTGTAAATCAATAACGAAACCTTTGAGAATGATAACTTGCATCTTCTGCACCAGATTTGCCCAAAAAGTGAATGAAATGAAACAAAGACTGAACTGGATTTTTGGGGGGGCAGGGAGCTAATATGCTGTGGGCGTCCCTCCCCAGCTGAGGCACCTGGAATTCCAGAAGCCCCATGTGGGATTCCACACACACACACACACACACACACACACTGCGGAAGGCGGCTGGGAGACCCAACTAGCATGCAAAGCATTTTGGAGGAGTCATTGCTCTGGAAACAAACCCAAGCAGATTGGTGCATGCGCTGAAAAAGCATTTTTTTGGGAGGGGGGTAGAGAAAGAGGAACCCTGTGCAAGGCCCCCCCCCCAGCTTCTCAGGGATCTGGGAACACCAGGCCTACATTAACTGTGCCGCAGGTCTGACACAAGTCCACACAAACACTTGCCATCTCCCGTCCTTGTTAAAAACCTTTCCTGCTGAGCGCGGAAGACAAAAACAAGCTCAGCCATGAAGGAATAGTTTTTGAATCACTCTCTCTCTCTCACACACACACCACACCACACACAGACAAGTTGCCACTGGTTCTCCCTCAACCACACAGGCCTGCACTTATTTTAGGCCTTAATGAGATTGTGCTTCCGGTTGCTAGGCAACCTGTGCAAGAAGCCTAATGAGGAAATGGCTTCTCTCTTGATCTGGGAAGACCGGGACTGGGCGGGGGTGGGGGGCGCAGAGAGAGAGAGAGAGAGAGAGTGTGACAGGAAACCCTTGCGCAGGAGAGGGCATGTAAGGGAAGGTGTTTGGGGTTGCATAATCCGATTTGTACCTGAAGGTATGTCTTGAAGATGTGCTTGGCTGACCGGGTGATCAGTTCTGTGATTCCAATTTTCTGTTCCAAGGAAACAAATTGGGGGGGACAAAAGAACAAACAAGTCAAGCAGGAGACAAGAAACACATTGAACCGCCGACCTTCTGATCGGCAAGCCCAAGAGGCTCAGTGGTTTAGACCACTGCGCCATAGCATGTACCCAGAAAATCCCAGACGTATGGCAGCCCTAATATATGCGAGCTTTTTTTTTTTTTAAGCTGAGGTTCATGAAAGACAAATTATCCGAGCTGGATCTCTGCCAGGGCAAATAATCCTCAAGAAACAACAACATCATTTATTTATTTATTTTTAAGTGGCAATTAGAAGTTGGGGGGAAAAGCAAAGAAACTTTTGAGGCTTACATAGATGTGATCTAGCTGAGCCCGGCCAGGGGTCTTGGTGATGAATTCCACCACTCTGCCCAGGTAGCGCATGTTGATGCCTCGCTGGTGCATGGCTTCGGCCAAGGTGGCGCCGTCCATCGGGAGCATGGTGTGGTCAAGGCAGTCTTTCACCTGCCAAGGAAGAAGAAAACACACACACACACAGCAGAACTTAGCAAGCCTGGCTTTTCTGCCTTGCATGCAGAAGGTTCAATCCACAATGACATCTCCAGACAGAAATGGGAGAGTCTTCTGGTCTTAAGCTCCTGCCAGTCCGTGCGGACAATACTGAGCTAGATTGACGGAGGGTCTAGGGCTCAGTATAAGGCTGTTGGCAATGCCGTTCCTATGTAAAGACTGTTCCCCACTCTCTTCTCTCCCCCCTTCCTCCGGGCGCAAATTCACTCACCAAGCCTGGAATTTGGTAGGACACCAGAAAAGCAGCCGCGTCCTTTAGCAACCGCTTCTGATCCTGAATCTGCTCTTTGCTGGACTCTGGAAAGCGGACCCCTATGAAAACAGGAAAGGAAGATCAGCCAGCTGGGAAAGGAAGCTGGAAGATCAGCCAGCTGGGAAGAGGGCCCCATATATATATATATATATATATTTGCTTTCGTAGATTTTCACGGGTACAGGAATGCAGGTTTTGGTGTCCTCGGGTGTCTTCCCGTGTAAAAGTTACACGGGAAGACACCCGAGGACACCAAAACCTGCATATATATATATATATACACACACACACACACACACACATATATATGTATATGTATATGTATATATGTATATACACACACACACACACATACATACATATATATATATGCATGTGTATGTACACACACACACTACCTGTGTGTAATTTAAATTAAGTTTAAATCTAAAAATACTAAAAAGAGGGAGGGTGTCTGGGAAAAAAAACGGTTTTGGCAATCCCACCCACCACTGGCTAGATGGGAGTTTGGCTTTCGTGTGCTATCCCTGGAATGCAACTGCTGTGTTAAGCTGAGAGTTGCCTTTATGGCATATATTGCTGTTAGCAAGATTTCTGCCCAACCCTGCTGGGGGGGGGGAATATACACCTCTCAGAACTGGCCAAAGCTGCCTCCCCTTCAATGTTACCCTGGGGAGGGATGGTTAGCTAGGAGCTTTCCTGCAGCAGGTCAGAGAGTGGCCTGCATTCACACATTGCACTAAACCATAGATTAGAATGCACGATATGGAAATCAAGGGGCTCACAGTAGGGCCCCACCCCCCATTTGCCCAGGAGTAAGATAGGACCAGGGACGCAGGTGGCGCTGTGGGTTAAACCACAGAGCCTAGCACTTGCTGATCAGAAGGTCAGCGGTTTGAATCCCCGCGACGGGGTGAGCTCCCATTGCTTGGTCCCTGCTTCTGCCAACCTAGCAGTTCAAAAGCATGTCAAAGTGCAAGTAGATAAATAGGTACCGCTTCAGCAGGAAGGTAAACGGTGTTTCCATGCACTGCTCTGGTTTCACCAGAAGCGGCTTAGTCATGCTGGCTACGTGACCCGGAAGCTGTACGCCGGCTCCCTCGGCCACTAAAGCGAGTTGAGCGCCGCAACCTCAGAGTCGGCAATGACTGGACCTAATGGTCAGGGGTCCCTTTACCTTTAAGATAGGACTAGTATGGTGTAGTGGTTAGAGGACTGATGTAAGACCTGGGAGCTCAGTAGGAGACCTTGGGCCAGTCACTCACTCTCAGCCTAAGCTACTTCACCGTTAGGATAAAAATGAGGAGGAGGGGAGGGGAGGGGGAAGTATGCAGGCCACTTTGAGCTCCTCGGAGGAATGGAATGAATGAATGAATACAAACCTTCCACTTTCGCTCCAGGTCAGAACCCGTCAATTCAACCAGACAGATTGCTTAACGTGGTTTCAAGCAATTACAGAATTTTAGAGTTGGAAAGGACCCTGAGGATCATCTAAGACAGTGGTGGCCAAACTTGGCCCTCCAGTTGTTTTTGGACTACAACTCCCATCATCCCTAGCTAACAGGATTAGTGGGTCTGGGATGATGGGAACTGTAGTCCCAAAACAGCTGGAGGGCCAAGTTTGGCCGCCACTGATCTAAGTCCAGGGCTTCCCAAACTTGGGTCTCCAGCTGTTCTTGAGACTACAATTCCCATCATCCCCAGCTAACAGGACCAGTGGTCAGGAATGATGCAAACTGTAGTCCAAAACCAGCTGGAGACCCAAGTTTGGAAAACCCTGACTAGTCCAACCCCCTGCAAGGCAGGAATATGCAGCTGCCCCACAGGGGGATCGAACCTGCAACTTTGGTGTTACCAGCACCACGCTCTAACAAACTGAGCTATCCACCCACGTCAGTTTGCTTGTACACCATCTTCTCTTGGTTTAACGATGGTCAAAGTAATGGGTTGTACTTCAATGTTAGTTCCACTTAGAACAGATCCACTGAAAATAATGGACACGACGAACTGGCGCTCCATTTATTTCAAGGGACCGACCTACTCTGAATATAAACTTAAGTTGGCCACAACCCAATGTAAACCAGTTTGGACAAAAATGGGCTCAGCTATCTATGGTTTGTGCCGGCAGAAGCAGATGCTTCTGAGCTTCTCCTAGCAATTGCACAGGAAGCGTGTGTTGGCCCCAAGGCTTGTTGCGGATCCTATATTGTGATTTATTTACTGATTATAGCATTCGCACCCCACCTTTCCTTCAAGGAGCTCAAGAGGGCGTACGTGGTTCTTCCCTCCTGTTTCTTGCAGCTTAGGGGCTGCTTTGATCATCGCTGACAAGAAAGGCAGGATCAAGATGCACTGGGGGAAATACAGAACTGGAGATGCTGGGTGGATTAAAAGCTGAGAGCTTCTGTGTGCAGAAAGAAAACACTCAAAGGTCTAAACTCAAAAGGGTCAAACACTTGGAAGGGGTTACGTGCTGCAAAGGACTCCAAGCGCACCTGAAGCGCCTTCTTACCTGGCGAAAAAATATCCGGGTTAAACCGGATATCGAAGGATGTGTTGCTGATGGAACCGACAGCTTTGCAAGCATTTTGGATCACTTCCCGGCTTTTGGGGTCCACTGGGTAAAGGAGACAAAATAGATTGCAGAGCAAATGTGGGGGACCTTTTCCGCTTCATAGAATCATAGAACTGTGGAGCTTGAAGGGACCCCAAGAGTCATCTAGTCCAAGCCCCTGGAATCTTTTTGCCCAACGTGGGGCTCGAACAAACGACCCCGAGATGAATAAGAGCTCTACCGACTGAGTTAAGCGTGTAAATCACGACCCGCATCCTTATTGGGATCGGCCTTCATGGGCCAAATTTGACAGGTGGGAGGGGCTGCTGACCTGTCAACCCCAGGACATCACAAAGCAGCTGCTAAAATGAAGACTACCCCCCCCCCCATTTTAAGCAGAGCTTTCAAATTTCCTTATTGAGTCAGGAAGGGCTTTGCATGGAAAGTTGCTGACCTGAGCAGGATTTAAGCTCTGCTCAGCAGATGATGTGATTTTATCATTTGAACCACCCTGAAACCTGCAGGTATAGGGTGATATACAATACAGTGGTGTCTTGGTTCTCAAATGCCTTGGTACTCAAACAGCTTGGAACCCAAACACTGCAAACCCGGAAGTAAGTGTTCCGGTTTGCAAACTTTTTTACGGAACCCAACGTGCTCCGATTTGAGTGCCACACTTCCGTTTTGAGTGTTACGCTGAAGTCTGTCTGTTTTTGCTATTTATTTTGCGCTTCTGTTTTTGCGGCTCTTTTTGTTTTGTTTTTGTGACTGTGTGGAACCCAGTTCAGCTACTGATTGATTGTGTGACTGCAGTACATTGTTTGGATCAATGGTCTCGTTAGAGAGTAAAATTCATGTTAAATTGCTGTTTTAGGGGTTGTTTTTAAAAGTCTGGAACGGATTAATCCATTTTGCATTACTTTCTATGGAAAAGTGCGCCTTGGTTTTGGAACGGACTTCCGGAACGGATTAAGTTTGAGAACCAAGGTACCATTGTAAAATAAAGGAGGAGGAGGAGGAGAAGTGATGGCAGCTGATGAGCGCTGAGTAAATGTCACACGAAGCCAATGCAAAATTTAACCCCACCCATCAGATGATGTCACAAGTGGGAGCGGGGAGAACAGCCTCACTGGCCAACTTGGACCCTCTAGTGGGCAAAGGTCAGCTGACAGGCTGGAGGTTCCTGACCCCCAACTATAAAGGTGGACGAAGTGTGACCTTCCAGGTTCAACTGGAAAAACCAAAAGCCTGCCAATTTCACAATGTCCTTATACAAATCTGTGCTTGGGAATTGTTGTGTCCAGTTCTGGTGCCACTCACCTCTTCCCAACTCAAAGCTGTAGAGCTGGAAAAGGACAATCAAAATGATCCAAAGGTTGATGTACTTCCCCAGAAGGAGATGAGGGAGATTTGGGCTATCAAGGGTCTTATGTAACCGAGGGAACTCATTACTATCAAATGACTTTGTACCAGCCTTTAAAAAGGCAAGCAAGCACATGCATGGAGAAGGAGACCTGTGCACAGCTACGAGGTCCAACAGCCAAATGGATCCTACAGGTTCAGACACAGTCTACCTCAGATCCAGCATAAAAACCCCATTCTTATGAATGGAAGGGCTTCTTCATGCACAGGAAAGGGGGTCTCCCTCCTTTTTGGGGTGGCAGCAGTGTTCCCAGTGGGAGAGCGCACCAAGTTACCTGCTCCATCGTCCGACGCAATCGTCTCCGTGAGCTCTTTCACCTGGTCCAGCCCTGTGACGCTGTCCTCCATCTTGCCGTCCTCCGAGGGGGGCTTCTCCTCGCCGTCCTCCACCCCGTTCTCGGGAAAGGAGGAGGAGGAGGTGGGGCTCCCGCCGTTCTCCAGAGGGGAGGGGGCCTCCTGCTTGATCGCCTTCTGCTGCATCAGCTGCAGCGCAGCCAATTTCATGAACATGAGATACCTATCGAGGAGAGGGAGGAAGAGAGAAGGGATGAAGCAGCCCAACGCAAAAGGGGTTGCAAGAAGACACATACTTCTAGCACAACCTTATCTCCAAGGAGTTCAAGGGGGGGTGCAGGGGTCTCCCCGTCCCTCACTGTATCCTCACAACCCCCCTGCAAAGTAGGCAAGGCTGAGAAGCAGCCACTGGCCCCTCTAAGGTTACCTAGTGAGCTTCACGGTCAAGTGGGAACTTGAACCCAGGGCTCCCAGGTCCTAGTCTGGCACTGTATCACAGTGGCTCCCTTGTTGGTTTGGAGCAATGGCTACACACAGCCCTCAAAGCCTCCATCACGAGGGCTAGAAACTTGGGGTCTCTGTTTGTGAGGATGTAGGATTTTGGGAGCCACAGTTGATTTGGAAAATGCCCTCGGAAACTTACAACAAAAGATTAAAAAGGTAAAGGGGCCCCTGACCATAAGGTCCAATGTTTGACTCTGGGGTTGCGGTGCTCATTTCGCTTTATTGGCTGAGGAAGCCGGCGTACAGCTTCCGGGTCATGTGGCCAGCATGACTAAGCCGCTTCTGGCGAATCAGAGCAGTGCATGGAAATGCCATTTACCTTCCCGCTGAAGCGGTACCTATTTATCTACTTGCAGTTTGACATGCTTTTGAACTGCTAGGTTGGCAGGAGCTGGGACCGGGCAATGGGAGCTCACCCTGTCATGGGGATTTGAACCGCCGACCTTCTGATCAGCAAGTCCTAGGCTCTGTGGTTTAACCTACAGTGCCACCCCTGTCCCAACAAAACATTATGCAGCTCTAAAACCAATGGGAGGTTGGACTGGGCTTGTTTGGGCCCAAGTGTCTGCTGTTGTTATTTTTTCACGCTGCAAAAAATACCTGAAGAGATTCCCCCGCTGCTCAACTGCCGATGGACTAAAATTTGGTTTACTCAGCGGGTGGATGCTAGAAAATGAAGTATGTTCGATATGTAATTTTCAAACTCAAAAATTTACTCGACAATACTGAAAGGTATCTTAACTGCACAGCCTCCCCTTCTATAACATAACACTTAAGAAAACAATTGAAGGCGCTGAAAATTTTTTCACGTGCGATCCTGTGTCTGTTCCACAGATGATTTCAGCAGACACCTCATATCGTAAGCACAGCAGTTAATGCGTTTCCGAGCACAATTCAAAGTGCTGGTGTTGAGCTTTAAAGTCCTAAATGGCCTCGGCCCAGTATACCTGAAGGAGCGTCTCCACCCCCACCATTCGGGCTGGACACTGAGGTCCAATGCCAAGAGCCTTCTGGCAGTTCCCTCACTGCGAGAAGTGAGGTTACAGGGAACCAGGCAGAGGGCCTTCTCGGTGGTGGCGCCCGCCCTGTGGAGTACCCTCCAATTATATGCCAAGGAGATAAACATACAACTTTCCAAAGACATCTGAAGGCAGCCCTGCATTGGGAAGGTTTAAATGTTTGACGTTTGCTGTGCTTTTATTATGTTGGAAGCTGCCCAGAGTGGCTGGGGCAACGCAGTCAGATGAGTGGGGTATAAGTAGTAGTAGTAGTTGTAGTAGTAGTAGTAGTAATGCCTCGGGGCTCCCACTCTCCTCTAGCTTACACCCCTCCCCAGCCTGCTCCAGATCAAACTCAATTGCTTTTCCCTGCCTGAACTCTCATAGCCCTTGCATGGTTGAAACGCAACTTATTGTACTAAGTCAAAAATCAACACCATTGCTCCGCCCTCATCTGCCTCTGGCCCCGCCCCTATTGACATGTGGCCCCTGGAAGGTTGCCCAAGAAGGAATGCGGCCCTTGGGCCAATGAGGTCATTTACTACACCCCTGTCCCCGGACGGAAACCTAGTGCAGCGATGCAAAAAGCCTGAATAGCTTAGTTGGTGAGAGCGTGGCGCTGATCACACCAAGGTTGCAGGTTCGAGCCTGGCTTTGCTGGGAGGGGGGTTGGACTAGACGATCCTCAGGATCCCTTCCCACTCCATGAATTCTCTATAAATTCTGGGCAGTGGTGAGGGTTACCTGTGCTCGACGAAGGCGTCCACCAGCTCTTGCCGCAGGCAGCAGAGCTTGTGGCGGTGCTGTTTGGGGAAGCCCATTTTCTGGCATTCCTCAGGCATCTCCTCCCCGTCGACGGGCAGGAAGTTCAGGTCGGGAGGGAAGGTGCGGAGCAGGTCGAGGATGTAGTGGCGCCCGTCGTTGCCAATGATCCCCTTGCACTCTACGGACGAGCAGAGCTCCACCTCCTCGCCTTTGTCATTCAGGACCGCGTGCTTCTGGATCTTCAGGGGCCGGCTGGTCTTCTCCAGCAGCTCCAGGTATTTGGGGTGAGAGACCACCGTCTTGCCGAAGTCGATGGAGCCGTAGATAACGCTCTGCTCCTGTTCCCGCTCCAGGATGCCGGGGATGATGGACTGGGCCGTCACCCGGTAGCCCCGGTAGTCCACCACCACCGTGCCCAGGGTGTAGAGCCCTTCCACGTCCACCGCATTGTACGTCCGGACCCCGTTGAGGTCGTTGGTGGGGGCCACGTAGGCGGCCACGTCCCCGCCAAAGTCTTTGTAGTGGTCGCGGACGTCGAAGCCCAGGCTGAAGAAGATGTTGTTCCAGATGAACATCTGCATCTTGGTCTCCTCGCTGGGGTTGATGGCCATCACGTTGCCGTCAATGACCGCCATCGCGCCTCTTGTCGCCGCGGCAGTGAAGTCGCTGTGGACCTGCGAGGCAGAGAGGCAAAGTCATGGGAGATGGTCGGCCGCAGGGAGAGACAGCGCTCGCCGGCCTCAGAGCAGCAGTGGACAGGAGCGAGCCATCAGTAAATATAATGTTAATATAATTATTTTCTATTTCTCATTGGGGTTTTTTAATACATTGTTTTTAACTCTACATTTAATAGTATGCTTTAAGTATTGCATTGTGTTTTATGTGCTCCATTTTCTTCTTGTCTTATCTACTGGTAATTGACCAAAATTAATATATATACAGCTCTATCTTCATTCTAATCTAGTCATTACATACATATACATAGGGTTTTATTTGTAGATGTGTGAGTGTGTTTTTCTTTTTCTTTCCTTTTTTGTGTTTTGTCTTTCTTTCTTGTTTGTATAGTTTTATTTTGGATTCAATGTTCGTAAATTTTGTTGTAATTTTGCATTGAAAATAAAAATTAAAAAATATTTAAATAATAATAATAAAATATATACACACACACACACACACACACACACACACACAGCTACAGCCGTACCTTGGATCCCAAATGCCCTAGAACTCGGATGTTTTGGCTCCTGAACGCCACAAACCCAGAAGTGATTGTTCTGGTTTGTAAACGTTATTTTGGAATGCGAATGTCCGAGCTTCCTGCAGCCAATCAGAAGCTGAGATTTGGTTTTTGAACGTTTTGAAAGTCGAACGGCCTTCTGGAACGGGTTCCATTCAACTTCCAAGGTACGACTGCTACATTAGTAAATCCCAACAGAATCGGCACGGGAGGGTCAGGCCTAATGAGCACAGCAACTCATCTCCGGCAGGCCTTGCCTTACGAAGCAGTTGCTGAGATCGAAGGTCCTCACAGCTGCCTAAGTCTCCTCCTCTCTAGGGTCTTTCCCAAGCAATCCGAGACTACGCCTGCATGAAGCTAACTTCTCCACCCTCTTCATGCCTCTCCTGGTCCTGGGAGACCAGGAAGGAGGGGAGCTTGTTGCAGTAGGAGGAGACGACACCCTGGCTTCTTCACCAGTCTGACTAATCTCCAACTCTTGACCTCCCTCCTCTCCTGCTTCCAGACTGCTGGAGTCGTTGTCCCACCACCAATCCCCTGGGCTCTGAGCCTTCTCCCCCTGCAGGTTCCCCAGCTAGTTCCTCCCACCATTCCTCTGCGTCCAACTAGTCCATGACATCAGACCTGTTTGGGAAGCAACTCAATGGCATAAATTAAACAGACACCACTCAAAACACACAATAAATATTTTAAAAAACCAAATAAGCTGCAGCCATTGCTAGTCCTACTCAGAGCAGGTTCACTGAAAAGAATTTAGTTATTTTATTTATATCCCACTTCTCTCCCAGTGCAGAACCCAAAGTGGCTCAGAGCATAAATTACAACGTATTTGGCCAGCTGGTGACCAAATGTCTGCAGGAACGAAAATGCATTTGCCTGCTGGTGAAAGGAAAGCAAGGAGAGGGACCAGCCTGGCCTCCTGCGGAAGGGAGTTCCAACTATCTGGGAGCAGCCACCGAGAAGGCCTTCTCTTGTGAAGGTGGCAGGACTGAGGGAATCTCCAAACTCAGACAATCTCCAAACTCAGGCAGGCTTAGACGTGGTCCTTCAGAGAGCCAAGGCTCAAGATCCACAGGGCTTTGTAGGTGCTAATCAGCATAATCCACCCTGTTCGGTTATCACTCTCATTTCTCAGCAGCAGACAGGATTATTCCAGGCTGAACTTTCTTTATAAGGCAGTAGAAACGGAGTCTTTGGGTGCACTAAGTGAAAGACTAAGAGTCATGGGGGTGGCAAGAGGGAGAGAGAATCCCACAGCGCTTTGTTTCTTTTGGGTTGTTAGTTTGCCAACGTTCATACAGCTTTGTGAATTTCATGACTTTTCTTGTGGTTGTGCTGTTTTGCCCATTCTTTTTAAAGTTGTTTTGTTAATAGAGTTTTACTGATGATTTTTAATTTGTTCCAACTGATTTGTTAGTTATTTTACATGATTTATGTTGATATTGTGCTATTGTCATTTATTGTATGTAAGCCGCTTTGTGGTTTGTGTGAGTAAAAAGTGGCATAGAAACAGAATGAGTGAACGAAATTATGTTTTGAGGAGGTTTGAAGCTGTGCTGTGGGTCTTCCCCAACACACCTCCTCGGCAACTCTGAACAAATCCATATCCGTTTTATCTGTTACCCACCTATTCCTCCTTCATTCATACATCACAGGGCATCCTGTTCCAACCTCCCTTTTCCAATTACTGAGCAGCAAACTGAAAACTGAAGCTGGGCTGAGGCTTTGCCTGCATAATGAGGACTAGAACCTTGCTAGTCCTCTCTGGGCTGCCTCTCTGCAGGGCTCGAGGTTACCTTAAAGATTGCGCGTTCCCTCAGCAGCCTCTCTGGCAGATTTTTGCGTGGCAGTTCCCTGGTTGTTTGCAACTCTTCGTTCCAATCTCTGGTCTGAAAGGAAGGTTGGGGAAGAAAAGATAACAGACATCACATGAAATCACAACTTTAGCCTGGGAAAGAGAGAGAGAGAGATGCAAAACTTTCAGGGATGTTGCCCTCTCTAGATCAGATGAGAAAGGGATTAAGAGGCCCCATATATCTTTGCCCAGCAACTGCACTGCTGCCGAGTACCACCACATGCCCCAAAGAGGTACACAGTATGTACTAGAAATTGGGCTTTAATGATGCAGCTTCAGACCCCTGGAAACAGTTACCAGCTCAAGTTAGGCAAGGGCCTGGTGTCCTGCTATTTAGGTGGCTACTGAACAAATTATTGTTTAAGAAGGTTTTCCTGAAATGTGACCCGGGCACTTAATGGAATATTAACTGCATGGGTGCAGAAACTGTTGTATTGCTTTTAGTTTATTAATTTGGTAAACTTTTGAATTTTATCTTATTTTATTATGCACTGCTTTGGTAGTTATTGGCTGTGAAGAGATTTATAAAATGGAAAATAAATAAATAAATAAATAAATAATAGATGTACACAGAACCAGTTCAGGTTTAATTATCTTAACTATACGTTTCTTCTGCCCTCAAGAAGACTAGAAATGGATGCTGAAGGGAAACATTCCCTCCCCCACACCGCCTCCAGGCATGGCAAGTGTGTGCTAGATATCAAAAAGGAAAAAATCTGAAGTTTTTCTCCTTTTCTTTTCTCTAATTGTTATGTTAAAAAAAGCTTGATATTTCTTCTTTGTTCTTTCAAGGTTTAATTTAAAAAGAAGTAAGACAGCCAAGGGTGGTATAATGGTTAATGTGTCAAATTATCATTATTATTATCATTATTATTATTCATTAAATTTATATACCGCCCTTCATCAAAAGATCTCAGTGCAGTTGACAGAATAAAATACAAATTAAAACACAGGTAAATAATTAACCAAAACAAGAATACCCCCTTCTCACAGAAGCATTTAAAAGGCTGTAGGTTATGAATAAGCCAAAGGCCTGGTTGAAGAGGAACGTTTCTGCCTGGCGCCTAAAAATATATCATTTTAGGCACCAGGCAAACCTCCCTGGGGAGAGTATTCCAGAAACGGGGAGCCACTGCAGAGAAGGCCCCGTTCTCGTGTTGCCACCCTCTGGGCCTCTCGAGGAGGAGGCACACAAAGAAGGGCTCAGATGATGATCTCAGGATCTGGGTCATTTCACACGGAGAGAGGTGGTCCTTGAGGAATGCACAGACTGCAGAGAGACCCCAAGGGCAAGTTTCAGCCGAGAGCCAAGGCAAAGAGCAGCCCCCCGCCCCCAAGCCAAGCCATCTCTACCTGTCCTGGGATGTGCTCTTCGTAGCCCAGCCTTGAGGTGTAAGCATCTTCCGCCCTCACACAGTCCATGGCATGCTCAGCCAGAGGGGCTGTCCAGCTGTAGACTTGGAAAGGGGTAGATATCCTCTCCAGCGGGTGTCTCTGGACCCTGGGGGGTTGGAGTCAAACAATGCGCAGAAGCTGTCACGCTCCATTCTCCTGCAAAGCGCCCCCATCTTTTCGCCACCCCACTGAAGACCACGAGACTGATCAAACTCAAATGAAGAGTCTTAGGGGCCAAGCTCTGGAGCAAAGGCTACCTTCTCCGCCTTCCAGTCAGGCCTCTTCAGCTGAACTGTTCCCTCTCCTGTTTTCTAATTTAAGTCACTGCTTTCCGTATGCTGCCTGGCTTTAACTGCCTTTAATGCATCTCTCGTCGTTCGATGTAATGGGGTGGAAAACCAGAAACCCTCCCTGTACTTATCTGCCCGTTTGCCAAGGAAACCATAAATACATGGTGTCCCCAACTAATATGAGTTAAGAAAATGTCCCAGAGTGAGGGATTTTTAGGCGAGTATAACATCACGAAAGGGTGGCGCTGTGGGTTAAACCACAGAGCCTAGGACTTGCCGATCAGAAGGTTGGCAGTTCAAATCCCCGCGACGGGGTGAGCTCCCGTTGCTCGGTCCCTGCTCCTGCCAACCTAGCAGTTCAAAAGCACATCAAAGTGCAAGTAGATAAATAGGTACCACTCTGGCGGGAAGGTATATGGTGTTTCCGTGCGCTGCTCTAGTTTGCCAGAAGCGGCTTAGTCATGCTGGCCACATGACCCGGAAGCTGTACGCCAGCTCCTTCGGCCAATAAAGCGAGATGAGCGCCGCAACCCCAGAGTCGGTCACGACTGGACCTAATGGTCAGGGGTCCCTTTACCTTTATCTGCCCGTTTGCCATGGAAACCATAAATACATGGTGTCACCAACTAATAAGAATTAAGAAAATGTCCCAAAGTGAGGGATTTTTAGGCTAGTATAACATACAAAGAATCACTCAAACTTGAGGCAATATGCCTTTCAAGATAAGTGACTTATGCAGTGTTTTGCAGAGAGTGAGCTGAAGGATGTTGGTTAGTGAAAGCTGAACCAAAAGTATCTTGTGTACCCTTTTGGACATTTTACTTGCTAAGGAAGAACATTGAAGCAGTCGGTTATCCTGGACCATTAGGTCCAGTCATGGCCGACTCTGGGGTTGCGGCGCTCATCTCGCTTTATTTGCCGAGGGAGCCGGCATACAGCTTCCGGGTCATGTGGCCGGCATGAATATGCCGCTTCTGGCGAACCAGAGCAGCGCACGGAAACACCATTTACCTTCCTGCCAGAGTAGTACCTATTTATCTACTTGCACTTTGACGTGCTTTTGAACTGCTAGGTTGGCAGGAGCAGGGACTGAGCAACGGGAGCTCACCCCGTCGCGGGGTTTCGAACCGCCAACCTTTTGATCGCCAAGTCCTAGGCTCTGTGGTTTAACTCACAGCGCCACCTGCATCCCAAAATTAAATGTAGGCAGGTGCCTTAAGCCGAGTTAGGCCACTGGGTCCACCTAGCTCAAGGCTGTCTACACTGGCATACAGTAGCTCTTCAGGGTTCCAGACAAGAAGACTGTCCCAAGTCGTACCTGCAGATGCTGGGGACTGAACCTGGGTCCACTCACATGCAAAGGAGATACTCTACCTACTGAGCTAGGGGAGGGGGTTGGACTAGATGACCCCTGGGTTCCCTTCCAACTCTACAATTCTATGACTGTGCTAGATGGACCTTGGTGCCCTCCACATTTTCAAGCTCATCTTTCCAACCACCTCAAAAGGCTAGAAATTTGAGGTTTGTATTTGGAGGAGCAGGAAACAAGATTGATTTTATTTCATTTATTAAATTTGTCTACCGCCCTTCATCTGAAGATCTCAGGGAGGTTCACAGAATAAAACCACAAAGTGCATAATAAGAACAAAACAAACCAATACGATCAACCAAATGTCATCATTCTGGACCAGGGTTTCCCAAACTTGGGTCGCCAGGTTTTTTGGGGAACTACAATTCCCACCATCCCCGACAACTGATCCTGCTAGCTAGGGATGATGGGAGTTGTAGTCAAAAACAACAACAACACACCAGCTAGAGACCTAAGTTTGGGATAAAGTTTGTTCTAGACAAGAGCTTGGGGTGGAGAGAGAGAGAGAGGAAGGTTACCTTTTCTTCTGCAGAGAAGCGAAGTTTCTTTTGAAGGCTGGGCTGATCTGGTTCAGAAGCTCAACCAGGGAATGGCTGAGGAAACTGGGGTTGGCAGGCTTAGGGCTGAAGCTGTAGGCCGTGGACCTGAAAAGAGAAGCCACAGGAAGAATATTTTGGTCAAAGAACATCGCAAGGCACAGCCTTTCAAATAATCCACAATTTCCCCCCAGCCTGTGATAAAGTTTTCTTTCCTCTTGGTTCCTTTATTGCTCCCGTATGGCCTGCGATTTCGGCATCAGCCGTTAGTTTAGTCTGCCACCACTCCTTGGTTGGTACTGAAAATCTTTCCATTTCTGAGCATAAATAATCCTGCCTGCAGTCGTGGCATAACTAACTCCTGATTTTATATGTACCTTATATGTTTTACAAATAGATACCGCATTTTTCGCTCAGTTAGACGCACCGGACGATAAAACGCACCTAGTTTTTAGGGGAGGAAAACAAGAAAAGAACGCAAAGCATCGCGAGCTAAGAGGGAGCACTCCTCCATCTTCGCTCAGGAGGCTTTGCGGGGATACTCCTGAAGCCAGGAGAGCAAGCGGGATCGGTGCGCACCTACTGGCTTTCCTCCCGCAAGAGCCGCATGCTCTTTAAAGGGAGTGCGGCCCTTGGGGGCTCTCTCCCTTCCCCCACCTCCTGCAAAAGCCAGGGATAGCCCCGCGAAGCCTCTGCAGGGCACGGGGGTGAAGGCTCCCCTCTCCCCTGAGGAAGGCTTCACACGGCTAAGCCAGAAGCTAGGACAGCCAGCGGGATCGCAGCGCAGCGATCCCGCTGGCTGTCCCGGCTTCTTCTTTAGCCGCGCACAGCCTCCCCCGAGCAAGGGGAGCCTTCATCCCCTGCCCGGGAGAGGCTGCGCGCGTCTAAGGCTCCCCCAAGAACCGCGCTCCCTTTAAAGAGTGTGCAGAGTGTGTGTGCAACTCTTTTTTTAAATTTTTTTTAAAAAAATATTGATTTTTCCAACATAAATTTATACAAAATTTAACATCCAATTATCACCAACTGCTTTTTTCCATCAGCATGTCTGACAATTCTCCGTATTATCACTTTTCCCCACATTTCTCAATTTAATATTGCACTATATCATTATTTGCCTTATCATATTATTTAAGCAATATTTCTACCAATTATTCTCACAAAGCTTCTTGAAAACTTACAAACATTAACTGTTCATCACATATATTTTTAATATATTCTGTGAATTTATTCCAGTCCTCTGTGAATCTCTGGTCTCGTCGGTTCCGAATCCTCCCTGTTAACTTATCCAGTTCTGCGTATTCCATCAGTGTGTGCGCAACTCTTAGGGGCTTTTCCCTGAGGAGGTATAAGGCCTGCCCTTCTCGCTCCTCGGGGAAAAGCCCCCAAGAGCCGCACACACGCTCCACACACTCTTTAAAGGGAGCGCTGTCAGAGCCTCCTGCCTGCATTCGCTCCATAAGACGCACACACATTTCCCCTTACTTTTTAGGAGGGGAAAAGTGCGTCTTATAGAGCGAAAAATACGGTAAATAGTTTTTTGTTTTTTAAAAAATCAAGCCTGTCTAGCCACTTACTGATTGAGGTAAAAGCCACGGGTGGAGGCCGTGATGCTCACATGGCGATCTTCCATCGTGATGACATACAGGTACATGAGGTCTCCGTGCATCTTGCGGTTTCCGGGAGGAGGATTCCAGCCACTCATGGTCAATACTTTTAGGCACTGTAGAGGCTTTGGGGAGAGAGAGGGATGGAGTGGGAAAAGAAAGGTGTGTGTGTGGAAAGCTAGCTTCTCAGGGAACAGGTGACCCTAGAACATCTGTCTCCCAGCACACTAGTTTTGAATTACAGTGGTACCTCGTTTTGAGTCCAACTCGTCGAACGTCCGTGGCAAACCAAGAAGTACCGGAACGGGTTACTTCCGGGTTTGCTGCTTGCGCATGCGCAGAAGCACTAAATCGCACTTTGTGCATGCGCAGAAGCACAAACCGTTCCGCGTGCATGCATGCACAGAGCAGCACTTTGTCATGCGTCCTTTCCGTCTAGCGTCCGGGGCTCTGGAACAGATCCCGGTCGCAAAACAAGGTACGACTGTACTGTTATATACGCTAGTGGCCAAAATTGTGGAAACCTTTTGGGGGAAAGTGTTACTTCTGAGATCTGATGGCTCATAACACCACTTCTTTTTGCAGTAATACCATAAAATTACTGTATTTTTCGCTCTATAGGACGCACCCGACCGTAGGACGCACCTTATTTTAGAGGGGGAGAACAAGAGGAAAAAAAAAATCCCCTCCTCTCTGCTCAGCGCCCCTTCAGCGAAGCGGCAGGAGAAACGGAGCCTCTTCCATTTCTCCTCCCGCTTGGCTGAAGGGGAGCTGCGCAGCTCTCCCTCTCTGCTGAAGCCAGGAGAGTCTTGCTCTCCCGGCTTCAGCAAAAGGAACCCGAAGCCTTCGGAGCACAGCGCGAGTTCTTGCTGCAGTCCAAAGGCTTCAGGCAGCTATCCAGGCTTCAGCAAAGGTAACACAAAGCCTCCGGAGGGAGTGCTCCCTCTGCACTTCGGAGGCTTCGCATTGCTATCGCTGAAGCCAATGAGCCTGAGTGTGTAGCGAGCCAGTCAGGTGCCATTGGCAATGATTCAACCCGGGGGTTGGACTAGATCAGTGTTTCCCAACCTTGTGCCTCCAGCTGTTTTTGGACTACAATTCCCATCATCCCTTGCCACTGGTCTTGCTAGTCGGGGATGATGGGAGTTGTAGTTCAAAAACAGCTGGAGGCACAAGGTTGGGAAACACTGGACTAGATGACTCTCAGGGTCCCCTTCCTATGATACACTGAAATGGGCCACAACCCCCCAGGGTTTCAGCCAGGGAGTCCTTCTAGCTGGGGACAGAACCTGGGACCAAACAGATGCCCTGCCCCCGAGCTATGATCACCTGGGTGGGGGGGAATGAGGGGGCAGGCAGGTGGATGTCCTGCCTTTGGGAAGGCGCTGGCCCAGGTGGGGCAAGCCTGGTGCTACCCCCTGCTCAGTTCTTAGGTCTCTACCTTCCAGTCTCTGTTCTGAGGCTGAAGGGGGCAGAGGGGCCGCTCTTTACTCCCTGGCAGGATATGTTCAGGAGGGGTACAATCGATCTGCTCCAATTCTGCGCCCTTCTTCTTCCTCTTGCCGCTGTCTGGAACAAAGCAGAAGGGAACAGGAGAGCAGTCAGCACGATCAAGAGGCAGGGGAGAAGCAAAATCGTCACCTTCTTTTTTGCACTGGGGCTGGGTGTGGGGAGAAAGGACCACAAGGTCTAGAGCAGGCACAGGCAAACTCGGCCCTCCAGATGTTTTGGGACTACAACTCCCATCATCCCTAGCTAACAGGACCAGTGGTCAGGGATGATGGGAGTTGTAGTCCCAAAACATCTGGAGGGCCGAGTTTGCCTATGCCTGGCCTAGAGACTTGCTTCGTGACACAAGCTCATTCTCGGGACCCTGAATTAAAACACCCAATGCTTACTCCTAAGACAGGCTTCCTCAGACTCGGCCCTCCAGATGTTTTGAGACTACAGTTCCCATCACCTCTGACCACTGGGTCCTGTTAGCTAGGGATCATGGGAGTTGGAGGCCAAAAACATCTGGAGGGCCAAGTTTGAGGAAGCCTGTCCTAAGAGGTGGGAAATTACCCCTTGCCTTTGGCCATGCCTGCTGGGAGTTGTAGTTCAGCAAGAACCAGAGGGCCAAATGTTCCCTGCCACCTGCATTAGTTCCAAGAGGTGGGAAAGCTGCAGTTCTCCAGAAGATATTGGACTACATCATCCAGTGCTGTCTGGGTTGATGCATTCTGGGAGTCTAGCAGCATCCTAAGGTTACCAATTCTCAGTCCTTGTCCCGAAACTTGAGTTACACCCCTTCAGACGACAGCTCACATGCCAGAATGCGCTTCCTTAAGAAACAAAAGCTTTCCTTCTATATTTGCTGCAGTCAAACCAACAATTCATGCTTTGCCAGATAGGCACCTGAAGGGGAAGGGGCTGAGGCTCAAAGAGCTTTCTTGTAAACTTGCTAGAGGGAACTCCATGAGGTCACTTCCCCTTTGCGTCTCGGCAGGAAGAGCATGCTAACTATAGATGCTCCTCCCTGTGTGGGTGAAAACTCTTTCCAACTATGTCTGCAACGGTGTTCTCACACCTGTAACTCTGAGCTCCAGCTCAGACTCCATTTTTAAGCTAGACTTCTGTATGTCTTAGTAAATCCATTACACATTTTAAGCCTGCCTGCACCAAGCTGCTGTAATCTTGATATTCTTCAAGACCTATACTGAGTAAATGTTATATTTTAAGGGGTGAAGGGAGGGGGGTAATGCCAGGAAAATCCAGTCTGCCTTAAAACATCCAGGATTACCAATACAGTGGTACCTCGGGTTACATATGCTTCAGGTTACATATGCTTCAGGTTACAGACTCTGCTAACCCAGAAATAGTACATGGGGTTAATAATAATAATAATAATAATAATAATAATAATAATAATAATAATTTATTATTTGTACCCCGCCCATCTGGCTGGGTTTCCCCAGCCACTCTGGGCGGCTTCCATAAAAACCAAAAAGACACTAAAATATCACAGATTAAAAACTTCCCTGAACAGGGCTGCCTTAAGATGTCTTCTGAATGTCAGGTAGTTATTTATCGCTTTGACATCTGATGGGAGGGCATTCCACAGGGCAGGCACCACTACCGAGAAGGCCCTCTGCCTGGTTCCCTGTAGCGTTGCTTCTCGCAATGAGGGAACTGCCAGAAGGCCCTTGGCGCTGGACCTCAGCGTCCGGACAGAACGATGGGGGTGGAGACGCTCCTTCAGGTATACTGGGCCGACGCCGTTTAGGGCTTTAAAGGTCAGCACCAGCACTTTGAATTGTGCTCAGAAACGTACTGGGAGCCAATGTAGGTCTTTCAAGACCGGTGTTATGTGGTCTCGGCGGCCGCCCCCAGTCACCAGTCTAGCTGCCGCATTCTGGATTAGTTGTAGTTTCCGAGTCACCTTCAAAGGTAGCCCCACGTAGAGCGCATTGCAGTAGTCCAAGCGGGAGATAACTAGAGCATGCACCACTCTGGCGAGACAGTCCGCGGGCAGGTAGGGTCTCAGCCTGCGTACCAGATGGAGCTGGTAGACAGCTGCCCTGGATACAGAATTGACCTGCGCCTCCATGGACAGCTGTGAGTCCAGAATGACTCACAGGCTGCGCACCTGGTCCTTCAGGGGCACAGTTACCCCATTCAGGACCAGGTTAAGAACTTTGCTTCAGGATGAGAACAGAAATCAGGCTCCGGCAGCGCGGTGGCAGCAGGAGGCCCCTTTAGCTAAAGTGGTGCTTCACGTTAAGAACTGTTTCAGGTTAAGAACAGACTTACAGAACGAATTAAGTACTTAACCTGAGGTACCACTGTATACCAAAAAGCTAAAACTAGCCTATCCAAACTTGCCTTTAAGCTGCAAATGGATGGAACTCTGCTGAACTCACTAAAGTGAGGAAGGAAGAATAATATCTAATAAATGCATATTCTCCTAGCATCTAATCAAATCCCTACACAATCCCCCCTTGGTCCGACAGGGTTTCTCACTCGTGGGTCTCCAGCTGTGTTTTTTTGGACTACAAATCCCACCATCCCTAACTAGCAGGACCGGTGGTCAGGGATGATGGGACTTGTAGTCCAAAAACAGCTAGAGACCCACGATCGCGAAACCCTGACCTTGCTTAACAGGCCAGGGGAGCACAAAGCAAAGCATAGCCTCCCGAAACAGAAGCAACAGGGAAACCGCGACCCCACTCTCTCTCTCGTACCTCCAAGGTCCCCTTCGGTGAAGACGGTGAGGAACGACAGGGAGTTGCAGTCGACGCCGTTGAAAGCGTCCGAGGGGTCGAGGCTCTTCAGGAGGTCTCGGATGTGGCGGACGTGTATTCTAGCTTCTCGGACTGTGTAGGGTTCTGGGAAGGTTTGGGGGTTGCAAGGAAAGAAGGAGAAGGGTTGAAAAAGAAAAAAGGATTGAGGAGCATGTTGGGTTTCATATGGAGTCCCGTGTCCAGTTCTGGGGGCTACACTTTCTGAAGAACCCGAGGGATGCTTGGCTGACCTGGTGAGCTTGATGGCAACATGGGGGTCGTGAAGGCAGGTTTCTACAGCCCTAGTCCAGCAATGTTAAACTCAAGCCGCCCCCCAACCCCCACATGATGTTCTGTTCCAGCCCTCATGAGCCCCAGCCAGAAGAACCAATGGCCATGGGTATCTTACTTATGGCTGGAACTTTTGCTGGTTGAATAGCATTGGGTAGGACCCGGGATCAAGACCTCCCCCAGTCTTCAAGCTAACTCTGGGTGACCTTGGGGGCTTGTGACTGTCTCTAACCATTCTGTCCTAGGTATGCACTTAGGAGAAAAATATTATGTTTGAAAAGAGGCTTTTGAGTAGGCTTCCTTTTTAGGATTTCTCCTCTGTGGGCAGTGACTTCACAGCTAATCCTGGCTCCTTTTCCATGAATGAGTATTCCACAGATGGGCCAAGGGAGGTACAAGGCAGCACTTGAAGGAACAGTCTTTATATCGGGGTGGGCAACTATGAGACATTGGGCCAAATCTGGCCCGTAGTGCATTCAGTCCTTGGCTATCTCTGCTGCATTTCCACATTTCTCCCTGCCCAGCGTAGTAGCCAAGCAGGTTGCCTAAGGAGGAACAGCTCAGTGTGTGCAAATGGCTGGGTCAAGGTCTGTTGCATGGCTGCGCAGTGCTTAGCTTTTATTAAAAAAATATATTTTCCAGTTTAAAGATATTTTAGCAATACAAATCCAATGTTACAATTAACAGAAATAGTTCGACTTCCTCTCTTTTGAGGTTCCCTTATATTATTTAAAATTCTGTCACTGCATTTTCTTCATTATTCCAGTTATTAGTTCATCCTTGATTTCTCCTTGAATTTCATTCTGTTTGGTTTAAGTTAACCCTGCTAATTAACTTATATGTGTGTGTGCAATAACCTTTTGAAGAATCCACAGTTTCCCCCCAGTCTCTGTGCAATGCTTAGTGGCTAGCAGTTTAGCTTTCTTTCCTCCAGATAAAGTGAGCTGGACCTTACAACTGATAAAACTTTATCGGGCACTATTAGGTCCATGAAAAGGAGCTCTTATTTGGGCATGTGGGTGTGTAAATGCGTGTGGGACAGTGGTGCATGAATTGAGAGCGAGTAGGGATGAAGAGGCAAACCTAGACAGCATCTTAAAAAGCAAAGACATCACCTTGCCAACAAAGGTCCGTATAGTTAAAGCTATGGTTTTCCCAGTAGTGATGTATGGAAGTGAGAGCTGGACCATAAAGAAGGCTGCTCGCCGAAGAATTGATGCTTTTGAATTATGGTGCTGGAGGAGACTCTTGAGAGTCCCATGGACTGCAAGAAGATCCAACCTCTCCATTCTTAAGGAAATCCGCCCTGAGTGCTCACTGGAAGGACAGATCCTGAAGCTGAGGCTCCAATACTTTGGCCACCTCATGAGAAGAGAAGACTCCCTGGAAAAGACCCTGATGTTGGGAAAGATTGAGGACACAAGGAGAAGGGGATGGCAGAGGATGAGATGGTTGGATAGTGTTCTCGAAGCTACAAACATGAGTTTGACCAAACTGCGGGAGGCAGTGGAAGACAGGAGTGCCTGGCGTGCTCTGGTCCAAGGGGTCACGAAGAAGCGGACACAACTAAACGACTAAACAACAACAACAAGGGATGGAGAGACTCTGGGTATGTTGTAAACCACCCTGGGAACTTTGAATGAAGGGTGGAATACAAATTTGATTAATTAATAATAATAGCCTCATGTTGTGAGGATACTAATGGGCAGGGGTCCAATGGCAACAGCATCAGTTGCTGTGAGTCTTATTCCAAAAGCATCTGGGGTGCCACAATCTGCCTACCTGCAATTTATAGGTAGCCTCTTGTTTTAAGAACTTTCATGCCACACATCTGAGGCTGCTAACGTTCTCCCAAGTTTTACCTTCAACTACTTTTAACACGGAGCCTTCTTGCAACCCTTCAATGGTTTTCAGCTCAGCAAAGTTGTCCAAGACGTTGCCGTCCAGCTGCAGGGAGAAGCACGTTCGGTGACAGGTGTCCTCGCGGTCCATCAGCACCTGGTGGATTTCCTGGACCATCTCTTGGGGGGATACCTTGAAAAAGAAGTCAGGACACAGAGATTACATATACTTATTTCTTTATAAAGGGAAGAACGGTATCAACTCAAACTGGCTTAAAAAAAAGGTTCATCGCACATGAAACAAAAACAACAAACTTAGTTTGTACAAAACAAAAATGGGCTTTTAGTGTTGCAGTTCCAGCCCTCTGGAATCAGCTCCCAGTTGAAATTAGGTAGGTGTTGAGTGTCAGGACGTTTAGGCATCTACTGAAGACTTTTTTTTTTTTGCTTAGGGAGGTTTTCCCTGGAGGGGAAGGTCATTTATAAAACATTTTAAAAGTTAAAAGGGAAGAAGAGTTTTGTTTTTCTTCCTTAAAGAAAGAACTCCACAGCTTTTGAACTAGCAGTGAGATGACCCTGTCTCATTTCCCCCTCTTGCCCAGCACTGCTTGTTCTCACTGCCAAGGGGCTTTCAGGCAGAGACCTGCTCCCATCACCTACTTCCTGAAGTTTTTCGTTTTGGTCCTGGAGGTGTCAGAGAACCTGGGACCGTCTGCATGCAAAGCAGGGGCTCTAACCGCTGAGACAGGGGGTTGCTCCAGACACCCTTTACAGTGCATTCTGGATGGTTTGTGCTTATGGCCGCATCCAGGCAGTTATGCATGGATCTGCTACCCATACCACTCTGTACCTGCAAACGTTTTGGTGCAGGCACACAGCTTCGTTCCCATTTGGTACATACCCCAGAGCTTTGTTTTGCCTTCTGGTTCCCACTTTTCCTGCACCGCAGCACCCAAGTGCCCCTCTGTAAAACTGGGAGAGCATTGCAGAACCACTAACAAACTAGAATCATATGTGGATGGCCCAGTATAAACCCACCACCAATTATTGCACTACTGTTGCGTCAATGGCATGTTGCAAAACACACCCACGCACACACACAAAAACCACCCACCAGTCCATGGGTAGGCAAACTAAGGCCTGGGCCCAATCCCTTCTAAATCCAGCCCACGGACGGTCCAGGAATCAGCATGTTTTTACATGAATAGAATGTGTCCTTTTATTTAAAATGTGTCTCTGGGTTATTTGTGGGGCCTGCCTGATGTTTTAACTTGAGTAGAATGTGTCTTTTTATTTTAAATGCATCTCTGGGTTATTTGTGGGGCATAGGAATTCATTCATTATTATTTTTTTTCCAAAATATAGTCCGGCCCCCCACATGCTCTGAGGGACAGTGGACTGGTCCCCTATGAAAAAGTTTGCTGATCCCTGCACCAGTCCATAGCAACCCCACAGTCACCCCCCAAATGGCAGGGGTCCTTATACTGCCTTCCTACTTTATGCTCCTGAATGCACAGTTTGACTCCAGTTTCCTGGGGTTCCACGGTACATCACTACTGGGAACAAAAAAAGACTGCGTGCAACAAAACAGTTTGCCTGCCCCGCAGCCTGCTTTTTACACGTTTCGGCTGCGTGCGCCACGAGGCTGTGTATCAAGCCCTCCGCACGTTCCCCAGGGATGCTGGAATGGACTCTTCCTTTCACCACCACCACCACCATAAAATAGAAATAAAAATAGAACCCTGCTAGGAATTGCCTGATAAATGCTATCACCGGACAAAGGCCACCCAGACTGATCAGGTTAAGCTCCTAGACTGGAGGTGGTTTATAGTAAGCTGCTGCTGCTGCTGCAGAAGCAGGACACTGGCTAATCTAAGCTTATTTTGGAACCAGCAGAAGCAGCATTTTGAAGAGAAAAGGAATTCCTCCCTCTGCCCTGTGTGTGCCTCAGTTTCCCTTGCAAAGGCTGCTTCACTGACATTCTCCTCCCTGCCCACAAAGGCAGCCCGGGAAGAGAGAAAAGGAGCTCAGGGATATTTTTTAAAAAAAGAAATTTTTTTTTTATAAGTTGTGTGTCCTTGTTTCTCAATTTGATCCTTTCACGTGGTTTTGTATGTTTTGCGGCATTTTATGCATTGTGACTTGCTGTTAATTCTCTTTACAGTTTAGCAATTCTTTATCGTAACTCGTAGGTGTAAATGGCTTAACTATTATTTGGTGCTTTTTCATTTTACTGTTTACTATTATATTCCAGTGGATTATGGAATATTGCTTTATCTGATAGAAGTTGTTCTTATTTTAAAGTTATTGCGACTTTTTGCATTAGATCAGATTGTCAATATTAACATTTGAATTTTTTATTATTATGTTTTATATGTGTCAGAAGCTGCCCAGAGTGGCCAGGGCAACCCAGCCAGATGGGCAGGGTATAAATAAAACAACAACAATTAATTATTATTACTATTATTATTATTATTATTAGGTGTGTTTAAACAGTTACTATCAGCAATGCATGGATCTTAAACCTATAAGTTCACATGAGCCTTTCAGATGTCCAAATAGGTACCCACACAAAATTGATGCATATATTATTATTATTATTATTATTATTATTATTATTATTATTATTGCAACCACCACAACCGCTACTACAATTTAATACCCGTTCTTCATTCTGAATATGAAATATGTTCAAATGCAGCCAGGGCAGTACGTTCCTCAGTCTACTGCATAACAGATAGATGCAGCCAACCTGAGATGCTTTAAGCTGAGTTTCATAGAATCTGGAATTGCAGAATTGGAAAGGACCCTGAGGATCGTTCTAGTCCAACCCCCTGCAATGCAGGAATATGCAGTTGTCCCATACGAAGACCAAACCTGCATATTTACCCTTTCCAGGCTCAAAGCCTAAGTCTCTTCTAAGCCACCACTAAGGGCTGGTGGGCCAGATCTACCTGCAGAATAGCCACCCCCTGGCTCCAGAAGATGGGCTCCCCTCAGAGATATGCTTGCTCTTTCAATCACCTGAGCTCTTGACCAAGTTGAGGACACCTGGGAGGCACCCAACGCAAACGCCGAAATGGCGGCAAACCCGGTTAGCCACTCTGGGCTTAAGCAATTGGGATCCAAGGCAGCTTTCCCCAATGCAGTATCCTATAAATCAGGGTTTCCAAAACTTGGATCTCCAGCTGTTTTTGGATGACAGCTCCCATCATCCTTAGCTAGCAGGAGCAGTGGTCAGGGATGGTGGGAACTGTAGTACCGTGGTAAGGTAAAGGTAAAGGGACCCCTGACCATGAGGTCCAGTCATGACCGACTCTGGGGTTGTGGCGCTCATCTCGCTTTATTGGCCGAGGGAGCCGGCGTACAGCTTCCGGGTCATGTGGCCAGCATGACTAAGCCGCTTCTGGCAAACCAGAGCAGCGCACGGAAACGCCGTTTACCTTCCCGCCAGAGCGGTACCTATTTATCTACTTGCACTCTGACATGCTTTCGAACTGCTAGGTTGGCAGGAGCAGGGACCAAGCAATGGGAGCTCACCCCATCATGGGGATTCAAACCCCCAACCTTCTGATCGACAAGTCCTAGGCTCTGTGGTTTAACCCACAGCGCCACCCACATCCTTGGGCTATAGACGCTTCAGGTTACAGACACTTCAGGTTACAGACTCCGCTAACCCTGAAATAGTACCTTGGGTTAAGAACTTTGCTTCAGGATAGAACAGAAATCATGCGGCGGTGGCGTGGGAGGCCCCATTAGCTAAAATGGTACCTCAGGTTAAGAACAGACCTCCAGAATGAATTAAGTTCTTAACCCAAGGTACCACTGTACAAAAAACAGCTGGAGACCCGAGTTTGGGGAAACAGTGACCTAGATGTTGTTGGACTTCTGCTCCCATCAGCTCCGGCCTGCATGGACAATTGTCAGGTATGATGGGAATTGTAGCCCAGCATAACTTAGAGGGTACCCTATTGGAGAAGACAGATTTGAGGCAATAACAGCAACAGCAATGAAACACAGCGGACCCAATTTGTACACCCGGAGAGGAAGGGGGCCAGCCAAGGAGATTTTGACCAGAAGTACTTCCAGAGACACTCACTTGCAGGGGGAAAGGTTCGACTGCCGGCGCATGGACTTTGACCGTAAAACCGGTGTCCTGGATGACGATAACCTCTTGGTCGTTCCCATCGTCTGCGTGGTCTGTTTCTTCGTGGCCGTTCTGCCTGGTCTCCTCGTTGTGGTTCTCGTGCAAGCCATCGCCATTCATCAGGGTTATGCTGGGCGGGGGTTGCTCTAGCCGAAAAGAAAGGGAGACCAATTTAGGTTTTTGCCAGCTGGAGACCCTAAAATACATTGATACAGCAGCGGTCTCGGTTTTCTGGAAAAGTAATACAGTTGTATCTTGGCTCCCAAATGCCACAAACCCGGAAGTGAGTGTTCTGGTTTGCGAACATTATTTGAACTTGAAGCTGCGCTTTGGTTTCTCAACATTTTGGAAGTTGAATGGACTTCCAGAACAGATTCCGTTCAACTTCCGAGTTATGGCTGTAGTTTCCACTGCCCTAAACCACAGGGGATCGGGAGCCTCAAGTTGATTCTCTCCCAACAGTCAGAAATACTGGAACAGAAACACCCGATTATGAAAACACCAGATAAAAGCGTCATTGACGTGAGTTTAAATGCTATATTTTTCAGTTCTGTAAATGTCCAAGGCAGGACCATTCAAACAACAATTTGACCTCTGTCTGCCCACAGCCGACCTCCTCCTTGCCCTTAGTCTCAGTGTTGCCCTTGCAGAAATCAGCAAGGAGGATGGGGACAAAACAGGAATTAGTTGAATCTGCTTGCTGTTGGCTTTGGCGCCACCTACTGTTGGCCTTCCTCCCTTCCATCCAATGGGTCCCAGACACACTGCCCACTAAACTACACTGCTTATAAAACAGCACTAATCCTGGCACAGCAAGGAGATGGAAGGAGAAGCTCAAACCAAGTCTCTTGCCTTCCCACATTTCACAAAAGCTCACCCAGGTGTGGGTCGCCGGCAGGAGATCCCAACTTGCCACAGGGAACCAGCCCTGTGAGGCTCGATTGTGACAGCAGATGCCTTGGTGGTTCACAAGCTGAAAAGGCAGCTTCTGAGCTGCGCTAGGCCAGGGGCCCGGTTGCAAATTCCACTCTGGTTCTCTCTCCCCATCCCCTTTCCAAGCTGGCGCTTACGAGAAAGGCACGTTTAGCCTTATCTCTCTTTTTCCCTTGCCCAAATGAGCAACGCCCTTTTCTCTGCCTGAGGCAGAGGACATGCCCCAAGAGGGGAAAAACACAGGCAACCAACAGAGTAAGACTGTACAGCAGGGGTCAGCAAATGTTTTCAGCAGGGGGCCGGACTATCTTTTTTTTTGGGGGGGGGGGAATGAACAAATTCCTATGCCCCACAAATAACCCAGAGATGCATTTTAAATAAAAACACACATTCTACTCATGTAAAAACACACTGATTCCCAGACCGTCCGTGGGCCGGTTTTAGAAGGCGATTGGGCTGGATCCAGCCCCCGGGCCTTAGTTTGCCTACCACACAGTAAAGGCACATTTAAAGCACCCAAAACAAGAACCCTGGGAAGTGTAATTTACCCCTCACAGAGCTACAACTCCCGGCACCCTTAACACAGTACAGTTTCCAGGATTCTATTTTTGGGGGGGTAGGAGTGAGGTGGGGAGTGCTTTAACTGAATGATTAAAAGCAAAAAGAGGCAAAAATGCAGGGAGGGAGTGGATTGCAATTCTCCCCCCCCTTTTTTTGAAGAGTAAAAATCATTCACAGTTTGAAGTTTGAAGAGACTTATTTAACTAAAATCACCAGGCGCTGGGCGTGGGCAGAGCTGCAGAGCCCTGAGGCATCTGTAAACTCCTGCAGAGGAGCTGCCAATTGCATGAAAAGGGATTGTTACCTTGATAATCTTCCTCCCTCCTGCGCATGCAGGAAGGGGGGGAGAGCAGAGAGTCTTGTGCAGCTGCAGTCCTTTCCCCCCCTGCCCCCTGAACACCACACATATGGTTCCTTAGCTTGCAAAGACAGAGGCTTAGAGGACTCTGGCGACTTTGAGGAGTTTAAAGTCGGAAGGTAAGGACTTATTCTCACGCTAGGTACCAGAGCGTGCGGAAGGGAGGCGGAGAGAAAGAGAGGCTGTGTGACCAAGCAAGCAGGCTTGCCTTTTGAGAAGCGGTGTCCCTTTCAGCGCCACGGGAGCAGAGTTCAATTCCCAAGTCGTGCAACTTAAATAAACTTTGCACAACTTTGCAAAATTCATGCAAGTAAGGCAAAAAAAGAGGGTACCACACAGCCCACCCCCCATGGCCACTAGAGGTTCTAATTTGCACACTGAGGACTGGAAACTTGCTGCATATTGTCGAGTTCTCAGGATGCTTCTTTCGTGCTGCCAATTCTGCATTTATGTGACGCTCGCGGGAAACACACAACCCTGCCAATCAATGGATCAACTATTATTCTTTTCAAATCGTATCCTCCCTGGCAAACCAGATTGGGAGCTTGCAAATTTGTGGCGAATGTGAGTATCAATGCTTCCCAATGCAGCTTACAAAAAACACACCCAAAGGCAACTGACAGGCCAATACACAACATCAAAACCTTTGGGCTTCCCACTAGGGCAACTGATTAGTGACTGAGATCAGGATGCTGGACCAGGTGGGTCTTTAAGTCTGATCCATAAAGGCTATACTCATATTGCATCACAATTCTGTCCTCTTACATTCTACAGGAACTTGGTGCTACCACTGAGAAGTCCCTGCCTTCAGCAAATGCTGACTTTTGAATAGTCTCGGATAATCATTTGTGCAAGGGCTGAGGACAGCACACATGATTTGGACGCCGAAGTTCCAAATTCATCCCCCTAGCAGATCTGCAAAAGATGCCAGTCAAATCCTGTTTTAGTTACTAGAAAGGAGATTATGAGTAAACACCAGGAAGACGGTGCAGCCAATCGGAAGCTACGGAAGCCTCGCCGGACGTTCAGCTTCCAAAAGAATGTTCGAAAACCGGAACATTCACTTCCAGGTTTCGATTGATCGGGAATCAAAACGTTTGAAAACTAGTCTGTTCAAAAACCAAGGTACGACTTTACAGTGGTACCTCGTTCCGAAGGTCCGTACTTAACCTGAAGCACCACTTTAGCTAATGGGGCCTCCTGCTGCTGCCGCACCGCCGGAGCACAATTTCTGTTCTCATCCTGAAGCAAAGTTCTTAACCTGAAGCACTATTTCTGGGTTAGTGGAGTCCGTAACCTGAAGCATATGTAACCCGAGGTACCACTGTATTGTATTTGGACTGCGACACTATCGGTCGTTTGCTGCCCTGGACTCCTAAATAGGATGAAAGCGGGCATGCAGAGATCTTCAATAAATAAGATAAAGGAAGGGGGATTTTATGTGGGTGAAAAGGCATGCAGCACTCCTAGACTCAAAAACCACTGGTGCTCAATCTAGGGTGGTGCGGCAGACCAGCAGCCGTCTCCTTGCCAAAAAGGACAAACACCGTGAAGCCAGAAATTGCAACACAGCAAGATCAAAGGGCAATCATATGAAGGAGGGGGTACCTTTGTCCTGTAAGTTTGGGAAGGGAGAGGGAAGAGAAGGAGAGACAGAAGAACGGCTTGCAAGGCAACATCCTTCCCAGAGATCTCTCTCAGCCCCACCCACCCCCAATTTAAAATGAACGAACTCAAGACCCTGAATAATGTTCCTTCATTCCAGGACTGTTTCCTACAGAGAGAAGTTTCAGACGATGTGGAAACACCGTGAACTTTTGCATAACAGAATTCCTGCACAGGCGTTGGAATACTTAAAAATCCATTGCACAACCGATTTCCACAGCTGTCCTATCACATCCCGAGGGTTCAGAGCGTGGGCAAGGCATAGGGACCCCTTCTGCAGGCCCATTTCGGCTCTGCTCAGTTTCTCAATCTTCCAACCTTCTCTTCAGTTCCCCACATCTGGTTGTGACTTTTAAAAAAAAGTTCCCTTGGAAATTCGCGAGCATCTTAGCGCCAAGTTATCCCAACACAGGCAGCGAGCAATTTATGTGCAATCCAATCGACATGTGCATCATCGCAACCCAAAAATGGCCAGAAGGGAGGCGGCGGAATGGGCTTATGTGATTGCATGCAGGGCTCAGGAACATAACCGCCGCACACAAAGGTCGTTGCCTGCGTACATCTTTCTGCAGAGCTGTTTCCCTTAACCTAATGCATTTGCGTTGATTTCAGTAATAGTTGGGTGCGCTGGTTTCAGCAGTTCATGCATTTCCATGTGTATTGTACCACAACAGATGCACACACTGGCAGGACAACAGCATTTGCAAAATTCATAGGAACACGAATCTCTAAGGGCGACTTTGTTTTAGCCAGCATGAGTTAGGTAGGTTCACCTTTCATTGTGAACTGAACCGATTTCTTCTCCATCCTTAGTAAAAGCTAAAGGGTGGTGGATGGTGGTGGGGAATAGCAGTCACACAGCGAGAAATGTGAGCTCAAGTGAGCATAAACACATGAAATTGCCTTACTCAAAGCTTGAACTTTGTCCATTTTGGTCTGTCTCCCTCTCTCCTCCTCCTCCGAGAGATTCTTTCAGCTGAAAGCCCCATGGATGGAACAAGGAAACTATTGCATGCAGAAAAGTATCTGCTCTCTCACCAAGCCAGTGGTTCTCAAATTTTTCTCTCTACAAGAACATTTCAGCAGCTGAATGCCAAGCCTCACAAGGGGGTGGGGAGAAGACCTTCAGATCTTTTATGGGTGGCATGCAGACAATGTCATAGAATCATGAAATTGGAAGAGGACCCAAGGATCATCTAATCCGACCCCCTGCAATGCAAGGAATATGCAGCCATCCCACCCAGGGATCGAACCTGCAACCTTGGAAAGTTGTTCATGCAGCAAGTCTTGCAGAAATGTTGCAGTGTGGGGAACCTTTGGCCCGCTAGGTGTTGAGGAACTACACCTCCCACCATCCCTGGCCACTGGCTCGCTTGCGGGGGCTGATGGGAGTTGTAGTTCGGCAACATCTGGAAGGCCAAGGGGTTTCCCGCAGTGCTCATGATGCAGCCACAGAGCCGGCACACTTCCCAGCAGTTCAACATGGGGCGGGAAGAAGAAGAACGCGGCTATAGTGCTGGAATGATATGCGAAAATGGCAGACATCACCTGATAGCCCGAATGCATGCAATGCTCCCAGAACGGGCTTTATGCTCAGGTTTCCAGAGTCCTGGCTTTCTGCAAAACCCACCCATCAAGACATCTTCTTGTCAGACGCAGCAATCTCTCTAAGAACTTGTGTTTAAACAGAAATATCCCCAATTGGATTATCCGTGTTTAAGAGATTAACCCGTCTGTGTGCCAGCCACGCAGGTGTTAAGTTTCTTTTGGGTTTTGTTTCAAAGAGACACGCAAGTCTTTCAACCTTGAAGATCAAGAGAATGCTATGCTGGTGCGAGGGCTGGCGCTGCTTAAGTTCAGCAGCAAGCGTGCTTGCTAGCCGTAAGCTATTTTCAAATGCGGCCCCCTCGGAACTCCCCCTCCCCGAATGTGGCCCTCTGGACTGTGGGGACTTCTCTTTGCCCCAGAGAAGAGTTGGGGGTTTGTGGGAGTTGGCAACAAAAAAGGAGGGACATTGTTTTTTTGGATTGCCGATTCTCTACATCTGCTAATACAACTCCCAAGAATTTTGGCAAAAATGTTTCTGCGTCTCGGATGGAAGCTCATTCAAAATTCCTCAACTGACTCTTCCATTAGCTGGGATAGCTCAGTCGGTAGAGCATGAGACGCTTAATCTCAGGGTCATGCGTTCAAGCCCCACACTGGAGAAAAAGATCCCTGGATTGCAACTCTATGCTTCCATGACATAACACTGGTCCTAAAGGATCTACTTTGACTCCCGATACATTTCCAAGCACAATTCAAAGTGTTGGTGCTGACCTTTAAAGCCCTAAATGGCCTCAGCTCACTATACCTGAAGGAGTGTCTCCACCCCCATCATTCAGCCCGGACACTGAGGTCCAGTGCCAAGGGCCTTCTGGTGGTTCCCTCATTGCGAGAAGTGAGGTTACAGGGAACCAGGCAAGAGGGGCCTTCTCAGTAGTGGCACCCACGCCCTCCCAGCAGATGTCAAGGAAACAAACAACTATTTGACTTCTAGAAGACATCTGAAGACAGCCCTGTATAGGAAAGTTTTTAAACATTTGATGTTTTATTAGCCCAGGGCTGCCAAGGTGGAATGTTCTCAGTTGGTTAGAGAGTGGTGCTGATAATACCAAGGTTGCAGGTTCGATCCCCGTATGGGACAGCTGCATATTCCTGCATTGCAGGGGGTTGGACTAGATGATCCTCAGGGTCCTTTTCCAATTATACAATTCTAAGACATGCTGGGTGAACCAAAGACACACACAACAGACGGCTTCTGCACTTCCACAATGTTGTTTTTTAAAAAAACACATGACTCCTCCCCCCCCCCCCCGGTCAGGAGGAAAACGTTAAAACTACCACACCGACACGAGGTCAAGGTTCCAAGTCCTCTTTCTGGCTCGATGTTTGATCTCCAGGCACGGCCTGCTTTTCTACGGAAGCCGTTCCTTCTCCGTCACAACCGTCAAAAAGGCATTTGAATGGCACTCCGCACAGCAAGACCTGCGGCTGGCCTTTCTACATTAAACATTAACCCCTGTTCCCTGAAAGAATGTGCAGGAAATCAACATACATGATGCATGTGTGTCTCTACCGGAAATTCCAGGTTTGCAATATATAAGGTACGTTCTCCTCCACGTAGAAGCACACGCAAACACAGAGAGCCAAAGCCAGTCTTTGCCCAATCTGGCACCCTCCAAATGTTCCGGACTACATTTCCCAGCAGGCCCAGCCAGCACAGCCTGATGGGAATTGCGGTCCAAACTATCTAGAAGCCACCAGGGCTGGTGAAGAGCAGCCACAGTCCACCCAAACCACACCCTAGCTTCACCATAGTTGAATAATTTGAAAGCTGACGCCTCCTCTACAGCTGCCATTACTAAGCTTATACCTCAGCTCTTCTCCACAGAGCAAGAGGCAGCATGCCTGGTACTCGCCCTCTCTGCTTGCTCCTCACAACAACCCTGTGAGGTAGGTAGGGTTAAGTTGACGTGCACATGGCTGGTCCAAGGTCCCCCAGCGAGCAGTCAGACCCCAGTCTCCCCGAGTCCTAGTCCAAAACTAGCCACGCTGCATAATCGTTGCAGCACCCAAACACACATGCTCCAGGCTTCAATGGAAAGGGTTGCAAAATGAGTGAACAAACATGGCGTCCTGCTCTGATGCCTGGACCCACTGGGCCTTTGGGGCCTGACCGGCAGAAGCTGCCCAGTGCCTCCCCCCAGCCGAGTTACCTGTTGTCCTTTTAACAGGCGGTGCCAGGGTTCAAACTCTAATCCTCTCCATGCTCAAGAAACCATGTTCTCTATTCACAAAGGGACTAGGGCATAGGGGAAAGAGGAATAATAAGTGTGTTGTTGCCATCATTTCCGGCACTTCAAGTCTAAAACTGGACCAGATGGCTTTTTTTTTTTTTTTTTTTTTTTGCAGTGGGGTGGAGTCTAATGCAAAACTACCTGGGTTTTGCAATGGCTATGTCAAGAGCAACTCCACTCTGAGTCCAGAGAGGAATAATGTGGTCAGGAGCAGCCTTTGAGTTCTGTCGGAAATCATTCCCGCATTTCTCCCTGGCCTTCCATGTCAACTTCCTCTTCCTTCACATGTATCTGCTTTAAAATTGCAAGCAGAGCCTTGTGTCCAAAACCGGTTTCAAGTCCAGATCGTGATTATCAGGTTTCATGATTTCTGACCTGGCAATATATTGCGAATCACGATGTGTGTGTGTGTGTGTGTGTGCGCGCTTTGCAAAAATCACAATGTGGGGGAAACCGTGAAGCCAGCCAATGCCTCTACATAGCTCTATCCTTATTTCACACACTGTGACGTATCAGTATACAGTTGAACGTTGGTTCTCGAAGGTTTTGGCTCCTGAACACCGAAACCCTGGAAGTGTTTCGATTTCTGAACGTTTTTTGGATGCCAAACATCTGACGCGGTTTCTGCTTGAGTGCAGGAAGCTCCTGCAGCCAATCGGAAGCCACGCCTTGGATTAAGTCAGAGAATAAAGGTTCCACTGTATTGCGATGCTTAGCTGCTGAAAGATCACAAAGTGGAAAACCCACTATCGCCCAGCTCTAGCCTCACTTGATGCTACATACAGACTAGGCCCCAGTCAGGGCAAACAGAATATATACCCCAAGGCGGGTAGTAGAAACCGCCCCAAGACAAATGCCCTTTTACTCCTCCTTTGGTTGTATCGTGGACCAGCTTCCCCTTCAGGTGCAAGGGCAAACTCTCTACCTGTGTCCCTTTTAGCATCCACAACTCCTTCCACGCTTTCAACTTCCTGTAGCTCATACGAAGAAGCCTGGAGGACAACCAAGCTCTTCTCTCCTGATGGACGAAGCGCAGGCTTCTCCGACGGCGCGCTGCCCCTTAAGGGTCCACCAGAATCGAAGGCAGCAGAAGAGACTTGGCGACTGCAAGCTGCCAAGCCAGTATCAGCTGGCGTGGGCCCCAGAGCCACGTTCTGGCTCGCCGCCACGGTTCCTTGGCACCGGTGCAGCCTAGAAGCTGGTGTCCCGTGCCTGGCATTTGCTCCACTGCCCAGACTGCCTTCCAGCTGGTTTGATTGAAAGCTTACACCTCCAGGAACCTCGTGGGCCTTGGAAGCTCGACCAAGCGGCCAAGAATAGTTTGGAGGCCGCGATGATTCTCGCTCAAGGTCGGCAGGGAGGGCATGCACCAGACAAGATCTCGGTGCATGCTGCAGCAAGCCAGGAGCCACGAGTGTCGGGCACCTGACGCAAGCCTTGGTGGGCTCTTCCACTCTCTTCCCCTCGATTAAGCCGCTGGGCGGCTCTGCCCCACTCTGCAGGTATTCGTGCGACACGCTGCTCATGACGATATCCGGGTACGGTGCAGAGCCCTCGGAAGCTCTGGAGACGACCAGCATGGCTTGGATTTTCCGGGCATCCTCTAGAGCCACGGCAGGTGGCACAGGCAAGAGGGGCGATCTCTCGTCCGATGAGCCCTCCACACGGACCTGGAAGATGAGGTTGGCGATGCAGCGGCAGCAGCTGGCAAAGAGGCCGTTCCCCATGGTCCCCTGCCAGGGAGTACGTGTTAAAAACCAGTCACATCCAAAGGCAACGGCGCAATCTATGGGCAGAGCAATGCTCTCCGGAAATTCACGGTCTGGATAGCAAAATGCTTTCCAAAGGGGCACATCCTCTTTTCCCAGAAGGTGGACCAAGGTAGTTTTTAATCAGGGAGAACACATGCAGAGCACCTTGGTGAATCGCTGCTTTAGTCATGGGTGGTTTCTCTTTGGGAAAAAAAATATAACGTCACCAATATCTGACAGGCTGCATGTCCGCGGTCAAAATTCTCCGGGAGTTCCCGCCAGCGACCTTCATTTTCTGGAAAACCAGACGCCAACCGTGCGTTGCCAGGGAAGACTGCAATCAAGGCGCGATGGGTTTTCTTCCGTGTTCTCCTGGAGAACAAAGTTCCAGCAGAGAGTGCTTCTTTTCCACCCTCAACTCTGCAAGAAGACTGAAAGCAGGAGGACAGCGTTGGCTCCGAAGCCAAGTTATAAATAGAGCCCAGAGCCCGGGCTCCGTACCAACGCAACCTGGGACTGCGGCTAAAGGGTTTTGCCCTTGTCAAGCATACAAACAAATGGGGTTGGGGCTGAATAGCAGAGCCAAGGCCGGTTACTATGGCACGTTGAGACTTCCACACAGATATCCATACTAAATAGAGAGCAACAGAAGAACAATTATGGGGCAGAAAGTAGGTCTGGGGCCCAGTTCTCATTGAGGTAGCAAAAAAATATATCTGGGTCTGGACTGGAGAAATAAGGCAGCGCTTTCCAGGCCATTCTGAATCCATCACATGCAGCTCTGTTTGCGTTTCGCTGCGTATCGTCCTCCGCCCAAACAGATATTGTCTTGCTGTCTGAGGGGGCAAAAATACGCAAGTTCCATTGCCATTACATTACATATTCCACACTCTACTCATCTCTCTTCTGAACACGGCAGGAATAAGCAAGCACCAGCAGTTTCTAGACCAGTTTCTGTTTTTGTTGGCATTCTCCAACATCCCTAGTCTGGAATCCTCAATGCTTCAGGCAGCACGTTAAGGAATCACACTGCGGTGGGTTGGACTAGATGACCCTGGGGTTCCCTTCCAACTCAACAATTCTGTGATTCTACGATTCACGTGATTTCATGCTCTCTCCCCCCCCCCCCAATATTACAAGTAATAATAATTCTCTGCACAGGGAAAGGTACCCCGAAGCCTTTCCTGGACACAGCAAAAATGCAAGAGCGTGGCTGGATCAAAACCCAAGAGTCCACCCAAGAGGGGAGGAACTATAGATCAGTGAGTAAAATCTGCAGGGAGGGCTGGGAGAGACCTTGTGTTGGAAACCCTGGAAAGATGTTAGCAGTCACTGTAGACAATACTAAGCTAGAATTTATTTATTTATTACATTTATATACCACCTTTAGCTCCCAAGGACGCGGGTGGCACTGTTGTCTAAACCACAGAGCCTAGGACTTGCCGATCAGAAGGTTGGCGGTTCAAATCCCTGCGACGGGGTGAGCTCCCGTTGCTCGGTCCCAGCTCCTGCCAACCTAGCAGTTCGAGAGCACGTCAAAGTGCAAGTAGATAAATAGGTACCACTCCAGCGGGAAGGTAAACGGCGTTTCCGTGCGCTGCTCCGGTTTCTCCAGAAGCGGCTTAGTCATGCTGGCCACGTGACCCGGAAGCTGTATGCCGGCTCCCTCGGCCAATAAAGCGAGATGAGCACCGCCGCAACCCCAGAGTCGGCCATGACTGGACCTAATGGTCAGGGGTGCCTTTACCTTTTATCTCCCAAGGAGCTCAAGGTGGTATACGTGGTTCTCCTCCCCCCATTTCATCCTCACAACAACCCTGTGAGGTAGGTTAGGCTAAGAGAAGGTGACTGACTCCAAGGTCACTGACTGACTCCAGGTCCTAGTCTAACACTCTAATCGTAACACCACACTGGTACAGATGGAGCAATGGTCTGACTCGGTACATATAACACACACACTTTTCTGACTTGGCATAGTTCAGCTTCACGTGTTCCTAGTTGGCATTAGCAATTACAAACACGAAAATGGGATGTAACAGCTATTCTGGATCAGTCAACACAGAGAAAAAGTACAGCCATCCCCCCCCCCAATTGAAATGGGATCTCAAAGTATTGGTTTTAAATTTTATTTTAAGGTACTTAATTACTGCTTAATCACAAGCATTTCTATGCACCGCACAGAGGACAAAACAAACATTCATCATAAAACTGAACTTAAACCCGGACACTACCTTAAAATGCCTGTGGAAATATGAGCATTTGTTGTGTGTCTGAAGTTCAGCAGGGAGGGTGCCTGTCTTCTAATACAAACTGGTGGCGGAGAGTTCCACAGGTCTAGGCCCACAACACTGAATGCATGCAATGCCTTCTAGGCATTACAAGCCATGCAGCAGAGCTGTGGGGGAACCACAGGACACCCCCCAAAAGTGATCAGGCAGGGGAGAGAAGGGATCGGGAGATCCTTAAGATACACGGGACCTAGATTGCTGTCGGCCTTGTAAATTAAGACAAGGCATTGAACCCGGCCTGGTAACATATAGGCAGCCCGGATCTGCCATGTTCATTAGCTTTAATAGGTATACAGTGGTACCTCGGGTTACATACGCTTCAGGTTACAGATGCTTCAGGTTACAGACTCCACTAACCCATAATAGTACCTCAGGTTAAGAACTTTGCTTCAGGATGAGAACAGAAATCGTGCGGCAGCAGGAGACCCTATTAGCTAAAGTGGTACCTCAGGTTAAGAACAGTTTCAGGTTAAGAACGGACCTCCAGAACTAATTAAGTTCTTAACCCGAGGTACCACTGTACTCTGTCGCCGGTCAACATTGGAGGCAACCCCACATTCCCAGGACTGACAAGTAAGAGATTAGCAGGAGCCAGAAACTCTTAAAAACTTGGGAGAGTTGAGCGGGGAATACTTTACTACTTCTTCAAAAGGGGAGTATAGAGAAAGAGAAAGAAAAAAAGAGAGTTAACTGGGAATTGGTTTAGTCTGACAAGCCTTCGGCTCATCTACGCTGGCATTTCTTGGCAAGAAGTTTGGTTCTCATGCTCCGTAGAACAATGGGGGCTTTGCAGTCTTCCTAGGAAAGGTTTCTTAACGGGCATTATCTGGGCCTCAGCAGGGAAGAAAGGTCCATGTTGGCACCCCTGCCAGCGGCCTTTAGAGACGTCGGAGAACGCTGACGAAAAAGGGAGCGGAAATGGCCAATACTTATTTGTCCAGAACAGAAAACAACCCAGCAAACACAGGTGGGACTCCATGTTGCCGCTGTTGTGTTCAGTCAGTCAGCAAATGGTACACAATCAATTACACCCCCTTTGAACCAAAATCAGTGGGGTGGAATGATGCAATCTTCACCATTAATTACGCTGAGTTACGTAATCCCGCCGCAGCGGACAGAAGGATGAGCAACAGGGTTTTGGGCAGAAGGTGATCTGCAGGGGAACAGAAACAGCACCACATGTGGCAAATACAGAAAAAGATGCCTTCTTACATACCCAGGAACCATGCATTCAGTTCATGAGCATACTGGGAAAGTCTACGAAACACTTGCCCCTTAAGAACAATAAACATTGTTGAGTTCTGGCTGCTCATGCGGTAAGCATGGTGGAGAGCAGGGCAGAAGACATGGGGGTAATCCTAGGTTCAAACCCTGAAACCCTGTTGTGGACAATCCTGAGCTACGTATTTGTTTAATAAAGTTTATACACTGTTTGATTGGTCACCCCACCAAAAACCCCCCACCTCAAAGTGATTTAGAGAAAGATAAAACAATTAAATTAAGAGATTTACAACCCTACTTTAAAGCATACAAAAGTTGGAATACTACAACAGATTAAAAGGACCTCAGCTTTCTAAAGCACCTGGGTAGGCATTTCTAAGCAGGAATGTTCTCAGCAGGCACTGAAAGGAGGCAAGGATCTGAAAGCACTGAAAGGAGGCAAGGCTCAATCTCAAGAGGCAAGGAGTTCCAAAGGGAAAGCGCTGCCATGCTAAACAGTCTGGTTCTTACAACTGAGGAAGGGGCATCATGCTTCACCTGTGGTGGTGCCAATTCTGTCGATCAAAGCGGTCTAGTGGGCCCATGAAGGGTAAGGCAATCTCGTAAGTGAACTATAATAATCAGGTATAAGTAGGGCAAACTATACTATGCTAACTAATCTATACTAGGGAGTGGGTGGCGCTGGTCTAAACCACTGAGCCTCTTGGGCTTGCCGATCAGAAGGTCGGCGGTTCGAATCCCAGCAGCAGGATGAGCTCCCGTTGCTATGTCCCAGCTCCTGCCAACCTAGCAGTTCAAAAGCACGGCAGTGCAAGTAGATAAATAGGTACCGCTGTGGTGAGCAGGTAAACAGCATTTCCATGCGCCCTGGCTTTCATCACAGTGTTCTGTTGCGCCAGAAGCGGTTTAGTCATGCTGGCCACATGACCCGGAAAGCTGTCTGTGGACAAACGCAGCTCCCTCTGCCTGAAAGCAAGATGAGTGCCGCAACCCCATAGTCACCTTTGACTGGACGACCGTCCAGGGGTCCTTTACCTTTTTATTATTATTAACTATACTGACCAGTTTCCTATTATACCCTGAGCACTGACATGGAATTTAATATTGATTTCACATGGGTAGCATGTAGCTGGGCCCTACAAGGTATGGCTACTAAACTTCTCGGCAAACTACCACTGGCAGTCAGGGTGCCACAAACTATGGCCAGGTGCAGACTGGTCTCAGTGGTCCATCTTTCCCAAGCACTTACTGAATACACACCCCTTCGATTTAAGACCTAATGCTTTTTGCTGAGCGGGCTGATTTGAGAGCCCGGGCTCATTCCACAGCACTCGAGAAGCAGAAAAACCAGTGTTACTGGTCACCCCAGATGGCTCGTGAGACTGGTCAGGGTGGGGGATGGAGAAGAGAAAACAGAAGTCACCTCCTGTAACTGGATCTCTCTCTCTCTCTCTCTCTCTTCTGGGCTGGTCAAAGGCAGCCTCCTTCCTTGCAAGGTAATCAGTGCAATTTTGCGTTACGCAATTTTCAAAAAACATGTAGTTGCACATTCCGGTGACTTAAAAGGATCTCCGCGCATACATGTATGGGTAAGGGTGGTTCCCACGGAGATATACCAGGCCGCTGAAGAATTAAGCCAGCCATTCAACGCCAAATTATTAAAACATGAGGGTTGAACTAATCATACGTCCAAATGTGAGCAGGGCAGCAACCGCACCCCCAGTCCTGCAGCAAAACCACCCTACCTCCTGGAACAAGAGCAATTCAGAAAGTATAGTCGCTCCCCCCGCGCTCTGCACGGTGCACAACAAAGCCCCACCTACATCCCATGATGCAAAATTAGCTCTGCCCACTTTTGAGTCACGAAGAGAGGGGCTTATAGGACCACACCAGCCAGTCCTGACCCAAATCCCTGACTCCCCTTCCCTGGAAAGCGTGGTTTTGCAAAGAAGTGTCTGTAGCAGGAGTCAGCAAACTTTTTCGGCAGGGGGCCGGTCCATTGTCCCTCAGAACCTGTGGGGGGCCAGACTATATTTTGAAAAAAACATATGAATGAATTCCTATGCCCCACAAATAACCCAGAGATGCATTTTAAATAAAAGGACATATTCTACTCATGTAAAAACATGCTGATTCCCGGACCGTCCGCAGGCTGGATTTAGAAGGTGATTGGGCCGGATCCGGCCCCCAGGCCTTAGTTTGCTTACCCATGGTCTGTAGGGGAAGAATTCTCACCACCTCACTAACACTATGGTTCCAATTTTTTAAAAAAAAATTTTGGGGAAGGTGCAATGGCCATGCCCCAAGAGAAATGTTAAATTTGCTGTGTAGATTTCAGGGCACCAGTGTTAGAAGTAACCCAGGCGCCCAGGCGCGTTTGGCAACTGGCGTGGGTCTAATTGCAACCACGCGGGAGATCTCTGGAAATGCCAGGTTGGCGCCTGGGGAAAACCAACTTAGAGAAGGCTCTGAAATATTTTCCTTGAAGCTTAAATTTTGTTTTATTCCGGATTATTTTAACTGATGTTTCAATGTGGTGCAAACCACTTTGAGATTTATTTTTTAAATATAAAAAAGAAATGGAATCATCATCATCATCATCATCATCCCACTGCAAAAAAGACATTCCATTGTGGCAGTAGCACCTTAGGTTTAAAATGCAATTTGGTGATTATATTATATACCTGAGTTTCTAAGGTTGCTTCTGACGGAAGATTCAGATGTAGTTCCAAAAACCCGGAGAGCACATTGTTGGCAAGCTCAGTGGCACATGAAAAACCAGGTGCGCTACACCTGCGTATCCAGCACTACACCAGTTTGTCCATGTTTTCCTTATATGTTTAAGCACCAGGCTTTCTGGGTTTGGTCCCATAAAAGAGGCGCAGAGACCTTTTGCCCTTCCAGATGTTGCAGCTGCAACTTCCATCCACCGTTCTGGCTAGCCAACATGGCCCACAAGGCACCAGTGATGAGAGTTTTCTAAGAAATTCCAGGATGGAAAGTTTCCCATCTGAGGATTCACTTACTAGATGAGTCAAAAGTACACAGGGAGACTTATTACACGCTTCGTAAGAAAAAGGATCCCCAATATGCACAAGTATCGCACAACTTCCTTCACAATGTCTCCCCCCCCCATAATTTTTTATTATTTTCCTTTAAACAACATTTCCAACATTACAGTAACAAACACAAAACAACCTTTTGCTCTGCCAAGCTTACGACTTCCTTTCTTGCCTTCAACAGGTATCCCATATCACATCATCGCGCAATTTAAATTTTACTATATATCCACATTGTAGAATTTATTCCAACCCTGCTAGTGTCTTCAAATTTTTACAATTATCATTCAAATATGCAATAAATTTACTCCAGTCTCTTTGGAATTTCTGATCGCCCTGGTCTCAGATCCTGCAAGTCAGTTTGGCTAACTCTGCAAAATCCATCATCTTCGCCTGCGACTCCGCAATAGTAGGTATTTCTTGTAACTTCCATTTTTGGGTCAGCAAAGTCCTCTCTGCGACTGTGGCATACATAAATAGTCTTTGATCCACCTTTGCAATCTCATTTCCCATCAAACCTAGCAAAAATGCTTCTGGTTTTTTGGGAAAGGTATATCTAAACATCGTCTTTAGTTCATTATAGATCATCTCCCAAAATGTTTTTATTTTAACACAAGTCCACCGCATATGATAAAAATCACCGTCTGAATCTTTACATTTCCACCTTCACAATGTTTTTTAAGGGGGAAAGGAACGGGAAACAAAAGCTGCCGAATTTTTCATTCGCGCATTCCTATGGAGCCTTGCAGCATTTTGAGAAATAAGAAGCATCGTGGCGCACTGGTCAAAATGACGGATAAGGATTGGAGTGATCCACCAGGGACTACTTACGCTCTTGGTAAGGGAAGGCACACTCCCCACTGCCATAGCAGTCTGCCAACCAAAACACCCACTAGCCAAACCAGATACGTCAAGCAGGCAAATGCGGACAGGAGAATGTTGACATAGAGGTTATGTACTTCCCAAACACCTTTGAGAGAAGGAGACACGCTCTAGCAACAGCTCCCGCCAATGTAGACACAGAAACGCTCTGGCAAATTTTGGCAAACTCCCCTTGCAGGCAGCCTTGGCACACAAGAACCGGTTTTTAAACAAGTTGAGGCAGAAATAGATGAGAGAGAGAGAGAGAGAGAGAGAGAGATCTCTGAACCACGGCACTACCATCGCCAAACCCCGGAATGGATGGAAGCCCACAGAAGCCATTTTTTCAGCCTTAGGAGGAATTCGCACCTTGTTCCACCCTATGGGGAGAGCCTCACAGAGAGAACCCAACACAGAGAAATAAAGTGTGTTAAGCATACTGGTTTTGAGAGGGTGGGAAGAAGGAAGCAACCGTGAGTGGGAGATGCCTTTATATTCTATGCACACAGTCTCTCTAACACAGTGGTTCTCCAGATGTTGTTGGACTACAATTCCCATCATCCCTGAGCTCTGGCCTTGCTAGCTTAGGGTGATGGGAGTTGTAGTTCAACAACATCAGAGTAATGGCAGACATGTGCTGGATGGTTTCCTGGGGTCTGGCGCCTGCCTTGAGGAGCTTACAGTCTCAAGCAACAGAGAAGCAGCAACTCCGATGTGGGGGAAACTTTGAACCTGCCCTACCATCAGCTCCAGCAAGCAAAGCCAATGGCCACAGATGAAGGGAGTCGCAGTTCGGAGACAGTGTTAGAAATTTGTTGGGCACCAGGCACGTTTTGCCCCTGGCACACGTCTAATTGTGACCACATGGAGATTTCTGGGTGTCAGGCTGGCGACTGACATCTCCATCAAGCCAGTTTAGAAGCCTCTACCTTAGTCCAGCATTAATAACCATTTCTACTTCCACTGTGCGAGTTTCTCTTTGTTGCATACTGGGGACAAGCGAATTGCAAATGCGAGCTACAGTCAAGCAATGTACTCGAGATCACGGAAACAGAATTGTGGCATTGGAAGGGATCCCGACGGGCTTCGAGCCCAAACCCCTAGCAAATCGACACTCTGCTATGGCGACTAACCTGGGCTTAACGTGCCATTTGGCTTATATATACACAAAGGGACTGCCTCCCTTCAGATGCCACTGGCTGCAGAAATAAGACAGTGCATATCCATCATCTTAAAAAAATGCATCAAAAATGCTTTGTAAGTCAGAGCTATTCTTCTCCATACAGACCCTTCCGGTTCATCCCAGGAGATCTGGAGTGAATTACACATTTCAACTCAAACAGCACTCCAAGCCCACCACTTATTAATAACTAACTGTAAGCTCCTTGTGGGCAGAGACCTGCCTTCTTATACTCTGCAAAAACCACCATGCACACCGAAGGCACCATATATACAGATTATTCCTCACGCAAAAATCACTACTGCCCTCCTTGAGATGACGACCTGAATAGCTCAGCCAGTACAGAAGGAGACTCTTAATCTCAGGGTTGTGGGTTCAAGCCCGACATTGGGCAAAAGATTCCTGAATTGCAGGGGGCTGGACTAGATGACCCTCGTGGTCCCTTCCAACTCAACGATTCTATGAGCAAACAACCAAAGGAATGTTAGGAAGCTGCCCTATCCAAAGACAAGCCATGGCTCTGTCTAGCTCAACACCATTTACACTGTCTGGAAGACTTTCAGAGGTCAGTGCAAGCCTAGAGACCCCTGGCGGATTGAACACAGGATCTTTTGCATGCAAGTCGGACCACCTACCCTATGGTCCTTCCTTGCAAAAACCCGTTTGCAAGAGGCTCCTGTTGCTACCTTAAGCCTGCTATGCGAGAGAAGGAAAAGGGTGCCTGCCTCTTTAAAAATATTGCAGGAATGTGCGAGCAGCTACAGAACTGCCAATTGCAGCCACGTGCATGCGTGGAGGGGGGGAGGCCATTTCAGACTGGGAAGGGGAGGGGCGGGAATCCCCTTTCCAACCAACGCTGAAGGACAACTGGATTCCCCGGGACTCTTCTGCTTCCTAAGCCTCAGATGAGGCTTCTATCAAACCACGTGCATGCACACACCACGTTAAAAGGGGTATAGTTAATTTTGGACTCCCTCTTGAAGAGGGGAGGCGGCAGGAATCAGGGGGTGTGGGGGTGTTGCTTTCCCACCCCCTCAATGAAAGGGGGGGGGAGAGGATACCTTAAAGGATCCTGTGATCTTAAACAAAGAGAGGAGGGGTAGAGGGGAGGAAGGCCCTCCCACTCTGCTCCGATTGGCTGGGCGAAGCCTGTACCCCTTTGAAGGTCACCTTGAAGGAGGTGGCGGAAGCTGGGGGGGGGGGGACAGAAGGAGACAGAGGAACCAGCTGCAGAGGGCACAGAAGTAGTCCTGGCAGGGCAAATTTGGGATTCAGACTCTCCATGTTATGCCCCCTCCCCACTGAAAAACAAAACCCTGGCACATGAAATCTCAAAGTCACCCCTTCCAAAAATTTATCTACAATCCTCCTGCTTTCCTTTCCTCCCTCCCCCGCCCTCCAATTTCCCAGCCCCCTCCTCAGATTAGAACTCTGCAAACAGCAGAGGGAGCTGCCAGGGACCAGAGTGAGGCCACTAAGCCCAGCACTGTCCACTCTGGCTGGCAGCAGCTCTCCAGGTTTCCAGGGGCAGGGAGACTCTAGGCCCTGACGAGAGTGATGCTGCCAGGAATTGAACCCACGACCTTCTGCGCCTGAGAAGAGGATGCTCCACCTAGTGAACTACACTCCAAGCGAGTGCCCTCCGTATGCATGTGTGCTACAACTCCCAGATGCACCTCGCGGCTTATGGGAGTTGTAGTTTCGAGGGTGCCAGAGCTGGCGACATCAGCTCTGGCCTCTTCAGGTTGTCCTCATGGGTCTCTCTTCCACCAGGTGAGGTCCCACTATGCAATCTTGCCAGTTGGACCCATTCTCCCCCCCCCACTGCCCCCTAAAATTCACCCATTCATTCTGATATTTATATCCTACTTTTCCTCCAGGGAGGTTAAGGTGGCACCCACGTATCTTTCCCCATCTCAGTTTAATCCCCACAACCACCCTGTGGGGTAGGTTAGGCAGAGAGATCGCTACCAGCCCCCCAGAGTGGCAGAGTGGGAATTTGAATCCTGGTCCCCTAAATTCTAGCCTAACCCTCTACACCATGCCAGTGCCATCTGCCGCTGCCTTCCCTACACAAACACCACATGAAGAACACACTGGAAATTATGTCCAGGGATCCAACCCAGAGCTTCTGCACGCTTAGAATGTGCTCAACCCCTGAGATGTGCTTCATTTACAAGGCTATGGGGAATACCTGTGGCCCCCTCTGGCTGTCGCTGGACTGCAACTCCCATAAGCCCCTGCCAACATGCCCAGTGGCAGAGAATGATGGGAATTGTAGTCCAGCATCATCTGGAGCAGCCTTTCTCAACCTGTGGGTCCCCAGATGTTGTTGAACTACAATTCCCATCACCCCCAGCTAGCAAGGCCAGAGCTCAGGGATGATGGGAGTTGTAGTCCAACAACATCTGGGGACCCACAGGTTGAGAACTGCTGATGGAGGAATGCAGGTTCCTCGCTTGTATGCTGCTGCTATTATTTTATTATTTCATGAAATTTATATACCGCTTGATTGTAGGGGGAAAGAAAAAAAACCTCGAAAGGTAAAATAATAAAATTATCCCTAAAAGAATTTTACAACCGCAATTTAAAACATACAGAAAGTTAAAGCCACAATAAAATATACCGAAACACATTAAAACTCTTACAAGCTTTCCAAACATCTGGTTGGCTCATCAACATTTGAACCACAGAATTGTAGAGTTGAAAAAGACCCCGAGGGTCATCTAGTCCAACCCCCTGCAAGGCAGGAATCTTTTGTCCAATATGAGGCTCGAACTCACGACCCTAAACAGTCTCACACTCTACCAACTAAACCAGAGTTTTGCGTATCTGAATTTGACATGTAAAAAAAAAAATGAAATCCCACCAAGCAGTGCAGGAATGTTCTGGGTCTCCCTCTCTCTTAGAAATCTGCAACTTGTGGCTTATTTTTCTCCATGGCAGCCAGATTCCACGTACCGTATTTTTAGCTCTATAGGACGCACTTTTTCCCCTCCAAAAATTAAGGGGAAATGTGTGTGCATCCTATGGAGCAAATGCAGTCTCCTTGGCTTCAGCGATAGCAACGCGAAGCCTCCGAAGCGCAGAGGGAGCGCTCCTTCCGCGCTCCGGAGGCTTCGCGTTGCTTTTGCTGAAGCCTGGAGAGCGAGAGGGGTCGATGCGCAGGAACTCGCCCTGTGCTCCGAAGTCTTCGGGTTCCTTTTGCTGAAGCCGAGAGAGCAAGACTCTCCTGGCTTCAGCAAAGAGGGAAAGCTGCACAGCGCCTCTTCAGCCAAGCGGGAGGAGAAATGGAAGGGGCTCCATTTCTCCTGCCGCTTCGATGAAGGGGCACTGAGCAGAGAGGGGAGAATTTTTTTTCTTGTTCTCCCCCTCTAAAACAAGGTGTGTCCTATGCTCCGGTGCGTCCTATAGAGCGAAAAATACGGTATTTCATACTGCAACACAAAGCTGAAGCATGCCTTCCATTCCTGCGCCAAATAAGTTCTCACTGCGGCCAGCTGTTTGATCATCACACTTGCTCAAAAGGGCTAAATATGGGGAACCCTGAATGGGGCATTAAATCTTTTCCTGATATTTCTTAAAAAAATAAATTTGGATGCCGAAGAGCCTTTCCACCTTAAGTGGAAAAAGGTCCCCCAACGATTCTTATTATGACCTGGGTCGAATTGCTTTGAAAGCGGTACAGAGGACAGGACAAAGGCTAAGGAGGTTAAACAAATCAGAGCAAACAAAGTCCCCCCCCCCAATAAACTACAGTCCAAGGAAGGCAGCAATAACAATCTAAGAGCTGGTCTGGGGGAAGGCTGTCAAACAGGCTGACAATTATACGCTCTAGAACAGGGTCAAAACAAAATAAAAAATTCCTTCCAGTAGCACCTTAAAGACCAACTGAGTTAGTTCTAGGTATGAGCTTTCGTGTGCATGCACACTTCTTCAGATACACATCTAGAACAGGGGTCAGCAAACTTTTTCAGCAGGGGGCCGGTCCACTGTCCTTGTGGGGGGCCAGACTATTTTTTGAAAAAGAAAAGAAAAGAACGAATTCCTATGCCCCACAAATAACCCAGAAATGCATTTTAAATAAAAGCACTCATTCTACTTATGCAGAGATGCATTTTAAATAAAATGCAGAGATGCATTTTAAATAAAAGCACTCATTCTACTCATGTAAAAACACGCTGATTCCTGAACCGTCCGTGGGCCGGATTGGGAAGGCGATTGGGTGGATCCGGCCCCCAGACCTTAGTTTGCCTACCCATGCTCTAGCCAGTGGTTCTCAACCTTGGGTCCCCAGATGTTTTGGGCCTACAACTACCATGATCCCTAGCTCACAGGAGCAGTGGTCAGGGATGATGGGAGTTGTAGGCGAAAACATCTGGGGACCCAAGGTTGAGAAAGGCTGCTCTAGATGCAGGGAGATAATGCAAGGAAGGTTAGGTTTGGGGAAGCAGGGTGCAGGGAAGAAGTATAATGATTGAAAGGTCAGGGCTTCAAAGGAAAGGTTGGTCTCTCCAAAGCTGCAACAATATGCACTTACTTGGAAGCCAGGCGGCTCAAACCCAGCAGGGCTTGCTTGCTTCCTGAGTAAAGCAGGCAAAGGATATATCTGTATCGATTTTCAGCCAGGTTCAGGCAGATATCACTGAGATTTAAGTGGGAGTGTGTTAAGGCCCCAATCCAATGCAAAACATGTCAGCCATGGGAGTGGGAAAAGCAACAGAGTCAAATGAATGACCTAAGCTTCAAAGTCCATCCAAGCTTCTCATGGCCCCTGGGGATTGCCAGGGTTTGAAATTAGCCAGGCACATTTTGCACCAGGCTTTTGACTACTTGGAGGGATGCGGGTGGCGCTGTGGGTTAAACCACAAGAGCCTAGGACTTGCCCATCAGAAGGTCGGCGGTTTAAATCCCCGTGACGGGGTGAGCTCCCATTGCTCAGTCCCTGCTCCTGCCAACCTAGCAGTTCGAAAGCACGTCAGAGTGCAAGTAGATAAATAGGTACCACTCTGGCAGGAAGGTAAACGGCGTTTCTGTGCGCTGCTCTGGTTTGCCAGAAGTGGCTTAGTCATGCTGGCCACATGACCCGGAAGCTGTACGCCAGCTCCCTCGGCCAATAAAGCGAGATGAGCGCCGCAACCCCAGAGTCGGTCATGACTGGACCTAACGGTCAGGCGTCCTTTGACTACTTGGGAACAACTGACATTTCTGCCATCTGGGGATCATTGGATGCGGACCGTTTTCACACACTAATACTCCGTCCTGTAGAATTCTATCAGTTATACTTTATCCAAACAAACAAAATGAATTTCTGGAACCGAAATGCTGAGCAGGAGCAGTCACCATTAAGAAAAGGAAGTCGGAACAGGCCAATATACTGTATTTTTCCGTGTATAACACGCCCCTGTGTATAAGACGCCCCCTATTTTGGGGGCTGCAAGCAATCACCCGGCCCCACAATGTACTGTCTGTATATAAGGCGAGCCCCGTTTCAAACATTATTTTTGAGTAAAAAAACCTAGTCTTATACACGGAAAAGTACGGGATATGCAGACTGTCCTTGAATCACGGGACTTTTCTTCCTTTAAGTTCTCAGTGTTCTTAACCTAGCTCAAGGCTGCCATCTGAACTAGGCAGATGTTTAACTGAGAAACAATCACAGTCAGTCCATAATTTGAAAAACAAGATGTTAGAGCCATTGGGCCCCTAGCTTTTAATACCCGAGTTTCTAACACGGGATGCATTGCCAATTTTGACTCCCATTAGCTTCTTGGCTGGAAGAAAGTTAAGAGATTAAATGCATGCACACAAAGAGATCTGGTGAATCTGGGCTCTGGCCAAATTTTATCTGAGCCTTGGAAAGCACATGGAGAGATGGATCGCTTAGCCCCTCTTGATCAATCCTGCTTGGTCAAAAGGGGTGGGGAATTGGTCCTAATCAGTGTTTCTATGCTGACTGCAGGGAATGCAGGCTATGGGCCGCTCAGCAGGCTACTAAAAATATTTTTTTAAATCAGTGGCAGTCTAGGAGAGTTTGTGAGTGCATTTAAAAGATAGAGATGGTCGTCCCTTCCACTATAGCTAGGATAAAGTTGTGTGGGTCAGTGCCGAGACTATTCCAAATAGCCCAGTGTGGTAGCCTTGGGGAAGCATCATAGAACAACTAATAAAGTAGAATAAAAGGTAAAGGTACCCCCTGCCCATTAGGTCCAGTCGCAGACGATTCTGGGGTTGCGGCGCTCATCTCGCTCTATATAGGCCGAGGGAGCCGGTGTTTGTCCGCAGACAGCTTCCGGGTCATGTGGCCAGCATGACTAAGCCGCTTCTGGCAAACCAGAGCAGCACACGGAAACGCCATTTACCTTCCCGCTGGAGTGGTACCTATTTATTCTTGCACTTTGATGTGCTTTCGAACTGCTAGGTTGGCAGGAGCTGGGACTGAACAATGGGAGTTCACCCTATCACGGGCATTCGAACCGCCAACCTTCCGATCGGCAAGCCCTAGGCTCAGTTTAACCCACAGCGCCATCCGCGTCCCTATAATAAAGCAGAATAATCCCCCCCCCCAAGGACTACTCCAAATCCGCAGAGTGCCCTCTCTGGGAGGAGCGAAGTGTGCAGCTTTTGTCTTCCAGTCTCAGTTTTCCCCATCTGTAGAATGGGAAGCACTGCAATCTACCCCATCTGTGTTACCAGACCAAAAGCACAATACATTTTACACCCCCACTTTTGCTCTTGTAGTGGCTTCACTTGTCGTAGGCCATCGGCTGATTTTCAGCAGGTCCACGTGAAGCCAAAACAAAGCAAAGCAACCCAGTGTTATAATACGTAGCTAGTGAGAAAGCTATAGCACAGATGGTCACTTGCAAGTGGGCGCAGATTCACAGCACAGTTCTTTGCTACCCATGGAAGGTCCGTTGGGCTGCAATAAGGCCGTGCAAAGTTTAGCAGCATTAAAAGCAGCAAAGTTTTACAGCAGCATTAAAAAAACCCCCAAAGATTCCTGGTCTACTGACGAGCTGATTCAAGTGTGCGGTTAAATCAGGGCGGGGCAGGAGTCAGGAAAAACTGCCAAAATCAAACCTATTTTATAGCCTACATGCAGAGAATGACTGTGAAGGTGAGAAAACAGTAGATCTTGTTACGTTAGAACAGGAACCAAACAGCCCAAACTCAACTCTGTACTACTTCTTGGAACTTTTCCCTCCAGCAAGTTTTCACACGAGGCTGAACTGCTTTCAAAACTTTATTTAGGATGCTGCTGGTGCTGCACATGGCTGTGATGTTTTGTGAGAGGGTGGTAAGGCCACCGTAACCCGTATGTGCCCAGTGTTAGAAATTAGCCAGGCACGTTTTGCAACTGGCGCAAGTCCAATTGCAACCATGTGGAAAATAAACATTAGAACACCAAAATGGATTCTGAAAGTCAGATTGCAGGATTCTTATTCTCCCTGGCAAAATAAAATATATACACAGAGAGCACACAGATTCATACCCATTGCAACTTTCCCCAAGCCCATTGTGACTTAGCCTCAGCAGTGTGTGGCAGAAAATGTTCTGTTTCAGAAGTTCATTCATAAACAATGAATAGGTGCCAAATAAGTATTAGGACAACCTACCATAATAATTTTATTATTTATAGCCCACCCATCTGGCTGGGTTTCCCCAGCCACTCTGGGCAGCTTACAGCACATATAAAAACATAGTAAAACACCAAACATTAATTGCATTTTAAGCTTTATTTACTAAATGCAAGTAAACTAAACATGCCAGGTTAGATCATTCTTAGAGCATCCAAATTTCCCCCCCAAGGCAAACTAAAAATTGTCCAGTGAAAACCCCCCTTGCTTCAAGTTTCTGGAAAGCTCACATCACTGCACTCTGCACATTCTCAGGGTTTGTTAGGACACATGTGCCGGAATTTAGCCCCAGCATTAGAGCCTGGCACAGATTAAACCCTGTATAGTACAAGCCTCTGGCTCCAACTCCGTTAGAGGAGGGAGGGAGGGAGGGATGAAGAGAGGGAGGGAGGGAGGGAGGGAGGGAAAGCAAGAAAGAAAGAAAGAAAGAAAGAAAGAAAGAAAGAAAAGAAAAGAAAAGAAAAGAAAAGAAAAGAAAAGAAAAGAAAAGAAAGAGAAAGAATTTAAGTTCTGGCAGCAATACGAGGTAACACCTTCTTAACACCCTCCCCTTCCTTTTTTAAAAAATGGGGGGGAAACACCAGCCCAGGATCACTCTCTTTTGTCAACACACTCACTGGCAAAGCCCTGCACTCAAAAGATTACCGAAATAAGGGTAAGCTACAGGGCTCATCCATACTGTCATTTAACTGTGAATGGTGAAGGTTCTTCTCCATATGCCTTCCCACACTTTCCCCAGCTCTCAGTCCAAAAGGAGAGGGGTTTGAGAAACCCCCGATTGAGGGACGGCGAAATGATTAGGTGGAGAATGTCATACGGGCAACAGAACTGACAGAGGTACAGGTACACACCTTAGAATATGGAATTGTTGAGTTGGAAGGGAACACAAGTGTTATCTGGTCCACCCCCCTGCAATGCAGAAATCTTTTTGCCCAACGTTGGGCTCGAACCCACGACACTGAGATTTAGAGCCCCATGCTCCACCAACGGAGCTATGAGCCTTCCTACAAGCAGAATGCAAGCTGCTAAGCTGGATGGGTATCTAATGCCTCCAAATGCACATTTAGAAGGTATAAGGAGCAGGGACGTGTGCGGCGCTGTGGTCTAAACCACTGGGCCTAGGGCTTGCCGATCAGAAGGTTGGCAGTTCGAATCCCCACAACGGGGTGCGCTCCTGTTGCTCGGTCCCTGCTCCTGCCCACCTAGCAATCTGAAAGCACGTCAAAGTACAAGTACAGTGGAACCTTGGGTTAAGTACTTAATTTGTTCTGGAGGTCCGTTCTTAACCTGAAACTGTTCTTAACCTGAAGCACCACTTTAGCTAATGGGGCCTCCTGCTGCCGCTGCGCTGCCGGAGCATGGTTTCTGTTCTCATCCTGAAGCAAAGTTCTTAACCTGAAGCACTATTTCTGGGTTAGCGGAGTCTGTAACCTGAAGCGTATGTAACCCGAGATACCACTGTAAATAGGTACTGCTCCGGCGGGAAGGTAAACGGCGTTTCCGTGCGCTGCTCTGGTTTGCCAGAAGCGGCTTAGTCATGCTGGCCACATGACCTGGAAAAACTGTCTGCAGACAAATGTCGGCCCCCTCAGCCAATAAAGCGAGATGAGCACTGCAACCCCAGAGTCAATCGTGACTGGACTTAACTATCAGGAGTCCTTTACCTTTAAGGAGCCCCAGAGAGGGCAATGGCTGCTGCTGCTCCTGTTGAACAGAGCACGGGAATGCAATTTTGTCTGTCGGTGCCTTTATTATCCCAAAGTAAACACACACAAACCCAGTGACTTAGCAACATAGTAAACGGCGTTAAACCGAGTCCATCTAGTTCAGCATTGTCTACACTGGCAGGCAACGGCTGCCTCTCCAGGATTTCATGACAGGAAGCATCGTTCAGGTGGCCAAGCTAAGCCTACCCTCAGCCAGCCCCCACCTGGTTGCCTTGGTACTTACAACCAGCCCATTTGGGGGGGCGGGTGGCAGTGGCCACGGCTGCCATCTTCCTCCGTCACCATGTCAGGCCAATGGTCCATCTATCTCCCCATTGGCTATATTAACCAGCAGCAACTCTCCAGAGTTTCAGACAACATCCACTCCAAGTACTTCTGAGTACTCCCTAGAGTACTTCTATGGGGCAGCTCTATTAAGTTAGGTAGGTAAATAAATAAATAAGGGAAAGGAAAACGTCACTTGGAGAAAGATCCGAAATATTTTCCTTGTTGCTTGAATTTGTTTTGATTCTGGATTGTTTCTATTTGATTTTTTTATGTGTTATAAACTGCTTCAAGATTTTCTTACCCCATAGGCTCTATTTTTAAGTATGGAGGGCTGGCTGGAAAAAATATGGATCCTGTTGGGGCGAAGCCTCTCCGAGATTTGGGGTTTAATATGAAGGACTATCAAAAAGGCCGGCAGAGAGGAACTGAAAGAGATTTAAGAGCCTCGGACGTGAGATCTCCAGGCTAAACAATATATTGAACTGATGAACACTTGTTGGGGACTGAAACCGGGAAAGGGGTGGGTGGAGTCTGGGAATCCAAAGGGTATATAACTATAACTTGCTTTGTTGTTATTTTGCTTTGCTATCTGTATGGAATTGGGGAAAGCTGTGGAAGGGAAATTTCGGTCGACTTTAGGGAAAATGTTTAAGAATGAGTAACAATGTATAAGTACCGATGTTTAAATTTGGATAAGTTAAAATTGGCTTTTAAAATGGTTTAAATTAAATGAAAATAAGGTAATAAGGATTTGCTGAATTAATGATTCAAATTGGAATACAAGAAGGGGAGGTGAGAGGAGGTCTGAGAATAAGTTAAATGAAAATAAGTAATTGAAATTTTATGTGGTTTTTTAAATTGTTTTTTTAAGTTTTGGATTTTTGTATTTCTGTTTTTTGTTTAAATTTGTTTTTGTGTGTTTTTTTGAAAATGCTAATAAATATTCATTAAAAAAAACAAGATTTTCTTTCTTTGAAATATAAAGTGGTATTGAAGTGAAACGAAAAATAATAAAAAGGCACCTAGACATTCCTTCGCGGCAACCGTAATCCAAGTGTAAGATCGGCTTTTATATCCAAGTTTCTAACAGTGGTTGTAAATGGGTCTCCAAGATATCGCAAACAGGGTGTCGGCTACAGGTCTACATCAGTTTTTCAAGATTATCAGATTTCCCCCAGAAAGGATAAAAGCGGATAAAATGGGACAAAATAAATGGCTGCCATATGGATGAGAAGATGTTATTTGGATGGATGGATAGATCTGATTCCACAACAAACCAGCACCAGGAAGAACTCAGCTTATCTCTTCACAAAATAAGTTATCACAAAGCCTTCTCGATGGAACCTTCAGAGATGAGAGCTGCCCTCCCACCTGGCCTTTACTGGCACATAAGAAAACATCTCCTACCAAATCAGAACATCAGTCTATCCAGCTCTATGTTCTGAACACTGACTGGCAGCGTTTTTCTGGAATTTCAGACAGGAAGTCACTCCCAACCCTATTTGGGACCCTCTGTATGCAAAACAGACCCTCTAACCCAATGACCTGTCCTTCAACAACTTACATTCTTGGGTCCTAAAGAGATTTGGGTGTTGCCGCCATTTTAACGTCACTTTTTTGCACTTTATTATTTTGATGATGTGTGCTATTTTGAGGGCACTTCCGGGACAGCTGAAATAGCGGGTATAAACCATTTCATAAATAAAAGAACCCCCAATATTAGCCCATGGGCTCTTGGTGATTATAGCATAGGTTTCCCTAAGAGAGGACCCATGAAAGACTGGATTCGAGCAACTGGCTTCCCCACCCCAAACCTGTGAACCTCTTAGCGCATGTATGTACAAGCAGCCTTGTATTGAGAAGTTTGATGTTTTATTATGCTTTTCTATGTGTTGGATGGGACATGGGTGGCACTGTAGGTTAAACCACAGAGCCTAGGACTTGCTGATCAGAAGGTCAGCAGTTCGAATCCCCGCGATGGGGTGAGCTCCAGTTGCTCGGTCCCTGCTCCTGTCAACCTAGCAGTTCGAAAGCACGTCAAAGTGCAAGTAGATAAATAGGTACCACTCCAGCGGGAAGGTAAACGGCGTTTCTGTGCGCTGCTCTGGTTCGCCAGAAGCGGCTTAGTCATGATGGCCACATGACCCAGAAGCTGTACGCCGGCTCCCTCAGCCAATAAAGCAACCCCAGAGTCAGCCACGACTGGACCTAATGGTCAGGGGTCCCTTTACCTTTACCTATGTGTTGGAAACTGCCAGGAGAGGCTGGGACAACCCAGCCAGGTGGGTGGTGTATAATAAATAATAATAAAACAACAATCACAATACCCATCTGACTGGGTTTCAAGTGTGGGAAACTCTGATCAACACCAAACTTCACAAGTGTAGGAACCTGTGGTCCTCTAGGCTGGTCTGCCAGCATGGATGGGAGTCCAACAACATCTGGAGGGCCAGGATTCCCCCTCTGTCATCCTGGTTCAATTCTGAGCAGCAGGAGAGCAAGGGAGCCCCCCAAAAGAGGACAGAAACTATGGCTCCCCCGCCCCCCCCAGCCAGAACTCAATTCCAGCACCTCTCAGGTGGGCGCCATTGCCATTACAAAAGAACATGGGAGGCATTCATGGTGAGTTCCAGAACCATTTCCCCCCTAGAAAAATAGCACTGACAACAACTGTTGCCGTGGGACAGCTCAGTTGGTAGAGCATGCAACTTTTCATTTCATGGTCACAGGTTCGAGCCCCACGTCGCATAAAAGATCCCTGCATCACTGGGGGTTGGAGCAGATCAGGGTTTCCCAAACTTGGGTCTCCAGCTGTTTTTTTGGACTACAACTCCCATCATCCCTAGCTGGCAGGGCCAGTGGTCAGGAATGATGGGAACTGTAGTCCAAAAACAGAGACCCAAGTTTGGGAAAACCTAGATTAGATTATCCTTGTGGTCCCTTCCAACTCTACAATTCGGTTACCCCTTTCTAGTTATTCACATTGCCCCAAGAAACAAAGAGACCAGGTTTGTCAACTTTTGGTTCACTTATTCTGGGTTCACATTCCACAAATGAGACGCCCTTCCACTGTCTCCCTCAGCTGATGTGTAGTTCTGGCCCTCTTCTCAAAGAGGAGGAACTGAGGGCGCCTCACTCAATTTCTACAGCTCTAACTCCCCGTCCCAAGCAAAGAAAGATGGGGAGCTCATTTTCCACTAAGAAAGCACCTGTGATTCCATGTGTAGGAGACAGTACAGTATGTGACCAAGGTGAGAATCTCCACTGCCAAGAGCAGTGTATCTTGAGAATATCAGATGATGAGGACCTGCAACCAGAGGGGACACTTGCCTCTGTGCCCCTGATGAGCATCTTCCAGGAGTCAATGCGGCTAACAGCAGACCTTTGGCCTGACTCAGCAAATGCTCTTTCTAGGTTCATTCCACTGCCTCTGGACAATAAGACACCCTCAAGGGCTTAGGAAGACTATAACTCCCCATTGTCTGTGACCGTTGACCACATCAGATGGGGCTGGTGGGAGGCCAACAGCTTCTGGGCGGCCAATGGTTCCTGAACAGCCTTACTGGATCCTGTCAGTAGCTGAACAATTACAACAACCTGCTCTTACAGTGGCCAACCAGAGGCCCCAATGGGAAGCCTGGAAGCAGGATCCAAGCACAAAAGAACTCCCCTCCTGTGGTCTTCCAGCAATTGGTTATCAGAAGCATTTATTGCCTCTGACGGGGGAGACAGAGTATAGCCATAGCCATCATGCCTAGTAGAACTTAGCCAGGCGTGTTTTGCAACTGGCACTGGTCCAATGGCAACCGCATGGAGAACTCTGGATGCCAGGCTAGCGATTTTCTCAAGCAGGCAAGCGGAAGAGCTTATTTGTTGCATTTTTATCCCGCCTTTTTCTCCAAGGAGTACATGGTTCACCCCCTCCTTGGTCAGTTCCCTACAACGGCCCTGTGAGGTAGGTTAAGGGGCTGTGACTGACTCCAAGGTCAGGCAGGGAGCTTCAGGACTGAGGGGGTATTTGAACCCTGATCTCCCAAGGTCCTAGTCTCACACTCTAACCCAGGGGTCAGCAAACTTTTTCAGCAGGGGGCTGGGACTATATTTTTTTTGGGGGGGGGGAAATGAATGAATTCCTATGCCCCACAAATAACCCAGAGATGCATTTTAAATAAAAGCACACATTTCTACTCATGTAAAAACACCAGGCAGGCCCCACAAATAACCCAGAAATGCATTTTAAATAAAGGACACATTCTACTCATGTAAAAACACACTGATTCCTGGACTGTCTGTAGGCCGGATTTAGAAGGCGATTCGGCCCCCGGGCCTTAGTTTGCCTACCTATGCTCTAACCACTACAACCACACTGGCTTCCTAGAGCACTTCTCCTTTGAGGCAGCTATATAAATTAAGCAGGTGAATGGGGAAAGGAAAATGTAAGAAAGAGAAGGATCTGAAATATTTTCCTTGCAGCTTATCTTTGGGATGGTTTTATTTGATGTTTTAATCTGCTGCAAACCACTTTGAGGTTTTTGTTTTCTTTAAAATATAAAGCAATGTGGAAATGAATAAATAATAATAATAATAATAATAATAATAATAATAAATCTCAATGTAAAAAAAGGACGTTGTGGTGACTGTAACCTAGGTTTAAGGTGCTGTTTGGCGATTAGCTTATATATCTGAGTTTCTAATACTGCTAGTAGCTACTGATTGCCCAATTCCTCTATGATGCACCATCACAGGGACACAAAACTACGGAGGACATCTGGAGTTTGCTACACATTCGGACCCTGGGTTACAGGCTTTATTTATTTATTTTGACATCTATACTGTACTACATAATTACATTACTTATTACAGTGGTACCTCGGGTTACAGACACTTCAGGTTACAGACTCTGCTAACACAGAAATAGTACCTCGGGTTAAGAACTTTGCTTCAGGATGAGAACAGAAATCGCACAGCGGCAGCAGCAGCAGCAGGTCCCATTAGCTAAAGTGTTACCTCAAGCTAAGAACAGTTTCAGGTTAAGAACAGAATTAAGTTCTTAACCCAAGGTACCACTGTACTAACATTTATGCCCCACACCTGACAACAGAAATCATGCAGCGGCAGCAGTGGGAGGCCCCATTAGCTAAAGTGGTACCTCAAGTTAAGAACAGTTTCAGGTTAAGAACAGACCTCCAGAACGAATTAAGTTCTTAACCCGAGGTACCACTGTACAGTGGTGCCCCGCAAGACGAATGCCTCGCAAGACGGAAAACCCGCTAGATGAAAGGGTTTTCCGTTTTGGAGGCGCTTCACAAAACAAATTTCCCTATGGGCTTGCATTTTCGTCTTGCGAGTTCCTGCGGTTTTCCCCCCTCCCCCCCTTTTTCTAAGCCGCTAAGCCGCTTATCAGCTGATCCGATAAGCCACTAAAAGCCGCTAAGCCGCTAATAGCGCTAATCCGCTAAGCCGTCAATGGGCTTGCTTCGCAAGACGAAAAAACCGCTAGACGAAGAGACTCGCGGAAGGGATTAATTTCGTCTTGCGAGGCACCACTGTATAAACATTTTATGCCCCGCACCTACCAATAAGCTCAGCCTAGTTACATGGTTCATCCCCCTTCATTTTAGCTGCACAACAACCCTGTGAAGCGGACATTGGAGGCGGCAACTGGCGTCAAGGTCACCCACCCAGTGAGCTTCATGGCTGCGAGGAGCAATTGAACCTTTGGCCTCCCAAGCCCGAGATCAGTACTCTAACCCTTACTGACAAAACACACTTGGAGGGACAGGTGTCAGGGGACTCCCAAGCAAAGCGTGTGAATCAGATCAGATGAGATAGTTACTACAGGACAGGCCTAGTTCACGCCAACTAAGGGTGGGGGTGAGGAATCTGTGTGCGAGCTGTACCATTTCAGGGGAAGGGGGGAGCGCTCTCAAAGGATGGAATGCTCCTCAATACAGAAAAACAAATAAATCCTTGCAACTGGGTATTATCAAGGAAAAAGGCAAGGCTATCCACCCTCCCTTCTTGCCAGTGCGACGTCATTTGCAAATAAGGTTATGCAGGGGTCATTCACAAATCCTGGGAGTCATGGGGGAAGAGGGCCAAAGGTCACGACCCTCAAGCCTAAAAAGATGTGTTATGATGTAAGCAGATGGGGAGAGGGGGGAATTAACAGTTATTTCTCTCCCCCCCTCCCAGTATGGATCCTTCCTGAGAGTGGGAAAACCAGCCAAAGGATTACTCTTCTGCAATACACTGCAGCCACTGCTCCTCAGTATGGGCAAGTAGATCTAGGCGTCCATGCGTGGGCTGGGGAAATGATTGACCACGTGAGGTTGCAAATAACTCCCCTTAGGAGTCCGAAGTTCAACACTTGGGAGGGTCCCCGAATGCAAAGAAGGTGCCGACTGGCTGTCAACACAAGGCCGACACTTTCACAAAGTTCGCTACCACCAAGGGGTGGGTGGGAGAATCTGGGTCACAGCTCACGGCCTATGCTTATGTTGTCAAAGTCCCAGTGAGTTCCACCGGGCTTACTCGCAAGCAAGGAAACACACAGCAGGCGAAGCAGGGACCTCAATAACCCACTGTAGTGGCTGAGTTGTGAAAATATGGGTCATGTTCAAGGAGAAAGCCCCCTCCACCCCCCCCCGCAATATAAATATCTCATTTTAATTTCTGTTCTAATGGTTTGGCCTTGTAAGCCGCTTTCCATGCATTGCTGGGAATGCATGGAAAGGGACTAAAGCGACTGGAGATTATTCAGGAGTAACCACCTCCAAAGCAGGGTGGGCTGTGGTGAAAGCAAGCTGAAGTTAAGGCCGCCTACTTTAGAAACCCACCTTAGAGACTTTTACTCGCAAGCAAGCGCCACTGGCCCGGACCCTTACCCCCAACACCACATAGAGCAGCAGCAAGGCTTAATACCGGGGGCGGGGGAGCATATACAGAACTGCAACCTTTTCACACGTCACAAGCCACCTTGCAAACCACCGTCGGAAAGGTCACATATATGGAACCGTAAGAGGCCAAGGAACAGGAAATTTTTCTCCAAAGGGCTGGGAGAGGGGAAATGGAGTTAGAGACAGACAGGGGTCATTACCCCAAGAAACAGCCCAAGCGAGACAGCTACACTGGGGCCGGCGTTTTCTCCCGACCCTAACCCCCACAACTCCCAAATAGTACAACATGCTTAAAAGGATTGCAGCTTTCTCTATTTTTTTAAGGGGGGGGGGAGGAGAACAGGTTTGAGCACACTTGTCGGAAAAGCAAAGAAAACTCACCGCGCGCACCTATATGCACACTGCACCCATAAAAAAATAAGAGGGTGGCGAGTTGTTCCAGCAGAACTCCCGTCCCCAAAGCGAAAAAAGGTTGCCCCCCAGCGTTAGGTCTGCTCGAGAGTAACGAAAGGGAGTCAGACCCACCCGCTCCGGCTGAGGTCTTACTCGCGAGTAGGCAACAAGCCGGAGCGAGCAGAGTTTGAACCACTTTGCCCGTGGGCAGGGCTGTCATTCCTTGGGAACGAAGGTGAAACGCTGCAGGGAACCCGGAGGAGGGATCCACCCGGGATCCGACCGCGCAAGACGGCTCACCTGCTCTGAGCTCCGGCTCCTTGCCGGCCGGGCCCGGGCTCCCCTTCTGCTGCTGGTCCTCGTCCGCCGCCGCCGCCGCCGCCCCTGCAGGAGCCACCTCGTCCGCCTTGATGACCATGGCCGGTCTCTCCGCCGCCCGCCTTCCCTTCCTCGCTGCCTCTGGCGAAGGCGCCGCCGCTGCCGCTGCTCCTGGCGCTGCTGCTGCTGCTGCTGCTGCGAAGGACGGAGCGAGCCACTCGCAGCCCCACGTGGTGCGCGCTTCACCTCCGGCGGCCGCTCGCTCGCTCGCTCGCTCTCCCACCCTCTGCCCGAGTCAAACTCCGCCCGGCGACGGTGCCCCGGCTGGGACAAAAAGCGGGAGGGGGCGGAAGAGGCGGGGCAGAAACGCCTTAAAGGGACAGTGGAATCAGAGGGAAGGGGGAGGGCAAGGGGGGAGGAGGAGGACAGAGGAAAAGGAGAAGGAGGGGAGAAGAAGAAGAAGATGGGAAGGAGCAAGCTACAATTTAAATGATTTTTTAAAAAATAAGTCGTGTCTCTTTGCATCCCAGTTTGTATTCCACGCCCCCTCCAGATTTCTTCACTGAAACTTCAGAAAGTACATCATTCTAGGTGCGCTAAACATGGCGAGGCGTAAATGAAAAAAACAGCACCCCGTTTAGAAGGGAAAGTAAAGGGGGGACAACCCCCCCAAAGCTGTATATTTTACAAAGTTGTTATGCTACTTCACCAGATCTTAACCTATTACAGTATTTGTAAGAATGGATTCATTGAATTTGTCCAGGGTGAATCTGCGTTTATAGTCACGTTGTTCATATGTTGCGAGTTTGTATAAGTCTTCAATCCAATCACAGAAGGGAGCCGCATTTTTATTTTTCCACTTCACCTGTATCAGTCTTTTGGCCAAGGTAAGGGCACAAAGAGTCCGTTCATATTGTCCTTTTGTAAGGTTCCATGTGCTGGACATATAACTCAAAAGGACATTTTGCTCTGCAAATGTAAGGTTGTTCCATACAGTTCTGTCAGTGCAGGTGAATAGCTAGTGTGTTGCTATGCAAAGCCCCAAACAACCGGGGCCCAGTTTGCCTTAAGGACTGTCATAGCACCCGGGTCAGTGAGAACATCCAGAGGAATACTTTTAGTTCTCTTCCATTTATAAACACGCCTCATTGGCTTCAACCAGAAGTCAGGCATTTAGTGTTGCCCATCTCATGCAGTGGGATACTTTTTTTCCGCAGAGATTTGGCAGGCATCATTGCATTTGACATTCAGGAGTCTTTTGAAGATTTTCCATCTGAAGACAGGCCTAAGCAAGTATTTTTTTTAAAAAAACTGTTTTCAGGCATTTTAATGATTATTCTGTATTCCTTCTGAAAGTCTTTTGTACGCTGCCGTGATGTTTTATGAGAAGGAGGTATATAAATACCTTTATAAATAAATAAAGAGCAAGGAGCAATAAGAGGATGGTCCCTAGCAGCTACCTAACTAGACACTGACCTGTCAGCCCTAATTGCAGCGACATTATAGTTTTTTCATGTTGCTAAGGCTGCAATCTGATGCACACTTACCTGAGAGTAGGGATGGGGTGGGGAGTTTGATTCTTGTTTGGGTTTTAATGAGAAACTACCTACCTAAAACCTCTCAAACCAATACACAAGCTGAGACATTGCTGTCCTTTGAAATCCACACTTCTCTGAATTTTGCAATGCAGGTCTCCAACCAATAGGTGCAAAAAATGTGTATATTTGGAGGGAGGTGCATATGTTATATTATATTGGGTGAGAAATGGCTTTCAGGAATGTGTCAAGAAGCCAGGCAAAGATGTGTGTGTTAGGGTAAATTCTCACTAAAATCCTGGCAAAGTTACCTGAGAGTAACACAATGGAAACTGCTTTCGAGTCAACTTGTGTGCCCAGTGAAACTGAACCCAGAAGTGAATCCTGAGTCAGCATCTTCTTCTGAACAGGTGTCCCATCACCTGTAGATGCCACATTCTCAGACTTGGGCTCAACGGTGACTAGGAGTGACTCATTCATGGGAGAAAGTACCTGTCACTCTTTGGTTGTTTATGTAATACACCATTTATCCTGGCCACTTCATTACCAGCAGATCTTCACCCTGTTGAATATCTCTGGCTTTCCTTCATTCTCTCTGAAGCCAAGTGCTGCACTCATCTCTTCCAATGATGCTTTATAATAACATGACCCACTCCCTCCAAAAACTTTCTGCCAGTGGCATTTGGTTGGTGGACTTGAGGGGCTAGGCTAGTCCCCTAAATGTCTCCTTGGTGCCTCCTTCCCAAAGCGTGGAAAGTTTCTGCCCAGCTTAGGAGAGAGCCACGATGCTGATACGCGGGACGTCTGGACGTCACAACATCACACGGGCAACATAGGCTCCCCCCATCGCCCTTGCGCTGTTCCCCTATGAAAAAATTCACTGCACGCCACTGCATTTCGTCTTTACCTGTGTGTATATATTTAGAGATATATAGATACAAGTATCTTGCAGAAGATCTGTTTATTGAGCATTCATCCTGCTTTGCTTGCATAAAGCTTACATGGAGGTTAGAATATATCCACACTGGACTGACGTCGGTTCCAATTTGTTTGAGGGGAGGTAATACAACAGTGAGCACCCTAATTTCGCTTGCACGCGGTATATACTGTATGTCTTTGTGCTTTCCTTCTCCCTCACTCCTGGCACTTTTAAGTGCGTTTCCCTGCCATTTGCCAGACCGCAAAAAGAAAGAGTTTTTAACAAGTGGGTTTGTTGCACTGGGGCAACAAAGCAATTCAGTTCGCTGTAATTGTGGATTGCAGGGGATTAGATGACCCTGAGCTGTATACCCACTTGGGAGGCCAGATGCCAAAGAGACAAGGCTCCTCTGACTTTAACAGTTGTGCAGATGGGGGAATCTCAGCAGGTGCAGCTTGTCATGCAAGGCACACCTGCTGAAATTCCCCTTTCGGTTCAAGTTTTAAAGGCACAGCGCCCCTTGTCCTCTTTTGCATCCAGTCAACCTGATGCCAGTCAATGCTGGTGGCGCTGTGGGTTAAACCACAGAGCCTAGGACTTGCCGATCAGAAGGTCGGCGGTTCGAATCCCTGCAACAGAGTGAGCTCCCATTGCTCGGTCCCTGCACCTGCCCACCTAGCAGTTCAAAAGCACGTCAAAGTGCAAGTAGATAAATAGGTACCACTCCAGCGGGAAGGTAAACGGCGTTTCCGTGCGCTGCTCTGGTGAACCAGAAGTAGCTTAGTCATGCTGGCCACATGACCCAGAAGCTGTACGCCGGCTCCCTCAGCCAATAAAGCAAGATGAGTGCCACAACCCCAGAGTCGGCCACGACTGGACCTAATGGTCAGGGCTCCCTTTACCTTTAATCCTGATGCCAACTTAGGATAGCATCCTGTGCCTCAAGTGAAGTGGATCTGGCCACAATGAACTGGGAAAGTCGTAAAGGTGCTAATGCTTATGTTCTAATATATATTGATTGGTGTGTGTGTGTGTGTGTGTGTGTGCGCGCGCGTTTATGATGTCTGTAGGATTTATAATGCCTGCATAGGAAACTTAACAGCGTAAACCTATCCATACCTACTCAGAGAGAAGTCTCCTTGTGTTCAGTGGGGCTTGCTCCCAGGCAAGGGGGCAAAGCAGGAGAGGAAACCTCTTTTTCTGTTTAGGGCCACATTCCTTTGGGGGCAATACATTGAGGGCTGCAGGCCAGTGGTGGGAAATTGGGGCCACTGCCTGTGTTAGTTAAATGGCACTAGCCCTAGACTACCGGTAGTTAAGGGCTATTGCCATTTCCCTTTTTTTTTTTTGCCTTTGCTCTCTCTGTCTTGTGCCCGTGCCCGTTTTCTCTCTCTTTCCAGCATGCCCTTCCCCTATTTTTTCACCCTCCCTGCCATTCACATAAAGTTAGGCAAAGCTACATGACCCCCACTGGGGTGTAGGAACGGCATACTCTCCAACATTTCTCTGATGAAAATAGAGACGTCCCATTCCATAATGATAATTTTACTATTTATACCCACACCCCACATCTTACTGGGTTGCTCCAATCTGGGCAGCTTCCAACACACACACACCATTAAAAAACTTCCATATCCAGGATTGCCTTCAGATGGCTCAGGGGTTGGACAACTCCATACTCTCCAACATTTCTCCAATGAAAATAGGGACATCCTAAGGAAAAATGGGACATTCCAGGATCAAATCAGAAACCGGGACTGATTCTGTAAATCAGGGATGTCCCTGGAAAATAGGGACACTTGGAGGGTCTGGAATGGAGCTTGAAAGTAAAAATTGATCATTGCCATTTACAAACTTCTATACTTCAGCGTGGAGTAGGGAGAGAAAGGTTTGAATCGGCTCCTGTTAGCTCTGCCCCTTTAACAACTGTTCGTTCTAGAAAGCAACCAGCACAGCTATCAAGTGATCAAGCTTCACCTGCCTGCTTCTGTGGTGCAAACACCTGTTAAGGTCTCTGTGACTGGCAGAGTTGGCAGATTCAGGGAGCTTTAACCTGATTCCTCCAGAAAAGCAAGGTAGTTTTTCTTACTCTCACACAGCTGGGGCTTCAAGCTCATTGGTCCTTGTTGAAGAGAGTACTCATGCTTATCGTATTAACACACTTGGCCCTATTGTCTCCCCAGAACCATATGACCTCTCATTAGGCATGGAGGAGAAATTAACTCCAGCTGGCATTTCAAGGGGAAACTGCCTAATTCACTTCCTGAAACAATATTTGAACTGAAACCACAGCCAAGCTTCGAAATTTGCAGTGCAATTATCCAGCCAAATAACGTGTTTTAGGGGAAATGCATATAGTTCTATGTGTGTGTCGTGTACATAAAATGCATACATTTGTGAAAAAAAATGTGAAAAAAACATTCTATTAGGCAAGAATTGCTTGCAGAAATGTGTGCAACATTAGGAGAGATTTGCACTAAAACACTGGTGAATTTTCACGAGGACTTAAAAAATTGCAAACTGATGCAGAGGTCCTCATCATTGGGTACAGGCAACCCTGAATATCAGGGGCAATGGAAAGACCCTATTCTGCCCCTGCCCTGCTCTTTGAGTGACGTCTTTCATGACATTTCCGGATTCAGCGCTGTGCGTGTGAGTGCTATGACACACATATCAGTCACGCCTAAAACAGGGGGTTGCCTGTACTTGCAATGGCCCAACAGGGAGCCCACATTGCAATATATCGGTATATCATGATGTTTAGCTGGCAATATATCACAATGTTGAAAATCGGACATCGCCCTAATTTTGGCCAGGGAAAAGGCTCATGCCACTTCGACCCAGTCTCTGAAAACAGATGTAGCAGAATGCCTTCGGCCTGTCCCCTTGCCACTGAAGATCATCTCAGTTGAGGATGCTATGAGGCTTCTTCTGGGGTGGTGATGTTTATCCTATGCTTGTTTCCAGGCCTGGCAAAGATGGTGCTGAGAGGGTCCGACTGTGGAGTGCTCCATTGCTTCTGGCAGAAGACGTCATGGATGAGCTTCCGTGCTTCCTTGCTTGCGAATGCAAGAGGGCCATTGTGCGTCCTGGGGGTGAGCCAGTGCGAGTGCAGCAGGCACCAGAGCGAGGAAGGGGTATCCCTCTTCGCCACCCCCACCCTGAGACTCTGCACAGACAGGCTTAATCGTGGCAACGCAGCAGGAGGATGGATGAGAGATGGGCAAGAACAGGCACGTTCAGGAAGGAGACTCCGCTATTTAGGTGAGCACAGTTCCTCTGAGTAGCAGATCAAGCACATCATTCCCGCAACAGCACTAGGAAGCAGGCTGCTAAGAAGCATTTCTGCTCCCCTCTGAGAACTGTAGTCAGTTAAGGGTGCTGAGCATTGCTGGGAGACCCCAGCTCCCCTCACCGAGATACAGTTCCCAGAGGGGTTTAACAATGGCTCTCCTTCTTTCCCAGGGAACTCTGGAGATTTCAGCTCTCCAAGGAGAACATCAGAAGAGGCTGCTGGATCAGGCCAACGGCCCAGCATCCCATTCTCACAATAGCCAACCAGATGTCTGTGGGAAATCTGCAAGCCGGACCTGAACACAAGACCACTCTCCTCATCTGTGGTTTCCAGCAATTGATATTCAGAAGTATTGCTGCCTCTGACCAGAAAACCGGAGCTTAGCCACCACAGCTAGTAGCCATGGATAGCCTTTCTCTCCAGGAATTTGTCATCTTGTAACTCTCAGCATCAGATTTCCCAAGATTCTTTGGGGGGACGACCCATGGCTGCTTCAAGCGATCTGATACGGCTTTAAATATATACAGTGGTACCTCGGGTTAAGTACTTAATTCGTTCCAGAGGTCTGTTCTTAAGCTGAAACTGTTCTTAACCTGAAGCACCACTTTAGCTAATGGGGCCTCCTGCTGCCGCCGTGCCGCCGGAGCATGATTTCTGTTCTTATCCTGAAGCAAAGTTCTTAACCTGAAGCACTATTTCTGGGTCAGTGGAGTCTGTAACCTGAAGCGTATGTAACCTGAAGCATATGTAACCCGTGGTACCACTGTAGTTAAAACAGTTGAAGTCCAGCAGTTTTTTTAAAAAACCAGTCAAATAATTGTGCTAAAAAAGGCAATTTGCTTTATTATTCATAGAGTTGCTATCAAGGCAGGACTTTTGTTTGGGGCCCTTCCCAGCAGAAGGAGAAGGAAGGGACCCAGGATTTACCACATTTTGATGTAAATTAAATACAAAACAAGGCTGTATAAAGGCTGAGTGTGTGCTAAGACATGATAGTATGCAAGCCAACCAAATCCTGCTCTTTAATGGACGAAAATTAGTCCCGTCTGTTAATTTCAGCGGGTCTGCTTTAACAGCCATGGCTCCCCCCTCCGAAGAATCCTGGAAACTGTAGTTTGTTAAATGTGCTGAGAGTTGTTAGGAGACTCCTATCCCCCAACAGAGCTGGAATTCCCAGCATTCCTTGGGAAGAAGGCTTGGTTGTTAAGCTACTCAAAGAACTGGAGCTCTGCGAAGGGAACTGTGGTCTCTTCACAACTCTTAGCACCCTTTACAACCTACAGTTCCCAGGATTTTTATTATTTTTATTTTGGGTGGGAAGGGAGCCATGACTGTTTAAAGTGTTTTAATACTGCTTTAAGTATCCGGGGGCCTATGTTAGGTCATTTCAATGCATCTATTTTGTAAAACTTAATTGAATACCGCACCACAGATCATTACTGTGCCTATTCTTAGATTCAGCCGTCCCTGGCATTTCAAACAAATTCAGGGGCAGGGGGGTGTTGCTGACACAGATTAAGCCTTGAGTAAAGGTTAAGCCAGCCTTCCTTCTCCCCCGAGCAAAGCAGGCATGGGAAACACTAGGACAAGATTTCCTTGTAATCAATCCAGGTTTCACAGACCCTTCAAGTGCCCCTATTTTCCAGGGACGCCGTCCTGGTTTCTGATTTGATCCCTGAACGTCCCGCTTTTCCTTAAGATGTCCCTATTTCCATTGGAGAAATGTTGGGACGGTATGGAGTTATCTGACTCCCGAGCCATCTGAAGGCAACCCTGTGTATAGGGAAGTTAAATTTTTTTTTTTATGTTTTATTATGTTTTTATATATATTGTAAGCTGCCCACAGTGGCTGGGGCAACCCAGTAAGATGTGGGGGGTGGGTGTAAATAGTAAAATTATCATTATGGAATGGGACATCCCTATTTTCAGCAGAGAAATGTTGGAGGGTATGGTAGCACTTAAATCCCCCGGTCATTGAGAGCATTTGAAGGATTACTTTTAGTCCTCTCTCATTTAAAGAGGTCTCACTGGCTTCAACTGTTGTAAAGGCAGTTTCCTTTGCCTTTTCAAATATATGAAATTCCCACAACTACTGTATTTTTCCGTGTCTAAGACGCCCCCATGTATAAGACTATTTTTGGGGACTCCAAATTAAGGAAACACCCCTCAGCACTATCCATGTATAAGACGAGCCCCAGTTTTAAACCAAATTTTTTGGTTAGAAAAAACCCCATGTCTTATACATGGAAAAATACGGTATGTTGCGAGGAATCTAGTAGCTAAATGGACCCAGTTTCTTGGAAAGGGAGGAGAAGATTTGGAGCAATGGATGCCTTTTACCCCGGGCTCCAACGGATGGTCAATTGATTCGACTTTTGCTGAGTCATCCTTTCTGAAAAGTTGCCAGGTTTACAGTATAAACTTGGCAGGGGAAGGGAGAAAACAAGAGCTCTCCCCATTCAGCAGCAAGCACAGGCATATTCCTCACACGGGTGACTCAACAGGAGTGTGCGCGCACAAAATCACACACACACAAATAACAGCGAGGCCTCTTACACCTCTCCCCAGTGTAATCTGCCCCGAGACCATTCTGCGAAGGACAGGAAATGTGCAAACAGTAAAAAAGGAGTAGTGTAGTGGTTAGAGTGTTCACACTAGGATAAATCTAATAATTTTAATTTTTTTCTGAGATAGATCTATTTTTTAAAAAACTTGGACTCAGTAATAAAGATAAATAAGATAGGACATGCGTTACAAAAGAAAAAAATTGCCGTACTTTTCCATGTATAAGACTAGGTTTGTTTCTTTAAAAATTATGCTTAAAAGTGGGGGGGGGGTCATCTTATACATGGATAGTGCATTGGGTGGACATTTGATTGGTTGTTGCTGCGGCTGTCAGCGGTTTGTGGGCGTGTTATTGGTTGCTGCGTCAACGGATGGTGTTGATTGGCTGACGCTGCGGCCGTTGGGCGGGCAATTGGCAGCTTCTGCCAATGAGGGGACAGACAAGAGGCGGATTTTGGGACACGTGCGGGTGAGTGATTTTCGGCAATCCCCCCTAAAAAAAGCTCAGCAACCCTGCGTAATCCCCCCCCCCCAAATCAGCTCAACAGCTCTGGGGCAATCCTCTGCCAAAATAAAAATAAAAAAATGCTCAATAGCTCTGTGCCATCTTCCCTCATTTTCTTAAATTTGAGTCCCCCAAAACAGGGGGCGTCTTATACATGAGGGCGTCTAATACACGGAAAAGTACGGTAGATGGGATTTGCCTTCCAGAAACTCATGTTGCAAAACGACATAGAAGAGTCTTGATAAATAAAAGATTGGGTGTGGGCTTTTTAACATCAGATAAAACTATAAAAAGAGAGAGGTTGTAATCTATATTAAATCGAAATATGACCTGAAGCAGTGGTTCAAGGATGAACAAGGAAGGAGGATTGGGATACAGATAACAGCCCCGAATCTCGCTGGGTGACCTTGGGTAAGTCGCCGTCTCTTTCGTCCTCTCCTACCTCACAGGGTTGTTTTGAGGATAACCTGGAGAGAGGGAGAACCAGGCATGCCGCCTCGGGGGAAAAAGTGGTGTGTGTGATAAATAGCAACACATACGCACTACCAGTACTCTTGAAAGTTGATACGCTATATAGCCAGCTCGAGAATAATATTTTGCTATTCAGGATAGGGCGAGTCCTCAATATATTGCAACTAGACACACACACGCCCTGCACCGACACCTCCCAGTGATTGGCCCCAATCCCCAACCACTTTGCAGTGCATTGCGGGTCGCTCCCCCTGCTGTGTTGGCGCGACTGCTGTTGCAGCCACTGCTTGCCACCTCCAGTCCTGGGCTGGTGAACTAGCTAGCTAGGGACTCAGCTACATTAGTAAAGAAACGGCGATTTGAATGCGCTATAAACATGCAGCACAAGATGGTGCAAGAGAGCAGGGAATTTTAAAACACGACTTTCCATAGGTATTTGTTGTTGTTGTTGAAAAAGATCTAATTTCTGACGTAATTATGACGCCCCCCCCCCCCGTGTCCAGATCCACCCCGACTTAGTTGGCTGTGGGGCTAGAATTAGCTAGGAGGAAGCCGTTTTTAATACCCCGTCATGCAGTGCAGAGCTAGTTATCCCAGAAGAGCTTGCTGGAGTAGCATGCAAGGCACCAGTCCCCCTGGGCCCTGCTAGAGCTCCCAGTCCTCAGTTTTTGTTCAGTTGTGCCGGGTGCTGACACTGTGAATCCTGCCGCCCCCAGTTGTGCAGCATCAGACATGTGCTCCAGCAACGGACGTTTCTCAGATCGGAAATTGGTTCAACGTAGGTATCCATCAGTAACAATGGACTAGTTTGGAGAATATGGCTTTTAATTGAAATGGTTTGCGCTGACCGGGAAAGACGTTTCTAACATCCTCTGGAAAGCAAAACGAAACAAAAAAAGCACCCCAGAAAAAAACCATTGTGTACATCTGCAGTCTGTGTTAGGCCCAACTCTCAGAAACAGAAGTGAAGTGGTAAACTTTGAAGCTTCTCCACACTGCGCCTTCAAACCACAGGTGAAACACTTTATTTCCCTGAAAAAATCGTGGTAGCTGCGGCTTGTTAAAGCTGCTGTCTGGACTGTACCACTTCAGACTCTGGGTTTGTGGCTGCGGCAGTTCAAAGGATGGAATTGTCCTCTACAAAAAGGAATCCTTACATGTTGAAAGCTAGCATGTCATGGAGAAGGCTGCACTCGGACCTTTCCTCTGACATTGAGGTTTCTACAAGCAGAGACATATGCAACGTTTTGTACCGAGGAAAGCAAAATACACATATTTTTTAAAAAACCAAATGCACAGGTATAGAATAAGGGGTCCCTGTCTTGGCAGCAGCAACATTGTCTGGGGCCATTGTCATGAGCCAGGTTTTTTGTTATTTTACGGCAGGCTTTAATGGCATTGTATCTGCTGCAACCTGCCCTGGCACCTCACGATGAAGAGCAGCTAAGGAATATAATAAATGAATGGATCAGCAGGATCTCCAGAATTGTAGCTGACAGCAAGCTGAGCACAAATCAGCAGTGCGATGTGACTGAGAAAAAGAAAAAAGGCTACTGAATAATAGAGCCATCGAGTTTCCTAGCCGCCACCACCACCAGAGTGCTACTTTATTCTGCAAGAGCTACTTCATTCTGAAGTGCTACTTCAGTCTGACCTCATCTGGAGTCCTGTCTCCAGGTCTGGGCACCGCATCTTAAGAACGAGGGCTGTAAAGGAGCTGGAAGATGTATGTTGATTGGAAGAGGTTAGGATGAGGCTGTCAAACATGGCCAGGGGTAAGTCCTATGAGGAAAGCAGTGAGGGACTGGTTATACAGTATTTAGCCTGGAGAAGGCTGAGTGGAGACCTGCTAGTCTTCTTCAAAGTGCTGTCACCCTGAAGAGCACTTTGTTTTTTTTATATTAAAAAAAATATTATTATTATTATTAATATTAATATTAATATGTTGGAAGCTGTCCAGAGTGGCTGGGGCAACCCAGTATGATGTGTTGGGTATAGATAGAATAAAATTATCATTATACGATGCGATATCTTTATTGTCATTGTCCCATACAGAACAGTGAAATATGGAATGGGACGTCCCTATTTTCATCAGAGAAATGTTGGAAGGTATGCCATTCCTACACCCCAAAGGGCGTTATGTAGCCTTGCCTAACTTTATGGATTTACAGAAGCCATCCCAGTTTCTGATTTGATCCCGGAATATCCTGCTTTTCCTTAGGACGTCCCTATTTTCATCAGAGAAATGTGTGTGTGTGGGGGGGGGTAATGGAGTTATCCAACCCCCGAGCTATCTGAAGGCAACCCTGTATAGGGAATTTTTAAAAATGTTTAATGATTTATTATGTTTTATATATATTAGAGTGGCTGGAGTAATCCAGCAATCCAGTTGGATGGGTGGGGTATAAATAGTAAAATGATGATGGAATAGGACATTCCTATTTTCATCAGATAAATGTTGGAGGGTATGGAACATCTGGAGAAATTTATTGATGGGAAGAGCAAAGACTGTAGGATTTTATGAATGCTGTTTCAGCCAAGTAACATTCAGTGACGTGAGTCTGCGTCTACGGTCTCTAGTGGCACAGTCCAGAGATCTGCATTTACCACCTCATCTAGCGGTTGTGAGAAGATGGCCTTACACTGTCATTGCCAGATCCAACATCTTACATTGGTGTGGGCAAGCTTTGGTCTTCCAAAGGTTGCTGCACAACAAGTCCCATAAGAGCAGTATTCATATATTCCTCCCCGCCCCAAAGTTTCACTTTAAGGGGACACAATTCTCAGAGCGCTTAAAAGTTAGACACACACATTGTGGTGGGGAGGCAACATTTTCATTTGGAAGGAGAACGTGCAACGAAATAAAGACAAAAAGAGCTGTTCAGCCAGCTGGACAATACCAGAATGGAGGATACGGATGCAAAATCAGGAAACCATAGCCCAAGTGATTGTTAAGCAACACCGAAGGCATCTTTAGCCCATGTGAATATAACAAGACGTACTGTTTACATAACTACAATGAGTTATTGCTATGCCTCAGCCTTCCCAAAGTCTCGTTGTGAAACTGTACAAGTTAACAAAACATTTGAATGTTGGTCCTCATCGTACAAAGCGGGCCAATTTCATTTGGTACGCGCACTGATAAATGTAAATACATCAGATATTTCCCAAAACTGGCGCCCTTCAGATGTTGGGTCCCATCGGCCCCAGGCCATCCTTATCAGTCACAGGTGATGGGTGTTGCCGTTCCAAACATCTGGAGGGAGCCAGGTTGAAAAGGAGGCCGATATACACAACAAACGCGCAACCAGTTGTCAGTTCCAGAAGTTAAGTTCCACCTAGTTCAGTGGGACTTGCGCACAGGTAAAAGTACACAGGTAAAATGTGCCATTTCAGCTATTTATAATCCTCTTGCGGGAAGCCTATAACAGAAGATGGAGAAAGAACATCGTAAAAATCTCTTGTTCAGTGTATAATTTATACAAGGCAGTCTGTACAACCACATACACCCATCCACAGCTGTTAGAAAAGATTCTGTATTTCATCAGGTGTGTGCTTTTGCGAGTTATTCCTTCCGACGCAGGGACTCCTTGCTTAAAAATGTAAAAACACTGGTAATATATATATATATATATATATATATATATATTTATATATTTCTGATTGTGTTTATAGAAATACAAAGGTTTTTTGTTGTTATTATTATTATTATTTAAAAAAGAAACCCAAATCTTTTTGAATGTACAGTAGTTGTTCCGAATGAGCAAAGCCGCATTGCATACCCAGAAACCGCAACGCTTACGTAGCGCTACATGCGTGCGAAAGCGGGCTCCGTTCTGAGCTTCTCTGTGCGCATGCAATGGGGGAAATCTTCGCCGCGCATGCACAGCGCTGGGCAAAGCAGCCTCAGGCGAGCCAGAGCTTCATTCCCATCTCAGAAGCACGCGGAGCTTCGGGCTGCAGCGAAACAGCCGCTGAAGAAGCAGGAATGGAGCGGAATTGCCCACATGTGGGGGTGGAAAAGAGCAGACAAGAATGCGTTATTTGAGGGGAAGCTGTTTTGCAAAAAGAAAAGAAAAGAGGGGGTTTCAGTACTGGAAAGGGCATAGGAAGATGCTTATGTTAGGAGAAGTTTGCCTGAAGAGGCTGATGAATCTGCACGAGGACTTTAAATAAGATTCGCAAACTGATGTGAAAAGACGGGGAAACTTAAGACTAGAAAAATAAGAAACCGAAATTGACAGATTTGCTCATCCCTAGTGTGGCACAGACATTGGCTTACCAATTCAGTGGGGAAATGGCTTTTGTTTATGTTTCCTGTAGCCTGTTTGCAGGCGCTGATTTCTGGTGCTGTCTATAGCTGCATATATAAGCAGTGGAGGTTGTTCCCTTAGGACAAATGAGGCTCTGCCCCACCAACCTCAGTCTGCCACCAGTCAGCGCCCATCTGTCTGCCTTCTTACTTACACCCAGTCCAGAGCAGAGCCCTGGCGGTCAGCTTCCTCTTCCTCCTTGGTCTCAGTATTGGCCTCTTAGAACTCAGTAGGGGGGAGGAGGAGGACAAAGCTAGAATGAATTGTCATTGGCTCTGGCGCCACCTACTGTTGGGCTCCCCACCTTCTGCCCTACTAGTCGCCAATAGGCATGAGCCACTACCATTCATGTGATTGCCAACAACCCATTTGTGTTTATTCCAAAGGTGGGGAACCTGTGGCCCTTGAGATGTTGCTGGACTACAACTCCCATCACCCCCGGCTATTGGCCACACTTGATAGGAGTTGGAGTTCACCAACTTCTGGAAGGTGACTGGTTTTTCAGCCCAGATCTATACGATTTCCCAACTGCACAGCATAATGCGACCCTCGTGGAGACAAAACTCCTGATGATTGGAACGTTTGATTGCCCAACTAAAAAATAATTATGTTACTGTGCACCTTGTATCTTTTTGCACTATGCGACTGCATGGATTTGCTCCTTCCTACACAAGAGGAAAAGGAAACACAGGACTAAGAAAGACTAGCTGTAAATAAGCAGAGCCTTTTTCTGTGGACCCCGCAGGTCATTCAAAAGCTTCATTCCAAAGAGTGCCAAGTTGGTACCTCTGAACTGCTTCATTCATTAGATAGGATCCAGACTATGTCAGTTGAAACTTAGTTGCCTCATGATTTCAATGGGAAATAAAGTAGGAACGCAGGAAGCTATCCCAATAAGTTTTGCTAAGAGTAAACCCGTTGTAATTAATGAACATGACTAAGTTAGGTCCATTAATTTTAACTCTTGAGTAAAACCTAGTTGTACACCGCCCATAGCAAGCTGTCTTATACCAAGTCCATCTATCTTGGTATTGTCTATTTTGACTGGCAGCGAATTTCCAGGCATTCAGAGAGAGAGTCTCTCGCAGTCTGACCTGAAGAATCTGGGACCTTCTGCATGCCAAACAGGTGTTCTACCATTACTACTGCGGTCCTTCTCCAAGTTAACTTACCCAATTGGTTTCTGTGGGACCCAATTTCCGCTTACTTGTCTGGATCCATCCTGCCGAATGTAGTACACAGAGTTACCGGGTTCTGGGTTTGACCCAGAAGTTCGGGGGTTTCATCTCTTGATATGCCACACAGGTGGAAGGGGTATGAAATAGACTGGAAGACCTCTTACATCTGCACTCCTAATCACAGTTATCTGGGAGTAAGCTCCCATGGGCTGCATCCAACATTCTCTTGTGCTAGCAGACAGGTGAGTCTTAATGTTGAGCAACAGAAGACTCCAACACAACAGTTGCAGAAGCAGAAACTCTCTGCACTGATTGCTGATTGCAAAAACTATCGTACAACCACCTGATGCATTCCCTTGTGCAACCACGTTCCTCTGGTGCAAAACATTTTGTCCACGAAGCAAATATACCGCTAAGTGACTTTCACTTTAGAGCCACGTTGAATATAACCCACTGAAATCAAGAGGGCTTACTTCTGAGTAAGTGCTGTAAGTTATTACTGGCTTTTGTGTTTCCTGAATCTTCTGTTGGCTCGCGAAATGCATCAAAACACATTTCTAAAATGTGTATGAAAATACCTATTTCAATGTGAATTTTTGTGCAGTTAAAAAACAACAACAGATGAATGTGGAAATGGGATCGGATGGATTTATGCACACATGCAAAATGAAATGGACCAGATCTAATTTGATTTGTGCACCCCAGGCTTAGTAATTTGCCCTTCAATAGATTTTAGTCTTCGGAAACTCAGGGCTCATCCAAACTTGCCCTTGCACCCAATCTTTACAGCTGAATCGGAGCAAACTTCAATCGGGGTTTCTCTGGATTGTTGTTTGCACTGATTTATTGCTAAAGAGCGGGTTTCCCCAGGGGAAATGACAGGACAAGGGCAAAACCACTCAGATCAGTGCCGAGAAGGGACAAGTGGAAACCCAAAGGCATGTAGAAGTTCATACATGCAGAATATGTAGCAAAACAAACTAAGGGGTCAACCCCCTCTCAAGAAGAGTCCAATGGAGACTGAGTATGCCAGTGGGCATGGAAATCTGTCAGGGCCCCCATCTGCACTACACATTTAAAGCAGTTTTACACCCCTGTAAACAGTCACAGATGCTCCCAAAGGACTGCTAGAAGACCCTTATTTCCCTCACAAAGCTATAATTTCCAGAGGTCCCTTAGGAAGAGGAGTTGATTGTTAAATCGCTCTGGAAACTGTAGTTGTTTGAGTGGAATGGGGTGACCTCCAAACATTTCTCAGCACACTTAACAGGCTACTATTCCTAGGAAGGGATGCGGGTAGCACTGTGGCTTAAACCACAGAGCCTAGGACTTGCCGATCAGAAGGTCAGCGGTTCGAATCCCTGCGATGGGGTGAGCGCCTGTTGCTTGGTCCCTGCTGCTGCCAACCTAGCAGTTTGAAAGCACATCAAAGTGCAAGTTGATGAATAGGTACCACTCCGGCGGGAAGGTAAACGGCGTTTCCGTGCACTGCTCTGGTTCGCCAGAAGCGGCTTAGTCAGGCTGGCCACATGACCCGGAAGCTGTACACCACAGCCAATAAAGTGAGACGAGTGCCGCAACCCCAGAGTCGGTCACGACTGGACCTAATGGTCAGGGGTCCCCTTACCCTTACCTTATTCCTAGGAATCTTTGGGGGAAGTGGTACGATAATGCTTTAAATGTACTGTACTTTTCCATCTATAAGACGCCCCCATGTATAACCCCCCCCTATATTTTGGGGGATTCAATCTTAAGAAAATGAGGGGAGATGGCCCCAAGTTGTTGAGCTTCTCCCCCCACTCAGCTGCAGGCAGAAAACACTCCCTACATCGTTTCCCGCACGCAGAGGCATCGGGGGAAGTTGTGCTCCCACCAACCAGCTGGCTGGCAGATGCGCCGCTTCTCCCCCCCCATGCCACTACCCATGTATTGGACGACCCGTTTTTTGACATGATTTTTGAGCCAAAAAACCTTGTCCAATACACGGAAAAATATGGCATATCGTGCAGCTCATTCTCGATGGCAAGGGAGGAAAATAACGGAATAGAGTATCCTGGAAAAAGGCATTGCTGAATGACTGGAATCCTAAAAAGAAGATCGCTTCCTACTGCAACATTTTGCTGCAGGCCCCACTTGCGTTCCTAGTATTTCATTCATTCATGACCTCTCTCTCCCACATTTGCTCTGCGGGTACATCCTAAGAGCACTTTGGATCACTGCCTTGAATAAGCACAACGTCACTATGGAAGCAGATGAGCAAAACTTGTAAGCAAAAACTTGTAAGCTAAACTTACACACCATACATGTTAAGCACCTCCCCACCCACCCTAAGAATCCTGGGAACTGTGGTTTGCTAAGGGCGCTGGGAGTTGTAGCTTTGCGAGGTGTGAACTACGGTTCCGAGGATTCTTTGCGGAGAGCAAATGTGATTTCAGTGCATGGTGTGTATACAGCAAAGCACATGAGCATGGACACGGACGGATGCGTATTTTTAGACCTCGGTGGCTTTCCCAGAACTCCTGAATTCCTGAATTCCAAGCCCTACCCTTTCAACCGTCTTGATTGTCATTCAGCAGCTCGTCTTCTGCCTCAAAAAGTAAAGCGACCTGTCGACGAGAATTTGGAACCAAACCTATCAGTCTCAGAACTCCATGAAGATGGCGGAGTTCTAGCCTAGACTGAGCAATTGCTGTGCAATTTCCCCCCCTCTTCCTATACATGGCTGCATTGCAGGGGGTTGGACTAGGTGGCCCTTGGGGTCCCAATTCTACAGTTCTATGATTCTATGTGTGCATATCCAACACCCCCCTCAACATTATGCTGGATAGGCTTTAAGCACCCTAACTTGGAGGCCAACCAAGGCTGGAGAAATTCATGATTTGGGTCCCCAAACATATTTTTGAAAGACAAAACCCAAAAACCTGAATTATTCCTCTTGGGCAGGTCAGTACTCAAATTATTGGAGTGGGAGACAGGAATGCACAAGCTCTGCAGTCAACTAAATTCTACTCGGAGTAGAGCCATTGCAATTTAAAGTTAATTACACCCATTCATTCCAATGGATCTGCTCTGAATACGACTAATGTTGGATGCTCCTGCTGGCTCCCCCTCAGTTTTACCCAAATCACGGTCCTCTTGTGGTCATCTAGAAATTGTCACCAAAGGCCCCTCTATCTTTACTTTAACTTGAGCTCTTAGTATTGTGATGTTAGAACCTAAGAACTGGAATGCATAGATACATACTCCTGTGTTTATGATTCAGCTTTTGCCCAAGACAAACATTTGTCCAAATTCAAAACTTGGCCAAAAAAGAAAAAAAGGGGAAAAAAAGAACCCTAAACCTAGAATTTAAGTTTGGCTTGAAATTCAGATTTCACTTTCAAAATCTCCCCATTTAACACTGGGTGTGCCTAGGAATTGGAAGCATCTTCCCTGCCTGCAGAGTGCAAAAGCAAAGAGAGAAAAAGAGGAAGACCACAGATGGGGAACCGGTGGCTGTCCAGATGTTCAGCTCCTATAATCCCCAGTTGATAATCAGGGAGTTGTAGTGCAGCAACATCTGGAGGGACACAGGGTTCTCAGCCTTGCAGGAGAGACTTAAGACTTAGGACTAATCTACACTGGTGAGTTATAACGTTAAAAATGTGTTATAAAAATGTGACACCAGAGGGCGCCATAGAGCAGCGAACTTTCGCCAATGGGAAATTGCATTGGGAGCTATATTTTTTAACAGCATTTTTTATAGCGTTTTCCAGATCAGTGTAGACCCAGCCTTAGTTAAATCCCTCCCCAAATACCTCTGAGGATGGATGCCTGCTATCGCACCCTGTACTGCACTATGCCCATTGGTACTTGCATTATGGGGGGCAGGGAGATAGAGGGCATAACCCCCTTGGGCAGAACACCTCTCACAATTTTAGACAAAGCCTCCCCTGTAGCTTCCAAAAAATAGCTAAGGAGGCAGTCACAGAAGACCAATGGGCTAAAATCTCTCTGGCAGCCCTGTAAGTTAAGCCTGGGTATCCATCACAAATACTTTCCAGGATTTCAACTCTGGTGTTGTACTGTTCTCCTATACTTAAGCAGAACAATGGTCACCACTCATGTTTATGTTTTCTAGAGTTGCATTTTGCTCTGTTGTCCAACCCCTCGCCATGCGACCCCCCCCAAAGGAGGTGGATTGAATGCTACTTTCTTAAAAGAATACCCTGCTCTAGATACTCCCCCCAAACCCACTCCCTCCCCAGCACATCCCATCAAAGTCCCCTCCCCAAACACTCTCCCATAACCAGCCTCTGAGGCCACCTTCTCTTTGAGCCAAAGGTATTGCAACTAGTGCTGAAACGGAAAAGAAAATCACACCCATTTAAGATGGGATGAATCGTACACATTCAGAAGTGTCAAAAACCCAGCTGCCAGCACCAAAGCATCAGTTTTTGCCGGTGACGCTGAGATTTCAGACAGCAGGCTTTCGAAGCTGATGTCAGAATTCGAAACAGGAAAACTAAAAAAAGCAAACCAATGAAAAAAGCTGTTAATCTGAAGGCACGGAAACTTCAGGTTCAGTTCCTCGATCCTCTTTGCCGGACGTTGTGCAGTGCTTGTTGAGTGGTGTGGCGGCAAACGGCTTGCTACATTCACTGCGGCTTTGACCGCAACGTTCAAAACCACTCCAGCCTTGGCAGTTCTGTTGTTGTGGACGCCGTTCCCAACTTGGTAGACAAAATGGCGGCACCTACGAGGCCCCACAGCACTTCCCCTGGAGACTACCTCTAATTTAGGGATGTACTTGAAAAGATTGCCCCCCCCCTCCCCAGTGTGACCTCTTAAGAAAAGCAATTTCAAAATGGTTGCATGTGTTTCCCCCCTTTTCTATCATATCTCTCTCACTTGCCTTCCCCCTTTTAGTCAACATCTTTCGAAGTTTGGGGGCTGGGGCCGCTTCGCTTGCGCTGCTCCCCTTTGGAGGATGGCCGCGGCTTGCCCAAAGTCCTGGCGCCTCCGGAAGCTTCCGTTGGCTCCGAGGAGGCCTGCCGGGTGGACGACCTCAGCCGGCTGCCTTTGGGGTCGCTTTGGTCGGCGCCCGCCTTGGCGGACAAGGCCGAGGCTTTGTGATGCTCCGCTCTCTGGCGGTGAGGCGGCGTGTGGTGCCGTTTCATGTACAGGAAAAGTGCCGGGTCGGGCATGGGCTCGACGTCTTCGAAGCTGCTCAGCCGGTCGCGAGGCGGAGGCTCCTTGAAGGCCCCCCTGCTGTGGAAGTTGCTGGAAGCCTGCCGGCGAGTGTGGGACTTCTGCGTCCGTTTCTTGGGCCTCGCCTCGCCGCAGGGCGGAGGGAGGAAAGGTTTCTCAGGGGGCATCTCGGGCAGGGCCTTCCCGCTCTGCCGGGAACTGTGGAGCTTCTGTTTGGTGGCGTGGAGCTGGAAGGAGAGGTAGGCAGCCGCCTCCGTCTGCTTCTGCAGCTCTGTGTTGAGGATGGTCACCCGGTGGCTTCTCCTCTTCAGTTCCTCCAGGAATTTCCTCTCTTTGTTCCTCAGGTTGGAGCGGAGGGCAGCAACCAAGCTCTCCTTGTGCCTCAGCTCCTTGCGCAGCTCCACGTTGTTCATCTCCTTCTCCTGCAGCTGGGCTTCCATGATCTTGCACTTCTCCTCCAGCTCCTGGTCAATGATGTCTACATTCAAATAGAGAACATATCAAGATATTAAACTGAGAAGAACACAAGACACAAGAAGACACAAGAATTACCCACACTGGAAGAATGGCAGACGAAAGTGATTGACTTTATGGGACTGGCAGAAATGACCGGCAGAATCCGTGACCAAGAGAAAGAGACAGTGGAGGAAGATTGGAAAAAGTTTAAACTATATCTTAAGAACTGTTGTAAAATAGAGGAGTGATAAAATGTCAAGGGGAAGGAAGATGCAGAATTGCAGCTAAAACTGTTTGATGATTTAAGGTGAAATTGAGAATGACAATGAGTTTAAATTTAATTGGCAAAAAGGGTTGTTGAAAAACTGTAAAATAAGGATGCAAAAAGGGTGAGGTATGGGGAAGTCCGAGAAACGAGGCATATGAAAATGAGGTTAAGAAATGATATTTTTTGTGTGTGTTCGTATTTGTTGATGTTTGTGTGTTGTTGTTGTTTAGTGTTAAAAATTGGAAAATTAATAAAAAATTATTAAAAAAAAAAAATAAACTGAGAAGAACAGATACTACACTTGATCTTAGCCAAAAGGAAATGCAAGGAGAAGGAAGACACGTTCTACCACACGTGGTGGATGTGCAAGACAACAAAAGCATTCTGGGAAATGATATATATACAGTGGTACCTCGGGTTAAGAACTTAATTCGTTCTGGAGGTCCGTTCTTAACCTGAAACTGTTCTTAACTTGAGGTACCACTTTAGCTAATGGGGCCTCCTGCTGCCGCCGTGCCGCCAGAGCACGATTTCTGTTCTCATCCTGAAGCAAAGTTCTTTACCTGAGGTACTATTTCTGGGTTAGCGGAATCTGTAACCTGAAGTGTCTGTAATCCGAGGTACCACTGTATATATAATGAGTTGGAGAAAAAAGTTTAAAATAACATTTCTGGGGAAAACCAGAGGCTTTTTGACTAGGAATTTTAGGTGCAGAGATACCAAAGGAGCAGAAATGATTGTTTATGCATGCAACAACAGCAGCACGGCTACTACTGGCCCAGAAATGGAAAGAAGACAAAGTCCTGACCAGAGACGAATGGCCAATGAAGATGATGAACTATGGTGAAATGGCGAAAATGACTGGGAAAATCAGAAACCAGGAAGAGAGGAACTTTAATAAGGAATGCGGGGAAATTACAATTTGCTTAAGAGAACATTGTAAGCAACTAAAAACTTTGGCAGGATTTGAGTAACGCTTGTAATGTACTAAAAACTAAGGTAAAAATGGATTCTTTAAGAAAAATGGAGAAAATATGTGATGCAGTAGGATAAGATTGAAAATGGAAACCATGGAGGGGAGTCTAAGGATTCAGGGAATCCCAAATGCTGGTGATGATGTCTAATGTTTGAATTTAAATGTATAGTGTAAAACTGAACAAAATTTTTTTTCAAAAGAAAAAAGAAAAAGCTCTACATCCAAGAGAAAGAGAGAGGCTTTTTGGCTTTCTTTTTCTTAACTGAGATTTTTCAAGTGGACAAAAACAATTGCAAACGAGATGCAGAAGATGTAACCGTGAACTTAGTCCCTGTGCTACTTGTGATGCACAGAAGAAACAGAAAACCCAAACAATCATGAACAGGGAGGGGGCAGCTCCTGAGGGCTGAGCCCTTAGAGGGGGTGTCCCCAAATATATTTGGGCTATAGAAATATTTTTAAGTGAAATGAAAACAAATAATAGTCTAATGAGTGCTCACCCACACTTTCACTTTGAAAAGCATGGGGCTGAGCGGTTTTCTGCTTGACCCACACTTTCTAGATATGGGTCCAAGGAGTTTCCCCTTGCCCCACTCCTTTCCCTGGGAAAGGATGATCTTTAGTGCGGAATAAGAGTAAACATCCACCTGGAGAAAACACATTTTGCTCCATTTGCTCCATTTGATCACTGTAAAGAGCAGTTTTAGCCAAGGGGAAGCAGACGGACAAGGGGAAGTGTGGATGAGTCCTGAGACCCTTCAAGATGTCCTCAGGGGACATCATAGTATTGCAGGGACCCCAAGAGTGCTTAGCCCAGCCCCCTGCAATGCAGGTATTTTCCAATGCGGGATGAAAATGTAAGAACCATGGATGGGGTTGAGGTTGGACTAGATGTTCTCTCAAGTTGTCCTCCAACTCAAGGATTCTAGAAGACTGAACATTGAAGATTCTAGAACATTGAAGATTAATAAGAATAAGAATAACAACACAACAACACCCCATCTCACTTGGTTGCCCCATTCACTCTGGGAGGCTTCCAACAAATATACAAGCATAATAAAACCTCAAACATTAAAAGCTTTCCTATACAGTGCTGCCTTCAGATGTGTTCTAAACGTCAGATAGTTGTTTATCTCCTTGGCATCCGATGGGAGGGCGTTCCACAGGGAAGGCAACACTGCGAAAAAGGCCCTCTGCCTGGTTCCCTGTAACCTCACTTCTTGCAGTAAGGGAACCACCAGAAGGCCCTCGAAGGTGGAACTTCAGTGTCCGAACAATGGACAACAGTCCAAACAACAGCGGCTGAACAATGGAGTTGGAGCCACCCCTTTAGGTTTACAAGGCAGAGGCCATTTCGGGCTTTAAAGGTCATCACCAACACTTTGAATTCTGCTTGGAAATGTACTGGGAGCCAGTGCAGATCCTTTAGGACTCGTGTTCTATGGTCCCGGTGGCCGACCCAGTCATCAGTCCAGCTGCCGCATTCTGGATTAGTTGCAGTTTCCAAGTCACCTTCAAAGGTAGCATTGCAGTAGTCCAAGCAGAAGATAGCCAGAGCGTGTACCACTCTGGCAAGACAACGGTCAGGCAGGTAGGGTCTCAACTGGCCTACCAAACAGAGCTGGTCGACAGCCGCCCTGGACACAGAATGGGTTTTCTGTCAATGGAGGCTGCAAAGCATGTGCTCTACCATCCTTTTCACTGCCCAATGACACAGTTTTTGGAGGAATGACTCCCTGCAGATAGCTCCACAAGCTCAGTGCCTGGTGGGTAGTGTTCTTGTTGATCTTTGCCATGGACCTGTTTTGGCTTGCCAGACCAAAAAACCAGGACTGGCCCAGGCAAAAGACAGCTGGAGCGCACACATCTGGTATGCCTGCAGGATGATATCCAGTCTCCCCAGAAGAAGAAGAAGAAGAAGAAGAAGTCACTTTGCTTCCACTTCCAGCTGTCTTTGTAAATGCCTGCTAACACACCTCTCAGACACTGTAATGCGAAGACATCCTCGCCAAAGGATTAGCCATGCAAAAACCTGTCCAGAGGGCGTTCCAGTTTGTGGATTCCTTTCATTATTATTATTATTATTATTATTATTATTATTATTATTATTATTATTATTTCAACCCTTCTCCTACACACAATTGCTTCCCAGCATTGCCTCTTCAGAGGCTTACAAGGAGCTCTTTGAGAGACGTGGATGTACACAAGGTGACAAGGGGGAAGCAATGATTTGACTCATCATCAATTGATTGCCCTATAAGATGTTGGGATAGCGAAAGCTGACATAGGCAAAGAATCCACAGGATGGGAGGCGGGCTCTTGCGTGGAATAGGGTGGCTCGTGAGTCAGTTGCTTGCAGATCCAAGGATGTTGAGGAGGAAATGAATTTGCTCCTCTTGCCCTGCTCTTCCCCTGTCACCTCGATTGCCCTCTCCTAGTTAGGAGTTTAGAGAGCAATGAGTCATTCCGATATCCTATGTTGTCATGCACAGTCCTCACCTAGCCCAGGGATGGGGATCTGTGGTCCTCCAGAAGGTTCTGGGGCTACAGCTGCCATCCCACCCTCCTGCTGACCATTGGCTAGATGCCACAGAGTGGATGGATGCAGAGGAATGGTGGGAACAGTCAGCTGGGGGACCCCCAAGAGAAGAAGGCTCAGAGCCCGGGGAGTGGTGGTGGGACAACAGTGAGTGGTCAGAGGGAGAAGACTGGGGACAGGAGGTGTCAGAAGCTGAAGAGGTAGCAGGGCTCAGTGAGCGAGGAGAGTTGGTGACAGAGAGAAGTCAAGAGGCAGAAGCTGAAGCTGGTGAGTGGGATGAGGGAGGCCAAGAGGCAGAGATGAGTCGGGCTGCTGAAGAGTCACAGGTGTCTCCCCATCCTGCTGCGACAAGCTCCCCTCCCCGCTGGTCTCCCAGTACCAGGAGAGGCAGGAAGAGGGCGGAGGAGAAATTAGCTCCATGTAGGTGCAGTCTAAGATTGCTTGGGGAAAACCCTGGAGAGGAGGGGACTTAGGCAGCTGGTGGAGAGGCAGAGACCTTCAGTCTCAGCAACTGCTTCATGGGGAAAAGACCTGCCGGACATATGTTGCTGTGTTCATTAGGCCCGACACAGCTATGCAGATCCTGCTTTTGCTAATAAAGAGTTAACGCCATCTGCCTCAGTGTGGTTTCCTGCTGGCTTGCTCCTGTCACCATGCTGGGGTTGCTTTGATAAGGCAGAATCCAGCAACATCCAATATAAAGGTAAAGGGTAAAGGGACCCCTGACCATTAGGTCCAGTCGTGGCCGACTCTGGGGTTGCGACGCTCATCTCGCTCTATAGGCCGAGGGAGCCGGCGTACAGCTTCCGGGTCATGTGGCCAGCATAACTAAGCCGCTTCTGGCAAACCAGAGCAGCGCACAGAAACGCTGTTTACCTTCCCGCCGGAGTGGTACCTATTTATCTACTTGCACTTTGACATGCTTTCGAACTGCTAGGTTGGCAGGAGCAGGGACCGAGCAATGGGAGCTCACCCCGTCGTGGGGATTCGAACCGCCAACCTTCTGCTCAGCAAGTCTGATTGGCAAGTCTGTGGTTTAACCCACAGCGCCACCCGTGTCCCCGATAAAGTGGGATATCAAATCCAAAAAACTCTTCTGCATAGTCTTAAATGAGCCAGACATTTGCACGCGCTGGTGGGACCGAACAACCTCCATATTTGCCTAGAATCATAGATTTGTAGAGTTGGAAGGGGATGGGGGTGGGTGTCCTCTAGTCCAACCCTTTGCAGGGCAGGGCTCTTTTGCCCAATGTGGGGCTTGAACCCACAACCCTAAGATGAAGAGTCCCATGCTCTTCTGATGGAAATAAATAAAATTGCCATATTGCAAAGAAACAGTCATTCAAGCTCTGCTCTTCGGATGCTTTTAGTGACTGAGACATCTTTTCAAGAAAGGCAGTTATCAAAGGCTGGTTTCAGAGGGCTGGCTGAGGTTGGTGGGGCTGCCCTTGATGACCCCTAACGGGCTGACTTCTGCTTTATCTGAAGCTACAAAGGGCAGCTGAGGACATAAGGTGCACCGGACACGTTTCGCTGTGGTGCTGTTTCCTCCTCCAGGGTGTGGCAGGGAAAGAGGAGAGGCTTTTTTTGGAATCGGCCACTCGCTTCTCTGCGTCTGCCTTCCACCAGCATTCCATTCGCCTGAGACTTCCTGCTGCCGTCTACGCCTCAAACGCCTTTGCTGTGCCACTTGCAGCCTCGCCTTTTGCCTCCGGGGCCGGGGCGAGGCCTCCAGTCGCTCTGCAGCTCCACCTCACTGTGATAAAAGAGCTGCTCCTGGCGATAAAGATCTCGGGACCTTTTCTCTCTCCCCTCCATTACCCAGCAGCCAAGGTTGCAGGACTACAATTCCCATCATCCCTGACCACTGGTCCTGCTAGCTAAGGAGTGTCCACAATCTCCCAAGGGAGTCAAACAGCTCTTACTGTCAGACATAGGTGCCAACTCCCAGGGACTGATGCAGTTTCAGCCCCCTGAATATTTTTCTGGAGGGGGCTGGGCCACCTCAATATTCAGAGGATGTTGCCCCCCCAAATATCCTCTAGAGAAGCTGGCACCTCTTGCTGTAAGAAAGTTCTTCCAGATGTTCTCCTTTCTGGTAACTTGTAAGTCATTGGTTCAAGTCCAGAGCAGGAGAAAACAAGGAGCAGGAGAAAACAAGGAGGCACCATTTTCCATGTGACAACCTGTTAGATATTTGAAGATTGCTATACAAATGTAAGAAAGAGAGAGAGAGAGAGAGAGAGAGAGAGAGAGAGAGTCGGATACTCTAACGATCACACCGATCCTGGGCAAGAAATACGGGCGATGTGCAAATAATGAATGTCATGGAATCCAGTCTGGAACACTGATCCAAACATCTTGACTTCTTTTTCCTATGCACCCACGCAGTGGGAAGCAGTGAGGAAAGAAGGCTTCTGAGTACCTGATGCCAGCTTGTTCAGTCTGAAGACTTTCAAACAATACCCTTAAACATCATTGGTAAAGAGCGAAACTAGGCCAGACCAGAAACCGAGACGGCAAAGCAGAATAATAGTGGAATCCTTGGGAACTGTTCCAAGCCTAGAAGGGAACGCCAATCACATGCTCACTCAGCACCCTCTGCCGGCCGCACTGTCGCTAAGAATTAGGATTGGGTTGAAAAGCATTCATGCCTGGGAGAGCTGGGGAAATGAAACTATTTTCAAGGCCTTGGGTTTTAGCCAGGGCTCCCCACCCCCCAGCTGGAACTCAGTTCCGGCACCTCTCATGTGGGTGCCATTGCCATTATAAGAGAACAGGGGAGAAGTTCACGGTGAGTTCTGGCACCTCTTTTTCTAGAAAAAAATAGCACTGGTTTTAGCCAAAGCTAGTCCTACTCAGGAGGGATGCGGGTGGTGCTATGGGTTAAACCACAGAGCCTAGGACTTGCCAATCAGAAGGTTGGCGGTTCGAATCCCTGCGATGGGGTGAGCTCCCATTGCTTGGTGCCAGCTCCTGCCAACCTAGCAGTTTGAAAGCACGTCAAAGTGCAAGTAGATAAATAGGTACCACTCTGGCAGGAAGGTAAACGGCGTTTCCGTGTGCTGCTCTGGTTCGCCAGAAGCAGCTTAGTCATGCTGGCCACATGACCCGGAAGCTGTACGCCGGCTCCCTCGGCCAGTAAAGCGAGATGAGCGCCGCAACCCCAGAGTCGGCCACAACTGGACCTAATGGTCAGGGGTCCCTTTACCTTTTAGTCCTACTCAGAGCAGGCCCATTGAAAGGGATTTTTTATTTTATTTATATCTCACTTTTCTCCCAGTGCAGGATGCAAAGTGGATCTTAGCATGAAACAGATACAAGGAAGAACATGCAATAAATATAGTTGTTTAAAAAATAGCAAATAAGAACAGTTGTATCTTGGAAGTTGAATGCCTTGCGAGTCAAATGTTTTGGCTCCTTAACGCCGCAAACCCGGAAGTGCGTGTTCTGGTTTACTAACGTTGTTTGGAACCCAAACGTCCAATGGGCCTTCCATGGCTTCTGATTGGCTGCAGGAGCTTACTGCACCCAATCGGCAGCTGCGCCCAAGTTTCCGAAAGTTTTGGAAGTCGAATGGATTCCGTTCGACTTCCGAGGTATGACTGTAGCCCTATCAAAAACTGCCCTGGAAACACTTAACAACATTTAGAAGCATACACACAAAAAAGACAACAGGGGGCCAAAGGCTCATTGGTACAAAAAAGGCTTTGTCTGGTGGTGGAAGTAAAACAGGGATGAGGCCTTTGAACCCGGGACAAAGCAGGGGCTCTGCCCCTGAGCTATACAAATCCCTCGCCTGCTTTTTGAATCATAGTTGAAGAGTCCCATGCTCTTAACAGCACCTCACCCACAAAGGGGGCTTCCTCTTACCTTGTTGGCTGGCTTCCAGTTCCTTTGTTTCAAGATCATGAGTCAATTCTAGAAGAAGAAAAGAGATCATAAGAACATAGAAACGTAAGAGAAGCCTGCTGGCTCAGTTCAATGACCTGTGTAGTGTAGCACCCCGTTCTCACAGCGGCCAACCAGATGGGATTTGTGAACTACGAACCCCAAAATCTGGGATCCCCTCCAACTTCATGCCAAAGTTTTGCAGTTGTTTTGCAGCGTTTGCAGCAAAAAACCCCCACCCCCATGTTTTGTGATGTAACCACTCTGGGTGGCTCCCAACAAAATATTAATTTAATTTGTGTGTGAAGAAACACACAAAATATTTTAATTTTTTTTTAAATGAAGAAATACATTGGAAAACAGAAAGAAACAACAGTGCTTGCTTTAAAACATAGAATGCAACCACTTTATAATATGATCATGGGACATCCAGAAAGTCTTTCTTTTGGGCATGGGTGTGTGTGTTATTGGGTTCTTGTTTTTATTTTGATCATATATACATTGTGGTTTTTATGTTGGTCTTTTCTGTGAACCACCCTGAGACCTCTGGGTATAAGGCAGTATATAAATTCTATTATTATTATTATTTTCAATACTGGCCCCGACGTGGTGGAACACTCTGTCACAAGAGACTAGGGCCCTGCGGGACTTGACATCTTTCCGCAAGCCCTGCAAGACAGAGCTGTTCCGCCTGGCCTTTGGTTTGGACTCAGTCTGACCCTTATGTTTCCCTCCCCTTACAGTTTTGATCTATGGGCTACTTTTAAAATGAGGCTGCATTTTAAATTGCATTTTAACCTGTATTTTAAATTGGTTTTTTCCCCCCTATTATTTTTTTATTGTAATTTTACTGGTGTTAGCTGCCCTGAGCCCTGCTCTGGCTGGGGAGGGCGGGGTATACAGTAAATAAATAAATTATT